>NW_024499351.1:2793678-3993678 GCF_017590055.1 Onychostruthus taczanowskii
ATTTCCATTTCCCCTCACTTCAGTGAAGATGGGTACCTGCCACAGATTCCCCAACAACTGACTAAAATGACCATGTAAGGAGGCCTCCAACATAAAATGGGATTACAGGAGACAGAAATATATTCCTGTCTAAGAAACAGGAGAGAGAATTGCACCAAGGAAGTGCCATAAAACTGCTGAAGGTGTTTCCACATTTCCTGCAAAAACAACTGGACTTGGCAGGATCAACACCAGCTGAGTTGAGTTAAACTCACTTTAAGGTAGACCCTCAACCCTCAATGGACAGAGGCACAGAGCTCCAGTGAGGTTTTGGATGTGTGTGGGTGCACTGTGTGGCAATACAGCAAAAGATAGAGTGCAGCCTGTGTGTTGCTTCTGTCCCCTTTTTTGTTGAAAATCAAATTTCAACAAAAGATCAAGTGCTTCAGTGCACGCAGGGGCCACCTAAAATACTCCCTAGAGACTGACAAATTTCTCCTGGTCCACTGGGAAACCCTCAGCCCAGTAAGCACTGCCTATCCTACCTAGTCCATGCCTGAGTGGGGTGGGAAATATTCTTTGCCCTCTTCTTCCCCCAGTGCATTTTACAAGGCAGGCCAGAATTTTATCCTTTCACTGTAAACTATAATACCTGGTTTAAAATTATATTACAAGACATTAATACAAACGGAGGGTTTGGGAGGATTTTATAACCCACAAGAGATGACACTCATAGGTTATGATGTCATTCAAACCGCTTGATAATATACTGCACTAGCTTGCAATATTCCAAAAGCAGCTATTAAACTAAATATAGATGAGGAACATGTTGCTACAACAACACAGAATATCATGAACAGCAGTATGCAGAAATATGTGGCTGTAAACCTCATTTTTATTTATTTGTTTAGTCACCTTTTTCCATGTGGGATAAAAACAACTGCTTCAGTCTTCTGAAGTTTCTTGCACTGTGGCTTGAATTTAAAATCATTTTAAAAAACAAAAATAAAAGGTCAATTAAACATTGAAGTAATCCTAGAAAAAAATTGATGTATGTAAACTACAACATTTCTAGATGGAAATAAATCAATCTTGGCCATTTAAGGTAATTCAGTTGCATTACCTTTCCTTTCATATGAAACTTAAAAGCAATAAAAAGAGAAAATGTAAATACTAGTTCTTACACTTTTGTAAGTCACTATTGTCAAACCAGAGTGTTTTAATTATATTTTGAGGCTAGGGTATGAACTGGGTGACAAGATTTACTGGAGGTCAATGTGAGCAATAACCATTTTTCTTCCCAATGAAAAATAATAACATCAACAGCAGTTGTTAAGAAGTATTACAATTGCTGAATTTAAATACTCCTGTAGGACAATTAATCAGAGATGTTTCATCATTCTGGTTTGAGGTAAAGATATAAAACAACTGCGAGAGCTATGATGATGATTTTGATAATTTCTTAATATTATTTATTTTTAAAACTAACTGTTTTCAGCCCTGTATTAAAAAGGGGTAAATACTCAAATACCATTCTCCTAAAGGGTGTAATGTTTTGGGGAAACGGCCCAAGAAGGCTTTTCTAGAAAGAGTTTACAAGAAAGGGAAACAAAACAAAACAAAGCCATATATTACGAGGCAGGATCCCTACCAAACAGAAGATGATTTCACCGGAGTCAGGCCTCTGATGTACAGAGTGAGCAAAATGGGGGCCCCTTCAGAGCTAGATATAAAGCCCACAGTTTGAGTCAGGAGTGTGACTCCCACTTTCACGAGTGGGCTTTCCAGCAGGCACAAACCCTCGTCTTTCAAATCTAGCAGAGCTCCTTCTCAGCCATGAGTCACACAGAGGATTTCAACAGCAACATTTGACCCAGAGTCTCAGACAAGCGTACTGCCCAAGACAAGAACATGGAGTATTTAGCTCTTCCCTAAATCGCCAGTTTAGTTTCTTGGACTTAGTGTGGAACGCAACAAAATCTGCCTTCTCAGTTGAGTGTGGCATCCTGACATGAACTGGCCAAAGCAGGGCACTGCAATGTATGCTTTTAACAGTTCACCTGAATTTTCCTTCTTATAATTAAATTTTTGAACATACAAATGTAATGTTTTTTGGTTTTTTTTTTTTTTTTCTCATGAGCTGCTGTTTAAAGTCCAGTTTATAATAAATATTTGTAAGTATTTATAAATAAAATATTAATTGCTTAAAATGACCTTTCAATGGAGTACTACATGTCCAAGAAACTCTGGGCTACATGATGTGATCTCAGTTTAGGATTCATGAACTCAGAGGCAGTAGCAGCAAGCAGGGAGAGTGCCATGAATAATCTCTATGATAAGAACCTTCTATATTAATTGAGTAAAAGTATTAAGTAAGGAGGCTGCATTCCCCTCTCAGTAAGGCTACAGAAATGAGTAATGACAGTGAAATGGATGGAGAACTGTACCTAGAGACTCCTGGCTTTACAGGTTTGTGGCTGGTACAATTGGAAGTTGAGGGTCCGGTTACAAGGAGAAGAGAAAGCAAACATTTAAACCAAGAGATCAGCTAACACCCTTTTTTTTTTTTTTTCTGTTCTGGACAGTGTGTTAACATCTTTTGGGAGAAGCAGAACAGTCCAAGAATAAGAGCCTGAATGTAAGAGGCTCAGCAGCTTACTGCTGGCTTCCCATCAAATCTAAGCTATATTTTGTCATGCCACGGAGTGGCAGACATGTCCCAACCCCAAAGCAGCAGCACAGTTTGAGCGAGGACTGAGTAAAACACTTGATGCATTTCTTCAGAGGAAAAGGAAGCTGGAAATTTTATTACTGCTTTGCTTAAAAGGGGATATCATCAACAGTGTTCTTCAAAAGCACCACCATTTGGCTGAATCAGCTTTCTGTGTCACGAGCAGAAAGCATTTAGAATGTAGCTATTAATTGAACCCTGTAAAATACACCTCTTTATCTAGGTAAAATCTTCATGTGCAGACAAGCTCACCACATCTCAATATCTCTAGTTTTCATCAACAAAATACTCTAAAGGCCTTCACCTTACTATTTCACCTCTGGGTTGCTTAAATGAACTAACCCTATGTACACTGCCAAAAAGAAACCAAAACCACATTTTCATTTCTTTTGTTCCATCTTAGTTGCAAGGTTTCAGCACAGAACACTGAAAGAATTATGGCCACACAATACTCACGACAGCTGGAGGAAAGCTTCATGTTTGGATACAAATGAAAAGTGTGGTAAGGTCCACAACACACCTCCAAAGGGTACCAGTGTCAATTACCTCTGAGCCTCTCCAACAGCTTCTAGCAGGACACGGAGAAAGTACCATATTTAATCTACTTAAAGCTAGACTGGACAAAGCCCTGGAGAATATACTGTAGAAGGAAAAAGATCTGTGCTGGCAGGGGCAGTGATGAGATCTGTCTCTGATTTTTATGATTCTCTGATAGACATGCACAAATAACATGTTGCAGGAACAACTGTGAACATTTCTTTGGATTTGTGGTGAAGTTAATTGCATAGAATGGGTGCATGGAAACTGAAGTAAAGGCAAAACAATTCAAAGAAATTATTTTACTGCTCTTATCTGAGAATTGTGAGTGGCACTTCTGGAAAAAATTCTTCTTGAATTATAATTCCTTTACATATGGCATTCTTGGTAACATAAATAGGAAAGAACCACACAGAGATCCCAATATTTGGGGTCATTATTTGGGATCATACTTTCCAATTGGGCAACAAAAACACAATCCATCACCATGACCCCTTTTCCTTTAATAAGCACCCGAAACTGCAGATGAGCCAGCCCAGCAGCCTGTTGGAGTGGAGGGGCCGGCCCAGCCCAGGGGATGCTGCTCAGGGATGTGAGTCACTGTGCTGAAGGCAGTGCAATGACTCACATCTTTCTAAGCTGGTCACAGGTCTAAGTAGTTTGTTGAACCAGTGGCTGTGTGTGGAGGTATGGGATCTGTCAAAGTAAATGCTGAAGTTTATGAGATGATTTTGAGAATTTGACCTTTTAGTCCACTTTGCTCCACATGGAAGCCAGCCTTTGATTCTGGTGGGCCTTATACTGACCTGTACGTGGCCTGACAGTAGCTGAAATTTTTGCTAAACATTTCTTGAAGTCTACTGTGTTTCAGGAAGGAGTAGTGATGTATACAAGCTAGCAATAAGCTTTTGGGGTAGCTATGTCAAATGCCACATACTGAGTAATAATATTTTGCACCACATATTGCTGCCTCACATAATTATTATTAGTGACAAGAAACCACATCGTTACATGTGGTCATCTGCAAACCTCAACTGAGATGTCTAGGAGGGGGAAGCTGCTGCTCAGAGAAGTATCAATGAACACTTGCAATAATTTCACTCCTTTAATATACAGCATGTCTGCTTTCTGCTGTCAAGAACTCTCTTATTTCTTTACAGTATGCAAAAAGGGGTTTGGTTAGTGGCTTGTGTTTGTTGAAAGGATGCGATTAGCATACAACATGTGGGTGTTCAGGGATATTACCATGAAGGTAAGTACAGTAAACCACCTCCCACAACTGAAAGTGATAGAGTGGAAAGACATGGTTAAACTAAGACAAAAATGTAAAAGCCTGATAAGGAATCCTTCACAATTACTTTGTGAAGGAAAAGAGTATTGGAATTTCCAGAAATGTTAGTGAACTTTTTTAAAAATCAAAATAATAACTGACAAAAACACAAAAAAGGGATCTCAAATTTTGTGCCCTTCCTGATTCTTCATTTTTCTTATGTACAAAATTTATCTTAAAGATGATTCAGCCTACACGAAAAAAATATTTTTCAAATCTACTACTTATAACCCTTAATTACTTAATGCTCTGTAATGTTATTTTAATGTCATGATAACTTTGTCAAGTTTTAGAGAATACGCTTCAAGGACCAACCTGTTTAGAAGTTTCAAACAGAAATTTCCTTAGCTACCTCCACTTGATATGTATTGTCTTTATGATACCTCCCCTGAAACCCTGACTAGCTAAAGCAAACTCACTCTGACAGAAGGATTTTTGAAGTTGTTATTTTAATCTTAAGGTTTACATACCTGTCAGAGGGATGGTATGTTCATAGCCTTTACTATTGTTCACAGGGTCTTTTTTCCAAAGTCTACACACAGGTCTCAAGGGTTCTTGCTCCTCAAGGCAAATTACCTCTGAGTGCTTAGGTTCACCTCCAGCCCCGTATTTTTTTTACTTTTCATATGCCTCTTTCTTTGTGGTTTTTCTTCCTCTCTTTTCCTTATTTTCAACTCCTGACCAGGACCCTTAAAGGAAAGAAGAAAGACTCTTAGATACCGTGGTGATGGGTGACCTTATAAAAACACAGATGAAGAGAGAGGGGGGTTGTTATGTTTCCTTCACACTGTTTGACTGTGCTACAGTTGGATGAAAACATTTGTTCTACAAATAAAAGAAAACCTTTCAAACATTACTTTTGCCTCAGTCTTGCTCCCAGTCATGCAGCTGAGGATAGGACCCTTGTCCTCATGGACCCTTCCCCTAGTTAAGAACTGAGGACAAACTAGTTAATGACATCAATACGGTAGATTGATTGATTCTTCCATACAATAGGTGATGCAGTGCAGATTAGGAGGTATGGTCTAGGTAAATAATTAGGGGCTTTCAAAACTACAACTCCACTCTTTAATCTCTCCAGATCATGAACACAGACTTTTCTTATTGTCATTACAATTCAAAGTACTTTTAGTTCTTTAGTTGAAACTGTTTTGTGACAGTAAAAATAAGTTTACAGAAAACAATAGAAAAACAGCAAGAATTTGTTTAAAAGAAGAAAAACTGCATATAAGTTTTATGTTATGTTTAAAATACATTTAAAAGTTTATCAGTTTAAACCATGTTAAGCTAAGATGTTTGAACTGGACATCAATTGTAATAATACAAGTATCTTCTGATTTGAGGCTCTAATGTAGCACAAAGACCTCAAAGATTATATAACAACCTATGGGTCCTTTCTCTCAATTCTCTCAAGATGTCTTTAAAAATTGTACATGTATAAATAACTTTTGTTTAAATGAAGATAATTTTTAGGAGGTATACTTCTTCTTTATGACTTCAAAGGCCCCTTTCATATCAACAAATCTGTAGAAATCATTATTTTTCTGAGGGAAAACCCAGACTACTGCAGCTCTTGGGCTTTGGGGAACAATTCATTGGCCCTCCCCACTCAGAGCGCTGGGGGGGGAAGGCAAAAGAGTGGCCACAAAAAACAAACAAACAAAAAAAAGGCATCAAGAGACACAATTTGTGACAGCTTTGAGAGGCAAAAAGGGGGAAGAGGCGGAAAGGCTGCAAAAGACAGAGGAGAAGCAGAAGTAATAGGCCAAGCCTATATTCTTGGAGAAAAAATCCAGGCAGCCCAATGCAGAAGGAATGCAGCAGGGCTATTCTGCAATATCTAGAGGTAAGAGATGAGCCAAGTAACAGCCTTGTGAAACACAACTAGAAATTCAGCCACAGACAGCATTGATTTTTCTTTTTTCCACCCCCTATCCCCTGGCACAGATGAAGATATATATGTTTAGATCAACACATGCCCTTATTGAGTCTTGAGCAGAGAAGAGTCTGACTCAAGCATTTTCTGTGCAGTCCACAGGATTCCTGTGAGAAATCTGGGCAGATTACTAGGATAAACTCAGACCCAGCCTCTGCCCATGAGCTATAATACAATTCAACCCTATTATACTAGGTGGTTTAAAAAAAAATTAAAAATGATCCAACAGACCCTCAACAAATCTTTCTAACTGCTAGGTTAACACTGTGTGTGATGTTTGTATGACAGACCATGACAGGAGGTGACAGACTTTCAGACCTTGGCTGAGAAGTAAGATCAGCTGGAGGTAGATGATTTCTGTCAATAGGTGAGCTTCATGCAGCCAAAAGAATGATGACCTAAAGCTATGGAGGGATTTTATTCTATTATATCTCTGTGTGTACAGGTTCAGGTATTTTTTTAACCCTCAAAGTAGTAGAAATAGGAAACAGTTTTTAAAAGTGCGAATTACAAATGCCTGTGATTTGCTGGAAGAGATGGAGAAACTGATTCTGTGGAGTTTGGACAGTGGAAAAGGCTACAGCTCAAGATACAATGTTTTGTCTGACCTAGCCCTGTCCTCATCTTTCATCTTATACACACTACACCGACCCCTGCCTTTGCTCCACACACAGTGCCAGTCTCCACAGCCCATTTGTCAAACCTTCCAGCGAGCTCCACCTGTGTCATGCCAGCCCCTAGGCATGGGATGATTTCCCTGTAAAAACACACAAGGTCAATGACTATATTATCTTGCTTTACATCCTTAAAGTCAACCCATTACGTGACCTCTGGCCAGTGCAGGATGCTGGCAAAGCAGCTGGTGGGCTGAGGTGGCTGCTGAGGAAACAAGCTGAGCTCTGCTGTCATCCCTGGGGTCTTCACTCTTCCTCAGTGCTCACCAGTGCTCACTTTTGGGCACTAGCAGGCAGCTGAGGCTGGTTGCATGGCAGCTCTGCAGAAGTTTTTCAGCTACATTTCCCTTTGCTGCAACGGGGAAATTCCTGATTTATACACTGGTGCAAGAGGAAAAAGGAGAGTCAGAGCCCTTACACCACTCCATTGACACCCTTGCTTTACAAAGACTTTTGCTCTGGAGCTGATTGCTCCTATTCTTTCAGGTTGTCACAACGCTGCTTGTCTCACAGCACCTTCTCAGTGCAACAAATGCCATTCCAATTCAATGAGCAGAGTGCAGAAAGAGGCCTATGCATAAGGTTCGTTATATACAAAAATTAGCTTTCTCCACAAATCTAGCAGATAGGGAATGACTCATCTGGAAGGCTTGAGCTCAACTGATGAGACATGAAGACAAAATTATATTAAGGTTAAGGAACTTCAGGATGATGATTTATACTTGACAGAATGTAGCACTTTATAGCAGCTGAGACAACATTCACTCCTTTTCATTCCTTTCCTGAGGACAACCTGCATTAAAAAAAAAGAAGTCTGACACAAAGAGCTGTTGACAAGCATACAAAATGGAGCATAAATACTACCTACTATCCATAGCTACACCCAGGAGACCCTTGCAGTGTGTTTGAATATCCCCTGCTCTTTCTTCACTGTAATAAGTGAAACATGCTCTCTTAAACCAAAAGTGCAACTGAACTTGTGAGAAAACAGCCTTTGTGTCCCTGCTGCTGAAGCCAGAATGCCAGTTTCTTCCACATGTTAAACGTGCACCCTTGAACCGTTCAGAAATACTGTCAAATCTTAAAAACAAAGCGAGGGTTTAAAATCCACTCTTATAGATGTAACATGTTCCAAGAGATAATTAATTGCTACTGCTACTTATTGAAAGAAAGAGCCAAGAGCCATGTGTTTGTGTTATTCATGTCTGAAATAAACATCTGATCTTGCTGTTGTTGATGAGAAAACGCTTAGGAAAGGGCATCAGAACACTTTTCAGCATGGCTGACAATATGGTTCCCTATTTATCTGCTCTTTTACCTGCTACCTGCTGAAGCCCAGCATACTTTCTGCACGGAGCCACACAAGTCCTGCCTGCCTCTACAACAACTACCCTTTTCTAGATATATTTTGACTGTGTCTTCTCACCTCCTCTTGTGTATATATAAGAGCAGCAATGAAACAAACGTGTTTTCTCAAGGGAATATTTCTGCATTTACTGGGTTGAAGACTGCTCAGAAAAAAAAAAAAATCCAAACCACACAGACTTTACAGGCACAAGAAATAAGCATAACAAAAACTCATGCCAACAGGCATTCCTGTCATGTGCACCATGGACACTGCCCTCAAACACCTGTTCTATCCATTGCCACTGTTCCAGCATTTCAACAGCCTCCTTTTTCCTGGTTAGTGCTCAGGAACTACAGCACTAATTCCTCCTGGTTGTAGCACCAATAATTGTACATTAGTCCACTGTATGAACTGAATCCTGCCTATTTTTTTTAAAGCATCAAAATCCAATATCATCCAGGCTGATATTTTGAATTCATCTTTCAAAATATCAGCCTGGATGTACATAAGATGAATAGATATCTTCAGGCAGTGTTGAACCAGCAGAGTCTCTCTGACCTTTGGACTCACTTTCCTCACAACAGGGACAACCCAAGGCAAACACTAAGGGCAGTAGCCAATGATTCAGGATGTCCTCTAGCAGAGATCTTGCACTCTGTATACAAATGACATTATTAACATGCCCGGTAGAGTCTTGATTTTGGCTCGTCCTCTTTCTTATTTGAATTAATTTCCAAATAAGACCATTTATGACCTTTATCTGAAGCAGCATTATGCAAGCCAAAACTTTGCAGGCCAGTGTCTGTATTGCAGGGTAGAAGACACCACAAGCTGAAAGAAACAAAGTAGGTTTCTGCTCCAAAATGAAGTAAAACCAGGAAATACCTTTACACAAATAAATCACAATTTCAAGGCAGTTGCAATATGGGAATGGTGGAGTTTCCATGACAGAGGAAGAGGTCCACTGTGAAGTCAGAAAAACTCTAGATCTGGCTTGCCCAGAGCAGGTTTCTGCCACTGCTTTTCCTGGTGACCCAGAGATGCAATGATGTAACACTTGTAAAACAGGCCAGAAATACTCTAAAAAATTTACTCCAAACAGAAGTGAATGTAACAAAAGTGACTGTCAGCTTCAGCAAGACTTAAATCTGGTTTGGATTGTTTGCATTGCTGTGACTTCTCTTTCCTCTGTATAATAGTCAACCATGACATAGGGAGACTGGGAACAACATTCTGCACAGGACATCCAACACCCTGATTATCCCAGACTTAAAAAAAAACACCCAAACCTTTAAATTTAATGGAAATACAATACTGGATAAGGGAAACAGTCTTTCAAGCTTAGCTTCTAATGGCTAGAACTAAGCTCCAAAGAGCAACCCTGCTACCTGTAGTTGTTGGCTACTTGTCCCTCCCAAGCCCCAGCTAGCCAGATACTGAGGGTTGGCTGCAGTGCATTGCTAATGACCTTGACATTGCTCTTCCTGCTGTAGCATGGACTACTGCTATAAATTTGGTTATCTCTCTCTAAAATTTGATTTGTTCTCTGTTGAATAGAAGCACGAATTTCCCAGCTGAGTTACACATTACAGGAAAAAGTGTTCCCTTTTGGGTTTTTCAACCTGCCATATTTCAGTTTGCTTGACTCTCCACTTCTTGTTTTGTGCTGCCTTCACATCCCCTCTTACTTGCTCCATTCTGAGGAAAAAACATTTCATCCTTTTCCATCAGCCATTAATTATTCTCTCTACTCTGCCCAGAAACTATTGTAACTCCCCAGTATCCTTGCAGAGCCATAGTGCTCTCAGTTACCAACAGCAATGCAATCTGTGGGTCTATGTAATTCTGATTTATATATTTCTCTATAACTTATTTCTTTGCTACTGAACAGACTCAGTCACACTCAGCACTAACACGGTTCCTTTTCTCATTTCAGTATTTAGATGCTCAACTAGATTGAAAAGGTGTGATTTTCATAGGAAAAATGTCTTCACTTTCTACAAGGCCTCGGTGATAGGCATTACTGAGACACCCCATTGACCAGCTATCTCTAAACAAAAATACTTCAGCATTTCCAAACCATTCATAGATATCTGAGTTTTCAAATGCTATTGAGCATATCCATAGGTGTTTTATCGGAACAGACACAGGGTCTGTCAGGATCAAGCCCTGAATGGACAGAGAAGAAATAAAAGCCCACAGAAGAAAACATGGAATAATTACAAAACTCCATATGAATTTTTTTTTATAAGGACTACTCTTAAATATGAGAAAATGACATGATAAACACCTGACATCTAGTAATAAATGACAAAAGTTAATTTTCCCCTACTTGATGCTGGCTTTATTTGGTTCTTTGCTGATAGAGTGTTTTGCTCCACAGGAGAAAAAAGAAATGCCTAAAAGAAAATAGTTAAATTACAGCCTGTATGTGACAGTTTCTGCCCATGTGTCACTGGAAAAAAAACCCCAGTCTATCAGGACAAAAGAAATGATAAACACAAACACAGTGAATGGTAGGCAGAATAAAACAAATCCTTTGAGATAGGACATTGAACATGGGAGGTCTATTTGAGAGTCAAGCAGATCTGTCCCCATGACCAAGAACAGGGAGAGCAAACCTCTGAAAGCCTCTGTTTCTGGTGTTTAGTCCATGCCACGCTCTGTTTTTCTCAGAGCAGCTGTAGAAGTTGCTGGCGCTGGTGTTCAGAGTTTCCTAAAAGCAGGCTAGAGTTCACATGTGGCATTTGAATCCGTGTAATTTTTTTGTAATTTTTTTTTTTGTAATGCTATTTTAACTAAAAGAAGGTGTAGGGGAGAGGTATGTGCTTGTGGGAGGGAAGGGGGAGTTGGGGGGAGAAAAGAAAAATGGAAAAAAGAATCCTTTTAACTAGAAGCCCTGTCTGTATCTCCTCACTTACTGACTTAAAGACACAGATTACTATAGCTGAGGGATATTAAATGTGAATCCAGCACAGTACATTTTTAGGAGATATAAAAATCCAATGTACTGTAAAATTTATAGCTTCCTCTCTCTCCCGAAAAAAAAAAAGAAAAATAAGGAAATCTACTGGTAGAATATATAAATTTTTCTGAAGGCTCTAAAACAAGTCATAAAACCTCCCTGCCAGAGATACAGTTGGTGTTACAGTAGGTATTTCTATAACGAAGATTTGTAATAATTTGGGTTTTGTACATTGGGTGGCAATGCTGAGGTGCTTTAGGCAATATGCCTATAATGTCCAACACAACAGAATGCCTGTTGGGTCTCATTTCATGTATATAAATTATATATAATCTGAACAAACACGAATGGTGGGACCCATATATAAACAGTCTTAATATTTCAACACCTACATTTCTTTATGAACCTGGGTGGTTAGAAAGGTGGTTGCAAATGATTATTTCTCTACTAAGTTCACATGGAGTAGTTTGCTCAGTTTAATAATAGTCTATCTTGTTCAGGCTGAACAAACTGGTCCCTGTGGGGGAAAAAAAGCAGGGGGGGGAGTAATAAATCAATATCCCAGATGTAATCTTAGGTGTCTAGAATGCAGGGATTTTGGAGCATAATGGCACTGGTTGTCTATTGTCATTCAGACATGAGCTGCATCAGAAAAGGGCTTGTGGGAGCCTGATAAGAGTTGGTCAAAAGTGGGCCATAAATCAAATGTAGGCAGTATTCTGCTGATTTCACACACACACACTCACAGGGGGAAAAAAAAAAGATAGAAAAAAGAAGGTGATAGATCTGCAATTTACTGCTTATCACATCTGCTAGAAGTTTCAAAATACAAAAGCCTGACCTTCAGTGAATAAACACCCTAGCTGACTACCTGTTTCTGCCTGAAAATATGGCACTTCGGTCTCCAAAAGCTTTGAAATGGAACTACAAAAATGATGTGACATCTTCAGGTTTAGCAAGCTCCTCTTGGTTGCTAGCAGTTGAGTAGCTGTCACTTCAGTTACTAGTAGCCACTTCAACTTCAGATGCACAGTGTTTATTGAAAAGAACTGGATACTTATTCAAAGACACTAATAGCCTATGGGGGAAAAGTAGTTCAGAGAACAAGGATTATGGAAAGAGCAATGTGCTCTTTTACTTACATTTACATTCTGCTTCTGCCTAAAGACAGAATAAAAAGTAGCAGTAACATTGATTAGAGAGATGCATCTATGCTGCAACGCAGGTACCCCTGCTGGGATTCCAGCCACATCAGCAGCCATAGGTAACTGGAGCTATTCATTCCTTCTGTCCTTTTAAAGGGGTTTTTTGACAACTTTATTCTTTATTCGGACTCATATTCAAAGCTCTGGGAATTTCATTAAATGTTTCGTATTCACTATTTGAAGACCAAACACTGTTGACTGTTTTCTCAATTTTTGCATGGATTGTCAGATCAAGATAATTTGTGTGTCTCTGACATTTAATCTATTTTCAGTTACACCTTACTGAGAACTTGCTATAGATAATACCTATTGCTCCTGTATTTTGAACAAATTGGGAGGGACTGAATTGCTGCCTTACAGGAAAGATCCCAATAGTATGAATTGCAAGATATCCCTTAGCAAATCCACAAGCCTCACAAACATTAATCCACAGAAGACAAATCAGAAGACAAATCCACTTTTTGCCTCAGTATCATAAAATGGGAAAAAGAGTATGAGGTTAAAGCCAAGCACCAAAATTAACAGAAGGTTTTCCCAAGGTGTTCACATGTCATCTTGCCTGCACTGGTCTGTCAGAATCCCAGTCCACTGGAGTAAATGCTGTCTTGGAATTAGAAAATCATTGCTTGCAAAAATGAATTGAACACTAAAAAGACAGTAAAAAGTAGTTTGAAATGTTTATTACCTGGATTTTTCTTATGGAAACTTAGTGGTTCACCAGAAGAAATCTGGTCTTGTAAGTTCAACGTCCAACCAGTCCGTACACAGGTAAACACAGAAAGGGGGGAAAAAAGTGGGACATCTGGTAGACCATGCACGTGGGGATCCTTTGCATGTTAAAATACCCACACCATATAACAGCACAGGGTGTGCACAAGGTCCCAGAACAGCAATTCCCCCCTCAGCAGAAGGGATTTCACTGCCCCCGGACACCTCACAGGGACAAGCTTTACTTTTCCTTGCTCAGCTGTGGTGACTTTGGTATATTATCACATCCAACAGCAGCTGCTAGTGAGAAAACAAGGAGAGTACCAACGTATTTAGAAACCATTCCTCACAACCTGGAAGTAGAAAAAATGAAAACATCTTGAATTTGGATCCTAGTACAAGTTCTCTGCACGGTCTACTTGCCTCTGCTGAGCAGCCTTCACAGTCAGAGAGGACAAGAGTTATCAATCATGTCAGAGAACTTTAACGAGGCAAGCAAGCTACAAACACCTCACAGAATTTATGTCACTGGGGAAGAGCCATTAATTTGGATTTCCAGCTTCCTGCTCAGACAAAATTAAAAAACAAAATATTGAATATAGAGTCATTTGATTTAATGCGTACAAATAGGTAATTGAGTATATATCTGCTGACCTTTCCTAAAAGGGAGGGCATAAATATTCCAGCTTGGTTTTGCAAACCAAACAAACTCTTATAATAAGAAAAAAGCAATTTAATTATTTTGTATATGTATTTTTTCACCTTGATTTGCTGGGAGAGAGATTGATTCCTTTGTTAAAAATTATGCTTGGAAGGGGAAAGGACTTTAATTTGTATAAAGTGCTTTCCAGGAATTAACATTCTCCCTGCTTGAAGGAGAAAAACTATGCCATTAGATTTCATTGATACTAAAGGAAAAGGGGGTTTTTTTCTGTTCAGTTTTATTTCTTGTAGGGAAGAGAAGAGGGTGTTAGTAAAGGTTTCTGTAAGGGGCAGGGGGGGGTGTTAGATTTTGCAGTGCTTTGCCATGGGTGGGTGCACCCCTTTTGTCTTTGTGTTCTCTGTGGCAGCGGATGCACATGAACAGGGCTACAGCTTCACTGATAGCCCAGAGGCACAAATAAAAAAGCTTTGGTGGTACCACTCTAATGCTTCTAATTGCACATTAAAATTAGTGAACAAAGTCATTCTTTTCCATGCACAGGCTGTAAATTCCAACCCTCCCCAAATAAAAAACTATCAATTTCCAAACCTCTTAAGTCAATATTATGCTAAACACAGATCTTCCCCATCTTCTGGTGTCCCCATTTTTTCTCTCTCTCTTTCTGCTGAGGTCTCAGCTGAGTGATCTCAGGACGATGTCCACAGACCTATTTCTTTGTCTTTCTGACCCAGCTTCACTGAGCTTTGGTCCAGCCTTCTTCTTCTACACACCCTGCCTTCAGGGTTTACCCCACAGAAATTTACCCCACAGAAAAACACTTCTACACAGGACTACTCAAAACTTTATCCATTTTTAAACCCTAATAGTCAGATGGATGGGCTGAAAAATTCTGTTCCCAAAACTACCAGGATATGCTAATTTTGGCAATTCCCTGGCAACTTCAGCTGGAGTCCGTTTTTCACTAGAGCAAGATCTTGACTGCATTTTACTATCCAGCAGCTTGCACTGAATTAAAAGAAAATAAAAATCTACAAACCATATGGAGGAAACACAGATTAATCGGTGTAGGAAGCTCACGTTATACGTACGTGCTTATTAGGAAGAAGGCTGAATTAGAAACACTGCTTAGCAGAAACAGCTGACTCATGTTGCTGCAGATCGAATGGAGTCAAAAATACTTCGAGGCTAATGGAAATATGTCATTCTCCCAGTCCTAAGCCAAAAAATAGTTATGTATTAACACAAACCCGGGTCTTGCATAAAACCTCAGTTGAAAGTTAGTTTGTCTGAGTCTCACTGAGGCTTTGTGCTGGTCTGGGAATCCTACCTTATAGGAATTCAGCAGACATCCCCACGCGGGGCTGCCTGGGTTTGTGTCCTTACATCCTACAGTACACTTTGAGGCAAAATAAGGAGAAAGAGTGATCAAGAGGTTGAATGATTGTGAAATGCAGAGCAGCTCACAAAAGGGAGCTTAAAGAGAGCTCTTCCCAGGAGGAAGGAAAGGATAATTAGAGTTTAGTGAGAGTCACTCTCTTCCCTTTCAACACAACTCATAAGGGATATGTGTTGATTACCAAATGAAAGAGGATAATGCATTGCTGAGAGACTGTACTGTGCAAATATTCATTTGAAAATGTTTACACTACAAATTTAGCTCATTTCCTGCATATCTATGCACAGATGGTAATTTTCTCAGATTCAAGTCTGGTTGAGAAGACGGGGGGAATGCTCACAGGAGTGCTAGCAAATTCAAAAGGATGTCTACCTAGCAGTAACATAAGCATTTTGTTTTTTTCCTTTTTCTCCAGCTTTCATTCTGTAAAATATTAATCTCCTTTGTACACTTCAAGTTCCATAATGGCTATGCAAAACTACAGACAATTGCAAAATATTTTCTAGCAAAAGACTCTAAAGGAAATTTGACACATTAAGAAATTATGAAAAATTGAACTTTTGTCTTAATACTAAAAATTAAAATCTGCTTCTAATTACACATTCTTTCAATTGGTTACAAATTCTAAATAAAACCATCCAGCAGTCTCAGTTACACCTAGGTTTTTCCCCTATTTCATCTAAAGCCCTAAATCAGTGCTGGATTTACATGGGAAATATAAACTGTTGGATACTTTTCCTGGCAAAGTCAGACACATGGTGTAAACAGATTATTCTTACCCAATTGCTAATTTAGGACTAATTTGTTTAAGTTTTAATTCTTCTGTAATTTGTTCTTCCTGTAGAACAAATTAGATCTGATCCTGTAGTTAAAAGCTATAGCCTAATGCACATCAAAAAATGACAGAGAGGTCACCCTTCCTTCACTAGCACCAAGCGCTATTCCCTCTTCTCCTCCAAATTACTAGAGTAAAAGAAATACAAATCGTTCTAAAATTTAGTGTAAATAATAGAGACATTTCATATCAGGAGAACAGCTTCCTAAAAGTGCAGGTGCAGGACATACTTTTAAGCTCTCCTGCATTGACAGTAAGACTTTTGCAGAGGGTATTGAAGGTTATGGCTACACAGAAGGAACTCAACTGCAGAGGACAAGAATTTAGAGTGAACATCAGGGGAGCTGCCAACAAGCTGGACAATAAAGCTCAGTTCTGATATATTTTAACTTTGATCATTCCAATTCCTTCTATGCCCGTTATTAAAAAGGCAAGTGTACTGCAGAGAGCAGAGTATGAACAAGTGTCAGTGTGGTAGACAAGACATAGTCATAGTCAGGAAGGGGTCTTGTCCCACAATAATGAACTAGAGTTTCCACTCTGCATTCCTTAAGTATCCCATGCTCATTTTAGGTCCTCCAGTGAAAACACTAGAGGTATTGGAAGAAAAAGGTATTGCTAAGTTAGGACAAATAGCCTCATCAGTGGGAGCACATCAGTGTGCTCCACACCACAATGCTTGGAAAGGTCCACACCACAATGCTTGGAAAGTTCTCTTGAAGACTTCAAGGAATCAAATATGTTCAGAAAGACTTTTCTTGAGTAGCAAACCTCATTTCCACCATGTAAAACATTTCACAGCTTGTCTCATTACAGCGTTTGTAAAAACACTGTCTGAGAGCAGTGGTGCATAAATGAATTATTTAAGTTTTGCAGCAAATCACGCCGATCTTATGTGCAGCTTCTTAATGCACTCTAAGTGAGCCCTAGGAGGCAAATCATAGCAGGCAAAGGGTGTAATGTAAACCAAGTTTTATTAGCCACAAAAAACAACACTACAATATTTATTAAATATCAGAGATGGTGCATTTAAATACATTTGATTAGTAATAGCCAATATTGTGCCCATCTTTTCTAGTGTCAAAGTTGTTGATAAAACAAAAGTAAAACAACAAAACAACAAAACCACCAAACAACACCAAAACAAAAAATAGCTCTTTATTTTCTTGTCAGTTCTGTTAATATAACAGATCCCCTCTATTTTGCAAATAGCGATTTTCAACAAGTTATCATGTGTCACAAACAGTCTGCAACTCTCTAGCCTTAATACTTTGACAAAAAGTAAAAATACATTAGTATGTTAGCATCCACTTGTTATCAGCAACAGCCTGGTAAACACACACTGCCCACAGCTGCCTGCCTTGCCCTCAATAACAGCCCCCAAACACCCTCCTAATATTTTCTTATTTTAGGCAGCTGCCTCTTGTACTGCTAACACAGAGCAGACTTTCAAAACCAAAACTATTTCTGACAGAGTTCCATTTTCAGTATGGTATGAAATTTAAAAGGCAGCTTAGCAAAGCCTTTTTCCATACCTCTGCCCTTTCCTTACCTCATTAATTGAATCTCAAGAAAAACCTAAGCACCGCTTCACGTGCTGTATGTTCATGACACAAATCATCCTTTATCTTCAGCCAAGGAGATAAGTCCAAGTCCAGACAGACAATAACAATAAAAAGAAATTAAATATACTGAAGTACACAATGGGCAGACACTCAGTGGTAAATATTTAATGCTCTGATAGCACAATTTGGGTATTTGTAAAATGCATCTGGTTTTTCTTTGTGGGAGTATCTCTCTTACATTCTCCAGCTTTGATCTGCTGTAAAAGAAATAAATAACTGGTAACTTCTCCTTGTGTCCTGAATACTGACAGAAGAGATAGTGCTTGAAACTATCCCTGCAAAGCCACATAGTCTTGTAGAAATCAAGTCCAAGTCTCCCAACCTTTTCAGCACAGGAGGGAACATAATTAATGTGTCAGGACAGTATCAGGACAATGCATGGGATCTGATCGTGGTACAAAATACAATAAAGCAAAGAATCTGTCTGAAAATTTATAGAAGCTTCCTACTCCTTCTCACCCTCAAGATCACTGAATCCTGTTTCCCTTTCTCAGAATTCACTTGTTTCCTTTTGTTTTCTTCTACCATGCTGAGAAAGCAGCCAAATAAAATCTGGTGCCTGAGGAGTGAAGGAAAAACTAGCAGAAAAATTAGCCCAGAGTCATGTGGTGATTCTCACTGGATCTTCTTGATGGTGGGACACAGAGTCTCTTCTAGGTGTGCAGAGCTGTGTTTGTGTAGATAAAAGGCTTTTCTTTCTCATTGGTTTAGCTGAGCCTCTCACTGAGTAAGCTCGGAGCTCCAGAGGTGACTAATGTGTGCCATCACTTCTTTCTGCCCTCTCCAGGGTTTAACAGCAGAAACCGCCATGAGCCCGAAATTCTATAACTTATCCTTTGTTTAATTTTCCTTCCTCCTTCTTCCTCTTACTAGAAGAATCCATTACATTACTACCCTTTTTTGGTTTTTGTTTGTTTGGGGGTTTGGGCGGTTTTTTAAGGCCTTTCTATGAGCAGCTGCATAAACAGGATAACCAGATTGATACTTTTAAACTGAAGAAAGGAACAATCTTTTTTTCCAGATGGAAACTTCCTAACATTTTTCTCCTTAGATATTTACATAAGCCCTTTCTGTTTTTTCACTGACTTGCTTTTTTTTTCACCTTGCTTTTTAAAACAAAACAAAACAAAACACCCTAGTTGTGAAATAAGGTAACGCTTTCTGCAAAAATATTAATTACTTCTGCATGATTTTGAATTGATTGTAGCTGGAACAGAGGCCACTAGATAAAGATTTAATACAATTATGGAGTACACAGCAAAAAATAACAGTAGGTCTTCACTGCAGCAGGACACAACAGATGTTTCAGAGGAATGAGCAAGTTTCCATTACAGTCCAGATGTGTAATATATACAGAAAACGGCAATGGGAACCCAAAGGAAAAATGATGCCACTTATAGCCATCCATGAAGAGATTATTTTCCTATAGAAGGAGCAATCAAACAGTTGTCCAACTACTTAAAACAAGAGATGTTCATCTTTCAGACATCCACATTTGACGAGATGCTGCTGAAACTGGCCTGGGAATCCAATAGCTTTACAGGCCACATTGACTAGAACAGATTTTGCTTTTTGTTACGAAAAAAAAAGTATTGCATCATATACCTCACCAGAAAAACTAAACTGAAACAATCATACCACTGTTGATGCATGGACTCTACATATAATTATTGAAAATGCCATTTTCTCATCTGGCTTTTCATCTGCAGCTGTATTCTTACTCCATACATAAAGAACTACTCCTATCAAATACAAGGGGTACAATATTTAGTGCTCAAATATTAAATATTTCAAACTTCTGAAGGTAAGTTCATTACCAAAGGAAAGTATAAACAAGGAGATGATAAAACAGTCATCATAAAATATGGTAATAATCCCTTCAATGGCATATCTTGCTGTTGTAATTAACTAGTAGTACATTCCTCCCATGTTTCATAGGGAGTTTTACTGCCTTAATATATAACTGAAGCTCTTTAGCAGAATCAGCATAACTCAATCATCATTTCCCTTTTCCATCTACTATGGTCAAGATTCATTTCTACAGAAAAGAATTTTCAGCTCCTGCTTTGAATCCATCATGCTTTGATCAAAAGACTATCCAAAATATACCACACCATTTAAGACTTAACTGCTGTGCCATTGATTGTGCGTGTTTCCTGATGGACAGCCTGGATAGTGCACTGGGTCAAGTCTGGGAGTCAAGTCTGAGTTGTGTCTTCTAAGCAACTATTAGACTGTACCAAAGTTGTCTTTTACATGCAATCCTACAAGCCTCTCCATTTCTCCACTCATCTAGTTTTTAGAAAATCTGATAACTGGTATTAATTGACTTTTTTTTTTTCTTTTTTAAGTGAGCATGAGTAATCAGTTCAGATTGAGTTTTCGCTTTGGAAATATGTTCCTAAAAATATTATATTTTTGCTGATTACTTATCAAGGTAACAAGTTTGGTTTATCAGTTTAAGTTTCTGTAACAGAGGCTGTTTCAGGAAGGTCCACTGTCAACAACTTCACAGATCAAGGAGACCCTGAATATTCATGAATATTTGGATTTTTTAAAGAAAACGCATGTTACTTAACAATGTAGGCAAATTTCATCTCTTTAAATGCAAATCAGTTTCAAGTGAAATTCTTCCCAGGGAGAAAGGAAAGTCGGCTCTGCAATGCTAAACTCCTTCAAGTCACGTTCCCTCCCAGTGATTTTAGTAGTCTTGATTTTCCAGTGCTCAGTTGAAGACATCTTATAAGACCAAGCAGAAATCACTCCAGAAAGTTTTCAAAAGTTTACATCTAAGTCCCTAAAATTCAAAGGAGTGAAATTAACTAATCACAAATGAAAATTACATGAGAAGATCCTGAAACCTTGCTTAACTTTACCACAATCTGTGCTGGGTAAGTGTTCATAAGATCTGGACTTTGATTCAAAACCGACTTTATTTTATAAATAACAAAGCTTCAAAATACTTAAGTATTACCATGCTGACATTGCTTGGGACTTGTTAGTGAGGAACTTCATGTCTTTGTGTTATAGATATGAAATCAGTTTGATCCTTTTTGGTGTGTCCTTACACACACACACACACCAAAGTCAGAATTGTAGCTCTCTGCTGTGTCTGCAAGCACAAGAAATAGCCACAGCACCTATCAAGCAGATCAACTGACATTTCCCATCTTAAAACACTGCTTTCAGACAAATGCAGTCACTTGGAAGGAAATTGTTCAAATTCGTGGGTTTGTATCACGTGATTTGGGGGAGCTGGTAGTTTGATTTTGGGGTTTGTTGATTTTATTTGTATTCAGAGAAACACTGAGATGAAAGCTGGGAAATATCATGTGAACTGACTCGATCACCACACCAAGTAAAAATTCATGAGAACTGGGACTGCAGGCATCTCAAAATAAATGCACAGCTCTTCACATTACTTTGCTTTTCTCATGCTTAAAAGTGTTCTTCCAACCACTTAACTGTTTCATGCTTTGAAATAAAAGCTTGAAATTTGTCAGCAGCTGCTCTGGCATTGGATAAGTGCTTTTTGATACTTCATAAAAAGTTACCTAAAGTGGGTCACTTTATAAGCTGTTAGGGAAAAATAATAAAATCAGTTCACACCTAATCAGAAAATATTTCTTTGACTTTAACAGCTAAATTCTCTCCTGCCTGCATCTCCAGTGGGTCAGCTTCTGTCTGAAGCTGCAGAGAGAAAGCAGGCCTTTCCTTAAAATTTCTTCTTCAGGTGCCAGGCGGAGAAGTGAGAAACGGAAAACATCTCCTGCAGTCTCAGGGGTCTCCTCCTCAGTGTTCCCATCATATCAGCTACATACACTTCAACTTCTTCGCTAGTGAACAATGGCCTCATAAATAACAGCCACTTGCTCTACATAATCCTGATTTATTCCCAGACAGTCTATGTTGTACCCTGAATCCAGCCAGTATGGAAGAAATATTATGACTCTAAGAGAGGATCACAGAACAGACATGCTGGAGGGTAAATTAACTTCACCATATTGACAAAGGTACTGCGTTTGATATCATTTTTGGTGCACAGCTATCAAAATACTTTAAGAAAGCGTAAAATGGCTATGTAAATGTGTAATTGCACATCTTTAAGAATATTCATTAAACTTTGTTAGACAGCACAATCTTTTATATTAAAAAAAATGATTACCCTGTATTCAGCTTTCCATTTGAAAAGTTCTCACTATTTAAATTCTGCTCTTATTTCAGCATCTAAAATTTCCACTTACTTTGAGGAGAGCAGACTTATGTCAGTGATGCATATTTTGAAAATTCCACTGGCAATACAATGAAGAGCTGCAGTGCTAGATGTATTACAAATGGAATATTTTACTAATGCTGGCAGTGCCAATACAATCTACTTCAACTTATATTGCCGTGCCATAAATACATTGTGAGATAATGAAAACTGCCTGGTACAGGAAAATGCCATTAAACAGTCTATTTTTGCACTCAGTTTGTCCAAAATAAACAAGGGGATGCTCAGCTCAGCTTAGTGCTTCATAAATCACTGTGTTAATTTTAAAAAAATCTATAAAAATCTAGTACTAAAATTATTTCTGAATGAAAAAGTTTTCAAATGTTTTAAAGTAATTTTTATCTTTATTAGAATAAGTTGTTTACATTAAAATACTCTAAAGTATTTTAAATAAATTTACTATTAGATGCTAGAATGTTAAAATTTTATTATATTTCATTCAGAAAAGGTCATTATTAACATAGGGATACACTTTAAGAAGTCCAGAGATAGACTAATATCACTGTAAATCTTCAGTTTATATCCATCAGTGTCTGAGAATTGCATAGACCAAAACTTAATAGATGCAACACAACTTATTCAGCAGCAGTAAAATAAATTAACACAGAATAGAAAAGTGTTAAAATGCAATTTATTCATATTCCTAAAAACTTATTCATATTCCTAAAAAAACTCCAACTTATTAATATTCCTACAAACTTCAGAGAGAAGCTCCTAGTTCTTCTGCAGAGCAGGAAAGAAGAAATATATCTATTCTACAAAACTAACTAATTAACTAACTAAATCTTGTCAATGAGTTCACCACATTTCTGAAAGATCTAATGATTCCAAGTTCTTTTGCAGAAAAAACATTTGCAGTTATTATTAGTAAGTATTTCTGGCAAGAATTTCATGAAAATGAAAGGGAGCACACTTCCCCCATTATACAACTCCTACAGGTCTCAGTCTCTGTCCTTTCTTTACGTGGTGAGTTTTTCCTTCCTTTTTTTTTTTATACAAGCAATAAGTCAAAGAATAATTGGAATAAGTAAAGGGTTCTTTTACCTCCTAGTTAGAGAAATTAGGGGGTTTTTTGAGTCTGGTTTGGTTTATTTCACTTCTGTGAATTGTTTGTGGGAACAGAGAGAGGGAGAGAAGATCTGAAGTGGAAATGTTTAAGAACCAATATGGAAAATTATTGTCAGACAGACTTTAAAAAAATACTTTCATCAAGGTTTCTGTGTACTTTTTTATGTATCTAATATTATTCTTACTCAGAGAAATGCAAAGGGAGATTTTCTTTTACATCTATTTCTCCTAGCAGCACATTATTAGGTAACAATACTTAAACCTCCTGTAGCTGCTCAAGGTATTTTGATGCCTGTGTACCCTACATGCCAATTATGACTAAAACACAGGTGTAGAAACCAAAAATTATGAATCACTTTTGATTTTGGTGTGGCTTCACCAGGAATGGAGACAAAGCTGTCTTTGGACCAAGAAGCAAGTGTGAGCTCATGATTTCCTGGTTTTGGGAACTGCTAGCCAGCCTCCTCTGTCAGCCACACCTATGTCAACTCATGCAATTCAAATAAAGCAAATTGAGTTATTCCAGATTTAAGTTACTCTAACTTGATGGAGAAGATGGACTTTCAGTGAGTTTTACAGGCTTCATTGGAACACAGATTTGTCATGTTTACAAGAATATGATGTTTACATAGCTAAAGAATAAGAATTATGTGGGAAAACAGTTATATTTGGGTATTCATAACTCAGTAGTCATATTTATGCTTCAAATATTTGGAGAGTTGTCTGGTTTTGGGGTTTCTTTTTTTTTTTTTAATCTTCAAGCTTATACTATATAAAGAAGGAAAACAATACAAGCCACATTATACTCAAGTTCTGGGCCAGTAAGAAAGGGCCAAAAGTCCAAATATGCCTTGAAATAAACTATAAGATTCTCCAAGATGTGAAACACAGAAGACAGAAGATGAGAAACTCACAATTTTCACTAGTTAGTCTGCAAAATATCAAGGCTGATAAAAGTGATCTCATTTTCTCATTAAAGAAACTTCAAGCTTCTTCAACAATGAATTTCAGATGTTCACATCCACTGGAAAGCAGACTTCTAAGAGTTTTAGGGACAGATTGGACAATTTAGTATCACAGACTACAAATCAGTAACCTCTGTGACACTTTAAAAGAAGAGGAACAAGAACAAATTTTCCCAAGAGTGATATTCCAAAATTATGCATCTGATAGAAAAACCCAGACAAGAAGTGACATGCAAAAGTGACAAAGCAAAACTGAAGATGCTCATATACTCTATGTTTTAGAAGAAACCTTCTCAAGAATTTTCCCTGCAGAATTAATTCAGCACTTGGGGGACTTTCAGCCTGTGTCAACCAGCAGAATTTTCAACCTCCATTTGCCTAGTTTGCCATTTAGGAGTGCAGGATCTATCCTTACAAGAAGAAACAGACTAAGAGAGAGGTTATGCTTACATTTAGCTTGCTAAGAATGTTGGCTTGTAGAGAAGACCCACAGATTATACTGTGTAAATCCTTTGGATGGACTTAAGCAAGTTCCTCCCTGTGTTGAGTACTGGAGCCATATCAAACACACTTAGCTTCACTGTAACTCAGTAGAGTACATAACAACCAGGTATCATTGAAGCCAAGGTCTTGGCTGGAATCAAAGAACAGTGGAGGATTTATATGGCTATGGAGACCATCTACAGTTACATTGAACAGGATTAAAAAACCCACACACATTTTAAAGAACATAAATCTCCGGGTTTTAGGGCATGAGCCAATTTTTCTTTGAAAAGAGAAGAAACTTTCCTTCTACGTAAGTTATTCCACAATGGTGGTGGGGAGAAGCACTATTTCTAACCACAGAAAAGGGTCACATCCAACCAATTCTGATCACCTGGTGTTTAACACTGATGCCTCAAGTATGGTACTTGCACACCAGGGCTGTTTCTGTCTTACCTCAACCAGACCTACAAAACTTCAAGGGTTCAAATGGCTCTTTTGGGACAGTGGTAAAAATAAATGAAGTGATCATAGCAGCAATGTGCATCAGTGTTAATACATAAAAGTTACCCTCTTGGAGTGAAGCGGCATGTAGACAAATTCAAAACAAAACAAGGCATTAATTTTTAACAAGCAGGAGAAATAAAACCTTCTGAAAGGTATAGCAGGCCCTCAGCAATCCCATTGCCATTGCTACTAGCTGCTGTTCTTAAACTGAAACCTCAGCTCAATGCAAGTTGTTGGGAATGTCAAATTATTGACTGAGACTCTTATGTGAGGTGATACAACCTCCAAGCTACCAATTCTCCAAACCCTTGAAGATGTAGAAATTCTCGGTTTCTATCCCTGCTTCTTGCTCCCTCTCACACAATCCCAGAAGGATATAAGTGTGATCAGAGGCAGTGCCTCTGATAAAAGGGAGAGGAGAGAGAAGGTAAGAAACGGGAACTACCTACCCAGCTGACATTTTGTTATGCTGTGCAATGGTTAGGTGCAAATTCAGAGAGGACTGTGGGGATGCGAAAGGAAAGAGTGACTCCATGGGGTCTCTTTGGTAAATCCATGCCTTAGTTTCACCACAGCAACAGTGGGGAGAACATGGCCTAATTCTTTCCACAGTCAATTTGTGAGCAGGTGTGCTAAAGTGAGAGATTTCTGCTGCACAACACCAGTGACACAATCATAAAGGGGAAAAAAAAAGCGGAGATGAAAAATCAATAATAGCTGGACATTCATTTAAACAAATGCATCATCCCATAAACAGTGCAGCAGCTTTCAAATGTAAACAAGAAAAGGTGAACTTTGTTCACATTATGTCTCCAGCTGTTTTGTGTTTCAAGACTGTGCACCACAGCTGGCCTGATGAGCTCTGAATCCTGGGAAAAGGAGAAATATTTAACCTAACTTAAACAGAAAGAAGCAAGCCTCAATGGTGAGAGATAACAGGTGGGAGTTGTGCTCTGCTGCTGTGCCTGGAGGGTAAAATCTGGCATGCAGAGGTAGCTTCAGAACAAAAGTCGTCACAGCTGCTGTTTGCTGTTCTCCTGAAGACCTTCCCTATTTATTCAGCATCACTGACAGCACCCTAGCAACATTAGTTTAAGTCACCGTCAATTGTTATAAAATTAGCTTATGGTCCTGAAGCCAGGGCAAAATGTGGGTGACATTATCTGCACATCTGTGCTTCTCCATGTCTGTGTAGAGAATACATGGTGAAAATGTGAATTCAAGTCTCTCTCCCTGATAAAATACTGCATAATGTCAGTGAAACATGGCTTTTCCTGTCCCCAAACCTAAAAGCCACTCCCAGAATGAAAAAACCCAAAAAGCTCAGGAGCAGTCCTGATCCATGTTTGCAGGACAATGGTGTTAATAATAAATCTTTCATTTATCTTAACAAAGGGTAAAGTCTGATGTAGACTCCCCTGAATCTTTGTTTTCTTGCTGATTTTTCTCTCTCTAACTGGTTTTAATGTCAGGCTCTCAAGACTGCAGTGGTCCTCTGAGTCCTGAGCCTCTTTCTTAAGCACTGAAGGCAACTCCAACATAAGCAGATTTACAATGTCTTTTAAAACTTGGTGTTTGGACCCTCCCTCATGCAGATACAGCAGACCCACCTCCTGTATCATCAGCACACTACACATAATGTGCCAAACCTTGAGCCACAAAGATTCCAAGGTGTTCGCTGTTATGAATTTGCAGCTACCAAATGGAATATGAAAACTACTTGAAACAGAAAACAGGTTTAAACCAGCATAGCTTCAAACTAATACTGACATGTTCCCTTCCTTTCCTAATTTTCATCATCACTAAAAAAAAACCCAAATAAATTTTAGACACGGTCTCTTGATTGAGAAAGAAAATGCAGTAGTCCAAAGCCAGCCTCTTTCCAAGCCACTGGCAAAAATCCAAGAGTTTTTTTTTAAAAAACTCAAAAAACCGGGCAACAACACATGGGCTCTTTTTAGTATAAAACATTCCACAGGATCCAGCACTCTTCCTAGGGTCCTCTCAGGACCACCGATAGGGATGCAGATGCCAGTTATTTAGCAAAAATAGTTAAAAAAAAATTAGTAAGACAACAGCCTGATTGGCATATTAGAATTGTCTTGTTTGTCATTTTCATCAGATACCAGATTCAAAGACTCATATCAGTGCACCTACAAAGCACATCATTAATAGAGGGCTTTCAAAAGCAGATCTGCAGGGATACTTCTGTACCCTTGGCGCTATTAGAGACTGCACAAGATACTGAACCTACATTCTTGACAGAGCTTAGCACAAAATGCCCCTTGTGATGACCCTTACAGGGCACAACCACACTGGCATGTTTCAGCAGAAGTGACCAGATTTTTAAGAATACAAGCGCTAACAGAGCAAGGCATAAAACTACCTTCAAATACTTGTCTCAGTACCTTTCGATCAACCCAGAGCAGTGATTAAAGAGGGAGGTAAAAAATACAGCCCAACTGACTTCCAAATGTTCCCAACATAAATAGTGTGGGATCTGAGTGCCTCTTTTCCTCTGCAGGCAGGAGAGCAGCCAGGATCTTGCACAGACAGAGTCATTACTCCTCCAGTCATACGGGAAAAGAGCAGTGCCTGCTGAACACGGGCACTCCTTAATCTCATTCATAAAGGTCTTCCCCTCAGAAATGCTGCTCAAGCTGCTGAAAACCCCAGCTGGGATACGAGCTTTACTGGACAAGATATTCATTGTTCAATTTATGGCTTGACTGTACTTGCAGAAACGTATTTCACTTCAGCATCAGATGAGCTGGATGAAGGGAAGCAACGGAGGAGCTCATCAGAGGGTTTCTTTCTTTATTTGATTTGTTGTCTGAATCGCTGAAATGAAGATGTTTGTCTAGCTCACTGATGGGTAAACATCTTTGCTTTTCCCTGTGTGTCATCTTTTCATTGGTAAGATTTACAAATTCTAACAGTTGCATTTCTGAAGGAGATACAGAGGCACATACACACACAAAAAGAAAATAGGAAAAAAGTTTTCTACCTGCTGGGAACCAAAATCACAGTTACACTTACATAAGACTGCTGTAACCCCAGCACTACCAACTAGGGCATGTTGGTGAAAATAAACAAAAAATTCAATTTCATTCAGAGAAATAAATAAAAAAAATGGAAAGAATATTGAAATTCCAAGAGCAGAAGAAAACCTATGGCTATGTTCACCACGACAGATATAAGTGATGGAGGAGGGACAAGTACCAACTCTTAGTGCAGTTTGATCTGTATGTGTTTTATTTCACTACTGAGTACCAGGACTGTCACGAAACCAGGAGAGGAGGGCTCTTCCTGGATGATGGGTGTCTTCAGTGAGGTTTGGGTATTGTGTCTGAAACAATCAACCTTGTCAACCAGCAACCAGCAACAATCTCATGTGTTATCATTCAGCTTATAATACAGCTACACTTCCATACATGTGCCCGTGAGCACATTTTAAAAGTGCAACAGGATTTACCATGGAGATGTAAAGAACTTGCCATAAAAAGTTTACTTTTGAGAGTTTCTAAAGTATGTTCAAAGTATCCAGTCCCCTATATAACGTGAAATCAAAGAGTGAAAACCTGCCAGAAAGGATATTAAGACTCTCTTGATTGTGAGGGCTCATAAAATAAATGTGTTGGTTGTTATGGATTAAAGGGTGTACCAAAAAGATGAAGGAGTACCTAGCATCTGGAGTCTATATTGTAGTCTCTAAAATTCCTAATAGGTCTATGTCAAAAAAAGATACACTGGGATTAATAGGCTAAATGAAAACGTATCTCTTCAAGATGAACACAAAAAAGTTTAGCCAGAAATAACACAATACCCAGGATTTATGCACTTCCAAAACTGACAAGACTGTCATTCCTATATGTGTTTCTTCAGTTTCTGACCCTGAGATTTATCTAAAGAGGAACAATAATACCTTAACTTCCATTTCATTGCAAATTCTGGATTATAGAATATTAATAAAAATGAACATGCTGTGTGCTTTCCTTGGCACTCATGACCTCTGCAAGAACTGGCTGTGTCATTGCTTAAATGTAAAATGTCTATGCTCTCCCTAGATAATCTCAGAAGAGTCCACTATTAATAGTTCAGTACGTGAATTTTTCCAAATTTACTTAAAATCTCCTTAAGGTTTCATGATACCTTTTTAAAGCACCAAGGTATCAGCAGAAATTAGCACCTGTGACAAAACTTAAAAGCAGCTCCTTGTGTCCCTATTACTGTTGAAGGAAAATGAGTTATTTTTTGTTTTGTGATTGGCAGGATCTCTAAACACATAGCCGTTTTGTTTCATAGCTCTTGTCTTTCACCAATAAATAAGTTCTTTGCATATCCAGTTATTTCACTTTATCCCTGGAAGTCTGATTGTCTTTTGCATTTCAGCCTGTTCATACAACTCATATAGGATAGCAGGATCCATAAGGGAGGCACAAAAAATCTGT
Source organism: Onychostruthus taczanowskii (assembly GCF_017590055.1). Classification (NCBI taxonomy): domain Eukaryota; kingdom Metazoa; phylum Chordata; class Aves; order Passeriformes; family Passeridae; genus Onychostruthus; species Onychostruthus taczanowskii. The sequence goes on from NW_024499351.1 coordinate 2,823,359, forward strand.
ACATACCTTGGACCACATCTGTACTAAAGAGCCTTTTTTAATATCAGCCAGAATCACTGTCTCCCTATTCCTTTCACATAGATCTTGCCATATAAATTGGGACTAGGAGAGTCTTATCCCATGCTTGGTGCTACCCAGCAGTAAAACAAATAAAGTCCTCCCAAGACAGAATAAACCTGTCCTGACCAGAAAATCTCCACATACCAAGGACTAGGGTAGCAGCCTGTCAGAGGGATACCAGGGAAAAGGTACCTTTCCTGTACACAGAGAGGCACAAAACAACAGGTAAGCAAAGCTGAGGCACAACAGGCTCCTGAGGGAGTTAGTCAGAGAGGGGCTTGGGACAAGGGAAAAGGAGGTGGATGCAGAGAACTGTGGTAGATACAGAGCTGCCTTCTCTTAACACCTTCAGGCTGGAGCGAATCAGGGAGCTCATTAGAAGAGGAACCACTCCTGGTGAATTCTGAATAGCAGCTCCATTTTATGAGGTTCCTGCTACTTTTTCAAGCAACTTTTACTTGATAAAATATTTTTTTCCCTTTCTTTTCTCAAGATTATGCCTCATAGCAATTTCTTTAAATACTGTGAGAGATCATGTTCTGGTCAAGAGTTGTGGTGCAGCAAATTTTATTTTTATTTTTAATAATTATATATTGTATTTAACAACTGGATTATAATTCCTTTTTCTTAGTTTCTCATCAAAATTCATTAGAACCATAAAATATAAGAGTATCTCTGTATTTCCATCTACTATAAAGACAATATCTGGCAGAAACTGTACGTAATGATTGTAGTGCTGTTTAAACCATTAACAAAATTACTTCTTTCTACTTTCAAAGTAGCTCAAAGGCAACTATGAGTGCAATTAATTGGTCCCCTATGATACTGGTATACACAGATTGATAAACTCCACAAGAATAATTTCAGCAGGAATGACTGAATGGCTCAGAATTTCAAGTGCTTAACATCTTTTTACATTTTCTCACAAAGAACTTTTGCTTTTGAAATTCATGTTTCTTTCTCTGTTCTGTCTTCCTGCAATGTAACTTTCGCACAATAACTGCTTAGTGCCAAAGATGGGTTTAATCACTGTACAAGATGCTAGAAACTTGCTTCTATTTATTTTCAAATCCATCCCAAATGTGCCAATAAGACACAGAAACAGTACATCTGGAGTACGTGTTGCAAAGGCAATCCCATATCTGTGAAGCTTTTCCATTTAACCCCAACTTGACAACTTTACTACAATTATTTTCAAAGGCAAGAAAGTGGGGGCAAAATCTTGGCATGATAAATTCTCTTATACTGCAGTGGCATTCTCTTGTAAGGTGCCTGCATTACTGAGGTGGATCTGGAATTTCCTTAGAGACAAGAAAAACTGAATTTAGAACAACAGATTGCATAACTTGTGGGGGAGTTACAATTTCAAGTACACAAGGATTATTAAAACTCTTTTCCTCTTGGATGTGTCTTCCATTTATTCATTTGCCTTTCTGTCTTTTGCAGAGTTCATCCCCTGCTATTCTCACCAGGCACCTTGCTCCTTGTGAATGCCTTATGTCTAAGGGTGTATGAGTCATTAGACTTTGAGATCCCAGATTCTCAAGAATATGAAGCTTGATAAAAATATTCACACCTCTCTTTTGCTTGTAAAGGATACAGCTAGTTTCCCCATTCAAAATAAATAAATAAGTAAATAAATAAATAAATCCACTCAAATAGCACCCCAGGAAACATAAAGTCAAGCGCACTTGAAAATAAACATTTTGGAAAGTCCAAAGAAATTCTATGATTTCTCTGTTTCTGAGAACAACTCAGCATATCTGCAGACCCTGAAGATCAGAGGATGGACTGAAATGTCTAACCAAGTCGCCCACAGTACTCTTAATTTATTAACTGCTCCCTTGAAATTTCTGAAATAAGGTGACACACCACATCAAGCTTTAACACTGATAATGAAAACAAGGCTGCCATTTTGTATTTGGACTGATCAAGAAGGGGCCTGCATTATATATACAGCTGCTTATACCCACTATAAAGGATAATTTTGCTGTATTAACTCCATAAATTTGATAGAGCCAGCAAGGCTTCCACTGCATAATAGCTTAATTTTTCATTCTAATAATAACTGGCTGCCAGTTGAAATGAATGGGAGCAAAAACAAACATTTCTGTTCCATGACATGATCCATGACAGATGAACAGTTTAGGAGGCCCTGGGGCAGGGTATTCCAAGCCTCTCCTCCCTTCACCCAACAGCAGTAAAAGCATTAACACCAAGAAAAAAGGCTGAACTGTAAAGGAACTCCTCGGAAAATGACCCAGCTATCCTCTACTTAATCCACAATTGGCAACACGCCTGATTTAAGACTATGCTAAGCATCCAGGATTTTCTAAAGTGCTTGCAGACGGTGTGTACAGTATAACATACGCCTGTAAACTACGGGGCATGAAACATCCCTCTCTCAGTCACACACAAAGGTTTAGTAGGGCTTTTTGCTTTTAATTCTACTTACTCTATTTATGTTGAGAAAAACCCCTTCCCTTAGACTATTCAGAGAAGATTAATAACTTGATTATTGCTGTTTATTATTACTATCAATTTCATGTAATGCAACATTAAAACACATATTCCTCTTTAAAGAAATAAAAAAGCTCACATGGTTGAAGCTTGACAAATTTTAGTAATGGGGCTGCATAGTTTAGTGCCAACAAGTTACTCAGGCTTTATGTGAGTATTGATTTATCTGGTAAATGAAAATGAATAGCCTCCATATCTACTGCATTGTTTTGCAGCCTCTGCAAGATACAGCACCTTTTTAAAGAAACCTTAAGTAGTTTTAAAAGGTGAGTTGACAATGCTATCTTTGAGTGTGAAAAATCCACTTTGAGGTCCAGATATTTGTATTGGTTTTGAACAAATGCCATCAGGGGCAGAACAGGGGTTTATGCCCAGTTAGGATAGATTTTTAGAGCAGGGTATTGGTTTGTTGAAGTGAAAACATGAATAATCTCTCTGAGAAAATTGCAAAAGCAAGAATTAATGCAAAAACCAAGAAAGCTTTGTCTGAGTTAGGATCAGATTCATGAGAGTAGCAGTCCTCTCACTAAATGTTTAGCATTTGAGGCCTGTCAAGAGGTCATTCCTGTACACTGCTGGGCTGGAAAATTTCCTAATGACTTCCAGTAAAGTGGCCTTTATAGGCCAATAATTATTGTAGTGTCTGAGAGGCTATCTAATTTGATAGAAATTAAAACAACATACCATCAAACCCCTGGGAGCTCAGGAAAAGATGGTAAGAGAACTAGAAAACACCCTATGAAAGATGTACTTGAGATCAAAAGCTGCACACAATGAATGAAATCAGAATGATGAAAAGCAGCATGGCCTTCTGAAATTTCCCAAACATAAGTTTTTGCAATTTAGACCAGAAAGGACAATCCATGGCTGCCTAAAGCTAATTTCCAGTTGTTACTTATCATCTAGGAACATCCCTTCTGCTAAGGGATCTCGATTCCTCATGGGACAGTCCTCTGAATCAGGTTTCCTGCTTGCATCCAAACCCAACAGGAAGAAGAAAAGCTAAATACTGAAGGCTAATGTGAGGAGTTTATGCCAACAAACAGCCACATGCTATGGAAACATGAATATAACATACCATGATTCTTACTGAAGTCAAGTTTTAACTTAATGAATTCCTGACCCACAGTGAAATTCCCTGAATGTGAGGAAAATATCTGGCAGAGAACAAGGGGGAAATCCCACCTTTCTTCTGCTACTGGACTTTTGAGTACAATATGCCAGTTCCTCTTTTTTTTTTCTGTAACTAAAATCAGAGACCGCTGCTGACCATGTCAAATTTGGATTAACACAGAATCCCCAAAACAAAATCCTACTCAAAGGGTGATTTAATATTCAAAGAAAATATATGCATTCAAGAATCTCTCTCTATCAAAATTTTTCTTTGATTCCTCTAAAATGGACAAATATGTTTGTTTCTGCATGAAGAGTCACCTAAAAACTACTGGCCTCTTCACAAAGTCAATATTTGGGCTGTGTTGTTGGGGTTTATTTTCTGGTTTTGGGGTTTTTTTAAATCCCAGTCTACCTCCACAGTTTATGTGAAGGCTTTATTCTGTCATGTGTTAAAAAAAAAAAAAAAAAAAAAAAAAAAAAAAAAAAAACCAACTAGGATACTAATATCACACATTTCCACTGGATAGATTATGGAGAACTGGGGCAACTTATTAATGGATAAATTCCACTAACCTTGGAATGGTCATCAAGTCACTGTCTTGTAAAATGGAAGTATTTTCTTCTTTTAATTTTATGCATCTTGTGCATGAATGCTGAAGTAATATTCACATGCTGCCAGGCAGTTCCATATGCCAGCTTTTTTCTTTCTGCATACATACCAGTGTCAAGAAGCAAATGCTGTGAAGCCAATTGCACATTGCCTACATTTGTACACATGTATGCACATGTGTATGTGGTTTTCCCCAAGCCAGTCAGTTGTCCTGCTGTTGATCTATCTGCAAGAGGAAAACAAAACATACAAAGGTGTGCAAATCTCTTCGAAAACAATAGTTGTAATAAATAAAGCATAATCACAAGGGTTTTTTTCCAGATCCCACTAACTTTGGCAATCATTCATATCACTAGCACACTAATACTAAAAAAGCTGACTCCTTGGTGGTGTTGGTCATTCCTTCACTGCTTTATCATCCTACTCCTAACCACACAGTGGCAGTAAATGGAGGTGTTCTCTTGGTTCCTATTAGGAACCTCATTACCCCTCCTTTCTCTCTTTCTTGAATTAAAAATGTTTAAATTAGTTCAATATGTCTCATACCTCTTCAGCACACTACTGTCCGTCTGACTCACTTCCAAATTGAAGTGCATATATAAAAAAAAATTGAATCAGTTCAATGATTTTAAATCACTCTTCAATGTGCAAAGTAATTTAAAGTTACTGGAGTGCTTCCAATTTTTATTAGTCCTTGAATTTGGAAATGATCGAGGCTGTTCTGGGCATGTGCAATACACTGTGACTTAAAATTATTATGTCCATACTTACTTTAAAAAAAAACAACTCAGATTTTACTTAACAGCAAAAACCAGTGAGGAGCACCATAGTCCAATTTTAAAAAAACAAAATAGGGGGGTGCATCATTCCAGAAGGCATCAATCTTGAAAAACTTTTGCAATTTTTAAGGAAACTGAGAAACCATAAAATGCTTGAACTGTTCTATATGCAGCATGGACTCCCATTTTAATTGCTACAGCACTTTTGCATTTAATTACTTTCAATGTATCTAATTGCTCTAAATTTAGCAGTTTCTCCAAAATCAATGTAAGGACAGAATCAAAAAGGGCTGACTTTCTCCTTAAATCTTTTGAATGCTTAGTGAGGTGATTAATCTTTATGCACAAGACTAGCTCTTATTGAACTTAATATGCCTCCTCACCTGTTTGAGTAGGCTCAATAAATGAATGCTACTCCCTTACCCACATGAGTAGATTTACTGGAGTTCTAGAGAAGATAAAAGGACTGCTTACAGGCAAAAGTATTAATAATGCCAGTGATGTAATACTTGAAAGAACTAACCAGACTACTGCTTCTCAACAGTCCATTCTAATGCAACTGCTTGACAGAGTCTCTGTTTTTTGGAGATACAACATTTGAAGTTTTGCTTTAAGCTGAAGGTCTTCTTATTGTCCACCACCATAATTATAGAGTGAGGAATAAATAATAAAAAAAACCCCATAATGAGTCTTTATGACCAATTGTATCAAATAAATTTATTTAACTGCTGTGAAGGCAACCTCTTAAGACTGGGTATTTTTATACACCTGAGGTAACCTGCTGAATTCCTCATCTATGATGCTTCCCAGAAGCTAAATCATGGACATGTGAAGTAAGACTTCCACCTCCAACCCCTTTTCCACAATGTTCACAAATAACCTCACAAGCCTTCATATGTTCCTCATAAATATTATGGAGGATAACATGGAGCCCAAGTCTGTGGGGAAGAGGATTGGCTCTGTGGGGAAGGGGTGTTCGATTCCAAACAGGCCTATTTGCTACAAAACTGGAGTGCAGAAAGATGAAGAGGTTTAACATCAATTACCTGAAACCAGGTGCTGAGCAGATAGGAAAAATGATGCATCTGGAATGCACTCTCTTCTTGCACATCTCACCTGACACTCTGTCTCTCTATGGCAGCTGCTTCAGAGTACACAAAAAACAAATGAGCCATTGGATTTGGTGTCTTGGTCTCCCTTGTTGCCCCATTCCCCCACTGGCACTACAGAGCAAAGAGAATTTACTCCTCAGTCTCTGTGTTTCTCTCACTGTAATGATACACTTTGAAAAAAAAAACAAGGATCTGGACTTCAGCCTTGCAAAGGCATCTCTTGGCTGTGCCTGAGTGCATGTTGGAATTCACTTGCCAGTAGCTGCAGGCATGCAGCTATGGGGGGAAAAAAAGGCCACACCATGACCTTATTTCTCATTGGGCTCCTGGGATCCTTCTCTCCCAGCTAAACATCTGCCTAAGAGCTGGCCAGAAGGTAGCTCAGAAGCTGCTTTTAAGAGTAAACAACTCACTGTCAAAGCTCTTAGCATCAACACTCTGTGGAGGAAACAGAGGATTTACTGTGTCATACGAGTTTAATATTTGATACATCCATCCACATATACCTGACTATATCCTGCCCTTGTAATGGGGATGGACTCAATGATCTAATAGATCTTTTCCATTTCTAGCTTCTATTATCCTATTATTAAAAGTAATGAGCCTCTAATCTAGCAACCGAAATAATCAATAAGAAAGTGAGTTTGTTTTACAAAATTACTTTAATTTTAAAAATACAGCATGTCCATTCACTGCTTCCTGCTTTTGACTGTGATAATAAAACTTTCCCAATGGCTAATATAGTTTAGCTAAACAAATTAGCCAACTGCCCCATTTAGTGGGAAGAGAAAGTTTCCATTAGCCATTCAGATGTTCTTTGCCTGGTCAGCTAACAATTTTTGCAAACCAGACACCAGAAGATAGATGGCTGGAATACAGTGCTTTACTACAAATTCACAAATAGTGCAAATGTGGGAGAAAATTTGCTTTGAAAATTTGATGGAAAATAAGCTTGTCAGTGCCTTGGTCCAGACACTGGAATGATTTTCAAAGTATATAAGTTCAAATGTTAGTTATACCTTATACTTTTTGTTTCATTTTGGACAAATCACTTTAGCTCCCAGGAAGCAAGGCTAAAAAATGTCCCTTCACACTACTCATTTTATTGCACTGAGGTAGATTGTAAGCTCTTTCAAGAAGCTCTAGCCAAAATTCCTGCATGTTTTTACAGTGCCAAGCCCAGCAGTTTCATAACATTACTAGGGATTGTTAGGGATATTACAGCATTAAAAGAAATAGAATTTGATATAGCAGTATGATATACTGCGATTCTTAATAATGTAATTAAACTAATTACCAAGGGCCACAGGAAATATACCAGCCTGAACAATCATTTTAGATTAGATTCCTCGACTCTATACTAGTGAGGTGTTTGGTGTGAAAAGAGCAGATCAAGGGATTACTGCAGTTGGTGCTGAAGGCCCTACATCTATAGAATATGCGCTTTTCAGGGGTTACTTTAACCAGATTTTATCTGATTCCTTGGACAAAATATCCCTACCACATATGTAGAATACCAGCCATTATTTTGGGCACTTTTTTCCTGTAGGGCACTGGTACGTGGCTGGGAAGTACCTGAAGCACAACTGCTGGCTCATTTTCCTTCAGAAGGAATCTAGTTTTTCCCCAAATCACCAAAATTCCCATGAACTGAATCAATGTGACATAAGTGAAGAAAAACAGATCATTTGCTTCTGCTCTAGGCCAAACTCCAATTCAAAGACAGATTATGAAGGGAAAGTACGTGAAGATCAATCTGGTGCTGTAACAGCTCTTTGTGCCCTTGTTACCATGCTCCCAATAATTCTGAGCCTCAAAGACTGGGAACAGGCTGCTTGACATGCCACATTGAGTGATAGTCACTGAAAAATCCTCTGATGAGGGAAGGCAAAAGAAGAAATACCTTCTAGAGCAAGACACTCTAGATGTTTCTGCTACTGCCTCCAGATTCATTGGTCTCCCCCAATTATCAATACTAATTTATAGTATCAATATAGGCCTTCTCTGAACAGTAGATGATGGTCACAGTAGCAGTATTGACTTTCCCAAAACTTTCAGTCCAGCTGATTTTAGTGCACTTTACTGTTATTTCATCATGGTAGTAAAATGTTACAACTTCAGACAATTGCAAATTAATCCTCCATTTAAAAAAAAATCTGAGTAATATCTCACTGTTCTCATTAAAGAGTTCTGTACATACATATCTTTTTTAGATGCTGGAAGAGCAGAGAATTCCTCTGCCTATGACATTTTGCTTGATGCTGAGATTTGTATTTCCTCTCCACCAAATGTAAGTACAACACAATGGCTGCAAGAAGAACATATCTGAGAATGACATATAGGCAAGTCAAAAGAAAGTAGTGCTACTGAGAAGATCCCTTAAGAAACCAGCAAACCACTAGCTCCTCTGGCATGACAGTCAATGTCCCAGAAAATCTTAGAGCCTGGATGAAGCCTTCTCTAACCATGGCCAGCTAGGTAACAGAAGACAGGCAACACGTGCAAATTGCACAAATCTTGCTGGAATTTTTTGTTAAGGGTTTGAGGAAATTGTTAATCCATGCCCCCATTTACAGACAGTAAAATTGAAAGTCTTTTATCAATACATATGAAACTTTCTAGTTTTCTATGACATTTTACTGTTTAGGAAAATTATAATAGATTGCAGAACATTTTTTTCTAACCTAAATTATTCCAGAAAATAAGTCTATTTCTAAACAACTGAAAACACCTAATTTCTAAACAACTGTAAACAAAACGTCTTGCTGAAAATATTAGGGAAAGGGAGACAACTTCACACTACTGTTTTTACAGTCAGAGACTAGTTAACTGCTCAGCCTTGCTCCTCCCATAAATGTATGACTCATAGTTTTATTGGAGAAAGACCTAAAATGAAGCAAAGACCCAGTGGTCTTTTGCTTCAACAAGTGGACCCTTTGCTTCAAACAATGAAGAAAGATGCAACAATTTGTTTCTTGACTCGTTGCTTTGCAAACCCAAAAAAGAAATATAAAAATGTTGAGAGCTGCAGAACTTCCAGGAATACTCTTAATTAAGACATAGAGTACCAAGAAGGGTTAATATTGTTTGAAAGTAAAAGCTCTCATTCTAATAACAAGACCTCTGTCTGTGCACTGCTGGGTCAGCATGGTAATTAAGAAAATTGCCTTTAGTGCAGTTGTTTGGTAATGCTATTATCATCTTTTTTCATCTTTTAACAAGAGTAAACTACTTGAAGATGTCCCCATTTACTCTTCTTGCTTCTAGTAACCCATGAACCCATCAAGTCCATACTATGCTAGCATTTAATGGCCTAAATGAGTTACTTTATCATCTGGTTCACCCTGAAGTCTTTTACATATTTTTCTTGACCTTTAACCTTCTGACTATTATTTTGACAGCTATCATTAATGCTGTGTCCTGGGCAACCACACATTGACTAAGATGGATGGCAAAATGACTGAGGAGTTGAAAGTAACACACACCTACTTTCATCTTCCTCTTGATTAAATCGAAACCATACAAATGGCCAAGCCATATGATGTGTCCCATGGAAGCAGTAGAGAATATGAGCCACAGGTTTAGTGAGTAAAGCTGAACAGAGAGAACAGCAGGGGCAGAAAAGTGGCCTTATTGTAAAACAAATAAGCTAGACAAATTTGACTTATAGAACTCAATAAATCTTTTAAGTTATGACTATTCATCTATGAACTTAGATGAATCAATAAGTGGTTAGAATGAAAATACTTAATACTAGTCTGTTAAAACATAGATTTGGCAGTAAATGTTACTCAAAAACCCCCAGCAGTCCACCACACAAAAAAAAACCCCCATGCTTAGGTGGAAAGTACACAGTTAATTGGACAGAAAGTTTGATACAACTTACTACTTTTTAATAAGCTACCCCACTTCAAAGGCGAGCATGGCCCCTTCTGATCACTTGCATGGAACACCACGGACCGTGGTCCTGCACAATTGTAAGGTCACAACAAATCATGCACCTTGAACAATTAAACTATTCCCCTTGGAAAAGCTGGATGATTTCATTTAAGAAAATGGAATCTAGATAAAAGGGGCAGAAGGAACTCCAAATAGTTCCATGTCCTTAAAATGAGATTAAAAAATGGAAGGAGATGTTAGTGTCAGATAAGATCGTATGCAAAGAGTCATTCTAACTGCATTTCAGACAGTTGGTGCAATCAGGCAGTAGGTTAATGGAAGGGAAGCAACTATATTGCCAAGGAACAGAAAAAAAGGGTGATTTAAGAGTCCACTAAAGTATTATCCAGAGACTGGTTTCAAAAAACCCAAGCTAAACTCTCAGGAAAAAGCTAGGAATTACATGAGAAGGAAAGGCAACCAGAACAATGCCACAAAGAAAATTCTCAGCCTCTTTGTCTTGTTAAATGAATGAGACCCTTACTGATCGAAAACTGAAATACTACAGCTCACTGATGGACCTGACACTTGACCCCTCTTACTAATTAAGGATGGAATCTGGAAACTACAGCATTTATTTGCTTTCAGCAGCATTCTTTAGGGCCATAACAATTTTTGTGATTGCTTTATGAGTAGAATTTTTGCTATGCCAGGACCAGATGAAAATAAAGCTAGCAAAATGACTACAGGCAGCTCTTGGGTAGAGCAAAGTTAAACTTCAGATGACCTTGGTCTCACTCTGGTTTGCACATGCCTGGTGTTTTCAAAACAGATGTTCTTCAAAAGCATGTTCCCTGGGAAGAGTTTCAGATCTGATCCTCAAAAGTTGTGCATTCCCCACAAGGACCTAAACAGGCCTGAAAAAGAGGAATGTGTAGGATCAGCCCTTGAGTATTGGAGACAAACTCTTAATGTTGAATCAACTCTCTGATTCTGGGTTCAAGACCACCAAGCTGCCATATCTGGATCTCTCTATCCTAAATAAAACTCTCCTTTTACAGAAATAGAAAATGGCCCACTACACACTTATGTTTCATGTCAGGTATTTTTAGTTGCAAATATTTCCAATTAAAACAATGCTTCTGGGGGTGCGAGTGCAATTCAAGGCACCAAATCAGCTTTCACATTACAATAAAGCAATAATAATAAAGCATTTCCAGAACAAATACTAACCCATGCACTCAGCCTCACACTGGCAAAAGCCTTTTAGAAGACCATAATGATGCATTAATTAGTCCTGAATGATGATATTACTGATACGCAATGGCTTACTAGCTGAGAAACTCACATTAACAAAGCACGTGCACTCTGTACTTCCTTCACATATCACACAGCACGGCCAAACTCACAGTCATTTGCATTATTTCTCTCTTCATTTCGGGTAGGCCAGCAGGTTAAAAGATATTCAAAACAAGAAGCCTCATACTGCACATTTTTACTCATGGAAATACAAACTTTCTTAAATGTAACTTCATGTGCAATACAATAAACAGCTTGTGAGCTTGGTAACTTACAGTAGTTGTAAGGAATAATTGATTTCAGGAAGATGACTGTAAATTAAGACCATCCTCCAGTTCTAAAATCCCACCTAGACCTTAAAAACTTCCCTTTAAAACAAGTTTTGCTCTATCAAACTTGGGTGAGATCACAGCAACGCTACTTCAGTGCCTCAAACCACAGCCCATGCACTGCGCCACCCAGGTGTCAAACAGGTGTGCATGGGACCATTTTATTGCAGGGTTCAATGATCAGAAAAATCTAAAAGGGAAATGGGGACGTGTTGCCCCAGGAATTATGTATAGCTTTTTCCATGACAGAAGTGTGATGTATGGACTAGATTCAAAGAAAAGGGAAAAATTTATATTTAACAATAGCCATGCATTCAAAAATAAATCAGTCCAGATACAAAGGCTAGTTGATTTTTTACTGGTGACAAACACCCTTTTCCTAAAGCCAAACACAGCCAAAAAATATGGTGGTGTGTTTTTGTATATTGCTGTGGATTAAATTAAGGAATTCCTAATTACTTAAAATATATTCAAGTCACATTGTATTATAACAAAAAAAAAAAAGGTTGTTCCCTTTCTTCCCCTCAGTTCTTTCCTAGAAATTTCTTTCCTTTATTTATCTCCATCTAATAATAATGCAGGTTTAAAGTGAGAACTTTAGGAAGTCCAGGAGATGGAGTCATCCATTTCAACTAGAAACTCTGATAATTCTGCTAATACTATTCCTGATATTGAATAACTGTAAAAGCTTTATTGCAGCTTGCATATTATCACAAAAGAGTGAAGACCTAATGCAGTCAGGTTTCAGGAGAAGTTGTTGTGTGCATTAATCAATGTGCTGTTCTATCCTTATCTATGATTCTTCATTAAAATCACTGTCTTATCTGATAAGCAACTGTTGTTTGCTAAAAGATAACGGTTTTTACAGCCACCATATCTTTATGTGCCTATGCTGTCCAAATTAAGTCCTACTTTTACTCTATTGCATAGAATTTTCTTTCTATTTTTGCAGTGTCTTGGTGAAAATGAAACAGCAAGCCTATCCTTGAATCAGCAGCTCCCTAATTATCAGAGGTGGCAAACCAGGCAGGAAAATGGGATATTCCAAGGTCTTCTACATGTGTAGCACCCAGGTGGCAATGCAGTGGTAAGCCAGTAATGCCAACACCTGATGGTGAGCAGTATTTTTAATAAAAAGGCAGCACCAGCTGTAGGAATGGGCTAATTCACACCATTAAATGAAAAATTCCCAGGAAGCGTAAACAGACCAAAAGCATTTGAGCTGATGCTTCTCAGGTTAGTAAAGCAACAATAATAAAGTCACATACTATGACCTGGTGGGTCTCAGTCTTTTTCACTTTAATTTTGGGGTGCATTTTTGCCCTGGGTGATGAGCATACTTACTGCTGGTTACACAGATGTGATTTACACTCAAACTTTATTGCACCTCTTTCTTTCATGTCTCCATCTCCTTTGGATGAAGCTTTCCCGACCAACCTCAGAAAGGCTCACTGCTTTCCCCAGGCCCCCAGCAAGTGCTCTACAGACAGTTGATATTTTGACTGCAGATCAAAGCTGAAGAATTTCAGAAATAAATGACTATAGGGCAACTACATATTTGTTACTTATTTCTTCAATGTGTTTCAGTTGCACAACTCAAGCATGAGAAGAAATATCTCGTTTTCTTCCCACCTATTAAAAAGAAGAATATCAAATATCAGTGTTTGTACTCACTCAGATTTCACTGGTGCTAAAATGAATGGATTTTTCAGTAGCCACATGAGAGTATTTAACATAAATTGCATTCAAACTTGCGTCTAAGCAGGTATGTGAATTTGTGGGAATCCTTAAAATCAGAGGGTTTGGGAAAGCTGTAAAAGGCAGGCCTCAAAGACAGAACTGCAATTAGAGCTGAGCAGTAGTCATAACATTTGTCAGCAGAAAAATTATATAAGAAGTAGAAAAGTAAGGACAAATAGAACAATGGTCTGTGTATCAATGCTTGTCTAGAATAATTCCCTAAGGTACAGAAAAGTATATCTAGCGAGATATTAGGAAGTTCTAAGCTTAATAATGGAGCTCTGTGCATTGTATCTTAAGGCTTGCAAACAGGTATTGTATTCGAAATAAGCAAGCGTTGTTTTAACCAAAGTTACGTGTGCTTATAGTGATTGGATGGAACTACTGCCAATATGCTTTTGCTTTGTGTGATTGATCAAAAAAACTTTTAAAGTTGTAACATTAAGTTCTTGGTCTGCTGGCGGGGATGTGAGCTGCTGGCATCTTCCCATTGTCATAACCATGCAATGAGACTGATGCTGGAAAATAAAACAGCTCGAGGCACAGTCCTAGCAGCCCATGTCCTGTTCGTGATTTGTACATAGCCCCCGGCCGGCGATATCAATCAACTTACCTTATGTCATAAGGGTGTTTCCCTAGTAATTTGCATACTGATAAGTGAGAGCAGAGGAGAGTTTCAGCTCAATGTTAATTAAGTCAAAACTGTCACTCCCCTGAGCATTGTACACCTGCAGCCTGTCTATAGGGCTGCACCAGCACTCCCTGACCTGACAAACCAAAAACAACCAAAACCAACCAAACTGGATGTTTTAATGCTTACTCCACCTACATCAAACTCAACAAATCTTGGCCAGTTGGAAGTACCAAATGGCCTGGCTTGTGCTGAATTTGCCCTGTTGGGCATAATGCATTAGATAAAGTAATTGTGGGTATTTTTCTTGCAAACAGTGGGCCATTGTATCTAATAAGAGAAACTAATACAATTGGTATGGATATTTGTGCAGTATCATGGCACATAATATTCAGTAATTTTAGTTTGGGAAAACAGGAAAGAATTTAGTTAAAATTTGTAAAATTTAGATAATTCTTTGAATGTGTTCAAAGTGGAAAGATACTAAAGTATGACCTTTTTTTAAATCTAGACTAACAGTAAATCCTATTGCAGAAACACCTGCACTTTTCAACAAAATAATACTCAAATAAAAAAGCCAGCTATAATCAAAAAATGACAAATAGAAACTCTCTTAATTTATTAATCTAATTAATTCACTCCCTATATTTATTAAACTAATTGCATTGGTTTCTCAAGGGGAATTACATTCCCTACATTTCTCCTTAACATACATCCTAGGCAGAATCTTCGATAATTTGCTGCCATAATTGAAAAAATATTTTTGGTATATTCATACTCAATAATAAACTGTCATCATAAACAAGGGACTATGATCTTTAAGTCATAAAAACACAGCAGGTGAACAGAAAGGGGATGTGATAACTCTGACAATAAAATTTGTACTGCTGCCCCAAAAGCCCAGAATAAAGGCAGCTCTTGCCAGACTTTACAAGAAAATTTCCTACTGCATCAGGACATCATGAAACACTTTATAAGAAAAGAAAGTAAAATGTCTAATGTAAGCAAGACTTCAACAAAACATTCTGGAAATAAAGGAGGCCTCAAACACAACTGTAATTCAGGAAATAAAACATCAATGTCAACGATACAGTAACAGAACAAATTGAGCACACTCAGTTTGCTCTAAACAGCAAGACATGCACTGTAGTGAAGAGAAAGACAGAGAGGAAAATGCATAGCATTTTTTGGTATGGGATTTCTAAAATTATTTGATTCAACTGTCTGTTAAAAAGCAGCTAAGCACGTCATTTATAGTCATCACAGTGTTATGGATATGATTTTATCTGTACTTCCACCGTAAGTGTGAAGTGATTCATAGTAAATCAGAGGACATAACATAAGATTTCTGGTGAATGTTCAGCCTTGTGTCAATCTGCTACACATGAGTAAATTTCCTATTATTTCAGTTATTCTTTGTTTTAAATGGGCAAGGTTTTAACAGCTTTCATGTACAAGGTGCAAGAATTCAAAGTTAGTTGAAAAATTAAAAATGGTATTGGTATAAACTTGCAACAAATTATACCTGAGGAGACATCAGGGAAAGCTGAAGGTGAAAGATACCTTTTGAAATCTCTAATAGAAGGGATACAGTGAGCTAAACCCTTTGTGACAGAGAGAAAAATAACACCCCCAGCATTGCAAACAATAGGAATATGGCAAGGAGGAAGTTTGGGACCTTCAGTGCAGAAAAAGAAATATCTGTATGATACCTTTCTGGGTGAAGCTCTAGCAATCCCTTATCTCAATCTAGTAATCCCTTAATACTGTAACATTTTTTTCTAGCTCTGAACACCAAGGTAGGTTCCCTTCAGCTGTGGAATTGCAGAATGCTCAAACCCCAAATTTCCCATGTGGCTGTAGTTTGATTCCTCCAGAAACAATGACTGATGTCACAGCAAGAGATGAGGATGGATAGTGGAAAAAATGTAAACAGATGGCTGCTAAGCTAAACTAAAATGCAAACAGGATGAAATTAAACAAGGAAGGTAGAGGGTGAAGAAGAGTCCTAACAAGGAATGTATTACAACAGGAGAATGGCAAGGTAGACAGATGATGACATTTTCCTTGACGGCTTCATTTAAAACTGGACAAAGAACTGTGAAAGGTACCAGTAAGGACAGACCTATTCAGCTGTTAGAGTTTCAGAATATCTGTCTGAATTCAGGTGAATCAGGACATGAAAAGAGTTACATTGATTCTCTTTTCAGAGGAATATAGAGCTCTGCAGGTAACATTTCATGTATTGAATATTAAAGTATTTTAAATATATTTGTATCAGCTTGTTCCCCAAATACAGCTTTTCTTACACAATAGGTGACTAAATAAATAAATACATTTAAAAAAATGTAGCTTAAAAGCTAATTTTTTTTTAAATTACTGTCATTCTTTGGACAGCAGTCTCCTGCTAGGCATTCACTTCTAGTGAATACCTAGAAGTATTCACTAGACCTCTGATTGAAGCCAACACCTTGTGCACATTTCCTGTATCAGGTGCACAGCTTTCAAAAATAAAGTACCAACAGTTGCACATTATAATTTGTGAATTACAATCATTTTTCTTACAGGGCTAAAGGCTCTGAATAACATTACAAACACAAGCATCTAAAATATTGGCAGTTGTTAGCAATTACCAGCACGATAGATAATTTGGAATATCCCCAAGCACACTTGTTTTACTGCTTACTCCACATACATAAAACTCAACAGTTTGAAGTTGAAGCTTATACTTAAAGAAGTATAAGAAGAAGTTGAGCTTATAGTTAGAGCATTTCTGATTTATCAAACCTCCACCACAGTTGATTCCCTTCATAGTAGAAATCATTGCAGCCCCACAATTCCCCCACACAATGCACAAGGAGCCTGGTTTGCCCCATGCTGATCAGCATCAATAGCAGACAATCCTTCCAGACAATCCCTCTAACCTCTCATTTACCCTGATGCAAAGGTGTGAGGAATTACACAGGTGGTTTTTTCCCCAATGCTGAAAGGGTGATGGCAAGAACTGAGCAGTCCCCGAGGAGGAGTTCTCTGCTCTTTACCCTCAGCATTAACCATACAAACATAGATGGTTGGAACATCATCTGTGGAAGAAATATAAGATAAACTAGGAGGAACATTAATCTTGCACTGTGCTGGAGGCATCCCTTTCAATTACTCTTCTTTTTCATCTCCTTCCTTGTCATCCCCATCTTCCTCGGTAACAAAAGCTCTTCCAATTTGAAATCCTTCTCTGGTCACAGTGTCTCCATAGGAAAAAGGAAAGAGAGAAAAGAGCTGCTGCTCTGAGCATTTTTGTACAGGGAGATGGAGGACTGCTTTCCTCTGCTTAACTAATGTTCATCTAAAACAGAGAGGAAATACCTGGAAAAATATTGCTATGGTCAGTAACAAAAAACCCCTATCATTTTGCTGATGGATGCTTCCTCCATGAGGTGCCTTCTGGCACTTTTAGGTGTTTGGAGCAACCAGCTGACTACACTTGCTTCTCTTACTTTTGGTAGTGTTTTGACCAACCTGAATTTTTCTTTTATGTTGGTTATTTCTCTTCTCTGCCTGTCACTTGGGAACTGTTGGTATTTCACTTTTGCATCAGCTATTTCTTGGTGGTCCAAGGTGGTATCGCCAGGGTCCACATGTACTGCTCTTTTCTCTACTTCATCATGCTTTATCAGCATCTTCTTCACCTGTTGGTCACCAATGACCTCCAGTCTCTTTCTGCCAGGAGACTCAGATTATTTCTTCTACTCCTCCCTGGAATAAACAATAAGAGATCCCTTTCCCCAGCCTTACTTCTCATTCCTCCTCTTCCATTCTGCTGCCCTCAGAGTCTCTCCTGTCAAGCCAGCAGACATTCTGGACAAAGGAAAAGTTTGGACACCTCCTCTGGATGCTATTGCTATTGCTGAGGTGACTGTGAGCCAAAGAAAGGGTCCACACTTATCACTAAGGGTGAAAACCAGCTTTTCTCACAGCAGCAGGGGATTAACAGTAAAGTGCTTTAGACAGGGCTTTCTACACTGTAGTACATGGAATTAACACAAACTACATGGCTGAGCAGTATTTTACTTGCTAGATGCATAATCCCCCCCTTACATTTTTCTTTATGGAGCCTGTGAACGAACAGGATAAAAAATTGCACTGTCAGAAATTTGGAGCTAAAATAGGCAAGCCATTCTGAAAAATGAGTTCATGGGATTTTCTGACATCATTCTTTAGCTTCTCCTGAATAAAAACATTCTTGTGTGAAAAAGAATAATTTAAATAACTTCACACGCAAAAGCTGTTCATTAAATTAAATTTTCTGGCGTTTCATGTGTGCTACAAATGCTCAGATACAATGCTGAAGCTCAAATGCTTCTGTAATTGGGATGAGAATACATAGAAGAGGCAGGCACATGAAAAGCTAACATTCTGAAAAAGCACAATCTGAAATGGAGCTATATCAGTCAGTAATTCTGTTTCCACATACACATATAGTGTCTGTGAGGAAAGTGAACTGTTTGCTTCACACACAGAAAGTGAACCTCTTGAAGACTGCACAAAACTTCATTCACATTTATGACCAGAAATCCACCATAAAGGGTATTTTCCATCTTTTGAAGTGACCACAGCTTCAGTTAACACCATTTGGATTTGTAAGGAACTCTGAAATGTCAGACAAACAGTCCTGATTTAGTGAAAAATGTTTATATCTGCACAGGTAGAAATGTTGGCAAATATTTCCAGTCTTTTCTACAAATACATATTTTCTGTTTATTTCAACCAAAATTAGTATATTATTTATCTCATAGGTGAGTAAAATGATCAGTACAAAGTGAGTAACTGCCTTGTTAAGGTCAGGCATGAGTCAGCATGCCTGAAAATATATATCTTTTCCCCAGCCACGAGACCTTTTTTTCATTATTTACCCTCTCCACATTCTCCTTCTTACAACTCCATATTTAAAAAGAAAACTGGAAAGGGAGCTGAAAGATATGGAATTCCAAAGGAAAGTAATTCTTTTTTAAAAAAAACAATCTTGAAAAGGCTGCCCAAATGTTCTAATGCTTTATTAAGATGTCAGAATATATTGCATCAATTTCCAATCTCCCAAACCTAGATAAAGAACAACAAAATAATTAAGAAAGTAAAAAATAAGTGTCTGGCAACAAAACTGCTGAACTGACAGCCTGGTAAGTTATCTTAATCAAGTATTATCATGGCAACAGAATAGACCTCTGATTTCTGACTCATGTCACAAATTGCATTGTGACAGTTCTGTTGAGAACTCCTTTTTCCACTGACAGGCTCTTGTTTTCACATCTGGAAGAAAGGGGTGACCAGAAGTTCAAAATTCAGTGGTCTAAAAGTGCATGACTGAAAATACTTAAAGAGCAGCAGTGAAGAATGTTGGGATTTAAACGCCAGGTTCCTGGAGCCTTGGTGATTCCCCAGCTCTCAGTGCCTCTCCTTAACCTTGCCGATTGCATGCTTCTGCGCTGCTCTTTCAGCTGCTGCACCCTGTTGCTTTGGATTTACACCTGAGGCACAGGCAGATAAAAATATTAAGACTTTGAAAGACAGTGAGAAAAAGAATCCTCCCAAGATCCCATGATCTTACCTACAGAATGGTCCATGTGCATTTTGTTGGCACATTACCAATAGGCATAAAAAGCTATTTCCTACACTTCTTATATTTCCTAATCCATTATCATTCAGCAAGATATTGAGAAATGCAGAGGGAAAAGAGGGAGTTTCCACAAGTTTATACATCATGATTCCTCCTACCTCCAGGCTCTTCATTTATTCATAATATCTGATGCACAGCACTTCTGAGTGGTCCCTCTCTCAGTTTGCTGTAGAGACATCCTACAGTGACTACGTTCATAAGAGCAGGGCAACATTTATGTAGAAAAAAACCCCTTGGAATTAACTCCTGCTTGGAGTTCTAACTTCACTGTAAAGTGAAATACTACCTCAATACTTAGTTGGATTACAGTGTATTTACTTTACTACATCTCAATTAGCTGTAGTTTCATTGACTACTGTTACAGCACTTGTGTACTGGTATGTAATATGTTGTCTGCCTGTAAACAAAGGACAAATTTAGGTAGCTAAATTATTCTTTTGTTTAACCTTTTTTCTTTAAATGGCATACTGTTTAGATATCACTGCCCTTGGTAAACACACAGATTTCAGTGGTACAGAAAAAGAGTCATAAATGCACAGTGATATCCAGTGCAACATAACAAAAAGAAAGAACTCACATTATTTTTTTTCCCACAGCCTATGGGCATGCACCCACATATTTTCTGTGCTCCACTGTGAATAAGCTCCCTCCTGTGTAATTTCCAGAGAGGAAAATCTCTCCTTATTTGCTGCACGCATTAAACAAGGCAACATTTGTATTTTGTAAACATATGCTTTTTTTCTTTTTTATGCATAATGCATTCCATGCAGCAGTGGTGATCTGTGCAAAGGGATATTCTAGCTTACCTTAAACTTACATTCTCACTTTCCATGTAACATTTAAATAAACAAACAAGAAGATACTGCTCCTTGAAGAAAGTCAGAGAGATCTTCAGAGGGTCTATTTCCTTAGCTTGCCTCTGACTCCACATTGCTTTGCAAATCAGATGCTAGATATATTTTGATTATTTTGTACTTTAATGGATCATGTACAAAGAGTCCACCCTTCACATGACAGTCATCAATTTTTTTTCTGGAGTCTGATGGGAAAAGCAGGTAGAAGGGTGTGTGTGTGTGTGCGTGTGTGCATGTGTGCGTGCGCACCAGTGTATACATGTGCGCTGATTGAAAAGTGATGGATTATTTTCATGTGGTAAGAAACACAATGTTTTCTTTAGCACAGCAGGATATTCTGTTTGCAAGGTCTAACAGTGAAATATTATGCATATCTGGAGCTGGCCCACTGCCAAAAAACCTAACAGCAGAAATCAGAAGAGATTTTGAATCTGAATCTTAAAAAACCAGTACAGCCCTGCAAAGCAACTAATGAGACATTCAAAACAGAAAAGCACTTGTACTGAAGCATGATTGCTGTCATATATGTCATCATTTACAAAACAGTAAATAATTATTCATCAAATGTTACCTTGAACTTCAATTTAAAATATAAATATATTTTCAATGACTTCTATGTCTGTGCTGATACAGGTTTATTTATTATGACCTGTAGTAAATTAAGTGACAGATTTCCCAATCTCAAAGAAGCAATCATATAAAAAGCAGGTACAATTAAAAAAAAACAAACAAACAAACAAACAAAAAAAGACCTGCATAACCTCAAAACTCTAAATGCATGAGAACTGTAGCACACCAAACTAGAATATACTAGGCCAGAAAAACACCAAAATATTTTCATTCAACTTTTGGAAGAGAGGATGGGGCTGTGCATAACTTTCAACCAAAGGGACGTGGGCTGGGCTCCAATCAGACACTGCTGGAACTAGTTGGAGTTTTGCCATTCACTTCACTGGTGGACAAGGCAAGCATCGCCCTTTAAAAATCAAGATTTGAGGCCTTTTTTTAGTGCTAAGGTCCACTTAAATAGGATGGGAGAAATACCAGAGTACAAGCAACACTGACTCTCAGATATGTAATTCCTATGGAAAGGCAAAAAGTTCACATGAGGGTGGTGGACTGGGTTCCCACAGCACACACAGTTGTGGCTGTCTGGGATCTTACAGCTTGCATTGTAAACTTGCAAAAATCTATTCAATTCCAGGCCACATAACTTTCAGCCTGGGATCTGTAAAAACAACTCTTCTCTTGGTAAGCCTTCTTACAATGGTGTGCACTCATTCCTTGATTAATTTATTGCACTTAACTAATTACTAGATAACACTGGACAGTGTGGGTACAGGAACATATATATATATATATATATATATATATATATATATATGCATTTGTATGTGACCAAGTGAAGATGTTATTTACTATTAGCAAGTCCTTCTGGAAAATCTCACTCAAGCTCTCGCGGCGCATCTTTATTTCCACTGCATCCCTTTTATCACCAGATCTTCACACTGGGGTTCAGAAAATGCTTACGGTACTGAAGAGTTTATTAAAAACAGGCTAGTGGTTTTATCAACATAGTTAATATTCTAAGAGCAAAAGATTTAGTGTCAGGACACAATCAACGTCTGGACTATTAATATGGAAACTGCAGCATTTTGAAAAAGGAGAACCTAGGAAATCAGGATATGTATTTAATAAACTTTCAAAGTAAATCATATCTGTTTTTATAATCTGATTTTTTAAAAACAAGACAAAGCCTACTAGAAATTTAGAAACCATAATGGTAAGACACAAATATTTTTGAATACTTTGAATACAGAGTTTTTCACTTGCCCTGTTGCATTTCTTTTCACATGTTACCTCAGGAACCTTATTTTGAAATCATTAGAAACTGGTTTGAAGTAACAACTGCTCCTGCCCAAGGGTCCACCAAGTGATGAATTGCCATTTTCTTCTGGCAGCACACATTTCTATTGGGAATTTTCTGCTAAGTTTCCACTAAGGATTTTCATTGTTATATTTTGATACACAGAAGCTGACTGGCACATCTTTTCAAAATCTTTCTTGTCTTTTCCAAACATAACTAGCATATAAAAAGAAACATAATATGTATTATGGGAAAGCAGCACAGTGATATAAAAGACTTCCATACTAAGAGCAGACGGAAAATGGTAGTTATTATTAATTTAGAAAAAACAAAAGAGCTACCCAGCATTTCAGTAATGTGGCAAGTTGTGTGCTATTGAGGGAAAGAGGATTTTATAATTGGATTTTAGAGTAATTTAGGAGACGAGATAAGCTGTAATGGTTGCATATTAGAGGTTAAAACTACAGCAGAAACTCATAACGTAAGGGTTCATTGCACTGAGGAAAACAGAACAAAGGAAACAACACAGGAGCAGCCTGGCATAGGTAGTAGCAAGGTAAGTATGGGTTACACAAAACTGAGAGGCTTTTATATTAACATGCACTTAAACATGTTATCAAGCAGCATTCCTTCCCTTCACAAGTCCCTCCTTAAAAAATAATTATACATATACATATATATATATATATATATATATATAAAATCCTATATATATAATCCTATATGCTTGTGTAACAGGGTATGTAATATTACTACATACATTAGGTAGTATGTATTGCTTCCTAAACTGTGCAGGCAAGAATACCTTGGTTTTAGGAGAGGAATGACAATAAGCATTTACATCTTTCTCACTAATGATGACAAAAGAATATATCACAACACCACCAAGCATGGACAAGGCACAAAACTTTTGCACAAGGAATCCCTGAAATTTCAGGACACAATAGCTCTGGAGAGTGGGGGGTACTTTTCCCTGCTAATTCTTCCCTGAGCAAATGGAGACACAGCAGAAGACAGAGACCTCTCCCTGAGGGCCTCATGCTCCTGCAGGCCGTGCAGCTCCCACCAGCTCTGCTGCTGCTTCCCCCACCTTTTCCGAAGGCAGAAACTCTTCTCCCCCTCCATCTGTCAGGTCAAAACTTGAACAGACCCAGTTTCCAGAGCCTCAGTAGCTCCAGCCACTTCTGGAGCACACAAGTCACGCAGGCAGCACTTTGCCAGCAGAGAGAAGGGAGACAAGGAGCAGAGGCCACAAACAAAGGCTGGGCCACCAAAGTCATGCAGAGCAGAGCTGGAGACAGGAACCGAAGTGATCTCTAATAATCCTTTTCTGGGACCACTGCCTGCCTGCACGCACGCTGCCTGCAAGGAGCCTGGACACAGCGCCTAGCGAGGCAGACTCCTGACCTAAGCCAGCAGGCCTGGGTGCAGCACAAGTGAAGGGCAGTTGATTTTTAAATATAAGCTGCTACATCCCTGCAATCTGCAGTATGTTAGCTAGCCAGCCAAGTCCCATTATTTTGTTGGGGATGGGAGAGAATGGGAAAAATATTCTCCAGCATTTTTCCAGGCCGATAGCAGAACACGCTTTCAGTTTCCCTCACAGACAGATTCAGCTGCAAAATGGAGCAGTTCTGACCAGGTTCTCAGTTGTGACAAGTGAGCACAGGCTCAAGATCAGTTGCTTTATATTAAATGAAGACCCAGCCTTGGATTTTTCAAAACCAGGTGTCTAATTTTTTTGTGGGACTTTGCCAACATTGAGATATTTTATGTTTGCCAGCTGCCAGTCTCAGTTTGGAAAGCATAGCTTCCTCACTTAGTGATGCAACTCCATAGGCATAGCAAATTATGTACACGTTTGGCAAGCAGCTTTGAAAAAAAAAAAAAAAAGAAAGAAAAAAAAAAATGTATTCTATGCCAGAAAATTTGAACACTTGCAAAAATACAGTAGTTTATCAGAAGGAAACAGTTTCCTCTCCTGTTTGCCTTCCAAGGATTTAGCTGGGGAATGTTCACCTGAGCAATCTAAACTCTCAACATTCCAGAGGTAAAAGGGAGGGGGGAAAGAAAGAAAAAGAAAAAGAGAAAGAAAAAGAGAAAGAAAGAAAAGAAAGAAAAGAAAATTATTCTGCACAGTGATTCCTGCACTCTGGCTTCTCCCAGCAAACAGAGCGCCATTGCTCACCAGCAGGGTAAATAACCCAAGCCTTGGGGAAGCAAAATCTGTTCAGAGAGTGCAGGCTCACTATTGCTGTCCTTAGAAGGAAGGATACTTCAAAGTTGGAGGCTTCCTTCGTTACCAGTGCTTGGCTACCCCCTGCTGGGCTCCCACGGCTCAGACCCTTCTGTACCATCAGGCAGCCACAGAAAAGCATCCCAAACACACCAAGGATCCACACTGGGGTAAGCTCCCTAAGCCAAACCAGGCTGAGAGGCTCTGCTCCTGCTCAGTACCAAAAAATGACACAGCCCGGTCGGCTGACATTACAGGGATGGCTGGTTACTGCACTGAAACTCTGTTTTTCATATTATATGTGGATTTATCATAGACTTCCCCCAAATTCTAAATAAGAACACATTTGAGGAAGGAATGGTACACTCAATGAGACCCCAACACATGAATATCCAGAAAACTAAATATTTTCCCAGTAAGTATAGAAACCTAAAGCAGAAAATTTCCTTTCTAATTCCTTGTAAGTTGGATGAACACAT
The DNA here is from genome assembly GCF_017590055.1 of Onychostruthus taczanowskii. Taxonomy (NCBI): domain Eukaryota; kingdom Metazoa; phylum Chordata; class Aves; order Passeriformes; family Passeridae; genus Onychostruthus; species Onychostruthus taczanowskii. The sequence continues at coordinate 2,848,541 of NW_024499351.1, forward strand.
CTGAAACACTTTCCTCAGCTTGCTTTAAAAGCATTCCTCAAATACAATTCGGAACAGAAATTCCTAGTACAAACCCCTTATTTATGTATTTAGTGGATAAATTTAAAGAGGAAAATGTGCTGCAAGATGTGTTCAAACAACTAATAGTTCCTGTAAACCAAAAATATATTGAAAAACAGAAAAATGAAAAGAAAAAGATTAGTTGTTTTAAGCTATAACACAGCTGTATGCAACTAAAGCCAGAAACATGTGAAATTAAATTGGATTTTTGGGCAGGGGGTGGGGTAGTGTGCAATAGGGTTAAGTTTACTAGTAATTCAAATCCTTTTTTCCAAGTTGCAAGATGTTGTTACTGACACTTTTATTTTTCTTTCATTCTGTTTATTTTTGTGAACAAGGCAGAAAAGAAATTGTTATTTGAACCATATTAACAGAGGCTGCATGTGCTGGCTTAGTGCTCTTGCTTAGCTAGTTACTGCTTCTACATAGCAGAAGGGTAAAATAAAAGGCAAATATCCTTTCAAACATTTATTAGTGTCACATAAACAGCAGAATTCTATACAAAAACAGATTAATAATAGGCAGAATTAGTAGTCTCTAACCTCTTTGATTTCTAAACGCTGTTAAGACACTGTCCCCCTTGTTCCTTTATCTAAATAAAGCATGTGTAGCAAACAAATATTTCCCTTGTGTTACCACAGGAAAAGGGAAGAAGTTTTCATGAAACAGAGTTGTAAAGGGATCATATTACTGAACTAGAGTCACATCTCTCCTCTAAACTGTTGTCCTTTATGCTGCCTGTCCTCTGCAACAAGAGAATTGGCAGCAGCAGACTTGGAGGTGGGGGGGAAGACAGGATACTGTGCCTGTCTGCTAGTCAGCAGGAGCCATCAGCTAAAGAGGATGGGTTAGAACCCATAGTTCTCAAAATCTAGACAAGTAATCTATTTTTTTTCTTCCTATATTTAGATTCTGGTTTGTTCTCATGACACATAACCTTTTCAAAGGTTCACTCCTGAAAGGACAGAAGTGCAAAAAAATAGTATTTCAAAGGTACAGGCCAACAAGGAATAAGAAGGATCCGATGCTTCAGCTGCCACTATTGACAGAAGGCCTTGGCTTTACTCAAAATGGCTTTGTCTCTGCTGTGGATCTGTTCACAATTTATTTGAAAGCAGAAGGCACTTATTTAAAAGCAGAGCCAGAACCTATCACTAATCTGACAAGTTTTCCACACAGCTCCAGCCCAAGCTTTCTCTCTGTTGTTTAGCAGTGGCCATACATTGCTAGAAAACGAACAGGGCATGGGAATCATTCAGCAAGGTGTCTAGAGTGAAAGTGGGTGAAAGGATATGTCTGTTGACCCCAGACTGAGGACCAGTCTGAAGAAAGGGATGGGCATCCCCACTCCATCCCATCCTGCAGTCCTGACTCCTAAAATTTCCTGTGTGCCATGGGATGCCACCACAGCTCACCTCTGAGCTTTTCCTGACAGTTCCTGCATCTCATCCCAACAGAAAGCTAGGAGTAGACTGGGATGATCATCCAGAGCTCAAAGCTAAGTAACATTTGCAGTTGTCAGAATTTGTCTTAAATATTCCTTAGAACTGCATCCAGCCTTTGGTTTCAGTGTATGCCCTTGTCTTCTTCACATCACCTTGTCTTCACCTCTGAATTCCTCTTCTAGCTCTCCCAAACAACACCTCTCCTGCACTAGCCTGGACAGCTCATACCAGCTGTCTGCCATGACTTTTAATGGCCCAGTCCTGTGTTACCAAGACTCCACATCGGGCTAAATATCATTTTTTAATAGGCTCAAATTTTAGACATTTTTCCTGGAGCTACACAAGGTCTAACTGGTGTAATCTCTAACGTTAGTTACCCTTCTGCTAGTCTGCTAGTAGTGTTTCTCCTCAGCTTCTGTCCTAGCTCGCTTGCAGACATCTTTTTCTGGAAGGTGCTAAAATGTTCTCAGATTTGTCAGGCACTGCCTAGCCACTCCACTCACATTCACAATCCTGCCACCTAGATCCTCTGATGAAATCTCAGCATGACTTTGTATGGCATTCCTGTGTGAAAACCTGTGAGATGGATTTTCTTGCAGCCTTCCTTGTGATAAGTAAAGAATGCTAGGCAATTTGGGAGAAAATGGAGAATTCCAAATATTACTCCTGCATCAGCTATAGATATGAGCAGGGGAAGAATATGAAAGACATGTGGAATATATGGGAAATCAGAAAAGAGAGAGAGGAGCTAACACAAAAACTGTCTACTTTGGATAAATCAGTAGTCTTGATTATTTTAGATCCAAAATATTTCAGTTCAAATACTGTGAATGACCCAAACTATTGTATCAGCAAAGTTGCATTTGCAGATCACATCTCTAAACATAAAGAATATGCTCCAAGGGAAGCCATTGCTATTCCTCTGCTCCCAACTAACACGTCCCACTGCAAGATGCAATAGGTATCACCACAGTTCCCAGCAAAATCAATTACTTGATTCATTTCTGGTTTCAACATCTGGCTGGAATTTTACGCATACAAAGTCTGTGATTTGTACAAACAATTACTTTAGAGAAACAAAAATCTTTGCAATTCACCATGTCATTACTAAACCATCTGTCCAGCAAGCCACTATGGGATCATGCAGATAGGACAGAAGGCAGAAGTCCTTTTGTCCAGTATGTTTAGTTCAAAGTATCTGCTTTGGTCTTCATCATCAATAACAATTTATTCACATTACATTGTAAGTTCACTAGAGACTAACAGTTTTCTCCCACCAAATGAATTCTATCCATACCTTAACTGTCAAAATTGTAAGCAAAAAAGCCTAGCTACTGAAGCCTTGTCTACCCTACAAAACAAAGCAAATCAAGACAGCTGAATACAGGAGTTAGTATTTTATATGCAAAATAGTATGCTGCATGCACAAGTGTAGCTAATAACATTCCTTCATTTTTCAAAAAACTGGAATCAGTGGATGTATTAAATTGCCATGTTCTTTTTAGCCCAAGAGAAGGAAAATCCCAGAATATGTATGTTCAAGTCAAATCAAAAGCATTTAGATCCTATCACAAGTTCAGTTTCTTATATGAATGTGAGTAACTCAGTGTACATATGGCACTCTTGCCATAACAAATTAATATTGAAAGCTGAGACATGAGAGACACCTTTCTTAACCAAGTTGTGACTATCCTTGCCTAGAGCACACAGTACCTGGCATTTAAAAGGATCTGCCCCACAAAATGAGCTTTCCTGGATTGTGTCATGTTCCCAGAGAAAATAAAAAGATGAATGGGCAGCAACATAAACATAAGCCTTGCTGAGAAGGCAGCATTTTAGATAACTTGTTCATTCTGGTACTCCTCACTTGGCAAAACACAGGCTTAAAACATATTATGTTAAGATAAGAGTTTGTTCTCAGATAGTTTTAGCATAACCAAATAAACACAAAAAGCAGGGTGACCTTAATTAAAAGGTCATTTACATTGTATGTCCTGCCCTTAAAGCAGGATGAGCTGCACCATGTTATTTTTGACAGATATTTGTGTGAGTTGCTCTTCAAAATCTTCAGTATAGATTCAGCAGCTTGCTCAGACAATGTTACACCACGAAGCTGCGTCTGCACTCCATGAAGCACCACATAATGGCTTGGAAAAGATTGTAAAGGTCTTAGAGGCTAGTAAAACAGAAAGAGTAGGAAAGGTCAAAGACTGTGTCCTAGTTGGGCAAAATGAAAGAGTATTTGTTATTTAATAATTATGTTAGGAAAGCAAGCAAAGCCCCAGGGGTGAGCTCTGTGCTCTGCTGTCCAAAGCTCTGCCCAACGACAGCGTTCCAGGTAACAAGCACACCCAACTGAAGAGACATTTATCCAAGGTGATACAGAAGAAACCTCTATTGTCACTCCACAAACTCTTCAACACCCACAGCAAAGTTTATGAGCAATCTGTATAATAAAAACCCACACCTGCAGTTCAGTGACCAAGCGCTGCGCAAAGCTGAGGGTGCCACACAGCACAGCCCTACCAGAGCAGGGGAGCAGCCTGTGTTGCCTGACTTTGTAGCTCAGACAGAAATAAAACTCAGGGCAGCTTGCAATCTAGAGAAGGTGTTTATTCTAACTTCATACACATTTGTAAATTTAAGAGATCCTTTAATATGCCATGTAGTTTTACCTTCTTTTTTCTTCTTCACTGAACAGATTTAGAGGGTATAAAATCTCAAGAATTTTTCCAAGATGTTGGTGATGCCAAGCCAGAAAAAGATCCTTTATTTTTACTGCTATGGTGACATTGTGCTTACCAGAGGAAAATCTTATGTCACATGCAAAAGTCAGGAATTCCTCTTTTTTCCCTGATGCCTACTAGCACACTGGCTGGCATGTGAGCAAACCTGCCAAGAGCAATGTGTTGTCCAATGTAATTTTCATCTTCCAAAATGACTTAGTCTGACTTTTCATGCCACTCACAATTTATTTCATGATGTGCACAAAGGTTTCCATGAACAGCACCCCTCTCTAAGGCATTGTAGCTAGTGCTAAGAAAGGCTGCAGCTCACTCATGTACTGAGACCTGGCTGTGGAGCACCAGCAACTGGGTGGTGAGATGGCATTTTCAAAGGGCTATCCTTCAGGAGTTAGAGATTCTGTGTTTGCAAGAACACTGCCAAGCAGAGCAGGCAACATTACTAACTGCATAACACGATTTTTATATCCATGTGCACAGCATGAAAATACTTTCTTTTTTTCCTCCTTTTTTACACTTAGACTCCTGCAACCAGCTATTCTATTGACATAATAACAGGGGAGTACACTTTAACACTCTTTTTTCATAAAGCAGATGTCTTTTCTTGTGAGAACTGGCATATTTTTACCCTTAGAATGATCTCTGCTTTTATATGCCTAATTAAATTTTAGCGGTCCCTTGCTTAAATAAAGATTTATTAGCTCTTAAAATAGTAGCATAATTCTTCCACCTACACACTATCCTTTAATGCATTTACAAGCAGACTGGGTAATTCACTACAAAAAAAAGAAAAAAAAAAAAAAAAAAAAAAAAAGTGGATGATTTAATGTTGTTATGTTATTGGTGTCAATTACTAAACTTCACAATAGAGCTTTCTGAAGATACTACTCTTTAACCCTGGAGCTGTAAAAACACTTGGAAGAAAGAGAAGCTGTCAGTCTTAGAGATCGAGTACCCAAAAAAGTTCAAATAACCAAGGCAATCAGCAAATTTCAGCCCCATGGTCGGACTCTGCCATAGCTGTGATATGAGCTGACAAAACTGTCACTTGAAGGAATCCAGGGAATTGTTTTAAGGAGCTAAAATTTGCATTGTCAGAAGCACCTGCTTATATATTATTTCTCATTTCTCTTTGTGAATGAGAAAGACAAAACCCGTATATAACACATTTGCACACATAAATATATATATACTGACAGAAAGACAAATAGTAACACAGTAAAGTGCTGTGTTTGCCAAACTATTGGAAATAATTTCTTTATAGTTCTGGGTTTGGGTTTTTTAAAAATCTCATTTATTCTCCAGGATTAGAAGATTAGTAGTTTGTTGATCTTTCATTAGTTTTACTTTATTACAGTCCTGCTTGCTAAAATACTTACATCACAGGGAATATCCTTTTCACTGAGCTGTAAAAGCTCACCTCTCTACCCTGCACACTGACATCTTTGCACCTTGTAAACACCACTACTACAAGAAATTGTGTTCCATGTGTTTGTCAGATTGCATCAGGAATGTTGAATTTCATCTTCCTGCTATAGTTTTAATATTGTTCAGCAAAAACTAAAGCTTTTGGCAATTTCAAATATATTTTATGTGCAAGAGATGACTCACTCATTTAATTTCACTCTTTTACACCAGATTCTCTTTCAAAGTCACAAAAAGCAGGTCACTCAAAAACTTGCAATATATGAATGTCATCCAGCTGGCCTCACAAATAAATCAGCATACAAAATCCCCTCTTACTGAAATTTGTCACAGTAAACATCAGAAGCTGTAAATTGAAACTAATAGGAAACTGCTCTGTTGTGCAATTGACATGCGTGTGTGCCCAAACACACACATGCACACGCATCCCATGCACAGCTTTGTACTTTTCCATATATGTGCTATATGTTCAAAGAGCAACTTGCTACAGCCAAGATGCCAGCAAAATCTGGAACAGACAGGAGTGAAAAAGCCTGGAAAACTTCAGTTTTATAGTAACAGTGTTGTTATATCAGTACGTATTGTTCCTTTACGTTGCAATTTTAATTACAGCCACCAGCTGCTGACAGTACCTCTGTTTTTCATGAACGTATGTCAAGGTCTGTATAATTTGTTGCATGCATATATAGGATGCTAATGAATATACACAAGTCAAGTCTTGTGAAAACCCCTGTGACCAACAATGACGTTGGAAAGAAGGCACCGTGGTCAAGGCTGGGCTGGAGGGGCACATGCCCTCTACATCCACAGCTGCTCTTCAGGCAGCCTTTGGATGATGCTTGGATAAAGAAAACTCTGCCTGACGAAGAAGAGAGCCACACACACATTTAAGACCAGGATTTATCATTGGGAGCCAAGCTGGCCACATCTACCTGGATTTGATACCCTTTCTGGACTCCCTCTGGCACTAACCCTAGGAGGACTACTCCAGGGGCAGGAAAATCCAGTACACATCACTATTGACAATCCTGAACAAGTTACTGTTTGGTTTGTTTGGAGAATGCAAAATTCCCAGCTGAGCAAGTATGTTACTGATCTGAAGATATTTAGTTATTTGAAGTGTTAAGACCCTCAGAGCAACTTACTCAAAAAAAAAAAAAACAAATGAAGCAACTCTTGGATCATCAGTCCTGTAAGGAGGAATAAGAAGTCTCTAATTCGGTCTCAGTTTTCCTTCTCTGTTTTTGAGGTACAGATAACAGTATCTATTCAAGATGCACAAGTATGTAGCACATATATAAGCTCTTTTCTTATCTACAAACCCACAATTGAATGCCTATACAAAAGAATCCTCTGAAATACTTGTTTCTGCAAAGAATTATTCTCCTATATGATTATGGCTGCCAGGAAGGACAATACTGCATTTCCAAGGATGGACAAAAATGTAATGGTATCTGCCTAACAGTTTCATCCCTTAATACCACTGCATATATTTAATTGGTGATGACTTGGTGTTTCAGATGCTAAGAACATGGAAACAACAACAGCATTGAAGCAAACAGCAAATATTTACATAATTTGTCTCTACAAAACACCACTCTAATGGAAGACCTCTGCTGCTTGATGACCAGGCTGGGATGCTCAAAGGGGTCACAGTTCCTAAAAAATTCCATAGGAATTTATCACAGAAGCCTTTTTAATTGCTGTTTTTTAAATACATCACTTCAGTAAGGGGAAGGCCATGAATTCTAAAGGCACCTCCCAGATTTTCCTTGCTTCCATGCCTTTAGCACCATGATCCCCCAGCACTCATAACTGCTGCACACCTTGTCACATGTCACTGGTGGCATCTGCACATATTCCACTTCAGCTTGGTAGAGATAACCACCGCTGCTTACAGTGGCATGGAAGCTTTAGAGCATTACAGGCTGGAGAAGGAAAAAACAAAACAAAGCCCAGCACCACAAGCATGCACCAAACCTCCTCCAAAAGGTCAATGAAATGTAAAGCAAAGGAGCCACAGGTGCAGCTGGCCCAGCTGGGTATCTCCAGGAAGGGTGAAGTCCTTCCTCCAGCTAATCTGAACAGATAGTAAGTTACAAGTAGAAAAAGATCATGCCATGTTGACATTAAACATCATCTTAGCAGATGGAAGGAGAAAAGGCAGTTCATGAAACTCACGTAGCATTGGGGAGAAGGACTGGCAGGGAAAAAAAGAAAGAGGAATAAATGGAGAGGACTGGAAGACACAAGTCATAATGGTTCTTAAGCATTACAGTCAATGTTGCTCCAAATTTATGAAACTATAGTACTAAGCACACAAATGTAACAGAAAGATATGGGTACATACACATAGTCCACATTTCAGCTCAGTGGGGAAAATCAAAAATTTTTCCCGTTGTTCTCCAACAGTCATTCTTGAGAATGAGAGGACACCTGAGCAGTTTCACCAATCAACCATAATTAAAAATCAACTTCTGCTTCTGCTGAAATAAGTGAGGTCAAGGAGGACACATTTAGAGTGGTAAGAAAGATGGACTGCAGGATATAGCCCTTTTACATCCACCCATAAAAGCCCCCTGCATGTACTCATTTCTGTCTTTTTTGTGAATCTAACAACAGAAATAATGATTGTGTTATTCAGATTCTGTCTAGAGGAATTAAATCCCCAAACTTTTATATCATCCAATTTAAAACACTCCTTTATTTGTGTGCAGTTCCTTGTGCAATGCACCACAGAATTATCCTAAAACCAATCCTCCAAATGCAGTAAAAGTCTCATGCAGCATCCTCAGAACTCTCCCACTGGCTTACAAAATTACATTAAATGACTTTTTGAAGGAGTGAAGAAGAAGGAGCTGCTGCTGGGACATTTAGTCTATCAAAACACAAATAATTAATGGTTGAAAATACGTTTTGTTTAATAATTGCTGTTCTTCATTAGTGTGAACCAAGGACACAGACTATCTGAGACAATAGCATCTGCACCCCATATTTCATTATCACCAAACTTCACATTTCACACAAAAGCATAGCTAGCAAAGCCTTACAGCTTTAATTAGTTTCTGCCATAGCTGTGAAGGTCAGCCAATTATTGTGTGTGAAATTTCAATATGAAGCGGCTGAATTGAAGACAGCGTTGCAACATTGTGAAACTCTGCAATGCTGTAAATCCAGCATGATAGAAGCTTTTTTTCAAAGAAAAACACCCACAAAATAACATAAATTAATCATCAGGTATGCACAGCTTCAAGGCTTATTGGCTAATTTAACATGTGTTGAGGGTGAAAGGTAATTTTTGATAGTATATTATGCTTTGCTAGGTTTCTTCTTATCAGTGTCACCAACCATGACAAAACACTTAGTTGGGTCCTCATTTCTATGAGGAAAACACAGGGGTTTTGTGGGATTCAGTATCCTACTGTCAAAACAAAACAATAGCACTGAGCAGATGAACTTCAGCCGTCTAGAATGAGGGTCATGAGATGCACAGCATCTGAAAAAAGGCCTGAAAAAACAGGCCTTTCAAAAGTTGTCTCATTTAGGCTCCAGCCTCATGGTTGACTTTGGAAAATCTTGAGCCAAGTGTACACCATGTGTGTTGGTGTGTAAAAACATACATACGAATTTGGATTCAAATGGTACATAAATAATCTATGCCCCAGCTGGCACTGAGGAAGTAGTAAAGGATGCAAAAGGATGCACATACCTCTGACCCAAGATACAGCCCCTTTGCATATGCTATTCTTGCCAAACACAAGTAATTTATGCAGTGTGTTCTGCTCTGGGATTACAGATGGGCAGAAGGTGTAGCCCAAAACATGAATGCATTCAAGGCCAGCCTTACTCTCAAATCTGGACAGTAGTTGTTCATTAAAAAGAAATATCTTTTGCCTGTTTCTTGTTTTTTTAATAGGTGAAAACTCTGAGTAAATTTTATAATTTTACATAGTGAAGAGTGAGACTTTCAAAGATCCACTTGAAGCTATTTTTTTTTTATTTGGGTACCACCAGATGACACTTTGAAGTCAAATAATAATAATAATACAATGGTTCTGTACCTCTAGCTCCAGTGAGCTAACAAGACCTGTGCTTGATTATAAATTTACAAGTGAGATTACTAGGTTTCAATGGGAGAAAAAAAGGAGGGCACGAAGCTTAGGGATTGGATTTATTTTGTGTGTTGTTCCTATGTTTAAGCCCTTTTTTGCTAACAAAATTATCCTGACAGAAAATATATGCAAACCCATTTTTAATCTTGCCTAGGACAGTATATGCTGATCTAGTAAGCACCACAGTTTTATTCATGTGGAAGCACCTGCATGCTCATATGTACATATGCACATCACAACCAATTCCCCCTTCCTGTGCCCCATTTTTTTCCTGCCATTGGGATGACCAGGTAAGTGGTTGTGCAGAGCCTCTGCAGACAAAGCAAAGCCAGCAAGGCAGTTTTACTGCTCAGGTTCTCTCCTGACTTCCTCCTTTCCTGGCACAAAATACATTTACAGCTATAATGTGACTCACAGCAGTTATTGCCAGAGTTTTCTGTTCCTTCTTGTTTAAAAAAAAATTAAAATGCATAACTAGTATTAGACGCTCAAGCATCAGTGCGTATATTCCTGGAGTTATCAAAATACCTAATTTTTGGTTGCCAGAGAACTGTATCCTGGGCTGCATGAAAAACAGCCTGGGCAGAAAGTTGAGGAAGGTGATTCTGTTCTTGTGACACCCCACCTGGAGTCCAGATCTGGAGACTCCAGCATAGCAAGGATGTGGACCTGCTGGAGGGAGTCAAGAGAAAAGTCATGAAGGTGATCAGAAGGATGAAACACCTGTGCTGTGAAGACAGCTGAGAGAGCTGGGGTTGTTCTACCTGGAGAAGAGAAGGCTGCAAGGAAACCTCACTGTGGCTTTCCAGTACCTAAATGAGGTCCAAGAGTGATGGTGAAGAACTTTTGACAAGGGCATGGAGTGACAGGATAAGGAGAAATTACAGAAAGAGTAGTGTTCAATTAGATATTTGGAAGAAATTCTTTCCTGTGATGTTGGTGAGAACTGTCACTGATTGCCCAGAAAAGCTGTGGTTTCCCCATGCCTGGAAGTGTTCAAAACCAGGTCAGATTGGACTTTGAGAAACCTTGTCTAATGGAAGGTGTCCCTGCTCATGGCAGGGGAGTCAGAACTAGAGGATTCCTAAAGTCCCTTCCAACCCATACCATGCTATGATTGTGTAATCATAGATTACTTAGAACTAAAACCATCACCATGATAAACATACATTTTTCCTGGCTCTTAAATAATCTCTTAACTAAACCCAGCTGAAAGAGAGATTGTAAAGTAACTGACAATTTGTTTCCTGCTGCACCTTTTTCAACATCATCAAATAAATCCATGCATGGAGAGAAAAGTAAAAAGGATGATGCCTTCTAACCAACTGATGCCTTCTAACCAACAAAAGCTGAGCTGGATAAAACAGGTATCAAGGGTAAATTAAAAAAAAAATAAACATAATGGAGATCCAGGTCAGTTCTACAAGAAAAAAAAAAAAAAAAAGTGAGCACAGTCTTACAGTTAAGACCCAGATGTTCAGCATGGTATCTTGAAATGCTCTGCTCCAACTCCAGAATCTCAGTAGTGCTTAAAGGTGGTCTGGGAGTCTGAATTCCACTTCAGCTGAGGCCTAGAGCTCTCTAACACAGGGTATATCATAATATTTAAGCTGACGCACTCCCCAGGGCTCTCTGCAGGTGCATCAGTGTGTCTGTGTCAGCACTGCTAAACAAAAGCCTAAAATTAGCTGTGAATAGGTAGCTTCATGTTCCTTGGTTTCCCTTCCTATCTAATTAGGAACACATTAGCTTCTTTCTGTGCAGATACCTTCTAACCCATACCAGGAAAGTATTTTCTTTTACTTTCCTTAGATAAGAGTAGCTGGCAGCGTAAAACCCAATCTTGAATTTCTAGGTACTGCTTTTTTACTTCTAAACGCCAAAGGAGTTAGTTGTGCCAGAAGTAAAATCATATGTTAGCCCCAGACATCTACCATCCACCCCAATATTCACAGAAACATTCACTGAAATCTAAAATAGCAAAAAATAGAAAAGAGAGGTGAAATAATTAACAGTAACCCCAAAGATGCTAAAGAAAATGTGTATGTATATATTTTTGTATGTACATAAGTTAACTCCATCTTTGCATAAGATACATTATTTCTCTTAAAATAAATCAGTGAAAGAAAATAACCTAAATATATTGTCATTGCTGAGCAACCCAATGCAGAATAGAACAGGATCACCCGAGTAAAAATCAACTCCAGAACAGAAGTGAAAAAAGATAAAAACAGCCAGACCATGCACAACCAACACATTCACACAGAAGAAAACCAAATTATTATTATTAGTGAAACAGACTGAAACCTGTCTTAGGGAGTTCACCCAAGAGAGCAGCAAAGCTCAGTAGCTTAGCTGAGGGTGTCTTTTACTAAAGGTCAGACAAAACTGCAAGAAAAACCTTGGGGATATCTTAAAGTTGTTCCCTAAGACAGGGGCTGCCTAATAGAGGTGGAGAGTTGAGCAGGTTTCACTATGTTTATTAAACACACACTAAAATATTGAATAGGATAACAGTTGCTGACCTAAATCAAACGTGCTCTAAGTGTGATACAAATCGTCGTTAGACAACGTAAACAAACACTCGACACACACAAAGACGCACAAAGCCTTTCTTGCATTCCCAGAAACTGGACCCATCCCCAGAGACACGCCACTGGCACCAGGAGCCCACAGCCCCCAAGCCCTGCTTGGTTAAGGACACTGGGGACAGGCAGGCTCTGTGTCAGAGAAGCTCTTCCTGCTCTGAGTCCCCCATGCTCACTCACCCCACCCTGGCTCTGCTCCAGCAGCAACACTTCCCTGCAACTCAGCCCAAACCACCAAACCACCAGGGACAAGATCTCTTCCAGTCAGCCTTGCCAGCAGCAGCTGCTCCCAACCAAAGAGTCTCTCTCTGGAGAAAATGCTCTCTCAGTGCCAGCCATGCTACAAGAACAGTGGCTCCTAACATCAGCAGTCTCCTTTCAAGAAGAAATGCAGGAAAAATCCTCACAGCCAGTCTCTTTCCAATGGGAGCAGTTCACATGTTGATCCAATGAATAATTTCAAGCTGGAAGATAAAATATTTAAAGCGAAAAAAAGGCACAAGATCTTCAGATGTTCACAGTTTTCAAGCCAGCCTTCAAAGCTCACAAGCTCACTACCATTTGCCAAGCAGGATCAAGACAAAGAGTATGTTTAAAAGAAACATGAACAATTGCACCACCAAATCAACACGGACTTCAAAATTCAGCAAGAATAGGAGCGAGTGGAGCTGCTGAAATGCCAAGGTCAGTAACTGCAGGCAGAAGTCCACCATGGTACCATGATCTAATGTATGATTCAACTGATGGCCGTATTATACAAGGAAAAACCACAGGAACTGTCATGCCGGACAGAGCCTTCCATCAGGGAACCAATACAAAAATCCACAGTGTTTAAGCACAGGAAACCCTCTGGTGAACAGGTAGGGTGTAGCACTGTCCTTACTGTCCTAAGTTTCTTCTTTACCCTATTACTCAGACCACAGTTTATGTTCCAAAACCTGAAGGTCTGTTTGCCCTCAGGGATTTTTTTAATCTCCATCTAATATGAGCATGCACAGAGATGTCTACCTGACCTAAAATTAGAACTGTAAAATATGACCAATTTCCACAAAGTTACTTATCCATTGCCTACAAAGTGATTCTCTTAATCCATTTCAACTGACTTTCCTTTAATTTTCTGAAATAACTTCTGATTCTTGTTTTTGTGGAACAGTTAACAGGAATGTTTAACTCATCTTTTTTATACCATTCTACAAATCCAAGCAGAGTTGCACTCTTTTTGTGAAGAGGATATAGGCAATCCAAAGTTCCTCACTCTTGCTGCAGGCTAAAGGCATGTATGCAGGCAATTGCTTTTGGATCAGCTGATGTTCAATAACTTTTTAACACTCACACCACTGAGCTTCTCACATTTAGAAAAGCCCATTACAAAACTTGCAGTAATGATTCTTGATGATCAAAAATTTTTTGAGAAATCCAGAAGAGTTCTCAACTGGATCTTTTATAGCCATGTTAAATGTGCAGAAAATATGACAGCTAGAGCCTGTGCTACTTTTTGTCTTCTGATATAATAGATTCCTTTAGCACTTTCTTTGCAGAGGTTCAGCCTCTCTAGTTTAAGACCCTTACCAACTCTTATGCATATCTTTTCATATGGTTAATCATAATGACATCATCTGGTAGTAACATTTCTTTTATTCAGTCTATTATTTCTTTATTCAAACAATCAATGGCTCATCTTTACTGGCTGGAAACTGGTATTTGCTCGATATTTGAAGTGAAGATAAAAGCAGAAAAATCATTTGACTTCTCTGCAATGTCCTTAACATAACTGTATGGCAGGTTTTCTCCTTCACAGATACATAGAGGCTTTGAATTCATTGCTGTTTGTGCTTATCTGATTAGATTTTCCACCATTTCTTTCCTGCAGTGTAGTCTGGTTTCTGTAAGACCAGTTCAGTTTTCAGAAGGACGGTTGTCTGCTGCAAGTCACTTCTTCAGCTTATATTTTTTAATAGGCATACAAGATTTCATACAGTGTGCTTTGAAACAGCACAAGTTTGAATAAATCTTTTCAAACTGTTCCTCCTGAGATGTCACTTAGAGCAGCTTCTCAATGTTGAAAACATCATCGTGCCGTGCTGGCCTCTTCCACCGTTCACCTCCTGCTCACCCCCCCCCATAAGCCCACACCTAGAGGCAAAGCTCCACTGTGCAGTCTGGGCAAGAAAGGTGTACACGTATGGCTGGAGCTCCTCATGTTACATCATTCCCATTGAAGGGAAAAAAAAAAAAAGAAGAAAAAAAGAAGAAAAGAAAATTCAGTTTCTGATCCTTGTTTTTGTGAAGATACAATCAGAAATATGATCCAAGAGCGCTGACTGAATGCTGTCTGCTCATGCCTTGAAATGTCTGGCAGCATGAGTTGTCACATGATTTTTATTCATTTTTACAGTCTTTCTCCTTTGATCTAGTAACAATAGACAATGCGATGCATCAACTATATTTCAAGCCCATTCCAGGCCCTCAATCATAATACAACAAGGATTGTTGTATTCTTAATTCTTTTTAACAACTTACAACTTTTTCTATGGTATACTGTCAACACCCTGTCTGTCTGCTTAATCTGGACCTTTTTTGGATGACTGGACCAGAAACATGGGAAGCTATTTTTCCTACCCTGCTTCCAGTCTCTAGCAGTGCCACTTTATTTTATCTGGGCCACATTCTTATAGCTAGACTTCAGCCTAAAATCCCTGGGCAAATATGCTGTGCATGCTTCAGCATTTTGCTCAACATCCCTGCCCTGTAAAGCAGTGTACCAATGTCTCGGTAGCAATTTTACACAAGTCCACAAGGAAAGCCGTGTCTGAGAAGAGAATAGCCCTAATGGAATGACCTTTACTGGGACTTGACACCTGCTACCTTGTAAGCTTCTTATACACACAGCTTAATCCACCTGGAGGCTTTTTTGCTTGATGGAAGGTGATAAAAAAGCTGTTAGATTGTAAGCTCTGTCTTAGATTCAAAGCATGCAGGCTCCTTGATATCCTGAAGCTTAGGGCACACAGAGGGGAAAAATATTTCTTAGCTAAGGTGAAATTCTCAAGTTGCTTATTAGGAATGAACCCTGGTCTAAGAAACACTTCATTGGTATGAAAGTAAAGAAAAGGCTTCCTGATAGTAAGAAGGGGACCAGTTCCACAGTACTAGACAAGATAATGTAATAGTGATCATAAAGCTTCCCTCAGCAGACAAAAAGAAAAAAGTAGCCCAAATCTATAAATTTACAATCCACAGAGGATCTAGCAGACTGTATTCTGGACACCTTAAAGGTGAATGCTCTAAAACATGCATCAATCTACAGAGATGAAAACCTGTCCCCCTCTGATTATAAATAATTCCCTCTTTTTTTGACACAACCAAGGTCTAAACCAAAAAGTTCTATCTAGGTGATTTTAGCATGATAGAAAAGGGGGGAAAACAGAGTTAAAGGCAGGCCCCACTGCAACACTGTCCTGGCACAGCTGTTGGGAGAAGCCAGTACACAAAGACTCAGAATTAGAAGAGAAGAGGAATTATTTGGCAGATAGCTTTTAGAACTTAAAGAGTAAAAAGAAAAAGAAAACAGGGAACAAACAAAACATCCAAACAATCCCTCCAAAGAACTGACCTCCTGAACAGATGGTCTTCCTGAACAGAAATGATCTATCACTAACTGCTCAAGCTGTAGAGGCAGCACTAGTGAGAACTGCAGAATGAAAATGCAGTGGTGGCTGCGAGCTGAACTCATGTTCTTCAGGTCACTACTTCTCAGTCTCTTCTCCCACTGTGCCAAACACCATATCCCTCAGGGAAGCAAATCCTTGGAGCTCACCTTCCCTCCCACCTGAGCCAAGGTGCATCAAAGCCACCAGCTCTGGCCTTATACAACCTGGAAAAGGAAATTGTGCAAACCCGTTATTACACACCATGAGAGAAAGCTCGAATAAGCTCTCTTCAGCTGAAAGCTTTTCCTAGCAGAAGTTCCAATTTCATGCTCCCCTGAGCACTGTTTCCAGGATTTTTATTTTCTCTGCAGGCTAATGTTGACAATCTTCATCACCCTGGAATCTTCAAACACTTTGTCCTTCTGCAGCTGGCCCAAGTGACTAACTTATTGTTTTAAAGGGTTGGACACAAAAAGTTCAGTATGGAAAAATTTATAAGGAGATCACTGTTTAATAAATACTGTGAAATAGAAGGAAGCTCTGTTTTAAAATTTTGTTTATTTCTTTTAAGCTGGCTGACACATCTATTGATGGCTTTAGTCACTTAGATCCAAGGTTGCTTGCCTGTGAGATCATGGTTTCCTACATCCTGTGTCATAAACACCAGGCTCTAAATGTAGCAGTAGCTAACCTTTATCTGATGGGTTTTATAAGATTTTATATAGGCCATTTATATGAAGTGAGAAGAACATTGATCCTCCTGTTCAAGTTTCCTGAGATTATTCAGTATTAGCATTGCTGAGATTAGTCACACCGTGGCTGCTGTTCATGTAGATTGTTTGATACAGAATATTTCCCACTACACACAAAGCAGCTCTGTAGGAAAAACCAATTCAATCAATTTGAGCAGCCCTTCTTGTGCTACATTGGTATATTATGTACTGGACAGATAAAGTTGTGATTCTATCTAATATATTCTTTGGCTGGTTTGACTGATGTACTGAATGAATGGAGACACCTAATGCTATCCAGTCCTGCTGCTGAAAGATAATGGCATCATTATTTGAAAACAGACCAAAAAAAGGGAATGGGGGAGTTTAACCTCTGCTTCCCACATCTGTAGTAAAGATGGACAGCACAGTGTGGGAAGGAAGAAAATCAGGCAGAGGAAACTTCTGGCAGCAAGCTAAGGAAAAGTGGAAACAGAGGATAATGAAAAGCTGATGCAATGCCAGCAGCTGCAGAAATTGAGGTGTGCCAGCCTCATGCTCAAGAGGTACTCTGCAAAACACTTTTAGATAAGAAAACTATCTGAGCCCCAGGGGTTTTTATTCCTTTCCCAATTTTTATAATTATTGGTTGGGATGGTAGAAGCACCTATATCCCTGAGAGGGCCACCTCCAATGGTTCCTGTAGCTGTTTTAGCTGTTTGCACCAACTGGTGCAGATGAGCACATTCAGCTTCTGTAGTGGCCACTTTCTAATGACAGTGCTTCACAACTCTAGGCCTGTCAGATTTTAAAAGCAAAAAGGAAAAGAATGTTAGGAATTTAAAAAAAAAATCAAGTTGATCTTCTGTTCTAAATCCATAAACAAGTAGTTATTGTTTCCAGGGTTTAGGCTGACTTTCTAACACTGGAGATGCGTAGAACATTTAAAAGCACATCAGCTTTTACATAAAATACCTTGGGGCCAAGAAGGTGGGCAAGAAATTCTCTTTTATGTTGTATTGTAAGTGAAATACAAAAAGTAGCTCAGAAGAATTATCATAGAAAAGGGACAGACACGGCAAATAATGGAAGTGCAGCATCATCAAAAGGTTAAGGTGTAGTCAGTCATAAATGGAAAAGTCTGAGAAATGGAAGAAAATGTCATAAGATCAGAGAATAATGGTGTCATCAGATGTCATGTTTTGTTAAATCTTGTATACAAACTCCTTTGATTTCTTCAGTCTCTTAGTAGCTTTGTGTTTGTTGTTCCTGGTGGGTTACAACAGTGTGAGATTTACTGGTGACGTACCTCAGTCTGGAAGCAGCACCATTTATAACACTTCAACTACAACTTGCATTGCAGTTTTACCCAATTTATTATTATCAACATACATCTGGACAGCTTTTCTAGTAATGTGCTGTAGTCACTCTTTGGGTCTAGTCCTGACGCTAGTTTAAAAATTAAAAATGTAGTTTCCTTTACCAAAGCACTCACATTCAGTGAAAGCAAACAAGACTCCATCTAAGGAATGCACATGTATGGAAAGAACCAATACATTGTGTTTGTAGAATCTTTCATTGCAGTATGGTCATGTAGACTTCAGATTAAACAGATACTTCTGCAATTGGGACTGCAGATAGGCAGAAAAGGTGGATAAGTTTTTTCTCAGCTTATGTAGTTAATTTTTAATGAACCTCCCCAAGGTCTTTTACATAGATATTTCTCTCAGTGTTAAATACAATTTTTAAATTGACTTTTTAAAAAAATTAATTGGAATTAATCTTCCCATGTGATTCTATTTATTTTCACACTTTGTCTCTATGCTAATTTTGGTGTGTTTAATTAGATTTAACTATGTCCCACACTGCTCACCTTCAGAAGTACTTCAACTATTACATCATCTCAGATGTTTTTCCTATATATAAGTTCTACATGTAGAAAACGTCAAGTAAAAATTAGTTTTATTCCTTAATCACACTATGACATGATGATATTTATCAAGTTCTATAAATGAGCCACCATTGTTACACTAAATTTAATAGGATTTTGGCTTTTTTGTTGTTGTTGTTCTTTGGGGGGGGGAGGTGGTTTGTTTGGTGTTTTGTTGTTTATTTTTCTGTTTCTCCACCCTGTACAAGAACCTAACCTTTAGCAAGACAGCAACTAGAAGCCAGACTGTCCACTGCAACTAGTAGCTGTCATCAGCTACTGCCTGCAAGGATGCTCCAGATGACCTCCAGGGTTGTTTCCTGAAGGAAATTATTCTACATTTCTATTAACTTAATGAAAAATCTCATTTGAGCCTTGTTGAATCAGGGCATTCTTCTCTCAGCCACCTTTGCTTTGCCAACAGAGACACCAAGTCAGGAAATTTTAAGCCTGAACATTCATGTCTCTGAGCCTTAGACATTTAACTGAGATGGCTAAATTAAGAACCTAGTTCTATGTGTCATTACCAGCATGAATTTCAGAATGACACATAGAATGACACACATGTAAACTCCAGACCTATCAATAGGGAGGAAGGGATAATTATCATATAACTCAGCAGAGTGTTTAAAGCAGAGGTTTGGACTTGGAATACAGTTGCTCTCCATGGAGAGCCTACAAGGAAGAATTACCAGCATTTTCTGAATTTCTGCTGCCACAGCATATGTACTTCTTTCAACATTTCAACATACACTCTTTTTTCATGTTTATCATCAACACTAATGCCTCAAGAATTAGAGTAACAGTGATACTTGAAGTGGTTCCTACAGTACTCTAGACTGAGCGAGTAAGTTTGCAGATTGTTGTCTGATGTCCGTAAATTCAGAAGAATATTTTAAACAGAACTGTATATTTTTTTTTAATCCTTGTGGAAAACTGCAACCTGCTATTGCTGTTGTATATCTGATGCTATTTCTCAGGTGTCAAATCTTACAATAGATGAACTTGCAGCTGAAATTTCAAGGAAGAATAACAAACTAACCTGAAATCTGCTGTTACCTACAACAGTGAAAAAGTTATCACTTCATTACCATTTCCTTCCAAGCAGATTCTCAAAATTAATCTGAAAAAAATTGTAAATATTTTCCCACATTTACAATAAATGAAGGTATCTGGATTTTAACATATACCCACTTTCAAGGAAACACAACAGGAGGATGTAAGCTGAACGTTGCCCTCATTCAGTTTCACAGGTTATAAGAGTTTTTTACTTTGAGTAATACCAGGCAAATTTTTCTGAATTGTATTAATAATTTGACGTATCACTGTAAAACACCATCAACAGACCCTGCATCTCCCTGATACTGATGTTAAGAAGGATGAGGAGCATGGTCTAAAAGACTGATGCTTGATCTGAACTGAACTGTCCACTGCAGAGGGAGATCTCTACTGCAGACCCCTACCCACAACAGGCTTGAATTCAAATTCAGTCCCCAGCAGGTTTTCAACAGCAAACCCTGGACAATTTTCTAAGCAATTTGTTCTTTATTAACAAAACTTAAAATCCAGACTAAGATGAATGTAATATGTAAGAAATTCTTTCTTGCCGAGGCACCTCCAATTTTAAAGAGCTTGTAAAGCCCAGAGACAGTTCCTGGGTCAACTAAAAGGGTTCTGCTCATCCATAGCTACACAACAACACATTGAGTGTTTTTTCATCTTTGTATAGCAGATTCAGAGATTCCTCATTTTTACTTTGTGAGGAACAGGTCACTGTTTATCTGTGTAACAGCACTGACATCTTGAAGACTACAGGGTTTTTTCCCAGCCATGGTATAGGAGCTCTTTAGCTAAATTTCTTTGTGGCATGCATGCCACATATTTTCCATCCATGTCTTTGATTTGCTTCATCCATTGTCTAGGAGAAGGTTAATGACTAGGAAGCATAAATAGGATAAATAAGATAATGCTAAGATGAACAGCCTGACATTGGCCTTATTAAAAGGTATGAAAACATTTATTTTGGACGAGATATGTATAAAACTAAGAAATATTAGAATTAATGCTAATTAATACTAAAATTACAGCATTAGTTTATGATGGAAAAAAAGAAAAAAAAGACAGGCTTTACCAACCAAACAATTAATAATAAAATTACTTTTTTGGTTAAAGGCAATAACATTGGCTGACACACTTCTGTAACATGTCTGAGTTACCCAAATAAGGTTAGGAATCTCATTGCAGCACATGATGAAGAGTAATCCACTTTTGAATATGAACAAAAGACATCCATGTGTTGATCTCTAAATCAGGAGGAAATATGTGCAAGATTATTAAATAGTTGGTAGCCACAAAGATAATAATTAAAAAATAGAACATTTTAAGCAAGAAAAAGATGGTATATTTTTAACAATTTGAAATCTTCTAGAAAGAAGCCTTCTTAGTGTAAGCATCTGGTATGCTCAGATAATAAACATTAGCAGCTTAATGCAAAATTTAAAGATAAGGTGCTTTGGTTTGTATTACAAAAGTAATAAACATAAAGGTTTTTTCAAGCCTTAAAATGAATCTATTAGCATGGTTCCAATGGGACTCCTCAGCATAATCTCAAACACAGTTTCTTTGATAACTCTCCTTTCTCTCAAGCACCCTCAGAATTGTTCACCCCAATGTGGTGGGGTCTGTCTCTTGCTATTTCTACTTGCAATGTCAGTTTCCACAAGGATCATCCAATAGGCCATATTACCAACTTGTTATTTACTGTAACTCTTTTAGATTCTGGTAACATCATTGCAGCTTGCCAAAGTAATTCTGCAGCATTATACCCTAAAGCATACATCTTATTTTCTGCCATTATGCCTTGAAGTGCCATTCACCTGCAGTGCCTGTGTTTGGGGTTGTGTCCACCCCTCCATTTGTTCTCCTGCAGCTAGAACAAATCCACCTCATACTAAAGGATATTTAAGTTTTAATCTGATGTGCTTCAGCTGAAACACACCTTGAGCTCCTGCCTGTCAGGGGAAACTGTCGCTGATAAAGTGCATTGGTTCCCTCACCACTAGGTTGGACCAGCCTCTGGAAATACCTCTCTCTGCTACAGTACCACCTCCAAACCTAAAGCAAACAGGATCCTAACTCAGACAAGGAATTATGATTTGAAAAGCAGAATGAATATAAGCATGTATGATACCTTTGTAGATCCAAGAGAGCTGGTAGCAGATTAGATTAGCATTTTCTTCCTTTTCCAAATCACGTTTTTCTTTATGCAGCTTCCTGTTTATGAAATTTCTGTACCAACCTTAATGGGTATTTCGACCCAATGTACCTTGTGATAAATGCCATAATCATCCATTTGGAGGCTGTCCCATGTTCTCAAGACCAGAGATTTTTGGATGACAGCCTTTTATTTCATTTTCATTTGGCTTCTGTTCCTAAGCACTTTGCTTATTATCAGGCCCTTTTGTTGTGTGTACTCCAGTTTCATCCTACTAATTGGCTACAGTGTAGGTCTATGATCCCTATCAAATTAACTTCTACTGTAATTGAGCCTGCTAGAATCAAATTGCTTGCATAACCTCCTCTTTAAGTCATGTTCTCATTGCTGTACACTTAATATCAAACTTTCAATACTTTACACTTTCATCAGTGATTACGCATCTGAAGCTATCTTGGATAAAAGCTTCGCTTACATAAAAATTGAATTGAATGCCTTTTTATAACCACAAAACAGCTGACAAAATGGTCAATATCTAATGGTAAAATTAAAAATCAGTCCACTCAGCTAAGTTAGTTGACTTTGTTGGTTTTAGTTGGATGAGAGCATAGTAGTAAGTGGACATAGTAATACTCAAGATTTCCCATGGTGATATCTAGGCATTGGTAGTCAAGAGTTTCCTGGACAGGTTAACAAACTTGTGGATGGCTGGGAAATTCACTTCAAATGCCCAAGAGATTTGATATAGTCTAGTCATTAAAGCTCTTATAGCCAATTAAACCATCATCTAAGCCAGGCATCTGGCCAGGCTGTGGAAATACATTTCTTTTGGTTTAAGTAATGCAATAAGAATCCACTCAAAACCCCAAAACATTGTTGAAGATTTCCATACAGATGTTGTTACCCAGAACAAAGCCATGATGAACAGGTGCCAGGATTCATGGCGGGAAAAAAAAAAGAAAGATTGAACTATTGGCAGTGCTTAGGGGCTGAGTGAAAATAATTAGAACAGGAAGTACAGTCAGCTCAGTAAGAAGCCACTTTAGCACTCCTTTTGCTATTTTTATTTGCACTGGTTAATACCTTCCTACATCTTAAAATAACTAGGCCAGCTTGTCTGAGGAGATGCAGAACAGGGTGCTAATCTCATCTCTGCCTCACAATTCACCAGGGTCAGCACTTCCTAAATTGGAATTACATATCCTGTCCTATTGGATGATGTCAAATAGCAAGTTCTGTACATTGCTATGTTTTAATGTTAAATTACAGAGAAAAGTCAGATTTTGGCAAAACACAGTGAACTCATAGTAGTCACCCACTCACTTGTTGGCCTTCAGTATCACTTTTCCCACCTTGACATTATGAGATCACATCCTGCCTTCAGCAGCTGCTAGCATGAAGCATCCAAAACTTTCCAGCATCCTTTAGTTATCACAAATTCTTGGAGAAACTGATTAGTATAAAGATTTTATTGCATAATAGATGATAATAAAGTAAGCTCTTCCTTGTGATTGACTAAGCCTGGCAGGCACAATATCCATGTTAGGAATTTCTTCTATGTAAAATTACTACAGAAATCATCAAAATAGTCACTTTCCTTTTGGGACAAAACTTCTAAAAGATCCTACAGTATCTTCTGACAAGTCATTGGGTGCCTCTGAGCACATAAATTGCACTAAAGTACAGATACATGGAAATTCAGGGCAACTGTTTGTCATCAGATTAGAGTGACAATGATGAGGAAAGGTAGGTGAGATACCGATAGTTGTGACTTAGGAAAAAAAGACCCCAAACAACAAGCTTGTATTAATTTATTCCTACAGGCAGGTATTTCTGACTTTGAAGTTCTTATTTTTTGCATGTGTAACTGTCATTTTTCTTTTTGGAGTGCAGAGCCAGCCAAATTGAGAAGGAAAAAATTGAAGTAACTTAACATAGAGCCATTTGCATAAGTGAAGTAAAAGGCATGTTTTAATCATGTTTCTCTTATTACCTGAAATAAAAGTTATTAGAGGGCATATTTATTTGGCTTCATAAGCATGTCTTTATTTAGAGTTGCTTTATGAAAAACCTGCTTTTAGTGAAAAGACTTGCTTTCCAAATATTCAGTGACTCACATAATTTTAAACCAATTTTCATTTCTATGAGTGATACTGAAAACAAGAGCAATCGTTCTACTAGAAAACACCTAAGCCCTTCCACTTCTCTATTTTCACTTTGTTCATACCATGTAGCTACACATTAAAAATATTCAGAATAAACATGAATTTGGCCACACAGTTAAAAAATAATAAAAGCAACCTTATGAACAATTTACTATTTATCATATCAATTCAACACACTGACAATCCTTCCCCTCCAATCCAGGCTAAAACTGGAACTACATAGAGCCCAAGGTGCAATTTTATTTTCAAGAGTCAGACAGGTCCTAAACATGACACTATACATAATTCTTGGTCAGAGACATTCCTTTGCGCTTATGTGTATGTACAGGGTCATCCATACAATATTCATCTTCTGACCCCAGAGGCTGCCCAATATCATGTTATTGGTTAATATCTCATGTGCAAAAAACTGCAAGAACCTGCAGGAACTAGAGAGGACACCACTTGTTAATGATTTCAGAAAAAAAAAAAAAAAGAACAAAAAACAACGACTTCTTACCTCTCCTTTGCATTAGAAAGAAACACCACATATATACACAATCAGCTAAGACCAAATAGAGACCTGTAAAATGTTATCTATTTTTTTGTTTTCTTTATTTGACTTTGTATAGTCAAATTGCTTTTCTACACTATGCATCCAGTTTACCTCTACACTGTTTGTTTAAAAGCAGCTCACTCATTACACTAACAACAGACAGAGGATAAAATTTTTCTTTTCAAAGCAGAGTAGCCTCCACAGAATAAAATTTAACATTTTACACTGAGTAGAGAGAAAAATTTACAAGAATTTAAAGGTTACTATAAGATGCTATCTATAAAAAATATAAGCACAGACCTCCTTATTTGCACCACTGAGGCATACAAACTTCCCTCATATAACTCCAGACACCTGAATGAGTGTCTGTGGAGGAGCCTGGCTTTCCTATACTCCCTCTCCACTTGCAACAGAGACAGAAATAAATTTCCTAACATGTGATAAATTCCTGTCCTCCCTCATCACCTCTAAACCAAACCTTTCCTTCCCCACAATATCTCAGTGAAACTGAAAGGTGCACATGCAATTTCTTTCAGTTCTTGATTTATTATCTACATGGAGACAAATTACAGTTGCTTTATAAGAACACAGGACAGGAAGAAATGGCCTGGGCTGTGCCACCAAGACAGTCCTCTCCTCAACTCCCCATGTTTACTTCCCCTGAAGTATTTGTAGAGAGCAGTCACAGTCCTCCTCAGCCCCCACTCTGTTAGTCCAAACAAGCTGGGCTCCTTTGTTCTCTCCTTATAAGACAGCTCTGTATTTTTCTGATCACCCTAGCAGCCTTTTTTTCATACTTACTCCACGTGGAATTAATCTTCTAGATTACATCGACCCAAACCACACATATTTCTGTGGCTAGAGCTTCATTCTGACTTTTTACAGCAACAATACTACTTCCAGGTCCACTGGAAACACTCGGTCTCTCCCTTCTCTGCATCCTGGTTGTTTTTTTTTTTGGTGGTGTCGCACTGGTGAATCACAAACCTCCCAAGTTACACAAACAGACATCAATCTGTCTTCTTCATTCATGTTTCCATGGCACAGCTTCCAGCTAGTCATGCCTGTCCCTTGGCTACAACAGCCTTAATGAGTTAAATGAAACAGGCAACAAACATTTTTGTCCTAGCTTCACTAGCTGAGATATTAAACACATACTGATATTCTGTTTTCTCAGGGGCTATTTCCAAGCCTTCCCCAGGATCAGCCAGCCCCATTCAGAAGCACAAAGCCATCAGCAACACAGGGCCATAAGGCTAACCTGGTTCTTCCAACCAAGAGTAGCCAGAAGTTTGTGCTGTCTCTTCTTTTTTTCTTTTTTTTTCTTTTATTTCTGAAATATTTTGTTCAGCTTGCCGCAATGACTAAAACCAAGAAATTCAAACAGTTTAATGATACAAAGTGGTTCGTATTAGTGTCTGTCTTGTTTTTCTCTGTAGTTTAATGGATCAATATTAATGAAGAGAGAAGCTATAAACATCGCTAATGAGGATGAAGTCGAATATCCCTCACCAGAGTTGTAAGAGCTTGAGCTTGCACCAAATGAAGATGACATCCACTATTAAAGGCTGCATTTTAATCCAGACACAATAATAAAAGTGAAGTTAGTGCTATTGGTAAATTTTAATAGATGATGTCTTACAAAAGCAACCTACTTGAAATTCAGCCCAAAGACTAAATTAAAGTCAAAACCCTAGTCAGTTAACTGTGCTATAACATGTGAAGAATTGATTTTCTTATTTTCAGCTGTCAGACCTGCTACAAAGAATGAGTTTTAATTCTGGGGATGTTATTAAACTCCTTGCTTAACTGGCAGAAAAATGGAACCACTAGCCAGGCGACAGTGGTGGGGCTGTCGGAGTGAATGACACCTGTCAGAGTATGATGAATGACCCTCTCTGCCCCACAATCCCCCGCTCTGTCACTCAGGTGAGGGCCATTAATCTTCATTGAGGGCCTGTCAGGCCAGGCAGCCACGACGACAAAACGTCTTCTCGCATTTGCCGCCACCACGCACGTAACAGTGCGATATTCCTATTGTCACAGCGACGCCGAATTAACATAATTTATTATGACTTTCCTCCCCCCCTGCCCCCTCCCCACCCAAAACCCAAGTAGGGGAGAGATGCGATTAGACAGATGGAGGGTAGGCCCAGACTGCCAGCCCTGGAGCCCCCCGCAGTGCTTGATGAGGAGTGGAGCATCTCCACAAACCAATCAAAAAGCTGGCAGTTCAATTACAGAGTAATAAAGGGACATTCATCATTCAATTAGGCACCTGTCATGGTTTCACAAAAGGGAAAACTTCTAACCTGAGACTCTAGGGAGAAGATGCTACAACCAGGAGGCAGAGAAATAAATGAAAAAAGGACAAAGTCAATTACTGGCCAAACCAGACAAAAGGAAATATGTTAAAATAAGGGAAAAGTTATCCCTGGGCAAAAATCAGAAAAGTTACAAGACCTTACAAAGATTATAAAGGGCCAGCATTAAAAGAGCTACGCCTTGCTATGCAGTGACATGCACACTATCAGTTTTCCCCCCTTGCCATATTCAATGAAAGCTGAATGTGATCATGAAGAACGCTTTAGGGAAACAGGATTGTGGTTTAAAAGCCCTGATATCGTTACTACACACACCATCTTTAAAAAGAACATGCCCATTCATCTCACCTCGTTGCTGTGCCTTGTTTCAAATGCCATAAGCACCTGGGGTTATTCCTGTTATCATGTTAAAACATTAGCAATTCCACTAACCACTGACAAACATAGGTAAACCCTTTTTGAAAACAAACAAAAAAACCAGAAGCCAAAAACAAACAGAAAGAAATCACTAACATGGCATATAACTGCCAAGCTTTTGGCATGTAAACCAGAGAAACTAAGCAGGCTTCTTTTATTCAAAGTTATTTTGTTCAATTTATGTGCTTCATAGTTTGCAGAAGCCAGATCTTGAAAGTTATCGAAAATTAGAACATGGCAGAGATGAGATTGTTTGTCAGGCAGACTGGAACTAATGTGGATTTATCCTGTTCTGCAGCTGCAAATAACAGGTAAAAAAAAAAAATAATAATATTAGATTGCTGAACAGCTGCTTGTGCAATAAACTCTGTTAAGTTGATTACCTGCCTGCTAAGAAGGTTTATAGTAAATTGCAATTCTAACATTAAATTACCAGAGCAGCTAAGGTTGGATTTGGTTGGAAAGATGTAAGGCTAATCCAAAAATGTTCTTTAGAGGTGATGAATGAAACCCTGTACAACCAGCTGGAATGGCTAGAAAAATCTAGAGAGTCTTGATTTTAATCCAACACTCATTTTCAGATGGGCTGTTCGAATCCTGGTGCCTGCTTATAGAGAGAGCACAGGGGCACGAGGAAACCTCCATTTATCACTGTACGATGGTAATGCTGCCTGTCTCCTCATCCCCCTGCTCCATCACAGTGAGCCCAGGAGCACGCCACACTAACACAGCTATAAGGTTTCCAGGAGACAAGCTAGCTCCTATGTGGGGTTGCAGTTTGATATGTGCATGTGTCAAGTCGCTCATGCGTGGGTCAGACTGCAGCTCTGAGTGCTCATCTCATATCAGACCACAGGATTTACATCTCCAAACTATGTTAATGTTTATTTAAAACTATTTTAAAATTCTACCTGAGTTCGTATAGCATAAAAATAAAGGAACTCTTTGGGAGTATTATGTCAATTAATGAGGGAAAAAATATTGTCAGAGATATATTCTTGGGTTTAGCATGTGACTAACTCTAAACACCAATTATTTACAGCAGTAGTCAAAGCTGGTCTTGCTGGGTAAGGGGCAGAAATCATCATTCTGCAGTGCTTTCTTTACAAAAGGATCTGAATCTACAACAGGGTGCAAAATTACATGAACTACTGATTTGTGTGTTGAATACATCCTCCCATGCCTTTCTGTATTTGCATCCCAGGGCCTAATGAAGTTCTGATCCAACATAACAAAGAGGCTAACAATGCCTATGTGCCTTGCTCACAGGAGTGCTGCAAAGATAACCCTGGTAAGGTTTTAAACTGGCTTGGAGATGAAACATGCTACATAGCATAAATACAAGCTGTGTATTGTGTGCTGTCTTTGTTACACTATTTTGAAGAAATCATCACAGACTGTTGCATCAGCTTTCCCATAACACCAGACATGGGATTTTTTTGTTTTCCCCTTCTGATATAAATACATTCTAAATACAACCATGCAAAATCCAGAAGGTGGGAGAGGA
This sequence comes from Onychostruthus taczanowskii, assembly GCF_017590055.1. NCBI lineage: Eukaryota > Metazoa > Chordata > Aves > Passeriformes > Passeridae > Onychostruthus > Onychostruthus taczanowskii. The sequence goes on from NW_024499351.1 coordinate 2,877,367, forward strand.
AAAAAAAAGTGCCAGAATTGCTGAACCTCATAATTGTAATTCCTTCCCTATCTTTCCCCCTAGAAAATATAGTTTATCAATACAGTGGTTGCCTTTGAGATTAGTCGCAGTGTCAAGATTTTCAACAGAAAAGAGGCAGGGAATGGTGCATGTGTCTCAAAGGTGTTTGATGGTATTGGCCCTTGAGGTTTTCTACATACAGTTCCACTGCTACTGTGCAATGGTTCAAAAAATTAAAAGCCAAGGGTCCAGGGAATAGATTACAAAATTAGTAATTTGTTGTTCCTGCTTTGATGTCAAACAGAAAACAAATAGAAATAATACCCCTTTCAGGATGTCTAAAAATAACAAAATAAAACAGAGTCAAAAATACCACCACTGGTTTCAGATGCAGAGTTGCAATTAACAGGCTCCAAAACCTCCAATTTGCCTTCTCTTCTGCACAAGCATACATTCTAAACAGTCTGGGAACTCAGAGACTAAAGGCAGAGATTCTCAGAAGTCCTGTAAGAGGGACAGTTTTGGAAGATGGAGAGGAAAGAGCATGTCTATTTATTCCTAGTAGGTCACTACTATTTGAAATTCTGTTTTGCCATATAACAACAATATAGTATCACAATAACTTACTAAAAATTAATTAAGAACTGCATAAATTATTCTGAGTTTCCAGTGTGGTAGCCTTTAACAAATCAGGTTCTCCAAGGCTGTCATGTCAGTGATCAGGTTTACTAAGTCTTAATAAATGTAGCACAGTTATCCAAACGCCTTCAAAGAGCACAGTTTACTTATCTTGTTCCTGTGGATACCGTGCAGCTGCCTCAAGAAACAGAATTTCCTAGGGAGGAAGTGCTACCAGAAGTACACGTCAGCAAAACCACAAAAGGAAAATGAGGATACAGTGAATAAAAAAAAGGTAATCATATTGAGACAAAAAGGGAAGACGGTAAAGTACCAGGACAAAAGCAGGAAGAATAATTGATGAGCTGGTCGTTTATAGGAGAGTTTCATTAATATTGTCCTGCAGGTTCATTAACCACTGTCCCAGTCTTGTCTTCACAGGTTCCTCCTGAGTTTTGATTAGGTGTTGCAAGTCTTTTGCTTAGACATCAGAACTTCAGGCCCTCAGTGGTGACAACCATTTCCTCAGACTCAGTCCATTCAGCCAAGCACCTTTAGGAACTGCTTTTTATTCCCCTCCCACTAATCACAGGTCCCTAACCATGACAGCAAGTCTTAGTAAATAATATATCAAGATAAATGATAATTGTTCTGTTTTAAGTGTCTCCTAATGAGCATCATAAATTAAAAATTAATATTGCAAAGACTGTATGAATAGCATCAATGCCATAAACAGAGCAGCAGGGATCAAGAATGCAAATGAAAGTGAAATGTGCCCTTATCCACCCTCTATATGAAAAAACTCTGGAGCCAGAAGACTGTTAGACATTACAAAGCTAATAAATGACTTTAATGAAGTTCTGTAACAGGCAATTTCTTCTTAATCTTCCATTCACCTTCCAATATTTGGCTCTTCTGGATTGTAACATTTCTTTTGTTGTGTTTTTTCCTCTCCAAACCATCCCTCAAGAATTATTTTTTTCTTATGTATGTGCAAGAGTAATCTCAAATTAAAGCATCCTGCTACAGCAAAACCTGGAGAATGGGCTGGTTAACAGATTGCTGATCCTGATGATCATGCAGAAAGGCTAAGGCGATTTGGCAGAAGCCATTCTGTTGTGTGACGTTGCTATTACCATTGTGCCTTCTATTCAGAGAGTGCATTCAAGTGGTGTCTTTTTCTGGGTGACTGAATAAGGTAAGCTTAGCTACACCCTTGTACCTCCAAGTTTCAGCTAGAAAGAAAGGAGGCAGCTGGAATTTTTACCCTTCCTTCTTCCAAAGCCTCAGTTTATTCAATTTAGATGTAGCGAAAGTATTTGCACAAGCAGTGTTTGCCTCCTTTTCTAATGGTTGGACTAATCTGTAGCAGATCCCACCACCTTCAGTTCTGTAAATACTGAAACTGATCCTTTTGAAGCAAATGTCTTTGAACACTGTATTTGTATCATCATGGCCTTAATTGTTCCTAGACAGTAAATCAGGTCAGACTTTGAAAAACAAACAACATACTAAGTCAGTAAGCAATGAATGGCACAAGGTACAAGTTTGTGAAGGAATCTGACACTACAGAGGATTAGACCACTTTGATAATTGGCTTATTTTTTTTAAGACATCTGGCAAGTCTTCTAGTCCTTGTCCATAACCAACAACCAGGGGTGTGCAGAAAATAAGACTGAATCATTCAGCACAGACTGAATCAGTAAAAATGCCATTTCACCACCCATTCTATCCTAATTTCAATCCTCTCTTTTTTTCTTCCTTGCCTTTTTGTCCCCTCATTTAGCAGCTCTGAGGTAAGAAAAAACAACAGTGTGTTAGCCTGCTCTCTAAATTATACCAGACATTGGACTACTTAATTTAAAGAAAGAGAATATAAGTTATACATTATGAAGAAAAGCAATTACTGAGAAGAGGCTACTTTTATGTCTCCATCATTGTTGAGCCTAAAGCAATGGAAGTGCTAGTCACTACTCTGTAATTAAGGCTGAAGTCTGCATTTCAAAGAAGTTGAACTTCTTTCCATGATACACCCTGTACAGAGAATATCCCATTTAAAGCACAGAATTACTTTGGAGAATTTATAAATATTCCACTTCAGGCTCACTTCTATGACAAAATTAAGGCACCCTTGCTGTTATATAGTTCCTGTTGAAATAAGCACCAAAATAACACAGATTTGAAATGCTGCACCAAAATCTCAGCATAACAGAAGTACTTTTTTCTAGAGAAAATGGTTCTCTTACTTTCTCTTGGACACTGTCAGAAAAGACAGACACCTCTTAAACAGGACTTCAGTGATATCAGAAATAACTAAACTACTTCTTAACTTCTAGAAGTTCAGGGGTTTTTTAAGTTTTGTGAGACATTTACGGTCCCTTAGTGTTAGGAGCTTTCTTGGTGGAAGTCTTTACTTCTTCCATCACCACACCTCAACAATTCAGAATTGCTTGTCTGGGTCTGTTGCCCTGGCAGAAGCACAGGCAAAGCCATTAAAAGCAGAGAGTCATTAAAAGTTGGAGACTGATATATCTTTGAAATCAAATTTCACCTCCTTTGGGACAACAAACAGTAAAATCCATTAACCATAACTGTATGGTTATCTCAGGGTATCATGAGATGGAAGAATTAGTGTTATTCCAAATTTCAGGAAGCCTGGATTTGTTTTAAATGTGATTTTGTTTCTAAGGTACTTGGATTGATAATTTTCATCTTTACTTAAAATATTACTGTAGTGTCAGCAACCTTCAGATTACTAAAAACGTCCAACCACAGTGAATTTTGTTTTAATCAGCTGGTGATATCACTGCAACTACACTTCATTTATTCATGCCAAATCTACACCAGCTGAGGATCTAGACTTGTCTGTTTGCTCCCTTGACTTTTTTTTTAAGTTCATGCAAACTGTGAGCATTATAGCCAAGTGCAATTCCCCTTTTCTACCAAGGATTGGTTTTGCACTGGCACCCTCAGGTTTGATCTGTGCTGCAGACACCTGCTCTCAAGGCAGTGAACTGGGACCACTGACTCATTTCATAAGGGCCACTGAGCAGCTGTTACATGATAGCAGCTCCCAGGCAGTACTGACCTGTAACAAATCTGAGCTCCTGACCCAGAGGTGAAAGGCTCTCTACCCAGTTGCCAATCCCCTGAGTCAGGCACTACTGTTTTGTCTTGAAAACACAGATAAATATATGCAAAAGAATAAACAAGAATGAAGTAACACAAAAGTTGCATCATTGTCAATATTTTGCTGTGCACCAAATCTTGGAAATCAGATATACCACTGCTACCAGCAGATATTCTGGACTCTGCACCCATGTAAAAAGCCTATTAAGAGGGACAGACTGAAGCAATATTCCCCCTTCTTTCCTCTTACAACCCTGATAGAAAATAAGACTATCCACACAAGATTTCCATGAGGAAAGAAAAGAAAATGGTCGATTTCATGTTTTCCCTTATGAATTCATCTATGTAAATAACATTTTTTTCTGCAAATGGCTAACTTGTAAGCATAAAAATACCCTTAATCTGTGAAGTAAATAATTTCCTCTGCCTGTAAGTTCAAGGAAAAAAAGGGCACTTCACAACTGAGAGCCTGATAAAATGAGCGATAATGCTACTCAGTTAGGGCTCAGGGAAGAACACACTTTACTTTGGTTCCATGCCACTCACATTATTCTTGACAGTGTCAGTAAGCAGCAGCAAAAGAGCACAATCTTACTTTATTTTTACTAATACTAAAGCTGCAAGAGAATTCTTCTTTTCTTCTCTTCCAAATATGTATAATAAGACATCTACCTTAAGCAGCAATAATAGAAAAAGCTGCCTTAATGATTTCATCTTGATAATTTACTGCAATTACTACATTATTATATCAATGCCTCTTTTAAATTGTCATAATACAAGCTTTAACTGAGGCACCTTTTAACAAAGGTAAGGAAAAAAGTTATTTGAAATGAGTCACTGAAAGTTCACTTTCTCTTTTAGGCTTCAAATCATGCCACGTGTAGCCCTCTGGGTTCAGGTAGCTGTGGACTGCAAAGCTCCAGGCTGAGTGGCAGCCTGCCATCCATCTGCCCATCTTGCCAGCATCTTTCTCTGTCCCACCCAAGAGAACAGGACTCTGGTAGAAAACATGCTGACAAGAGAGCAAATGAACAAAAATGCTGTGCAAGTCCTAATTTCAAGCAGCAACTTTACACTTTTTTTTTCAAACCCCAAACAAAACACAGTCTTTTGTTACTATCTCCAACAATTTCTACCACAATGGCTGTCCCTGCTCGTAACAATGACAGTGGAGTCACTTGGCCAAATGGAATCATTTTTGTGCACTTGGCAGAGGTTTCACAGAGCTGTTGCACTACAACCCATTAACGCTCTCACCTTCCAGGCACAGACAGCCTTGAAGACAGCAAAGCCAGCACTGAGAGGAGCCCCAGGGGTTAGCATAGGGTTGGGACCACAGTTCCAAGCCCAAGTCTGCCCTTGTCTTGCTGTGAGGCTGTAGGAAAGTTTTTTTCAGCTTCCCCTTTGCTGAGAAAGCATAAGGGCATGAGTACCCTTCTCAAGCCATGTTTTGGATTATACATCTATAAAAGCTGAACAATGCTATTACATAAAAAAGAGGCACTCTGTGTGCACTGGAGAACTTCCTTGTCCCTTGTGAGTGGGACCACTTACATAACAGAAGCAAAGGGAACATACCACAGAAGTAAAAGAAACTTTCTTTGTGACTTGTGTGCACCCTAATGCACTGTACACTCATTTCCAGAGTAGCAGTAAGCAACATGCAAGAAAAGGAGCAGTAATGCTCTGAAGTCTCAAGGGAAGATTTTTTTTCTTACCAACCTTTGTGGATTAAACTGGAGTCTAACTTGGCCCTTCAGGCTGCAGGCTGGGGTCAGCATTTGCCCCTCAGAGGGAGCTGACTTTGACATGGTGAGTTAGTTTTTGAAGAAGAACCGTGTAATCTCCCTCCTGCACTTGCACAGCTGTCGGGAGGGGGCTTGCAAGGAAACCCAAAGCAAAAGTGCACCAAACAGTTCCCTATGCTGCCATATCAAAACTAAACCTGAAATCATGGTGTCATTTACTCCCCTCAGATGAAAGCACAATGGAGAGCATTCAATAACAGATACACTATGGACACTTGCCAAGAAATTATGTTGCTCCATAAATGTTTGTTGGGAGTCTATCACATTCAGGGTCATTCACACTTCAAAATGTTGTGTGTATCACTGATATTGATCTCTGTTTTAAGGGTAAGTAGCAGACCCTCCTTTAGTATTTGTATACCTTAACTTGGAAAGCATTTGCAAAGTGACTTGTGCATTAAAAGATTTTAAGATAGACACTGAAAGAGAACATGATGTTTATAGACCCAAACCTAGATTCTCTTCTATTGCCATTTTTAAATTTTTGATAATAGCATTTAGCCTTTTGGTATCTCATCCCTCCCAGAGGGGTGATTAACTTGCTTTAAAGAAATTTACCTTGCTTGGTATTAACTGTCAAGAATCAAGCATCCCACACTTCATCTCTAGTTTAAAGACTGTGGTTTGGATTTTTCCAGATAAAGAAAGACAGGATGCCATGTAAGCAATGCTTACTGAATTCACAAGGAGGAAAATACAGTAGAAAACTAGTCTTGGCAAGACTCCTAACTTCTAAGCACCTAAAGCTTTGTGTGCAGTAATCAGATCTTTTCCTACACAGTATTAGTCCATGCCAGCAGCCACAAAGTGAGCCTGAGAAAGCCCAATACAATATTCACCAAAAAATCAATGCAGGTTGGATCAGTCCCTCAAAAGCCAGAGAATGTGATTTATTTTTAAGGAAATGCATTGGTGACAATCAACAGGGTTGGAATGATGAGGAGAGAGCAGGAAGGCAGTGCCTTTCAGCCTATCTACTCTACAAAGCAAGCATATTTTTTCCCCCAAATAAATATATAAATGAATGACCATTTTAAAACTGATTTGAGTCGGTCCAGAAGGAATAATTTTAAGAAAGTTGTTAGTGAATGGAAACAGGTGGCTATAATTTGAATTAAACTGCAACCTTCACTGTAGAGTTTGCTATCATGAATACTATAACAACAGATGCACAGTTGCACCTTGGGATGAATTCATTATGGCCTGAGAAACATAATCATGCCATTCAGACCATATTTTGTCCATATGTTCGTGTGGTTTACACCCCTGGTTTATTGGCATTGTACTTGGTTATATAGCAGGAGACTCCCAGGATCATAATTTGCACTTACTGTTACAATTCAGGAAAATCCCTCTGTAGCGTGGGTTTCCCATTAAGGCACAGACTCCCTTTCAGAGCAGGGAAGGAAGTCCTGGGTCACAGCCTTTGTGAGCACTGACAAAACTTAACATCACTTAACATCACTTCAGAAGCCCCTCATATAAGAGGCATTGCACACCTCAAAGAAGAGAAAATAACATGAAGAGTACAGGGACTACTGGTCAGGACATTTTGCAGTTAAAAAAACATAGATTATGCTGCTATCTTATCCTGTAATTTATGGGATGAATATTGTAATTCATTGAATATCATGACTTATCTTTTATTCATATAGTTACTATTCCATTACCAGAGAGGGAGGTTTGTCAGAGGTTAATTATTTTAAATAGCTAAGGCAAATTTATTTTGATTTGTACAATTTTTTGAATAATCAAAGGACTATATATTCATACTGCCTTATGAGGATTCATTTTTTTAAAAAAAATAATATTCCTTGATGATAAAGTCAGATTAAATAATTGCTTTTGAAAGAACCAAACCCAGATTCTTCCAACTCTAAATGTAAAGAAGCTAATAAAAATTAGCAACGTTTTTCTCCCCTTTCAGTTTTACTGTAAAAAAAATCCCTAGCAGTCTTACACTTCCCTCCAGCAATTCTATTTAGAAGTAAAGAGCATCTTGCCACAGTCTCAAGACCTCTGTCCCTAGGGAAAGGACTATTCATTTTAATTGCTTCCAAAGCACCTATCACAACAGACTTGATCTGTGCTTCAGTAATGATAAAAAATAATATTGAGCTACTGATTGCTCAGAAGTTGCTTACTGTTCTGTACCTCTTGGTTCCTAGAGATGCTCATTTGTTATCAACTGAGACAGCCATTCATCTTCCAGCACCTCAGGTAAAAGTAGAGATTTTGGAAATGATCAGTAGATCCACTCAAACAGAAAGTGCTCTGAACACACAGAGCTAAATCTCAAAATTGTGCTGCAGAAACATCTGCCTTTCTGCTGACCCACAAGAGAAGCCTGATGGCAGCTGGAAAAATATGTCCAGTAGAACGTTGTGACATGGACTAGTATCATCAGGATGACATTACACCGTTAAAGTCTTTTAAGCAAAAAACTTATATTTTCTCCTTTTAAGAAAGCATCACATTGCCTATTTCTGTGTCTGTTTCCCTATAAGCAAAGTGGGGAAATTGATACTTAACCTGTAGGAGGGCTGGAAGTTTAAATCCATGCACAATCAAATGCTGTGAAAGCCTTAACAGAAAGTGCAAAGCAGGTGTTCAGCACTTACTGAAAAAATAATTACTGTTATACTGAACTTCTGATGAGCCTGCTGGAGTTTTAACAGCAGGGAGGATGATTCTCAAGGTTTGAGGAATCTTCATCTGGAGCATTTTCTGTACTTTATGTTGGTACCTAACTAGTAAATGCTGCTGTTGAGACAGAAATGCTCCTTGGGAGGGTGCAGTATCATAGCCAGGGAGGCACAGCTGCTGTGTCAGCACACCTGTGTCTTAAGTCCAAACTAAAATTCAGGCCAGGAGAAAAGTATGAGGTATAGTGTGAATCAAGCTTCTGGAGGGGGCTTCACTTTCAGCAGCTGTGATAACCAGGAGACCACAGCAAGTAGCCCATACTGACACAGAGAGATCAGACCCTGTGCTGCTGACAAGGGTGGTGCTGCCTGAGAAGCCAACAAAGCACTAAGACACCCCTGCCAGTGTCCCTCGAGCCCAGCCAGGCAGCGTGGGGCACAACACCAGCCAACCCATCCTCCTCCCATGCCAGGCCTTGGGCAACAGGGCATGGAGAGGGGCGGTTTGGAGAACAAGGAAGGGAACAGATCCTGCCACCCACCTTGGGTTTAACGCAGCTGCTCTGCACCCCTGGAGATCTTCACCTCCCTGCTCTGTGAGGCTCCCGTGGGGGAAGCACATACGTCTTGGCAGGTCTTGGCCACCCAGCACCATCAGGACTTCAAAGCCAGCTTTCACTGGCTGCTTCCCAGCTCACCACCACCTCCCCCATGGCAGGCAAGGTTGCATTCAAATTCTGCCCTCAGAAAACGTTGTGCCTTATGGGCCCTATGCCAGCATCTGCTGTGACTTTAGCCAGGGAAGACAACCGCCTAAAAAAATCTACCTTGAGTAACCTTGAAGCCTGGTAGCTGGAAAATAAAGCAATGTCCTATTGTTCTACAGTCCCCCAACCCTTCGTGCTTTCATAAACTCTTGGACAATATTGGGGGTGGGGGGAGAAACAAAAAAACTCTGGGGAAACAGCTGATTAGATTCTGGCAAGGCGGACCAAACATCTGCTTCAAACAAAAGACATCTGCATATTTCACATTTATTTTTCATAATTTACAGAAGCAACCTGCCAAAATTTAGCAAGGGAGAATAAACTAGCACATAATTAGCTGAAGTTTGCTTGCTTTAGAAGTTATTAGCATGAAGCCCAGTAGCTCACCTGGGAGGACATCAAGGAATGTAGATAACTACAGTTTGATTTTGTAAATTCAATTTTCAATCTGCTGTGCCAGGCCAAAAACCAATGTTGCCACGCCAATTAAGGCAAGCCAGCAAATGTCCTGATGTCCCCACGTCACACAGCTGTCTCAAAGGTGTTGATAACAGTGTTTATTAAATAAGGATTGATTAGACAAACATTTTTTGCTCCAATTTATGGGGTACAGAAGGCTGCAGGTCAAAGAGCAGAACAACACCAGGAGTTTTTATGTAAAATCAGGAGACATACTATGTGCTGTGTGTATAGATGGTAAAACAAGTTCTGGGGTAGTAGGCATGAGAATTTTTCAAGGCAGCCAAAGCGCTCTCTTTGAAAACACCGGGAAAAAAATCCAGGAATGTACATGCCCTCAGTGAGCTACTCTTACTCAATTGAATTTTGCCATTTATTGGGTCATTTGATAGCTAATACATTTCCAATTTTAATAAAGTTAAGAGGAATAGCATGGAATCCCGAGGTTTTGAAATTCTGCCTTGAAATCAATAGGTGCTTCGCTAAGTATTCTTACTAACTCAGTATTTGGCCTGTAAGGGCAATAAACAGAAACAGGCAGAACTTCAGAGTGAAAATCCCTGCCTTTGCTACAAATGGGAGTGAAAAACTCCTGTTAATTCTGACACAGGCAGGGTTATACCCCAGAGTTGAAACAGGAATAGAAGAAATAGGGAAGGACTTTCTTGCAAACCCCAAATTAAACCCAGGTTCATAAAGCATCTGCAAATCTTCCAGATGAACCAAATGGAGGTTTGCTCTTCTCTCTCCAAGGAAGGATTTATTATTTCAGACAGAAACCATGGGAAACTCACTAACTTGGACTGAACTCTGCTCCACATTTCAGATTTATTTGAACCTGAATCTCAGGGCAAAACACAGCGAGTGAAAATTTAACTGCCAAAAAAATTCTGTCAAGCCCAAAGGAACACAAATTGCCAGACTCGGGACAGGTCTAAAAGAATTTCAAGCACCTAAATCTGAGCTTTATGGCTTGCACCTTTTCATAGCAAGATGAATCCAAGGCTTACTTTCAACACTGTGAACTTTGTAGGAGTTGGGGGAGGGGGAATATATGAGAGAGTGAAGTAACACCAGTCAGATCTGGGAGTGTTAAGTTCTAAGATTTTTCATCTGAATGCTGGAGGACGTGGGCAAACATGGTCACAGAAAAACTGGGGTAGGAATCTCTTTGTGTCAGATTGAAACATTCTCACCTAAATGCAGATCAGCACTCTGAATCATGCCCATCACTATCTTAATACACTTTCTTTTTTCTCATGCAGACTTACTGCTATTGAATCACACAATCAAATCCATCTAATTTCACTATATAAGTGACAATCTCTGACATAATCATCTCTGCAATGTTAAGTCATTCAGATGCAGCATTTGGACCTGCACTAAAGCTGACTGTTCCATGATAGCCATCTTTTATGCTGAGCTTCTGTCTCCTTTGCTACCAACACATTTCAATACCATCATCTCCTTTACAGGTGAGGAAAATGGAGGCTTATAGTAGCAACACAAAATTACCTGTTGGCAGAGGCAAGAACAGGCTAGAGGTCCCGCTGCTGTGCCAACAGAAATTGAAACAGTATTTTGCCTTTTAAAAAACGAATATAAAAATAAATAAATCAAAAATGCTTCAACGGAATTAAGTGACTAAAAGTGTGTGAAAACCTACATTTAGTGCAGACTACGTCTAATTAGAGATACAAAAAGTAAATATTCACTAATTTCAAACATGTACTTAGTTTTTATTTGAAGAAATTCCTAATCTTGCTTGTCTGAGGGATTCAAGATCACTGATGTTGTTGTGGGTTTATTAAAATAGGATTACTACAAAACTGAACTGCTTCTTCCAAAACTACTCTATTTAATCAAATATTTGGGAGTAAAATATAATTCCAAAGAGTTAGAAGCAGCTCACTAAAGACATCAAACTGGTACTCAAAATCTCAGGACTTTTCATTTTGCAGTGAGAACACTGCAATATTGATCTTCCAGCCAGCCTGTAACCAAGCTTGTGTTTACATATTTCAAATTCCCAAAAATATCATGGTTTATCCAGAGGTAGCCATTCTGAAGAAATCCCATCTAACTTGAAATGGCAACCAATCCATTGGTGCTATGGAACTTTGCTAGAAAAGAGCTCTTCCTTCAAACTCCATTTACCTCCTTACTGTATTTCCAATGTTCTTAGCCACTTCATTTACTCACATTTAAACACTTCCAATTTGGTCAGCACAGCTGACCCATTTCCACTGCCGTGCTTGAAACAGTCACAAGACGAGCTCCTGTTGCTTGCTCAAACTGCTAAGCCTGCCTTGATGCCAACTCCTTGCAGCCCCTCTGCCTCTGACAGAATCATAATCTGCAGAAAAAGGTTGAAATAACATTTTTTTTTCACTGCGCTGGACATAGTGCAAGAGGAGCAGAAACAGATAATGACTGTGGTAAGCAGTAATAAGCATTCATGCTCACAGAATGGATGTGTTGCAGTACCAGTTGTGCCTGCAGTAGCTTCCAAATAGTGAAACTGTGTGGACCCTGTGTGGGTCCTTTTCTTAACATTATGTTGGATCTCGCACATGTGATTTCCTTCTCCTGCCATGTCATTATTAATTTTGTTAATTCCTTTTAATTTAATTATTAAATTAAAAGGATTAAATGTTTAATGTTATTTAATGTTTCATTCCCAAACATTAATTTCTCATATGTATATATTTATTTTTAATTATTTAATTAAATATGTATTAATGTGGTTTAATGACCAAAATTCTCCTGTGGATTAAATAGAAAAGGAGGCATTGAACATAAATTTGTAGAGTAAATAAACAAAACACAGACAGCCTTGTAAAGCAGAAAGAAAAACAAAGTCCTCATGGCTGATCTGTTTCAAGAATGTTACAAATGGGAAGCATTTACTATTTTAAAAACATTAATCATATACTCTCTCCATTTATTTACTTATCTATGTTCTTCATGTAAATCTTTCTTGAAAATGCATAAACTCTTCAGAATTATAAACAAAACCTGAAGTCACATCTGTTTTTTCACCTGTTCACACTGTAATTACTAAGTTTGCTGAAAGACGAAGAATTAGAAGTTTTCATTTCTATCTGCACCTTTTAGGTGGGATGAAACTATGTCATATTTTGGTACAGAATATATGAGTTTCCACTACATGAGGTAGGCTGCAAACCTGCCTATATTCCTGCTCTGACCTCATGGATGTTTGGCACAAGTTTCCTCACATTTACAAGACAAAAGACACAAGCAGATACACTGTGTGGCTGGGCATTAAAAGATATAAGTGACTAATGAATTCACATTCCTATACACCCTATCATAAGCTTTTGGCTACATAAACCATCAATCTTGTGTCACTGTTCCACGTTGTGTCTTGAAAGACTAAAGATGCAAAGTCAGAGAAGAGCTACCATTGTTTAGCACAATACAAGTAGGAACTAAATAGTCTCTTCAATGTCCTCACTATATGCCTTGTATTTTCCCTCTTCTGCAAGCTGATTTTAGTTTACTTTGTCATTTGAGATACCCTGCACAGCCCAGCCATCTGATGCTTTTCCTTACTTTCACAAAGAAAAGGCCGTGTAATTTTTTTTTTTTTAACACCTTCACAGGACTGGACAGGGCCTGACATAAGCAGAGATCCCTTGATGGTACCCAGAAATCACTAATTGTCATCTTATCACTCTCTACAGCTATGTGACAGGGGGCTGCAGTGAGATAGGTGTTTGTCTCTTGTCCTAAATAATGAGAAATAGAACAAGTGAAAATAGCCTCAAGTTGTTCCAGGGGAGGTTTAGAATGACAGAGTGGTTTGGGTTGGAATGGACCTTAAAGATTCCAATCCCCTGGCCACAGACAGGAACACCTTCCACTAGACCAGGTTGCTTCAAGCCCCCTCCAACCTGGCCTTGAACATTTCCAGGGATGGGGCAGCCACAGCTTCTCTGGGCACCCTGTGCCAGGGCCTTATCACCCTCTGGGTAAAGAGCTTCTTCCTAATATCTAATCTAAATTTCTTCACTTTTAGTTTAGAATGGTATTAGAAAAAATTCTTCACCAATATCTTCTCCAACACTGGAATATTCTTCCCAGAAAAGTGGTTGAGTCATCATCCCTGGAATTATTTAAAAGACTTATACATCTGGCACTTAAGAGACATGGTTTAGAGGTGGACTTGGCAGTGCTGGGTGAATGGATGGACTCAGTCTTAATGGTGAGACTCAATATAAATGGGTTTTTTTAACCTAAACAATCATATGACTGTCTAAGCACTGTGAGAAGAAATAGTTACTAGTGATGCACCTTGATGTCATACTACAGATCTTTCAGTGATGGCACACCTCTGTCCTTCTACAAGTTTCTTTTTACTCACCATTTGAAAGCAGAGAAGCCATTTATAAAAAAAAAAAAAAATTGTTTTCTACTGTGGGGAAAACATTTTTTTTATGAGCAATTAACATTCTCTGACTTCACAAGAAAGCCCAACACAAATCCAACACTGTCCCCTCCCTGGAATAAAGATCAAAGCAAAGGGTAGTTTGCAACTCCTGCAGGAAGAAAATTAAGTAAGGCATAGCTGCAAAAAGCTCAGAGTGCCCTTTCTAGATCTCATCAGTGCCACAAAGACAGGTGAAGAGCAGTGGTCATCCTACAGGCCCTTTCACTACAGACAGCAACAAAAGGACACAGACAAGTGCAGCAGTCAAGTTTGATGATGACTGAATTCCTTTCTGGAGATTATCTACAAAGGCAGGCGTGGCTGAGCCAAACACACTGAAAAGATTCACATTTTACACCCTTGGGCTCTGGTATTCTGGGCAGAGTTTGAGAGTCCATGGGTTATGAAGAGGACCTGGTTTTATATACCAGCAGGTAGTAAGCTTGGCTGCTAAGCATGTAGTGACACTCTGAATGAAAATCATTATAATGAATTGCAATACATTTGATCATCTCCCAAGCTCCTTTGGTCACCCAGAGCCTGGGAATATGCTTATATACCTTCAAATGCCTGCTAAAAGGCCCACTAACTTCTCCTGCAACATCTCATCATCTTGCACAGCAATGATTATTCTTTTTTCTTCTCCACTGCATCCACGGGACCATTGCTAGGCTAAGGATATGATGAATGCCCCCAAAAAAGGGCAAACACACATTTCCAGAGTTAGCACAAGTCATTTTGGAGCAGGGTTCTAGGCTGCCTTGCCAGCAGCAACAATTGGAAGATTCAAGAAGCAAAAGCAGGAAGCTTGCAGTTTTCCAAACTTCCTTCTTCCATCAAGAGCAATTAAGAGCTAAAGAGGGGTGGGAGTGGGGAGAATCTATTGATGATAACAAAATCCATGCTGATCAGCCCTTGTGCTAGCCCTTGCACTTTCTCTCTGAAAGCACTGGGCTAATTCATCGAGATTATTAAAAAGGGCTGGCAGCTCTGGTTTGCAGCAGAGCAGCTGCTTCCATTGGGAGACAATTCCCTCAACACTTCTCCAGCTGAAGCTGTGAAGTCAACTCCAATTTGAAAAGAAGATGCGGGTATTGTGCTATGTTCTCTAGGAATTGCAATGACCAAGGCTCAGATCCCCTGAAGTCCAGTTCCTCCTGACCAGAGGATATGAGCATTAAATGATCTACATCTCACTCTATAAAAACAGCATCTCCAGGAGCAAAATGCCTTCTCATGTGCCAATCTGGTTCTGGTAAGGGTGTCATCTGGTCGTAAATATTCCTTGGAGATTTGCTATGCAGCCACTGATCTGAAGCAAATCTGTTTGGACTACAGAATTTTCAGCACAATATCACAAGCTGCTGCTGCAGTGCACACAGAGCTAAAGCAAAGGGGATTTTTTTTTTTTTCTATCAAAAGATCTCTTTTGGTGAAACCTGAACAAAAACATCACATATTGATACTTCTGTAACAGAACAAACTGAAATGAACACCAACTGAAGAGGAGGACAATGGCTATGCCAGATGACAAACTGATACGGTCATCATATTGATCAATACCAACAGCAGCCAGTCAGTTCCTCCTCTTTGCTGAAATAGCCATGAAGAATCGTTTAATGACAACAAAAATGTGTTAAAAACATGTGTCTCAGTGGCAGTTCAGAATGGGAAACTCAGAAGTCCACATCTGAGGAGTGGGAAATTAAAAGAAAAAGAAGAAAACAAAACTTGCTAGGAAGGAATAAAAAGAGATGAAAAAACCCAAAAATGCAACAGTGTGGTAGTGGACAAAAAAAAATAGGTTAAATACTAAAAAGCAGGAACAAGTTTGACAGTAAAAATGCACTGCATAATTCAGGCTTGTAGAAGAGTATGTGAACAGAAATGATGACAAAAGCTACAAAATTCGACATGATCACTTGAAGGGTGGGAGGTTTTGCAAGCAAACACACTACAGCAAAGGAGAATCTCAAAACATTAGAAATAAACATTGAAATTTTATGCATTGAGTTACAAGCTTGTTTATAGGCTTCGCATGGTCTTGCATCTTTGTAATCCTAAGAAATCAGACAGCTGCATTGTACACATGGTATTTTCCAGTGACAGTGACATTTCCAAAGGAGAAATCTGTTCAACAATTTGGTATTTGGGTATCTGTTCTGAGACAAAAGTATCCCTATCAATCCCAGTTGGAAGAAAAAAATCATACCTAAGGTTTTAAGTACAAAACCATTAAAAAAGGGAAGACCTTTTTAAAATTACTTCACATTAACTGATTTATCTTTATAAATTATTGTAAACAGGTGCCTATATAAAGTACATACATACAAGAAGAAAAAGGCTGTTTCTTCATTTTTTCCCAAGTTTCAAACAAGATACAGGAAAAAATAAAAGAACAGCTGAATAGCTTCAATTAATAAAAAACCTGAAATTTTCATGTTTGAAGGGTTTTTCCACATCTTTATCAGTCTGACTTTGTCTTTCATGCAAGTTCCCAAGTAAAAGTATCACACCATCACCCCAGAAAGCGTGGCGCGTCAGGGGACAGAGAGGAGCTCCAGAGCAGCAGAAAAGGTCAGACGCTCCTGAACTTGGGTTTTCCCTGACTCCTTTTCTTCACATGGCTTCTGCCAGGAACTTACTGTAAAGTTGGGAGCAAAAGTACATCTTCTGTGCAAAGGGTCTAAAGCAGCTTGGTCTGGCAAAAACTCCTCTAAAAGTCAACCCTCAAGCACCCACATGTATTTGCACTCCCTTTCCCTGTACACTTGAAAATTAAGAAAGTCAGGGCCTGATCCAAAGCCTACTAAAAGGGTTCATCAACAGCAACAGACTCCAGACCAGCCTGAAAAAACAAAATGCTTTTCTTCAGACTGAGACGCATATTGATGTTTTTCCTACATTTTTTCAAGCCTCATTAAAGCCACAGGTGTGGGGAAAACTAACTAAACAGTAACAAAAATATGAAAGACTACTTCACCTACGGACCTGGGATGGGAGGTTTTGTTTGCTTTTTTAACCTAAATATTTCTTTTGGAAGCACTAGAAATGCAGAGAAAGACAAAAGAAAAAGGATTACCTCATTTCTGTCATGATCTCATTTTTTATCATAGCCACTTAGTCTTCTGCAAGGCCTGGGGGCACTCAGAAGACTGAAACGCTTTAATGAAGAAAAGGTATGGGGTAAAAACTCAAATTACAAACAAAATATCAATATAGCTTGTGCCACTTCTTCCAAAGCTCATTTCTTGTTTGGGCCTTCAAATAAGGCTGCCCTTCCTTGGCACAGAAGCCTCTGTATGAGGTCCAAGCAGAAGTCTATCAGACCTGCCTTTGAAGCACTTTGTTTTGCTCTGCAGTAATTCTTTCAGCTTTAACCCACTGACTTACACCCCGTAAAAATACCTTTTTGCAACCTGTGATAACCTTCTCCCTTTTTACCTGAAGTTGGTCTAGCTACAAAAAATATGACATATCATAAAAAATCATCGGAGACTCCTTGTGGTGGCAAGGTTTACCTTTTTCCACAACCACAGAGGGAATTTCTTGGGGAAAACTGCACCACCAAAAGGGTCATGGTCCTTCTGGGAGTCAGTCAAGGTGAACATTGCTACACCTTGCTTTGCTAGTATTTCTCTGAACAAGTATTGTCAGCCACACAGCCCTCTCCTCACCCACATCCAGTGGCTCTTTTTGTAATCTCCAGTGAGTAAACCTCCCACATGTTCTTCATTAAGATTATCCTGTGTGTTACACCTAAGGAGCTTCACTCTGGAACAACTGCCAGACACTCTGCTCTGTAGCAGTGAAGGATTTCAGAAATGAAGGTAGAGAATTAAAAAAAAAATATGGTTATTTCCCTTGCAGGTGATGGAAATAAAGTGCTTTCTCTGGCCTGGTTTAATTTCACTTCAGACACACAGATTTGTCAATAAAATAAGACAAGATAAATTTTCCAAAAGCACTAATCAGAACTCCATCAGGGTTCATACAAAGATTGATTTCAGTAAACTTTTTACCAGATGACAGATAAACACAGAACTTGCAAAAATAGAGACAAACTTCAGCATAGTCCAGTCTTGCAAGACAAACTTATAAACCCCAATATTTTCCACTATTTATTCCTTTGATTCTTTCAGGACTATACACTTTTCCTAGGGAAGAATATCTTCGTACAGTACCATATTGTGTGGACTCTCTGAGCTTCACCAACTGGTTCTTCAATCACCTAAAACTCTCCTCTATACCACACGGAAAAGGAAGCAAAGGTTAAGTCTTTTACACAGCAAGTTGCCAGAAGAGCCATCAGAAAAGGGTATTTACTGAAATATGGTTAAACTGAAACTATTAAAACTTTTATCAATCTTTGTCCTCCTTTATGTAGTAGTCCAGGTCCCTTAGACTGTTACAACAACACAACCTTTAAATTTAAGTGGGGTAAAACAAATACTTCATAAAATAAAAGTGTGCAGATTTACAGGTTTTAATAATTTCTGGAAAACTTACCTGGACTCAAGAGACATATTTAGAATTACTCTCAAAAGCAAAAAAGCTTTGCATTTGTATTCTGCTGTGGATATTTAAGCACATTTGCACTATTAGCCTGAGTGCTCAAGACTGAAAAGGGAAGAAACATTTTAAGATGATCACATACTCAAACCTGACATTTTATTTCTTCACCAATATTAACTTGGTGCCTTAAGTGAATTTAATTTTTTATACAGTGACTAGGCAGAAAGCAGAGCTGTTTACAGATAGACCTGTGAAGATTTTTTGTACAATACATCTCCCATCACACAGACTGGAATGGTATTGCAGTGCAGTGTGTGGGGTAAGTACATTGTAGTGCTCCAGGGCCAGATTTACACTGTTTGTTTGGTACCTTAATACTTTTGCAGAGATGGTCCAAAGTAGTTAACAACAGAGAAAAATTTGTTTTTCAGCACTGATGCTAAAACAGCGTGATAGAATTTTCCCACTCCTAACAGAAGGAACTCCTGCAGTCCAACAAGTTTTTAGAGTGTTTTGACTTCTAAACAGGTATTTTTCTCATTCCAGAAATCACTTCCCTACATCTGATTTTTAATAGTCTCTCACAGCCCAGAGTACTTATCCGTAAGTGAATATTCTGCAAATTCAGTCATGAAAAACATAAACACCTCTTTTCTTATGTTGGGTAAAGGAAGGTATAACTTTATGATCATTTTTGATCTCACTGAAACCAGTAAGGTTTTGTTATTTCAGAGGGAGAACTCTTCCTTTCAGCAGAGGTTCTGATCACAACTTTTCCCCACTTCTCCCTTCCCCAAAGGAAATACTCATCTACTGGCATGCCATAAACACACTTTTGCATTTGTAACAAAAATGTAAATGATTCAAGCAATAGCAGAATCTTGTGTGTTCTGGCAAAACTGTTGATTTTCATCAGAGAGAAAGTTTTGGCTCAGGTTTAGAATACAGTACATTCTTTGGCACAAGGGATTTGCAACATCTTTGGGAAAATGCAGACCTGGGATACCTGCCTAGAATGGCCCAAGAAACATTTACCTTACCAATAAAAACAGAGGCCCACTTAACTATTTCCCCTAAGGGGCAGGTATTCATCTAATCACATGTGGAATCCTTTCCAACTTGGTTCCTGCAGCTAATGTTGCTCTGTCATGATCTGATGGTTTAATCCTAGTTATTAAACTGCTTATTTTGGTTGATAATAAAAAATGTGGAAAAATGCCTGCCTGTCAATGTCCAAGCCTCAGAGCAAACACAGTGAAGTGGGCCCCCTGCTTTCTCTAAGCAAACAGGGAACACCATTTGGAATTTGGAGTCACAAAGAAAAGCTGCCAGATCTAATGAAAATATTGGCAAATTTACGAGGGTGGGTTTTTTTTAATCCCTAGACAACAAAAAACCCAAAAACACAACTACAAACTCCCACTTTTGCAAATCTAGTTTTCCTTACTATGCACAAAGAACTTCTTTTCACTGGTCTCAGCAGACAAAATATAACACATACATAATGCATACATAATGTCTGAGCCAGCTGTGATATACTTTCACTCAAAATGTTTTCAACAATAAACGATTTGTTAACAGATGCATCAAGTTCTTCATGATTTTACAGGAAAAAAAGCAAAACCACAACTCCAAGTCTTCATTTCCCAATGCTTCATTAAAACCAAATATTTTTAGATCCAAATGATAAAGCTTTGCCAGCAGCCTCTGCTGACTAATAAGGCATTTTCTGTTGAAAACACAACATTGATGTGAAAATTGCCAACTAGCTTTTTTCAGAATTATATTTATATAGCTATAAATAAAACAGACATACCAGATAGACAACACACCACATGTGAAAACAAATTGAACTCAGTAAAGCAAGAGGTTTCCATTTCCATCAGCACAAACCTGAACCTTGTCCACACATTCCACAGCATGGGACTAGATGGATTTGTCAAAATCCAGCAGCACAGCCCAGAAGTAATCCATAACACAATTCATTAACTGCCAAGAAGTGTGAATGTGCACTAATTTGATCACAAAAGATAATAACCTCTAAAATCACTGACTTCAAATAAAGTCTGAACTGTTACAGACAAAGTTCAGACTTTTGATTTCTGGCCCCATGTAAAATTCTTATTTTGGACTTCAAGGCCGAGGCCATAATTTTATCACTCACTGTCCCATTTAGAATATGTTTTCTCTCACAGTTTGTTCATCCAACTCATTCATCACAAATAGGCATGGAAAACACTGTGGCACTACTTCTTGGAGGCTCTAGTTCAGACACCTTGACAATAGCTCATTTCCCTCATCATGCCAGTCACTTCTGATTCAAGGTGTAGAAAATAACAAGTCAGAAGAGCTCTGTGAAAAAATATGCAACTTTCCATCCAAAATAAGATATTTTCTGGTCAGGGAACAAGATGCTAATCTTCCATCTCTTCCACTATTATTTATTGTTAATGGAGGGAGATTAGAACAGAAGCTCTCTTCTTTTTGCTGCAGAGGTTTGATTTCTAAATATCAGGCAAAAAGTACATCTTAGAGCTAGTTTTACTTCAATTTATTAACTTTAGAGAAGTACTACTGTATTATAAATGATAGCATCTACTGTCAAGATGATTATATGAGTTTATCTTTTGATAAGACTATTTTCCTTCCTCTCAGACAAACAGAACGTCTAAGTGTATGTCTGTCCTGGGGTGACTTTATGAAGCTTGTATCCCCATTCATCTGTTTAGCCCAGAAATAAGTTTTGCACCTTTAAGACTGGTTCCAAGAGGGAAGGGGAGAGAATCAGGGTGGAGTTTGTCATCAGGAACTGAACCTGCCCCCCACATCCTGCTCCTGGACTGTGCTGTCTGCGGATGGACAGACAGCGGGACAGAGCTCTCCTTTTCTTTTAGCTAGTTTTTAACTAGCTGAGGCAGAGAAGTTCCCCAGACTATGGTTGTTCTTTTTCTTGGAACTGTTCAAACCTGGACAGAAAATCCAGAAGAGCACCAAGAGCTCATGCCGGTGGCCCACCAGGGCCTGGCACATGGCATTTCCAGCACAGGAGGGACTGATAAGAGACTCAGTGAGCCGAGCTACGCCCCACAAAAAGGACTCTCTCTCTGAATTTGCCATCTCTTCAGAACAATGAGAGGTTCCATTTTTTTAATATTATTCATTTTTTTCATGTTTGTGAGTAATTTGCTTGTTAAATAAACAGTTTTTTCCACTTTTCTCACAGGAGATTTACCTCACAAAAACCCATTGTGGGAGGGCCTGCTTGAATTTGCTTTCTAGAAAAGACCACTTCAGAGGTTTCCTCCCAAAATCTGCCCTAAACCAGGACCATGTCCCACACTCAAAGACATCTCAGAGGTCAGAAGTCCGCTGTTATATAAGGGTAATTACACATTTTTGGCTGTTTCTTTCAGTAATCCAAGTGCAATTCCACAAGAGGGAATTCCTGTTCCTATCTCAGTAGCATTGCTGGTTGATACTTTTGGCCCCTATCAGTCAGCACAGCTGGAGGCCTCTGCAGGGTGAGATCCCCAACACTACCTGTCACTGCTGCTGCTGCCATTAAAAGGATTGAGGAAAGTCACAGCAACAATGGGATTTGACAACCTTTCCCCTCAGTTAAAAGATAGAAGGTGTCTATCAAGGGTCATGGTTACAGCTGAGTGTTCCCACTCTTACAGGGCAAGCCTCTTTCTGCCACCTGTTTTGGTCCCCACCTCCATCCCAGTCAGAGGGCTCAGGTTCCCTTGGCTCCATTTGTTTTGCTGGGATTGTTTCCTGCCATTTTAGCACAAGCACCCAAGCTAAAGCGAGAGAAACAGCAGAACACAGGGCCAGGAAGTATCAGCAGGCTATTAGATCACCTCATCCATCTTGTGGTACCTCATCTGTAACTACCTAAATTAGAAATACAGTCTCTTTAGTCCCATACATAATCAAGAGAGAATGATTCAGACAGAGCATGATTCAAAGTGCCTAGGGTTAGTCCTTTCACAGGAGATTTCAGAATGGAAGCTTCAGCCTTCCTCAGCAGAAGACTGCAGAGATTAACCTCTAAAAATTAGGAGTGTAGATCAAGCCAGAATGATCATTCCCTAAAGAAAACAATTCTTGAGTTGAATCATCCACTTCTACCAAGATTTACTTAAAACAGGCAAAATTAAATCAATGCCTAAAAAAATATATCAGGATACCTCAGGGCAGGAATGACAAAGGCATCCATAAGCTGCACACGGGGTAGTGACATCCTGGCAGCCATCTGGCAGGAGAGGACTCCAGTCCCTCATACCTGCTAATACATATTTCCAGCAGCATTTACTCACAGAGGCAGCCGCTGTTCATTTGGCTCCTGGAGCTTCATGGATTGCCTAACCTCCAACGGGGCCAGAAAGCAAGAATTTGAATTCCAAGTGCCTTTTCAGGTAACACATCAAATTGCCTGCTGCTATGATAATGGACAAATGGGAAAGGTATGGATTAGTCTAAGATGCACCCAGACACAGATGCCAGGGCTCTGCATTTCAAGTAGATCCGTTCTTTTATTATTTCTCTCTGTTAACAATAAGCAGGACAAATGAATCATTTGACTACCTTTGAAGGAAGTGGCACTGTATTTGAGGAACTCTGCATAGCTTGAAATTAATGCGTTTTTATTTATCTTTTGCTCATCTCAGCAATGTGTGTTCAGGTCACAACAGAATGGCCAGGTCTGATCAAAACATCCAAAACTCCTTAACCTTGGTCCAAGTCTCAGCCATTTAAGCCAATGGTAAAGCTCCTGCCAGGGTCAATGATCTGTGATCATATTCCTCATTTTTTTTGGCAATCACCACCCAAGAGCACTGCTCTGATCAGAAAAGGACCAAACGTTGCCATGCCATCCAAGCCACATCTTGAGACACAGCATACATTGCCAATAATTTGGTTTTATTTACTTTTCTAGTAAGAAACACAAAGAGTCAGGGTGTGGTGGCAGTGGTTTACTGACAAGCTTGATGTGAGCTTCTTATGAACTGCTAAGCTTTTGCTGAGTAATATTGACACGACACAAAATGACTGACTATAAAAACCTTTAGACTACACCATATGACTGTTTGAAAACCAATGGCAGCTATTTGACAGATGCTCAGAAGTTCCGAATTTCAGAAGTAGACCTAAAAAAGGCAGATTAATGAGCAGATGATGGTGATGTAGTAAAGTTGCACAATAAATGAAACTTAGCAGATGGCTCTGCAACTATAAAAATCTCTAGATTCCTAGATTAGATAGACAGAAAGGATACTTCCTTTATTTTCTTGAATTATTTCTGCCTTTTCCTCATGACTTTGGCAGTATTGCTGCTATCTTCTTTTTAAATAGTGCAACTTTCCAAATTTATTTTCCCTTCTGCTTTAAGCATAATAGATCTCATCAGACAAACTTTCTACTCTATCACCATGAAGGAAAACATTAGGGCGCACATTCAAAGCTGCATATGCACAGCCCCATGTTTCCTAGGAAACAAGCGATTGCTCATCTCTGCGCCAAAATAAATGGATGCATCAGTTTCAGCTTCCTACAAACATTAGTATTTGGACTCAGGACAGAATGCCAAACACCCCCAGCACACTATCAGTTGTGATTGTCATCATCCTGCCTCTGCTGCTTGTCGGCAGCGGAGGAACCAGTAAGCCGGCAGGAGAGCTGTGACAGATCCACGGTGGAGGCAGTGGTGGTGCTGACCTGAAGACAGGCAGTCAGAGCCAGCAGCGCTGCTCCCTGCTCGGGGCCAGCAGAGCCACATGCATCCCTGGGTGCTCCCATGCAGCCATCTGGGGAGGAAGGAAATCAGCGCGTCCCACCGCAGCACCTTCTGTTGGTCTGTGCAGAGACGGACAGGAGTCACAACCCAGGAGTTTTGGCTTTGGATTATCTTCACATGGCCAGCCCCAAATTTAAAAACACTCATTCTGGCATAAACTGAATCTCCCTTGGGTATTTCCACATTCCCACAAAAGAGACCGGATTTTTCTTCTTTCATTACCTCCAGGAGGTTCCTCCCTTTAACTTTATTTACTTTCATGATTTTATGGGATTACTTTTTTCTTAAAACCATATTCCCAAATTGACACTGATGTATTTCTAAATAACATTTTACTTCTGACAATTCCAATATTGATTTAACACTGTATTCCTGGAACCTGACTTTTAATAGCAGAGTTACTGCAATATTAAGCTAAATGCTTGTGACAATTTGACCCTCAACGCCAATACCACAGTAAATAGAACTCTGGCTGATTCCACAGAAAGGGCTATTAAGGAATATATGGGCACATTTCAAGCATTCTGCCATTTCAGTCTCTCAATAGCACATATATTAGGAACTTGACTATCAAAATCTAAATTTTCTGAAAACTCCCCTGTCGTCTGAAAGATGGTCATGTCCCCTGACATCTATTAATTGCCCTGGAAATTTCCTCATTATTCAAAATGTCGATTATATGAACTTATTCAATGTCTCCCCTGACATTTGGATAATCAAGGTTGTATTGCATATGGGCCATTCTTGAAAATCTTTGAAGACAACTGACTACCCTCATGAGTAAAGGTTTGCAAGATCAAGCCATATAGCATGTATGAACAACATTCATCAAAAATAACGTCAAAATAATTTCTTGCATATGATCAAATGTTAGTATCAATAAATGGACATCATGGTAATAAGGTCTGAGTGTATAAGTCTTTGCTAATACAGCATCATTAGTACTTGATATTGATCAGCCAACCAATCTGAAACCTCTTAAACAACTTAACTGCTTTTTCTTTAGAGAATGGTAGTATAAGTTTCACAAAAGGGTACTTTGCAGAAATGCGATAGTTTAAAATTTTCCACTACTTCTTTCCTGTAACTCTTTTGCATGAGTTGCTCCACTTCATCATTGTAAAGTCTTCAAAAACTGGATAAAGGCAAGCTCATTAAAAAAAAAAAAATGGGAGAAAATAACCAATATACACTGCCAGAACAAAAATGAAACACAGTTTGGAAGCTCAAAAGATGAATGCAATTTTGCTGCCAAGTGAAGTAAGTTACATGACCCCTTTTGTCACAGGATACCCAATTCTGTGAGTAAAAGGGAAAAAAAACCAAAAACGTTTTAACAGGAAAAAAGCATTTGCATGCAGTGTAAGCAAAAGTAACCATTCATTCAACTATTCATGCCAACAAAATTGCTTCTTTAACAAGTGTTTGTGTGTGCAGGGAAAGGTGCTTAATTCTGCTGCAGCCTGGACCTAAGCCAGCTTCTGTACAAGTCTTACTCATGGCAACCTACTGGAGGGGGATCAACAGCACAACGTCCTTCTTGTCATTTCTTCTCACACTTAAGAAAATTCAGGTTCTTTTACTTTATACACTGATGATTATATCCTCTGCCCTCACAGCACCAAGGAAGGCTATAAATATATTTTGCAGAAACTGTAACATTTTGTGTGCATCCACAGAAATATGCTATTATTACGCAGACTACTAATTTCTTCTTTCTTCATGTGGACAAGAAAAAGAATAAAGTCCTGAACCCAAAAATGGTTTCTTCCACTACTAATAATTCTTACAGTACAAGCAGCATTACAGAGCTGTAAGCCCTAGACAGCCTTCACTCTGGAAAGGTCTCTCAAGTTTAACTTCCTAGTTTCACTCATTCCTTAGCTATGCAGCACAAACACTGCAGTCTAAGTCTGTGGAGAAAAGAAGATGCTTTTACCTGTGTCCCGCAGGTCTTTTGGGTTTGGATCTATTGCCTTGGATCTCCCCTCTTGTTTTGGCTCAACAGAAATTTCTCGAGGTAGTTTACAACCGGATGCAGGAGGTCATAAATAAAGCTTGAAAGCACCTTATGTTTACACTGAATATTGTACATGGATCTACAGTGTAGTGCCATGCACATAAATAAATGCCAAGACTAGCATTCTTTGCTGACAAACACATAAATGAATGTTAGGAATGGAAATTTTTTTCTCTCTCTCTTTCATTTTTTTTCTCCCTCTCTTTCATTTTTTTCTCCTCCCTTGTGCAGCTTGGTTACAAAAAAAATAATGGGCCCATGCAGCTAAACGGTAGCATTATATGGCCTACAAAAATCACGCTGTAGGATGCAGAGAGGAAAGTGTTGTTGGGGTTAATCTTGAGAAGACAATGTATTAGAAGTCCTTGAATGCTGCTATTTTCCTTCTGTTCCAAACCCATAAAATTTGCAAGAGACATATTTTCAACTTAATAATGTTATTTGCTAAATGCACATTACTGGTGATGCCCATCTAGGGATAAGTCCAAACCACAGCACTGCAACATGATAATTTATTCCAGCAGCAAAGAAAAAAAAAAATCTCACTCTGTTCTATAAGCATTATACACTTTGCTTTAGGGCATAAGCCATACATTCAATTCCCCACCAGGAGTAGCAGCAGATATACTCCAGAGAATTAACTGGGTGGTATTCTGCCCCCTGCTATGGGTATCCAAATACCCTGCTGGAGGAGGGTGAGGCTAGGGGCAAGAATTCAAAATTCAAAACCCAAATACCCACCTCACTGAGAAAGGAAGATTCAGAGCCTGCAACCCTACACCTCTCATCCCTAAGGTGCCTCCCTTTACTCTGGTAACAGGAGAAATCACACTGAGACTGCTCATCTATCAACCACAACACATGAACATCATCCATTCACTCCTCCAGCATGTCTTGACCATAGATTATGCACAGGTACAGGAGGACTCCTCCTCAAAATCACCACAGTGGAGACAGGCTGCATTCCTGGGGAGTATCTTCACATCAGAAAGAAACCACTGCAGCATTACCAGGTGCCACTTAGCATCAACAAAGAATCTCAGGTTATTTTTTCCCTCCCACAAGCTTCACTTAAAATCATTATATAACACACACAACCACCTGTGTCTTCCACTTAATCAGGAGCTGCTTTTTTTTCTAACCAGGTGTCATGAGGGAAGTAAGAATCCCTATTCCCTCTATACTAATATCTGTTTAAAAATAAACAAAACCAACAAAAAACCATAGCAAGACTTTACAGGTCAGATAAAAACATCCAATTACTGCAGTCAGTATTAGCACCTCCTCAATGTTCAAAGAGGGAGCTTTACACAACTGTTCCAGCTTCACTCTCTGTTAATCATTACCTCACTTTCCAGCCAGAGGAAGCATCAGAGATGTGCTCAGCCGCCTAATTTCTCATGCATCTGACAGTGGTACATTTAAATGCTACTTGTCAGCATCTGAAAGAAGACAACACTTGCTTTGCACACTAGTAACAAGTGACTATTTCAGGCTACAATGCCAATGAAGTATTTGCACAGCCAGTAGTCCAGCCAGATGGAAACATATATCAAGGCAAAAGTTGACCTTAGAACACAGTTGCTAACATCCTGCATTAAACTCACTCACTATCTGCAGCATCAAAATTTTCAGCCTGTGCACTTATCCAAGATCAGATGAACTAAGAACTACTAGAAAGACAATTAATAAATGAGATAAGATCTTCCTTTGGGAAGAACACTAGATTGCTCCATTAAGATTATTGCAGCTGTATAATGTTAATAAAGGCATATCACTTTGCTAATGGGACCATCACTTCCAGAAGATTCCTTCACTGTCATATAAACTTTATACAAATGCAGCTAATTTGAGTTCATTTACTGGCTCATACAGTGCCAGACATCTCAATGCAAAGCCTCTTTTGTGTCCATATTTTGCAACCATACCCCTAATTGCACTTCCATTTCTGTCCACATTCTGAGCTGCTATATAACAGCATTTCCTTCCTAAATTAATCTGTCCTTTTATATTTTGAAATTTCTTAAACAAGTCTTTTTCTGAATTAATTTCTCCAGGAAGGAGAACTGTATTTTGTTATATTTTCAGGCAGACTTTGTTCCCACAATCCTCCAATTCTTCCCTCCCTGCTTCCCCATCTCTCTCAATGCAATTTAGGTCACTTGAATACAGGCATCTCCAAGCCATGGGTGCAACCAGAGTATCACGCATAAGTGACCTACAAAGAGGTCTGGTGGGGGCTCAGCTGAAAATGTTAATCCTAAGGGATTTAAAGAAACATCATGTAATAAACATCATTCTTTCTTCCCACTCCAAAGTGATCACATAAAAGAATTCAAAGTGCACAACTTCTTGGCTGCATGCAAAGTCGTTGCTTTATTAATTTATGACAACACAACAGCAAGATGGTAAATAACATCTAAAAGTAACATGTAGTCAAAGAGAAAAGGATCTCCCTCTGCTATAGAAAGGCAAAAGGGAGCTTCAAATGTATTGAAGGAGCCAGAGCTATAAACAACACATTTTTCAGGTCCAGAGGTTTGTAATTCACCCCAGAAAAATTCACCTCCCATAAATTTCAGATTTACAGGCAGATCTCAGAGGAACCTGGAGTAAAATAAGATTAATTTCATGGAAATCTGCTGACAGATAATGGAGTTGCAGTCCAGCCTCCTGGGCACATTCCTTAGGCACCAGGGTAAGTTACTGAGCATTGCTCCTCACTTCTCTGTTTATATTTGACACAATGTGTATTTTTGTGGAAACTAACAACTGCACACGATCCCTCCTTTAAGCCTCCTATACACACATACATATATATCTGCTTCTAAAACAACTGGTATGAACCCTACATTACTGTTTCTTCAGGAAAGAGAGGTTCAACTGAAGTATCTTCCACTACATGAAGGTTTGAGCTGAAGGTAAACACTGGGAAATAATTCTGTACACATGTGTTTAGTATCCCTATGTGGACAGTTTTGCTTTGAAAGCAAAAAGATTCTTTTACATCACTGCATAAAAAACAGGGGTCAGAGCAGCAGGAGACTCAAGAATTACTGAGCACCAGAAGGACTAAAATCAAAGGGAGAACTGAATTTGGAAAAAAAAAATCATATTAATTCCATGAAGGAGTCTTTAGTGTTTCTAAAGCTGTCACTTCAAAGAACACGGTAGTTCTTACTGTAGCTACTTACTACAAAATTCTGATCAAAAATGTATGACTAAGAGTTAAGCACAACAAAGTCATTTTGAGACCTTAAAAAAAAAAAAACTCACAAAAATTTAATTTAGGATAATAGGATATAGGATTTAGAAAGGACCCCTGAGTCACTGAGTCTACCCCACAACTACCCCACCTTGAATTGCAAAACTAAGGAAAGACAACACCCATCTCCAACAAGCGGGCTGGTGGCACTCTTTGGAACATTTTCTCTCAAAGGGTATCCCTCAACTGCCAACAAATACTTGGGAAATCATAAGGCAGCAGAGTTCCTTCACACACTCACTTCCTGAAGGTGCTCTTTCCTCAGCTCCACAGCCTCAAAGTAGGATATAAACACCAGCCCTGACCAAACAAGATCTCAGGCACAATATTGCTTTCTCAAGTCCTGTAGTGTAACCTGAAGTTCAAATGGCTCCTGCAGCTCCACACTCCAGAGGAACCCACAGGTGAGCCCTGAGAGCTCCTGGCCAGCTGACAGGGCTCTTCTTGGACCTAGCATGAGCCCCCCTCAAAGATGACTCCCTACAAGCTTCCTCTTGTGGTATGAAGCGCACAATGTGTCTGCTTAGAGGGGAAAAGTGTTGCCCTTCTCTCTTTTATATACTTTCTGCACCAGCTTCAGTCTTCAGATTGCCAGATTAGACCTGGAAGTTTTCAAGTGCTTAATTAGGAGAACCCAATCCAGGTTTGGCTTTGCTCTGCATGAATTTCCTATGTCTAAACTATATTTATATTTCAAGCTGGATTCCTCTGGTTCAGCCTTCATCACCAGCCTGAGGTGCTTCTTTTCTAAATCTCAAAGTGGATGATGAGGAACAGACACCTGCAGAGTATGGCTGAACATACCTGCTGGTACAGCTGCCCTCAGGAGGGAGGGAGGGTCTCTCTTATTGACAGAGGAAGCTGCCGAGAGCAAACAGATTCCTGGCTTAAGCCCCTCAGCTAAGTGCTTAATTTCAATGTGAGATAAAGCCAGCCCATTTCTACAAGACACTTTTTAGGAAGTTTGACCTTCTCCCAAAAAAATGACACACAACTAACTTCCAGCTGTGATGCCCATTACAAAGCAGAACTTTCACCAGAGAAACAAGACCTATTCCTTCATACGCTGCCAACTGAAACTTCTGAAAATGTGTTTCTCCTCCTTAAACAATGGTGTTTTCCCACTCAGTAGCTATCACACCCTCTGGCTCTCTGATACAGATATTTTTTCTCACTGTACTCACAGCTGAGCAGCTTACAGTGGGGTAAAAGCCTGTACAACATTAAGAAGTAACTGTAGCACATAAAACAATTTAAATAATTTCTTTCTTATTTTCTACCCCATACAGGAACAATCAGGTTTTCTTTAGCAACAATAGCTTTTGCCACAACCCTAGGGGTGGGAACCTAAACCATATGTACATAAAAAAGGTAACCTCAAGTTTCCTCTTCATAGTTCTGATGTGGAATACCACAGGCACATTTAGTCAATTGTCCTTCAAATGTCTTCTGTACATGTGGCTTTTTTTCCCCTTTATGCTTGAGAAGATCTCAGAGACTCAGCTTCAGGGAATGCAGTCGAGCTAGACGCCTGTTCATTTCTGTTAGCTGAATTTATGTTTCAGGCTTGTGTTGGGAAGTGTCATATTGTTGCATGATCTTAGTTGCATGTAAAGTCGTAGTACTCACACTGGCTTTTCCCTTCCAAGGAAACTGCATTTCTTTGGATGGCTACCACTCAAAACACTTGGTGCTAAATCCAGAGAACGAGTTAAATTGCAATGTTAATTTTGAAAGAAGTGGTGGTGAAGTTTTCATCCTCCTCTTTGTCACACTGTCACACTCCAGCAAGAAGTTCTGCACTGACAGTATACACTGGGCAGAAATAAGTCCCCACAGAGGAGTGAACCCAAAGGTGTGAGAATCTCACCATGTGCCACTTCACACACAGAATGCTGAAGGTTTTGCTCCTCAAGCTGAAAGTACATCTCAAAACTCTACTTCTCTAGGAGATTTACCAAGTGAAGAATACTGTAAAAGCACGTTGCTGAGGTGAGTAGGTGTTAGTCCAAGCCTTGTAAGTTAAAAGTAACATCTCATAATCTCTGCTAAATGTAATGGGTAGTCGAAGAAATGAAGCTAACCCAGGCGTAATGATTAATCTTAGTGTGAGTCATGACCCTGGCAGCTGCATCCTGAACCAGCTGCAATCTATATAATGCATTCCCAGGAAGACCAGACAACAAGGAGTTGTATTAGCACACAGTGCAGATGGTATTAATACATGTACCAGCAGCCTCAAGCTCAGCCAAAAAGAGCAAAGGTCTTCATTTACTAATATTCTTAAAAGGATAGCAATTTGTCTAAGATATTTATTATGCTTATCATTATCAAAGAGCTTGATTTCTAGAATTAATCCTTTTATTGCTAACAAAAAATATTACCATGAAAAAAGGTTGTTAGAGTGAAGTCTCTGAGCAAAGCATAGGATTAGCCATCAGCAATACAATTTTTCCTCCTCCTCCCCCTACACAGTGTCAGGGTCATGTAAAGTCAAAACACTAAATATAGGACAACATCAGTGGAAAGCAAAGCAAGCTTAGCTGGCCACAATGGAAACACAGCAGAGGCCAAGGTAAACCCATCAAAACAGCATGATTAGGCTAAAACAACAAGAGACTTGTGAAATCAACAGAGAGCATTTGTGCCTTAACCCACTTCTGTATTTATGAGATTAATTCTGGAGATCTGAATAGGTTATTGCAAGAAGGGAAACCAGAGCAGGCAGATTAAGACTGCTTGCAGGATCGTCTGAGGGAGATCTACAGGCTTGAAAGCATTTCATCGGTGGATGGCATTCAGGAAAGGCAATGCCTCTTCCAAAGCAAGGGAACAAAAGTGTTTGCCTAAATCGGAGCTATCTGGACTGACAAGCCTCATGTCTCCAGGCAAGCACAGGAGATATGGAGCCAGTTTCTTCATCCTGGGAAAGGTCTTTTTCCTGGAGAGCTCTGATGTCACTCAGCTCCTGACTTCTTCAATCTGTCACATACTTTGAACAGACCTGCTGCTTTAGGCTCTCACTGTCTACACCAGTTTTTTTTTTCCTTCAAAGCTGTCAGTTCAAAAGGAAACAAGTCTGACAATACACTGGACTTTGCAAAGTTTGTCCTCTATTTTTTGGTCATATTCCGAATAGTCTTTAAACAGCCACTGTTTATTGAGAAGAGGAAGCTGTAACCATCAGGCAAGCTTTGCAGGGCACAGTACCTGGACTTTGTGTTACAGGAATGGTGACATGGCTGACAGGACTAGGCATGTAAAGGTCTTAAGAACTTCAGTGGCAAAATGGCCAAAGAATTAGTATTAAAGCATTTTGGTATTCAGCCTGCTTGTTGGTACAGAGCAGAGCAGCACTGTAACACGCTACTACATGCCTGTAAACTGAGTAGAGGAGCAGGTTTAATTTTAGGTCTAATGATTGCTGACAAGTTCCTTTTTATCACATCTTTAGCTTCATTTTAAAACATCGTTTGAAAGGAACTAGACATACAGTTTCAAACCAAAACCCAGCTCTGGATTCCTCATCTATTCTATCATTTCCTCCTGAGTTGCCTGTCACTGCAACAGCTGAATACCAGCCACCCTCATACTGAGGAGTTCAGGTCTCCTCCTGACCTGCACTGCAATCTAGAATCTGTATGGAAAGTAAGACCAACTGGGAATGGTGCCATAAAATTTCATTTGCTGAAGAGGCTCTTTTCTAAATTAAACTAGTTAGAACTAAGCTGATTCATAAAAGCACGCTGCATTTTTTAAAACTCCACTTCTAAGCTATTCTCCCATTGCTTGAAAAACATACACCTATTGATTAAGGCCTGTCCTGACACACAGTAGCTCTTCAGTAATGCTGCAGCCAGAGCAGTTGTCAATACAGGGTATCTAGATCATCCAAATAAAATGAAAGATCTTTAACAGTCATCAAATACAGTGACTAGAGATATTGGTATAGCAGAAATTACATGAGAAAACCAATGAAATGTTTTTATTCCTGCAAGCTGGGTTTGGCCCATCTGAGGACAGTGCCTTTCCTGAGTTAGGCTGTGCAGGTAATGACTCTGCTGCACATGGGAGAAAAAAAAAAAAAAAAAAAAAAAAAAAAAAAAAAAAAAAAAAAAAAAAAAAATAGCCAGTAACCTTGAAAAGAAGAGATAAAATTAGTTCTTTACAGTAATTTTCCCCCACATTATTCTCGGCAACATTTTTGAGTCTTTCCATCCTCAGCCCACTGTAAAACAAATACAAGCATTATTTTATCCTCTATATGTTCCAGGGCACTTGCAGCAGGAATAGCATGGATTCTTGTATTAATCTGTCCTGGATAACAAGTATTTGCTGTACCACTCTGTCCCCCAGGAATGAATGTCCCAGCAACCTCTGGACCCCGATGTAGGGCCCAGAGCAAAGGCAGAGGCATATGGAAAACTGACTGTGGTCTGAGTCATACTAATTTAAATTCTTCCCATTCCCATAGTTTCTGGGGAGTAAATGGTTCACTATTTACTGAGCCAAAATGGGTCAGAGGCTCACCAAGATGCTGACTGCCACCCCACAGAAAGCTTTTCCCCTCCACACCGCAAATAGTCGTAACTAGACAGGTTCCTTCCTCCCAAGTCTCTTGCAGGTTTTAATGGCTCACAGAGAGACCTGATCTTGGTTCTGGGCTCCAGCAGAACAGAAACAACAAAGATGGCTCTGAAAAAAGATGCCACAAAAGAAGGCACAGTATAAACCAGCACACACCTAAATGGACTCAGTGTTGTTAATTTGTAGTATGCTCACCCCCCCCCACCCCGGCCCCCAAAACAGCAGATTATTATTCACCTACAGTAACATCTGTTCCTTTGCCACAGTCTCACCGGTGTCAGAGCTGTGCTGGAGCAACTTCTACATCCCCTTCCAGGAAAATCTCCAGTGAGGCACAGTATTATAATGCCCTGACCATTGAGAGTTGTATACACCAGATGGATACTACCAACCAGAGCACTTTAAGCACATACACCCTACAAATTAAAGCAATCAGTCAGCCTCAAAGAGGAGAAAGAAATATAAGCATGGGGTTTTTTCTGCCAAAAATTCAGCTTCACAATAAAAGCTGCAATGCTCCACTTTCAAAAGGTAAAAATTGTTTAATTTCATTAAGAACAATAATCCTTATTTTTATTTTCTGGCTTTGGGTTTGTTTTTGTTTTTTTTTTAATGGCATGGTAAACTACCAACACTGATATTGTCTATTTACTACTTTAAAATACCAGAGGCCTATCTTTATTTTATTGAAACAAATTTATTGTCAGATTCCAGACTGAATTTTTCTTCTGAATTTATTTTTCCCTTGAATCTGTCTCTTCCTCAACCTAAAGTTTCAGACTCTGCCACAGAAAAACAAAGCTGTTTCCTGAGCTCCTTTGTGCAGAGTATATACAGACACTGCTCTAACCTGTATAACTTGAATTACTCTCTTCAGCATTTATCAGGGGTTAAAACAGCCTTGGTAAGCTGAGGAGTCAAAGTCCGCTGAGAATTCCTCCCCATTCCTGAGAGATGCTGCATTGTCTGCCTGGAAGGCCCCAGCCACAGACATGTTCTCTGTCAGGGTTGAAGAGGGCAATCTGGAAGGGCTAAGTGAAGCAAAAGCACAATTAATGTAGTCCTCAACCCAGGGGCTGGCCAGGAAAATGAGCTCTATAACAGCTAGAACCTTCCACAAAGAGAAATATACCTGCCTGGCTGCAATTCAAGGTCCTGTCTGATACAATTCAAGGCGGTGCAAGTCATTTTGTGGCAACCACAGCAATGCATGCCAAATTTGTCTCACCATTATTTCACTCTTCCATCAGATCAGGGTGGCAAAGGTGACATGCCAGCAGTTTAGTTAGTTTGCCCCTCAGTTTCTTCTTCCTTCCTGGCTTTTAGCATCTCATCTGACAGCAAGCTGCCAGAGTTTAAACAATCTCAGCAGCACTCACAAACCATATCCTTTTTGTTGTTCATTTTACAAAATTAAAAACATTAAACATTAATGTCTCTTGAGTTTCCTCTCCCCCTCAACCCTCCCACCTCCTGAAGTAAAATATGTTTTTGTGATTCCACATCAGAAGGAAACAATACTCTGTTGTGCCCAATACTTTGTGGGTGTGGGTGTTTTCAGGAACCACATCTAAGAAGAAATCCCAGAGGTTATTGTAATCATTCCTTTCACTCCTGGGTACTCAAGCACAGGATTGCCTGCAATCAATTTGCTCTTGCATTCTAGTATTAAACTCCTTGTGTATAAAAGTATCACCAGCACTTTCTATATTAATCTATGTAGCAACGTTCTAAAGAGCTTTTTATTACGCTGCAAAGAAATTACAATGCAGAGCAAAAGCCACTAAAGCCTACTTGAGCATTACCACCAAATATGAAAGTTGGGTCTGATCCTTCAGTCAGTGAAATGGAGGAGTCTTGACTGCACTCACCGACTTTTCAGGGAAAATTCAGGTACATGTCTCTGTAGTCTACCTTAATCTTATAACAAGTAGGATTACAAATCTACAAAAAACATGACAGGAAATTACATTATGTGTAAGGCATATGAACAGAGATCCTGATTACTTGCAAGCTCAGTTTTTTGTTGGTTTTTCGGGTTTTTGGTTGGTTTTTTTTTGGGTTTTTCTGGGTGTGTTTTGGCTTGTTTTTTTTTGTTGTGTTTTTTGTTGGCTTTTTTTTTTTTTGTTGTTGTTGTTGATTTTGGGGTTTTTTTTTGTTTGTTTTTGTGGGTTTTTTGTTTTGTTTTGTTTGGGGTTTCTTGGGGTTTTATTTTTGTTGTTGTTGTTGGTTTCGGGTTTGTTTTTTTTTAAATATCAAATACTTGAATCAACAATGATCCCAGCATCATAGGCTGGTTTACAAGTAGCCCTGCAAGAGCGTTTAATCCTTGAGCTCCATGCCCTGGAATTTTTCATCTGAAACTACCCCAATATTTCTAATAATATTGAAAGTACTATTTAGAAGTAGTGTTTGGGGAGCATGAGGGATTAATACAAAAAACTTGACACTACTTTCTCACCCACAAATTAAGGAACTCACAGCACTCTTCTGTCCAGTCTTCGCATTCCCAGACAGAAAGTTTGTCAGGCATTCTGAGCTAGTCTGTTTCCAGCTACACACAGGAAGCATCTCTCCAGACAGCCTTGCTGGATATAGGTGGAAGTCCACCCAAAATAATCTCACATGTGGCCTTTGAGAATTTTCACTCTGGTTAACTTTTCTACAAAGAATATATGAGCAGGACATGATGCTATGTTTTTAACAATATTCAAAAAGGTTGGGAATGCAGTAGTTCAATTCCAAAAAAAGAATAATAAACAAATTTTCAACTGGTGTGCTAAGCTGTGCCAATTGAGAGGACAAAAGTCCCGTGGCCTTGTTTCCCCATCCTGGCAGGACATGCACACAGACATTTCTACATCACACATTAACTTCTTATCAGCTCCACGTGCCTTTCCCATGAATGCTCAGGCACCAGTCGTAAAATTCACTTTGATGAGCATCCTGAAATAAAGCACTGTAGTGATTCAACCCCAAAATCATACAAACCTGCCTAAAAGAGAAGCTTCTCAATATTTGAGCGATTATATACACAAAAGTACCTCAAACCAATGAAAATGTACATTGTATTTGCCCACTACAACTTGTGGTAACTTGTGCAGGCTGGATTTGATCCAAATATCTTGCAGGGAGATTCCTTAGCTCTGCATTAATCCTTCACATCAACTCTAATCCTCTCAGTAAACTGTTTGCATTTTGCAAGTTTTCATCATAAATGACAAGGAATTTTAGGTTAGATATCAGACAAAACACAACAATGTAAGAAAGGAATAAATAAAGCAAAGCTATTCAGGGTCTGACAGCACTGGATAAGTAAGCAATATCACCCACAGGGCAAAAATAAGAACAAGAATGAACATGGGACTATATGTTGCAGGTTTTGTAAAATGCAATATAGGTTTGGAAGAGCCATAAAAGCAAGCCACACAGTAAGCAAATGCAGCTGTAGCTGGAGTTTTACAAGAGTGATGGATTCCAAGAGTAGAAAAAGAAGCAACTCCGACCAGAAAACTGTAAAAATCAAAGGAGAGTTTTATGCTGCTGTAGGACATTTGAGTGTATGGAAAGGGAGAGGAGAGGAGAGGAGAGGAGAGGAGAGGACACTGCAGCCTCTGAGACCAGTAGCAATACTCACAAATCGTCACACAAATGCTCAGCATATCCACAGATATAACCCAGCTCCAGAGGGTTTTCTCACACATTATAAAGTCTTCTTTATAAGGTTAGCTCATCTTATTTATTTCTGATCTTTTTTAGTCATTCTATGTAACTGATCCATTTATGACAAAAATCCTGCATAACAAACACAGGGATACTTGTAAGACTTCAAAGGAATACACATCATTTTCCTGAGAGCCTTTCAGTATAGCCATTTTGGTATAATAACAATCTTTATAATGAAAATTGTATTGACAGTGATCATATAAGACTGAAGTTCTTTAAACAGGCCATTTTCCAAGGTATTGTCAGGTAATTTATGCATAGTTTTTAGGCTAAATCTCAAATAGCTATCCACAAATCAGTATCAAAATGATGTTTATTAACTGCTGTATCAAAAGCAAATATGAATTTGGGAACACAAAAAGAACATGAATGAGAAAAAAAAAAACAGTAGCAGAAACAAAACTCAATTCTGTTAACAGAGTTTTTCACTTCAGTTTCAATTTACACTGTGTTAACCTAATGAAGAGCACAGAAAGGAGATCATCACATCTCAAGTGTTTATGTTTATGCACCTGCAGCTTAGAAAAGTTATGAATACAACAGGGATTCTCCTGTTACGCTTTTTACTTTCATCATTCATGCATTTGCAAATACAGACCTTTCAAAACTCCAGCAGTAATGACAGTACTTCCAGCTGCACAGGATCTACAGGTTTTCTGAAGGCCATCAGGACACACAAAAAAAGTCAGCCAAAGGTTCTTTAACAGCCACACAAGCTCCTGACATTAGGGCCCAGCTCTGTGTGCTCCTAAACTCTGGCTTAGGGCTCACAGAGTCAAGCCATTAAGTGTGGTATCAATGGAAAATAAGCAGAGGCTCCAGAGCAGAGAACAGCAACTTGAAAGGCCTCCCCACAAATCAGCCATTTCTGGAGGCACATGGACTCCACCAGTTGCACATCACAGAGTTTGTGAGCATGCAGCACTCAGATGAAGCCACCTCTTGATCTGCTTGGACAATTTCCTGCTGGTGACATGGGGAAAAGGTATCCAAGTGTCCAAGAACCTCTCTTTCCCCTTTGGCTTTTGGAGTCACTTCTGCATTCTCTGCTCATGATCTTTGATCTCCAGCATCACAACTGCACTGGGAGAAGCAGAAAGTACCCATATCTTTTCTTACTTTTCTCCCTTTTCTGGTAAAGGAGTAGATGGCACAAGGGCAACATATTCTCCTGTGACCTAGGAGATGGAAGTCTACTCCTTTGGCACTGAATTACCCCCCAGACATCCCAATCCCACCTGGGACACCCTCCAACATTTTAAACCAATACCACTTGTGCTGTTCACTCATAGTGAGGCTATCAAGATCTGTCTCAAGCTGATGGAAGCAACTTCTGAGTAAAATCCATGAATTCTGGAAAGCACTCAAGAATTCTGACTGTATCATATCCTCTTGCCAGCTCCTTTGATTGCATAATGCTTCTGAGACTCTCTTCAGACACTGTGAGACCTCCAGCATAGGGTTCTGTTTGAGGAGGCACCTTTATCTTTCATTGGATCTGCCTCTAGCCTGACCCCTGTCTTCACTGCCCTGATGAGCACAGAATTCAGTCCAAGAACAAGGACAGCATAATTTCTTCCCTTATTCTTTCTTCTCCTACACATTCCTAACTGAAATACAAAGGGTCAAGGCTGCCTACTATGTGCAGGATCTGCCTGGTTTTTAAAACAGCAAAATACAGGCCTGATGCTCTGCAACAAAGGAATAGTGTTCGATAAAAGACATCATGCCACAGGATGCACATAGTGTCATGGCATGCCCATCTATCAGATTTCCTTCAGACTGATTCAAAGTTTGATGTCAAAAGAGCGGCTAAAGTGGATTCCATATTAAATAATATCAGACCTTTAACATTACTTGAACACAGGATTTTCAAAGTGTGGGTTTATAAATCTCTCCTTTGTAAACTGAGTGCTTTTTAAATAGAGCTCCAGAACCCTAGAGAGCTGTCTTTAGGAGACTTTGATCTTTCTAGAGCACCTATCTTGTGTGTCTGTAATTGCCCTAGTTTAACAAGGCTCCATAACATTTCAAGAAAGAAAAAAAATCTTTTATTAAGTCTGTAAACCTAAGTGACCATAGTGATGGAATATGCTGTTGTGGGTACCCTGTAAATTCCTTGAAAAAACCCCAAAAGAAGAATCTCCATGATGAAATTAAATTAAATATTTATTAAACATGTTGTCAGTGTCCCAGGTGGTATGAAGAAGCCTTGTGGTATGCTGAAAGGCTTGATCTTTCTAAGTATTATGAATGTTGATTTAAATGATTGGGTGAAAGCTGAGGAAGTTATGGCTGAAATTTTGGCTAAAGATGACAGGTCTGGGTTTCAAGTTGCACAAAGCGGTCTGAGGGATTAAGCCAACAAAACCCACTCAAAGATATCCAGTTTCAAAAGGGTAATCTTTGTATCAGTGATTCACACTCAGACAATGGTGAGGATTCCTCATTACTCTGACTTTGCCATATTAATCTTACTTTACAAATACATGCAGTGATTTATATCATGTTTAATTAACTGATTGAGGGCTCCTGTGGTAAAATGGCATCACATTAAGCTCTGTCCTTATGGCAAATGCGAATCACATCTTTAGCCTTGCAAGAACAAAATATCATGGGATTCACTGATGACAGGATGTAGGAATCGAAATAAGGTCCCTCCTGTTGTTTGAGAATCCAGTAAGGGTGGTTGCCATATGCTCATCATTTCCAAGGGAAAAAAATGACAGGATAGAAGAAAGAACTGCTCTAGTTCATCCAATATGTTCAAATCTCAGATGAAAATGATTGTACAGCAGTTCTGTACTGAGGCCAAGTTTTACATGAAAGTGCATAGCAAACTTTCAGAAAGCTTATAATGAGAGATGTTTCTAATGTGATTTTTTTTTTCTGTATTTAAATAAACTGCTGCATGAAATTACTCCTTTTTTTGGAGGAAAAAAAAAAAAAAAACAAAACAGAAAAAGAGATGAACTAAATAAAGGCTTCTCTGCCAGCAACATAAGACAACACAAAATTAACTTAGCTTTTGCTATGAAGAGTTATTCCCCTCAAGCATTCACAACCTGTTTTTGAAGATAAAAACTATAACTGTTATTGTCTGATAAAATTAGATGCTGTATATAATTTGCTACTAACATTACCAAGATTAAAAGCCTTGTTTATATTATTACAAACTTTCTTAAAATTCAGAAAGTGTTTTATTTTTAAAAGCTGTCTTATTAAGAGACTGCAGTTTTTATACTTACAATGAACCTTACATCCAGTAAACTCCCTAGTAATTGACAAATCATTTTCATGAGTCACAGTTTGCTCCCAGGAATTCAGTGAATTTTTGCAATTTGTTTCTATGGCAAAGAGGATAACGGTGGGATGGGAGAAGCAGGTTTTGCATTTTGCAAAGCTATTATGAGTCTTCAGAAATGTTCCCGTTCCTCTCCAGGACCAAGACTTTTTGAATTTTATACACAAGAATGAGAGATGAGCAGAGTATTTAAAAGGTGGGTAAGTAAAGCACTCAGCGCTGCGTGCTTTGCCACTCTGCCCCATTTTCCACAAATTGCCTCAAGTCCTAGTCTAGTCCAACACATCAGGGACACATCAGGTCTCAAAACCTCCTGCTCACTAGCAGGACTCCATTTACATAAACAGTTAAATGCACAGCAAGGAAACAACTCAAAAGCCTCGTTCAGGGCACTCTGTAAATCTCACGTTCAAGTCCCCAGGCCTGAACCTTGATTTTCCACATTCCAGGTGAGTGCTCTGACCGATCGCGGCGCTACCTGATACTCCAACTTTGCCATCTCCTTCTGGTCTCGACCAGAAATTCCATCCGACGGCTGACAAATCTCTTCTGATGAGTTTCTTTGAAATCGATACCTGCCTGCAAAAAGAAAAAAAGTTTCAGTTTCCTCAAGCTAGCCTTTTCAATCAAAGAAAGAGAAAATTCCCAACCCGCTCTAACCATTTCACTGACGGCTAAAATTGAGTTACTTGTCTGGCTGTGCAACCGTCAGCTGGGCTGGTGAGTTTGGCCATGCAGCCAAAATCAAGGGGTGACATTTTTGCCCACAAACACCTGGGCAAACCATCTTTTCCACCAAATCTGCTGAAGAGATGACTCTGTAACATCGTGCTCCTGTGCTCCCTCTTTGTCCTTTATCAGAAGTCACTGGGCTTCGCTGCTGCTAGAAACACTAGCATGGTTTGTGATTAGAACAGTTATGTACACTTTACAGTCCATCACCTCATCCTGCCCTTGTTCAGGTCTCTTTAAAATGAGTAGAAACAGGGTAATTATTTGCCCTTTGTGATATATATAAATTCCAAATCTCGTCATATATCTTCTCAAAATTTCACCATGAAGTAACACCCTTCGCCCTTCTCTCTGCGCCCATTACAACATTTGATATTTTTAAAAGTTTTGAAATTGTTTTCCAAATGTGAAGCACTGACAGGATATCAAAACCAGCTTGGTTTGTGCTTACTTAGTAGGAGAACTGCTATCACAATAACTGTAAATAAATGTGTACTATTTCATACTTTCTGTTAATAATTTTAAAACTTGCAGGGATTTTAACACCTGTGCCATTAGTCCATGAAAATTTTTGATAATTTCTGAAGTTCTAAAATGTGTTTTTGAATTTAAAACATCATTTCAAAGGCATTTTTAAATAAAGTAATTCAACATAATCTACAATGATTTCTTGCCAGAAAAAAGAATGTCTAAATATTCTAATAATTCTGATCCAATGCTAGGAAAAATTCAAAACTGATTGCACATAGAAGGGCATTTTGATGCTGAACAAACTGGTTTTAAGACATGGATATATCTCGTTTAATATCCTGAGGTTATTTTCACATTCTATGCAAAATTAGCTACCTGTAAAACATACTTTTCAGTTTACTGTTTTAACAGGCTTTTAAAAAGTTTAACATATATAGATATAGATATAAATATTGATAGAGACAGATATATATGTAATATAAAATATCCTGAGCAGGGATGATTAACTATTTTTTGTTAATTTTTGCCTAAAATTTACTATTAACTATTTTGGGGGCTAAACTGCATTTCCCTTCAAAAATGTTTCACATTTAATTTTTTTAGCTAAGAGCTTTAAGCTGTGTAAAGTACCTTGAAATATGTGCAGGTCAAAGTAAAGCTTCATTTTAAATATTTCAAATTGCTATAGTTACTGGTTTGAGATAATATGACATTTACAGTAATTGCTGAAATTCCAATTACTTTCAGTAAAAGCTGCTTCTTTTGCAAGCTGTTAAAAATATAAAGGTGCATTGGATACTGCATTGCTGGAGACAGAGTCTGCAAGTAAAGGCAATTAAATGTGAGTTTGATGATACACAACGTACTGGACTAACATTAAAAAGACTTTTCCATGTTTGACTGTTTACCAGTTTTGTCTTTAAATAATAGTCTTCTTTTGGCATGTAATGTATATCTGCTTGCACTAAACATAATTTATGAATATTTTAACACATGTGTACTCAGTGGGGTGTATTATCATACTGATATAAATAGAATTAATGAGCAGTCAACCTGCCACATGTCATGACATATGACAGGGCAGCCAGAGCATGGGAATAATTCTTTCTGTTTCATATTAGAGCTTCTTTTCCCAGTTGAATTTTTGTTCCCAGATGCCAATGGACCTAATTTTCTAAGGACCATTTACAAAAATAGTAAGAAATGGACTAATTTATCTTGGGTCACTTCAAAGAATTATTATTTTATGCAATTTCAAATGCTTAAATAAACATAATAAAGGAAGCTGCTTTTTTTCAGTTAATTTTTAGGGTTTTCACAATGAGAATTAGATATCTGCCTCAACTTTCTTTCTTAACAAGTAAACATTTTATTTGTTGCTGATTTTGAATTTGTT
The DNA here is from genome assembly GCF_017590055.1 of Onychostruthus taczanowskii. NCBI lineage: Eukaryota > Metazoa > Chordata > Aves > Passeriformes > Passeridae > Onychostruthus > Onychostruthus taczanowskii. The sequence continues at coordinate 2,921,062 of NW_024499351.1, forward strand.
TCAGTGTCATAAATTTTGTCTGTTAAGGGTCTAGAATATAATGACTGCCTAAATACAAAGATGACATGTACCAGGTAAATGGAATTATTTTGCAGAAGGAAATAAAGACCCAGGTAGGTAATATCCTTTTAGGCAATTATTCATTCCAATTTCAAAGGCTAGGTAACAATCTGATGAACATAAGTACTAACTTTTTTTTTATAAAGATATAGAATTGACAGAACACACAGAATAGGTTAGGCCAGATTCCCTGTTTGGCACTTTATTTGAAAGAAATACTGACATGTAATATCAATTCCATTTACAAACAGATGCTCAGTCAGTTAAAGGCTAAGGTTCATAACAAAATTAACAAATTAATATCAGTCAGACTGACCAGCTAGCATCTAATTAAAGATTGCTGACTTGAAAAGTTTTCTTTTCAGCAAAGAATGCAAATGTTCTTTGATGTTGTAGTGCTGGGCTGCTGACAACAGGGAGAAAGGTACATACCCTGTTCCTTCTTTTTGATTTAAAATCACTTTTTAAAAAAATATTTTACTGCCCAAGAATCTTTGAAGTTATGACTCATTTTCCAACAGGAACAAGAGGGTCTCCTAAAGATGGATCTAGTTCAGGTTTGAAGACTTGAAGGACATAAAAGAGACTTATATTGGAACAAGGAATTGGAACAATTATATTAAAGAACAAGGAGACACTCCAAGTTTTTGTGTCGGATGCTTTTCCCGGCAGGGCAGCACGTCCCTTGGGAATCCAGCTCTGTCACTCTCGAAGAAAAGGGGCACCATCTAGTGCTTTTTTGGAGGAAAAGCTGCTAATACCAGTAGGGATGTAGTGGGGGGGGAGAAGGAACACACGAGGGGGAGGGAGAAGAAATGACACACCATTTTTTTCAAAAGACAAAGAAAACCTGTTGGCCTGTTTTATCTTCCATTTTGAGGCACTGCAGTATTTAGCTTCAGGCTGTAAGTAAAAATTGTCAGCTTTCACAAGGTGGAGGGATGGATTCCTAACAGCTAAAATAATATATACAATTTAAAATGGAGAGGGGGTTGGTATACAGATATTTTTCTGCTTAACAGGTATTTCTTCTGCCTGTTACTATACCGAAACGTTTCCCTATCAGTCCTTTTCATTATACATTCTCTCTTTTATTAATCTAAAGAAAAACCTTTTAAAGTAATATTAATTTCATTGAAGACTACACTGCACTGTAAAATTCTTGGAAATGTTCTTACAAACAATCTTTCCAGAGTTCACCCAACATAACAAAGAGATTCTATGAAAAATGATTTGTAGCACAAAATTGTTTACAGTGCAATAAGATCAAGTTAACCACTGACACGACTAGAAAAAAGCTTGAGAAGTTTTATCTGATTGGCAAAATATGTTCATATCTGAATCCAGGGAAAGAGTGCCTTTTGATAAAATTTCACAGCACTAAAGTCTCATTATCTGAATGATTTTTGAAACCTCTTTGAAAACAACTTAGGGGGAGGGACAAGGAAATATTCTTTTCTCCTGTAGCTTAGGGAATAAATGACTTTGTAAGAATTGTGAAATAATAGCTCAATATTGTTTAATTTACTGCGACTATGAATTGACAGAAATTGTATTAGTCAAACTAATAAGTGCTCAGTGAAAATAACCAATGTTTCAAAGGTACATCTGCTCCTTGGGAGCCCCAGGCTGGAAATGTTTGTTGTGAACTACAGAAGCTGCTGCCTTCTGACACCCAGAACAATCCCAGCTTTACACAGGACATGCTGAAAAATTGAATGTGCTGATACTCCAGCCAGAGCCCCCAAAAAACCACAGTTAAAATCAGTGCTTGTTTTTAACTTCTGGGCATAATCTTGGATTCTCTGGGTGCTTCAGCCTCTTATTCAAATGTGTTGTAGCAACAAGGGAATGTCAGACCAGTGCATAAGACTAAATAAACAAGAAATATTTCTAATAGAATAGTGCTGAACAAAGCAAATATGTGGCTTGGTGAGTAATTCTCAGAGGGAAGCCTATCCCAAGAAACAAAAACAAAAATATATTTTATGTTGCTAAAAAGATTTTCTTGTGAAGTTGATTATGCCTATTAAGGAGATTTCTCACACAGAAAACAAAAATGCAGGTATAGAATTAAGAAAATTGACTAAGAGCAGGTAAGTTGGGAGCAAATAACTGTAAAAAATGTCAGATTCCCAAATTCTAAATGGGACTAGGAACTATATGCAGGTCCTGACAATCACGAAGGAATGCTCTGGTCTAGTGGTCCAGCCACAAGCTGGGGAGCCATACTTGGGAGACACTTGCTCTGCAGCAGATTCCAGCACATCCATTCAGGGCCTGTTGTATGGATATTCTGAGCATCCTTGTTTTCTAGTGAAATCAGGAGCTTGGAGCTTCTGCTGTTTGAATCGTGGACTCAAGTTGCTTCATTTTAGGCACCTATATTTTCAAATGGCACTATTTAACCTCTCTGTGCCTCAGTTTCCACATCTGTAAAACTTGATAGCTACGCTTACCTTGCATGGGTGTCAAGAAGATTATTTCAGGTCTCTAGAGAACTTTGAAAAGGAAAAGCAAACCAAACTGAATTTATGTATTATTTGTCATTTTTTTATCCCATAAAATGGAAGTCAGATGCAGCCCAGACTGTGAACTATAACAAAATGTTCAACTAAGTCTTCCTTATGACTCTAATGAAAAAAGATCTGGTGAATTCAGCATGGCTTTGCAGGAAGAAAGCAGCTTCCCCACCTACTGACCTGGCAACACTCAGAGCAAGTAATAAGTTTATGTCTTAAATAACCACAATATTTATTTACTTATTATTCCATATGTTTCCATTATATTTTTAATTGAACTATCAATGCAGTTCACTGTGTATTTCTGATGGTTAAAAAACCTCCCTTAAGCAGAAGAATCCTGAGAGGGAACTTACTATAGTGAGAAGAATAAAAGTTGTCCATAAAATCTCTCTTTGGGGTTTTCCTTGGTGCAGAATGAGCCTCATAAAATTCCAGGTTGACTCAGTCTTGCCTTGGCAGGTTTCAGATCTTCTATAATTGATTAAATGAGCCAATTAGAAAAGTCTACATGAGTTTATCTCTAAACCTGAAGAATAATGGGACACTTTACCTAATACATTCCCTTTAAAAGCAGCCAATTGCCTCCATGCTGGGTACCTTCACAAACTCTTAATGTGTCTCCAAGTTTTTTTGTCTGAAGCTTTCCTTCCCTTGCTCAAAGTATGCCATTTTTCTCTGGTCTTCCCAGTATCACTTTCCTGACTCTATAGCTCAGTGAAACCCTCTGGTAATGACACCACTGGAGTGATAATGTACTTTCCTGATTTCCTGTTAATAGTAGCACTTGATCCAGCAACGAGTGCCAGCTCAGTGGCAGAAGGATGCTTTAATATTTTCTAGAGGTAAAAGGACCAGTTCAATTTATAGCCTTGGCTAACTCAGCAGTTTTGCTCTGTCTTGGCACAGAAATGGGTGTTTTAGTTAAAACAAAGCCAGAAGAAGAAAAGAAAAATTCCCCTTTTTTTGCTCAGTTTCATGCCAAACAAACAAAGTACAATTGATTTCTTCTCCCTGGGGTAACTTGTGAAAACTGCAAAATGCAATGAAGGAGTTAAAATAACTGAGGGGAAGGAGGGCAAATAGAAGGGGTTAAACAGCAGCATCAAAAAGGAAAGCAATTTGTTTTTCTATTTTAATAAGAGACACATAATCACAGACTATCAAACAATACATGTACCCTTGCTGAAGAGCTGCTGATATTCTACATTAACCTTTGATAGCAAGAAGTGTATTTCCCCTACTGTTTTCCACAATAAATTACGTTATATCTGGCATCCAAAGCTCTAGGAAGTGTTCAGCCAGCTGGAAGCACCAGATTGGCCCAACATCCCTAACGTTCAGATTATAAATAAAGGGTACCTCATACTGCTTGTGTAACAAAAACAAGAAATGCAGAGGAAGGGCAACTTCCCCCCTGCCCACAGAAGCAAAAAGAGTCAGTTGGGGAATGAAAAACAGGAATTCCAGAGGGCAGGGTTTCTGCAGTGACATGCAGTCCCCAGCACTCCAACGCTCAGGCAAATGCAGGACTTCAGCAGAGAAATGAGACTTCACCATTTGCATGTTTACTGAGGATTTGCACATTAAAAAAAGCCAAGGGGAAGTATATCTGGCTCTGCTCTTCCCAGATGGTATAACCACACAAACACAGGCTCACACAGACACATATCTTCCCACTCTTTAGGCAGCATTGTCTGTTCTCTTCCAGCCGTGAAAATAATTAGCTCAACCACAACCTCAGTTTCAGAGGATGTGGTCAAATGTGGCATACTGCATGTTTCTCCCACGCCCTCAAATCAAGGGATATTATGGCTATAAGTATGTAACAGTACTGTGATAAAGTTGAGGAAAACCCTGCCTGTTATGATCTGGAAGGTGAAGATATCAAATAGGAAGAGAACAAAAGACAGTCCCAAGACACAAACTCCAATATCTGAGAAAGGTTATAAATGGGCTTTTTGGGTCCAAGTGTTCTCAAGGAAATCACTTCATTAGCTTCAGTGGGAGCACAACTGAACCTGTGCTGAGAGCTGCTAAACCAACTTCACAGATGGAAAAATTAACCTAATCTATTTATTCTAAGGGCTAGACTATGGTGGTCCCTGGTGAGGATATAATGGGAAGTCAGATACAAGGAGCTGTTCTCCTCACCACTTCTTTTTGGTAGGGGCTGGCCACAGCTGCAGTGCCTGTGCTCTCCTGAGGGCAAGAATTAGCCCCAAATTGGTATATTCCATCTTCATTACTCCAGCTATTATATAAACATGGCTATATGCTTGCTTACTTAAGCTGTAAAATGGAAAAGAGGAATTAAAATTAAGGTTAATAGAGCCAGACAGAGTATTCCCCATTTACTTTGCCCTCACCATGGCTGCTTCAACCCTTCTGCCTTGAGTGGATGCTTTCCCCCACAAAAGCACGGTTTTTCTCTTTTCCTCTCTTCTCCCTTCCCTTATTTTTTTTTCCCTGGTGCACTCTTCTCTCCCTCTGTCACTGCTGTGGCTGTTTAAGTTTCTCTGTTTAATGTGTAGCTTGAAATTTTTGATAGAGAGGAGCTATCTCTCCCATATCTATTAAACCATGGGTAACAGCTCTGAAGAATTTCATTGATATTATTTTGGAAATTCGCTTTGTCTAGTGATGAATTTCATGACTGGAAGGATCCTGAAACTGGGCAAAGAAATGGCCAGAAAGATGTCTGCCAATGTCTACCCATCTCTCTCTCCCTAAAGCTGGTCTATGTCTTATTCTGAAAATTTCCATTTAATTCCCCTTTAGGCAATTGAGATGCTGCCTGAAAAGCCTCTGATCTGTTGGGATTTGTAGGCCTGAAAGGGTTGATGAGGTGAAACACATGCCACAGAATAAATCAGATGCCCTGATTTATTTCAGGAACATGTATTTGTGCTCCTCAGAGGGACAGAGGGGAGGCTGAGTGCAAGAATCACAAGTTTGGTACTGCCTGTACATTCCAGGTTTAGACAACTCTTTCATGTTGTAGTGGCTGATGCTTCCCTCTCAAAAGGTAGTTTGTTCAAATCCAGTTGTTGTCTCCCAAAAGATTGTTTGGAGTTTTTTAAAGAAATGGTGCTCCATCCCAAAGAAAAAGTACAGATGTACTGTTTTTCTCTAACAGTCGTTATACCAGCATGAGATTTTTCAAAGAAAATACAGACATAGAGAAAAAGTTTTGAAGAAAGAGGCAGACACACAGCATTGCATCCATGCTTTTTTTTTTTTTTTTACTGTTGGGGACAACTTTCTGCACAGCTTGTTTAAGGATTCTGGATAGTGTAGTCCCAGCAGACATTTCCTGTACGAAGATGTATTCTCATTAGAGTTACCAAAAGGGAGTATTCAAAACATTATTTATCTGCATATAATCACTGTATCCCACCATGTATCCTTTATTTTAATTCCTACTCGCTTGCTAATTACACACCACACTGAAGGTCTCACAACTGCTCCCCTTTCAGCAGCTTTGTTTGCAAAGTGTCTGGCAATAATCTCCCAGCAGTGTATTATCATGCCCTTTTCATCACACTATTTAATCAATAGGGTAATGACCTCATATAAGCTAGTTCCAGGACCTAGCCATGCCATGCTAAAAAAATGAAACAAACAAAACTCTGGGCTACATTCCTCCTGTTTTAAAACCCTGGATGTGAACCATTCCAGCATTAAAAATTATTATAACATATAGAAATGGCAAATTCTTCACATCTTTTGCCAGAAAAAAAGAAAAAAAAAAAAAAAATAAATAAAAGAAAAAACCAAAACCATTCTACAGTACTGTGGGGAAATAGCTGCTTTCTTTAAACCGACATAATTGCAAAACATGTGTGTTCTTGGTCAAGTGTTCACAGGAAGATTTATACTGATAACACTGGAAACAACCCTTTCCCCCATTATATCACGTCATCACTTACAGGACCAAATGGTGACCATCAGAGCTAATGGGATGAAATCACATGCAGCACACTTCCAAAGCAGAGGCTGGAACCAGCGTTCTTTTCAAAAGAACTTCTGTTGCAGGGAGCAGAAGGAAAGCAGCTTCTCTCCATTTCCTGAGCTGTAAACTCACAAAGTGTGGTTCACTTTGATTTGCTTTCCATGTCTGGATTATACTCTGTCTAATAAAGTGCATGTGAGATGTGCTTAGTAATGTGTGAACTCTGGAGCACATGTAGCATCACTCTAGTGCGGCAATTCTCTTGTCCAGAGGAATGGGGGTAGTAAATTGAGTCTGTCTGCTCTTTTTAACCACCACTTTTCTAATACTAGTAGGAATTTAATTTCAGAAGTAATTTTTTTTGCATTGAATTTTGTTGCAACTGGTCAACAGAGAGAGGAACGCGACTGACTATCTGGCACATGGAGTGACTGCATATCCCCTCTATTCTTTGGGAAATCAGGGCAAAACATCCACAAGTTTCACTCCACAAAAGCTCTGAAGAAATGGCTAGGAGAGAAAAGAAACTGTTTTCATGACATTAACACAGCTGGAGTGGTTCAGGGACATCTGAAAAGAGGATGAGTATGCATTAGAAGAAGCATATACCACATAATTTTGTGTTACCATGGCATTATCACCATACACTGCTTTCACATGAATGGAGATTCCCTCCTCCATATAGAGTGTGAAAGCAAAAAAAAAAAATAGTTTTTAATCTGTTTTATCCCAGATATTAACTGAAACCAACCATATACCTTGAGACAAATTTTTGCTGGAAATTTTTCACTGCACCAATGCCACTTAGGTTCTTTTGGCACTTTCCTTTTAGGTGTATTATGAAAATGACAATGTGCCAGTCATCCAAGCTGTCGGCACCAGCTAAAATCTGTTCTGAGGCAGAGTAATTTACACTTGGATGAACACCTCCCAAGAAGTAATCATGTAAATACCTCCACGATGAAATGCAACTCATCGCTGGTTAGGTAACTCTTATAATGAGCCTAAGTATGATCTGTCCCAAAGATCTGAAATTATTTCAGTGCAAATATTCTTTTAATATGATGTAGGAGATGTTGGAGAGGTAACTATATAGTGCTCCGAAGCACTTGCTGTGTTGCAAGATATTAGTTCTCGACTACAAAACTGCAGTTTGGAAAATATTCTCTCAAAACGTCCTATATGACACTAGTCTGGCAAAATAGGAATTTGAAAAAAAACCAGCACCCTCAGAACACTAATGAACTGAAACTCTCCAACCGGCCCATTTGGTAGTCTGACCCCTGCAAAGCTATTACCTTTACTTCTGATACAGAGGAAGAAGCAGGAGACAATAGCAAAAAAATTAAGGAAGTTATAAGACTAAGGAAAGAGAAGAAAGAAAATTCCAGACACCTCCAACTGAGGTGCATTAACTTCCACCAGTGGGTGGTTTCACTAGACATTAATTTGATCCCTGATACTTATCAGAAGGCTCAGAATGAGGCAGTGTGAAATATCATTGCCAGGTGACACCACCTTGCCCTCCCATCGAAATCTGTCCTTGGATTACCCAGAAAGAAGAACATGTCATTGAACAATTTCTCTAATCCATCTTTACAGAAAATAAATTATTCCTATAATTGTTGACATTGGAGTCCACCATTTGTTAGGTACAAGAAATCCTGATGCATCCTGTGAAAGAATACACTTCTACAATGGCAATACTTCCCTCCAACAGATGAGCAGGAGTGGCTGGAATGAAATATAAGATCCTTTGTCATTTGAGGTGCTACCCAAAATCTGGCAGAGGGATCAGGCAGAATAGGATGGCAATGACTTGCCTTCACAGCTCATCACTTTAGTACCAGGTAAACTAGCATTTTAGATATTTCAATTTCCACCAGTAGTTTCCAAAATGACCTTGACTTGAACAGTCTTGCAAAAGTATTTCTTCTCTGTCAGGTAGTTTTGAGTTTTGGGGAGTCATATCTATATCAGGAAAACATCATTGTGTACATTTTCTCCTATTGCTTTTCTTCTGTGAGCATTATTTTAATTTGAAGGCAAAACTCCTTATTCCAGAGCATTCTGCTTATGAAACAATATCAAATACAAAAGATCAGCTGATTTTCATCTCTTACCATGCAAGTAGTACAAGGTCACAGCCTTCCCTTCAGTCCTGTAAGCCTTTCTGCAGTCAGAGGGCAACAGACTACCTTGGTCTGTCTGTTTTCTACCAGACATCTCTATTTCACAAAGAGAAAGAAATGAGAAAGATGAAGAAAAATAAAAAATGTGATAATTTTTCCTCAGATGTTAAAACACAAAGAGTTTAAAGCCATGCATGTTTGGAAAGAGAAACACATAATCTAATATATGTAAGAAATGTTTTACTTTAAGCCCAAAAAAAAAAAAACCACCAAAATTAAAAACAAACAAACAAACAAACAAAAAACACCAAACCAAATCAAAAAATAACTTTAAAAACCCAAAGCCATTACCTCCATTGTGCAGGTTGCAGGACTTAACCATATGGACAAGCTTCATGGAAAGGACATCTTATCAGAAATGGCTCTAAGTCATCCAGAGACCTCCTGGTGTCTGATCAAGGATTGAAGGAGTACCTCAGAGAAAAGTCCATCTGATGTAGATGGGGTGGAAACAAATAAAAAAATCTAAGACATCAGAGCCTCAGATTTTTCACAGTTTGGATGTGTGTCAATATTGAAGTAAAAATTGTAGGGATTTGATAAAAGGATCTGATAAAAAAAGCAAAAGAGGCATATAAGCGATAACTAACCTGATAGAGAACTAAAAGGGATAATCAAATTTAAGTTGATCCACATGGGTTTCTGGAAAGCAGATTTTGTCTAGCTAAATTGATACCATTTTCTGATGTGATTACAAATGGGACTGCTAAAGGCAACCATCTTGACAGATGCCTGTAAGAGAACTGGCTTTGCATCACACCACAGTTTGACTGAAAAGCTAAAAAGCATAAGAGATGGGCTTCATCCACATTAATTATAGCTGTCTAAAAGTTTGGCAGCTTGTCTTAACTTCTCTATGTTCCCATTATAGCCTATGAGAAGAAAAAGACACTGTCAAAAAGTGATTTATGTTTTTTCAGATAAGTCCACTACATCTTTCTGCAAAGGTCTCTATCTCTCTCTGTTGACTATTAAGAGCTTAGAAAACTAGCAATCATTAGAAACTAATTTTTGGATGGCTAAAATGAAATATAGCAAATCAGAATAGCATTCTAAACTACTTATAAACTATGTAGCAGATACTTCTTACCCATCATTACGTGACTGGGGAACAAGGCACTAGTATTGGAACTGGCTCTTGCCTCCCAGACTACATTTCACTTTTTTAAAAAAAATCACATTTTCACAATATGAGAAGATGACTAAAAAATGCAAAATAATGGAGAAGGCAGTTGAATTAGGAGGCCGTAATCAGACATTATGTACTTCAATGTAGCTAGCAGGAAGGCCATGGATCAAGGAATTAGTACAATGAGACAGATTTAATGAGGGAAGACTCTGGAAAAAAGAGATCCCACAGAGGAGGCAAGGTTTTGGGAACAGAGGCCATGACAAGTAACCCGATTACTATGAATTTTTAGAGTACTGCTAGAGTACCACTAAGAGTACTGAATTTTTAGAGTAACAAAAAGCTACTATACTCAGCAGATGTATGAACAATAATAAATAGGAGTAGGGAGGTTGTATTATCTTATTTTGCACCAGTGAAATGACTGGTAGTTTCACTGTGTTCCTGGTTTTGTTTTGAGAAAGACTATGAAAATTTCCATAGATTATGAGGAAGCCAGGGGAACAATTACAGTATTAGGAAACATGTCTTACTACAAGAGACTCAAGGCACTCAATCAATTAACTTATCAAAGTAAAAGTTAAAGAATGATTTGATCACAGGCTACAAGTGCCTCCCACAGGGAACAAAAAATTGATAATAGAGGGCTCTTCAATCTAGCAGGCAGAGAAAGAATAAGATCAAAAGGCTAGAAGTTATAGCAAGACTAATTCAGTCTAAAAATAAGGTGAAAATTTTAAACATTTAGGGAATAACTTGAAATAACTTGCCAAGAACTAGGACTTATTTTCTGTCACCAGAAAATAAGTTTTAATCAACATTTGCCCTTATTAGAACTTTATACTTCTATTTCTATGCTTATTAATACATTAATTCTAAGAATCTCAGAACATTACTATGGAGAAAAAGAATACATGTTGTAAGTTGGGAAGTGTTCACAGCAATTCATAAACAGCCAACAGATTTATTTTCCATTTGACCATCGACAGAACCTCTACCATGAACTTCCCTAACTGAAACACCTTCTTACTGCTCTACACTGTGCAAACCTTTCTGATTAATGAGTACTAACTCAAAATGGATTGTGCTAAAATTAGGAAGCAGGAAGAAATCATAATTTGCAATTATCCCTCGCAGAAAATCCTCAGTACACTACTTTTGAGTCATTTTAGGCATATCATTGTTTTCCAAATGTAAACGTAAAACACAAATCACAACATGGTAAAGATCTCTCAGTAGGCAATTAAAAATTAATCACCTAATTAGATCAAATGAAGGAGAAAATAAGGCTCAGAAAGACATCCATTCTAATTAACATAATATTAAGTTACAAAAGACTTTTTCAGACAAAAAAAAATTTGTCTTTATTCCAAATATCAAACCAATCAATAAAAGGAAACAAAGTTATTTCTTACCTTGTTATCCCCATGACCAAAGCCAAAAGGAAATGACAGTAATAGTGAGTCAACTGCCTGTGCAACTGTATTAATTTCTTATTATTTCTAATCTTGTTAACTATTTGAATCCATAATTTAACCAGCTTGTATTAAATTTATGGGGATTCTACCTATATTGTGCTTGCTCTATACTTGCATGTCTTTTAAGAATCTTCTAGGTTCTTAAAAACAAAACTAATGTGATCAAAAGTCTCACCTAGGTTTCTCCTTAGCTAGGTGGCTTCTAAATAAAGCACAGGGCTTTACTGTGGAGACAGAGGATGTTAAAATAAGAAAAAAAGTAGAGGGATTCTTAAGTCTGTGTTGGGGATGATAACATATACTCTCAAGGAAGGAAATAGCATTATAGGACACCTTATTGAATAAACCTCACTGGTTAAGCGGAAATGCTCAGGTAATCAGACAAGGAATGGGGCATGGTTGAACCTAATTAGATAGATCGCACAGATTAAAAATACCTGCTATTATAGGACAGTTCCTAAAATATTTTTTCAAATGTCATATTACTCCAGGAAAGACCAACCACCTCAACCTTCTGGATGGAGTCACAAGACATATTCCACAGACTTCTGGGCACACCAGGCAATTTGGCAGCTGGGAGATGACCATGACACCCAGCCATCCAGTGCAGCAAACATGTGGATTGGTTCTCTGCATTACCCACAAGTAGAGCATTGTGCAGCCCTTCACAGATCTTAACATGTTATCCAGATTCATAATATCCAGTGACCCCTTTCCAAGCAAACATAGCTTCCTTGTCCATCTCATGAGACAGGCCTGGTTTGGGAACAATCCTTGCACATGAGCTGCATGAGGTGCAGTGTTACAGGCCAGGTAGGACACAGCTGTGGGTTGTGGGTTTTTTTGGGAGGGAAAAGAAATCTAGAAAGTGTGTGCAATGGTTTAAAAGCAGGCTTTGCAAACCAATTCCACAATGAATGTATTTCACTTTGATCACCCTTTCTAGCCCGTAACAAAATTGAGGCAGTATTTTGTTTTGCAGAAATTAGTACCTTCAAGACCTGCAGTGGATTTATTATTCCTGCTAGGGCTTGCACTTCCTTTCTGATCCATGCCTGTAAAATCCAGAGGGACAGAACAGCACAGAAAATTACTGCAAATATGTAGTGTGACATAGGAAGAGTCAGAGGCATTATGTGTGAACAACACGACAAAAGGAAAAGCCATCTGAAAAGAAATGAAAAAATTATTAATCAAAAGGGTGTCTAATTCTTATCTGGGCACTTGTTTGCTCACTCTGTGAATTTGGGTGACCAAGCCATGGCATATAAAGCTGGAAGGGACACTGGGCCCAGAACTCAATCCTGCTTTAAGGAAGGTACCATTCCTCAAGGAATGCTTGATGAAGCAATCATTCCAGAAAAAGAAATTCTTCCACCAGAAAACAAGTGAGGCATCAGAAACAAATTTTTCTCTTGCTTCATTCCTGAAACCAGGGTTCTAAAATTCCTAGTCAAAACTCTATATCTAGTAGAAGCTTGATCTTGTCACCAAAACAACTAATAATGGCAGTTAGGGCACTTATAGGACCATGAGGAACCAGTCCTAGACTTCAAATCATTATACAGTGATTACAAAACCACTGTTGGGAGAGGGTAACTTCTAATCACTCCAATATTAAAATCACCAGCAGTTTATGTTGCATAATAAGAGTCACACACACACACACGGAATAGGGAGACTTCATTGTTAAGCATTTCCATGTAAACTGTGACTTATAGTTAACGGAATACAGGCTCAAAGGATAATGCATAGAATTTATAAAATGAAAGCCTCAAAAAAGGCACTTTGGTAACAGAAATTGTGTTTTCAATCGCAAGTAATGAACCCTCGACACAAAAGTAGTCTATCCAGAAATTGCTGAGTGTATTGGAGAAACACAGAGAATGACTGTTTGGAGAACTTCATACTAGTTTGAAAATAGATTTTTTAGTAAGCCATTAGACTAAATATTCTCCTGGAACAGATGTATCATCAAAAGCTAAATCTGCTTTAAATAAATAAGCAGTGTATATTTTCTTCTCTAGAATTCATGATCAAAAAGCTCTCGTCTCTGACCATCCACTGCTTTGTGTTTGGTAGCTGCCAAAATACTTCACTAATTTACACTGTAGCATGTGAGAGTTTTAGCAACTTGAGGTCTGAAATACAGCTCAGTTTTTGTCACTGATGGAAAAAAAAATCATCAATATTTTCCAGGCTTTCCAAACAAGCTGGAAACCTATTCTTTCCTGTTTTTTAAAGAACTCTCTAACTTGCTTTCCTATAAGGAATAAAAAAAATCCAGAAACTAAGAGAACAGAACAGAAAACCTATTTGTCACTACTTGATAGCCTGGAGCTATAATACAGCAGGATCAACAGATCTAAGCAAAGCAAAACAAAAGTAAAGAAAATCTTGCTGCCATAATTTCTATAACAGTTTTTGATCCTTGTTTATATCTTCTCTTTATATATTAACAATGAGGTAGCAGAGGGTGCCTCTCAGCTGGGAGAGCACATCCTCCGTGCCACAGCAAACAATAATGGTATGGACATGGGTGAATACCAGCGAGACACTCTGAAAGTTCCTTGGCACAAGGAGAGACACAGCAAATAAGTGAGTGGATGGGTGGTGACTGCCTCAAGACTCCTCCTGATCATTCCTCAGTGCAAGCCAGCACAACACTGACGTGCCCAGGTGATCACACCTGTCCCAAAGAAGCTGTTGAGCTGTCTCTAGGGAGCAGTGCACTGAAACTGACTGGCCCAGCTAAGGTTTAAGGCATAAGTCTCCACTGTCTTGCACAACCCTGACTCTTCTCCTCAATGCAGTTCACTCCGATCCTGGACAGTAGCTTGAAATTAAGTTTACATTACAATAAATACCTGGAAGGCCCTCCCAATGGCTATCTCCAGTTTTCTGCCAGGGGTCTGAACCTCCAGTGCTCCCTGCAGACCTCTGCAACTTGTAGTCTGTTCATTGCCTGACCTAATTTTTCTAAATGGCTCAGCCATTTTGGCTGACAATTTCCTCTAAATGCCCAGACACCAAGCAATGGAAAATTTTCTTTAAAATCCAGTTAATGAGCAATGGAAAATGTCATTGCTATGAAGTTATGCAGGTTCTTAAGTGCTCTGCTGGATCAGGTCTTTGTGAGCTACATTTTAGTCCCACATTTGATGAGATTTTCTGAGTGTGATAAATAAATTAAAATGAAGCTCTATGATAAGTAGAGGGAAAAAAAAATAAAGAGATATATGTAAAATATTTTTAATGCTTCTATGGTTCTTGGATGGCATGGCAGAGAGAGAGAGAGGGAGAGAGAATGCAAAAGCATAAACCAGGCTTGTGTAAATTACTCTGACATTTAATAACTCTCTACTAAAAATTCCCAAGCAAGGCTACTTCAGGTATTTTTAAGGTCGTGTATCATTTACTGTCTAGGTCAATTTATGCATCAGCAAAAATTGCTGCAAACCTTTCTGGACAGCACTTTAAAATTAAAGGTATATGTAACTGGTTTGGCCATATTTTTTTCCTCACCAGTTTCTGCTCTGTGAGCACTTCACCTTGGAAAATTAAAGTAACATCCTATAATAAGTGAAGTCAGTATGATATTTCAAGGCAAGCCAAGGACAAGCTTTATAACTGTACTATCAAAGTGCTATTAATAAAAGCAAAAATACACACATGATGCCTGCGTTCCCCTATGGATGGAAAAAATTATTGTCCATTAAGTTAACATTTCAGATATTCTCCCAGTTTTTCCTAAGGTCCCAAAACCAGCAACAAAACACAAATCTCTTCTTGTTAACTTGTGTAATCTGCTATCACACAGTGCTCCATTTTAGTAAACATTCCAAGGCTTCTTAAGAAAATATGTGGATAAGCAGGATTTCTGGAATGAGAAAAGGTGGAAAATATTGTACTTTCATAGTTAAATTTTATAAAGTATCTTAGTTCATTTTTATTTGGGCTCACAGGGCCAAAGATATATTTATAAATGCATCTTACATTAAGCGTTTAAATTCTCTCCTCTGTTCATATACTTCCCCTCACTGCTGTACCATGACTCCATAGTTTTTCCCAGGACAATCCACACTGCAGGAAGTGATATGATTTCCTATGAAACCAGGCATAGCAGGTGAGGCAGTGCAGCAGAGAAATACCCAGGCTGGCTCTGAAGGGGCAGAGCTGGCTAGAAGATATCTGGTTCCCTGATTTACATCCCTCAGTGCCCATCTGCAATCCCTGAGCTTTGCTGAGCCTCCCTCTGAAGGAAAACAGAACGAGACATACAGGTACATAGACATTAATTAACTGCTCCTTCCTGAGGAGAAAGCATGTTTTAAAGCAGCATATAATTGTACTGAGTTTTAGAGTTTGTGCCCACACCATTTTAAAAACAGATTAACCAAGGAAAATATGGCTTGGAGAACTTGCTTCTTCACCTGGTCTCAGGTGATCAAAATGCATGTTTTCATTGGAGATAAATTATTAGCATGTGTGTGCATTTTGCTTCCTTCATTTCCAGTGGTTAAAAAGAAATTAATTTCAAAATGAAAATGTAGTTTGGGAACAAAAAAGCCCAAGACAGCTCACTTTGAAAATATCACAGAGCATTTAAAAACATACTAGGAAAAAAAAAACCCAGTATTTTTCAAATTAATTTCATTATTTGTAATAACTTCCATGCTCTCATAATTCTTGATATTTTCATTGAAATCACTATTATTGTCTTTTCCTTTTCCCCAGCCCTAACAAGAGTGAAAGATTAACTACAACATAGTCACTTCCCTTTCTTTGTTGTATTTATGCAATACATTAGATACTTTGAAAAACTCTCTAATGAGACATATTCTGTCCAAGATAAAAATCCTCACTTAAAAAGTTCTATGTTCAAAGGACTTTAAAAATGAGCCTTTTTCAGTCCTATTTTCAATTAATTCAATACACCAGTGGGAAATTCTTAGGAAACTTCTCAGATCTGCCACATTTATTTAATTTCATTTTGGATTTTGTCTCATAAAATAAAGTGAAAAGTTCTCAGGCAGTTTATACTACTATTAAAAACTGAACTAACTTTATTATTCATTCAGTCTCCTGCATTATTTATCCCTTTTGATTTGAAAGTAGGACTCACAACTGCAGCACTAGGAGTTTGCTGCAAGTCCCTGGAACACAGCCTCACCACAATTAGCCATTGATCCAGCTGCTCATGCCACACCAAGGGAATGCCAATTCCCTCCTTGAGGCTACAGGTCCACAGAGAAACCCTCCAACATCACAGGCTTCTAATTCTACATTCCTAAACTTAACAAACAGTATCAGCTCAGAGTTGAGTCCTTAAGCTGCAGTCACATACACACACTTTTATTCATTAGGAAAGGGGGATTTCTTTCCCTATATAAATCTGTTTAGCTTCTCTATACATGCAGATTATTTTGGGTTTTGCCATCTTTTGGAAACACCACTTCACACAGGCTTAAATTGATGCAACAAGATCTCCCATACAGAACGAAACACATATTAAATATGCTTCTATTTTTTCCCAAAATGCTTTTACTGCATGAGTAAAACCTCACAAATGTGTGAAAGACCTGTGGCAAATATTCACATTTTATGAATGGGGTTAGTGAACAATGAGCTCAGAGAAAGGAAGAAATCAAAGAAGGCACTGCAAAATTTGTAACACTCAGTGAATATGACAGATGTTACTTAATTTT
The DNA here is from genome assembly GCF_017590055.1 of Onychostruthus taczanowskii. Lineage (NCBI taxonomy): Eukaryota > Metazoa > Chordata > Aves > Passeriformes > Passeridae > Onychostruthus > Onychostruthus taczanowskii. The sequence continues at coordinate 2,938,106 of NW_024499351.1, forward strand.
AATTACTGATGACAGTATTTCAGATTATGCTTGTTAACAGAAAGAAATACAAAGGCAGACCACTGTACAGTACCCAGCTGCTAAAAGGCCACTGGAAAGTGGTAGGAGACATAAAGATTTAGTAGTACTTTCTACTAAGTGTGTCAATTTCAGTGTTTTGCATTCCCTTAAGATGTATCTGCTGCTACTGTACAAAATTTCTTCTCAGTATCTATTCCAACCATAAATAAGCGGCAGGTACCTTACATAGAGCCTATTGCATGGAGTCCAGGGAAGCCATTTTTTAATTACTATATTGCAAACTGGCAATGAAAAATATCCTGCACAGCTTTGCCACTTCATGCTGATGTACAGATCTACCCACATTGGTATGATTACAAGGCACTAGCAATGTTCAGATACCTATGATGAATTTTGAATCCTAATTCTTGACCCACTTTTTCAGTCCTCTTTATACTTTAAAGTCCGCTTGATACTTTACAGGTCTGGCATAAACAAGTTAACTACTCAAATGTCACAACTTTTTGTGCTTGCTATAAATTTGCCACATATGTGATACAGTTTCTCTATTTAATACATAGTACCTAATTTCTTTTTTCCTTGTTAAAAAGTGCTCTATTGGATTTAATTACACTCATGAGAACGGAGAAGTGAAAAAACATATTGTTCGCTTGAGGCCTCAGGTGAAAAGAAAAGGTTTCGTGGCTCAGGGAATCAATCTTTAGTGACTTCAAAACTTCTTACTCCTGAAAATCTTCCACCCTGAAATCCACTGCTTACATGTTCCAAGTTAAGAATTATCCCAAAGTACTCCCAATCAATTAAATGAAAACCAGGGGAAAAAAACCAAAACAGTGTAGTTCACCCCTTGACCCTATATGCTCAATAGGTATATTTTTATATTTGTTTTTAGAGGCTCGGGGAGGAAATATTCACATTGTTACATAACATATACATGTTTGCATTTATATTGCATAAAATAATGATGTAATATTATAGTCCCCCCAGGAACTCCATGTTAATTTCTTATCTACCAAATTCAGCTTCTGTAAGCCTCTCTTCACCAGCATCAACTGCCTCAGTGGGATGAAATGATCATGCCTGCTGGGCTTCACAGAATCACAGACGCAACTAGATTTGAAAACTCCTCTGAGATCATTGAGTCCAACCTATGACCAACAGGTCAATTAGACCACAGCACTAAGTGTCACAACCAGACTCTCCTTAAACAACTACAGGGACTCTGACTCCCTGGGCAGCCCATTGTAATGTAGCACCACTCTTCCTGTGAAGAAATTCCTCCCCGTGTCTAACCTAAACATCTCCTGGCGCAGCTTCATGCAATTTCCTCTCATCTTGCTGCTGGTTGGTGGGAGAAGAGACCGACCATCACGGTGCTACAATGTCCTTTCAGGGAGCTGTAGAGAGTAAGCAGGTCACCCCTGAGCATCCTCTTCTCCAGGCTGAACACCCCCAGCTCCACCAGCTGCTCCTTGTAAGAATTGTTTCCTTGACTCTTCACCAGTTTCATTGCCCTGCTCTGGACTCGCTGCAGCACCTCCATATCCTTCCTGAATCGGGGGATCCAGACCTGGACACAGCAGTCGAGGCGCAGCTCCATCAGTGCCAAGTGCAGGGGAAGAATCATTTCCCTCCTGCTGGCCGCACTGTTGCTGATACAGGCCAGGATGCCACAGGCCTCCGTGGCCACCTGGGCACATGCTGGCTCATGTCCAGCTGCAGTGACCACCACCCCCAGGTCCTTTTGCTGGAGCCAATTTCCAGCCACTCATTCCCATCTTCTATCACTGAATGGAGCTGCTCTGGCCAAAGTATAAAACCGCCCACTTGGCCCTGTTGAACATCACACTATTGGTCTTGGCCCACCAATCCAGTCTGTCTGAGATCCTCCTGCAGAGCCTTCCTGCCCTCCAGCAGAACAACATTCCCACCCACCAAGGCGTCGTCCCAGAATTTGCTAATGGTAGATACGAGGCACCTCAGGCCAAGCCGACGGCAAGGGTCCGCAGGAGAGCACATCCTGCCCCTCTGCCCACGGCTGAGCTTTTCCTTTCCCCGGCCGTGGGGCAGCAGGCTTTCCCCGCCCCACGGCGGCGGCAGCGCCGGGCAGGGGGACCCGGCAGCGCCTCACGGCCGGCGGGGCGGGGCGGGGCCGCAGTTCTCCGCCGCGTCCGCTCTCCCGCCCGCCCCCGCAGAGCGGGGCCAATGGCCGCTCGAGGCGGCACGGCGGCGGCCAATTGGCGGCGGCCTCGCGAGCTGCCCGGCAAAATGGCGGCGCCGGCGGTAGCGGGACGGCTGCGGTGCCGCCGCAGCGGCTGCCATGCCCGGTAGCCGGCGGAGGGGGCTGTCCCTCGGGCCCGCCGCCCTGAGGAGGCGCAGCGGCGGCGGCGGCGAGGAGCAGCTGACGCGGCGGCGGGCGGAGCTCCCCGCGGAGGAGGGGCCGGTGGAATGCGGCGCGGGCCGAGGCCTGCCCGCCGGGGAGGCGGCGTCGTGCTCGCCCCGCGCTGCAGGTACGGCGGGAGCGGCCCCTGAGGGCCCCGGCTCTGCCCGCCGTGTCTCGAACCGCGGGGGAGGCGCAGCTGAGCCGTGAGGAGGGCTTGGTGCGGTGTAAATCTCCGCTCGCCCGGCTCGCGTGCCCTGGGAAGGGGCAGAGCAGGGTGAGCCGGCGTGCCCCGGGGCCAGGCAGGACAGTGGTGCCTGGCGTGCCTTAAGAAGAGCATTGCCAGCAGGTGTGCCTGCTCCTCTTCTCAGCCCTGGTGAGGCCCCATTTGGAATACTGTCACCAGTTCTGAGCTCCTCAGGATAAGAGAGACATGGAGCTCCTGGAACAGGTCCATCAGAGAGCTACAAAGTTGGTTAGTGGTTGGAGGATGTCTTTTACGAGGAAAGGCAAAGGGAGTTGGGCCTGTTTAGCCTTGCAAAGAGAAAACGGGGCACGTCATCAATGTGTATAAATATCTAAAGGGAGGGTGCAAAGAGGATGGACTGGGCTCTGCTCCGTGCTGCTGAGCAGTAGCATAAAAAACAGAGGAAAGCAGAAACTGATGCACAGGAAGTTCCACCTGAACATGAGGAAGAACTTCTGTACTGTATGGTGACCATGCACTGGAACGGGTTTCCCAGAGAGACTGTGGAGTTTCCCTCACTGGAGATATTCCAGAACCATTTGGGTACAGTCCTGTGGCATGTGCTCTGGGATGACCCTGCTTGAGGAGGAAGGTTGGACAAGGTGGCCCACTGTGGTCCCTTCCAACCTGACCTATTCTGTGATTCCCACAACAAATACTGAGAACTAACCAATGAGAGCATAAAACCTCTATGGTCATGCTAGGCACTTCAGGGCAAAACATCCTCTAAGGTGTTCCTCCCATAGTAATAGCATCTTTTAAATTATTTCTGTCGGCTTTCACATCTGCAGCATCATTTCTAAAGGGCAGGGGTGGCTAGCTGAGTTTCACATAAGGTGTTTAGTTCACTTACTGATCAAAGGCATCTACAAGTAGGTTTTGAATAGCTATAGTCCTGCTTTTAATAGTCTTAGCTGGAAGGGCCCAGGGGAGGAAATACAGACAAATGTAGGTTATGACCCAGAGTAATTTGTAGGCCCATTAAAATAGCAGTTCAGCACAGAGTCTGGGTGAAAGACACAAAGCAAGCAAAAAGACAAAATATTCTCTCATAGAGGTATACATAATTTTTCTCTTAATATAGGATTAAGTCAGTGTTCTCTCAAGTGTAAGAACTGACATCCTTGCAATCAGATCCTGGGTGCAAAGGTGTCAGTATCATATACTTTTATCTCTATGAGGATATAATTGGCAAAACTAAGTGTCCTGTATTTAATGTCTAGTTATGTACAGTATTCCTGTTGTGAGTAAAGGAGTCCTGGTGAGTGTGAACTTGATTTTTATTCTTGGTGTTCGTAAAGCATCTTCTTTTGCCTTGACCTGTTCTGTGTTCTAAGTGATTTTTGTCTCTTATTTGTTGTTTTTTAATAAAGATCCTCTTTCTTTTTGCACAGAGCCATGTTTACATAAGACACCAAAGAGATCATTGAGTAGAAAATCCCGAATACCTACTTTCAGCTCTCCTATTAATGATACTGAGACGCAGCAAGAAATCTTTTGGGATTCTCATTCACCAGTTGCCCACAGATTAGGTAATACCAAAATCCAGACTTTAGGACACCTGTTTGAGGCATGCAGTGGGAGTGTAGCAAAAGTTACAAACTGTTTCTTGGGCAAAAGGTTCTTTTCTCTTATAACAGTTGTTTGATTTTACTTTCTTTAAAAACCCATAAATTCTTCAATACAGCACTGAATCAAACTCCTGTGTTTACAGGTTTATTTTAATTATTTGAGATGTACCGCACTTCATAAACTAGACAGATTATTCCAAATTTTAAGAAGTTTGTTTGTTTTCACAGGCAGTGGAAAAAGCAAGCAGTCTACCAGTAGATGTGCAGTAGAAATTTCGGAAATCGTTAATCGCATTGCTCCTCAGGTAATTGTAGCTTTCTAAAACAGTGCTCTGCATGTGCAGTAATCAAAAGAGAGTAGTGCTTCAACCTTAGCCCTCGTTTTAGTTACAGTAGTGTCATGGTAAGAGTTGGGCATGTAGAAAACTATGGGATTGAAATAGTAAGCGTAGCATTTACTGATTGTTGTGTGAGTCACAGATGCTGTGGAAAAGGACACATGAAGAAAGTTGTAGCAGCTCTATTTTAGAAAGCTTTACTTTCAGAATACAAATTTCTGTCCTTGGTCTTAAGAATACTGTTTATTTATCCTTAATTACTCATCTGTTAAAAGGTAAGACTTTTTTCAAATACTGGATTTACTTGGCAGTTGTCTTTAAGCATTTTGAACAGTCTTGATTGACTGCTGATTTACAAGAACATGACTGAGATGAGAGATATTTTGCAATAATATAAACATAGTAACCTTGCTTCAATACTATAAATAATTTTCCTCTTTACCCCAGTATCTCTTGCCCTTTCCCTCTTGCCATGAACCTGATGTCCACAGCCCAGAAAGTTGAAACCAAAGTGCTGTTGCATTTTAAGTACAAGAAGAAAACGTAATTCCTAAAATAGATCTGTAGTATTTAGCTTGCAAAACATGTCTGGTGTTTTTGATAGGGCTGTTTAAAATATATTTAATGTTTAGCATATTTGTGAGAAATTATACTAAAATAATTGGAAAACCGTTGATAAGGGATGCCACTGCGTACCTTTTAAATAATTACAGTTCTGCCATAAATCTAATCGCTTATATTTTTCTTAAACAAAAATAAATTTTAAAAACCTTTAAATTTACTAAGAATAAGAGAACCTATTTAAAACTACCCTAGTAGTTAGTAAAGTTCAAATTACTTTTTCTGGCTTACGCACAGTAATTTCCTACATCCTATTGCTCTGCCTCTAAACAACTCATCCCAATATTGTATCTCCTTCATTTCAGAATTCAAATTCAAGCCTGAACTTTGAAGCTCTGAAACAATTTCATTTAGTTTCTAATGCCACTTAATTCTGTTTAAAGGCTCTTTTTATAAATTAGTTGTAGTGGTAGAAGTCTGATTTTTTTTTTCTGTAAGCATACAGAATGTAATTTATTTTAAGGTTTCTAATTTGTTTGTGCTGCTGGCCTCTCAGCCATCCTTAGTCATATACTGAAGTAAACTAGATGACAGCTTGTAACATGAATGTGTGTAAACCTGAATTAGACTACTAGATTTGCATGCCAAAAGTATAATTCAGTAATTTTAATTGAAGTGTCTGCTTTAAATTGATATAATTAAAGTGGTGCAACTATCAGTGGACAACGTTGCAGCAATCTCACTTGTTTTTGCTCTTATCTGTGGCTTTCAATAGGTTTCATCCAGTTTATTTAGTTTAGCAACTTTTAACTCATGTAAGATGTGTGTCTAATCCAGTCTTTATCTGAAATCAAATTTCTAAGCATTATAAATCTAATTATTCAGGATGAAAAAGCAGCCTGTAATGAAGACTCCCTTTTAGGAACATGGATTGGTGAGGATGCTATTCCCTGCACACCTGTAGTAGTAAAAGCACGAGCTAGGGCAAAGTTAAGTTGTACAAGGTAAGTTACAGTTTTTTCTTGCCCATCATAGCTGGACTTTCATGAAAAGGGCAATGTGGTCTTCTATGTATAGTGAACCGTATAATTGTACATTAGCATATAGAATGCTTTTAACTGTGGGCTTGTTATGTCTTCTTGCAGGGGTGGATGTTGACTGTATATTGGAAGCAGTGGATTTAGTCATACCTTTGTAGTTGTTAAACTAGAGGATGAACAGCTCATAGGGTCATGTAACTGAACTTGATCAAACTTTCTCAGTAGCTCTGACTTTATTTTCTGTATTTTCTTTTTAATCCAGAGATCTTAAAATAAAAAATCCAGAAGAGGAACTCATGAAATTGGCTAAGGAGTTTGATAAAAATCTAGTAGAGTTAGATGCTGTTCAGGAACAGGAGAAGCTTGGTCACAACTTCATCCAGACCACCTCAGAGCCTTCAAGTAATTCTAAAGATGAAATAAATACGAAGAACCAGAAATCACTCCTTGGTGAAGGACCTGAAACAGATCCTGCTGTGTCCCTGAAACCACTTGGACAGAGCACTGGCATCCCTGTGGCAGAGCCCTGTCAGTCCAGCAGTCAAAAGTCTGTAGACCTCGAGGCTGAAGTAGCCCTTCATGCTCTTTTTGACTCTTCCACCCAGAAGTGCAGTGGGCAGTTGAGCCAAGGACTCTCAGATATTTCTTTAAATAATAGTTTTCATAAAATTAAAACTACCTTGGAGGAGGAGAATCTTCCTGAGAAAGTTGAAGAGACACAGCTTGGTAATTCAGAGGCAAATCAAAAAGATACTCTGTTTGCAGTAGGAAGCATGGTCCAAACTGTACCAAAAGCTGATACTGGCACCCTGACCAAAAAAAATCCTCCTTCTTTGAAGACACAATTGGTGGCCTCTGCTAAGCTTGCTGGAGTAGTTAATGATGACTTTGATGACTGGGATACTGATCTTTTGGCAGATGACTCTTTTGTGCTGCAAATAACCCAAAATCCTGAATTGATAAGTACTGAAGAACCACCACAAATTCCTGCAAATCCATTTGTGCATGATTTCAGTGATGCTAGCAGAACAAAGCAAAGAAGTAGTGACAGTTCAGTAACTCTTTTGAGGACTATAAACAAATCTAACAGTTTGCAATATTCACCTTTGAAACATTCCAGTAAAGACTCACAACATGTAAAATCACTGTCTTTACAAAGGCCATGTAAGACAGAGAACGCCAAGACAGAGACCAAGGCCTTGCATGGTCAATGTGATGTTAAACCAGATAAAGCTAAATCTGTTTGGAAGAGTACCCAAAATAGTGATTTGAACCATATTCCCGTTTCAGCACAATCTGAAATGAAGAATAGAAATGAATCTACTAAGCCTAAAAGCGATGCTCTTCCTCTTTTTCCTTCAAGATCTAATCCTCATAGACAACCAGCAGGAAAACCTGGGAATAACAGTCATACTGTTTCGTGTCAGTCATCCAGTGTTTCTACCAACATGAAACCGAATGATCTAACCAAAGTGGTTAACCAAGCTAATACAGGTCACTCAAATCAAGTTGAAATACCAAAGAAATGTCCTCTGTCATTTGATGACTGGAATGAACCGAAGTTCTCTGATGAGATATTAAGTATGTTTTGTGGATCTGATAATCTTTGGGATGCAAACTATGAGGATGATGAATTGTTATATCAGGTGTGTGATGATATAGAAAAGCAAACTCAGAGCCAGGATGTTAAACAAGGAAATGAAAAAATTAAAACTATTCAAGGAGTCAGTATTAATTCCAGATCAAATGCTGATAACAGCTTCCCAGTGTCTAAACAAGGACTACCCGATCTCCTCTTGGCACAAAAAACAAATGCAAAACAGGAGGCTCTCTCACTAAATGATGCCTGTAGGAATTCATCAAAGACAGTGCACGGGCTGGCCACAACAGGTCATGTCGTGATCTGTAAGAACATCTCAAATCCTCAGACTGCGATCTCGGGTCCTTCTGTGGAGTGTAAATACACACTGCCTAAAAACTGTCGTCAAGATGCTTCTGAAGATACTGCAAAGACTGTTTCAGGGAAATGGTACAGGTCAAATTCTGTGCCAGCAGGAGAGACAGGTTCTGAAGTAAGTCCTGTTAATGCAGTAAATATTTTTAGTAAAAAAGTACTTGACAGCTCACATTTCTCGTATAATGCGGGAAAGATTCCAAGTAGCAGCTCTGGTAACAAAAGTTCACTTGTGCCTTCAAAGTTTAAGTTCCGAAAGATTAACAGTTCTCAGGGTGGTCTTCGTGTAGGGTCTGGAAATTCAGGGAATCATTCTGCCATTGGAATTACTCTGCAGGGTTTGGAAGGAAGCAATAATCAGGTGAATGTGACTTTGCACGGCAAGCTTGACAATAAGAAATCACCTTTCAAGAGGCATCTTTCAGAGTCTTTTGCACAGACTACATCAGGTATGTGTCTTTATTGTATCATTGTTGAACTGTTTCCTTAGTGTAGTCAGAACGTCAGAGAAATTCGTACTGTATTGCAGCTTAAAATAGGCTTCAGTATTCATCCCTTCAGTTAAGGTGTTAGCAGATGTTCTAAGGAGAATCTGTAGGTTATTTTCTGAAAAACCAAATTGTCTTGATGCATATCTTGAATTCCTGTTGTTCAGGACACCTGTTTCCCTTTCCACTTCTCTAAATACCTCACACCCTCTCTCCATAGACACTCAGGTTTCCTAGAATCAATTATAGGCTGATGGAGCACTCAGCATACTATTTTCTTAAACTGTTACTTTAAAATACTGGTATTTTGATGCATAGTAAAACCCTAGTTAGTGATGGGACAGGGAAAGAAGACACCAGGTGACATGGAATGCCAGTTTCTTTATATTACTGTACACCTGGAATTTGCAACCTCAAATCACTTGATACTTTTCAGAGCTCATCCTCTAGTATTGTTTGCTCTGTGGCTGAAATTGCCAGTGAAATATTGTTGTGTTACCAGTCTAAACACTAAGATGCTCTTTCATCCAGAGGAGAGGTCAGTCACTTCTTTATTGCCAAGAGACCATCAGTAATATTCCATGCTCAGTGTTACTTACTGGGGAAATGGAGAACCAGTCAAGTGCCAGTCTTACTTTTACTTGATCTCACAGCTTGGCAAAGTTTTAATCAATATTCATTCTGATAAGACATGCCTTTAAGAGTCTCCTGTATTAACCTCCATTATAAAGAAGCACTGTTGCAAAAGCAAGAAAACAATTAATTATTGAAGAATGAGTATTTTGTCTGTTTCTTCCCCAGCAGAGAAGCATATAAATGGAAAGTAGCAGTTTTGGATTATAAGGGGGAAAAATGCAGAGAGATAACTAATTATTCTGTGAAATGTTCTAGAGAGTAAAGGAATGAAAGAAGATAGCATAGATTTTCTGTACAGATAAACCATAGCTTTTGTCATCTTAAATTTTGAGGGAAGGGACGTTAACCAAAAAATGGATATTAAGTGGTCCTTTCAAATATTGCTATTTAATTTTTTATTGACACTTTTTTGTGAGAAGCAAATATACCCTTTGTTCTATTTATTCACTTTGAATATTTATTAAAAATGCATTAATTGGAAATCGGTGTATAAAAAATGGTAAAATTATTGATATGTGCAAGGAGTGTTCCTGCTGGTTCCAGTGAGGTCAGGATTTTATAGTATGAGAATTTATAGTTCTGTAACACACCATATAAAATGCTATGCTTAGCTATCATCTTCTTGTCTCCTTTGCCAATTTTTATTGCTACTTTTGACCTTTTTTCAACCTATCTTGTTTTATTTGTGTGACACCTGTACTGTATCTGACCCCTGTGTCTATACTAACTCCATGTTCATATCTCTACCTAACTCACTAAATTGCGGAGCCCTTTTCACTCTGATAACCTTAATTTTCTTAACCCATCGCCATCTCCAGTGTTGACTCTGATGTCATAAGGTTCACTTGAAGGGCACCCAAGTAAAATTTCCTTGAAGCAAATGTGTGCATCCCAGTGTTTTCATTGGGAGGCAGTAATCAGTAGCACTACAAAGGTCATGCATCTTGCCCCCTTCCTGCCTAGGGGACAGGATAGATGAGCCATTTTTAACTTGAGTGTCCAGTGTATCAGAATAGTGTGCTCCTGCCATAGATCTTCAGCAGTGGAAATGGCTAAGTTAAAATACATATTGAACAAATCTGAAGCTCCTAATACATGGTTTTTTTTTTTATTTACAGTGTCTGTGGTAGAACAAAAAAATAGAAAATGTTCTCAAGAGGAGATTGAAAGAAAAAAACAAGAAGCTCTTGCACGAAGAAAGTCCAGAACACAGGCATTCTTTAAAGATGCTTGAACTTGGAGTGTATTTTGTCTGTGGAGTAAGCTTTTGGTAGGGAAATACTGTAATGCTAGAAGACACTTTTTGAACTCTGTTCACAGCTATTGATGGCAAGCTTTTTCTGTTTTTGAATAGAAAAAGATCTGGAACTGAACCATAACTAATACTCTGGAGGTACTTAGTTTTAATTAAAAACAATCAGTTATAAATGTGTAGTCCTAAACTACATTCAGCTGGATGAAGATTCTCTTGGGTTCACATATTGAAATTATATGGCCTGAAAATCATGAAAGTATTGGTATACACACATAATGAAGGTGTCAAAAACAGACTGGATGTGTTTTGGCTGTATTACTGCAAGTATTCTAATCTATAAGAAGACTCTCAAGAATACACAGACTAAGAAATGCTAATGTTTGCTCTCAGGTAAAAGAAAGTTTTAAAATTTTGGGTTAAATAAAGTACAATCTAAGAAACATCCAACATCTGATGGAAATGAGCAGGCTTTGGAAAGTGTGCTCGGTTTGTCTCTTACCTGGAGTAAGAATTGTACATAGAGAAGGAAGAATTCATTACAGAAGTTTCACTACGCAAAAAAGTGTCCTGCAGAGGAGGACACAGAGGAGAACATGTTATATTCTTTTTAATTCCTTTCAGGAAGAGCTGGAAATATCCTAAGGAAATCAGACCACCTCTTTCTAAAGGCCAAGCTAATTTAGAAAGGTAGTCTATGCCATTTTATCAAATCATGATTTTACCAAATCATAATACACCAGGTGAGATCTCAACAACTATGCATCAGTTTAGCCGTCCGAGCTGTACATATTTTCAAACAAAGGCTGTTAAATTATAAAAATGCTGTGTCATGTCAGCTTAAGGGGCTGATAGAATTTTTGATCTGATAGATGGGTGTAGAGCTCAGACTGCAAAAACTGCCTCTGGGTAAGCTGCAAGATGTTTTTCAACTGAGAAATGCTTATATGTAAACGTGTGACACTGAAAAGTTACTGTAATTTTTCTTTGTAAATAAATAACTAGGAAATGTTTCTCCAAAGGTTGGAGGAAGGTTTTGGTTTCTGTAGTATGCTGTTTTTGTAACTCTTGAAAATGTAAGTATTGTATATTTGTAAGTCATCATTAAACTTTTTTTCACATTTTTCTAGTCTGTTTTTGAAAATACTCTGCTACAGAAACTGGTAAAAGGGAGTGAAATGGGGATTCCATATGGGCTTTACCTGAAGCCCTCGCTTGGTATTTCCCTAATTACTTGAGATCTCAATTTTCTACCCATAGAGGTAACAAACTGCTTCCTTTGATCCATTTAAACTAACAATCCTTGATGGACAAACTGTTTCAACACACAACCAGCTGCAGTGCAGTCCTGAAGTATTTAACTGGGGTCTTTTTGCTTGTATTAAGCAAAATCTGACACTGATCCACTGTGGGCTCAGCGTCAGTAGATTAAGGCCACCAAAGCCCATGCAGGTGCCCAGTAAGCGTTATGGTCTGTGGCTGCAGCTCCCTCCCCTGCTACTGTTGTGCAATATCTAATGAATTGGATTTGTTTACTGATCTGACTGAGAATTAACCCAGAAAAACATTTTCAGCTTTTCAAAGAAGTTGATCATAATAATACCCTCAACAGCTAACATACCATGAAACAGCAAGATTTGGTTGTATTGTCAAGCCTCTGCTGGCAGTTCTCTGTTTAAAAGATTTGCATGTCCATATGACAAATAAATGTAAACCCTAAACAGCAGCTATTGGAGAAATTTGATTTATCCAGACAATATAATTTGCTCTGTGTATCTGAGGTATGGTTTTCTTAGTTCAGACTGTCCTAGAACACCACAATCAGGCAATGAGAAAAGGCTACTACCATCAGTATTAAATATGAGAGTTACGAAAGTAGCTTTTAAGATACTGATGCACAAGAATGTTAAATATCGTTGAGAAAGATAAAAGAGAGGCATTTGCTACAACAGTGTTCAGCTTAGCCATCATTCCCTCCCCAGTATGTTCCCCTAGACACAATTCTTTAAAGAAACCAGGGTAATTTTTGTTTTCAGAGATAATTTTTTTAATTACGATTTGAGAAGATGGAAGGAAGGAACTATTAGAGATGGTATTATTTTAGGAAAGTTTCATTCTGTGATGTGAAAGGCCTAACTTCTAATCAGGTTTGAAATTGGGGTAAATAATGGATAAATAATACAGTCTGTTTTATATTTATACAGACTATTTATTATTACAGCTCCCCAAGCTCTGCGTGGAAATGACAGCCTGAATGCTGTCACTGTGTTGTTCAGCATGCTCAGAAAGTTTAAAACCAGCTGCTGATTTTCTCGGCATCCACAACAGAAAGGCCCTGGAGCTGCCCACCTAAAATGCCACCACTGCTCTGTCCTTGAATATACTGGCCAGAACATACTGGCTCACCCTTTATCATGAGCATTAGTGCTGTAAAATAAGAGTTCAGTGTATGACAAGGGGAATGCTCTTTCCATGGCGGGTGTGGAAATAACCCCTTTTAAACTTTCCAATGCAAGAAGACACAAACTCCATTTTAACCAATTATTGTCATTTCTTACTCAAGTATTTCCTATGTGCTCCTTATTTAAACCATGTTTAAAGAATCTGCTTATTAGTGTGACATATACCAATTTTGTAGTGAGGAAAATGCAATTTATTTCCCTCTGCTTTTAAATTAATAGTGATGGAGAGACTTTGTTATTTATTTGTTATTTATTTCACTTTTCATAAGTCCTATTTTTTTCATTTATTAGACTTCAAAAACCTGTAATTTGGTTTTTATTAAACATTACTTTCCAAATAGAATTCACAATATCTTGGGAACATGGTTTCCTCCGCTTGATGGTGAAACAAGATGCCATGGTTTTTTGGTCACGGCCTGACTATCCCCAAATGCCCTGCCACACCATCTCTCAGTTAACAAACTGAATAGAATTACTTCTTTTTGTCTTGACTTGCTTCCTCCCCTCACCACTGAGAAAGAAAGTTGATCAGCAGGCTCATCACCCCACAGATCTTACAGGTTGTGCTCAGCATCCTTGGTGCTTCCTGGTGAGTTCTTGATGGCCCACTGGTATGCCTCAATCATGGAATCTTTTGACTGCTTGTAGACAACAGCTCTTCATTAGGAAAGTATCTGCATAATTTTAATTAATTAATACATACGTACACTTAAGAAGCTTAGTATTTCAATAGCTGACATTTCATTATGAAGCCACATCTTCCTCCAGGGAAAAAAGTCCTATACAAATAGTAACAACAATCTTAAATACATTCTAAATTAAATTATGACTGTCAGGTTTCATTATAAATTAATTTATGACTGTTTTCTTAAGCACTCTTCATTCAGAGCATACCAATTTTTTATGTCAGCGGAGCTATCAGTGAGCTTAAATCTAATGTAAATGGAATTCCTGTATGTCTCCATATCTAAGTATAATTTTTATTCCACAGATATTGATGGATTTCACAATGAGTGATGGTGCTTGCTAAAATCCAAGTATTATCTTTCTCAAGTAAAACCTGTAGTGGATTTTTTTTTGTTTCTTTTAGGACAGGCAGATACAATCAGGAAAAGGATCCATTCACCATTATTCTCCATATCTGTATCTAAAATTCTACACAGGCATACATTCACACCCTTCCTCTTCATGCTAGGGAGCGATCACATTTAAAGCATTTGAGAAATTTGGCAATACTGGGGTTTTATTGTGTTAGTTGTATCAGATTTTCAGAGAGGCCAGCACCCAGCAGCTCTTCAAATTTTGGCCTATAAGGCACAATTAATCTTGGGGCTGCAGTTCAGGAATAGCAATGTAATCTTATACTATGTGTACCATTTATTACATCTAGACCTTTATACCCAGAGGAATAACATAGATGAATTCATTGATTTTATCTTCTTAAGCCTAAAAAGAGCTACAATTTTTCAGGAAAGAATAGCTGGAAGCAACAGATAGTGACCTAAATAGTAGAATTCCTAAGATAAAATAGAAGAAAATGAACACAAATGCTTCATTGTTTGAGAGCTGTATTGTCTGCAACACACTCCAGTGAATCCAGTGTTTGTGGAAGAGGCCAAGGCAGATATAATCTGTGGAGCTAAAAATGACAGCCTGAGTAAGTAGCCATCAGAGATGAAGCTGGGAAGACTCTGCCAATTGTGCTGTAAATCATAACTGCAGTATTTGTTCACAGCTCTGGTTTCTACATGTACTGGTGGTTTTGTCAGAATAGTCAGAAATGTCCTGCCTCCTAAAACATTTAAGGATATCTAATGTACTGTTCTTATGGAACTAGATATAAATTTCAGTGACAGTTGTCTGGGTATAATGTCAGTATGGAGCTGGCAGACCATTAAGGGCCTGATCCTGCTCTTTTATTGAATTCCTTAAAGCAGTGGAGGTAAGGGGGTGACTCAGTTGAATAAAGAATCAAGCCCATGCATTTCATTATTATAAGTAGTTCTTGTCTTTAGCACTAGCATTTGTCAAAAATATTATTGATTATGGACATTTTCAAAGTTTTTTGGGGAAAAGGTTGCATTTACACATACCTTCTAAACACCACAGGTAACAGCTTTCACCTCAAATAATGTCGTTAAAAGAGGTCAACACTAAAGGATTTATAGATTTCTATTTAAATGAAAGTTGTCTGCTCTTTGCAGCTTTACTCCCTAAAGGAAAACTTGATTTAAATTTTAACACTGGGAAATTAGGATCTGTGTAGACATGGAAATGAAGTTTTGCATACACTGCCACCACACTCTGTGAACAGATGAGATCCAAACAAAATACTGAATTCTAACTGATCATGGCAAGTTAGATTTGGGGTATTATTCTTTCTTTTGGCTGAGCAGGGGGGATTGCTTACGTGCCTCAAGCTGAGCATACATCAGGCATGTTTTGTAGCTCTAGGGCCAAGTGTCAAAGGATATTTAAGCATCTTAGGAAGTTACTCATGGGGAGTCACATTGGTGGTTCAGAGGGGTATGACAAGAACTCAATGAGCAGTTGGTTTTGAATATCCCAGTAGATATTCACTATATCTACTTAGCTGCACCTTTGGGTG
Source organism: Onychostruthus taczanowskii (assembly GCF_017590055.1). NCBI lineage: Eukaryota > Metazoa > Chordata > Aves > Passeriformes > Passeridae > Onychostruthus > Onychostruthus taczanowskii. Next base: position 2,953,664 of record NW_024499351.1, read on the forward strand.
TTAGAGGCCTTCAGAAAGCAAAAAAAAATGGACATAATGAGGGATAGAAAAATGTGTTCTCCAAGCCATGAGTAAGAGTTCAGAAACAGTAAATGAAGTGTTGACATTTCTGTCATTGTTTCACCCTAGCCAGCAGCCAGGCCCCAGACAGCCACTCCCTCATTGCCCCACCAGCAGGGTAAGGGAGAGAATCACAAAGGCAAAAGCTGGAAAACTGCTGGGTTGAGATAAAGACAGTTTAATAGGGAAAGCAAAGCAAAGCAAAACAAGGAATTAATTCACTACTTCCCATGGGCAGGCAGGTGTTCATCTCCAGGAGAGCAGGCCCCCAGTACACCTAACAGTGACTTGTGAAGACAAATGTTATCATTTCAAATGCTCTACCACTTCCTCCTTCTTCCCCCAACTTTATAGACTGAGCATGATGTCAGTATTGTCTGGAATATCCCTTTGATGAGTTGGGGTCACTTGTCCTGGCTGTGTCTCCTCATGCCCCCCCCCGACTTCCTTGCGAGCATGGCAGTACAAGAAGCAGAAAAGGCCTTGGCTCTCGTTAAGCCCTGCTCAGCATAAACAAAAACATCTCTGCATTAACAGCCATGTGTTTAGCACAAATCCAAAACACAGCCTCACATCAGCCACTGTGAAGAAAATTAACTGGCCCAGCCAAAAACAGCACAACTTCCTTCACCACTAATGACTTGCAAAGGATAATTTTTAGAAAAAGTTCTCTCTCATGTTCTACAGCAAAATCCTGAAATGTGCTTCAAAATTCATAAATTTGAATTCCTGGCTTTTTGGTTGCTTGTTTTAGGCTATACTGTATCTGGATAGGGACAGTAGGGATAGATGTTTTTGTATGCTCTAATGCTGTAAAAGAAGACATTAATTGCAATAGCTATTTCTTTATTGAACTTGAATAGGTATTAGCAACAAATAAATGACCCTATGATTTTACTCTATTTTCCATCTTGCTGAAATTGCAGCATGCTTACTTATACCTGTGACTTCAATATACACTACATATCAGAAGTGACAGTCAAACCAACAAAAACCTCAATATCCAACATACAATGTCAAAAGATTTCAAGATTTTCTCCTTTTTTGCAATGTCAGATTGCCAACCAATAGTAAGAAAGGAGAAGAAAACTGTGCTTGTTTATGGGCTGGGAATGAAGTCTCACAGACCTGTTTTCTGCACAATTTTCTCTCTAGGCCAACAGAGGCTCTTCAGAGAAGCCTGCTATCCATATTTCATATGGACTTTTTTGAAACTCTTCAGGGCTCTTTTCTTCTCTTTTTCTTTTGTAACTCTAATGCCAAAATGTCTGATGTGATGTGCTGTGTAGCTCTAACTAGGAATCTTGTCCTGTTGAGGCTTCCACAACAACCAGAGTCTTGTTCCTTTGTGGGAGACTGGAGCAATTTACTATTTCAAATTTACATTTATTTTTAGTTAGATCTGTACCTCAGATATTTTCTACTTAGTAAGTCATGCACTCCTAATATTTCAGGATCCCAAGTTTGATGTGCTAAAACTGTGCAGTCTGTAATCTCTGGATGTGGAGGGGAGGAGCAGTTGGACTGCTTCTAAAGGATCTGTGTGGAGTCAGAACAACAAGTTCATATATGCTAGCTAGAAACCCACAGACCTGAATTTTTTTAAAGGCTCCACATCACAGATGAAAAATTTGTAGAAATCAAAGCAAACTTTGAATACACTCCACCCGAGTGTCAAATCTTGATAGTGTAACATATTAAAAAGGGTCTGACCAAATGGCAGTTCTGTAATAGATAACCAGAGACATACGAAGAAAACTTGGAGGACAGCCTGTGGAAAGACTTATGGAGGTGAATGGAAAGAAATTTGACAATGGTTTAAGATAATGTTGATCAGTGTAGTCCAGGTAAAGACAGACGCTTTTTTCATGTTCTTGAAAAGTCTGAGGCACAAATAAATCTACATAAAACATCTGTTAAGTATAAAACTGTCAAACAAGTATACCTTTGGGAAATGAAAATATTCAGACATTCATGAAAGGGAGAGAGAGATTCTTGGAAGACATATATTTGTCATCTCAGCAATTCGCCAGGGTTCCAGAAAAAACACAAGTAGTTTTGTGAGCACTGAAAACAATTGAGCGTGATTTCCTACAGACTAATTAAAAGTTTCTAAAAGGTGTAAGTTCAAAATTAACCTTTTCTGGTTGGGTCCCATATCATGAGAATCTACCATGGATTCTCTAGTAAGAATGATTGCCTACATAAGTTCTTTGGCAGATTCAAGGATTTTTTGAGACTTTCTCCTCCATCATCTCACCCAGTTTCATCAAACTTCTGAAAAATACTATTATTCTTTAGACTCTAAAGAGCTGACTTTTTTCTCACCCAGTCTACTCAGTGGGATTTCTTCATCCTTTTCATTTCAGGGTAGTGTTGTGCCCATGATGGCCTGAGCACATATGAGAAATGGTTTCTTCTACCCTTCAGATCTGATTTTTGTTATACACAGGAAGTATTTCAATTAATTAATAATTAATTTGGTGCTAGAAATGACAGAAGATAGGAGAGGGCCTGGGACTTTCATTCCTTTCATTCTCACCCTGAGAAGTCCTCTGTATGACTGTTTTCTCCATGTTGTTGTCAGCCAGCTGCCATACTGCTGATAGAAGCCAGGATGCTTGATAGTAACAGCTGAAGGCAGCAGTTCTGCCCTGTTTTACACATGTGTACATATTTTTATTAATTTTCTATACAAGAATATCTATCAGCTAAAATTGAGAAGTAAATTATTTTAAAATGAAGGTAGCTTCAATATTTACTGCAACTTAATGACAACATTGGACAAGAATTTATTGCACTGAGCCAGCTTATCATATACATTGTAGGGACGTACCATGGGACTTATTTTAAAGTGTAATTTAAAGTATATGTTTTAGACTGCTCCTCAACAAGAACTTAAATCAAAATATTTCCACTGATAGAATACATTCTTCAAAACTGATTACAATAGTAGCCACAGTACTAAAGAAGACTTACTGTAATCTTATGTTTTATGGTATAAATGACTTGCAAGAACGGTCTTGAGAAGTTTTGATGTCATTTAGTGTCACTAAAGCTAAAAAATTCTACAGAAACATTTTTTCAGGGGTCCTACTTTTCCCCTTTAGTGCTACCTAGAAATATGTGGTTTATTCACACAACACCAGGAAAACACATTGAAATGCCATGTGCTCTGCAGAACCAGCTTCCCCCGAGAAGTGGACAGCTGATAAGGACTCACAAGACTGAGCTCTTTCCTTCCTCCTACTCACTGCTGGCTTTGTGCAGGCTGAGCTCAGGGAGGTTTACAAAGTAATGGTTTCCTTGTTCACTGTCACTTTGGTTTTCTGCTGGTACCACTGACAGTGTTACAGAGAGAGGAATGTGTTCTGAAAGGTCTGTGTTTCAGGGTCTTGCTGGGAAAATGCCACCTGACCTTTGCAGCACAGCTGCATCCCACCACAGGGACATGTGAATTACCTGAGTGAAGACACAGAAAGTAGCTAGCTGGACAACTAAATTCTCATTTACACTGACCTTGTTTTACTGCAAAAAGTAACAACTGCTGCTCCATATTCCATGTTCCAACCTCAGGTCTTGCATACCTTAAGCTGCTATTTGACTGTTTAACAAACTTAATTCAATAAAATGGTTGATGCCATTCTCTGACTGAACAATTTCTAGAAGAAAAAGTAGGTAAGTTAGCACAACACCCTGAGGTGGATGAGGAGCTACGTGTGTTCTGGGATGAAACTGCTTAAAAACACAGACACAAATGAAATAGGCTATGCCAAAATCACAAAGGCATTTTTTTTTACCCCCTAATTATCCTGTGTGGCAACTTTTTAGTGCACATTATTTGTAGGTCTTCGCTTAGGTAATAATAGCTATATTTCATATTGCTGGGGCACCATTCTATTTTAACCTTATTCCAGGCATATGCTCGAGGATGCTTCTACTTTATAGACAGGCAGGCTGTCTCCTAACTGCTCCAAAGTCATCTAAAGTAAGATTTACACTCACACAGTGCTGTTAAAAGCTCCACAGGAACTCTAACTAGCCATGAGTAAATAAGGTCCATAACCAAAAATGCTGAGCAGCACCTCAGCTGGTGTAAATTGTCACAGCTCCTCTGTGGAGCTGGGGACACTTTACACAACCAGAAGATTTGTGCACAGAAAGTCGACCTCTGATACATAAAATGTCCTTTTACTACAGAAATATGAAAACTTTTTTTTGCGCTCAGTGGTAAACCTGTGGCTTCTTACTCCAGCCCCACAGGTGTGCTTCACCTTTTGCTGGCCGAGATAGTTGTTTGCAATGGTCCACTTGGTAACAGAGATGCCTTAAGTTCCTTTTTCTAAGGTGTATTCTAAATGTCTGGGAAAATTTACTTGCAGCTGTATAACTCACACAGCACTTGGTAACCCACACAGATTTTCAGTATTCCTAGGTAAGCACAGTACTGCATGGCCATCCAGTGCTGTGCTGAAGGGGTGATGAGGCTTGATTAGCCCTGACTGGCTCAGAGGCCAGGAATTTGCAGTAATTACCTTCACAGAATCACTGAATATTCTGAGTTTAAAGGGACCCACAAGGATCATCAAATCCTGTTCTTAAATGAATGGCCCATCCAGGGATCAAACCCACAACCTTGGCATTATTAACACCATGCTCTGACCAACTGAGCTAATCCTGGGCACTTGAACTGAATCATGTAAATCATGTAAATGTATTCAAATCCATTTTGTGATGGAGAGGGCAGGCCTAGGCCTGACTGCCAAGGGACAGCCAGCTGGTGCTCCTGTCAGCACACAGACAGGTGTGGGAAAGGAAAAGACAAGATTTCATGTCACAGGGACACAGTGAAGGGATGGTGGTCACCTTCAGATTTTCCAAACTGTGGAGAAGCATTGATCTCTGAGTCAGAGGTCAAAGCTGGCTCAGAACTGAGGTATTCCCAAAGGAAAACCTTTCCTATCACATTGTAAAGAAAAATGGTTCAGCATAATATATGGATTGCATGACAAGGAAGGTGGAATACAGAGGTCATGCAGTGGCTCAAAGCATTTAATTTAGTCTGATTTCCTGTACTGGAGGAGTTTTAATTATCACAAAGGTTGTGACGTGGATCTGGAGACTGAATTCTGGATTCTTCCACTCATTTTTCTGGAACTCACCACTTAAAACCTTCAGCTCTAGACTTTGTCCAAACTGTATCATGGTCCTGACACAAAAAGAGAGTAATTTGCAGAACATAGAATATATTGGTCTGAAGTTCATAATATCAAGGGTGGCCTTGTATGAACTGGAAAATGACTCACTTGTGCACAGAACATCTGGACTCTTGAATCAGGGGCTACAGAGCCTCTAGTTCATGACCCTAAAGAATTAAATGTTTTGCATCGTACTATGTGGCATCATTCTCTTCCTGTATCAAAGGGAATCTTTCTGATATCTCACTTAATGGTCCACACGCTGCAGTATTTTGTTATTTCTGTCATGGGGAGCCTGGTTGCACTCCTCTAGCACTCCTTTTTGGTTGGCAGGGGAAACTTTGCAGAATAAAATAAAAACCTATGCAAAAAAATCACCCTGCTCTGTAAAACCAAGATAACTTCATGCTAATTCCTACATAGCCTTAGTCTTAAACACTCACCCAGTAAAAATTTTGTGTAGCAATGCTTTCCAAGTCCCAACAAGTAATTTGGTGTACCAAGAACTCCTGTCCTAACTTTTAATTGAAAACTTTCAAAAGAGTAGCCAGTGTGTTTCAATGCAAGATAAGAGCAGTTGTAGAATTTGCTGCTTTCAGCTTTGCTCTGGGCTTCAAGTCATTTGCCATTTGCTTTTTTTTTTTCCCACTACATGAGAAATGCAGTTATTTCATTTCTCAGCATACTGACTATTCTATGTTCTTAACAGAAGAATTCTATTGTAGCACACTGAGATAGTACTGAACATGTAGTTCATGCATTTCAAACATGAGTACCAATCTGTGCTCTGTACCATCTCCAGGTGATGTGGGCAACAGTGACTTCATTGGTGCTGTACCTGGGCGTGAGGAGACATTACAGTAACAGGCCTCTGGCCAGTATCACAGATTTTGTCTTCCAGTGCATTAAAGCCTCTGCTTGACTGAAAGGCACAGTTCAAAGTTGAGAGATGAGTTCTAAAAAGATTTCAGGAAGCAAAAGAAAAAAATTGCTCAGGGATGACAACAAAAAAAATGCTTCCTACTCTATGGAACAACAGAGAAGAAAACACAGAAAGGAAAAAGGGGACAGAGGAAGTCTGTAAAAGAGAAGAATGGGAGAAGCAGTTGAATAAATTGAGTGGAAGACAAATGGCAGCAGATCCTCAAGAAGTAGATTTCATATAATTTTTTTAATGGCTTGCATTTCTTATAGCAGGCAGTAGAAAATCAAGGAAGGTGATGGTTGGTGGAGACAAGGCAGTATTGGCAAGCAGTACTTCAGATGGAAGGAGAGGAAGGGGGAAGATTTTGCTGACATCATCCATCAATAACAGAGATGATTGTAACATTTTTAGCTTGTGTTGATGAAAAAAAATCATGATTGCCACTACGATAGAGAAGACAATCGACGGCAGAAGGGCCAGCAAGATAAGAGAAAAGATGGTCTAGGAGACAACTCAGGAAACAACAAGTGTTACAGGACTGATAGAGGAGCTGAGGATCTGAAAATCAGGAAGGAGTGGTAAATAACTAACCTTAGGAAGTCAAGCCATGATGCAAGTGACAGCAGGATGTACAGAGTCAAATGACTGTGAAAGTGCAGATGTGCAGAGGAGAATAACTGTCATGGAAAAGCAAGTGCCTCCAGGATTCTGACATGGACACCTCTGTGAGGCAATGGGGAGAGAAAGAGGCAAACAGAGAGACAAAAAATAAAGGAGCTGTCAGTGAAGGTGCATATACAAAGCAAGCTGAAATGAGAGCAGATTACAGAAGCCAGGTGTTGGGAGGGAAGGATCAGTGAAGAAAAGGACAAAGATTGCCTTCAGATGAAGCCAAGTACAGAACCTGGAGAAGTGTCGATTCTCTTACCAGAGACTGAGAAGCTTCTTAGTAATGGTAAGCAACAACAGCTTCTGAGAAAATGGAGGCAGACATGAGGAAAACAGTGGGTTGTTAGAAGGATAGAGTGAATTAAAGGAATTTCATTTTTTCAAGAGCAAGAACATCTTTGAAGGTAGAGTTCCTAAGAAAACAAAGTGGTTAAAAATACACAAGAACTGAAGAATCAAGAGAAAACAGAAGGCAGAGAATTTGTACTGTGCCTGGAAAGATATTATATCAAGTATAAAGAGAGGGAAGGGAACTGGAATTTGAGGAAGACAATGCAAGAGGAAGCTGGAGGTCTTATCTTATTCACTCTCTTCTTAAAAAAAAAAAAAAAAAGGACTAGATTCTGGCAGAGGGAGGACAAAGGTTAGCAGAAAACGACATTTTGTTAGTCATGAGCAAACACAGAGGATTTGAATCTCCCATCTCAGGCTGAACATCTGTATGAAAGGCAGTTCAGTCTCTGGAAGAAGTCCTGACCCTATTAAAGTCAATGACAAAACTCCCGTTGCCTTCATCACTTCATCAGAGACAAATTTTTACCTTGTGTCTGTGGCCATTCCATTGAGAATTCCAACATGAATGCCAATTAGTGCCACTTTCAAAGATGACATTTGTGACACAGATATATGCTCCACTGGAAGATGAGAGAAGATTATCAAATTGAGTCTGCATAGACCAGTAAAGGTAAGTGTGATGATATTCACTAACAATTTACCGAGGTAAATAGATGTGCACACATAGAAAAAGCTGAGATTTTGAACATGTCAAAAGCGTGCTAAAAATAGCACTATGATTGATCTAAAGACAAATAAATAAAGAAAACAGTAACTCAACCTGTGTGTGGCAGGGCTAAATTAATAAATTAGTAAGTTAAAAGACATGCATAAAATAATGTTTAATTTAAAAAAGGGAGGAGTGGGAACCACTTTAAAGAGTAAATTATCTTATATTTTTTACTGAATTAATATGAAAAAGAAATTACTTGAGGACAGGGCATTACTGTTGAGAGGTTTTCAGATACTCAACTCACATGACAGCCACTGTTAGCACATTTAGATTAATAGTTTAACACTAGTTTGAATATTAAACAGAATGCATTGTTTTGATTTGGCAAAATGTCCATCTGAATATTATACTCAATAATGTGCTGCTCTGAAATGTGTGCAGGCTGGATACCACAGTACTCAAAACCGTTACTTTTTTAATGTGCCTGTCGATGCTCTACATGTCTTTATCAAGCCCCATGCAGTCACTGTATGATTTAATACACAGTTTTAGTTCAGTCTCCTGATAACAGTGAACACTTCCCCCTTTATAAGCCTTTGCAAAACACCAATTTTACAAGTGACTCTGTTGAATCAGACCTGTGGCTTCCAATACTACTATCCCATTTATGAGTGTAAATCTGGGCTAATCTGGTATAGATATACCCATCCTCCTGGTTTGCACAAGTTTTATGTAGATCAGAAAATCTCCTAATGTGTCTGATTGCAAATCTCCACTCTGCTCTATTATTCTTATATAAACATTAAATCCACTCTGTTTAGACGAGTAGAGTAATTGCTTAAAGTCAAGCAAGAGAAAACCACAATAATAACAAACTACAGTAATATTTTCTGGGTAGCAGGTAAGCCACATTTCATCCACCAAGAGATTCCTGCTTCAAGGCAGATGTGTACCTCCTTCTAAGCCAGGCTCTGAATAAATATATGATCCTATCAAGAAGTCATCACATTGCTAATTGAATGCACGTGTCCAGACACTGACATGGCCTCTGAGCAGCTGATGGTACACTCAGCTGATGGGACACTGAGGCTGTTGCAGCAGAAGGGTTGGAAATCCAGCCTGACCATGCCCTGGCAAGTCTGCATGTGGAAGCTTGCACATTACTTGCTTACACTGTACCAAGCCCTAGGAAATACACCAAATCTTTCCATGGTGTATACACCAAATTCAACAACAGCTTTGAAAGAGAGAAAGAAAGATCAGTTTTTAACTGTTCCCATTATGTGTGATAAAATGAAAATTAGGATAGATAGCAAAGTGTAAACTCACTGCTCTTCTGCCACTATTTGGAATAAGATCTGCTCAGCACTGCGGTGCCTTTGATGTGTGAGACTGCTGGATGAACAATCCCAGTTGAAATAAGATGAGCAAAAAGAAGGCTTTTTCTACCTGTGTCACACTGCCAGATTGGCTCTGCTTTTGCTCAGCATGCAGCTCTCCCCTGATTTCAACCACAGTCTTGTGCAAAGATCACAAGTAGAATACAACAGCCTGGTTTGATGTCGTACCGGTGTCAAAGAGAAGGACACAACCCCAAGGAGCTGAACATGACCTGCCCTGGTACCTGAAGTCTGGCTCTGAATGACCATCCCAACAGTAGAGGTAGAAAGCTGAGAAAATTAAGAGGTTTTCATCCCATAGCTGCAGACTAGACAGGTTTTCTTTATGGAGACACTGACTTGTCCATTTCAGAAGAGATGTGGGGGTGGGGGTTGGGGAGTGTTGTGCTTTGTGTGTATATGTCGAGTGAGGAGAAGACAGGTTTAATTAATCTTAAATGCCTTAGCAATTCAAGAATTGTAGCCCTGGATCAGTTCCTCTACTAACATGATTAGCAAATATTGACTTTTGAGTACAATAATAATGTGTCATCTGAAACCCTTGATAAGTAACTTAAGTACTTCCTTAGCTTGCATCTTATTAAATTAGATGAGGTACGGTTGAGACACATAACACAAAGCCATTGAAATGAGAAATCGGACCTAAAGATTTTAGCATTGATTAAGAAAAGTCAAAAGTTAGAATAAAGATGAAACTCTGTGGCCCACATTTTGATCTCGATTCATTTCTGTGAGTACAGATTGCCTCACTCTAGAATTTATGCTGATGCTAGTGAGGTATTCAGAATTCATTTCAGTATTTACTAACATGGATATGTTTTCTTTGGAGGTCTTTAGCATGGAGTGAAGTAATTTTTTTTTCCATTTTTGCAATACTGTAATTGTCATAGCTATAACAAGGGTAAACATTTGCTCTTTGTGTCTTCTTGGCATGCAATCCATCACTTGATTATGTATGATGACCATATAATGTCAGTTTTACGGAAGGTTAACTGGCAGAAGTTTTAAGCTTTTGAAGTTAATATAAGAGAGAAAAAGAAAGGCGTCCGTCACACTTGTGTGCCTGTGAATATAGTATGTATAACATACTCAAATCTGTTCATAAGGTTTAGTTTAAAAATGTGTACAGCATCTCAACCAAGAAGGGAGTTAAAAGATGTGATACTCCTCAGATGCAACCTGACAAATCTTACTTTATTGATTAGTTTTCAAAAGCAGTGCAGTGAGAGCTCTGCACTTACAATAGACTTTGGAATGAGTAGTGGAGGGGAGAAAAAAGCTCCAAATGTCATCAAAGCAAATGGTCTGTGAATGTTGCTTCAAAGCTAGTCATTAGTTGCCAGGGTGTTTTGCCACAATGCTTGTAAAGAGGTTTTCCTGGAGGGGAAGGTATGACAAAATGCATTTCTTGGCAAGAAGACTTCTGCTTAAATAGCAGGACACATTAATTCTTGCTTGATACATAAAATTAATTAGAGGATTAACATCTTTTATGAAATTTTGCCAGAGATTTTTTCCTTTTTACTGGGAATAGACCCCAGGCCTTTTCTGTACTCTAATGAAATTGCAAATTGACTTGTGTTCAAATGATGCTTGACTAAAATGAATAATTAAAAATGTATTGCTAACAATGAGATGGGTCAGCTGATCTTTTCAAGGATTAATTAGTTTGAAGAATCATCTTTCATATGTAACCCAGCAAAAGTCAATGCCAGCCCACCTTTTATTCATGCGGTAGCTCCTCTTGAAGTCAATGGACCCATTCTACTCCCAATTATCCAAGGTTTTTTTCCAAATTCAATCTGTTTAGAGTGGGTTTCCCTCTACAACAATTCAGAGAGGAGTTACGCCTGAAGGAGTTGAGCTGTTACTCTATCTACAATTCAACGAGCCCAACTCCTCTCTATTAGGATATGATCCAAAACCAAGCTGAACTGATGGGAGTCTCCTGTTTGTCTTCATTAAGCTTTGCCTAAAGATGAACAGCGTAACATCAGTGTATGAGGTCCGTGACTGTGAAAGGAATGGTGTTTAAATTTTCCACAGGTGAGCAAGTGGATAAACGAAGAAAAGCAAAGACTAAAGGGAATAAGAAGCCTGTGTGTGATGGTGTCCATGCTTTTCCATGAAATATGAACAAGAAGGTTCAGGAACCAGGAAAAATTAATCAACATAAATTTTTCAGAAGCAGGTCAGGTATTTAGTTATCTGATTTTTTTTCAGGAGTTTAAAGTGTTTCAGTTTCAGAAGCATCTAAGTGTAGTTACTTTAGTTTCCATTTTAACATGTGCCTTGAAGAATCCCATTGAACGCCCATCTGCTTCTCCACGCCTCTTTGAAAGTAAGTCCTCATCAAAAACAGTGACTTGCACACTGTGGCATCTAACTCTGGTGGATGCCACATGAAGAAATATTTGGAGGTTAAGAGCAGAAAGCGGGGAAAACTGCTCTGCTACAGTGATTCTGTCCCATTAACTAACTTGAGTTAGTTCCTTTAGGGCTGATTTGGGTATTTGTACACAGTGCTGCCCTATGCCATGTAGAAATTTTCTCAGGTGCTCTGAAAACTTAACCTTTAGCTTCATGTAAAGTGAGATTTACAGTGGCATAAAGTGCAAAGGGAGCTCATGATTAGATTCGAGGACCCAACTGGTAACTTACTGCTGAAAATCTCTTTCATTGATCTTTCACTTTTAAAATATGAAATGTCTGAGTTACTTCCCTAGTGTGTGCAAATAAGCATGTTTCACTTTTTAAATTCCTTGATTACCTTGTGTGTTTGTAAAAGGTCCCTTTCTGCACTGAGAATTTTAAAAAAGGAAATCTAACATTCAATGTCAGTGTTTTCTCAAAACACCTAAATCTCAAAACGCTTATTTCTACTTGCCTTTTTCTGAATTCCTGTCTCTGATGGATTTTTCAGATGTGTTTTATGTTGTGTTATGATGTTTCTAATTTGGGTGATGAAAGGTTAAAAGATACGCCTGTATGAAATTACTCAGTGGCTCTTGTGAACTAACATCAGAGCTCATTGAGTATGATCACTCTGTCATTTGCTTTGGCTACAGCAAAGCTTTCAGATACAGTAGGACTAAGCTGGGATCCCCAGAGCCTACTGTAGAATTTGAAGTGGGGTAAAAAGACGTAGTTTCCTTGCCTAAGACCTGCTAGCCATGTGTAAAGAGACGATGCTCTGGAAAATGTTGTTTTTCTTTGGCTGCCCTTTAGTCAGATCTTCTCACTGCTGGCATTGTGCAGAGTCAGCTTAAAAGGTGTATTTAGCATTGAGGGATTTGGTAAATACTGCTTTATTGTGCTTCATACTCCCTACAGGGCATTCTGAAGAGATGAATAATAAGTATGAACAGGAAGAGCAAGTTTCCAGTCCTGTCAAATTAATTAGAGCAGTGTAGAATGAAGTGAGGTTTGCCGTTAGGTAGGTTCAAGACAGGCAAAGGGAATCAGCCAGGCATACACAAAAATGTTACCCCACTTCTATTATTATTGGTTTCCTTTGAATCAGATATAAAATGTAGCTATGTTTTGTTAACCATAGCAAAACATCTTTCAAATATTGTGTGTAAAAATAGAGTAAGCTGGAGAGCAAAGTCCCGCTGTGGCAAAAGCAAAAGCTGCCAAGCGATGACGCTGCTCTTAGATCTGCTGTTCGAGAAGTGTTTGCTCACAGTTTTAAGGGAATTACTGACACCAAGCTTAATGTCATTTAATTCCGTAAAGACATTTTAGAGATTGACTCAGCTTGCAGCTGTAAAACAGTTCCTCTGATTTGCCAGCTGCCTGCTTCATAATTTTCTGAGACTTGCCTTTTTCCTTACAGCAGCCCAAAAAAGCCACTCTTAGTGTCATACTTGGGCTCTAGTTCATGTCTCTTCCTAAGACTTTTTTTTTTTTTAGGCAGACATCAACATGGTAGGTTAAAAAGGGCCTGATCCAAATCCTGCTTTGGTCAGTGGAAAAGATTCCTGCTGAATGAAGTGAGGGCTGGATGAGATCAGTAGACCCTCTTTTCATCCTCTTCCCAGACAGGAATAATCTCTATTGTGCATTTCCAAGCTCTGGTATGAAATTACTCAAATTCTGGGGCTACTGCTTCTCTTGAAAACTGGTCCCCAGACTAAACAGATCATCTGATAAGAAAATTGTTTCCCCTATTATCACAATGCATCCTCTATTTTGTTTCCCTGGAAAGTCTTAATTTTTACTGCCCCTCAGTTTGTTTTCACATTTAAAGTGATCATTAAGCATATCACATTCATTCTGCACTTTGCATTTGTGTACATTTAGGCACTTTCATACTTCTTTCTAACTAAGCCCTTTGTATTTTTGGAGCATTTTATTATTCTTCTGTGACTTCACTCCAATGCCTAAACCTTTCTCTCGTTTGCATATGGTATCTGTGAAATTGCATATGAAGATGTGAACTCTTTACCACAATATACTACAGCAACTATCCCCATGAACAAGAATATTTGGGTGAAATTAGGTTGATCCCTATTCACCTTATACAATTTTTTGGTGAAAAAGGGGAAAAAGACAGTTCCAGGCTCTAATTCACATAATCCTAAAGGAGAGGTTTAAAACAGATGAGACTGTGTCCTAAAGAGTCTGTTTCTCTACAGGAGGAAGGCTTACAAAGGAGCCTAGAAGGCCCAGTGTGGCTGTAGAATACATCTACCATAGACATATTCCATCCCATGAAGTGAGTCATGCCTTTGGAAATGTGCAACTGGAAATGTTATTCAGAGTGGCTTTGAAAGGAAACAAATGTTATGTCAAACAAAATACATCTGTTGTCAAAAATTTATTCTGTTAACTTCTTATCCAGGGAGGCTAACAAGTATTAGGCTTTTTAATAACCTTGGAAGCTCCTCCTTTGATGTTTATAGAATGGGAGGTTGTGGTTGCTGCTGCTGTTTGTGTTGACAAGTGTTACAATGAAGATGCACCAGTTTTCTAACATGAATTAACCAAAAATTATGCTGAAACATGAATGAAATGTTTCAGTATTCCCTGCATCCCACTGTCAGCTTAGCCTCAGGTTTCTTTTTTCTAATTTTGGTTCATAGACAATTTCATACTTGTTATGCTCAGCCTGACTCAGAACAAAATCTCACATTAAATGTGGGATTTCCACCCAAGTTGACACACTGGAGTCTGCTCCCTCTCCATTTTTTCCATACACGGCCTTCTTCAATCTTTGTTTTTGTTCCTCTCTTTTAATAGAATACAAGAATATTCACTCTAACTTTTCTCTACTTACTTTCTTTTCTGAAGCTCCAGTTTGCATGTCATTGTTGACTTCTGATAAGTACAGCTTGTTCTCTAGCAATCCATGTACTGTACTTGACTGTGAGGGTGTGGGAAGGAACACAGAAGCTCAGGGAGCAAATCTCACCCTTGTGCATTTCAGTCCAAAATTTATCTGATGTGAATCAGCACTGCTTAACTGACTATTGCTGTGTGCCTCTAAAGAGCTCAGATCTCACCATGGTACATTTCTGGGCCATTTAAACCCAAGGAACGGACACATCACTGAATGCTCTCTCCTTTTTAGGGTGGTGCAGTGACGTGGGAGTCAAAAATGCTGTCTCACTGAAAGAAAATATCATAAGGAGAGCTTCAAAAAAACTGTGACATTCCTGCAAGCAGGATTTTGCCACTGATTTTCTTTCAGTTCTCTAACTTCAGTTTTTGGCAGCCAAAGAACTCCTGCTCTAGGACCTACAGAGGGAAGACCATCCACAAAAACAACAGTTTTGGTGCTGGGGACAATAAGATGTTTGGGGCCTGAGACTTGGAGGCAGACACTCCCTTCTCTTTTTGAGGCGATTTCAAAATCCTTTGGGTTTAAATCCAAACTGGAAAAAAAAGACATTTTGCAATTGCAAAACCCTCCATAAACTGAGCGATCTTTTTCCCTGCAGCTCCATCTGAAACAGATGGAAATTTCTTTAGTGAAGTGACCACTTAATTAAAAATATGTGATACCAAATTAATACCATTTCAGCAGGTACTTGGAAGACAAATAAAGACTGTCTAACCTTCTCCAGGTGTCTAAGACAACTATTTATTGTTTTTTAAGATGTCTGGCAGCTGTTAAGTAATTTAAATGATGCTTGTCAGCTCCCAAATAGAAGAAATAAATGAACACAAAAGAGCAAGATTTCAATTAAAGTTCATCATGTAAAACAGGCCTCATGCCTTCCCTGACCACAAAGATTAGCTTTTGTGTCTGGAATTGCATTTAATAAACCTCCTCCCTTGACATGGAACATCTGCTCCCTTTAGGACTATTGTTTTACACCCATAAATAAAACATAAAATTATATTTTTGTCACTCTTCAGGCCAGATCTTCAGCTGGCATAAATCAATGGCAAGCAGTCAACCTCAGCAGAGCTCTGCTGACTTAAACCAAATGAGGATCTGGCCCTTGACGCTTTGGTGCTGAAGAAAATAATGGGTCTGGGCAGAGTGTGTGGGACATTGTTTATCAGAGAATGTGTGTGAAACTACGTGGAGCAAGTAACCACAAAGCATGATTGATCTCTCCAGCATATTTTAACACTTTTTTTTTTTTTTTCTCAGTGTTTACTGAAACCTTTTAGGTAGTGCAGTCTTCTCAGATATCATTTTATGTTTGAAAAGCTTTCTAATTCAAAATGAAAAGTTACGCACCGCTCCAGTGAACCTCTAGCTTCAATTACTTGCTGTGCAAATGGTTGGCCTGCATTTTGACCAATGTTTATGGTGCTTGGCAATTTTTCAGTAGCTACTTTACCCTGATATGATTAATTTCTTGCTTAATATGAGGTTTTGCATGTGTAGAGCTAAAATAATCCTACAAGGCAGAAGAGAAATAAAAGAGCTTGTGTGTTTCAGCTTTAAAAACTTTTGAAACATAACATCACAATTTTAAGCGTGCCAATGATAACACAAGTTAGCAATAGATGAAGACTACCACAAGAGACATGAAATTCCTGATGGGATTTGGTAGCATGAAAGCCATTACTTGGCTAAGGTCAGTACACTAGATCATAGCTGGGCAGCCTCAGGAGCAGGGAAGCAAGAGACAAACCTGGAATTCATCATGCATGAGAGCAGCAATAGAAGGAAGAATGGCTACTGGTACTTGCTTGCTTTCGTAATGTCTAATCCTCCTCTGCATGCCAGTATCCCTTTGTACAAGGAATGTTCATGTGTATAAACTACCCTGAAGTTCAAGGCAATATAACTTGAGTAAGTGAATTTTATGTTTTGATTTACACCCCTGAGAAATCTCGCTGTCATCAGGCTGGAAATCTGGGTTTGTGCTTTGCCTTCTTTACCAGGATCAAACTTTACAGTACGAGACTAAATAGTGCCACAACCCGAAAAGGACAAATATTTTTGACAGAATATGAGGAGAATGAGATGCTCAACCACTAATGTGCTGTAAAGCAGAAGGACATTTCCATGGGCCCTGGCACCCAGGTCTCTTTGGTCTCTTTAAAAGGAGAGATATGGAGCATTATCACCAAACTCTCTGCCTGCTTCTGCCCCATCAAGACATGCAATTGCTCTCATTCAGTTCATCATTTAGAGTAGGACTCTACATGCAAGCACATCCTCTCCAGTTATTTAAGCTGAAATATTGTGTTGTAAACACCTGAGGCTCTTAGGTGGGCATGTGATCTCATGTGCTGATTCATGGGGCATACCATCTTCAGCAGAAGTTGCAAAAGAGATCACTGGAGGTAGCAACTTCTTAAACCAACTTCAATGGAAGCCCTTAGGTACCTCCAAAATCTCAACCTCCATATTTTTATTTAAAACAGTCACACACGTCATCTTAATAGAATGTATGTCTACATTGCAAATTCCAGTAGTCAGACTAGATGTAAATGAGCTAACCAGAAATGAGCCTGCTTTCTGGCAGGATAAATTTGTCCATATGGAGCTGCCACTGTCAAAAAGCAGGGTAAATTAGTCCTCTTGGTGTTCTCTGCTGGCTCATCTTGACTGTGTCCAGTATCCACAATGGTTCATTTACAGCCAGCTTGGACATTTCTGCATTTCTACATGTGGACATACTCAGAACAATATTGTTTTTATTGCCTTAACATCTACAAGAGCACAGGAACTGAGCCCAACAGGGATTAGTTACCTTTTGCCTTTGCCTTTTAGCTTAGAGCAGGTGGGGGGGGGGGGGGGGGGGGCAAAAAAAAGGGGGGGGGGGGGGGGGGGGGGGGACACCAAGTCAAAGGGCACAAAGCAGCAGCATGACCTCGGTGATTTCTGCTTACATGGAAGTACCCAAAGAAGATGGTTATCTTGGGTGATAATGAGGGCTGAGTCATCCTGAACACAGGAAATTACCTTACAGCCACAAAGATATGTTACAGAGAAGCACTTGATGCTGAAACTTGGGAGATTTTTTGATTTTTGACTTTTTTAAGTCAGCCAGTTTTAAGTTAGTGCTTTCTTTTTTCTTTCTTTTAAAATAAAACTGCAATACATATGGGATTAATTGATCTACCCTGGATAACAAAGTCAGTTTGGTCCTTCAAGCTCTGAAGAGACCTAATCAAAAGATTAATCAGGTTTTAACATTCTTATTTAACATATAAAGGCAATGTTTTTGTAGATCTCAAACATTTTTAGTGGTTTTGAATGAAAAAGAAAATTTTAAAAATTAAAGAACTTGTTAGAAAATAAGCTGAATGAGCTGAATTCCAACTAGGCCTGAAGCAACAACTATGCCTGAAAAGCAATGTGGAACTTCGCAAGGCACTATATGGACAAATGAAATGGAATACTGAGCAAAGTTCAATCTATATGTAAAATTTCAGATCCAAGATAGGTAGGAAATTACTCAGCATAGGTACACTTATCCACTTCTATTGACATGAAATGCGTAAGGCAGGACAGCTTGTTTCAGTCAGGTGAAGCAAAATAAGTTCTGCTGATAAAACTGCACTGGCACCTCTGCATCAGACAGCGAGCACACCAGCACAGCTGTTAGGCAAACAATTACACCCAGTTTAAAACCCACGTTCCAGCAAGCTTTTTAACAATTCTAAATATATTACATTAAGAGAATTCTATAGGCTTCAGAAATTAATTTCATCCAATAGTGCAGCATTTTATAACCAGACAGAACAAAACACGAGACTCCACTCCAAATTTCTGGGTGACTTATGTGATCTCCCTCAGAACCACGAAGACTGAAGAAGACAAGTTTAAAATGCCCCAGTGCTATCCAGTTTCCCACTCAGTGTTCTGCCTTTCCTAGTCTTTGCAGCAAAAAGGGCAGAGCAATCAGCATGTAATGAAATCTCCTCCAAAATGTGAATGCAGTCCTTTCTTTTTCTGTATTTACTTACAGATTAGGGTACCCCTGAAGAACTATAAACAGCTGAGAGCAAGAAATAAAAGGACCTCTGAAAAGTTTTATGTCTTCCAAACTATAAATGTCAGGTGGCAAGACTAGGCAGTTTATTTTTCTGCAGAAATATATAATTTTTTTCTTCCATGAAAATATTTTCTCTAGGAAAAATAACCAAAAAAACAACACTCTAGCTCATCACTGGCAATTTTATGAAATTTATATAAACTTGCAGAAATATTGAGGAATGTCTTTGATAAGTTGAGATGACAATTTGCTTTTTTTTTCCCTGTCAAAAAGAAATGAATGAGCATATTAAAATTTGCTCACATTTTTAGGTTTTTGTGGTTTGGATTTTCTTTTCTTTTTTTTTTTTTTTTTTTTCCAGATAGTGGAGGGATAATGAGTAGGACCAGACAGAAGATGTCCAGAGATCTGTATAAAAATCCACAGAAGGGAACATCTTGGTATAGCAGCAACAAACCACAATGGGCTGGGTAACTTCAGGAACAGCATTTGCCAAACCAAACATTACATTTTTACCAAGGTAAGGGCCAGCATGTGATGAGAAATGCTGGAGCTGAGCATGTGCACATGGCTGGGGGGCAAGGGGCACACACACCATTTTCTGAAGGTGGAATTCCTCACTACTGTGCTTTCCCTCCCCAATTAAGGGTTGAAATGAGCCACTGGAATCTGCTGTATATCCTGGGGAAATGAATGCTCTGGCTGCTTTCCAACTCGTATTTCTCTCTTTCTACGGCAAACAAACAATAGGCCCAAAGTAGGATGTTGTATGTCGCTCTGGGGAAAAAAAAAATAAAAAAGTGAAGTATTGATAAACTGAGATTAATTTTTACAAAAATGTTTGTATCAAGTGCATATGCCTTGCCTCTTGGCCATTATGGAAATGTCAGGGGTTTAATTGGCAGCTGTGAATAGCAGCACCTGCAAACAGCTCAGGGCTTGTTCCTGTGGTCTGGCAACATTCTTACTTTATGCTTTAAATAAAGGCTTACTCACTGAGACAGAAATAACTGACAGTGGATGATTGATGATTGCCCATCACGCAATGGGCTGACATCTACCATTCACTGAATCCATTTACAATTCCACTTCCAGATTTCATTAGCAGGGCCAAGACATCTAGGAACAGGATTGATACAGATGGCAGCTCAGTTACAGAGTTCAGCTGATGCTGATCATATGTTAAGCATGGAAAACAGATTACTATGGGCTCCAATCTATCTCATGTGGTACATTTTGGAAACCCTATCTGTTTACTCCAGGTAACCTTTTATAGTTCTATTTATCCTGCCTCATTTCAAACCAGATAGCAATTTTCCATAGTGGAGAATTTATAGTGCCATTTACAACAACGCGTTTATAAAAGACTTACCTCTGTGAAATATTAAGACAAAATTTTGGCATTCTAAATGTTCCCTTTTTGCTTAAGGAGGATCAAAAAAATGTGAGCACATAAAATCCGTGATTTCCCTCATCACGAATATCCTCTACTGAGCAAAAGAAATGGCTCACTCAGCACTGCACACCTGTGTAGGTCTCAAACCCCAGTGGCTGTGGAGTTCAGAGGCAAATGAAGAAGTTTCCAGCTAGAGGGGCCAGTCCCATGTTGCTCAAAACTCCTGCTGACATCTGTCTGAGATGGGACATAGCATCCTGCTAGTCCTTGCTTTTATCTCAAGTTCATCAGGTTCATGCGCTCTTCTTCAGGAAGGCTGAGGAAATACAGTTTTCCATTTTCGTTAAGAAACTAGGCCAAATATCAAATCTGAAGTTGTTTTCAAATCCCATAAAGCCTGGAGCTGGTCAGACACAAGATTTCAAGTCAGCTTGCTGTTAGCATGAGGGACACTTCCAAAATTCAGTGCTCCCTTCAGACTGAGGGCTAAAGTTTGGACACTTCTCCTTTGGTATTTGGGTGGAGAAGTAGAAAGTGCTAATTTTACTTTGGCAAAAGTAAACAGTCGAAGCCTAGAAAACACTCATAACACTATTCCATGCAAATAAGCAGCCTTAAATAACCCAAAGCAAGGAGAGTAAGCAGGGCAAGACCCAGGTATAACGTCTCATCCCAGTAACTAAGGGTGTCACTTTCTGTGTTGATGCAACTGTTCTATAACAACCAGCCTCTCAGGGCAGCTGCCAGAAGCTTCAAGAAGACAGTCTTAATTTTCACATCAGTCCACAAGCTTAATTTTAACATCAGCCCAGCTTACAAAACCATCTGAACATACAGTAGACCCTTTGTCAGCTGCTCTAACCTTTTTTTCCTTCTTGAAGTCACTGTAGTTTCACCCTCTCCCATTATGCCATTAGTAAGGTCTTCTGAAATCCAAATTTGTGCTGTTCTTATTCATACAGCCAAAAGATGGGGCAGTGGAAACTTGTGCTAATGTGGATCTTTAGCAGGTGCAGAGATTGCCAATTTCCAGGCCGATACTTGCGGTGGCTTTCCTGAAAGAGATCTGTTTTTCTCAGACTTTCTGAGACAAATCCATTCCTTCCATATTTCACTGAACTGTGTACATTTAGGCCAGTACTTCAACCTCCCTACGTAATTGCATGCAGTCTATTGTGTAAAAAAAAACAGTGGTTCTTTTCTTTATTATGATTTTGTTTAAAACAATTAAAGATGGCCACACACAAACTTGAGAATGAACATGGTGCAAATATTTATACAGAAGCTAAAGCTAAAGCTTTTTCTCCCCTTTCTAGATGTAACATGGAAGTTTTGTTCCAGAAAAAGCATTGTCCATTAGTTTAGCTAAAGACAGCAGGAACAACCTTCCTTGCCACCTCATTACATAGAAAGCTCCATGCTTCTTGTCTGTGGGCCTTCTCTTATGTGGGCCACCACTGGTAGTAATAAATGGCAAAACAGAGGTTTGCCAAGAAATTCCCCTAAAGCTGAAAGAAGTACATTTCTGTAATATTTTTAAAATCAATAATGCAAAAAAGGTTTTTAAAGCTTGTCATAGATACACAAAAAATACAGCAGCTGTAACAGAAACATCAACACCTTGCTTTGGAGATGGTGACCTGTATGCATGAGTTGAAACAGGACATTGAAAAGTAAATTTTTTATTCTAGCTTCTGTAATTCTGGCTTAGTTGATAGATCTTCACTGAATTTTTTTGCTATCTAGCACAAATCTGGAGGTAGTGGAATATTTTTTGCTATTCTTTGTAAAAATCCCATTAAAAGAATACTAAGAAGCTAGGTCAGCCTGGAACTCAGGGGTCAAAGTCACCTCTCCACAGCAAAGACTGGAACCAGCACTTTAAAGTAAAACATGTGTCCTGGTGCTCTGTTGAGCAGAGGTGTGAAAAAATGACAGATACTCCCCAACATCAAGAAGAAGAAAATTCCACAACTGGCTTAGACCCAGGCATCTATATCACTGCCATCTAAAATTATGTGAGACATATCCCATCCAAATCAACCAAAAATTTCTAGAGAAACCTTACTCATGTCCCAGGAGTGGCGACATTACACATCTACAGATATTTTTTTATTTTCTTTTTAACTCCTGTAAATACTGCTTTATCAGTTTTCAGGCATAAAATAGATGAAATGGGAAAATTATTTACTTCAATTTATTTACTTTATTTAAATTAAATAGTATTTGAAGGATCTCTGCCTCATATTTACATCTGATCTGAGGATGCTGCAGTGTGGCTTGTGAAGTCAGGGACAGGTATGTCCAGCAGGAAAGACCTCAATTTGTAGGTGGAGTGATGTATGGAATGTGGATGTGATGGAGTCCTGCCATTTAACAGGACATGGAACACTTCCCTTATGAAATGGAGCACCTGTCCCTATGAAAGCAGGCTGAGAAAGCTGGGACTGTTTTGCCTGGAGAAGGAAATGATGTGTGGATGCCTCACAGCTCCTTCCAGTATCTGAAGGAGACCTACAGGAAAGCCAGAGAAGGACTCATCATAAGGAACTGTCACACCAAGACAAGGGAGAACAGGGACAAATTGAAAGAGGGGAAATTTAGGTTGGGTAACAGGAAGAAGCTCTTTACTTCTGAGAGTGATGAGACACCAGAAGACGTTGCCCAGGAAGGTTGTGGATGCCCGGACCCTGGCAGTGTTCAAAGCCAGGTTGGATAAAGCCTTGAGCAACCTGGTTGAGTGGAAGGTGTCCCTGCCCATGGTAGGGAGGTTGAGATGATCACAATCCTTAAAGTACCTCCCAAGACCTTAATATTTTATGGTTCCATGATTCTTTGACATGGTCTGCCTTCAGTGTGGTTCAAGGCTCCAAGGCAGACCAGCAGTGAGGGCAGTTGGAGCGCACCTGCATCCATGGCAGCGAGTAAAATAATCTCCAGACTATAAGCAATGAAGAACATTTTGGGACAGCAATATCTGCTACTAGCCTACCTGATTACTTGAGAAAATGTCTTGGCAGATATTTAAGTGGTTTGGTTCTTTGTTGTATTCTTGTCCCCAAATGTCCCTTACAATCCTAGGATCACAGGGGACACACAGATATCTCCACCAGCACATGACAAGGACTCAACTTACCCCCCTAATTATTGCTTAATTTTACTCTTTCTCAGAGGCATCAACTTTCCTGTACCAAATAAATGCTAGCAAGAGGAAATTTTTGTGCTTCAAATTGTCCAAATCCACTCATGTGAATTTGGAACAAACATGGGCTACTTCGCAGCAAGGTAAAACTTCCAATGATTTTTGATACTCTCAGATCCTTTAAAAATGGGCACAAACAGGGGAAGGGAAGGGAAGTTCTGGGAAGGGAAGGGAAGTTCTGGGAAGGGAAGTTCTGGGAAGAGAAGGGAAGTTCTGGGAAGGGAAGTTCTGGGAAGGGAAGTCCAGGGAAGGGAAGGGAAGTTCAGGGAGGGGAAGGGAAGTTAAGGGAAGGGAAGTTGGGAAGGGAAGGGAAGGGAAGGGAAGGGAAGGGAAGGGAAGGGAAGATGTAAAATAAATGGCACTGTAAATTGCACAGACAAAATGTATGAAAAGATATTGGCTAAGGCGCTACTTTTTGGAGAGTGTCCCAAGAGTTCCAGCTGGCAATTAAAATTGTTTTCAGCTCCCTCTCTTATTTTCATTTAAATAATGATGGACCCATATATAATACAGCAAAACACATTGTGATCGTGTAGAAATAAAACTATGCTTCGGATCAAATCCTTGTTATTATGTGGATGGTGAGCATTTGATCTGTATTTATTGCACTTGGACTGAAGTGTGTAGATGACCAAGTATCCTCAGTTGGGCAGTTAGCAGATCTTTACTTATAATTTATAAATAAAGACTATGTTCCACTGAACAATGGTTCAGAGCAGCCTACTAATCATCACCTTTGTGTCACCCCACTCAGACAACCCCTTTTCCTTTTCTGCATGGCTGTGGTTGAATTCTTCATAGGGTTACCCTGTATCATATCTCAAAGGCACATGGTGTGGCACTCAATTGTTAATTTGAAATGAAGGAGAAAATTGTTTTCCCAGACACCAGGAAATACTAGGGATATATCAACTCTATTTGGGATGTCCCAGGAATGCAGCCCAGTTTCCCTAAAGAGTGAGGGGGGTGAAAGGGGGCAGGGTGTGGAAGACAGCTGAGAAATTTGTGTTTACACCACTTGGCCTTGTGAAAAAAAAGAGCAATTTTCCCCAATTCATAAAATGTAACTCCATTTTTCTCCTATGGTAACTTTTATTGAAAGTAAAGGAAGCCATTCCACCTTTTCACATCCCAGCTCCTGTTTTCACAGGCTCATTGTGCAACCCATCCATGCCATTGATCCTCTTACACTCTAAATCATGACATTTGCTTGGACCATTATGATTAAAACTCATTCACTTCTGGCAGATAAAATCTCTGTTTTCCATGCATGAAGGCAGAAAACACAGTAATGAAAACTCTGATTCAAGAGCAAAACACCCATGAGTTCTTCAGGGCAACACATTGAAAAGGCAGAAAAGTGTGTCAGAAGTTTAAAAAGGGGGCCACCAAATGGGTGTAAATAAAATTCTGCTGCAAGGCCATTTTTTACTGCCATGATGGTGTAAAGAAGCCTAAGCATTAATGAGAATCAAACCCTGAGGCAGAAAAGACAGATGTTGGCTCATAGCCCGCAGAAAAATTAATGGCAGATAGAAAAATAGAGCTATGATTTACCCCAACAGTGGAACCCAACTGATTTTAGCACAACCATCTACCTTGAGAATTTGACCTCAAAGGCATCAGACTTACACTGCATAGACAAGGTGTGGGTGGAGGAAAACTCCCCAAGGGACAGCAGTATCTGTAACAATTTCCTTGCAGGCCAACCTGGATGACTTACTGACCAATCCTATCAAAAGCATCTTTGCAAGAGGATTCTAGCAATTTTCTCTGGCTACAAACAACATCTTCTGTTTGAGCTCTGCAAAAAAGTTTTGAGTTGACTTACCTATGCCTTTACTCAACTCTTTAAGAATGACCCTGCTGCATAAATTCACACTGAGGAGAAATTAATAGCCCTTCAGGTGAACTGGAGGTAGCCTCAAATTCTGGAAAGATGAGTTGACCGTGATTTTTTTAAATTACAGAAAATCCTTCTTGATCATTTGTATATGTAAGAGTTTCAGATTTTTTTTTTTAATTAAGAAAGAGACAACTAAAATAGGTAACTAATAAATGTTACTGAGAGAGGAGAGACAAAATTGTCCCACCAAAGGCATGTAGTGAACATTCCTTATGCAGAACATCAGCATGAAATTTCTCTGCTTGAATTATGATACTCAGCAATGGCATTGCAAACAACTATTTTTTTTCCAGGGGTTCCTAACTCAAGTTTAACAGATTGCTCTATGATGACATGTGGTTTCAATGTGGGAGCAAGCATTTCTTTTATAAACTGCTTTTTCTTTTCTTTTATATGGTGATTTCTTTTTGGTTTCACTTGTATGTAAAATGATCTGGGATGCTTTTTGCACTTGTGTACAGTAACTCAAAAGCAGCTTTCATTGGAACAGTGAAATTTGGCAAGTGAACAGTCAATATTGCCCTCTAATTGCTTTTAGCATTTTTGCAAAAATAAAAATGTCATTTAAAATGGCTGAGATATTTCAGTTTGAAAAGTGGCTACTGAACAGGCACAATAATGGCATGGATTTTTACTTTGTGTTTGTAATGCACATATTCAACATAATGTGATCTCTAAAATATACATACCCAAATTAGGGCTGTACTAATGATTGATTTTTTTTTCAATTTAATGGCTAAAACAGAAAAAATTAAATCTGTTTCTCTTGATATAGAACATTTTTTCTTCCTCCTCTCCTCTGTGAAATCTCACAAACATTTTCCCATAGGAGTAATACATAAAAAATATCTCCATTTCAGGGTCAAAAAATATAAGATGAAAAAATACATTAAAAGAAAGTGCTACATTGCACACACTGTACACAAAGGGAGAAGGACATGGTCATGTTCTTCCCTTCCTGTTTTCCCAGCATGTCACACTCTGAGGACACATACTTTCTTTAGAATCCTCCAACATAAAATGAATTGGGAATGCCTTTAATAATAGGCTACCAGGGACCATAGGAAAATCTGGTCCATTCACAGTCATCCTCATTGGTTTTTTATGGCCAAGAGGAGTTCATTACTTGGAGAAGTCTTTACTTAAAATGTGGACTTTTGAGTTTGCTCCTGAGACCTGAAGATAAACTAGAGTACATGCCCGTACTCCACTCTGGATTATGGCCTTATCAGTTCTCTCCACAGGACAATGAATATTTAGCAAAACCTTTCATCTCCACCAGCTTTGACAACACAGATTTATATGTGAGAGTATGTCTTGACCTTCCCATGAAGAAGTTATGGGACAGAAGTTATGGACCTTTCATCTCCACCAGCTTTGACAACACAGATTTATATGTGAGAGTATGTCTTGACCTTCCCATGAAGAAGTTATGGGACAGAAAGGCCATGGAAGGGAGGGGAAACTGCTCTAACAGGCAGGTAATGGGAAGGGAAAAGTGCCACCTCCTTTCTCTGCTGATGTTTTGGGTGGCCTTGAGCAAGCCCAGGCTTTGCCAATGAGTGACAGGGGAAGAATGCTTGTTTTATTAGATCTGCCATGTTGTGTGGACATTTGTTGTCCTGCACATAAACCAGAGTTTAAATACCCACAGGTGACCTGACCAGTTTATACTTAGATACCACAAGCCTTCCTACACCATGATATGACTTTGTGCTGCTTTGAACCTTCACACCAGCCTCTTCTCTCCATCATGGGGCAAGTTTTAAGTTTGTGACATGGTAAAAAGTACATTGTTTATTTTCATTTGCTATTCATTGTTTTTAACATACAAATTGGCAACACGCTTTTGTCCTTTTCTTCTACATTCATGAGGATCAAAGTTATATTTTATGGCTGGGATTGGATTTTTTTTTTTTACAAGAAGCTAGAGATGAGTCTATGTTCATGTGACTGCAGAGCCCGAGGCTTTAGAAATCATCACAGGAATCTCACTAAACACCATGTGCTGACAGCAGAGCAAATAGCGAACATTCACTTGTCTGCTGAGATTGTATATTAATTCAAGACCATCAAGAGGCACAACCATATTTCTCTAAAAGCCAACAGCAAGTTGGGGCGGACTAGCTGGGAGAGACGGCTGAACAAACAGGCGTTGTTCAGACCTTTAATCCCTTTGAGGAGTCCCCACTGTACCTCTCCCATCCACCCCCTTTGTCTGAATGGATCTGCCACGGTCACGAAGAGGTTTTTAAAAAGTCTCCCTAAGTTACAATATGCCTTTCTAGGTCCTTTTCTGACAGGAAATCCTCAGCTCCATCTATCCAGATGGAGTTAATTTGGCTGAACTATGCTGCCCTGGGTGAAGGATTTTCAAATATAAATGGTACAAATGCAACTTTCTCTGCCAACAAAGTCATCCTACGTTACAATTTCTACCATCTCTACCCCAAGCCTGCCTTATAAGGAATGCGTTCCTTCTGCTGAGATTAATTCTGTCATTAATCTACATCTTCTTTCAACAAAAAAAGAAATATGGAATGAGATTACCAGAATGGATGGCCTGGTGCAGACTAGAGAACAGTTCTTTTTAATAGGGATTTAAATTTGACATCAGTTAAATGTCTTGTGCCATCATGCTTCAGCTCTGTTATGTGGATTCTGGACCATGCTACCTACTTGGATGTGAATGCACTGGGCTGATTTTAAGGCTTCTCCCCTGGCTATTCAGAGGAACTGAAATTCCATATCCTGCTCCAAAGCTGGCTCATTTGGCCAAGACAGTGGCACAGGGTAATGGAAGCTCTTTCCAAGAGGGATGTGCAGCCAGTCTTCACCGTTCCGCTGTGCTGTCTGCCCAAGTCAGCTGGGAAAAGAGGAATGACAGGCAAAAAGGAAAAGGGCTTCTTTCAGTTCCTGGACAAGCTTCTGCACATAAACCCCTCAGTCCTGAGCTTGTTCTCTTCCTTACACTCATAGGAAACAGGAATATTCACTTGAGTTACCCTGCTCTGAGAGGGTAACAGGGTAAATGCAGAAAATGTTTCTTTCCCCCAGAGGAGCTGATCTTATTTTCCAGCACCCAGGTTTAATTAAAAGGCTAATATTATGAATCCAACTGCAAGAAAAATAGCCTTCATCCAACAGTGTTCATGTAAGACATGAAACTGCAAAGTGGAAAGCTCCTTCACTTTATACTAAAACTGATAGGAATTGTTTTCTTTCAAAAATCTCAAAAAGCCTCAAAAACATGATGTAAATTTCTAGTCACTGTGACTATTTCTACTGTCTTTGAGATAGAGCACATGACATTTTCGCTGCTGTGCTTATCTCCAAAGAAATCTCTCTGGGTAGAGGGAAACTAAATGCAGATTTAAAAATAATAATCCCTTCCCTAGAGAGAAGCATATGTGTTAATTTTCCCTGCTATCTCTCTTCCTAATATTGTTGATCAAATCTTTGATTAAAATAACATCAGCAGCTGAGCTTGTGTGACAGGGAAGGCACTGAGGAAGTTTGATTCAGACTGCTACAATAATTTGGATTTTTTTAAGTGCATTGTGATAATACAGTACCCTGAAGAGCTAATATTCGTTCAGTAAGGGCATGCAACATGATTCTTTTATTTCCTGCCTCTTTCTCTCCCACACAGTGATTGCTAGATACTGGGACATGTTTTTATTGTTTCTCAATAATATTGAGGCAGTACCTGGAGTTTTCACGTTTTCATTGTGTGCTTCATAAAGAAAGTAAGATTCTGCTTTTATTCAGAGAAAGCAATCACTGAATAGACAAAGAGGAAAATAACAGTGGAAAAAAAAGCCTGCTAAGGAAATAAATACTGTAGTCCTTAAAATTGCTAAATCATCTTCCAGCTACTTATAATATTAATTCCAGTAATGTCTAGCAGGTATTACACTACACCTGTGAATGCCTATATGTATTCACATAGTAACAGCCATTCCCTGTTCTAAAGAATTATAGTACAAAAATAAGATGGGAGAGAAAACAGAAAGAGGAAATTACCTGCCCATCTTGGTAGCAGCCTGGGAATTCACCAGCTCACTTATGATTTCCAGTCCAAGCTGCAGGGCCACACAAGTGTAACTCACTGGCAACCACAACACCTTGGTCTTGGTTTAGACACATAAGAGGAGAAGTTGTCTGCACAGCAAACATCTTCGGTGGATACACTGAGATGCAAGATGAATGACAGAAGGAAAAGAGCATGTAGGATTTTCCATCTCTGGTTATAATAGTCACTGAAGGCAGTATGTTAGGAATGGAATCGGATGTGGGCTTGAAAGGAATGAGGGACAGGGGTTTGCTTACAAACTTGGAGAAGAAAAACTAGTCATGAAAGCCAATGGGAAAACATCCTTTGGGCTGTATTTTCTTCTATAGAAAAAGATCAGAATCATCCACTGAGCCTTACTTGTGCTAGAGAATCCCTCACACTTCCCCTAAACTAGGAGGAGTTCTCTTGCAACATGGGGTTTTTTTTTTCTTCTTTTGTACCTTCTTTTCTTTTTTGGCTTTGACAAGAGCTTTGTTTAAGAGAAGACTGAATAAAAGACCCAAGGCCAGGTGTTACATAGCTGAAGGCCAATGCTAAAACAATGCAAACAGGAAAACCAGAGGGAGACAACTGAACTTTTCTGCCAGTCTTTTAAAGCTATTCATTCTCTTCTCTTCTCTTCTCTTCTCTTCTCTTCTCTTCTCTTCTCTTCTCTTCTCTTCTCTTCTCTTCTCTTTTCTTCTCATACACTGCTCTCAGGCCACATCCAGTTTAAATTCACAGCTGCAAGAAGCTGTTGGAGCTGAGTTTCCACAAAATTATTGTACAACTCTCCCAAAATAAGATTTCTCAAAGATTACTCAGACTGTGCATCCGAGTTTGAATGTCTCAGCTCTTATCTACAGGTTTGGGTGACTTCCCCAGTTTTCCACCCATTTACCTCATTATTATTGCTTCATTTAGAAAGGAGAGAATTTCTCAGTCCAAAGATGGCCAAGAGGAAAATTATAGCCATAAAAATATAATTGCGGAAAACTGACCATGTCGGTCCATCATCCCTCAGCAGCTGCTAATCCTTACCCTAAAAAACTTCCACTTTTTAATAAAGCTACCTGGGTATGAGGGAATGCTTTGGATGTCTAAATATAAAACATTACAGGTCTGTGGGTGGTGTAACATGAAAAGATAGGGCCATGCCTTATGCTATAAGAAGAAACTAGCTCAGAAAAGAAAAATACTACAACACTGGGGGGGAAAAAAAGAATAGTCTAAGGCTTTAACATGGCCCTGACTTGTATTAAATCTATAAATTGATATTGTATACATACAGAATATTTGCAGATAAAACCTTGCTGCTACTTTCCCAGTTCTGTAATTCAGTACTGCATTTTGGGATAATCTTGAGCTGCTGATGTTTGAAGACCCCTAGAATTGGATGATGCCGACCACCAACAGACAAGGGCTACAGAAACAATCTGTGTGGCTGTGGCAGAGATCTGCTGTCCAGACAGCCCACAGCCAGCCAGTGCAGCACCTGAGTGGGCTGCCAGATTCCTGACAATCCCAGGCACACAGAAAAAAAGGGATAATAAGACCGCAGATAAATTGCAAAGGATTGCTTTATAACTAAAAATGGTGATATTGACAGGTATGGGATAATAACTCTTGAGCTTCTTGTTTACAGGGGGCAATGGATGTACAGAGAAAAAGTCCACATGGTTTCAAAAAGACTGAGGGAAAGCTGGAAAACTATCAATACTCCCAAGGTGCTGGAAATTCTGATCCCAATGGTGCTGTCAGGTGAGGCTTTGTCAGAAACAGCAACTATCACTGGGCACAGCCCTGAACCCATATCCAATTCAGTGGCTGCTCTGAAAGATGAGGTGATAATTAGAGCTTGAAGACCAAACACAGAACAATGTTCTCTGAAAATATTCAATGTACCTGCCTTCTCAGTCACTTGCACTCCTTACTATCAAGCTTAACTCTTTGAGCTGTTAGAGAAACTGGTTGTCTCCTGAAATTTAATGGCATTCATGAGACAACCAAAACCTCAGAGGAAAAAACTGCATTTTCAGGAACACTTCACCTTCTGCTTTTGAAGTCTATGATAATATTCCTATTATATGAAGTGTATGATTTTATTCTCCATATCAATGGGTAAAAATGTTACGCTAAATCAAGTCCTTTTTAATTGCTGAAGGCTGTAACAAATGCAACATGCCATGGTCTAGTCCTGCATTTATAGGGAGTGTCTACACCCTTGGGCAGTCAGACGGATTTCTTCTGCAAATATAAATATATATATACACTCATACACACACTTTGCTCAAACACACACACACACACACACACACGTCTTTATAAATATAACCAGGCATAGGACTGTATTTATGATATAAAACTATTGCTTCCCCTTTAATACCCAGCTCATGAATAATTTGCGAAGACTGAAGAATTTTGTCCTGCATCACAAAACTTATTTGTTTGGCTTCCTCATTTATCTTTGGCTCAGATTTGCAATTTATGCCTTCTCACAGCTTTCAAATATCTAACATTTCTTTTGTCCCTTGCCCATAACATTTAATTTCTCTCCCACTGATTATTTATCTCTGCAATTTAAAGCTATATTATTTAATGCTACAAGCTATAAAGTGTTGGGGGATGTCATTTGTATGAAAGATGCTGCACAAAATAGAACTGCATTGTCCTATGACTCCAAGTTCTTCATAAGTACATACCATTTCCACAGTCATAGCACAAACATCCATTCTGTATCAATATATTGTTTATTTTTTAGGATATCAAAACGTACATGCTTTGAAATATATGGAAACAGAAGTACTTGTTTTCCCTGCTGAAATATTTGATCTTCAATATCTTAAATGAAAAGGAAGCAGAAAAAGCTTTTGCTCAAGTAGCAACAGTGACCTCTAGTGTGTTTTTCAAATTTCTTCCACTGAATTTACACACATTGTTCCTTTAACCTTTAGGGCATTATTTAAGAACAATTTTCCGGATAATATTTGGACTAATTTTCTTATTGACTCTACTCTATATCAGAACATGATTCTTGGGCGATCTTCCTTTATCCTTGTAATCTATGGTAAAGTAACTGTGTCTTCATTAATGACTGTAATTATCATATATAAAGTTGTCATTTAAATGAGCAATCATCTCTCTCACACATACGTATGCACACACACAAATTGAGCGTTATTTGTAGCACGAATTGAAATTTGGCTAAATATCCTATTTAGCTTCAAGCAGTAAACATCAGAAGCACAGATTGCATTGGTTGACAGAGTTTCCCAGCCAAGACCACAGTTGGGGTTTTCTCTCCCTACAATTTTTTTTTTTTTATTTTTTTCCAAGCAGACTAATCTATACCATGCACAGATTGTCTTTCAGATGAGGAATGTTGCAAGAATACTCCATAGTGCATACAACTGTTAAATTTGCACTGCTGTCACTAAGCCTATGTCAGCACTTCCAATCTAAGATGCTATTTTCAGTTTAAAATTCAGTTACAAGAGCTGTTATGTACTGGCACTTTGTGCACGTGGCCCTTCAGGGAAGGAGGTTATTCTGAACTACAGAAGCATGTGTTGGCATGATGGGTGGGTTTTTGTTCATGCTGCTGTCTGGGTACTCACAGGTTTTGGAAGCACATTGCAAATATTCAGGCCAGACCACTGAGCCCTGTTAAACTTTTAGAAAAGTAAATATATGATCTACTTATGACACCTACTTTCCCCTTCCTTCTACAGGTGTCAAAGCCAGATTTTCCTATTAATAAATTGTTTCTCTAAGCTCTTTTGATTTTGAAAAGTACAAGTGAATTTTTTAAGTCCAGTTATCATCAGATAAAACTCCTTGCAGGTTAAAGAGAACAGAACTGGAAATGCATTATCAAACCAAAGCATCTGCAGACTGTGTGTGTACAAGTGAACAAAACTACAGACACAAAAGAGTAGCTGAACCCACTTATATGCAAAGGGAAACCTACATTCCACACCCTAAATTACGTCTGTCACATGGGCACTGATATTTTCAAGTGTGACTGATTTTTTTTCATCCTTTTGTGTTCTAATGGAAACACTATCCATCCCTGTAATTCACCGGCTGAGAAACAGTTTAGCCAGCATTTGTACTTAACCTTAAGCAAGTGCAACTATTTACATGCCTAACGGAGGGTGCATCCTCAACAGCCTTTCTGGGTCTTCTATTTTACATCACCAGCAAAAGAGCATCATTTTACTTTGTTTCAGAGACAGGGATCCTTGTAAACAATCAAATCACTAAAGTGCATATTTTAAGAAAAGAAGATAACAAACCAGGACTCCATCTTTCAGTCACGCTGCTGAACTTTCAATTTTCCTTCCCACAAATGTGTGAATTAAGGACACATGATGGTGATGGCCTTAATTTGATTCCTCTGGCTTCTCTCAAGTCGAGATAGCACCCCAATGTCATTTTTTCTTTTAACTTAAGGAGTGTCTGAATCCATTCAAGGCAAGGGAGGAAAAGTTTTGGTCACATATTTAAATGAACAAATGAGTTTAAGAAATCCTGGGAGAAGATACAAAGGGATTACAATATGTAGATCTTCAATGAGCTAATTGCACTGCTGTGGAGGAGGAGAGTCATATTTCTGATTGAATAATGAAAAAGAAAAAGAGAAATTAGGAAAAAAATTAAGTTTCAGGGATCCTATAGGGAGGGGTCTCTGGAAGGGCTTGGCCTACTTTCCTTGCATACCTTGACCCATCTGATGAAAATCAGGGCTTGGTACTGAAAGAAATGAAATGGGGGATTCCAGGTAGACACGCACCGGAGGTAGATGAAGCATGTTGTGACCTCTAGGAAATATGAGTGGGACATTATGGCTCTAATGCCTTTCAGGAGAGGGGATCACTTTGTGCATGGCCAGTCTCAGGTTGATCCAGGGAAGGAGGTGGGAAGGAGGCAAGAAAGCTCAGCATACAAGCCTTTCCCACAATTTAGTGGAACTGGCATCTCCAGGAGCCCTGGCTTCAGACTCATGCCAGGTCTCATTCCACAAATATTCCCCAAACCTGGCATGATTACTGCTCCTACTCTGTGTTACTTTCCTCAGAACCCATATTGTTGAACTGGACTCTATATCCTCTCCAAATAAATAAAATCTTGTATCAGGCTGCACAACACTGGTGAATGCTGGTTTCTCCTAATAACAAAGCACAGCTCCTGGAGTTTTTAGAGCTTTTCTTCTTTTCCCCTTACCCAGCCTGTAAACAGCATAAATTAGTAATCAAAAAGATACAGCTCTCTGAATCTTTTATGATGGTGTGAGCAAAAGAGAAATTTGCAGACCAAATGCTCTAATACACATATTTGTAAAGGTGGTCTTTGTTTAAGGAGAAGAATAGAAAGGCTGGAGGTTTCTCCCTCCCCTCACCTACTCTTTGTGAGCTAATTACAACCTGAATGAGCTGCTTGTCTCAGGGTCTTTCTTCAGGGCACTTTCTTGCACAATACCACGGATCTACATCAATTATCTCTGAAATCTCTTTTATTATTTGGTTTTAAAGTACCCACTTGTAAAAAAGTTATGCTGCAGCCCCAAAAATCTTGAAATGCTGCTGGAGCAAAGATTGAGTACGTGATTCTTGATTCCTCTTTCATTTTGCTCCTCTTGCAGAGTCAGAAACATACATACATGTGTACGCATCCTGTACATTTATTGTGTATATTGCAGTAGGCAGAGCTATACAAAGCCTCACATTAGTAACCATGTGTGTGGCTTTTATCCTGTCAATTTGGAGCGTCTCCCAAGTTTAGACTGATCATGGGACTTTGCTGAAAGAAAAGGTTCTCTCCAGAAAATTTGCCAAATCCCGAATTATGACCTCCTGTTTTCACCTCTGTGCAGACGGTAATATCCCTGTCAGAGCAGAGACCTGTGGATTTCACCTGGACTGAACTGAGTCCCTGGTTTCAGGATATTTTAAGCAGAAAGGCTGCTCTGCTTTAATCTGAGGTCCCTGAAACACCTCAGTAATAGAAGCTCCATATAACAATGGGGCCAGTGAAGAATGATTCTATCCTGGTTACAGTGTCCTGTTTCCTAAAATCAATGGCTCCAGGATTTCCTGACCTGGAGGTTCCACCTACTTCATTAATAACCACCAATGGACCTCTTCTAATAAAGTTGCCTAATCCTATTATTTTGTTTTGAATTAAGTTTATTCTTCAGGTCTCTTCAACATCCTGTGTTGATGAGTAGCACAATTTCATTACATGCTATATGAAGAAGCACTTCCTTTAGGTTTTGTTTTATTAAACTCCCTGCTTCGACCATTTCTGAGTTCCTTCTCTGTTTCACATTTATTTCTTTCCAGTCTGAGTGAGGGCTCTATGGGACCCAAAAAGCAATGATGCAGTAGCTGGGGAGGACAAACTTCATGTCTCCCCAACACAAACTGCAGAGCTGTTATTGTGAGGGAGACACTCTCACCACCAAGCACAGATACTGCCACTTCTGCCAGCTTCCACAACTATGATACAATGCTGATTTATGAAAACTTCCATCACATGCCTGGACACAAGACCCTTGCAGCAGCTAAAACAGACAACAGCACAGACCTACCTTAGTTACAGAAAAGCCTGAGTTTTGTGGAGGGGGGGTGGGAACAAAACAAAGGAGTTGAAAGTAAAATAACAATAACCTGATTTTCACACTGTTTGAACCTTGATTCACAAAGAGTCAAAGAGGTGTAAGTCCTAGTTTAAAAAAAACTAACCCTGTCCTGGAATCAGGTCTATAAGCACAAACACTATCTTTATGGCAAAATATTGGCAAAAGTGAGTGCATTTTATTGGTCTTGAGTTAAGTAGCAGTGCTCATGACAGTGCTGAACAGAGCCATTATCTCAGATACACGTGTGCAGAGAAGAGAAGCATTGTCCCTGCTTAGCACATGCAAGCCCACTGCAGGTGGAGTGATGATTTTCCCAAGAATCTCTGAGAGAAGGTGTAGTACTGGTGGCATCTGACCTGAGAAAGCTTCCATAAACATTTTACACTTTTTACACTTTCTAAAGGTGGGATGACTCTTACACCCTGTATTCTATCTTTTGAAATGGAATGTCTTACTAAGTTAGAGTTTTTTTATTTGATTCTTTCTCTAAGAAAGAGGAAAGAGTTGGGGATGGGGTGGGGAAAGTTCAGTATTTCAATGGAAAGAGAATAATGGTTGAACTGGAAGTCTTCCCAGTTATAAAATAAACACTGACATGTTGAAGACTAACTGTACTCTTTTTTTTGTGTTGTTTTGTGGTTTGTTTTCCTCCTAATAGATAGTTTGTTCCCATCCATCTGATTGCATTAGTTTGCCCAAGTTGAGTTTGATATTTCAGAAACCCAGACTTCACTTTCCAAGTAAGAAGAAATTGTACTGGCTTCAAAGGTATCAATATTTCATCAGGTCTTTGTTCAGCACTGGTTTTAGCTTTTCTTAATGGTGCACTTTACCAGGCAGCATTTTCATACATCATTAAACAGCAGCTATAGCACTTGTGCCCTGTTTCTGATTTACCGTAGATAGTAATGTTTAAGATCACATTAAACACCACACATGCTCTCAGCTATTTGAGCAACATCAGAGTAATGAACAGTCAATAGTCTTACTAAATTAGTACCCTTTGGAGCTCTCGTTACTGAATCAAATAAGTATCCTTGGTCCTCTGGAGAAGGAAATTCTAATGTGAAATAATGAATTTAGTGTCTAATCAAACTTAGGGGTTCCTTTTCCCTTCTGACATTCAAGAGTAAATTATATAAATTATGTAAAATAGATCTAATTCTTCCAGCACCCAAGTCCTGCAAGACATTGCTGAATAATTACACTGAGTGGCTGGGAAGCCAAGGTCCAGCCACACACTAATAAAGTTTGTGAGCAAGATAAGATAGATGGTCTGTTCTGGGGTTAGAGACAACCAAACAAGAAAATAGGGTTGGAGTTTACTTTCCAGTTCTGCCAGAGGCTTTGGGCAAAGCAACATATAATCTACTTGTACCTCCACCTCCTATCTGCAATGGAAGAGTACCAGCACTTAGTAAATCCTAACCTGCTTTTTAGGATAACTATGTAGCGACATGGGAACAACATTTTGTATTAAGAGCCCAGCAATGTTAAGTCCTCATTACAGGTGTCTAAAATTGTTGTGCTTAATTGCAATAGTCATCTTAACTAAAAGGAAAACGGATGATGAAATCAAGACAAAATGTGACTGATCAGTAAATAACTTGCAGACCCTGGCCAAGGGGTCTCTGACTACAGGAGACCCTGGCACTCACCTCCCTGAATCTAAACAAAAAACAAATTTTCACAGTTCTGATCTGCCAGTGTATTCCAAGCTACTGGTATCTAAGTACATATATAGATGTCCAACTTCACATTCCCTTTTTATTCTCCAACTCATAATCCCTATATAGGCATGAAGAGCTAAGTGTTTGCTCTGATCTCCATAGAAACAATACAGTGCTCTGAAAGAACAAACTATACCATATAATTTAGGAAGCAGATGCTTTAGGAAAGCTGCGCCATTGGCCTATGGGACAATAACAGAGGTAATAGAATTTATGCTAAATTTAGAGGAAATTATGT
The DNA here is from genome assembly GCF_017590055.1 of Onychostruthus taczanowskii. Lineage (NCBI taxonomy): Eukaryota > Metazoa > Chordata > Aves > Passeriformes > Passeridae > Onychostruthus > Onychostruthus taczanowskii. The sequence continues at coordinate 2,991,507 of NW_024499351.1, forward strand.
TTTCTCTTCCTTGTCTTCCATTTTCAAAATATATCACCTACCAATAACATCATTAGCCTTTTAAAGCACTCTGCAGTTCCTTGCTAAGAAGACATTCTATTTTTTTAAATGAAAACTTATGTTTCAGAACTACAGCTTTGTGATTCAACCTCAATATTCTTTACAAGTCACTGTTCTTATTCTTAATACTTAATACAATCACTCTTTGAATCAGGGTGGCCCAGTCTTACACAAATAGCAACAGGGTTTGAGGGTTGTATTTAAAAGCTGAGCCTGATTTAATGCCTGAACATCTAAATGTATCACAAAATATACTTTTTAAACTTCATGGAAAATGCATTCTGTTCTAGACAAAAAATTTTAAATCTCTGACATCAGTCCTCCACCCCTTTCAAAACTTCCCTTATTTTCTACCTGATCCCAGCAGATGACGAACAGGATGGGGCTACAACTGTGGCCTCTGTGCTTAAAACTGACCTCTCAAATATTAGACCTCAAGAAAACATGAACCAAGAAACATCTTGTTCACACTTTGGGGGTTCCCTACCACATCTTCCACCAAAGACTTGCTGCTGAAATTTTTCTTTTGTGTAATACTTCAATATATCACAGCTACTTTTAATTGTGCTGTGTCACTAGAGACACAGATACAATGCTGCTTTGACCCTCATTATCACACCCCCTAGTTTTCAAAGAGAATTTTCTTTGAGATTGGACACCTAGTAAACCTGGAGTTCTCTGGAAAACCCAGCCTAGTTATGTTATGAAACACACAAGATGATTAATCTACAGTATAAGAGCTTAATTATCTCCATTTCATATTCCATCTAAACGTTTAAAAGTCTAAAATTTTGTTTATTAGAAGCCTTAACATCTGCTTTATTCTCTGCATGGGTGTAATGTTTGTCCCACCGGTTTGCTCCCTAAATGTCATGTGTTTTCCAAGACTGTCCAGCAACTTAAAAGAGATTTGTTCCACACATACAAATAGAAAATCAGCAAGATGAAGCACTGTGTAGTTGTCTTCCTCTTCCAAATCATAGAGATAAAGAAAAATACAGTAAGAAAATGCAGTTGAAACCTTTCCCATAAGGGTTTATAAGCATTTTTTGAAAAATGCTTCTATTTTTATTCACATTTTACTCTATCACTTTTTAAAAGAGTCCCTTTTCTGCAGAAATTTAAAACTACATCATCTCCATATGAAACAGGAAAACAAGTATCTACCAAAATTAAGCACAATCCCCTTGTCTTTCCTACAGAAGGGTCAAAACACTGTCATGACCATTTGTGTGTGTTTGTGCATGGTGGGGTGATAGGGAATTTTTTAAGAAAGAAGAGAGGAAACAAATCACTTCCCAATTAGTTTGGCTAGACAAAACCACTCTGTATAGCCATGCACTCACTTCTTCGCAGTAACTCCCCTGTGAGCTGTACCTTGTTAAGAGGCAGCTGATGTTGAAAGCACCCAGTATAGCCTCCACTGTACATTTTCTCCTTGAGCCACAAGCTGTTGCAGGGGGAATGGCATGGGATGTTCCCGCAGGATGGTGTAACTGCAGCAGCCCTGGGCTGGGATTACTGCAGGACACCAAGCACAGAGCAAGCCCACGGCTGTTGTACCACAGCCCAGTACTTTGCACAGCTGTTCTCAGAGACTCACAGTGGAAAACAGCCATGTGCAGCAGCAGGCTTCCACCCAAAGTGCTCTGAAGTCAAAGCAGAGATATCATTGATTACAGCTGACTGTGGGTGAAGCCAACACATAGGAAACAGAACTGATACTTATCAAAACCAAAGAGGCTGTTTTTCTTTCCTGCTTTGATTGATTTTGTCATTCACTTGTGATTCCTTACTACTTTCTCCTGCACAAGGCTTAGCTAGAGAGCCTCAAAAAAAGCAATTGATCACGAATTGTGTTTGAATAAAGAGAATTAATTTTATGTTTTTCGCCTACCTTTGTTCTGTTTGGGCTCTTAAAATGACAGTGATTCCAAACCCCTCCTCCTGCCTAAATCCTGCAATGACATGTACCTTTAACTTTGTAGGCAGTTGTTTGTCAGTTCTGGGTTCAATAGCTACATAAAATAGCTGTACAAGTCTCTGCACATTTGGGACCTTGAGGGCACACTGTTCTATGAATAGCAATAATTAGCACAGATTAATTTACAAGGAGAAATCAAGTTAGGGCTTTCATTTAATTTCCTTTAAATGTAAAAACAAACCAACCACTCAACCAAAATCCCTAAAAATACCCTTTATTACCTGAAGGTCTCATTCTTTTTCAGGGATCTTCCAAGACCACTTGTACTCTCTGAAGGTTATGGCCCCTGGCATGCAGAACCATCAATTTTAAATCTCCTTGGCTTATGCAGGCATGCAATCCATTGGAGAAAATGTAAGAGTTTTCCTAGCATTCATTGGTAGTATGGTTCCTGTTTCCTTCATCATAACACATAAATCCAGCTTTGCTCTTCACCTGACAAAACTGTGAAGGGCTTATACATCCTGACAGGACAATCCAAGGATCTGCATATCCCTCATCCTACTTAGCAACCCCAACTGTACACAATACTTTAAGTTTCAGATCCATCAAGCTGTCATCTCTGCTATCCGCATGTAGAGAGGTTTTGGCTCAAGTTGGAAGTTTATGAGCAAGATTAAATCAGTGCTAACATCAGGTTCACATTTAATTCTTTAGAATAGCTGTGTTCTTACAAGGTTTTGACCTCAGCAAGACACGAACTCTGGGAGATGATCTCCTTTCATGAAGTTTCCAAGGTCTGTAATTGTGGAAATCTCTCAAGACACATCCTGATTTATCTCATCTTACAAATACATGACAGACCACAGAGCATCCTGGTTGTCTCACTGAAAGCTGCAGGAATACACATTTACAAATCTAACACTTGTACCCCAAAAATGTAGGGAAGTATTCAGTTTGGGGGAGCCAGGTCTATTCCTAGTTCTTAGGTACCAAAACTTTATTTGAGATAATGATATATTGGTAGGATGCTGTACACTCTTTTCTTTATCATCTAGGAAAGACTGTATGAGATTTAATATTCCTTACTTATCATGGGTTGCAAAATGTTGTTAAAAAACTTAGGGGAAAAAAAAAAAGGTACTTCTGAGCCAAGTTCATCCAAAATCTAAGACAGACATCTGCGGGGTTGCTGCAAATATTTTGCAGCAATATTTGTTCATTCATTCATTCCATTTTGAAAGGAATTGGATTCAATAATGTTTTCACCTTTTCTGTGTTTTCTTCCTGTCAGTGTTCCAGTGAACAAGTTTGCTGGCAACAGTTCCAAAGGGAGTGACCCGAAACGATGTACTGAATAACTGTCTTAGAAAGCATTTTAAGTACGTTTGCTGTGAATATTCCAACTAGATGCCTGATCCTAAGTGCTGTGTTTATCCAGGCACAAAGACACTTCATGGGCTGTTTGGCCAGTCAAAATGAAAGAACAGACCTTGAACGTGTGGCATATGTGGGGAACGAGGAACAGATCACTCATACCCCAGGGAGCAGACGCACTTGGAACAGCCATAGGGGCACTCCTGCCCATCCCAACCACGCCACACTGATGCAAATGTGGATAGCATTGCTGATGTCTGGGGAAAGGGATCATATCTTCAGGTGCAAGAAACAAAGGGGCACTGCAAATAAAGGGTTTGTGCCTAATATTTAGCAAAAGCCAAGCTGAGGCATGTGTAGCAAAACCTACAGGAGGCTGAGATTCCTTATAGGCTTGTGCTGAATGCTGATGCTTCTGAAAATCATTCAGGCTAAGCAGCCAAAGGCAGCTGGATATGCAAGCAGGAAACACTCCCATATGGATCTTTTGCTACAGAATATGGCCTACTAGCCCAAATTATATCTAGCCTGGGGAATCCTATGCTGCAGTGGGTGTTTATGTTCTTATTTTAAAGGTGCACTCTCTACAGAAAACCCTGCTCCTCCTTTGCTTGACTCCAAGGAGGAGTCAGGCTCAAGTAGCTGTGATGCATGCAGCTGAGCAAGTATTCATGCAAACTTTATTGCCACATCTGTAACCTTTCAGGGCAATATAGTTTCTTGCCAGATTGCTAAGATAGAGAAAATACTGTGCTGCACATGCTCAGGTCCAACAGCTGAATGTACACACGTAGGGGATGCCGGTACAAAGGGCCAGATACTCCAGCTGCTGTCTATCAGCCCAGTTTCATAACGGGGATCCCTATTTTCAATCTGACCCATGAGTGCTTACAAACAAGGTTCAGAATAATTTCCTCAGCTCAGACTGCTAACCATCCTCTAGGGGATGCTGGTACAAAGGGCCAGATACCAGCTGCTGTCTATCAGCCCAGTTTCATAACGGGGATCCCTATTTTCAATCTGACCCATGAGTGCTTACAAACAAGGTTCAGAATAATTTCCTCAGCTCAGACTGCTAACCATCCTGTTGGGAGTGAAAGCTAGGCTGAGCTTTCTGAAGGAAAATGAGATTTAAAAGTTCAGTTAATGATGCACTCTTCTATCTCACAGGTTCATGTACTTCAAAAGGCATTTTTGGATGCTACTGTCCAAACCAACATCTTCAGTTCTTGTGGTCTGGGCTAGAGCATCTGTGTTTGAAGAAGCTATTGTAAATGCAAGATAAAATATCTAGGAAAAGGTTCCTTTCTAGGAAAGCCACTTCCCAGTACAGTTTAAATTGATCTGAAAAGTCAGGTAGTCTACTACAAGGAGGCTCCCTGGATATAGTCTACCAAATGATACCTCTCCATTCCCTAAGTATTCCTCATGCAGCAGTGTTTAGGGATGAATGATTTTTAGAGAGGAACAGGTAAGAAGGAAAGACACAGATATTACAACAGCTGCATGCTATTTTAAGAATCTTTTAAATGGAGAACCTCCCCTGCTACCATATCCATCACATTTAGGCTTTCAAAGCACCTAAACTAGCACCTAAAGCTCTGATTAGCCCTTTGGTCAAGCTGCCTTCTTTCTGTCCTTTAACTGTACAGGGCCACCAAAAAAAGCTGGCTAACAGTCCAGAAAATATAGTGTCAGCTTAGTTAGTGCTGTATCTCTTCCATCAGCTGGACAGATCACACAGATATGGCTGGACAACTGATTTCTTTTAGCAAAGACAGTTTAATGCAAGTTTGCATCCCTCCTCCTTTATCCTTAGATAAATGGCATGACAGGAGGGAAAATTGCTTCCTGTCCACCAAGAAAACCTAATGAGAGGAAAAAAATCGAATATGTTCATATCATTGCCAATAGCTGTATTAACTCCAGTTGCAGCAATATGTTCCGGATGAAAGGGACAAGAGATAAAAGTAAGGCGAGATACCACGCCTCCATCTCATGCCAGATGGGCAGATTCTTTTCTCAACGTGTTCTGCTGAAAGTAGTGGGCACATCTGCAACCCAGTAGCACCACCTCAGTGAAAAGTGGGGTTTTGATTCACCTTGCCAAGTCCAGGTGCCTGCAGCACCAATGTTAACCTCTGGGTGAGCTGAAGACCCACGCTTTACACCAACAGGGCACCTCATCCTGAAGTAAACATCTATTCCAGGTTGGGTCGACACCAAAAGTTCCTTTGTTTTTTTCCCACCTGTGAAAGAAGTCCACATACATCCCAATATAGACTCCTACAACAAAAGTGCCCGGAGGCAGCTGAGATGAATGCTATTACAGGTATCACTTAGATATGGAGTCACTTCTCAAAGATTAACCTGCAGATTTTGAGTACTGTCATTATATCAAAAGATGGGACACTTAAGCAGTATCCCACATGATTTATTTGTTCAGTAGAAATGAAAAAGAAAGTTTTCCAAGACTTTGCTTTACTAGTTTTGCTTTTGTTCCCTCTTACTCCTGGCTGGGCCAGAAAAATATGTGATTTTTTTTTTTTGGATGCCTAATTCACCTCTCCCATGATATCACTCAGTTTGATGGTGTCAATCAGTAGATGCATGTAGCTCCTAATATTCTGATATTCCATGTTAGACCTAGAGATAGCCAAGAACCACAAAGAGAGACAAAAATAATTAAAAATAATAATTCTGACTATTCTTAGAGAGCAGTTTTCTAGCTCAGGGTTGATATGGGGTGAAATACTACACCAATATTTTCAAGCACGGAAAACCAGGGCAAAATAGGAGCAATTTGAGCTGTTAAGGGGTTGTTTGGGTTTTTTTCACCCTCTTTAAATTCCAAATGTTCCTGTCTTGCATTTTGCAAGACTGTCTCCACCACATCAGCCATCCCCTTTGCAGAGAGCAAATTTCACTTTCTTCTTCTTAGAAGGAAAAAACTAAAATGCCTGTCAAATTTCACCACAATTTTATTTTCTCCAACACTACAGAATTATTAACCCAGGGGTAATTTGTGTTCGGCAACTTCTTGCTAAAAATACAGTGTTTTGCAAGCTTGGACAATGACTGCTAAAACCAATGGGCCAGATTCACCTTGGCATTGCTCTATTTCTACGCTGCCATAATAGCACTTTAATCAACAAGCAGAACTGACATAAAGCACTGATGCATCAGGCCCATCATATAGAGTACACCCACTTAATCAGGTAATCAACTTAATCAGGACACTTCCCAAGGAACCAAATTAAGCCTAATGACACCAAGTGGCAAGGACTGCTGCTTAATTGGGATAGTAATTCTGCTTATGGTAATTGGGATGCCTGCAGGTGATTAAATGATACTGAGCTAAGAAGAAACAATCTCTCTGATGCTCTGAGACTCAGTGATTTGTCTCTCTTCAAAAGCCTCTGTCAACAGTCATTCAGCAAAACAAAACTTGTAGAATTCTCTCATTTTTGTATTCTTTGAACAGAGCATTTCAAGATGGAAATAGGAACATAGAAACAAAAAGGAAAAAACCTTATGTCAGAATCCAGCGCTAGGGATAGTACCAAAACCCCCACCAAAAAATTATAAAAAAAAAATCAAAACATAGTGGCACATTTTTGTCTGGGGGAGACATAACTTCAAGTCATTAAAAGCTTCTTTCTGCCTGCCTTTTCAAATGTGCCTGTAGTTGATGTTTCAGAGCACAGCAAAATTTCAGAGAAATGGAAGTGCCCAGACTCATGACAGCTAAGGACTTCTTACAGATAAGGCACATGTGAGGAGCAAAGGAAGGGATCACACAGCTGCCACCCACGATTTCCCATTCTATTTTAGAGCACAGAAATGATTTGCAAAGTACAAAGAAAGAGATGGCTGAAAAATATAACTGAAAAGTATTTCTTCTTAAGATTATTTTTTTTTCCTTCAAAACACCTCTAATTTCTATCCAGAATAGGCATGAGATGTTCTAAAGTTAAAACCTGTCCTTCCTTTGAAATAGCATTGGAAATCATAAAGTTCTTCTGGAATTAGGTCACTGATACAACAGCAGACTTTCAGAGACCAGACTTAAAGGACCTTTTAAAAGTGCTTTTTACTTTTTAGGGGTCACTTTGCACCATTTAATTAGTAAAAAAGCAGGGTCTCATAGAACACTCTAAGAAAATGTGGGAGATGAGATGCTGCTCCTTTTATACAGTGTGTTTATTTGCAAAAATTGAGAATATTTTGGGTTTTCTTATTCTTTCCTGTGATATTTTCCTACCCACCAAATGCACAGATTTATGGCATGGTTGTAACTCCTTTCTTCACAGATTTTTTTTTGAGATACAGCCCTGCTACTTCTCCTTCAAAGCAATAAGCTTTATACAATCCATTCAAAGCAATAAGCATTAATGCACCCCAGCCCTGAGATCTGTATCACCACAGCCCTCCTAAGCAGAGGACACTCCTTAAGCCTTCTGCCCTCAAAGACCTACTTAAAAGAATAACTATCTATCTCATTTTTTTAAATTTTAATCAAATTTAACAATTGCCTCATTTTTGTGTCTTGTTGAGACCCTTACATGCAATACTCCACTTTTCTTTCAAAAAGGAGGATTTGTTTCCTGTCACTTGGCTATTTCTTTTCCCTGGGCTTTACTATGCCTCTATTTTTTTCATCACATACTTCCTAAGTCAGTGTACTTACCAGACACCTGTATGTTTTCAGGTAAGCTGGTTTTTACGTGACTGTTCTGAACATTTCAAAGGATAACTCAGTCTTACCTCCATCAGCATTTAATCTACTTGATCCTGATTTATTGCCTTGTCATGTTATTAGTTTTGTTAAGGGAACAAAACAAGTGTGTGTGCAGGGTGAGACTAGAGGGGAAATTGACATTCCTGTTTGCCTTTATCCATTTGCAGAAATTCCCAAAAACGTACTCTCAAAGGAAAGGGTAAGAGATTGAAGCCCTATAAAGGGAATTATGAACTCCCTGAAGACCTACAAATAGACAGGCCTCTGCTGATTCGTGCTTCTCAGATCTGCCTGCCTGCACGAGGGTTCCCAGAGGAGTGCCAGCAGGGAACAGCTCTGACATGCTTCCAAAGCTATGGCATTTGTGTTTCCTGGTTGCTTCTGAGCACTCCAGCAGGACTTTCCCCTTCATTCCCTGCTGGTTCCACCAGGCTTCAGGAAGCAGCGAGCAATTGCAGAGGTTAATTGCTTTTAACTAAAACCCTCCAATGTGGTCAAAGAGGCTGAGAGAGCACCACTGCAGTTGTGTTTGCTGGGAGATGCAATTTGCTGTGTGAACTCATCAACTCGGCGCTCCCTCTCCCTCCCTCTGCTTTTGCCCATTTTGCATCACATCTGATGAAATCAAACTTGCACAGCAGTTGCTGGTGAACCCAGCTAGATGGCCCCCTCCCCCATTAGCACGTACAAAACACAATAAATAAATTCTAATAAATATATCTTAAAATCAAAACCATTTTGCGTTGCTTAACTGAGTGCATAACTAGTCCTTTGTACACATATTTGTACAAAGTGTTGCCTGTAATTTTAAAGATGCTTGCCTCAGGGAGGTTTCATTTTTCCATTGAAGTCCCCTTGATTTACTGTACGCAATATGTTACAGCTTCCTTATTTGCTCCTTTGGGACAGTTACTGACAGTAAATCTCTATTAAAATATTCTTCCATATGGTTGCATGAAAATTTTATTGCAGTGAGCCTGAGGCTGAAGGTCACAGCTGAGTAGCTGCAGTTAAGTATTGCAGTCTATGGACTCTGAGGTACATCTGTTCTGGGAGCTGGAGCAAAATTAGAATTTTACTGTCAATAGCAGTTCTCCAAAACTGGTTCCATTTGTTTACCATCACAGGCCCATAGCAAGGCAGTACCCACCACTTACACATTACAGGCCATTGTGGCTGCATGATTTAGGTCTTCAGATCCAATCCAAAAATTACAGAGTCTGGAGGTCGCTGGAGAGAGTCCCTAATGTATATTTCATTTACAAGATATGAAAATTTAATTTTCTCTCACATGATTTGACTCTATCACTTGCTTACACACTTTTTGGCATGTGTTCAGTGAAAGGTTTTCTGGGCAGTATATCACACAAACTTTATAACAGATACAAAAGTATGATTTTTAATTGACTATTTGAAGCAAATAGCCAGCTTGCAGGAACACCTTGCTGTTGCTTGCATAACCAAGTCAAGAAAAAAACCCTATCACTCACATGGTTTGGATGCCATCAGATCTGCTGGTCAGTACCTTTGGCTCCTGATGTAGAAATGCCCACAATTTGTACAACCTGGAAAGCTGTTTGAAAACAACATTCCACTGTGGAGGACCACAGAGTATCAGAGTGTTAGGTTGCTCTAAACATTACATTTAGCAATTGTTGCCAGGGTCAGCCAAATGTTAATCTACTGCTTGTATTTGTTTGAAATAAAAAAGGAAACACTGAGGCATATTTCTAAGCCCATCTTGTTTAGCAATGTGACATCTATCAGAATGGCTCCGAGCCAAAGCAGGCCTTTCCAATATGCAGCGTAATTTGGAATTTCTAAAAGAGAAATCAAACCTAAAATGCATTTGTGATTTTAACCTACGTTAACAATTTTTTTTAAAAGGTTACAGTGTGCAGTTTGATGGTGTTGTGGAAAACTTCCAGCTGAGAGGTCTGAGAAGGTCAGGAATAGAGTAAATTTTTGAGACACTAAAGCCTGTTAGAGAGAAGCAGTAATTTGGAGAACAATCAGCAGAGCTCCAGACCCCCAGGGAATCTGACTGGAGATTCCATAGAAGGGGATCTCACCACTGGTAGCACTTGTTCTGACCTTCTGGGATAGAGGTAATTTTCTGAATGCAGCCAGTAGACAGAAGAGCTGGCAGAGGAGGAGCTGGGGAAAGTGTGATTTATACAGTGTATTCACAAAGGGGAATTTCCAGTGAAATTTGGATCACTATTGTGAAGCAGTTTCTTGAACAAGGAGATGTGATGAATGTTTAGACTCACCTTGATATGTGTCAAACTAGCTTTTTTCTGAATCAAAAGATGAACAGCACTGAATGCATTACATCAGCCCAAATTCATAATGTTACAGTATATCTGGGTGCCCAGATACCTCAGAAGCCTACTGGATTTTTTAAACTATTTTTTTTAACAACAGCTATTTTTGGGTTGATGTCCGTGCAAGAATGTACCTACTGCAATTACAGCACCTGAAACCAGGCATGGCGCATATAGCAAATATTGGCTAGCTAGAATTTCAATTTCCAATCTCACTATTAATTGCCCTCTGAAAATCTTATACGAGTTAACCAATTCTTAGATCTCCACCAAACCTGCAATACATTTCCACATCCTGATCACACATATGGCATGAAGGAAAGTTCTTTTCCTTTTTGAGGCCAAGCCATAAGGCATGAAGAATGACTTGGTTCGATGCCTCACCAAACTGCAGATGAGGATACCTTTGGAACTGGCGCTCAGTTCTCTAATTGCATGTGATAACTTCTTCACACCGACAATGGCACACTTCAATCAAAAGCGAGTGCCTTCTTTGAGCTGGGAAAGTGCTAGCTAGAAGCAACTGTTTGGATGCCCATTACTGGTTCATTATGGATTTTAAACCACACAGAAATATATCTTGCAGTGTAGACACCTATTTTGGTTTTACAGCTAAGAGTTAATACTAATTAGATGCTTTGGTACTCACAGGCTTAATTAGCTCACTTGAAACTTATTGTTTTAAAGTAGAAGAGATGTGAAGTTGCCATAATATTTTACCAAAATAGATATGTAATATGAGAAAATGAAACTAATTCCCCACTGCTCTCTCCCACACCCTGACAAGCTGATAAAAATGATATTAGGTGATTAAACATAGAAATAAAAAAAAGGAGGCAGACATAATGACAAACTGTAATGAAGTTAAACAGCTGGCAGACTCCTTGGTGAATTTGCCACCTGATGACTTGTACTAAGATGCAGGCAATGCCCTCAGCTCACTGATCAGCTGGCAACCCCTGGTGCAAACACCAAAGATCCCATCCGGTTCATTAATTGTCTTGATGGAAACTAGCTCTCTTTCTAAAAGGACAGAAACCCTCCATTTCAGATGTGTGCATCCAAGGAGAAAAAAAAACAAATAAAGGAACAACCTAAAGACCTCTGAATAGAACAGAGTAGTGCAAGACTAATACTCTTGGATGAATCCTGGCTAATTTGCAGTTGGGACTGTGCTGGCAGCACCTGGCTTATTTAAAAGACATAAAGATATTAATTCTCTTTAGCTTGAGAGGAATGGTTTTGAAATACAGGAATTGGTAGATTCCTTCCCACTGAGTTCCAGGTGAAGTGAGCAAAATTAATCTTCTAAATTGTATGTTAAGGAAAGCAGGAGAATAGCTAGAACAGCCAATGTTATCACCACCTGATCACCCACTGACAACTGAAATTCCATTTCCCTTTACTGCTTATAACCAATATCAGCAAGTACAAAGCTAGAGCCATCCTCTCCCTGGCCCCTGGCAGAATTCCCATGACAGAACATCACATGAGCACCACATGCAGAATGCACACAGCAGTCCTGACCCTGCAAAGCTGCCCACACATGTGTTCTGCAGAAGCACCTGCCTCATCCCCAGGACTTCTCAAAGCAAAGGACATGCTGAAACATTTAAGGGCTCAGATGTGGCTGGTGTCTGTACCTCCCATGCTGCCTCCATCCCTACCCAGTAGAGCTTGCAGGCCCCTGTGCAAGTGTTTGCTCTGTGTAAAGTCATTGCAACACAAGATCCTCAATGGCCATAAATGCAGCTTTACAGGTCATCTTACAGCTCCCTCACTCATCCACAAGACAGGGCTTTCTGCAACTTAGAATTTAATGCTTGGCAAGAACCACAAGTAAATACTTCTCTTTGCAGGACTTTTAATGCTGGCTCAGTACAAAGATCTGTGTTATCAAGTACTTGTATTTCTGTTGCCCCACAATTTCTCACTCCATCCATGCATTTCCATATGTAATGCTGGCATAGGGTGCTAGCCTTGGGGATGGGGGAAAGCCCCACTCTTTTTCAAAATTATCTGATTTGTTAGAAATTCTTTCATTATTTGAAGCCTATTTTGATGAAGGGGATGCTTCTCCTTTAGTATTCATATTTGCTGTAGTAACAATCAACTTCTCACAGGTCAGCAGAGCAAGGAGATTTGTTGAGCACCAGAAAACAATTTTTTATCATTCATTCACTCTTCAAGTTCATGCTCTCCACAGAAATAATGTTAAAATATCTCAGAAAACACATTTTTGTATCCTAAAGATTTTTTTAAAAATTAACACTAGGGCTTCATTTATCAATTTTGAGATCTACAGCTGAGAGAAGAGCTTATCTCCAGCGAGCTTGTGGAGCAGAACTGGAGTGTGCCTCCACAAGCCAAACACCCACACTTGAAACTATTTTGGTTTTCATTGCTATTGATTTCTTTTTTTCCCCCTGCTCTAAACTCTTTGTAAATCCTCCTCTTTCATGTTAGATTTCTTCTCATCTGCTTGCCTGCTGCATAGACACTATTTGTTTGCTTATGTTTTACCTACATCACTATCTATTTTTCTTAAAAGTGCCTTTTGCCCCACATTTTGTTTCACAGGTTTTCTGTTGCTCATTACCAGGCCTCATTGCTCCTAACATGCTGTTCCTGGCCCTTGCCCCAGCTCAGCTATCTTCTTGTTTCCCACTCCTCACTTTCCTTCTCTGTTTGTCCCCTTGCCCCCTGCTTGTTCCTTTAGTGCCCAGGTCACCCTCTCCACCCCAAACCGGAGTATGCAGCAGGCACCCAGCAGGGCTGTCCCACTTTCTCCTCACCCGGATATCTTCCCATGAGCAAAAAATACATACAGAACCAGTAGGGCCCTAGACGTGTATCAAAAGCTTGATGCACATAAATTAAAGCAAGTTGATAAGTAATTTATTTTTCTCTGTATCTATTAAACACAGCCCAAACTGCCCTGGACATATTAAAGCTGGAAATTAGAAGAAGGTTTATAATCATGAGAAGAAAGACAGCCTCTCAGTAGGAGTAGTGAGGGCAAGAAACCTAAATGGTTTCAAGATGGAACTAGACAAGTGTTTGAAAGATATCATATGATGTGGTTGCCTTCAACAGCAGGAGACAGGAGTCGATGACTTCGGAAGTTCCTTTCAATCTTAATTCTTATCTTCCTGTGTGGGCCAAATGTCACCCACAGCAGAGTGAGGATGAGCCCTACAGAGACAAGGCACAGGAAAGGCAGCCACAGGCCAGAAAACTGGGGTGCAAAGAGAACAGTTAAGACCAGAGTACCCTGATGAAGGACACTGAAGTACATTTCAAAAGGATGACAAGGTGTCTATTCTGTTCAGATGTGGATGGAACACCCTGTAGTGCCTCTCTGCGTTTCTTCCGCAGAGAAGAGGATAGCAGCTAGGAACTTCCTTTCCCTTTTCTGAAAAACTTCCTGTCTTTGGCTGAGAAAACTCAGGCTCTGCAGCAGTCAAGGGACATTTCCTCCCTGTACAAGGTTTCAGAAGGATTGACATGCTGAGTGACAAAGTAAAATTAAGTTAAAAGCCAAATCAAACTGCATCCACTGGGTTCTGTTTCATGCTTGTTTTACAGTGGCTGCAGAACGAGACCTCCCAGTGACAGCCTGGGCACCAGGTTGCAGTGGACTGTGACCCAGCCAGAAGGGCTTGAGGAGGTCTCTCCTGTCAGCTGAGCTGGCCCTGACAGCAGTCCCCACTGCAAGCTCAAACTGCTGGTTGTCTTCATCAGAATGCTGATTTTGGCATCTTCAGCAGAAGAAGGACCAGTGAATGTATTTTGCCTTGCAACAGAGGCAGCTGTCAGTGAGCACAGAGATGCTCAGCTGAAGGGAGGTCTCTTGCTAAGCTCTTTTAGCTCGCCTGCCCCAAAATGCTATGAGTGGTAGCAGCTGGGATGCCATGGTAAGCAGTGATGCTGGGAGGGCAGGCTGACATTTGTGAATCATTCAAGACCCCTGTAACACAACCTGCCTAACCCCGTCAGACCGGCTCTGCCTGTCATTTATTATTTGCCTCTTTGCCTGCAGCTCCTTTTGAAGCTTTAAAAGCTTTTGGGTTTGATAGTAAAAGGACATTTCTGCCTTGCCTGTGGAAATGTTAGTCCCTGTATTGTTTGGTCCACAATAAAAATATGTGTTTCAGTTTGATTTACTGCTCTCAGTTTATTTTATCTTAAGTTGGCAGCATTTCCTGGGTTGGATTTTGCTGATGGCCTTACAATTCCTTTTTCTGTATTAGAACAGCCAGTTTTTATGTCTGTTATTCCAAATCCAGGACCATATTCAAAATGACTAGGAGTTGTAGTGTTTGAAATCTGATTATTTACAGCAATGCTTCTACTTGTGGAGGCATTTTTGGTAGAAGTTGTCTGAAAGCAGACACATGGACTCAATTGAAGACATGTTTTTAAAGTTACTTGTCAGAGAAATTAATCCTTCTGGACACTTTGGAGCTTTTAAGGGTTTTCTTTCTTTATAGTCAAATTATATTTAGTCAAAAAAACCCAAAAAACCACAGCACCAAGCAGGTTTCAGAATGCAGGCCTGCCTTGTGGGCTGCCAGCATGGCATCTAGGCCTAGGCATCCCATCTAAGGTGACAGTGTGAGCAGGCAGACCTGTCACCCCCAGCCCCCTCTGCCCTCCCCTGGCTCCCACTTGCGCCACCCAAGCTGCACTAACAGCTCCATGAGCTCCCCATGTCCATGACTGGCAGTGCTAGAGGCAAACCCGGCCAGCTCACATCCACTTCTCCCCTCCCACATCTCTCAAAATGTCTGTCAGGTGCTTGCAAACCTCCACAGAGCCCACCAGCCCGCACCGATACAGCACTAGGCTCAGGAGGTGACTTTATGTCCCTTTTCCAAACTAAACGTTTTGCCTGTGCAGTTTAGTTCCCTTCATGCAATGCAAGGGTCAAGGCACCAGGCTTCACACAAGAGCTTTGGGATCTGCAGCCTGGCACTGACCTTTCCAAAGGAGATAAAGCACCTTAAATTCCACCTCAAAACTCCCTAGTCTGCTGCTCTATTACCGTTGCCTTCCTAAATACAAAGGCCCAAATAAAATTTAGCAAAACACAGCCAACAAGATCCTCAGAAGAAAAAAAGAAACTCAGTGGAACAGCTGGCTGGATATAAAGTCCAATAAAAACGAGGCATACGCAAAGTTTCCAGGCCAGCACAGGAAGATTTTTCCTACTAAGTCAATATGTAGGATTACACCTTTCTGACACTGATGTAAAGTTCATTGAAGAAAGATTATTTGGTTTTTGTTTTTATGGGCTTTTCCCTCTGACTTCTGCTGGATTCAATAGGAATCAACAGGGCTGGAGTTGGGGCTCCTGTAGTGGAACCCAGACTTTGTTTTTCATTAAAATAATCTTCATGCTGGCTGGCAAATTCCTGAAGTGATGGGACACACAGCCAGGAAAAGACATAAATCCTTGGACACAGAGATAGAACGGCCAAAATTCAAATGGGTACCAGAGTTGTCAAAACTCCCAGCAGACTCAGGACAGGGCCAAACCAGAACTGCAGTCTGTTCACTCCCAGAGTGAGTGGATGGCGCAAGTCCTCACAACAAAAGCTCACAAATACTCAGAACACTCCTCCCCCAGTGAAAATAAACACCAGGCCTACAGAGAACTAGATTCCCTTCAAATATGGTTAATCTTTAATAGCTGTCTCTTTCTTTTCTGAAGCAGCACACTTTTCTGTGGAGCAAGACACAAAGTAGGAGAAGCGTGATGGCAGGTGTATCTGCTTCATTTTCCATCCCCTGGGTGGAAATCACTGATCTTCTATTTGTAACACAATAAACTAAAGACAAAATGGATAAAAGTATTCAAGCTAGCCCCTAATATTTTTTCATCCACTTAAAAATATGAGAACATAGCACTGGTTTAACCATGCTGGGAATTAAACCTGCTATATCTAGATTGACTTTGAGCAATAGGTCTTGCTGCTTCCAGGGGGTTCTTTCAGAATAGAGTTGATCAACAGGCCATATCAACTCCTTTGAGTTATTTCATATACCGCACACACTAAATCACTTGAAGCCAACATATCACTGACACAATTGACCATGATAGCTCCTTTGGAGCACTTACAGTTTATCATACCAATGGGGTTGTCAGACACGCTTGCAAAGCCTGTGAGATAAACACCTGTGTTTTAAAAATCCTTTACTGCACAAGCTCATGGCCATTTTGGAAATGCTGTAACTTTCTTTCTCCTCATTAATTGCCATCCTGTTAAACATCTGCTCAATGACCATCTAGCTGCACCATTCTGGCTGAAAAAGGTGAGATTGCCATTCTTTTAAACTGAGAATAATACCTTTAGAAGGCTAAGGAAGTATTTTGCATTGTCAGGATTTATTATTAATTCTATGGTCGTATCATGGGGTCATGAATGAGAGATTTCCTTCACTTGTATTTGAAATCCTATCCTGAAACATTAATATGCTGCTTTTTCACATTCCATGCTTACTGATTAATTTGATTTCAAATGGTGTATGTTACTACAGTTCCACTGAAGAGGATGGAAGGAGTCCAATTTACCCCATGCAAGAAGCTGGCTCCCTGCCACTGAATAATAGGCAAAATTAAACTTCTCAGAAAAATTTTATCAACACACTTAAGGCATTGAAGATAATGCACCCAGTCACAAAACCACAACTGAGTTATTAGGAACACCATGACATGCTGTATGAAATCCGAACAACAGCATTTCAGAAAAGAACACAGGCAATATTTTTGGTCTGTACTGTTTGATGTGAGATTTATGTCTAGATTTCCTTCAGAAAGTAGTTTAATTGGCACTGCTCTTAAACACTTGCAAATTCTGCCCTGGACATTGCCAGCCCATTTCAATCTATCATCTCAAATGCAGATTTCAATGCCTAACTTTGGGTGTCCACTATGTAGAAGCTGGACATAATCTCAAACTTCATGGTTTGAAGCTTGAAACAAACAACTGATAAATGTAAACATGCCACAAATATCACAGAATATAGTGTAGTACCTATATG
Source organism: Onychostruthus taczanowskii (assembly GCF_017590055.1). Classification (NCBI taxonomy): domain Eukaryota; kingdom Metazoa; phylum Chordata; class Aves; order Passeriformes; family Passeridae; genus Onychostruthus; species Onychostruthus taczanowskii. Next base: position 3,008,983 of record NW_024499351.1, read on the forward strand.
TATGCCTTCCACTTCTATTGAGGAAAAAAACCCTGATATACTCAATACTAAATTGGGACCCATTTATATTAACATAGCAGGAAGCTGAAAATCCAGACCAAGTCGTTGTGTGTCTTAAGTAAAAGCATTGCATCAGCAATTCTATTTACTCAGTCCAAGGCTGCTTTCATTTCTTGCTTGTTTTGCTATATATTTCTATTGAGGGAACACTTTCTCAGCAGCTTTTAGTCACTTCTTAAATGCATTTTATGAGGAGACAAAGTCAAATCACTATTACTTAATTAACACAATTGCGAAGACTTCACTCCAGCTACACAATAGCTTTCCTGATCTTGCAGAAGGATGCATGACTTCATTATTGAGTATATTGTTTCCTATAAACATATAAAACCCCAACAATAACAATCCCATCAGCTGAAATGAAGTTATCTGGGAACAGAATTAAACTCTAAATGACCCTTTGCTCCACTCCATAGACCCCTATTAATAATTCTAATCTAATCAGTGTGGATAAATGTACTGTTGCAGCCTATGCCAGGCACTCTGCCAGGAGGTCCTCCTGCAGTCCATCTGATTCATTCCAGCCCAGAGCTTCTCTGGAGAAGACTCATCTTGCATGGAGAGGCCACTGGCTGACTTGTTCTGTTATCTTTTAGTGGCAAAGTCATGTCCTTGCAACTGATAGACACTTTTCTTTGTAAATAACCCTGGAGTGAGTGATAGAGCTTTTGCCAGACAAAGCCTGTAAATAGCTAGGCATTATTCATGCCAGGCCTGAGAACACTGTGTCACAGCTGACAAATTTATGGTAGATATGAGCTCACCTCTTCCACAAATATATACTTTCCCAGCAAATTCATCACATGTTTTAATGCCCCCATACTGAATTTGTCAGCTGTCTGTCCCTGCACATTGTTTCCTTTGGATTCCTGTCAAGGATTGTTTGTTAAAATCACCTCCCTCTTCCATCCTTCAACTACTAGCCCCAGGAAAGATCAATGATGACACATCTATTGATAATATTTTATATTCAACTATTTGGGTCATAAATCATTTTAACAATGCTGATATGTTTATTGAGTGTCTGCTGGCATTGCAATTATATAGAAAGTGATGTCACCCTAAATCTTGGCTTGTTGGATTGCTTTCTATTCCCTCCTTCCCACTCCCACTCCAGTTGTCACTGGAATGTCACTTTTTATTTTGGCATTCCCACTTTAGAAGCAGTGAGAACTCTGGCATTTTAGTGAAGGTGTGAAGTCCCAGAGTCTCTGTCTCCCATTAAAACCAAACATGCAAATGCATCTCCCATCAGTATGTGAAGGCACTGCTTCAAATCTACCCAGCTCCCTGGTGGAAAGCAGGATGGAAAGAGGGATGGCAGGAGGACACCACTTCTGCTCTCCACCCTGACTCAGGATCCTTCTCCAAGCCCTGCACACCTGTCTCTGTGACCAAAGTCAAAGCTGCACCTCACAAGGGAAAGAGAGGAGAGAAGATACTGAAACCCTATGGTCATCAGTCCTGCAAGAAGGCTCAGAGAGGTTAAAAGTCTCCCCCTTGGCCCTGTTCTGCCTGCATACTCAGCAAGGTCTCCATTTCAGGCAAACCACTCTACCTGCAGACCTTTGGTTCAGAAGATTACCAGGAAAAATCTGGAAAGCCAAAAAAAAATTGCTGCTACTCCTGGATTTGCAGTCTTCCTCCCTGCACAGCTGCAGCTCCAGGGAATTTACTCCATTGCACAGAGAGAACTGACTCCACCGTTCAGTTCTTTATATTGTTTTGGCTTTTAATTCATGACTACATCATGCAGTTGCAACACTTCTAAAAAAAGAAAGATCTAGAGCTTTGCAATTCATTGAAGACTGGTTTCCTCCTTAGTAAGGTGGTGTTATACCCATTCAAAGAGAAGCAAGAGAAAGCAAGAGAGTGCTGGCGAGCAGGAAAAGTCACATTTTCTCCTTGAATGCAAAATGTCATCATTCATTAGAGAAGACTTAAAAGTAGACTTTTCTCCCAAAAAGCAGACAGCAGGCAGGATTTACTCTACTTCATCATCTGTTTCATCAGCTTGTTAGATTTAGTGGCGGTCTTTATTACTTTTTTTTTTTTTTTTTAGTGCTCTAAACATATAGGAGAAATCATCTTGGTATATGGGAAAGATTTTTATAAATGCACAAAGGTGAAAAGGGCCCAAAGCATTTTTCCTTGAGATGCACATTTTCATTTATGTACCATATACACAGAGCTGATTTTGTCATTACCAATGATGGGACACACTTCTTAAAATATATTTCAAATATGCAGCCAACTACTTCTGAAGTAGCCCACTAATTTCAAATTTTTATGCTCTGACTTCACAAACCTATAAAACTGGACAAGAATCCTGATGAGAATTTCAGGCTCTATAGAAATACATTGAGAATGTAGTTTTTTATTTGGTACACTGGCATATCAACATGTAGATTTAACCTTTCTCATAGCTTTCCTGAATGTGATGTTTCAAAGGCAAATTTAAATATCTTTTATCCCATTGAAACTTCACTGTGTCAAAAGATACTACTTTAGATCTACACAGACTGAAGCAAGCACACAGCCTGGTCCTGGATTTCAGGTAGTGGGTCCAGCAAAGAGTAAATCTGCCAAAAAGGGCAAAATTTAGAGCTGTAGTGAAATCTCACTTCTGGTTTTGCAAAAGATGCAGATACATTTAGTATTTAGATTTTAGAACCTCTATGAAAGTGTTAGGAGAACAGGTACCACAGACAAGCAAAAATTTCTGTTGGATAAGTGCACTTTTGCGACTTGCCTTGTTCACCCTGTAACTGTTTGAATGAATCTTGGCTGATTCAATTTGTTAAGTTTCTTTAACAAAATCCCCATACCAGACTACTTTCAGAGGTGCTCCGGCTTTTTGTGAACACTTCATGGAAATTTTGTCAACGTTTCATAACTCTGAAAGGTATTTTCCTGTTTCTGGTGCTTCCATTTTCCTTAACACTGAAGGCTGAGATGCCTTATAGCCTGTTCATCTTTATCTTAATGGAAATCCTGGTAAAGAAGAGGGAAGTTAATGCTTTTCCATTGGGAATGAAGAAATGCACTAGTTATGGGGGGCTTAGCCTAAAATTTACAGAAGTCAAAAAGAAAGTCTCCAACTTTTCTGGCTTCAAAACAACTGCACATTCCATTAGAATGACTGCAGGCATAAATCAGCTCTGGGTTATGCTGTCAGATAACCCACTAGATATCTACTTATCCCTGTTTGGTTTCAACAACATAATTTATGTACACACTCTTCAGTACCTTGTGTATATAGATAGATGACAAATCTTGATACATAAAATTACAATAATTGTGGTTTCCACTCTGAACTGTGTCTCCCGCTGCCTTGTGCAAGCAGAGACCAAACATTCCTATCTAAGAAAGGCTCTTAGATCTGATTGAGTTGCTAGGCAATGTGAACACGTGATGGGAACCAGGCAGATCAGGGTTCAAAGTCCCTCAGAAAAGGTCACAGATCCACCCAAATCTGGGCAGTTAACCACAGTACCCACTTCTGTAGCCCAAATCACCTTAGACCACCACCTTTACAGCCAATGAAGCCTCATGGCCTTTTCCATTTTGGTGATTTATTCTAGTTAAGACCCCCTTATTCTTCCAATTGTTTAATTGAAATGTACCAAAGAGGTACCTGGGATTAAAGCACAACTTTTAAATGTAAAAAGTGAGATGTACATGCAGGTGATTGCAAAATGTAATTTACTGGGATAAATAAGTGTAAGGATTTGAGATGCCTTTTGCTTCTTCAAGTATTCTTTAGAAATGTAGTCCTAAATATCTTCAAATCCATTTGCATCCAGGGTCTTGTTCTGCTCCCAAAGAGGGTAGTACTTTTCCAAAGGGTTTTAACAAGGAAAAAAAATATCATATAGACGCCAAAGTTTGGTTCAAAGTCATGTTATATACTGCCTTAGCTCCAGTCTCACTTATAGAGATCATTATCAGGAGTTCATATGCTCATGTGCTTTTTAAACCAGGCTGAATTCTGGACCAGACACTTTGCTAACAAAATACATTGAAAAGCATGAAGAAAAATATTAACAATGATGATACACCCTTGAAAGTATATTTGATACATTATTTGGCTGTCTCTATTATCAAGGGAAGAGAAATGTCCTGCTCACAACAGATTCCACAATATTTCAAGCACAAAAGGGGTTATTGAGTTTGCTATTTTTGTTGTATTTTGGGGCAGTATCCTATCTGTAGTCATAGCAAACCCAATTCTCAAAAAGACTGTGAGAAAACATATCTTCTCCTCTATCAAATGTTTATATCAATTTTAGCTTATTCTGCTAAACTTTTCTGTACCATTTGGGGTTTAGATATTGCTAATGTTTTTGCACTTTAAAACACAGGATGGACTGGGAGGAGGGGATTCATTCTCACATTCAGTTAGCAATAACCAAGCATGTGCTCTTGTATGATACTTTTGCCAATTCCATTATTTTATATACAAAATGTCATTATGTTCCAAAGTATTATCACTTCCTTTTTTCCCAGACAGTGACTGTCTGTAACATGCTGTTCTGGAAGGGCTCCCTCCCAGATTCTGGGTATTCCTTTACTGTTTCTCACCACAAAAACAAAGGAAAAAAAAAATAAAGGTGGAGTACTGGAAATCCAGGCGTATAAAATCCAAGGACATAGGTCATCTGTTAGTTTTAGCCTAATTACTGGTCTCCACTTCACTTCACTTACACTTCACATTTTCCCAGGAACAAGGCTTTAGAGGAACTGGCTATCTTTACAGACTGGTTTATATTGTGAACCTCAAACAACTGTTTATGAATGGGTTTTTCCAACAGGGTGAAAGCTGTGTTTGATTAAACTTGATGCATATTTATGTGACAGATTCTGACCAAGTTGGACCTCATGCCATAACCATAACATTTGCACTGTTATACCTGGGGAAGAAAGCATTCCCACTAGAGTACTGACAGGACACCAGTGACAAGGAAGTTTACATAATAAAATCAATGTTTAAAGGATTTTTACATCTGTCAGTAGAGCAGTGATGACATTCCTCTTTTACAAGTATGGCACACAGCTTCAGCTGCAAATAAATTAATAAAGATAACACCAAATAAGAGACCATGTAGACAGATAGCAATGTATTTTATTCCAGGCCCTGTTTCCTCCTCCAGCAAAGTTCCTGAAGGGCACTTTGCTGGGAACCCATCTTCTACATGGCCCTCTGAATGAAGACATCAGTGTGCTCTTGTCATCCAGCATGGCCAGGTGTGAGCTGGTTCACACAGAAACAGCAGCCTCAGAGCAGTGTTCACCATAGCACTGACACTGCAAAACACTCCTTGGTGCAGTCACTGGCTTCCATACAGATCTCCTTCCCCCATTTTCTCTCTTCCTCCCTTGATGGACAAAATTTGCAGCCCCAGGGTGTAAGAGGCAGGTGACAGAAACACAGGAAGGCACAATTAATCTCTACCTTGGCACCATTATCAAGGAATCTTTATTTTCGAAAAATGCATAGACAGGAACACCCACACTGACTCCAGGGCCTGACCATGGACCAGGAGCAATGCTGAAGGCTCCTGGTTTTGAAACTCTTGGCAAGAACTGATGCCACTTCCTTCATTGAGCTGCTGTCAGACCCCTAAGGCCAGTTCAGGAATCAGCACACAGAATGTTATGAATTTACTGTTTTTCTTCTCTCAGAGCTGCCAAAGAGTGTGCCAGAAACAAAACTACTTGGAGGGGAAGAGGATGGAGAGCAGGAGATAGAGACAGAAGGAAGTAAAGGTAATGACTGCTTTGTTTTCTTAAGGAATGAAAGTGTCAGGCAATAAAAGAGGGTTGTAGGAAAGTACTGTGACTCATTTGACTGGCCAAGATCCTCTGAATAACCACCTTGAGGAAGTGAAAATTAGCACTGCAGGAGCTCAGGGAAAACTCAGCTGACAACCCAGCTCACTTTTTAAATGGTAAAGTAAAAGTGCCTGATGCTTTCAACCTTTGCAGCCAAAAAGGATGGGGAGGGAAGAGAGACTCCAGGAATCCAGGGCAACTACAAGGACTGAAATTATACTGCAAGCTTTCTTTCTTTAATGGATCCCTTCCTCCTTCACCCCAGCAAGGCAGCTGGCCCGTGGTATCTGGGAGTGCAGATGGATCAGCAATGTCAGACATGCAGCTGTGCATATTTAACACACAGGGATCTTATTATCTATTTGTTGGCTAGCCAGCAGTGGGCTGATCTTAGAGGTGATTGCTCACAGTTGTAGAGAGAGAAAAATAGAGAGTAGCCCGCAGTCGTTAATCTTGCACAACAGGCTGCACAGTGATAGAGCCAGAACTGCTACTCTCCTGCATCTGTCCCTCCCACTAGCCCTAAATCACTGCATCTCAACTCTTATCCATTACTGAGAAGAAAATTGTCTGGGTTGGAATTAGATACCACAACAGCACAAGCAGCCCTGCTGCATGAAACCACTGCTACAAATTTTTATTGGTTTCAGGTCTCTAACAATACTTTGGTCTTGCCATTGGCCAGACAGTTTGGAAAAAGGAGAAAAATTGAGTTTTGATGCTGGACATTGCAATTTTAAGGTTGGGAATTCATTTCTAGCTCACTATAAGGCCCTCTTTTCTGGAGCTGTTTTCCAATACATCTTGATTGGTGGCAAATGTACACGGCACGTGCAATCTTTCTTCCTTTACTAGGAGAAGTCATAATGCCTAGGTCTTCATTTAACAATACCACTAAAGCACACACCTAAATTGATGCATGGGAAACTGTCCTATTTGTAGCTAATTTAAAGTTCAGCCCATTTATAAGAGTTTTGCTGAACCACAGCATGAGGGCTTGGGTGAGCTTGAGCCCGTGATCACACCCCAGTTTTTCCTTTCCTCTTATGTTGGAGGCAAAATGGAAAACTCAAAATAGTACCTTGAAATAAGCAACTAGTAGCCATGTTCTCAAGGAGGGGAGATTCAAGAAAGAGACTGAGGTCTTTGTCTGTGTGTAATTCTCAGGGTAAGAAGCAATGTGAGAGATCTGTGGCGTTTCCTAAAGGAATAACAGCCAATCGAAAAAAAACTCATGAACAGTAAGTTCTACCTCCCAATATCAAGTAGAATCAACTCATTAGACCTAATTTCATCCAATTTCAAGCTAATCAAGCTTGTACATCTTGGGAAGTAGGCTTTAGAAGACATTTAACTTCACCGTGTCAAGTGAAAAAAGTTTTCTATTCCTAATATGCAACTAGATATAGGAAAAACATCTGTACCAGGAAACAGCAGCAGGGATGGAGAGACAAGTAGGTATTGGAAAACAGTCATAGCCCTGAAGACTTTCAGGATGTTTTCCAGAATCACTGCAAAGTAGAAACCAGACCAATTAGAGGGACGAAAAAATTACAAAAATTGAGGAGAATGGAGAGCTGAGGAGGAGAATTCAAGAGATTTGCAGCTGGAAATGAGATTCTTTCAGTGAAAACAGACCATTTCAAAGAAAAACAGCAATTTCAAAATTTAAAATATGTATAATAGTAGATAAAGCTTGGGACCACTTGCAGATACTTGCACCTTCTCAGTGTTTTTAATGGCAACCTTGTTCCATTAAACATAATGTAAAAGCAACAGCCTAATCTTCCAGGAAACAGTAACAGTCCTAACTCTAAAATAAAAATTGTTACACAGCCAGAGAAGTTGTTGTTACACAGCCGGAAGCAGTGAGAGACTTGATGCCTCTGAAGCCACTTTCATCCAAGGAACAACAGAACTTTTCTGATTTTCTTCAACTGCCTGCAAAACACCCACCTGCCCTATCAAGGCTCAAACTCATCATCACCAGGCTGAAACGCATCATCACCAGAAAGGCAGCAGGAAGAGTGACTATAGCTGAAAAAGAAGGTGCAACTGGGGAAAGCTTACTGGACATAGAACTAGCTCAAAAAAAAAAAAAAAAAAAACCAAAAAAAAAAAAAAAAAAAAAAAAAAAAAAAGCAACCCTGCAAGGATTTTGTATGGAGACTGAACTAGGAAGAAGACAAGGGTTTGAAGGGTCTGAAGCAGCCCCTGACAATGTCAGTATTTTCCTCTACTGTAAGAAACTCTGGCCTCATTGAAAAGGCTGTGATTAAATACCTCAGGTTTTCATGAACAAGATTATGTTTCACTACAGAGGAACAAAGTCTCTTATCAGCCTATACTGCACAATGAAGAAGAGGTCAGATTCAAGTGGTACATTAGTCAAATAATGTCATCTGAACATACACTTCAAGCTCACTCTTTTGATGAAGGCCACAGCCAATAATTACTAATGGGTAAGAGACGTTTATTTGATGGGGATTTGACATTCATTACAGCAGATGCTGGCATTATTAATTGATCAGAAGGATAGTAAGTGAAAGAGTTACACTAAAATTAATGCTGTTAACAGAGAGATGTAAATGTGCTATTGGTCAGCAACATTTCATAATTAGGTCACTTCAGGAGCCTTTTGGGTCACTGATGATGGAACAGCAGCCAAAACCACCAAATCAGCCTGCTGTGACAGATGCCCAAGTTACTGTTGGGCATAAACACTACAGGTGCTGGGGAAGAAACAAACCTTACAGCCTATAAATATTTTAGACATGGCAGATGAATAATAAATTGGTGAGAACAACATAGTGACATGAACTCATGTGAAACTATACCACACACTGTGGACAATATGGCCAACTGCATTGAAGCAGGACATTCTAAAAAGCATCCTTAAGAGCTGGTCATCAGTCTTCTTGATCCTGTTTCACATATATCTTATATCTGGCCTGGATACAGATGATGAAACCAGCAAAATCAGAAATGTTGCCTCTTGCTATGAAGAAACTAGAAGAATCAATTTCTGTACTGTTGCTCATCAGCTGCTAAACTTTCTATGAGTAAATAGGCAGCCTCATGCAGAGCAGATACAAGTAAGGGAATATCAGTGAAGGAAGGTGCATACCAGCAAGAGTAACAGCATCCAAATATGGAGCAAAAACTAAAAAGTCCTTGTCACCACATCTTTTGAACTTCTTCAAAAGAAATAAGCTCACAAACTTTAACTTTTACTTCAAAATCTACAAAATTTTAAAATGCCCAAGTAATTTCATCTTCAGACTTGGAGCATGCAGTAAAAAAGGGAACTAAACCTGAACCAGCCCAGTCTGGTTTTATGTTATGAAACCAAATTATTACTAATGAAGTTCTGGCAAAAACAAGTCATTACTGATTTTCCTGTTAAAGAAAGGAATTTCAGAGCCCCAGGGTCTGGGTAAAATAGATCTGAAATCCATGTCTCTCTTCTCAATTTCTCCCAAAGCCAAACCTTTTAAAACAGCCACCAGAAATGTCATTAAAAATGAAGAAAATTATCAAATGACAATGAGACCTAATTACAAAGTCCAAGAAAAAAAAATAATCATTTTCCCCAACTGGGAAAAAAATGCATTTTGCCAAATTGATCGACCAATCTATTTTTGGCTGTGCCAAAAAAAAGCACACTAAAACTAGTCAGAGCTCTTCTTCATTCTCTGACTGGGTTTAGATTGAGCTTGCCCTGACCAAATTTGCAAAAATGAACTACAGGTAGAAGACAAAGGTGTCAATGGAGGAATATAATTATAGGGACTCTTCAGAAATCACTGGTTAGGGTAAATGCCTTTTTCCCCTGGCTTTCAGATTATATAACTCTGTGACTTACATTGGAACATTATTTAATTAGATCAGCACCAAATGACTCACAGTATTTTGTCATTTTAATGACAAAATATATTTCTTTATATTTCTCCATTTTGATGGGTTAATCATTGCCTATCACAGTTTATGGCCTCTATCTTTATTGTGTTTTGCCTCCCATCAGCTATCCAAGGTGATGTGAACTTTGTGCTATTGACTTTTCTCACTCCTCTGGGGAGGTTGTCATGGAGAATTAAGCTATTGACAAATCAACAGCCAACATGCTGAACTCCTTCCTGCACGTCATCATTAGGAATGTGGGAGCCAGCCAACTTCTGGATTGTGCAGAACCAAGATGTTCCACCACATAAAAGAATTCCTGAAAACCTATGTATAGGAATTTGCTCTCATTTAAAGTTGTGCAAATCTGGAGTAAAAGAAGGATTTAAATCTGTAGTTAAACAAAGACTTTTTAGTAAATTTCAGGCAGCAGAATCAAATAAACGAATTGCAGATTTCCTCCAATAATTTTAATCTCTTCAATAGACATAGTTTTGTTTCCAAAAACTGCTGTCTTCATTAGGTGCAACTGAGCAAATGAACTAGGCAGAGATAATTAACACAGTGCTAATTGCAAGAAATTATGAATAACAATTATTTTTCAAACACAGTTAATAAATGTTAATTTAGTCCTTTTTTTCTTTATTATTCCAAATCATGGGAAATATTCTTAACATCTAGATAATCAGTCCATCAAAAATATCTAACTTGTGAGTCAGTACACTTACACTCCTCAATACAGAATCTCCCATCATTATATAAAGGATACAAATTGACATAAAAATAATATGAAGTTTTTTGCTTGACTAGAAGGCAAAAAACCCTATGACTTATTTACTGAGACATGATAGCTGAAGAAAAGATTAATCCTGATTCCTAATTCAAAGGTTGCCCTCCCCTCTCTGTTGGTGTGTTTTCCTAACAGCTTTTCTGGATATGGATTCAATTGCAGGTTCAGTTTCAGCTTGTTCCATTCTGTATTTGTCCAGGAGAAAATGTTATTCCCATGCATGCCTCAGCTTAACTGAAAATAGGTCTTTTAATGTATCATTAAATATACGTCCTTGTGCTCCCCCTCAAATGTTTTCCCAAATTTTAATGAAAATGTAATTTCAGAAACCTGTTCTTCCTAAAGCTGTTCCACTGCCAAGTAGTAAAAATAAGTCCAGCTTCTTGTTGTTGCTGTGGTTGTTGTCAGAGTGGATGATGAGCCAAGGAACTCGCACTATATGTTCTCTTTCCATTCCCCAGTGGAGAGGTTGAGATAAGCTCCTCCAACCAGGGTTACGGACACTGTGCCAGAAATGTGGGAGCTGGAGAGAGTGCTGGACAGTCTAGAAAAGCAAAGGAAAAATCTCCAAATTCAAAACTAAAGCTCTTCACATCCAAGTCACCTCCCTATTTTTTCAATGGCACAATGTACTGCTTAACTTCAGGCTTGTAATATGAAAATATTCAGTTCTATATTTGCTTTCCTGTAACACCAGTTCCTAACCCTTTTTTTCTGTTTCAAGTTAGTTGCAGTCTTGCCATGTCTTTTGTTTCATATCAGCTGATAAAATCAATCAAACCATCAGATGATTTTTTTTTTAAATAATGGAATTTACATTTTGATATCTGTGCTCCATCCCCTCCTCTCTTTTGTAGATTGCACATACCCTTAAATTATTACTGTTGCAAAAATTAAAATCCAGGAGGAGTGAGACCCCTGAGACCCTGCAGCAGCCAACTATATTAATTAATTAAGCTATATGGTGCCATGCAGTGAAAACTTAAAGCTTGTCAAAGTTGTGATCTCTGTGAAAAGAACATGACTTTTAGAGTAGTTTTGACTGCAGACACTAAAAATTTTCTGTCTAAAAGTAAGGCATGCCAAGGTAATAATCTGTACTAAAGGACAGCCTATGGAGACAGAAAAGGTACAACCAAAGAGAAATCTACATGTCTAAGACAAGCAGGTGTCCCACCAGGTCATGCCAGGTTGTTGTCATTGTTATTATTGTTGTTAGTATCATTACTTGCTATTACTGTTATTTACTTTTTTCAACTCTGCTGCTCCTCAGGAAATGTCACTAGGCTGAGTAGTGAGCATTATCTGGAAACCCAGTGTCAGACATGGAAACAATCAGGACATAAGCATATAGGCAGGATTAACTTTGTGATGACAACTTGAGATATTCCTTCTTTTTTATAAGACAAGAAGGTAAAATAGAGTTTCTTTTCAATAAGCAGCTTACCAATTTTTCCTAGTGTTTCTTTCCTTCTGTTTTTTATTTATTTCTCTTTTCCCATTCTCTTTCTACAATACTCCACCTTTTTCCTTTCTCCTCTGCTCTCCATTAATATGGAGTCATGGAATGGTTGAAAATGGTTGAAAAAGACCTGAAAAGCTCATCTGGTTCCAAACCCCCTTCCATGGGCAGAATACCTTCCACTAGACCATGTTGCTCAGAACATATCCAGTCTTCCCTTGCCAATAATTATCCCCTGCTCAAATACCATGTCTGATTTTTTTTTATCAAAACCAAAATAATCCAGATGCACTGAAAAATGTTTGAAGAAATTCTTGAATGAATAAAGTAAATTAATAAACAGAGAGTCTGAGTGGGAAAAGAAAAAAAACTAATAAGCTACATGACAAACATTGCTTGGACCTCTCCAAGTATATCACTTTGCCCAGACTGATGTATTAAGAAATCCCATTGAATTACAATGGGAATATTTTCATGTGAGTTTTTGTACTAGTCCCTCACTCTACCTTCATTGCTGTGTTTTCATATTCCTATCTCTCCAACGGATAACTCCTATGCTTGCCCAAAATTGACAGAAAATTGGGACTCCAAATTTATGGAAGGTGTTTGGAAGCAAAGACTTCTGAAATCCCAATGAGAAAGTCTGATATATTGACATTAGCTTTACTCTTGAACCAGGGTGAAAAAAATGAGAGTAGGTACTTGGAGCAAATGCAGGTTTTATCGTATGAACAGGAGTCTCAAAACTCCCTGTGAAAGTACAGTTGCAAAAAAAAAAAAAAAAAAAGCCAAAAAGACCCCACAACCCCACAGAAGCCAGGGTGGTGCAAGGAAGGAGAGAAAAGAAACATGAATAACTGAAAGCAACAACTTCTGGGAAGTCAAAACAACCAGCAGCCCGTTTTGAGTCCAAAATCTCTCATAATGTGTATGCATTCAAGTTAATCTGATCTGGAAAGAAACGTATCTCTGGACATGTACAAAATTAAAACAAAATGAGTATTCCTTCCGATTCTTCGCTGAGACTTTTAAAACAGAAAATGTGATTCGTCAGCCAACTAGATACAGATTGCACAAAATCCTACAATGTGAGGTCCCATCTCTAGTTCATGTACCGTTTATAAACAACTTCCCCAAATCTGGGGGCTGGTGGAGAGCATATTGCTGCAAAGATCCATGCAGGATCCAGGGGAAGGGGGATGGAGACACTCTGCCATCAACTTCGGCTAGCAAAATGTGGAAGTTTCCAGGTTTTTTATTAAAGGCTGTCCTCCAAAGGAACATGTATGCCATACCTCACATCCAAGTGACAGTCTTTGACTGACTTCTCTGGGAGTTGGTCAGCCCCAGATTTGTGCTTATTTAAATGAGAACACACACAAAGAAAGTAATCAACTGTTTTCTTTCATGTATAAAGTATGAGGTAAAAGACCACCATTACCATACGGGTTCATCTGTCCCTTCCACTTACTAGTCAGCAAAAATCTAAAGCCTTCCTCTTTATCCCTTTGACCCACCCTGTGGGTTTGTCTGTGTCTCAGTATTTGGAGAAGAAGGGACCCCTGATTAAGAGATCTGTTGGGCCATCAGTCAACACAGAGCCAAGGGTCTCATTTCCTTCTGCATTAATATCTCGCTGGTGTTAAATGCAGTTACGGGTGAAGAGACAATACTGGAGAACAGAGGACGTGAGTGCTTTGCCATTACTGATTACCTCACATCACACATTCAAAACGAATTTGCTTGTCCCTGCAGTCCTTGTGGGGGGGGAAAAAAAAAAGCCTGTTGTTACTGACAGCTGCTCTTCAAAGGTCAAGGATTACAATAGTTGGAACACTGCAGGTCAAGGCTGATGTGAACCACACAGAAAAACTCTCCTTGCCCTCCCTGCAGCTTGGCTGTAATAAATGCTATCTGTGTCTCTCTCTTTATAAGCTTTGAATTCACATAAAAAGGGTGAGGAAAAAAAGGAAAAATAAAGCAAATAAAATATATTTACAATGCAATCTCTTCTCTGCACACACCTCTTCCACTCAGGCAGCTATGAAAGCTGTCCTCCTGGCAAGATAAACTATCATTTTTTAACAAGGTAGATGGATGCCTTCATACATTTTTAAGCTTAGTACAGGATATATTTTGTGGTTTATTTATAATGACATCAATTACACTTGCTCCTAGGTAATAATTCACTCCTTTATAATTATTTATGAGGTTATTTTTGCTTTTTTGAAAGTTTTATGTTTATTGATGTGTTTGGTTAACGAACGCTTAAATGACATGGTCAGTTGCTTTGCAAGATGCTGAAGAACAGCAAAATCAATATGTTCTGCACCTGAGAACAATCTTCTTAGTTTTGTAGTAATGATTCCCTGAGCAAGGTCCCAGGAGCCTGCAAGATAATTGCAATTCCACATAGTCAACAGTCTGTTCAGATCTATATAATCACTGTCTTTAGCTGCTTCATTTTGTTTGGTTTTGTTGCGTGTGATCTTTTCCATTAACATCTCTTTCTCTGTGATCTCAGCTGGCTGGTTTTTGCCCCCACAATCCCTCCCTTAGCTTTCATGTTAGAGCCTCACCTCTGTTGGATTCAGACTCCTGTGCAGAGTACAGAAAGCAGTTAGTTAAGTAGCTGTTTTCTGCCATTCAATTTATCTTTGTTGATTGCTACCTTTAGAGAATGAAAGTTCACAACACTCTCGATAAACATTAAAAAAAAAAAAAGGCATAGCAAGGGTTAGTATCCCCAGCTGAAGATAATTGATCTCTTCAGTTGCTCTAATATGCAGAGTACAGAACACAGACAAGTGTTAATGGAATAATATATTCTATGGGCCCTCTGTGCTGGGAGGCAGACAGCACTCAGCATGGTGAGGGATGGTAAACAGGGTGAGATCTTCCAGTCGAGAAGCTGGCAAAGAAATTTGTCTTCAGGTTGCCAGGTCTCCACAGATGCAAAGGAGGATACAGGATGGTATTTCATCTCTAACGTGGCTTGTGCTCTGGCTATGGCACTGTTTTTTAGAAGGACAGGATCAATGGCTCACGACCTTTTAAAGTGGTGATTGTATCTATAGCATATTTGTGAAATTCCTCATCCAGCAAATGCACTAAGGTAATTAATCAGGTATATTCCTTAGTTAGGTTTGCATGCAGAGCACATAAACAAAAAAGAGCTTAATAGAGTAGACCAGCCAGGAAAGCATAGCAGATGCAATCTGTGATCTCTCGCAGTGTGGGCCTGGACAGGTGGATGTCTACAAGACCTCCTTCAATATTCTGCATCACATCCAAAAAGACCTATCAGACAGTGGAGTGTATGGTGTTTTCACAGAAAAGACTGTGCCTGTCATTCCAAAGGCCCTTGAGGATTTGACACTGATCCAACATGTTGGGCAATTGCTGTCTTCCTGTATTACCTCAAGCTAGAGAAAAATAAGAGCCTTAAGTGGGGTGACACAACACTCAGAGTGAGGTTTTCTCCCCGTGATGTTGAGGTGTGGTTTGTTTGTCAGTTCCTGCTGACAGTCATCTGCCACACTGATGGGTTTTGAAACACAGCCTAATCCAGTCTATTACTTTCCACGTTAGCTCAAGGACTAATTCCAAAACTTCAGCTACTGTAAGCACCCCGATGCAGAGTGTCCAGAACAACTTCCAAGTGCAAATGCTTTTAGAGCAAAGAGAATATCTGAGGAGAGAAAGGATTTCATAAAAAGCATAACTAATGATCAGAGTATTTCAATTTGAAGCTCAAAGTCCAAAAGAGGGGAGATTTCCACATCCTAAGTACGTGAGAGGTGAAAAACTACCGGGGTATTCTCAGCAGTCACTTCAGAAAATGTAGCTCTGAGTCCTTTAGTTAATATAAAACAGGACAAATCATCTTCAAAATTGACCACATAACTCCCCCCACCCCAAACATATTATTTGGACAGTTACTAGGTGGTAGCTGACAAAAACAATTCTCCTGCTTCATTTAGAAAAATTAAAATTGCCATAATTCTTATGACTTTCAAAATAGATCAGTAGTAACATTAACAGGAATAAATCAACTGGAAAGATGTTTGTAAATCTTTATCAGCCAAAGGGATATAGTTACCTGCTTTAAAGGAAGATAGCTGACTTTTCTACTTCCACTAACTGTTGCCAAATCTCATAAATGTAAACAGAGAATAAATCCTCTCAATCTCTGAATATGAATATTCTCCTGGGAAAATCCAGCTGGCATCCAACTTGATTTATGTGCTTTAAAAGAAGCATTTGTTTTATAAGCCTAGGGTAAGCCTTAAAATATAAGTTCATGTGTAAAAAATATTATGGCTCAGGACCTGTTTCAGAAAAAAAAAATTACATCCTCTTCTCAGCTTCCAACCATTGCCCATGCTGAGAGCAAAGGCACGTGAACTCAGGGTCACAGCATGGGCTCAGAGGAATCTGTTAAACTTGGGTATTGAAACACTGACATCTAAGCACCATAACCCCTTTTCAAGCTGCTACTATGGCTCCTAATCTTTGCAGTGAATTAGAAGTCAGGGCCTCAGTATTGGTAGGATCTGAGCCTGTGTGACTTTCTTTACAGCCAGAAAAAAAAAAAAAAATCTAAAGCCTTCCCCCTTCTTTGCTGCTTCTCATCTGTGTCACTCCAGGTGAAACAATACTTCCCCAGCCTGTATTTCATAGATGCTCCTAACATCCATCTTCTAACACGTAGCACGAAATATTCCACACCTGTCTTTAATGAGAAACCTCCAATACTTAATTTATATAGCATTGCTGGCAAATTCAGGCCAACTATAAAACCTACTGCTCTCCTAGCCATAGAGAGAGTATTTCCTAAATGTAAGAGGGACACTGTGTCTTACAGGCACTCACTGCTCTTCAATTTCTTTCCTCATTTTAGATGTCTTAACAAAATAATTACAGAAATGCACATCTTTTATAAATATATCTAAATATATATATGGAGGGCATGTTATTAAGCAAAGATCAGAAGCAGGAATATTTTGTGGCTGAGGAGGCTGGAGATCGTGAGCTCATAGTGGTGGAAGGGATTGAGGTCACGCCAAGAAAGCTTTGAGGGGAACAATGGGTAATAAACTGATAACTTCTCTGTGTTTTGCATTTATGCTTGATTATGTGGCCAAGTAACTTACTCCCAAACTTGAAGATGTTCTGTATGCAAACATACCAACGTACACACGTATGAAATACACACTCATTCACTGTATATGAATGGCCCATGCCATTTTATTTTTGGTCTTGTGGAAATTGAGAGAACATTGTCAAGCCTGATTTCAGTTCTACTCTGTAGAGACCCAAACTAAAATTACAACTGAGAAGCAAATGCGGTGACCTTTAAAGGAATTGAGAAGAAGCTATTTCCCGTACATTACTAAATGCTATATTTTAAAGGTTCTAACCTTATTTGTTACAAGTGTATAATATCAAGAAAACCTTGTGAGTGAAGGTTCTGTATTCATCACATAGCCCAAGTCACTTACAGAAGATGGGGAAAGTTATTACTTTCTCCCTTGCAGACATTAAAAGTTCAACTCCCTTTCCTGTAGTGTTTTGCAGCATTAAGTAAGGTTCAGGGATCACTCAAAGAATTACAGCTTCTCAACAGAAATATAGGTTCCTTCAAGCAGCCATAGATGCATCATCAAACAGGGAGAGCAATTTGTGAGATATGCATGTCCTACACAGCTCAGACGAGCTAAGGGGAACTGGGCATTGCTATCTGATATTGACACAGCATAAACTGTATTGAACAAAATAGTTCTTTCATTAGAATTATAAGAGAAATTGATTTACAAGATGCATTTTAAAAGTAAGAGATAGATGACAAGAGACAGGTCAAACTCTTATCATGCCACCCATAAGTCTTACTTGATGCAGTTTAATTGCGTCGAGTAAGTTACAAGCAGTGTGGGATGGTGTATTTGTGTAGTGCTTTATTTAGTGTCTGTCAGTCAAGAGAGACTTTGTGTTTCGATGCTTAAAAGGTCATAAAGTGAAATGTTAACTTTGCTTTATTTATTATTATTATTGATTGATTTACATTGTACCTTTCATATGCATAATGGTACTCAACACCAAATAAATCAAGGAGCATAAAACCTTAGTTACGGCAAATAAGAATGAGAAGAGACAGAATCAGAAATGCCATAAACTGCAAAAGTGGTTGGTAAGCAAGTTTATCTGATTTTATCTGATTTTTTATAAATTTTTCTGGAATTCACAGTATGGGTTATTGCGGTATCAAATATCTCACCAGCTAAGTTCCTAATAAGAAAATACAACATATCAGGTAACAGACAAATGGAAGAGGTGGGAAATGCAAATACCTCAAACCAGTGTTTGCATATACTTACAATCCTGCTTACCAAGGAAACAGCACTAAGATAATATGTAAGATCTGAAACTCCTTAAAAACCACTGTAATATTAATAATTAAGAAATACCTAATACAAAGACAGTTTGCTAGCACTCAAATTTCATTCCTGTTGTACAAGTCCCTGCTCCTGTAAGCTATAGAATGACTTTTGCCTTGAGCTTGCAACTAAACAGATAATTTATAGAATCATTGCTAGATATTACATGTGAAAATAATAAAAAGAAATATTAAAAGCTCCAAATATACTGCACGAATTATTTTTTTTTTTACAATTCATTTTTGGCCATCCAAAATCGCCTCCAATTGTTTCAGTAGAAGAGTATTGTGACCTTAAAGAGCTTAAAGAGTTACAGGCCCTGGCTGTGCTTTAAAGCAGTACAGGAAATCACAGGCACAGATATGGTACTTGACCTTTAGTGGTGCAATGAAACCACTAAAATATATGTTAGGCTGCAAAATGCTGAGATCTTCTACCGTGAAACAAAACAGATATTGATTTTTCCTATACACCTTTTAGCGGGACAGTAAGTCAAACATACTTGGTGCCAGATGATTCCACTTTGTTGAGATATCACGCAATGTGTTCTGTAAAAGTGAAGAGTAGTGGGATTTTAGTGCTTTTGCTCTTGGTTTTCTGAATTAAATTAACCAAAACTGAGAGTTAAATAAATGTGTCAGCAATATCTCCTTATACCTCACACAAAGCGAAGTTCTGTAAAAAGCCAGGTTCAGTACATGAGGGAATGGAACTCTGCTGAAAGGATACAAGACAACATGTGAGTGAACACACTTGGATTTCTGAGTTAACCACTGGGCAGAAACCACAGGAAGACTTACAAAGATCCCTGTCAAGTGGAGGAGTCTATGCCTCATCAAAAAAACAATTGCAAAATTCACCACGTATCAGTCTGGAAAAATTTAACGATCTGGGCATCAATAATTTTTTCAGTTATTTAAACTAGCTTACCCTGAAATGGAAGCACAGCAACCTGTACCTGACTTTAAGAGCAAACGCTTCTCAAGAAGCTTTTAGATGCAAGACCCAATGGCTACAAGTTAATAGCAGTTTCATACAACACATATGTTTCTGCATTTCTGCACCCCTGAACACAGTGTGGATTTTTAAAGACAGATGTGTGAGCAAGGACAGATCAGTTTTTGTGACATTAGATATTGGTCTGCAAAGCTGCTTCTCCCACCTTGTAACTGGCCCAAGACGCTGAAGGCATGCAGTGCTCTCCAGTGCATCCTTTATGCTCAGTTGCTGCATGATCCTACCTCAAAAACAAGGATCTCAGTGACTTTGCTGCCAGGTGCAGTGGAGATGCATGTGAGGTCACAGAGGCCTCAATGAAAACAGCAGGAACTGTCAGATTAAAACTGGTTTTTGATCTATACACAGAACTCTATACATTCAAAATTTGTAATGAAAATCTGTGGACAACAGGTCTCCAACTCTTAGTGACCCTTCATAGATCACTTGCATGGCCTAAGGGTGCTTGTGCACTCACTGCAGGAGTCTGGGAGCAGTCACTGTTTCTCTGCATGTGTTTGGTACCAGTAAGAGAGGCCAAGTGCTCTCCAAAGGTGTATCCATCCAGGTCCAAAGCAAGTTACCCACAGTACCCACTTGGAATGCCTAAGCACCAGGCACAGAGAAGATCCTTAAATGAGACATTCCAGTCTGTTTTGTAAAAATACCTACAACCCTGCTGCCTTCAAGTCCTTGAGCTGCTGCTTCTTCTCCACTTCAAGCTGAAGTTTTTCAGGTCTACCAAGTCTGTGCTATCAGACAAGCAAGGGGCTCCTGTTCCCTGAGCAAAGGGGGCAACATCAGTATTGGTGACCCAACCCCATAGCAATGTCATATGAGTGACAATCCAAGCAGAAAGGCCACACACTAACAAGAACAGAAGTCTTCAGCTGACTCCAACAGGAATTCGTGCACAGCAAGCACAGAAAGTCAGCACTGCTGAACATTATTAGTAACTGCAGCTGGGTTCTGCTCAGCTAAATCTGCCTCATCTACAAATGACCACCAGAATATGAAAAAAGCAGAGGAATTGCCATACCTTAAGTGAAAAAATATGATTGAATAAATCCCGAGCATAAGACTTTGTGCCTAATTAGTTAAATCCCCTTAAGACATTTAAAAAAATAGCTAAAAAGGCTCTCAGTAATTTGTAATAAGATGCTTAGATAATGTGCTCACTATCAAGGGAAGTTTTCAGTTTCACTGTAGTTCATTTTTTAACATCTTGGCAAAGACCTTTTTCTCCCTCTCATGCTAAAGACCTCCCATTGATGCTGTAACTTTAGCCTGGGAGCAGCTGGTGACTATTTCTGATGAATGGCAGGTGAGAGAGCTTTTCATTCTAGAAAACATGCACGCAAAACTGAATTCTCCATCCTCATTTCCTTCATTTAGCAGCTTTAAAGAAGCCTAAGACAGGCAGTTTGGGAAAGTTAAGTGCTCACCTTACATAGGCAGACTTTACAAGGGGGCAGAAGAGAAGAGGGAAAGTGTTATGGGAAGGACCTGTCTGTACTTTGGCTTGGCATCAATATATTCCTGCCCTACACAGAACTCTAGCAAGGCCAACACAGGCCAGAAGGGTACCTGAACAAACAGATAACAAGAAATATCTTTTGGAGCTGACCCAGAATGAAATGGGTTTTCTTCATAAAATAAAAAAATCAAAGTCAGTTAAAGGGACTAATTAAAATATTAGCATTTTTCTCCATGTCTGTTTTCCTCTTTTTGATTCTATTTTGGCCTTTTAAATATTTAATATGCTACATTTATATGTATCTTGGACTTGACAATTTATTTCATAATAAGAAATTTAAAAGACTGGGTTTTTACAGAAATTTTTGAGAAGTTTTATTTCTTTTCCACTATTTCAGCTGTAGTCCAGTCTCTACCAGCATGAAATGTTTGAGAGAACCTGTGTCAAACTTTATATCCAAACCTTTATCAATGGGTAGATTTAAAGCATGGAAATTTAAAGTGCAGCTGGATAATACTGTGAAGATGCTAATTAAAGATTCCTCAGCTGACAGTGGTTGTCATGGACTTTTAGCACATTGTGACTAGAATCTGTCTGCAGAATGAAATGTTTTGATGGGCTGTCTGAGGGCTGACTGCTCAGTCTATCATTTCAGGTACACCAAAGTTCCTCCTGATTTCTGTCCATGAAGAATGTGAACACCAAAAATGCTGAGTAACCTCAGTTGACTCGTTACAGAAATCAAGGGCATTCAGAAAAAAACAGGACTGCCATCCCTTCCTCCTCTTCTTTTTTTTTTTTAAGTTCATCAAAATAAATTTTTACATTGCTTCAGCTTTTCTTTTTGTGCCAAGTTCCAGCAATGAACCTGCTTTATTAAACTGACATTTTGCAAGTAGTTAGTCCTGAAAATTGACTAAGCCCTTTTGGTATTAAAAAAATCATCCCAGAGGCAGCAGAAATATTAAATGAAACAAAAAATAAAAAAGAAAAAAAAAAGATAATGGAACAGCAGGAAATCTGATTAATTTCTTTTTATTCAGAGAGCAATGCTGATGAAGCAAGATAGCAATTTTATTCAGCAGTGAGGTAATTTATTTGGCAAAAATAGAGACTACCTGAATCTCAGCTGAAAATCTAAACCACGCTTTTAGCTGAAGTTCAGAAATATTATGTAAGTTCTTGAACTGTGTTTTCATATCCAACTCTCATAACGACAGATTGGCATCCATACTAAATTAGGACCAGACAAGAGCTGGATGGGAAACTTGAAGAACAGCGAGACAGAGTAGACATGAAGCAAAGAGGGTGATTCATTTGGCAGGAGATGTTTTATGAAAAATCAGCATTCCAACTTAGTTACCTGGCAGTTTGGGGCCATTACACTGGGTATTTGAAATTGCAGCCATGTTACCGGTCATATTAATTAATTTTATTACTCTCTCTTTAGTTAACTAAGCTCACCCTGACAATAAAAGTTTCTAAGGAAATTTGAAGTGGGATTTAAAAATAACTTTTCAAAGAAAATATTAGGTATGTATAGTATAAGGATACACCACCTTATTACATTTGCAGGAAGACTGGAAACATACTGCATGCAGATTCATTTAAACATTTTGAAGATTTTTCTTCTCTATCCTTTCTACAGTTTTATGACAAAAAACCGTGTAGTTGTACACTCACAGCAGTCAGGTACTCCACATAGCCTGCACATATGGCAATGCACTTTTTTTAACTAAATACACCATGGTGAACTGTATGCACTTCACTGAAGTGCCTAAATCAGATGAGCGATTCCAAAAAACAATTCACTGCACCCAAAAGTCAAGCTGCCTCCCTCTGTTTATGTCTACTGATCCTAGAGGGAAGCTACAGAAATTAAAATCTTACTTAAAACCTTATTTAAATCCTTGTACTTTCAAGGGATGAAACCCAGCTTTACATGAATATTATTTTGTTGATTCAAATGCAAATCTGTTTTGGCAAAAATCCCTACTGCCGTGAATTTTTGTGAATTCTAACAATTTAAGAATATTATTTAATTTGATCGTGGGTAAGCTCTTGCCAGTTACTACAAGGCTCTGGTTTTGTTTCTGTAGCAAAACCAGGTATATTTTTCTTATGTTTCTTTCCAATGTGCTTGAAGGAGAAGTTGCAACTGTTACTGCTGCCTAATAAAGTTAAGTGCCTGCTCTGAGTAGAAATACATCAGGCAGGGACTAGCTTGCATTTCATTCTCAGGACAGAAAGAACATAATGGTTGTGGACTGAAAATGAGATTATATCATACGGAACAAAACCAAGATGTGGTCACAAACCAGCCAATTCAGAGCTTTGCTGCGAGGTTACTATTACTACAGATGACTCTTTCACCTTATAAACCGTGTTTTCATTATGTTTCTTACAAAGGTACATTTGGAAAAGGACTGTTTCCTTGCCCTTTGAGAGGATTTTGTTTACCTCTTGGGTTGTGCAGCACCCTCACATGAATTTCACCAATGAGCAGATCAAATACAGAAAGCTGCAGGACAATACACTACAGTCATGCAGTGGAGCCTTTTGCTCCTTATACTGTAGCAATTAAAACAAAAAAAACTAAACAAAATCTAATCTTCTCTGTGCTGCAGGCTGATACATCCCCAAATCCTTAATCTCTCCAAGTGCCTAGCCTAGTTTCTACAATACCATCATACACTGCAGTCCCTGTCCACATCCAAAATGTACGCTAATCTGGGAACTCTTGATTTAATACATGTTGCCACACTGCCCTTGACCTCAGAAGGACTTTGAAGTTTTCTGGCTGGAGATGAAAGTTACAGTATGTGTGGCAGGGCTGGGCTGTAGAGCAAGAAAGAATTGCTAACTCAACAAGTTGTTAAAACACACATTTCCAGGACTCTTTTTTTTTTTTTTTTTTTTTTTTTTTTTTTTTTTTTTAGAGACTAATAAACACACTATTTCCAGGATATTAGTCCTCTTGTTCAGGTTGATTAGATGAGAGATGAATTTGAACAGACAGATAGATTAAATCAAGAGTTATGGGTAAATTATTTCCAGTCCTCCAAATCTTGCCTGATGGTATCCATTTCCTAGTTCTCCTTAAGGATTTCTGCTGGACTGTTGCCTATAAAGCTTCCATCCTGGTGTACATCATCAGGTCATGAGCGGCAATTAGATGCAATCTGAAGACACCTTCCTGAAGAGGGCTTTATTCTTTGGAAGCCATGAGAGGAGACCAGATTCAGAACATACTTGTTGGCAATGTTACTCTTTCCAAAGAATTAAGAACTTGCACAGGCGTTTGATAAAGTGTGACCAAATCTGTGTGAAAAGCAAGAGGGATGAAACTCCTTGGGATTATTGTCTGCCTCCCTGTCGTATGTTCATGCTGTTCAGACCCAAAGCAGACATCTGTTGGACAGCTTAGTCATGTTGTAAAAAGGCCAGACGTAATTAAAATATGCACTCGTTTCTTGCCAATCAAAAGAACCTGAAAAAAAAGAGCTCCAAAGCAGAACACCAGATCACAGTTTTCTCTTTCTCATAAAGGATCACATTTTCATGAGCAGAAGACTCATTCTTCAAATTTCTGCATAGGCAGGCAGGCAGGACTTTAGCTGCAATAAATCCTTGCAGATCTCTTTTTGGATCTCTAAAAAAGTACTGCATTTTCTTCCTACTAGCAAAAAACAGGACCAGCTTTTGGTATCTTTCTGTTCCTGGAGAATACTAAATTTACAAAAACAAATAAGGAGACAGGAACTCTTTTATTACATGAGATTCATGGATAAATGAGGTGTCATCCTTGACACTGAGTATCTAATATTGAATTAATAGTATCGTAGAATAGTTTGGACTGATAAGGACATTAAAGTTCATCTCATTCCGACCCCTTGCCATGGCCAAGTTGTTCAAAGCCACATCCAACCTGGCCTTGAACTTTTCCAGGGATGAGGCATCCACAGCTTCTCTAGAAAATATGTTCCAGCACCTCACCATCCTCACAGTCAAGACTTTCTTTCTAATATCTAATCTAAACCTGCCCTTTTTCAGTTTAAAGCCACTCCCCCTTGTCCTGTCAGTCACTCCATGCCCTTGTCAAAAACCCCTTTACACTACTCTCATAGCCCCTTAAGGCACTGGAAGGGGTTCTAGGGTCTCCCTGGAGCCTTCTCCAGGCTGGACAACCCCAGCTCTCTGTCTGTTTTCATAGGAGAGGTGCTCTGACTTTGGACAAAGAGGAGTCAACTAGCCACATGCAAAAAAAAAAAAAAAAAAAAAAGGAATTGAGACAATCTTGTGAAACAAAGAACTTGTAAGGGTTAAAGCAAAAAAAACAAACAAATAGCATAATCTGGTTTATTTATGTCCAGGTGGGATAAACTATAGGGATAAACCAACATTTGAGAGATTCAGGTCAGACACTAGCAAAAAGTTTCTAATTACAAGAGTGCAGAATTGAATTGAATTGCCTGGGAAAAAGCAGCACATAATAAAATTTTCAGCACCAGGATTTTGTAAGCACAAGTTCAACAAGTATATGTACAGAAAGATGGTACAGATCATGATGAAATCAACCCTACTCTGGGCAGAGCACTAGATGAGCTGATCTAGTCATTTGGGTAACTTTTACCCCAAAGATCTCTGACTTTATATTGAATCAAAAGACTTGTTTTGCCTGTACCTCCTAGTTCTGTGGCAATTGCAAAACCTTTTCCAGATAATTAGTATCTTAGGATTACAACAAAAGAAATGTAGCATTACCAGAAGATTTTAATTCCCTTTAAGGAACAAAACACTGCTAAGTTGCCAAGTAAGAGAAATAGAATATCATCTTAAGGACTCACCAGCAAACAGAAGTGCTTAGCAAACCTCAAGTTAAGCAAAATCATTTAGCCATCTTGCTGAAAGATTTTATGATTTATGGTATTCAGACAGAGGAAACACCATGAAAAGCACAAGCACAAAACTTTCCTCCCATCCTCAGTGATTTGGTTATTAAGCTACTATTATTTTCTGCAATGATGTCTTAGAAATATGTCACTAAAACAGATCCACATAGTTACAGGTTTACAAAGCATTTGCAAAACATATTTTCAGTACCTGAAGTACTTGAAAACATATGGGCTCTTAGTAGGATTCTCTACATTGTGATGCTGGTGTCACTCCTTTCAATTAAGCAGCACAACTAAACCCATCCTTTTGTGGGATCCCAGAAAGCACTGAGTGTAGGTTAACACCTCCAGCACCTCTTCCGTTCACAATTTATTTCTGAAACACTATTCTCGAGGTGTCCCTGGTCAGAACTCCTTATTGCTGGAAATCACTTCTAATTCACTATTTTACCTAGTGTTTCCCATTAATTAGCTCTAGGCAGCTTCCTGCTTAGGACCTTACATGGACCTGAGCTGTTTTTAAGGCTCTCTGCACTGACCAGGCAAAGGAGACACAGCTCAAATCCAGGCCACCTGCATATGGCTTCTTTCTGCTGGGTCACTCACATCCACATAATTTCAGAGGTAAAGGCCCTTTCACAGACACACACGTGTTCAGTGACAAATCTATGGAGAGAAGTCCTGCCCATGTGAGTGGATTGAATGATATGCTTTAAATTACAAGCAGGACCAGCTACTGGTGGCTTCCTTTTCTCTTCCTGCTGAAGGGCTCTGTTCACCACAGAAGTGTTGACAGATTGATGAAAGTTTCAAGTTCAAGAGATGAGCAAAAGCAAATATTAAACCAAAATAAAAGGAACTATTTTCATGCTGTTCTTTCATACTTCAAAAAGTGGTACTTCTGTTTCCTTCTTCCCACTTGCTCTATCATGGCTAATATGTTTTAGGTCATTTAAAGGTGGTTAAATAACCTTGAAGTGCTAGTGAACTGATCCAAAAGTAATTTTTCACACCTAATTAATATGAATGCTTAAGAAAGGGAGAGTTTTTTTATTTTGGATTATTAAAATCAGATGTGTTGGATCAGAGATGGACTTAGAGTCACTGCAGGAGGATATACTTCATCCACATGAGCCACCAAAAACTCCAGTATGTTAAGTCTAGGCTACTTATCAGAGCTGCCTATAGCCAGCAGAGAGGGTTAACTATCTTCAGTGTATGATTCAGCCCATCCTAAAATAACTGTCAAGGACAATACAGCTTTATCATTCCATGGAAGTGATCATTTTTCTCCCACCAACTATAGAGACACAATTAAAGACAATTAATTCCTCGGTATTTAATTTATATTAAATAAGGAAAATCTCCCTAGAAACTCAAAAGTCAACCTCAAATTGAAATAAATTTTTTTGATAGGATCTTTTTTTTTTTTTTTTTTTTTTCAAGGCTGCCAGACTAATCTCGCACTAACATTTCTGCCATAAGACTTTTTTATGTTACAGGTCCAGAAACTGAACAGCCAACCAAAATATTTCTGTTATTTTTTTCAGCTCTTCCAAAAAAGTTGCAGGATACCTCTGATAAATTTTTATTTTGATTGTTTCCTAGTTTTAGGAAGGGAACATGAGCCACATAAGTATCCACAAATTTATCTCAAACAACTTGTGAGCTGTTTTAGGCTTGACCACCAAATTAGCCATGGATAATTAAGCTTTAGCACTGATCCCAAGTCATATTGTAACACCAAACCTGCCTCTGTTTATTTACATATCTTGCTTTCCTCCATTACAGAGTGGGGTGGTTTTTTTTTGTTTTTTTTTTGGTTTGTTTTTTGGTTGGGTTTTTTTTTTTTTTTTTTTTTTTTTTTTTTTTGTGGTTTTTGTTTTTCTTTTGTTTTGTTTTTACAGAGAGGCTATTTAGTTGCTTAGGTTTTGGTGTTTTTCTCTTCCAGTTTGTCTTATTTTTCAGACAGCATATTCAGTATAATATTTTTACATCACAAAACCTACTATGTTTTTACTTTCTAGTAACATATGTGCTTTCCTGTGGTACATTTCTATCATCTGGTTTGGGCCAAGAATTTTCATCTCGATGGACATCTCTGGATTCAGAATTCCACATAAATTGCAGGAAGAAACAACAGATCTAAAGGGGTAGTTATGGTTAAGTGGCAAATTTCATATTTTGTCAGGCTGATGGAAGAAAACACAAAGTTATCCTCATTTCTCTAGGTGGCCATTTTCCTGCCATCTAAAAAATGTTAATAGTGCAGCACAAGGCATTTTGCCAAGAGCTACTATTTCAAGCTTTAAAACTCTGAAATCCTTATGACATTTTAGAGATTTGGGCTTTGAAAACTAATTTTTGTATTTTATTTGCCTGGATGCAGGGTGATGAAAGATCTGACAATGTCTCCAATACCTCAGTCTACCACATTTCTCAGCAAAATGCATCAGCACTGCATTTTCATGGTAGATAACCAAAAATTTTTATGGGTTTTATGACACCATTATAGAAAAGTAGATTTGGGTAAAGGATTTAAGATCTTATAGCTTATAAACAAACATATGTTATTCTTTCATAAGAGCAAAATTTTTATCCAATCTTCATATTCTTTTTTAAATTAGTTTAATCTCACAGCCCTTTTCATTCAGTCCCTTCTCAGATATGACTGCAACTTTCGGAAATGATGGTAACCTGTGCTAAATATAGTGCAGTATGTGATCTTAATAAAAGAACTAAGAAATCCATCACCATCTCCTTAAGCTTTTATTCTGTATTCAGGCTCTTAATCCTGGCATTCCTGTGGCTTCTCTAAATGCTTCTCCAAAACATCGGAACATTTCCAAGAATAAGTCTCTATTCTTCCCCCACCCTGGCACACTACAGCAGCCCCATTCCTCTCTAGTGTACATAGGGCAATCTGGTAAGTCAGTTTCTAAATCAATTATATCAGCCATAAAATATGCTGGTTTTGCAGCTACAAACTGGATAAAAATGGCTTTACTGATATGTGTTATATAGACAAATATTTCAAATCAGATATCAAAGGCTCAGCTACTTGTCTTATGAAAACAAGTCTTGTCATTCCTATATCTCAAACGTAGTTCAAAAATAGTGTAGCAATCAATAATTCTTCCTGAATAATTTTACAGAAGACCATTTTGATTTATACATTATCATCATTATTTATGCTGAAGGAAATTAAAATATGGACAAGCAATTAACACTGAGACAAATAACACTGAAGCGAGGAAAATACCTAAGCCCTGTTTAGCCCATAGTCTAATCTTCAGCTAATTGGTTGCACTCCTTCGGTTAAATCTCATAGAAAAACTTTAAACACTAATGCAGACAATCCCATTTTAATAGGTAACAAAATCTTCTGAACTTTGTAGTTCATTTATTGCCAGTTTATGAGATTTTTGGATTTGTGTACATCCAAAATCTATAGTCACTTGATTCTCCTATAAACACTCAAAAGTCAGAATTGTCTCTACTCTCATTCTCTACACATTTTCTATCATAGCAAGCAAGAGATTTCTGGGGGTAGTTAATTCCATCCTACAATAAGTGTTGAAGGAGGAATGCACCTTCTGGCAGTTCTTTTTTTTTTTCCATTAGCTGAGGAGTGAACAGGCACTTCCACAGAGCAGGCTTGGACACAGTTTTAAAAGGCTCAAGTCCAGTAAAACAAGCCTGTGCAAATCTAGGAGAATGAGCCCACGTTCTCAAGGAATGGTGTCACTCACCTAGTTGAATATAAATCCTTCGTGTAATTTTGCAAAGAAAAAGAAATCATGATATCAGATTCAAGGGTCACATTTCAAGGACAATGAGGAATTTCTGGAAATGCTAGAGAAAGGAACACTTGCTCTGTGTGTGTGATTTAGTGACTTAAATTTGTTTCCACTTTGAAAAATGCCTCATC
This sequence comes from Onychostruthus taczanowskii, assembly GCF_017590055.1. Classification (NCBI taxonomy): domain Eukaryota; kingdom Metazoa; phylum Chordata; class Aves; order Passeriformes; family Passeridae; genus Onychostruthus; species Onychostruthus taczanowskii. Next base: position 3,038,766 of record NW_024499351.1, read on the forward strand.
TATCTTCTTGCCTGTCATATTAAAAATCCCTTACTCCACAAACCTTGAAACAGGTGCGTTGCTCAGGCTTGCTGTTATCACTGTCTGGAGTAGGAAGGAGAAAAGATTATCTGATTCCATGATTCCTTACTGACAAATATAATGAAACAAGAGATGACTGCAGAGAATTTCATTGTTGGCTTCCCAAATGGCTCCTGCTACTTTAGAAAAGAAAAACAAAAAAAAACAAGGAAGACTTGTGCGCGTGGTAAGGCCCTCTCAGTAGCACTGCGCAGAGTATCTGTGTCGAAATTTATACCTGAAGGATGGGCAGTTTCATAGAGCCACAGAATGGTTTGGGTAGGAATGGACCTTAAAGCCCATCTAGTTCCAACCCCCCATCCCCCATAGGCAGGGATGCCTTCCACCATCCCAGGCTGCTCAGAGCCCCATCCAGCCTGGCCTTGAACACCTCCAGGGATGGGGCATCCACTGCTTCTCTGAGCACCCGTGCCAGGGCCTCACCACCCTCACAGGGATGAATTTCTTCTGAATATCCAATCTGAACCTACTCTATAAGTTTAGGTTACCTTCTGCAGTTTAGGGACTACAGAAATCTTGTAGCAGAATTAAAAGTTCAGAATCAATGTAAGAGTAACCTGAACTATATTTTATCCACCAAAAAATGGCCTCCTGGAAATTATTTTGGTTCTGGACATTGAGTTGTGGCAGTTATAGCATCTGGTTTCCATCCTTACAAAGTGTCTCAAAAGGCATAGTAAAGAGTGTTTAGAATGTTTGTTTGCAGTCAGCCTAGAGACATAGAATGAACTGGTTTCTGGCCTATACAAAGTAGCTTCCTACAAGATTTAGAGTATTGACAAACATGAATCTCAGTATAAATAAATTTGTGCATATCTAAAGCTGTTCCTCGTATGTGACAAATACACATCACTCACATTTACTTCAAGGAGCAAAAATATACCTTTCCATCATAGTAAATTTCTTCCTCTACTGCTCTGGAAGAACTCATTTTTGACTAGCTATGTAAAAATAAAAATAAAAAAAAAAATTACTCCACAAATAATTTATATTGATCAATTTCAAATATATACTCAAATGCAAGACCTATAATCTTACATACCTCAAGAGAGAAAGAGGAGCTAAAAAGTTTCACATTTTACACAGAAACTAATTCTTTTAGAGTGTAAAAATGCTCTGATAAAACAGAATATTTCTCACCAGATGGTTTCTTTTAAAATGAAGTATTTAAAAAACAGAAGTACTATATGAAAAAAAACCATTAAAATAACCCATCCAGGGATGACCTCAGTTTCAGCTCTGTAATGAAGTACATATTCAATATTGCTGCCCAAGATAAATGGATTTATTCTATTATGCATACAGTCTTCAGAGAGAGAATTAGGCAGTCTTAACTATCATTTCTCTAGCTTTTAGACCCATGTGGTCCATGGAATCTTCTCTAAGTCAGTCGATTCCAATCACATAAAAATCTCCATTCTTATTTATCTATTTATGATTTTTCTTTGAAAACTATTTTCTCCTGTTCCCAAAGAACTACGTACATGGTGACCCCCTGATTTCTACAGTGGGGCTGTGTCTTTCCCAGCCCTTGTGATATCCTCTGTGCTCAGAGATACCATCATGAGAGCTTCATGAAGAGAATGCCCAGAACAAAACATTTCATACCCACACAGTAGATATAGTCCATACCTAGCATCTTCCAGCCTGCCTTTTCCTCTCTTCCACCTGCACAGGCTCCTCTCACCGTGAATTCTGACCCTGCGCACTGCTGACTGCTCTGAGGCCATCCCTGCCTGCTTCACTGCCTTTGCAGCATATTCTAGGATTTAGCCCAAACATGGGCTAGACTGGGGCACAGGAGCAGAGACAAACCAAATAACTGGGTTTTGTTCCTTAAATTTGCATTCATTCCCATCCTCACCAGAGAGGAGCAGCTACAGAATCCCAGGGTTATACAGGACAAGAAGACAGCACAGCCTGGGCCCATCACTGCATGTATGCACACATGAAATACAAGAACTCTGCAAAGCTGTTAAAGCATTTTGTATAAAACACTAGAAAAGCTGTGCTCACCTCCCTATCGACCATCCTCTGCCCTTTCCAGCCACAGCTTGCTCCTGGTTTTTCTCAATGATTTAAATCCAAGCATTTAAAAGAAAGAACATTTCAATATGTTTTTCTGACAGATAAGAAATTACCTGGATATCAGGAGCGATTGAATTCAGCTTTAATAGTATCAATAAACATTTCTGATTAAATTATGAAATTGATTTTATCTTTTTGACCACTATGTTTTTACATCAATATCATCATATGACAGCAAATGTAGTTACCGCTTCCTTATTGATCTCAGACATAGCACTCCAAAGTACTCATTTGACTATATTACAAAATCAAACTTGATTTCCTACAGTACTGTAGTAACTTTTAGCCATGTCTTCATATGAAGAACCAATAACAAATGAATTTTCAAGTCTTTAAAAGAAATGCTTTGTTCTCAGAAGCCAAGACACGGTTCTGCTGCATGTGGTTAGCAGTTTCAAGGCAAGTTTAGTTGTCCTTCTTTTATGTCAAATAATAATCCCTCCTGTTCCTCTTGATGAGCCATCTATCAGGTTTCTTGTGAACAATCTAAACACTATTTATTAACAAGAAGGAACAAAGTGCTATTTATAATGCTCATTCAAGCAATCCAACAAAAACTCAGAGTTTCTGTAGCTTGGGAGCATTACTCTTGATCTCACCCTCCCCTCTGTCAGGATAATAGCTGTGTGTTGGGCCACTCCATCTCCCCATAAGGTTTAATGTTCTGTTAAGAGAATGCATAATTCAAAAGGACCACTGTTGCTCAGATACATGCATAATAGTAAATCAAAGGTGTAATGTGCTGGATATTTATGTCTCAGGGTTAAGAACAAGTCTGATCAGATTAAAGAAATTTCAGTACTGGGCTTTTTGGCTGCTGTAAATTTCTGCAGGCTCTCCCATATTCTAGGCTGAGCTATGAGGCATCTTCATTGACATAAACTGCCTTCATGGAGGAGGAGCAGCAAGTTGAGAACTTCAGCTCTCTTTCAGATTGCACTTTTGTAACGAATCTGTGGATCTGCTGATGTGCTGCCCAAAGGTGTCTTTTCCAAATAGTCAGTCATGTTTCTTCCACCCTAATTGTAGGGGCATCTGTTTCTACATGTAACTAGTCCCTCCAGGTTTTGTGGGCTCAGGGAAAGGGGTGGGAGGGGTCAGCTGGAACTCATGCTCTTATCCCTCCTGCAAGGTTTTTCCCTAATATCCATGAAAATATTTAAGCCACTGACAAGTCTTTGCCTTGACAAGCCTGTGAAGAACTCGCTGCACTCTTGTCTGTCTCAAGGTAAACTATCCCGTGAAACATGACATCAGCAGAGGACAGGAATCTTGTTTCACCTTGCTTTGATTGAAAAAAAAAAAAAAAAAACCAAAAAGAAATAAATACAATTGGTAAGCTGGTCAAAAAATTCACAATTTAGTGCTTATGGGAATGAGTGATTTACGTAATGCTGGTTAAATCAGTCACAGCACAGACAGGCAATGCTTTCCAGGCAATGACTGAGCCCTGCAAGTGCTGCTGTACCACAGCCAGAATACACTGTACACCACACCTTACACTATGGTCTGCTGGTGGCGTGGGGGCACCACTGTTTTGTTCATTTGGTTTATGCCACTGTTCTTTTTATTTTCTATCCAACTCTGTACAAAATTTCATGATGTATTTCAGCAGAAAAAGCCTCAGTAAGTCGTCCATCAGAACTGGGGTATGACAAACCAGCGATTTGAGCACACTGGAGTTTGCGCCCCCCATGACTGAGATTTGTGTCTGTTGTTTCAGCTCTGATCCCTTTTGTCAGAACAGCTCCTCCAAATCTTTAAAACACAAAGTCTCTCATTTGTCTGACACTGTCTCAGAAATCCCTTTTTTGCTTTCAGTCACTGATTACTCTCCAAAACTACACCTTTACCTTCTGACAGCTCTGACTTCACTCAGGATTCTGTTTGGAAGTGTAAAAATACCATATATACACCAGACTTTGGACTGGAAACAAGGCAATAGCTCTGCTGGAGTCAATAAAGCTTGTTGATTTATCATCTGTTCAAGATGCAGCCTCAGCTGCAGGTCCATGTGTCTTCACTGAGCCACCAGCATCCTGTACTGGAGCTCTTAGGTCAACACCCTAATACCCAAAATCTCCTTGAAGACTCCTGATCTTATACAAGGCAGTGAGAAGTTTCCCAGCACAGCCCCGAAAAAGTGGGTTAGGGTGCCCAAGGCACAAAGAGTAATTCAACACCAATGTCACTGCAAGTGAAGGAAAGCACTGGACTATACAGAAATGAAAAAAACCTGAACCTCTGAAACCACTCAAATCTAGGGGGGCTTTTCAGCCTTCTTTTGGAATTATAAAAAAAAAAAATAAAAGAGTGCTTCACACTAACTTCTGAAACTATTAGTCTTATACAGGCTTTTTGAAAGGTGTGCCTTTTAAAATTGAACATTTATTCTTTCAAGTAGTTAGACTGATGATACATGGAAGTGTGGGTATCCTTGCTATACAGAAGCAATCAGCTGGGGTGCCATGAGTCATCCCACCTCTTCTTAGCTAACTAAAAGTTCACAGCATGTCATCTCATCTCAGGTAGTTATATGTGCTCCAACTGTTAGAGAAATTTCTTCAGAACATAAATCATCCTATACACAAGGGACTGCATTAGCAGGATGAATCACCAAAGAAAGAAGGAATTTCAGTGACTGACTTAAACTAAAAACTAATCTCTTGACAGGTAAAATCAAGTGAAATAATAATTTTCCTAACCTCAAAACAAAACAAAAAATTAAAAAAAGGAAAGCTTGCAGCAGAATAGAAGACAAGGATTTTTTTTTTCAATCTCACTTTGATACGTGAACCATCATAACATTTATTCTTTGCTGTGTTGCCACCCTGCTTTGGCAGCTACTCAGCATTTATCACCAAGGGAATGATTCCAAGGGCTCTCTGGGCAAAGTGATAAAACTGGCAATTTTACCTCAGATCTGGCTTCTGAGACCTGATCATAATTCATCACTTTTTTCAAACCAGTTTTTCCTCAAAAAGTGCCAAAAGACCTCGCTGCTTCCTTGGTACTTTACAGACCTCTGTTCTTGGGCCAGAAGCAGCTCATATTACCACTAGCTGCAGTTTATCAAATCACAGATTAAATATTTCCATCCTCTGACTCCACTTCCCTCACTTCGGCAGCCTTCCCAAACACATAACTAAGTTAAGTAATCACATAACTGAGGAATATAAAATGTATTTTGGGATAACTGGGCACAAGCTCCATATACTTCAATTTCCAGGACCTACAAACAGAAGCTTCATTATTGTGCTTTCACCACTACACCTCTGATGCTCAAGTAAGGAAATAAAAAATCTGACGTTCTCTTCCTGGGTTAGCTGAGGTTAAACAGGTGGTTTTGGTAAGGATTGCAGTTACATTTTGATTACACTAGCCCACATTCTTACATCACATAATGCAATATGATATACCCAAATGGATGCTTCAGTGCCAAACTGGGGCCCCCAGCTTGATGTTGTTCTAATCATGTTTTTCATTAATCCTTGTGACCTCCACAAAGCATCAACAACTAAATACAGGCTCTCACAGCTAAGTGCTGGATTTTCTTTTTTCTTTTGAGGGTATTTTTTTCTATCTCCTTTTTCCTTCTCAGTGGTGCAAAGTAAAAGGGAAAAAGGAATTTTCAAATTCAACTGTGATTATTAAGTCTGAGATTTGTCTGAACAAAAATACATCTAAGGAACAACTTTATTGCAGTTGGATGGTATGTCTTGTCTGGTAAACTGATCTAGTCTCCAAAAAGAAAATCTCTAAACATCTTTAGAGGGCTTTGGACACAGCCTTGGCTACAGGAATGCAAGCGTGAGGCAATGTATGCTGCTTTATAAAGAACTAATATTGAAGGGGAGGCTGAAGGGAGAGGCCAATTCTTGATCTCATCCTGGAGTCACTCCACAGACTTCAAATATGGCCAGATTCTGTCTCCAACCACACCCTGGCAACCTAATTTCCTTTATTAGGGCTGCAATGGCTCTATCTGGGGGGACAATTTGACCTAGGGAACCTCATTCTTTCCTGGCTGGAGGCCATCACCTCAGGAACTGGGGGTCTCCAGGGATTTGGACTCAAGAGAAGCCAGAGATTTCTATGAAATTACATTAGGGACACCGGTGACCACTGGAGTCTCCTTATGTTTTGTGCAGAGAAATAATGTATTTGACTAGAAAATAAAAGTCTGAAGTAGAGTGTGAACTGGAGAGGTTTCAGCTAGGAGAAGTTTCTCTAGCAATATGGACAGCAGCAGAGCTACTAAGCAGTTTGCCTGCTTTTTAGCTCTGTAGGTGGATTTTCACACACTCTGGAAAGCCTTTGACAGATGTTCATTATTATGCACAGCAATAACTGGTGTATATTAAAGTGAGCTGCTCAAGAGGGGAGGAGAGAAACGATGCACCTGTTTATGTACCTTCCCATCTACTGCTGTTTCTTTGCTGAAAAATAACCATTAATTTAGGTTCATCTGCATGAAAGAAAAAGACTTTGAAGAAGATTTTTCTCTGGCAGCATGGGCAGCTGAAGTCCATTTCAGGAACTCAGCCTATCATCCAGGTACCCATTTTTAAATTCACCTCTGAATTACATTGTGACCACTTGGAGGCACCATGCCTAGGGCCAAGGTACATCAAGATGCATTTTCTGCAGCCTGCCCACTCCTGTCCTGTCACTTACTAATTCCCAGGAGAACTCTTCTAGTATCTCTTTCATAATGTCATATTTTTCCCTGACAAAGAACTATTGCATATAGTAGCCTTTTCCTTCCTCAGCCTTTTCCAGATTCCCAACTTAGACCGCTTCAGAGTCACCCTTTTCACCACTCTTTCTCATTTCAGCATGTGAGCAAAGCCCAAACCACTGAGAAACCAGAAGAAATTCATCTTTAACTTCCATGCACTCAATATTTCTCCTTTGCCATCTATATTTTGGGGAGGTAGCAAGAGAAAGGAATTCTGCCCCACCTCTGACATCAAGGATAGAGGATAATGAGTTACCTCTGAGAACTCCAGGCTTCTGTGCAAGCCTGCTTGTTCAGTACAGAGGCACTGCAGGAGTACACACAGAGCCCTTCAGAATGACCAGGGGAAGGAGGAGTGCCTGCATTCCTGCCTCTTGAACCCTGGCAGCTGCTCTAATCAAGATCATGGCATGGTTCTAAACCATCCATGCTGTTGCTGGATGATGGTTTGCAATTTCCCTGCCTTCCAGCCTTTTCCAGAACATTCCTCAGGGCTCAGAAAGGTGCCTAGACCCATGGAAGGATGATCAACAGGTGCAACAGGATGGAAAACTAGTCAGCAGCCTCAGACTAACTATTTTAGGACTATTTAAGAACTAAAGGCAGCTTTAGCAAAGAGATTTGCTGTGGTAAAGGCAAAGCAAAAAATAGGCTGCCCTAACTCTACAGCAAGAAGAGACTGGGTCCCTCAGCTACCCTGTACACTGTCCTGTGCCCTGCTGTCCAGGCTACCCTCTGTCTGCCAGACTGGCACTGATGCTGGCCATGTCAGTGGGCAGACAGAATTTAAAACCTGGCCCATCAGTAAGCTACACAACCCAGAAACACAGTGGGAAACTTGTTTGTATGTAAGCTTTTTGCATTTCCTTACATTTCTTTTTCCTCTGCCATGTGAAGCAGAGATGGGCAATGAAGGAAATCCCACATCAGCAGCTTGAACACAAACCTCTAATATCAGTAAGACTATTTGAGGCGTAAGTCTCAGGAAGGGTGTCGGAATAAGACTCCATCTGGATTTATTACTTCATACTGTTTCCAGATACTTTTCTATTTCATCCACAACAGATTATTCCTGACACTTTAAGAGGGCCCCTGGCCCATTTGCTTATTGATCTGATCTTTACTAGCAATGAAACTAGAAATCTTTACTTACTCAACTTCTGGAGAGTTAAGAGGATACCCTTTTATAATATTCACTGAAATTGCTTCTTGGCTAAAATATTCTCTCATCAGTGTTTTTCATGTGTTCAGCAACATCTGCAGGATGTGGAATGAACAGAAACAAACCAGATGTTATAAAAGGTAGTGACACCGCAAAACATAATTATTACAATATCTTGTTTAATTTTTTTGGTCCATCTTATGCCTTCATACATCAATAACTTTAACTGCTGAAACCGAGACTGACTCATCTAAGTTCTCTCTAAACAGATTTACAATCATTTGTAAAAATTGACATATACCTCCCATTAAAGCCAAATTTCCTTTAGCAATTTCAGAGGAAAATAGATTAAGGGAATGTGAATATTTATCTCAGCCATCAACATTTATTCATTTAGGTAATTATCACTTCATTATGCTGTCAAGGAGAGCATGCAGGGAAATTCACCACTGATGAACCAACCACCACGGAAGTCCTCCACCCCACATATGAGTTTGGGGTGCCAGCTCATGCCCTTGCCAAGCATTTGTCACAGTAATATGACAAGGGCCAGAAGTCCAAAAAGGGTACAAAGGGAATCTCCTGTGCTATGCAACTGAGAAAGTGCAGCCTGATCCAACAGCGCCCCCAAAAGCAAACCCAGAGAGCTGGACACACCAACACCCTCCCAGCCTACAGACCCAGCTTGCATCTGCCCCACAAACTTGCTATTTCACTTTGAAAGCTGCTTGCTCCATTAGAAGAATGGAAAAAATAGAACAAAAAATTAAAAATATTTTTTTAAAAATAATTTCAGTCTCACAAATGCCTGCTGCAGTGCAAAAATCAGGACGGTCTGTTAGATGGGAAAATTTTCCAGTTATTTTAACTCAGACTTCAGGAATTTCGTAGGGGGATCAGAAGACCTGCAAACCCTGCCAGATTCTGAGGGAACAAAGTATAACTAGATTAATATATAAATCTTATTAACTAAAATGTAGCTGAATACAGTCATTTGTTATCAAAGTCTTTCAATTGTTTAACAAATTGCAACATTTTGGTCTCATGGGCCCCCTGCCAAGTTGAGGCCTAATTAAGGCGGTTGGAAATGAATAGTGTTCTAATTAGTTTAATTACAATATGATGAATTATCAAACTAATTTTTAAAAACAATGTGCAATTAGCCTTTTAGCATTCAACCCATATTTTCCAAAACAGGAAATGAAGCGTAACATGCTTGTTTTTATCAGGAGACTGAAGGCTGAACCATCCCAATATGGGAGACACCGAGGATGCAGTCAGACATGCTGCCCCCCTCCTCCTTTCACCCCACTTCAGGCTTTGGACATTGATTCTAAACACCTTGGGCCACATCTGTGGGAAAGCAGGTTGCTCAGTCCAAGGATGGACCAATTCTACTTTTCAGATTTTCCACCCAAGTTTTTCCCCGTTCCTTCCCTTAATCCTTCCCTTCATTGGAGTTGCATAGAAAATTCTAAGTGATTACATTCATGGCCATACTGACTTGCTGAGGGTTGTTTTTTTTTTTTTTTATTCTTACATTGCTAAGCAATGAACAATCAAACTCCATTGCCCACAAACCATAAAGGTGTCCAAGCTCCTACCTACAGCACAGAGGAGCTTTATGGCTGTAACCACTTAGTCTGTGTGCATAATACCAGCTGCACAAAAAACATTTTCCATTTTCTGAGTTGGCTTCTTTTACATTTATCCTCCTAAGGCCATTTTCTCCCTCTGGTTTGCTTTTTCATTTTCTCTACCAATCCCACTGCACCACTCCCCCATGCAGGAAACCTTTCCAGAAATACACTTGCACCTGCATAACCTCAGTAATGTTGCACCCTTGGAAGTGAAAGCACCATCTGGTACTACTGTAGAGAGGTTCATTACTGAAGGAGTTGTCAAAGGTCATCACCTTTCATTAACACTGCCAGGTATATAAGCAGAATTTGGCTCAATTACAGCATACCTACTGCTAAGTAATAGAAGAGGAGGTATTAAAAACATAGGTACCATTGAATGGAAGGAAGGAGCAAAGAAGTTCTTTTTAATGACATGAATCCTTTAACAAATAATCAGGTTAAAAATTATCTACTTTGTATTTTGATGAAAATGGATTTTCTCATCCTGTGAACCAGAAAGAAAATTTGGCAGTAAAATAGCTTTTGGCATGGCTTAATTATCCCCAGAAAGACTCAGGAGCCTGCTCCAGTAAAGCACTTAAATGCATGCTGAACTTTAAGCACATGGGCATTCTCAAGGGACTATTCATATATCTAGAGATAAGCATGTGCTTAAGTGCTTTGGCAAGACACAGATCAAATTGAAGTCTCTCTTTAGGGCCTGGAGTCACAGCTAACACATCTGGCAAGCGTGACAAGCGCTCGGGATGTCCTCTCCACCTGGGCGCTTATAAAGTCCCCATTGTCCAGGCTATCTAAGTGTTTCCCAATAAATGAAAATACTCAATCATCATTTCCTTGCTTACTGACTGGCATGGAGGAAGACAATTTAAATAGGTACGTGTATCTGTAGATTGAATCAGTTTACTAGAGGGAACCAAAAGAAGGAGATGAAGTTGCCATATGTTTCTGCTTGTGCTGAAGCTAGTGGTCATGCTTGTTTTTCCTGGAAATTTGTTCCACAAGCTTAGTCTGGATATTGCCAGAGCCTTCATTTATTTGTCAGCAGTGGCAAGGATCCAGTGCATGAGGCTCTTGCAAGAAAAAAGGACTGCAGGGAGCACTGGCCTCTCAAGTAAGTAGGTTCAAACATACCAAAGGGTTGAACTCTCAAAGAAAGTGTCCATCCAAAAGCCACACACTGAGGAACCACTCCAAACTACAAGGGGATATTGCCTTAAGGACTTGATGCTTTTTGGAAGCACATATGGTCCTAGACCCAAGTCTAGGCATGCGTGCTCAAACAAGCTGCGGGAGTCTTGCTGCTGGTCCCTCTTAGTCAGTCACAGCTACAGGCATGCAGCACCATGGAGGTGCCCCGGTTAGAGACTTCTGCTCAATACAAAGGCCAGTGCTGTCAGTACAGAAATAAACAGAATAAATACAGGTTTCTCAATAATTCCTCTCATCTTTTATCTAAGAGAAATATGCAGCTGGCTATGTACCTTCTTACCAGCTTCCTCAGATAATTTCTATTTTTGCAAGACTGCAGCTGTAGGCACAACTACTTCTTATAGGACCCTAAAATCAGCCTTCTGGCTTGAGGAGGATTGGGAGGCAGTAGCCAGGCTGGGTCTGTCTGTTCAGTATCAGCCATGCATTCAGTGAGGTGAGTGCTTGAAACAGGTGCATTACCAGCCATGTAAACTTATAAAAACTAAAAAAGAAACAAAAAAACCCATAACAACCAATAACCAAAAAAAACCCCAAAAACAAAAATAAAAAACACTTCTGGCAAGAAAAAGGTTAATAGAAACAGTAGGTATAAAGATAACTTGAACCCATCATTAAAGAAATTCAGTTATTTAGTAAATTTTACTTATTTACAGGATAGAAGATTAATGAGCTCAAATACAAACTGAGACAGTAATTAGGTTTCAAAAACATACTATAACACAATCAATCATTGCTTGGGAGTATAATGACATTAGGGTAGAGCCCTCTTTCAGCTGAAGTTATTAGCATGTGATTGGTGAAGACTGGACTTGAAGAGAGAGTCTACCCCAGGGTCCTGTAATAAAATGAAAGAGGAATCTTAAATAAGGAGAAACTATGTCTTTGACCCTTTGTCCTTTGTCTGTAGATGTAGAGATACTGTATTTGAGATTTAGGGCTCTGTAACAGGACTTTAGGGAATGATGGCATTTCAAAAGACAGTTGGTATTTTACTTTAAACAAGACTTTACTTGAGACCTAATATGACACAGACGGTATGTATATGTCCTCTAATCCGGTCTTTGAGGCTATTAGCATCTCCTTCTGAGGCATTTCACATCTCTTCTTAAAGTCTTTGCAAACACATCAACTTAGAGAAGGAATGCCAAATGTCACAGAATACAAAATGGGAGAAAAGGTGAACAACAATACAAGGAAAGAAAAGCAGAAACTGTGCAAAAGTGAATTTTTCAATTATTGTTGCTAAAGCATTTTATTTTTGCTGAAGAACCACATAAATGGCTTTTATATATTCTCTTTGTGAGGAATCTGGTTAAATGTTCCTGAAATCCAGCATCAGCTGTGTTCACAAAGAAAGAGACATTGTGACTTTAAAGATTTAAGTCCAATTTCAAAGACAGGTTTTATGCATTTGTCAGCTGAATCCAGCTCTCACAGAAATCAGTGGTAATTCTCCCACTGACCTGAATAACAGAAAAGTTACAACCGTGTGTATAATTTTTCCAATTCCACCTAAGCAGCTAAAAAGCAGACACTTCAAGCAAAGGTTTTTATGAGGCCATGGCATTTACTCACATTCTCTAAAATGCCTTTGAAACTTATTTTGCAAAACAACGTTTGAGCAGCTAAATGGAGGTAGTCTAATTTTCAGTGATAACAACTAGTCCCATATTTCAATAATTTCAGTATTCATCAGGTTTTAAAATCATACCACCTCCTTTCACACACCTATATACAGGGTTAAGTACATAAGTGTCAAAGTATGAAAAATGTCAGTCTCTACCCTCACATGCACTTCTCATGGTATCCAAGTAAATACACACTTCCACAAATAACTTATGCATCACCACCACATCTAAAATGAAATCATAATTTCCTTCACCTCTAGGGCTCAGTGGCACGTCCCCTGCATTTTGCTACCAGCATCATTCTCTACAGACATCTAGTTGCTATTATTTATTCACTGTGGTATTCTCAGCTATCCCAATTCCCTAATGAACAATTGAAATGTATTGCAATAAGGACGTGACACACAGGAATAAGAAGCTGAAATGTATTTCCCAGCTTCAACCTTCTAACCTGCGGAAGGTTATGATGGTTGACATGACTGAGGTCAACAGCAATCGGTTCTAGTGGTTACTGTCACGTACTCAGAATACTTTTGACAGCATTTCAGAGCAATTCCAGTGGTTGATAAATCAAATGCAGAAGAACCTTAACTCAAAATGTACTGTAAATAATCTCAAAATGCAGGGGAAAAAAATACAAAAGCAAAACTATATTTCAAATCAGGAGTGTGAAAACATAACAACATGCAACTCAAATCAATACAATCAATCCTGGTAACAAGAGCAGTCAATGCAATTACATTTTATAAAATCAAGTATTCTTCTACTATGAAAACTGAGAAAGGAAGGAAATGAATGAACATCCTCCTCTCTAGTGGCATATGACAATTACAGTTTCACCAAACACAGCCAAACAAGGAACAGAACAAGTGTAAGATCTGGAGACCCTGACAAAGGAGCCAGGACCATGTAAAAATCTTTGGTCTGACAGACAAGATTTTCCCTGGCTGTCCCTCTGCTCTGACCGTGAACAAGTAAGCTAATTTTCACCCAGAGAGAAAAATGTAATCTTTCTAGTAATATTTTTTAAATTTAAGCTGCTCAGCCTTCTTTTATTCTTCCTCCCACAATAGAAATACCAATGTGATGTATAACATTCAATCAAAGTATAAGATCACAACTGCCCAGGTAAGAGGACTTGTGAGTTATATTTTATGTTTCCACCTGAATTTAGGGCAAAAAAAGCCTGGATGTGAAACCTGACTGTGTTGTTTACTCATCTGAAAATTATTTCCTGTTGACCAAAAGTAAATTTAAGGCATTTTCAAAAATCAAATAGTGCCTCCACTTATTTGGTGTAAAAATTGATAACATGTTCATCCTCCCATCTTTTCCCCTCTCCTTCCCTTCCCTTCCCTTCCCTTCCCTTCCCTTCCCTTCCCTTCCCTTCCCTGAGAAGTCAGCACATGCCCTGTCCATGGAAAGCCTGAAGCATAAGGATCTCAGTACAGGAAGTTCCCAGGTGAGAATTTTGGGTTTCCCATTAATTAGGCTCCATGCCCAGAATGAAATTATGCTTTTCTTATAAAAACATTGCTGCTGACCTGAGCCCTGTGAAAGAGACTGAATGGAGACAAGATAAGAGCAAGCAAAAGGAATCTTTCTGATGACCCTCCTTAATTAAGATGGTAGTTTTAGGATAGAGAATATTTAATATTTAATATTGTGATAGATGTCTGAAGGTGGACTACCAAAAGGAAGGTGGTTGGAGATCTGCACCACCTAACTGTGGGTATCTAACTGTGGGTGTTGAGCCCTTTACCCCTCTCCAGGGAAGCTGTTTCTGTCCAGAGAGAATGCAGGAGCTTTGGCAGCCAAACAGGCTACCTGAGGAAGGTGCACACCAGCAGCACACACAGCTCCCCCTCCAAGGATACGTTGCAATGTGTGTGCATATCTGATTGAAGGAGAAAATCTGTTTTAGCAGGTCATGGGTAGTATTTCCTGCCATCAGGTTTGCACACACTTATCCTTATCACCTTCTCCCCAGCATCTGTTTGGACATCTGTCCAGAATGGAAATGTCATTAATTTCATTCAGGGTTGCAAATTGGTTTTAGCCATAGCATCCCTTTGCAAGAGGTGGTTGATCATCATTGCCTGTAAATTATGAAGGAGAATGACAGTCTTACAAAACTGAACCATGAATGACTAGTTTGGTTTGTAGCATCCTAATCAAAAATACTGCAAACCTACTTCCAGCAGATCATTTATTTCCCATTTAACTAGTACAAAAGAGCTGGGGATACAAAAAATTATTGATACTACATTATGCACTTGCATACGGTAAAAAGAAAATACAGTTTAGCTGCATTTTTCTTTTCCTCTTATGGAAACCATTTGATCTTAACACCCCTTCCTTCTGGCAGAGAAAACTGAACTTAGTATTTCCTGAGATTTCCAGCTTAGTGACTACTCATTTGTCATTTTTTCATCACCAGTGTTTTACACATGTATGTCCAGCCTCAAGCAGTCTCACGATGACAAAAGTATTTGTGGATCCCTGAGTTGTTACCTGCATACTTTCCTTGTAGTATTTCCTCACCAGTTTTAAAGTGTCTCAGAAAATATCTATGGGATTCCATGGATCAGATAACATGAAAGGGTCTGTAAACCTGACATATGTTGAATTGTGGACTACAATGACTAAAACAGTAATCCCTAGGCATCTTCTGGATCATTCATAAAGCTGCATATTCAGTCTTGAAGACAGTTATGGCATGATCTTACTAAAATTATTGAGAAAGAAATTACAGAACACAATTCTAAAGGTGAGAGACAGAAACAGAGTATGGCTTACCATCCCCTTATTTAATATTTTTCAAGACAGTAATGAGGATTTAGTAAAGTAAGTAGTTCTTAGAGAGAAACTATCTTCAATTTCAACACAGTTTAACAGCTTTCAAAATTAAGAAATACTGCTCACCAACTAGAAACAAAAGAGAGAAACTAAGCAAGTACTTGTACATTCTTCAGCTTGGCAAGTGATGCTCAGGTAGATGCTCCAGGAAAGCTGATGAGAAAGCCAAGCAACACTGCATGATCAGTGCAGTCCACATCACATGATGGGAAACCAGCTGACACTGAACAGCTCCAGCACACCACCACTGCTGCTGTGGGGTGATGCTGTGAATCCCTGTCACTGCTGCACAGGGCTCTGACCCTGAAGGGAACTGGAACAAATGTGGATCCTCCCATCTGAACTCAGAGATCCTGGAAAATACATGCATTCAACTAGAAAGAAAATCCCTCTTGGTCATCAGTGACTTCTATTTCAGATGAAGTGAACTATTTCTTACTACACAACCCTGCTGACTTGACCACAAATTAATCCAGCTACCCCAAAAGAGCTGAAGGCACTCATCTTCAAGCAGGGAGCAGTCACACTGATGTAAGGTCTGGGCCATGGTCTGTATCACAGTCATTGCCAGCTTCCCGGGCTTTCCATAAACAGGTCCTAAAACAAACAGTCACAGAGACACAAGTCAGGTCATACAAGACCAGCTTGTATGAGGGGACGTTCCAGCAACTTTTGGCAACTTAAATCTATTGTGGTTGCTGCAGCTGGGTCTCAGCAAGACCTTCAAAATTGATGAGGCTTTGAGACAGAGCCAAGCTTCTTGTCAGCGCTTCATACTTCAAGGCATTTGTATTTATAATTCCTGCTACTTAACACAACAGATTCTAGCATGACAACTCCTAGAAAACTTATGCCGGAGTCTTCATTTCCAGGATTTGCACCAGAGCTTAACTAAGTTTGAAAGCATTTGTATGGCATCTCTGTTTAAACTGCTGGTTGATGTTCCATGTTTTAATGTTTTAAGTAAAGTTTATTATGACAAGTCAGTGAAAGTGCTTTTAGTAGGTCAATAAATCATGGACCTATCAGATCACTGGGTGACAGCTATGCAAAGCATAGAAGGAAATTTGATATTATTCCAACAAAATAGCAACTACAGCCACTTCCAGCTTAGCTGCATAATCACGCCAGCCAGCTGATTACAAACTGAAGAGGTAAATAATTTTATTTTGTGGAAGGAAAACAAGGACTTTGTAGATTTGTATTTGCCTAATTTTTTTTTAAATTTTCTTGGGTGTGGGAATTATTATATATTATATGTAAAATGGGCCTCTGGAGGCCCACCATGAAGTTTGTTCAATAATCACCTAGTGCCTAATGTGGAGGAGGGGAAAATGGGCTGGGGAAAAATACAAAGCAGCTGAAAAAAAGAGGATAAAAAAGATTTCTGAGAGATTGAATTCAGTTTTGGCATCTCTTCAACCATATGGAAATTGAAGGGATGTTAAAAAAGTTCTAGGACAGGATGCACAGGACAAGGGTGGGAAGTTTCCCTTACTACTGTCAGGAGGCTAAAATTAGAAAAAAAAAACAAAAACACAAAACCAGAAACAAACAAACAAACAAAAACAAAAAACAAAAAAAAAAAAAAACCCAAAAAAAAAAAAAAAAAAAAACCCAAAAAAAAAAAAAAAAAAAAACCCAAAAAAAAAAAAAAAAAAAAACCCAAAAAAAAAAAAAAAAAAAAACCCAAAAAAAAAAAAAAAAAAAAACCAAAAACAAAAAAAACCCCAGACAACCAACTTTTTATACAAAAGACAGGAGCACTCCTGTCAGATCCGGGGGGGTGCCTAAACTTCAGCTGCAATGACCCAAATAAATTCTGAAATTGTTTATACCTCATCAGACACACACGAGAAGTCTTTTTTAGACAATGAGGCAGCGACTAAAGAAATATTCTCAGGGATAAACTATTATTGGCCTTTTCTGCTCCACACTGCTTTGAGATGCCTGGTATAGCTTTTGAGAATAGCAGCTGCTTGTTGCCTGGTGTGGCATCACTCCATGTCCAAGCCTTGGGTCTGGACCCAAGGGCTGCAGCATAAGAGATGTTACATCACAGAGGGACCCGTGGCTGGAAGACATCAGGGAAGGGCCAGGCTGAAACCAAGCCTAGCTAAAATCACACTGGACAATCTACTGTCCTGCTTTCTTCAAATGTAAAGGGCAAAACCACATGTGTTTGTTCTAGATGCCTTTTATGTAAATAAAGGGATTTAACATATACAAATCTTTCTGTGAGAGGGCTGCTACACTTAAAACCTTGAAAAATGCCCATGGATTCCACTGCCATCAGAGCTCACCAGTGAATTTGTTACACAGCACGATGGTATTTCACAAGCAATTTGGAAAATTTGAGAAAGCTTAGGAAAAGGACTTTAACCTAACTAATTCGAACTAAGCCTCTCAATCATTTGCACCTCCTCTAAGCTGAGAAATATACCACAGTTCTCAAAGTGAATCAGAGTAGAAGGGAGGATGAGTCTGTGAAGTAAGGCAAAAGATAACTACATACCAAATGTAAGTCTTTGAAGAAAATCCATTTGAGGTTGTAGAGGGTAAAGTGTGAATACGTTTGCCTGCTGCAGCAGGACTTTATGAGGAAACACTAAAAATCAAAATTATTTCTGCAAAGGTGTGTCACCAGGATCTCACATGGAATAACTTTGTTCTTAAAGGCTTGGCAGGCAGGTGACATTGGCTTTGGGGAATATTACAGGGTCATGTGGAAACCCAAACCATCTAGGTACACTTGGGAAAAATAGCCAGAGATGACTGCTTGCCATACAGGAAGAAGTAGCAAGCTTAACTGAAGAGAGAATTGAAAAACTAGCTACAGAAACTTGTCCTTTACTGCCCCAGTTGAAAGGTTGGGTCACTGCACTGGCACTCCACAGACTTACATCATGGTGCCAGACCTCAGCAACCTTGGACAGATCACTTTTTTCCTGTCCCTCTCTCCTTCCTTGGATATACTTCCTTTGAAAGTATAAGTCCACAAGGGTGAATGATCATAAGCATTCCGTTTTAAAGCTATTGACTGCCTTATGTGGAGAATAAGACAGTATCCGTGACTGGTCTTTTCACTCCATTTGCATCTTCAGTCTTTCCTGTGGGGTCAGAGTCCTACTCTTCCTGGTACTACATACAGACAAAAAGGGAAATTTTTAATCTTAAGAAGACTTTCTCAGTATCTGAAGCACAGAAGAAGATAATCTATTATCACACTCCATCCTTTTCACATTAAAGCACCATTCAAATCACTAGTAGATTGAGGTCTGAATGGAAAAACCACTAAATAACTGTATCTGTAATTCAGTGAGGTTTACAATTAATGACTGAACAGAAAAACTAATCCTAAAAATTACAAAAAAATAATAGATGGATGCTTTTAATTTTGTTTTAAAAAGTATGAAAAAAGACAGGCAGAACGGCAAATAGGAAAACAAAAACATGCACAGCTAATCCTAAGTAGGGGTAGTACTAAAAAAAAGATGCTTACAGTGAATGCCATGATTCAGTGGAATTAATTATACTTTAGAAAATATCTTTTGTAAAAACTTTCTCTATAAAATGTGGGGTCCATCAGTGGATTGTAAAGATCAGATGGCACAATTGGCTTAAAAAATATTAAGAAAGGCGAAGGTGGAGAATTGAACAGGGAAAGATCACAGCAGGTGTTAAGATAAATAAGACATTTTTAAAGTACATACAAAAGGAGAGGGCAGTGAAGGAGACAGAAGGGCCTCTTAAAAATGGCAAGAGTAATTTATTGATACAAGTAGTAAGGACATTGTTTAAGGGGAAAAAATGAAATTAATTCTTTGCCTGAGTGTGCAGAGAGAAGAGGGGACAGATGCCAGAAAGAGACATAAATTTCCCAGAGGAGAACGAGAAGTGCTTAAGAAAATCACGACCATACTAGTGCTGGTGATCAAGAAAGTGGAATGTTGGGGGAAAAAAAATTTCAAGACCAAACATGTTGTATCCCAAAATCCAAGGGAGAAAGGAAGAAATACTGCAGACACTGAGAACGTGGAAAGCACTTGGTGGGAAAGCTGTAAGTGCTGGGAGAAATCTGACACTGCTGCCATATGGTTAAAGCAAAAATCAGGTTGTGGATGCCACCCAGCAAGCTGGTATTTTTGCTTCAAAGACCTTTTGGCAGTAAAGGAAATTTTACTAGCAATAAAAAGGCCAGTCTTCTTTGCTTCCTTCTTACATGCTTGGTTTCCTTTCCACCACCTGCTTTTTGCCAAGTCAGACTGTGACAGAAAGGGTGTCTGTGAAGGAATGTTCCTGAGGAACACTTCTGGCCACCACACTTCCCCACAGCGTTTCTCAAATCCCTTGTTGCAGGTGCACTACTTGGTACTGCTCCAGGTGTGTGTTTCTACCTTTGAACTACCTTTTAAGCAGCTCTAGAAAACAAAAGCCTTACCAAAGGCTTGGAGAATCCATACTGAATTGAAAAATCAGTGACCTTGGACCATAAAAGTGACAGATCCTGAAGGACTTGGTCCCACACACACCAGCTCAGCTTTAGGCACGTGACTCTTCCATCAATGTCACTGGAATTGCTCTCAAACATCCGAGTACACAGATTTCTGCTCCACTGAAGAAGCAGTAATTAAACCGGGCCTACAGCATGTGTATCATACAAATGGAAAGAGCAAACAGCAGCAGAAGGACTAATGTTGGAGGGAGATGGTGTCAATGACACTCACTTAAGCTAAGAAGTCAGGCCGTGAAAGAATTTGTGGGGAATGTGGCTACACTAAGAATAGACAGTACTTGGAGAAGCAATGGGGCAGCTGCTATTCGTAGAAGTTTAGAATGGATCTTCTAAACTTAGTCTGCAAGTATTCAAAAAGGGGTCAATACTGAAGGATATGCACAGATGCTCCCAGGAAAAAAAAATTGCTGATTGATGAACATGATCAGGCAAGGTGCTGAGTGCCAGTTCCTCAAAGGAGCTCCACTGTTCTTTACCAGTTGAAATCCAGCCTCTACATGCTTTCTTCTACACCTAGCAACATGATTTCAGAACTCTGAATCATGCAGAAACATTTTTTCACTGTGCAAGATTATGTCCCCAGGGCCTAATCCCACTGACATCAAGGGCAGACCTTTGAACAGCTCCAAGGGTTGACATGGACTTCCAATGGACACATCCAGTCTCATTACCTACAGCACCTCCCAAACTACCCCTGAGTAACTGGCTGTATTGCCCAGGGATGGCTTTGATAATACTCGCAACCAGAGCACAAACTAAGGCCATGAAATTAAAATGAGTTGATACCAAGTGGAATTGCACACATCAGATATGCAGAGTGCAGGTGTGGGGAGTACACCAGTGAGGACTCTGTGAAACGTCACGATCGGTGGCCAGGGGCTGTGCTCTTTGGGTGAAACTCTGCCCAGCTATCACTTGGCAACCTTTGCAGACAATAATAACACACCAAAAATAAATAGAAGTGCAACTGAGAAATTTAGGACAAGACAGAAATAAGAGCAGAAGCTGTAACTCTTTGGAATATTTATAATTTATGACCATTTCATGGCATGAGTTCAACTGTGACCTCTCAGCTGGCAGCTGTCTTTATGCTGCTTTCTCCTTCCACCTGCCTAATGAGAAAACAGACACCCTCTCTGTGAGCATGGATAAATCTGTCATACTGACTTACACAATGAACTCTCTGGAGGGAGACTGAAGTAGTCCAGGGAATAAATCTAGCCCTCAGAAATAGTAGTAAGGTTGTCCAAGTTTACAGCATCTCCTTTTAACCCCTTTGGTGTGGACCTTACTGACTATAATTACAACTGGCACTACCCGACATGCTGAAGCCAGGAATCCTCAGCAACATGATGGGTGTCTTGCTCAGGACAAGTCAAGAGTCAGACACAAAGGGCATCCAGGACAGGCCAAGGTATGTAAGCTGTATTAAACAGTAAGCTGTATTCTGAGATAAAGCCAAAACACACCGAGCAGCACCCTCTGCTTTCTGGTCAGAACAGAACGCTTTGGATGGCAGTGGTTTTGATCCACTGGCTCTCTGACTGGGCCAACTGCTCTAAGTACAGAGCTCTGCTTAAGTATTCTGCATGTGTGAGGTATATTTTAAGGCAGAATGATACAAGGCAGTCTCCCAAGATAATCTAACTTTTAGCTCCTCTATTAATTGATTCAAGTCTTGGACCATAAATGATGGTTTCAAACAAGATTACTTTGAGACCCAATTAGAGACTCCAAACTAGGATTGTGAATCTTTATTGTGCAAAACTTCTTTCCTTTCTGCAGAACTTTCTGCAGAAAAATCTGCAGTGCTCATCTGTCTTGGCAGCTCTAGGCTTTAAAGCTGTACACAAGGACATCCAGGTGGGAAACAAACAGATTTACAAGAGCAAAAATGTCTTTGCAGAAGTGTTCAGATCACAGGGACAAAGCACTGAATTAGATCATTAGATTTTAAGGCCAAAAAAGTATTATTGGTTTAGATGGATTAGTGGGGTCCTTCCACTCCTCCTACCCTTCTGATGGAAATACGGCAGATAATTAATGCTGAATATAACACATGCCAGAAAAACATCTTCTAATAAAATCCCTCTAAGGCAAAGCAACTTCATATGCTCCAGCATAGTACTTTAACCAAACCAAGTGGCTGGCTGTGAGTGGAGCTTACAGTTAGTAAAAGAAGCTAATATTATTTTCAAATGAACAGTTTAAAAAACAAGTGTCTGACAGTACCTTTTGCTCATGGTTACTATTAAGAATCTATACCTAAATAATTGATAATGGCTTTGGACTGTGATTCACCCATGTAATAAAAGATGGTAAATTCCAATAATTCTGACAGGTAGGCAAAGAATTGCCCATCAATGTAGTATTCTTTGGACACCACCTACAGATGTGCTTGGACACCTTTCAAAGAGATTTGCATCTTTTGAGCCACACAGAAATAGGACCTTAGTACAAAGGCAAGGAAACTACAGTATGATACAGCACTATGGCCAGGACCAATGCCAAGGCCACACAGTCCCCTTCAGGCAAGCCCATTATTTTCACCAGACATTAGTTTTAATCATGCAATTTCTTTCTTCTGTTCCTCTAGCTTGTGTCTGATCTTGACACTGTCTCATGAACAAGGAAAATCAACCTAAGACATCTGCAAAGCCACATTCAACTTCACCATAGCATGGTTTTGCTCTGGAGAAAGCAGTGAGTGGTAGAATAAATGGGTGAAGAGAAGATCCTGCACCCACCTTTTCTACTGGAAATCCTGTTGTGTAGCAAGGATTATTTTTATGTTCCTTCCAGGCCCTGAAGGGTGCACTGCAACTGGTCTATATTATTCTCACCTCTCTATAATTTTCTTCTTCATCCCTGCTTTGTGTAAGATTTAGTCAAGATTTACACTCCACTATTTTATCTTGAGTGTTCCTCAAGCGTTATCACCCACACCAGACACAGCTTTCTCCTATTGTGCTTAAGTTATTTCCACCCTTTTTTCTGCAGTGCTTAGATTCCAGAGGTCTACAACGTTTGCCATACCTTAACTAACAGGGGACACTACTATTCAAACAGAATATTGTTTGTCTGAAGCTGATGAAATTGCAAGGCTTTCTATCCTCTTATTGCAATAACACTCAAATCTTCTGTTTTCTATGTGTCAGTCATTAGTAATATCAAGACTTTTCCGTCAGCCTTTATCCATATTCCTGCTTTGTACTTATAACCTTCCAAGAAAAAGGAGGTCTCTGATGGGATGAGAAAGAGCACTGACAAAAGGAGGGCTCAGTGTCTGCAAAGGTTTTATTATAAAATTGAGTGCCAAACCAAATAATCAGAGGACCTTGATAGGAATCACCTTCCAACTACTTGAAATATAGTTGGAATGGGGTTTTTTTTTTTGCCATTGAGGCAGCCTGCAGGCAAGAATTAGACTTCAAACTTTCAATGGGCTTTCCTACAGGAAAAGAAAAACCAAAACCAACTTGTCAAGAACTTCTGTAAAAAACAAACTGTCCAAGTACTACAATAATGTTATGAACAACTGTGTGAAGAAATCATGCAATGTGCTACCCAGGCTGCTAAAACCAGATGTTCAAAGGTGCTGAGTACCCTCAACTTCCCATGACCTGAAGGGAGCAGGGTTACTTAGACACATTTATTACCTTGCAGAACTGGGAACTGAGAAAACAACCTTGCCTGTGCTTTTCTCTTTAAACATGGATTTCCATATTGCTTAATTATCTGATTCTGAAAGCATTTGATTAGAAGCTGTGTGAGGCACATTCCAGTAACAGACATGGACTTCAGTTTCCAGGATTTAGTTCATAAAAGCACTGTGGTAATCATAATATCCCACATACTGTTGACAGTACAGTCATGTAATGTAGCATAACTCTGCTGGCTGAGGTAATGATCAGGTGGCATGTGGAAGAGGGAACGAGGGAGAGGGAGAGAAGGAGAACAAGCTACTGACCCACAGGGGACAATTGCTGTACCTTGCTGCTCTCAGACCTTTCAATTCTACATTTGAGGTCTCATTCTTACCTTTTCTCTCCACAATATAACTTGTATAGTCACAGAGATACATAGATCAGTCAAGAGATTAGACCCCAGTAATATTAGATATAATTACATGGCAAAAAACTGACACCACTTTTGTAATGATCAACGGTGACAAAATTTCTGCAAGAATATTTTTTGAGCCTCCTAACTGATGGTTCTTCTTAGACTTCAAAAATCCATTTCTAAGCAGTTCTATCTTCAGGAATTTGATTTGCCATCCTCCCTCTTTTTTGCACAAATGAAGGAGACCCTCTGCCTTGTCTGAACAAAAAAAAAAAAAAAAAAACAAACAAAAACCTCTAAATGTGACAGAGAATGGGGGACAAAACAGGTAACTCAACACACCAAATATCTTCACCAAAACAGCAATATAAACAGTCAAACTGGGTCTGAATACATCCCTTAAGATCTAAGTCCCTCAAGACCACATCTAACTAAACACAAAATTAACACCTTCAAGAAATCATTATAATGAGCACGAATTTTCAGAGATTAATCTATTTTTAAAATTTCACTTGCTAGAGGATAGATTCTAACCTGACCCACAGTGACTTATACTCACAGTCTCCACTCCTGACCTTTTCCACACACTATGAGAGTGCACAACTTGCTTGTGTTAACAACAAGTCTCCTTTCACTACACAGGTTGCTGTCCAGCCACCATGGTGGTGTCTGAAGTGATGGATTGAGAGAAATGAGAGAGTCACAGCACATGGTTCTACAATTGCAGCAAGCTGTTTTCTTCTTCTTTATCATTTATGTCTGAAAATAGGATATTTTTGCTGGGCCTGAATGAGGAAACTCAAAAAAAGTTCTAGGGGATAGCAATAAGAAATGTTGCTTGCTCAGCAACATTTGGGAAGAAAGGAAATGATGTATTTTGCGACTTGAAATTATCCCCTTAATGAATTTGGCTCACTATTTTTAGTAAAAAAAAACCCTCATGCTTTATTTTTATAAAAAAAAGAAAAGTGTCAGCTGTCCAAAAATACTGAACAGCTGTCCTGAAATAGCAGATTTTCCGGTATTTTTTTTTATTATTTTTCAGTCCATTCCATAATTTTGAAATTAAAATTGCAGACAGTTCTATTTTGCTTGCAAGAAATATGCCCAGTAAGGCATGTCCCTCATAATCTTCTGTGATTAATGTGTAAAAACAGTCAGAATATATTTATACAATGGTTTGTAGAATTATAGAGATTGATCTTGGTTTCACTCACAGCCAATGACTAAGGAGCACTTTAATCTGCTACAGGTGAAAAGGTAATGCAAACACTTGTGTTTATTTAGGACAACTATTGGGAATATTTCATGCCATATTTCAAATACAAATACTCTTTGGCTGTCTCCAAGTTAAGGAAATATAAAGTCATTAGTATATAGTTTTCTACAATCTATTGTAAATATTAAAATTACACAGGTCATTAGATCCAAATTGAGATTTCTGCCTAGTTTCTTCACAATCTTGGCTTCCAGGGAACTATGAAAGGAAGTAGTCTCCACCATGGCATCAAAGTGCTGCAAATCCCTGTCCATAATGCAGTGGGAATGGCATGTCAGGACATTCTTGGCAAAGGCTTTACGTTCCCTAAAGACTGAGAGACTGTTGCCCTCTGAGTTGATGCGGAAACTCCCTTTGCCCTTCAAGACTAAACAATGGTTTTAATTTTTTTTTTAAATGAATATTGAATTTTTTTTTCCCGCTGATATACAGGTTAAGATTCTCACCTCCTGTCAGCTGGATTACAATTCTGGAACTCACACAAGAACCCTTCCTCAGCACCTCCAAGGAAGAGCTTATACATGTGCTTACACAAGAGTTTATACTTAGTGTTGAGAAGGTCAGTTGAGAAAATTATTTTATGTAGGCTTGGACTTATTTTCATAGCAACACAGGAAACATCCACAAGGATCAATGAGGTGAAGTGTCCCATGCAAATCCACTCATTCTACAGAGCACCCATTCAGAGGGGTCACAATTTGCTCCATCTGTTATCTCTCAGGAGGTTCGTGCTCCTTCTGCAAGCTGGACTCCCAAATCTAAAACTACCTAGTGTGCCTCTTGCACTTCACATGCTAAGCCATTCATCTCCACCCCAAGTCCCTAATCCAATACTGTCTTAATTTTATTCATATACTCAGACAAAACAGAGTCACTGAACACCTCAGCAATGAATGACAGGCTAGAACTCCAGCAGCAGCAGTGCTCATGCATCAGGTAGTATTCTGATCCCAGACACTATCTCCTACCACCTCCTAACAGCATCTTTCCAAAATGCCCATCTGCAGAATCTCTTACTTTGCTGAGTTTAGAAGCTTTCTACAGTTCATCTCTGTTCTGTAAAGCCATGGAGAAAGAAAAAGGACACAAAATTAAACAGGAGAGATTAAAATAATCTCAGATATGTTCTGGGCCAAACTAATGTCCGATACAGGGACTACATCTTCAGTGAAGTCAGTCACATGTTCACTTCCTGCCCTTCAAGGTGAGTTTGGCTCATGATATAATTTATCATTTGTTTGGCCTGACATCATTTATTGCCTGAAGCCTGGAGTACTTTAGCCCAGCCTTGTAGCGATGAGGAAACTGCATAAACTGTTGAGCTACTTTTCATCTATTTTGGATATAAAAGCAACCCATGCAGTGGGGACTCTGGGAGGCGTCCCCTGCCTTGGGGAAACTCAAGAGGCTTCCCTCAGGGGCTGTTGGGATCCCATTGGCTCCTTCCCCTGTTCCTATGTCCCTCAGTCACTCCCTCCCCATTCCCCTATTGGCCATCATCTTTCTACAGCCTGAAAGCGTGGTTCAGCCCCTGCCTCTGGGAACAGGGGGAAGCCTGGAAGCTCGCTGGGAGTCTGCCTGAGACCCTGAACATCTCACCAGCCAGCTGATTTAACCATCTGGAGATATTATGCAAAGGCCCTTTTTGCTTCCTGACCCTGGACTTTACTAGCAGCAATTCTGGCCACAACAACCCAAGTAGTCACTCTGTCATGAACAGCAGTATATGAAGCATTGCACTTCTTTAGTCTAGGAGGCTGAAAATATTGGACAGAAATGATGTCCAATAGCACAGGGTTGCTCTGAAAAATGAGCTCCAGTTATTCATTCAGATGACAGCTCACCTCAGTCTTAAGGGTAGCTGTAAAAGAGTAGCCAGCTACTAATACACTAAGGCTTGGGGACTTGGTACAGTGCTGGCTCCAACAAGGATTTTGTGTGGAATTTACACTCAGGAGAGTTACTATCAGCTGCGGGCACTTGAGTGAGGAGCTGATGATCCACACATATTCAACAAAGAGAGATACAACTCCTGAGGCAATCAGACTTTAGGAAAAAGCCGCTTCTCTGCCTCAATTGAAGAGCAGTTTTATTCATTCTAGCACTGGGAGATAAATATGTCCACACTTTTGCACAACTCTTCCTCTTGCCCTCCTCTTGCTCTCTGGAATGAGAGGAAATTCCAACCATGTTTATTGCATCATCTGACACACGTGGGATTTGCATCTTGATGGAGTAAATGAGTAGTGGTGTTCATGTCTCCACAAAAAGCTTTGTTAGGGATGGATTAAATGTATAAATGTGGCACTGTACAATCACTGAGACCAGTTCAGTCTACATTATCAGTGACTTAAAAGACTTGCTAACTGATGCTTGCCCTGAGCAGGTAAAAATAACAGCAGATAATACCCGCTGGAATCCCTTCACTTCCTATTCCATGTGACATTGTCTGTGCAGAGAGAGCAAATATGTGGACATCCTTGAGACTTTTAATTCTTGGAAAGACATTCCTGCTGCAATAAATGGGTGGACTGGACAGACAGCAGATGCTGAGGAGCTCATGGAGTCTCTGCCTCCAAAACAGAGTTGATTCACTGCCTTTCACCAACTCTAAACCCGTATGTTGAAAAACTATAATAATAAAATTATAACAATAATTTTTTGGAAGTACCATTTAACACTTTCATATGCGATTCCTCACACAAGTTTCCACAGCGCTATCTGACTTTGCCCTAGAACAGAACGCTTCTAGGCATTCAAACACAGAGCTAGTATGCAGAGGGGTTACAGGGAACAAAGTCAGATTAAAATATCATTTAATCCCTTGGGTCTGTAAGCTATTGGCTGTGAATGTAAAGGAATTACCACACACAAGCTTACTTCCACAGGCCGCCTGGCAGGAATGCATTCCCCTTCAGTTAAAGATCTTTCACAGGGTGCAATAGAAACGTTCTGTTCCTTCAATATTTTTTCATTTCTTTTCAAGCATTTATACAAGTATTCAGGGGCTTAACCAGAAATGAAAGTAATTCATTTTAGGTTATGTGTATTAAGTGGCTTTGGGACTCTTCTACCTGTCTGACTGTGTTAAAGATTTTGTTAGCTGACTCTTTTTTCACCTCTAACAAGTAAATCCCAGGACTTGATTATTCTGTATACCTGAAAGAAATTCTCTTTTTACACTGAGAAGCCTTTAAAGCACTTGAAAATGTATGGCATTCATTCAGCATATTTACCAAAGAATTACCAAAGAATTTAGTTACCAAAGAATTTAGTTGTATCTGTTGCATTTTAGCTCACTAATTGTAAATAACTGAAATATAATGGCACACACACACATCAGATGCCATCTCTTGGAAAAAGAAAAGAAGTTATGTTTCTCTTATCCAGCAGTTGATTGCTAAAAAAAAGGGGGCGAAAAAGTACGACACAGTGCTTGGGGAAGCAGAGTTGATTAATGAACTAGTCCGTTAAACCATCTGCTCTTGAGGACCCAGCTCTGAATCCCAGTGCCCCCAGCTGGGTCAGCACTTTCTCTGGTGCACAGAAGAGACATTAACTCAGACGGCCTTTGCTTTATGAAGGAAGAAACAGTCCATGGAATTTCCTTTGCCTTAGGAAAACGTGAATATCTTCCCAGATTCTGAGCATCAATGTTAGCAAAGTTTGGTTAAAAGGAAGTATTTGATCAGCATTGCCTACAAAAAAAAGAAATCAGGTAATGCCACAATTCAAAAAGCCTGAGTTCAAACAGTGCGTCTGGGAGCATAATCTGTTCATCTTTGGAGTGGCATGTCATAAAATTAAAAGGGAAAAAAAAAAAGGAACCTGGGGCTTCTCTGTGGCACACTGAATAAAGGTGCTTCCTGACATTGTGTTTGATACAGTCCCTATCAGCTTGTCACTTGGGCAAGAGGTAATGATGTCCCAGCAATAAATGCTGTAATGATGTTCTGAACCCTTTGAACTAGAGATCACAAAAGCTGGGGGCAGTCAAAATACCATATAAAGTTAACTAAGCACCAGAGTGGAGGCTAGAGACAGATGCTGTGAGCTGAATGTCAGATCAAGGCACAAGGTCAGCAAGGTGCTTTAAGGGGTATTTCCTGGCTAACTTAGCAATCTCCAGAAACCTTTGTAGTTTTTCTTCCAAGTCTTATGAAAGAACAGAGCACGGGTTTTATAATGGACATGGAGATGCAAAAACACACTCGTTTGAACTTATCAGATCTCACTGGAACTGTTTTGGGTAGCTTCCCTCCCCAATGCAATGCTTCAGTTAGAATTATCATAAATGATAATGAATACATGACACAGTGAAATAAGAACTTTCAGCTCTAAAAAGGTGGCATAACATTTGGTTTCTTTTCCCCAGTACCAAGTCCCTTACGATATAGACATTCCTAATATCTCAATTTTTTTCAGCCTTATAAAATTTATTAGCAATCATTTTCATCAATAGTAACAATTAATTAGTAGTTCACTCATATTTTTCACATGATAAGTATATGGAAAATGAATGATAATTGCACAAAGTACTGTCCACTCAGAGACATTAGCTTCACCTAAACGCAGCCTATATAAAACTGACTATTTAAAGCTAGGAGCAAAAAAAACAAAGCAACTATAAGAAATGGTGGAACAAGTGTCCAGGATATTGAACTTGAAGCATTGCCTGAAGATAAGAAACACTTGAGAAACAGTGCCAGTGGGATTGTTAACCCCAAAATCCTCAACTGAGCAAGACATCTCCCTTTGGCTTTGAGTGCCAGTGCATTACTACAGCATTTCCTCCTGCAGCCACCTAGGAACAGGATTCCCAAAGTACCAGTGATGTTCTAGCAGTTTTAAACACATTTGTTTTTCAAGTCCAGTTTCAACTTGGTGACTCTGGGCTATGTTTAGTCTCCTGCTGTAGATACCTCACCTACATCATCATGATTACTTCAATTCCCGGGCTGCAGAAGGAGCCAGGAATGTAGATCAGGCAATCTGAATGACTTTTTCCTTTCAGGGACATAAATACACATGCATTTGTGTGTAAACAGATTATGATTTTTTCATAGTTACTACTGACCTGATGCCATACTGTACAGCAAAGAAGGTGGAATGTAGATATATATACATGCAGATAAATGTGCGTGTTTGTGCTAACATGGTACATATGCCAGACAGATATTATGATTACTTGGTGGCAAATAAGACAATATTGTCCCAGATGGGAAACACTAAAAGTGGCAATTTTTTCAACTTGAATGCAGTCTTCAAGTAACTCTCACTGTGCCTTTCACAACACAGACAGAATTGTGATCCAGTATTTTCAGACTTCAATGATTAGCCATATGTGTTTCACTGAATGTGCTGAGCCAGACACCACTGCCAGCGCCCACTGAAGTCCGTACGCTTGCTCGGGAATAATGGGAAAATCTGCCTCTGATTACTAAAAAAGATGCTGTATTTTTCTCACCACTGATAGTTTATGCTGCTGGTAGTATAACATTTAACACTGGCTTATGGTGCATCTCTCCCCACGTTCCTTCACTCTTGAAGACATTACAGGAGAGAAATAATAACACCATGCTGTTCTCACCTCCCCTCTTCCGTGTGCCTCTGTGTGTGTGCTGTGTCGTCTAACACTGTTTTCTCACTGTTCCACAGCAGCCCACATATTAACATTGGTAGGTGAATTGTAAGTGAAATCTGAGCCCTGATGTGCTGTGCTCTATAGAAATGGACTTCAAGACACAATCCCAACTATCTACCAGTTCTCAAAGGTGAGTTAAAAAATGGCTAGAAAGAGAAATAAAGTACAGAAGACACAAAATGACACATACAGGAGTTAGAGGAATGGAGTCTGAGTCATCCTGCCTAGTGCATTAATCTGAGGGCACTGCGCTTACCTCCATTTATCTTTTGAAACCAGGGAAGAAGAGAAGCTTGAGCAGCAAATTTTTTCAAATTGAGTGGACAGGAAATGTTAGAAACAAGCAGTAATGGGTGGCTTCTGACTGAAATAATCTTGACATAGTGAACACTGTAGAACATTAAAGCAATGTCAATATTTATTGTACAGATATCTGTATTGATTGGGCAGTAAAATGATCCAAAGTAATATATGCTATAATAATAATTGAACTCCATTCAGAAAAAGAGAAGTGACATGGAGAGAAGAAAAAATCCCAAAAGACAATATCCATTCACATTAAATCAGCTCACACGGGCATCCAATTCCTGAACAAACAGGACCAGCTACTGCAAAATACTAGACATTTTGCATGAGCAAAACAAAAAGAAACAAAGGCCATATTTCCAAAATACACAATTTACAGCTCGTTGGGGTTTGCCAGTTTAGACCAGCTGAGAAACTGGCTGTAGCACTGTGCAGTTCAAATTCTCTAAGGTGCCCTGTATCCTCTCTCACTCTTGCCTTTTATTATAAATGACTAATGACTTTCTACATTCAGCATTACCACACAACAAATTGATGCAAACACTGTCCTGTGCTTTGACCACGAGGGCATTACCATTTACAGAACAGGAAATGCTAATTCAGAAAAGATTTGAATAAAATAAGTAAGATTGCACTTGCTTCCAAATTCAAACAAATGTGGCACCTCTTTATTCCCTGCCCCATCCCCTTCCTCTTCAAGTGTGGGTTAAGGAAAAAAGTAGTCTGCTTTAGGATTTTCTTTGTTTTTATTATCTCTGGTGCAATTTGATTTATTTTACTAAACTGGCTGTATATTTAAGTATCCAAGTTCACAAATTATCCACATAGTCTTCCCAGGTTTTGCATAATTGCTGGTAAGAATTCCAGCCAGAGGACTGCTTACGCAGCATATTTCTCACTCCTTCCCCAGATGACTGATTTTTTTTAATTTTTTTTTTCTTTTAACAAGAGACTGACAATATTGAGGATTGAGTTAGTAATAATGTTTCAATCAAAGGCTGATACTATTTGGCTTGCAAGTGTTTTTAGGAGTATCAAGCTACCTGGTACTTGATGTTGGACTGACTTGATGAGATAATCTTGCCTCAGAAGCCTGCAAACGTTCAAGCAGATTAAACTGAGACTTAATATTGTCCATACACCTACATCCAAAGACTGTATCTCCTTGCAACAAGCTTATGTAAAGTCCCAATTTACTCTGTGTTTAGTGCTGACTAAATGCACATCAGGAGATTTAGAGATGACCATTTAAAGCAATCCTGACCTTAAATACCATGCTCCTCTGACCTCGCTGCATCTCATTTCTTGCCTGTATGGCATGATCACAAACCAAATCTGGCCCAGGCTAGAAAGATGCAAGCTACTTTACTGGAATTTACAAGACCCATTTCAATCTGCCAAGTTGCTTCTATCAGTAAATACAAACCACAAGAAAAACAAATACTTTCACAGTTTCTTCAAATAACTACACTGAGAACTGGGGAGGTTTCCCTGTGATGCTGCTGGGCTTTCTGTGTCTCAGAGAGATGATTTCAGCACTTTCCCCAACACTGGCTATACTCTGGACATCTGTAATAGCACATAAAATAATCTTCTGCGGTGGCCTTCCTTATGCTTCTCTCTTCCCTCCTGCCTTTTGTGGTATACTTTTTTTGTGGAGTTTCTTTTATCACTTACTTGTTTTTAAATTTTTTATTTCTATTGCTTTTCTGTTTTGTTTAAGGACAGCTTTACTTGCCTTGCTAAAAGCTGCTGTAAATCACATTTTAGAACAGGCAAAGTTAAACAGCCCAAAGATCAAAACTGGCCTGGAATAAGACCACAGTCCATCAGTGTCTCCATGTAGCATGAAGTTGCAGGTAAAAGTCAGCACCAAATAGAGAAACAGCTCCCCTGACTTAATTCACTTTCTTTGTGTGTTTTTCTTGTCATGTCCTCAAAGCAGAGGGGAATAAGGCTCAGACAACAGCAAAAGTATTTCTAACACAACCCTTTTGTCTCTGGAAAGAACAAATTATCACTATAATCTCCCTGTCACAGAAAAACCTTAGTCACCACCACTAGAAGGAAAGGGAGGAGAGGCTGTTAAAATAAAAAAGTTACTGAAAAACTAAGTACTGTCCATTTCATACCATTTTCTAGTATGATAAAAAGATATATAGACAATTATTGGGTTTTTCCCATCTTGAAAATTTTTGGGTTTATTCTACATTTTTACCTCTTGGCAGCCCCAAATTAGGTTTAAATTTTTCTACCTGGCTCATTTTTCCCCACAAGTGTAAGAAAGCAACCTCTAAATCCCATTAAGCAAGCATCTACTGCAGCAAACTTAATTCAGGAGCTCCTATTCACTTTAAAGCTCACATTTCAGAGAAATTCTCATTTCCAGGAAATTTTTATTTGCTCCAGCAGTCACTATAACACAATACTATCAACATACTACCAAGCTTAGTTTTCTTTGGTGCCTACTGGTGGCAAGAGCAAGAGACCATGCCATGCAGCTTTGGGTTAGGATGTTCTCAAAATACAGTCACCCACAAGCTTCATGCCAAATCCAAAGATTAGGAAGCCCAGTGCCATTGCTGCTACAATAGGACACTCCGGACCCCAGTGGATTTTGTGATGGGGTCTGGAGACATCTCAGTATTTGAGATTGCAGTTACTATATAAATAAAACAGAAAAATAAGAAAGAGAAGGCAAGGGAGGAAAGCAGAATCCAGATGGAGAAAGGGAGAACATTCTGGTTTGGTTT
The DNA here is from genome assembly GCF_017590055.1 of Onychostruthus taczanowskii. Taxonomy (NCBI): domain Eukaryota; kingdom Metazoa; phylum Chordata; class Aves; order Passeriformes; family Passeridae; genus Onychostruthus; species Onychostruthus taczanowskii. The sequence goes on from NW_024499351.1 coordinate 3,072,743, forward strand.
GGTTTTGAAAGGGCTTTTATTCTTTTCTCCTGAACTGAAACTGGTTGCATTTACCTTGCAGCCCTGTTTGTGTGGTAGATACACTAACGATTAATGATGTGTCTAGTGGTTCAGAGAAATTAAATTCAGACCCGCAGATAGGTGTCAGTCCCCAGGAAACAAGAGCATTTTTTAAAACTGACCCACTAATTACCCATGAAAAGATTCAGGTAGTAAAGCACACGATTTTATTCTCAGTGACACCAGCAGATTGATTCCAAGGAGTTCCTTTTACTTCTTTAGTTTTCCTGCCTCAAAACTTGAAAGGCCACAGTCAACTTCTGCTCCTCAGTAGTTTCCTAAATTTTCCAGATGGTATTTTGTACAATGATATGTCATTTCATGTTGTATCAATCACATTATAGTATGTCACTTAATATAGCATAAGGCACTATGATTGACACAATCTGAGATGACTTGTCACAACACAGCATGTCAGCTGGAACTTTTATATGTTTTGGATTTATATACACACACACTGAGCCTTCAAAGGGGGAATGTGTAGAGAAAGGACACCCTTCTTTAAAAGTTTTCATAACACTTTTCATGGTGGTAAATGATAAGCATCTGTTAAATATACAGAAATGTCTCCTGTTATCTCTCTAGGCTACCTTTAATAATAAACTACCAGAGTCTGAGTTTATTCCAACCTCTATTCATAATGGACACCTTCTCCTGACATGTATCATGCCCTGTTCCTAAGAGCAACCTTGTTGTTAGGGAGTGGCATAACACAAAAACTCATCATAATTAACTACTTGTCCCTTGGTGGCGTCTGAAGCTAATCCAGCTCCCAGACAATTCATTTGGAATAACCTCACAAAGCAATCCCTAAGCAGCAGTAATTGGCTAATTCTCCCTACTTATGGTTATGCTCATTTTATTACAGACTACTTTAAATCAGGCTGTCATCAGCAGTCCTTGCTGCCACCAAGGCAGTTCATAAGGGGGAGTTACCACACCCATGACCACTTGTAGCCCATCTGCAGAGGAAAAGTTCCATCCAGGAGCACTGGGAAGGTGAGAAATCCTGCACCACGCTCCACAGGGGTTTAAGAACACAAAAAAAAAACAGCAATGGAAGCTATAGAAATTACAGGACTTTAATTCCTGGTGAAGGAGAATAGCTTCTTAATAAAATTTTAAGGAAAGTAGGTTTGCCATAACATCTTCAAGCAGTATGGTCTGGCATAGCAGCCCTGGCTGGGCACTGGGACTTGAGTCATGATATTATATTTTCTGTTTTCTTAGAGCTTGGCTCTACAGCAAGGCACAGACAGCCACCAGCTAATCAGCACCACAAATAAAGGGTTCAGACATGTTTGTCTACCAGCAGCTTTCATGTTGTTCTGGCCCATGCCTTGATTCTCCATTTAGCAAACAGAGCTTGTACTTCACCAGAGTGTTTTGAAGCTGAAATTGGCCTGTGATTATTGAATAGTAGAGTACAGAGGAATTTCATGAGCGTGTTAAAGTAAACTGGCTCTTTCTTGGACTGCTGCCACTTTTTGCATCTGGGGAAATAACTTGAAGTGGCAACTGCACAGCCAGATGTTGCAAATCTATCATTTTAAGGGGAGGGGGGGAGGCAGGGGGGAGAGTAGGGTTTGGGGGAATTACAATACCATGTGTTGATACATAGAGATACTGGAACATACTCTAAATATGTCAACTCAGGTACCAGGAATGGTACCTTCTCTCCAAGACAGCTCTGTCATCAGTCAAAAGTTGTAGCAGAAGCTATGTGATTGACTTAGCATCTCCAGCACAGAGATGAGACAATTCTGCCATGGCATATGGTATATCCTGACCTGACGAGCAGCTGTAGGGAAGTCAGAAGTGCAGGTATCTGCAGATATGCCATCTCAGATTACATCTGAGCAGTGGTGCCTGGCCAGAAATTCAATATCACATATTTGTTCTGAGGCTGCAGAACTACAGAGGATGAGCAAGGAAAATATTAATTACAATAGATTCAGATTAAATTTGTCCATTCCCCCCCAAAAAGAATCTTCAAAGACCAAATGCTTCTGTTTTCCCCAATATGTTCACCAGAGTTTTCTGCAACATGGCAGTTCAACTCATATTGCCCATATGGTGAGACTTTTTTTAAATACAACATGCAAAGCTATTCAAAATCACTCAGTAATTGTGAACAAAGAAATGCACAGTTCTGTCATCAGTATTTCTGCCAAGTACCACAATTATTCCTGATTCTTAACCTACACTTACTGATGTGGTAGAAGCTCAGTGGCACAGAAAGAGCAAGAAGACCGTACAGATGACATGGAATAGGCATCATGTTTAATTTGCAGTATTCTTAATCTGGGAAATCAGAGTGTGTTAGTTTGACACAGCCTGATTTTTTAGTGGGTGTTGGGAGAAGTGACAGAGGCAGCTCCTGAGGAAAAAAAAAAAAACTGCTCAAAGTTTCTACTATATCTAGCAGAGCCAGTCCCTGAAGGCTCTGATGATGGACATATTGCTGGCCCCATTAGAGAAGTTGGTAATGCCTCAGTGATGACGTATTTAAGAAGGAAAAAACACATTTCAGACTCTTTTTATGAGGGGTGGGGAGGTGCCATGGCTAGGGCCATCCCAGTGCTGCAAGTGGCCACGCAACCACCAGGGCCACGCAGCTGGGCCCGCGTGGCCAGGGCTGTCTTGGCAGAGCTCACAGTGAGCTTTGCCTGCTTAGCTGCTTTCAGCCAGCTGTGCTGCAGGCAAAAGGGCAGGAGTGGCAGCAGCAGCTTCTCCTTTTCGGCACTCTGCATGAAGAGAGGCGTTGAATGAAGTCGGAGCCGCAGCAGCAGGGACCATGTAGCCAACAAGAGGCATGGCAAGCAATTCCCCAATACGAAACCCAGACGAAATCAACCTTTCAGTGCTGCAAAACTCTATGAGAACTTTTCAATTGATAGAACTCGAGAACAAATGAACCTATGGACAACAATTTTCTCCCTTTCCAGAAAAGCAAAAGGTGCAGACATGTGAGGAGAACAACATGGCGACACTAAGGTCAGTTAAAGAATTGGGAGGAGGTGCTCCAAATGTCAGAGCTGAGATTCTTCTACAGGTTGTGGTGAGAGCTATAATACAACAAGCCATTTCCCTGTAATTCATGAAGTGTATGGGGCGATGCAGAGATCCACTTGCAACCAATGAGAAAAGGGGCTCGCACTGGAGTGAGTGGAGCTAAAAAGCTGTAATCTAGTGGCAGTCCCAGACAGAGAAAGAAAACCCTTGCTTCCAGAAAGAGAGGAGGACCCTTGTTTTCAAACTAGAACATGTCATCCTTAAAAGACTACACCCAGTGAACTAATAAGACCCTTGCTTCCAGAAAGAGAGAAGGAGGACCCTTGCTTTCAAACTAGAACATGTCATCCTTAAAAGACTACACCCAGTGAACTAATAAGCCATGCAAAACAATTGTGGGGAGACCCTTTGCCCGTAGGAGGAACTCACATTGCAGCAGGTTGGGCAGGACTGCTACTCATGAAAATTAAAACCACACTAGGAAAGTTTGCAGAGAACTGTCTCCCATGGGAAGGACCCCATGGCACAGTAGAAAAAAGATACTCCTTTCCCTCAGCTAACTGAAGATTTTCAGAAGAAGCAAAATGGCTAAAGACCCCATGTTTTGTCTCTGAGCTGTCAGTGGGAAAGAGGGGAAGAAATGGTGTTCTAAAGGTTTATTTTAGTTCTCATTAACCACTTGTAAATCTGTTAATAAATTTTCTTTATACTGTTTAAATTTGAGCCTGCTTTGCCCTTAGAGTGTTTCTTTCTCATCCTTATCTCATAAGCCCTTTAGGTTTTGTTTTTTCGCCCTCCTCTGCTCAACTATAGCAGAAGAAAAAGAATGAAGGGATTTTTGTGGGTGCCTAGCTTTTAACCAATATCAAACCATGACACAGAGACCTTAAAAGCACAGACTAAAACAGAAGAGGCCCCATCCTTGGTCAGTTATCTCCACAACTCTCCAAATTACCAACTTAGCATATTTAGCATATCATAAATGGCAGCTAAAAAAAAAAAAAAAAAAAAAAAAAAAAAAAAAAAAAAAAAAAAAAAAAGAAACAAAAAAACCAAAAACCCAAATGAAGCATATAGACCAGTAGGACTTTTTTTTTTCCTTTGCTGACGAATAATCAAAAGTTTGAAGGTAGAGAGGTCTGGTCTGAGAATTTCCCCAAATGTTCCTGTACACACAACCCAAATCATCATCCTTTCAGTGAGGCAGCACTCATGGCTGCTGCCCTTGCCCCATCCCACTGCCTGGTCCTTGACTCAGAGAGGTACTTTTTTCCCCAAGAATAAACCACCTGAGCTAGGAAAGGATTTAACACACAGTTAAAGTCAATTGCAGCACAGACACTTGACTATGAGATGGATGTTGCGTCTGCAAGGAAGTGCTTTTCTTCTTTCCTTCTACAGAGCAAGGTTCTCAGTTTTACACAATCCTCAGGTGTTGCTTATTGCTGGGTACTACTTCATGTTTTAGAGAGAGAAGACTCATTTTCAATAGTTTGTCTGGATTGCAAAAACACAAGATAGAAGGAAATAAAAAAAAAAAAGAGCAGCTGTAGATTGAGAATCATACCTCAAGGGCACGTGAAGAGCTGCACACAGGACACAGCACAACAACTAGAGCCTCCTCACCTCCAAGCTGTGGCAGGTATAAACTCACTCTCCTTTATGCTGTAGACTCATGAGAAATTTTCCAGTTTGCAAAATTATGTTTTTAAAGGCTGTATCACTTTCCTGAGATGATACAGGACAAGGTGTCAGTTAGTGGAGAGGGATAGCAGAGAACAGGGACAAGCCAGCAGGTTTGGGAACCTGAAGGAGCTGTATCTCTAAACACACAAACATTCAGTTTGGTTAGGTGCACATTGCACATTGCATTTCTTTTGGTGGCTGAAGCAGTGCCCTGATATTCAGTGATTTTTTGCAGCAGCACTTGTCTGAGATAATTTGTTTCCACATGGTTGTTACAGAGCTGGCCAGAGAATTCAGCAGGTTAAAAATAACCATGCAAATAAAACCAATTTATATTGGGTTAAATATAATTCAAACTGTTATCAGTGCCAGGAAAATACTGCGTAGAGTCACTCACAGGGATAGCACCTGAGCCAAATTTCCTCTGGAGCTTCTAGTCAGTACAATCTGAAGGTGTCATCATGAAAGGCACTTAACACTGCCTTCCCCTCATATCATGTAAATTGGGAAGGCTTAATCCCCACAGAGTATGGCTACAGTATAAAAAGACCCTTATTGCTGCACACAACCTGCATATAAATTTAGGCCAATACAATGACATACATAACAGAACCCAATCTCAACGTTTTTTCTGGGTTTGGTTTTCTTTTCTTGATATGAACTCATTGGGAGCACCTTCCTTCATCAACAAGGATTTTGCAGCCTTTGAGTTTCTACTTTGCATTTCTCAACAGAACAAAGCCCAGTTCTCCAAGCAAATCCTTGGGCAACATAGTCAAGTTTTACATCAGTTTCTCATTAAAATATTACAGAGAACTTCTAGTTTGATGTGACTTCAGTGCTCATAGTTATCTGAAACTGATCTAATGAACATCCAAAGTGGATCAAAGCTCCATCAGCAGAATATTTAGAGAAGCAGGAGTAACTCTACAGTTTTTGCTTAAGCACAGATTCAGTTTTAGTTGTTAATAGCCTCTTTGCAAGGGCTGCAGGTTTGATGGCCAGCATCCCACTAGGTTTTATCTGAACTTGAGTGTGGCTCATTATTATATCCTTAAGTGAAGGTAATATCATCACAAGCTCTGCAATGACCTCAGTAAAATTACAAATCATGATTTGGTCTTCCATGAATATTTCTACTTATCTGTATTAAAATGCTAACGTCACTTCAAGGTCCTCTGTATAATTTAATTACATCTTCAGTCTGGCATAGATGATCAGTAAACGTATTTTTATTGATGAGCTAGAATTATCACCACTATTTCATTTATAGAATTTGATGGAATAGGGGAACAGTAAATTCTTCCCCTGTAAGTATAATAAGAGATTGCTCTCAGTATTGCTCTGAAGGAAGAAAAAGGCTGCAGGAGCAGAGGCATCACAGGCAGCTTGTGCCATGGAAAACTGACTTGAATGAAAACAGTTAAGATATTCAAGAGGGGAACTGCCTGGAACAATTCTTAGCAAAATATTTCTTTTGATCAAAATATGCTGATTTTGTGGGATCATTTCACAGTGATATCTATTTCAGCAAAGTTTTCAAAAGGATGATCTCTGAGGCCTAGGCTGGACTGTTCTGTCACCGGAAAGGAAAAAAATCATAAACCTGACTTCTTCCACAAAATTCCCTCCTGTGAATAGCTCAAGAACCATTGCCTCTGTCTTAATGAAGAAGAAAAAGAAATACTTTAAAACATCAAAAGTTGTTGCAAACACTGTCATTCTCTGTCTGGCCACACACTGAAAGGCTGTTGCTGACTCTGCCTTGCTAGCTCCAGGTATTACAAAACTTGTGGCATGCAAGTCAAGACCAAACAACGATGTAAAGTCTGTATCTATAACATAAATTTCTGCATGACCTTTAAGATCAGATTGCACACAAGGGGAGTGGGATGGATATAGCATTTTCTTTTATAAAATTTAAAGCATAGTTATTAATTTCCTTTCCAATAACAACCCAACACAAGCCATTCAAACTGGTGTGGTACAAAGAGCATAAGAGTGAAAGAGCCACAGAAGGTGACTGCTGATACAGGAAGATCAGCTGTGAAGAGGTAAAGATAAGTAAAAACCTCCAAAATGAGAAATCTAGCAAGTATTGCATCTTTTAGTTCACTTTGTACCAGTACTTTATGCACTTTTTTTTTTAAGTATAGAAGAGCTGACATAAAGGGCCTTGAAGATTTTACATCAGAGGAAATGTTTGCACCATTAAAAAAAAAAAAGGTATTCTCCTCAAGGGAATACTGAAGGAGGCTCTGCACCCACTCCTTGCCTCCTCTCAGAGTCTCACTGCTTTAATTTCTTATCACGCTCTTCTTGACCTCTAGCACCTCACCAAGGAGCTCATCAATCCCCCGGCACTTTCCACTGACCTTTCCCATATCACTCCAGCTGTCTCTGGAGCTCAGTTCTCAGGCTTCACTGCTCCAGGTTTCCCTAGCTGCAGCATGAGCAGTCATAGAGCATGATCTCATCTGCCACGTCTCATTGCAAAACAACAAGTATTAACACTGGAGTTGTATCAGCTATGTTTTTGAAAAATCACACACCATAGTGGGGTGCTCAGCAACAATACAGCAAAACCAGAAAATATCAGAGATGATGATGTGCATCACCAGAGTCCCCGGATCCTTCTGCAGAAAAATATCCAAGGAAATTTCAAAATGTTAATGGAAGTTGTTTGCCTCATATTGCATTCCGTAAACCTGGATTTTTCAGGCTGCTGGAGGCATGTTTCAGAGGCACACACTCTGCTTCCCCAGCAAAGCCTTGTTGTTGACTGCAGGGAGAATAATTACAGGAACCCAACAGATCATAACTACCATGATAGGGCATGAAGTGGGGGTGAGAGGGAGAAGCAATTTTCTTAGCTAACCTTGTCCCAAGCCTTCAAGGGCTTAATAAGATTATAACCAACATCTTGAATTATATTCTGAAATAAACAGGTAGCCAGAACAGAGCACAAAGCTCAAGATTTATGGGCTAATAGTAGGTGACCTTCAAGTGAAAGGTTGCTGCAGGCTGTGCTCACTGAAGTCCTTTCCAAGAGCAGCCCCAAGCAATCAGTGCTCACCCTGAGGTGATGAAGGTGTGGAGCACATGCATCAATGGAAAGCCTTGTCTGCTTCCAGAACAGCCATAAATGAAAGAAATAGTGCCGTGAGGATTGGAACTAGTGAAGTCTGGTTTCTTCTTTATTTGGTTCTTGTGGTTGATTGGCTTCTGTGTCTAAGACAGCACAAGAGTCTGAAGGTTTTCTGGCAGCAGACTATTATGAGATTCCTTCCTATGTGGATTCTCTGGTGTTAAATAACTTGTGAACACACACTGAAGCCATGCCACTGAAACCATACATCCAATAAATGCTCTATTAGTGTGACACTTCCCTATCCAGTTTCTTCTTTTCCCCGACACTGGGGAAACTTAGTTACTTTTGAATTTAAAACTCTTATTTCACACAGGATTATGAATGGATAACACTAAACTGTTATATGACATTAGGGGGAGGCGCATGCACAGATATACACAGAATACAGATAACACTGATTTTCCTTCAAAGCTAAAATGACAGCTGGCTATATGAAGCAGTTTTATTCTCAGGCAGTGAGGGGATTCAGTGCTGATGTTTTCTGAAGAAAGCAACAAGTTCATCTTATGACCTCTAGTAAGTGATCAAGGGACATCATAGTCTCCCGTGACAGTTTGTGGAAATATCATGAGTCAAAGACAATGCATAAAAGTTTGTTTTGCTAATAAAGCTGGGGGTTGGTTGCCCATATAGAACTGAATGACCTGTCCAGACCAGTCTCTACAGACCCAGTAAGCAGATGCTGAAATTTCATTACTTCACGTGTAGCAAGAACTCGTCTCAGCAAACAGGTTCAGACAAGGGCCATAAAGCAACTTCCCAACAACTTTAAAACCACAAGCTCCTCCAGATCGGTGCAAGCAGGATGGGCACAACAGAAGTGACAGGTCAGAGTAAATAACTTGGGATTTTCAATTCTGTGACAGAATACGCTGCTAATTTTCAGTCCTAACAATATGACAGATTTAACAAATGCTCTATAGAAGAAGGAAAAAAATAAAAATGTAGGGTGAAATACAGAGTAGAAAACCCTTTGGCAGACCAATTCTCTTGATATAACTGAGTAGTAAAAATCAGAGGTAGCACCTAGTCCAGCAGTGCTGTTTTTCTGTGCTGAACCACAAACCAGTTACTAGCAGATTTTATGCAGAGCTGGAATATACTGCTTAGTCCCACTCTCCCTCCTCACCAAGTCACCTGCAGATATAGTGGTCCCAAGGCCACTACTTGAAATTTCTATCAACTTTTCTGAAAATATAAAAAGCTCAGTAACCAGCACCATCTTTTAAGAAACTGTGAGCAAAACCAGGGATTCAGCAACAGAAGTAATAGACATTGGTTAGGCAGGTGGCTGAGTTTTACCTAATCCCAAACCTGTACTCTGAGGAAAGATGAAACACAGACCACTCTCTGTTGCAATTAATCCCAGAGGTTAATTTTGTTGCCAGCATATTGTAAACAAAGGGGATATTTATTTCAGAGTCCAAGTCACAACAGAGGGAAGGCAAAGGGAAGGCACTTTGCACTGTGGATTAAGAGAAGGTTGCAAGATTGGTGAAGCCAGTGCTGACAGATTCCCTTATTAAAAAGTGTAGCTTTGTGGAAGGCCTGCTGTTGATGGCTCTGATGCAGCCCAGCTTCAGAAAAGCAGGCACAATTGGCAGACTGTGCTGTGGCAGGGACAGTGGGGCTAAGGGGCACTTCTAATTTGTCAAAGTTGTATCTAATTCCACCGAACAAAGTTCGCAAAGAGAGATGAGCAGAATCCACAAATGATTGTTCATTCACCAAGCCCTGATGGAAAGATAGGCCAGCACACAGCTTGGGCTTTGTAGAGTAACCTGAGCTTCTCCAATCAACTTTGGATAATTCTGCCTTGTGGGCATAACAGTTTTCCTTGTTTCTTCTTTAATAGGATTATTCCTTACAATATTAAAAAGATAACATCAATGTCTTTCAGTGTCCCCATAAACTGTTTCTAGGTATATGAATGGATGCTTCTGGTGGTTTTGTTACTATTTCTGTTATAGACTTATGAAAAGTGAAGATCTATGGGAAGAACATTTGTTGTGTGAATAAATTAAAATCTCTAACTTCCTTTTAAAAGGGAGATACTCAAAACTGACACATTTAGAGCAAAAAATAAGAAACTTATTATGCTGAGCATGACTGTGAACCAGCCTCTGAATTCACTTTATTGATGAGAAAATCTTGTCAAAACCAGGCAAACAATCCGGTGTTTACAGTTGAAGAAGGCTTTTAATTTACAGCAATGGATGTTGGATCAGGCCCTCAAGTACCCAGTTCTTAGGCAAGAAAGATAATTAATGCATATTTTAAAAAATGTATCCAATTTAAAAGAGAAGCCATAATATATCCTATCTTAATGGTAATTTCAGAACGCAAGAAGAAAGAACAGAAACACCTTCTCCATTCCTTTCCTTTCCAAGGAAAAAGAGAACTTATTATTTCAAAAAAGTATCACCTTACCATATCATATTGTCATCTAACAATAAGCTCATTTCTGTGCTCATACATTATTTTAAATGCAGCATCCCACACTGACACTGTGTGAAGGTAAGACTGATTAGAACATGGATATCGTAATGCAACAAATTAGGCAACTAAAATCAGCATCCACTTTGAATCAAAATCTGAATGAAATCAAATCAAAAAACGGAATGGTTTGCAGATACACAACACTTTCATAAAATTAAGCTCTGGAGAGTGCTTAAAGAACTTGCCTTAAAAGTTTCTCTCAGCAGTGTTTTCGTTTTCTAAGGTACCTTATTTGGACAAGCTGATGCACTGCTCTTTGCTCCATTTCTGATCAAGCCATAGCAGGATGACCATTTAACACTGAATTTGACTACACCTGGATCTCATACACAGTGCTCTAACACAAATCTGGTCACTGAAAATTACTGCTTACTGGAAAGCAGAACAATTTTTGCTTAGAAATATGTTTCAGATCCCAATGCTATTTATGGGTTTTCAGCAGCCTCAGCAGACCCTGTACTCTCCACACATCAAACAGACCACAGACTGGATTCCTTGGATGTTATCCCCATAAGGATGACATAAAAGCATTTGCTTGATGCAAATTTTGCTTAAAGGTGGTGCCCACATTTTGAAGTGTGGCTAGTAAATTCAGGTGCATCTCAGAATTTCATTACATATCATAAAACCAATCTCATTTAAGGACCACCTATTAAACAACCTACAGTCTGAAATAGCCAGAATTATCACAAATTTGGTTTTGAGACAGACAGACAGACAGAGACATATCTATCTAAAATATATATTCTTTAATTTTTTTTAATTATCTGCATTACCAATAAGCCATGATTAAAGTTACAGGGATCATTCCATCTCTAAATCAGATGCCCTAAAAAAACACTCAGCAATAATCTTTTTGTTAATCAAGCAATAATCTTTTTGTTAATCAAACCTCTAATAAAGGTTCCTTGTTCAGCTGGTTCCCACAGCATCCTGCTGACTGAGAGGCAAGGACAACCCTGCTCTTTACTATGCCAAGAGAGAATACATGCATCATGGCACTGAATTACTTTTTCTCCCCTCAAGTACTCGGGTAAATGAGAATGTGCATCTGCGTCCATTTTGTTTACATTTAATAAATACATGAATTTTCAAGCCAGGCAGGACAATTTATCTCCTAAATAATCATTTGACCTTCCTTCTAATCTAGAGCAAAGAATCCACTTCAGAGATTTCTACAACTCAGAAAGTCTTCGTGTAAATATTCTATCACATTTCTTGGGAAATACTTCCACTAATGATTGATGTTTATTACTAAACATGTGCATCTCTTCTTTAGCCTAAATTTGTCTATTTTACACATCCAAATAGTGGACCTTTCTATGCTGTTTTCTCCTAAAACAATGACTTTTGTTTTGGAAAACAAAACCAAAAAGTCTGATAACTTTTCTCATGAGTAGGTGTGTGTAAGCTCCTAAATTCTCCCTTGATGTAGTTTACACTCTGCATTCTGCCTGACACATTACAAACCAATGAACAAGCTGCTGAATTGCTTTTCTGAGGAATAAATCAAAGCATTTACATTGCTTGATGAAAAGGCATGTGGTGGGAAAAAAACAACGCAGAGCCAGAAGACTCAGCACAGTGTCACAGCACATCACAGTGTCTTTACTGTTCCATCAAAACCATGACAGCACCTTTTACAAGTTTGACTAAAAAAATTCTTCTCTTAACTATAAAATAATCTAAGCTGGTGCTTTACTCTTTGTCCCATTGCTGTTTGTGCTCTTTGAACAGCCCACATGAGGTGGCATCCTGAAAACACAGTGCAGAATTGTTTGTTATAATTCAGCACAATTTTTATTAAACTGGAGGCACAGGCAGGCTCACTTCAGCTGATCATCTACAGCTCTGAGCCCACTCCAGGTATAGCAAGTGATTTGGGTACAAAGTATCAAATGCCAGTCTTTTCCACAAAGTACTAAGAAATGAAAAATACCAAAGCACTGAAGACTGTGCCCTCTAACTGCACCCTGGATATAAAAATCTAGATTTTTCTGCTGTACCTGTGCACTTGGGAACTGCTGGGGTTCTGGGTTTCTCTCATAGGGGGCTGCCAGTATCTCTTCACCATTTACAGGGCCAGATAGGAGGCAGATCCGTTGGGTGACCCATGAAAATCCTGTGGGAGAACCACGCTTTGGAGGCTTCCCATGAAAGGAAGAAACGTTTTTAGGTAGTGTTTCGCTCTGGCCAGTTTTCAGGAAAGCTTTTGCAGGCTGCTCAGAGTTTAGCAGCAGGGAGAGCTGGGTACAAACTATGGAGCACCCTCTTTAATAAAAGGGGGAAATGAGAGGTTAGGAAGCTGAGGTCTTTGCTTTGGGTTGAATTGAATATCAAGTTGTACTTAAGAGCTTAGCCACAACCTGTCCATATATAAATATTATTTCATTTCCTCTGAAGCTCTTTCCTCAGCTCCCGAAATCTTGTCAGATAGCCTTTTGTGTCCTGACCCGACACTTCCAGACAAAAGCCAAGGCCCCTATGGGAGGGGCTGAATCTCACAGCCACTCCACATTTTCTGGTGTAGAAAAGCTGCTAAGATAATGGTGAGAATGCTTTCCTCCTTCTAACAGCTTCCAACATTAAATCAAATAACCCTATATGATCTGAATAACACTACAAGATGGTTTTGTTATCATAACTCACCTGTCTTTACTCTCATTAGGCTGTATAATAAAGAAAATTGTCACATGAATTTTCTATTTATTACAAATGCTATTGGCAAACTAATTTTCAGGTTTTCCATGTATTTTTTTTTCTGCAGCATAACTAAGGTTTACTTCAGTTTTAATTTCTAATACTGCTTGTTGCTTGTTTAAAATTCCAACTGTTCATTAAACTTTATATTGCTATCACATTTTTTCAGGTTTTTTTTTTTTTTTTTTTTTTGCATTACAGCTGTTTGAAAACCTGATGTCTCTTTTAATTTTATGTATGTAAATGGTATAAATTGCCTTCACAAATAACTGTGATCCTCTTCAATGCTGGCAAATGTTTCTGATCATATTCACAAGCTGTATAATACTGTTTGAGGAATTTTGCTGTATTATTATAACATATCTGACATGTAGGGTCATGTTACACTGATCTCTAAGATACTTAAACTCTATGGGAATATGGGTGTCAGGAGAGAAGTTTTCAATCTGATCTTGGATTCAGTGCATCAGGAAAACAGTACAGGAGTAACAGGTAAACTAAACACGTATGTGGGAAAAGACAGGATGCTGTGTTACTGCTGTTAGGTGGTGGAGCTAGAATTGGTGTTTGGCTTCTTCTTTTTTAGAATGCAAGTGACTTGATGATGCCTGTCTCTCCACAACTGTTACTCTTCATAAAAGCCACAAAAACTAAAATACTTTCTATATTTTCATTTCAAAATGACATCTCACAAAAATTAATCTGTTCTTGCTCTCTGTTAGAAGTTAGTTACTAATATGAAAAAACACTTCACTTTTTATATACTTCAGATATTTTTTAAGCATTTTCCTGGAAGTACACTTTTCCTCCTACAAACAGTAATGCTCAGATGAAGGCAAAAACAAACAAGTCTCAGCAGCAGTAGGAACAAGTGAGGGGTTTGTTTCCACTGCAGGAAGGGAGTTGCCTCTTCTGGTCCAAGAAATCTTTGTGTCTGGGCAAAAACACCACTGATGTCAGGATGTCTGCACCTAGGAAGAAGGAAGAGGGCCAGCTGCCCACATGGCTGCCAAGTGAATACGGCCATGTGGAGTTTCTGGAGCTCCTCTCTCATGGCTCAGAAGCAGCAGGGCCACATTTGTGTGGCACCTGGCCAGGACTTGGCCATATGTCTCAGCAAAATAACCACCACAATCCTTCACAGCAGCACTGCTCCTGCCTTGGAGGGGCCCACTAGCTCAGGAGTCTGAGATGCTTTCCATTACCCACTGCGGATACACCCAGTGGGAAAATAACTCTTCAAGGCAAGGAAGATGCCTTCTACATGCTCCAGAAAGTACCAGGTACCTCCCTGGGCTCCGTAAAACCAATCAAGTATAATACAGAATTAATAATAGAAAAAGTTGAAAATTTTACTCTGAAAGACAAATCTCTACTCTCTCTCTTTGTACCCATGCAGACTCAATCTGTACTTTAGCTCAAACCATCCACTTTAAAAAGGGGAATGAGAGATTCTGCCACTTCCTGAAGACTCAGCAGCACAAGTCAAAAAGGGTGGGTGTTACAGAAAGACATTTATGGAAGACGCTGGGACAATCAATTTCATGGACAAGCTTGAAAATCTCTTTTGGACAGATATAAAGAGCCTGCTGAGTCCTTAATGAAAGGATTTACACAAATAATTTATCAGTTATGTTGCATTGTTGTGAATTACAGTCCATACTGCTTCTGCTGAAATTTCTTCATAAACAGAAGTTGCCCATTAATTTATTGGGCTTTTGTAATTGACTTGGGAAATACAGGCCATGAAGAGAGCTCTCACTGAGGAAGAAGTGACACATGGCAAGCATTGTAGTTTTCACATGATGTGCAATATTTTCTTCATTTGAAGAGAATTCTGGTTTTATGAGGACTAGCCTTGCTTTTCCTTACACCAAATAAAGAATTTCAGTGGAGAAAATTCTTTTTTATGATTCTCCACTACTTAATATGCATTAAACAGCAGCCCTCTGTGGTTTCTGATGGAATAGGAGTCAGCTATCATCTTAATACTTCACAACCAATTTCACTGCCATTGGAAAAGAGCCCAATCCTTTCACCTTTACTATTCCAAATAAGCCTCAGTTCATATATTAGACACTAGGCAGAAGAAGGGGGAATAAAATGTCTTCAGCATCAACAGGATTACTCAGAAAAAAGAAGATCACTTGGAAAAAAACCCCCAACTGTGGAAGCATCAATTCCTACCTGACAGTGGAATCAGTAACCAACAGAAGTGGCTTTAAGAGATATTTAATCCATGCATAGTGGATTTCACCAGCTGAAAGAAAGGTGAACACCACAGCATGGTGGTGATTCAGTAAGCAGATGTCTTTCTGCGCAGTAGCTAAGAAGTGAGACCTTAAAATTCTTAGCTTTCACTTCAAATAATAGAAATTGGTTCCTCAATTGTAAAAAGAAACACATAGCTTAAGAGCACCCCTGACTGATGTTGCAGCCAGGGTGGACCACCAGGGAAGGGATGGAGCCCACTGGGAGCTGCAGAAAGGTGTGAATTCATTGTGGTGGTGCATTAGCTCTGAAACCTACATCCACTCAAAGCTCACCTGTATCAATTCTCTTGGCTCATCTAGTCCTGCAAGGAAGCAAAGAGATGAAGATTTGCACAAGCTGCCATTGCAGGCAGATTGTCACAGCACTGAGAGAGAGTAAGACTTTGAAGAAAAAACCTGACACCCTGGCTTTCAGCAAGTTAGTGCCTTGATCTCAGTTAGGGTATCTAACGACCTTGCTAACACAAATAATAAATGAAAATACTATGTTGTAACCCGCAGTTTGGTTTGAGTTTTTTTTTTGTTTTTTTTTTAATATGTAACATGAAGATGAAGAATGAGGCTTACATTTGACAAGATAAATACATATATGAATTTACCGTTTCATCACACATCTCTACCATAATTATAAACAGAGCAGCTGTGAACATTTCCTACTGCCTTGCAGTATTTTGCAGTAAATCAAAGTAATCTGCAGGTTCCACTGCAGTCTCAATGAATTTTTCAATTGCCTCTCTTGCATTTCAACTGAGATCATTTAGCTGAAATTATGAAACATGCATTAGCGATTAATGCTTCCAAAATTCCACATTACTGTCAAATCACTAATACATTACCTTTCATAATCTAATTTGTTCACACACTAAAGTACACAGAACATGCAGAGCTTAGCAAATCGCCTTCTAAAATGTCACAGGTTTTTTGGGTTTTTTTAGTTATTCCTTAATGGGAAAAAAACACCCTGCAGGCATTCATTCTGCCTTTCATGCATCAGGTTCAGGACTCATCAAAGGACGCAGCCCTTATACACACTTTGCTGCTGGTGAGACACTGAGTCTTCACCAAGACACAAAGCTCTTGGTGTGCCACGAGCATGTCCTTTGGTAAAACATGAAAAAATCTTATTGGACAGAACTGATCCACCTGCTAGAAATGACAGATCAAAACAGCCTCTTTTTTAGATTATTTTTTGGGGTTTCAGGGTTTTGGGGTTTTTTTGTTTTTTTTTGTTTTTTGTTGGGTTTTTTTGTTTGTTTGTTTGTTTTTGTGGTTTTTTTTTGTTGTTGTTGTTGTTTTTTTTAATATGGAGTTGCAATAACAACCAGATTGCTTACTTTTCACTTATACACACAGCCTTACTTTTCACTTATACACCAATTTCCAGATTTCCAGTTTAAGCTGCAATAATTGAAAGTGTACCAAGGTCTGCGTTACTGGGCAGCTGGGGACAAGAAGGGTTGGGGAAGCAAATAAGATTTTATTTTATTAAAAAGCCTTATAGAGTATCTGGCAACTCCTGAGACATTCATTCCTACCTTTTTTCTTCCTAAGATGAACGATTCATAAATACATTTATTTGAAAGTGCACAGCAGCACCACACAGTACAAAGATGAGAGAAATTAGAGGTGAAATTCAATAAGAGTTTAGCCTTCAGCAGGATCAGGACTTCTCCTCTGAACCCTCTAAATCAGCTGATATTTCTTCATTGACTGGCTAATGAATAAAATCAGATTATAAAGTTGGCCCTGAAGAGGAGAGTGGAGAGGAAGGAATGACTGACCAGTGCCTTTAGGCATCCTCCTCCTCTCAGCTTTCCAGCTGCATAGAGGCAGGTGTGTCCTGGGTAGCCCTTGGGAGCACAGAGGAGAAGCATCTGGTAGATGCATCCAATTTTTCAGGGTGAGTGAGACTCAGAGAAATGAGGAAGGTGTTGAAACGTGTAAGGGACATGAGGAATAGGCAGAAGACAGAAACATGGTCAGATGAAGACTATACAAGATAGAAAAGTATACACTTCAGTGAAGAATGGAACAGGAACAAAAAGAAAAAAGGGCCTTTTTTTATCCCCACAACTAACCCTGGAGGAAGAAAGAGAATGCAGAGGGCCTGGCTATTCAGAAGCAGATTGATGTAACAAAATGTTGGCAAGAGATGATATGGAAGATGAAATGAAGGAGAGAGCTAAGGGACCAGAGGTTAACAAGGTCTCATGGCTAACGAAAAGAAAATAGCATAGACAAAACATTTTATCTTTTTCAGCACAGGTTTCAGCAGAGTGTTATGCTTCCCCAGATAAGATACAATCCACGGTTGTTCTACTTGCTGTTTAAAAAAATAATAAAGGCACATTTGTGTAAAAGCTTTGATACCACTTGATGAAAAAGCAAACCCTCTGCTTGAAAGATTCTAAAGGTCTCATGAATCTCAACCCCTCAAGATCTTCCCCCCTCCCATTTCCCTGCAGAACAGCCACGTAAGCAGTGCCTCTTCTTTTCCTGGTCTCTGCCAGCTCAGTCCTGTCAGTCTCTAAAATGTGGGGACCATCCTTCAGTTCTTGCTCAGATGATGGCAGTAAAAGTTGACTGCCATGCAGTCATGGTATTTCAGCAGTCCAAGCTGTACTGGCTTTGGAAAATCGAGGGAGGATGGGGCACTAGCTGGAAACATCCAACTGGCTGCCCAACAGGGCCAGCATACCCCAGTGAGGAGCTCTCTGTACATGACTGCAGTAGACCAGTATTTTTTCCAAAGCAGAGGTGAGGTTTTGACTCCACAACCCACTAGCTTTTAGAGACTCTTTTCACATCTTGAATGCACCTTGTGTGCAAAGCCTGAAGAGAGCTAAGTGGCATTTCTAAATTAAAATGTGAAAAACAATGTTTGAGACATGCTAAGGCATGCAGTGCCTGCTGTACACAGCACCCAGTACAAAATTTTGTGGAGGAAGTTTGTCTTCAGTATAAAACTTCACAACACAACTAAAACCAAACAAAACCAATCAACCAATCTCAAAAAACTTGGCTATGTTCCTGCCTCTGCCACAGGCTGTTTTGACCCTGCCTTTCCCAGCCCACATTTAAAATGAGGTTTGACACTGCTCTATCGTTGCTGGGGCAGCCTTTTGACACTTCAGTGCTATGATGCAATGGGGCTTGGCTGGTTTTTTTACTGACTAGCAAAGTTGTATGTTCACATGCCACCTTTCACCCCACTGTAAATGCCTCATCTCTGTTTCCTGCTCAGACTGGTAGAAGGGATGTCTGACCTCAACCAGTCTCAGCCCCGGCACTCTGAAATGTCCTCTCTCCCTGTGTATTATTCACAGTTCTTTCACTAACAGGACTTATAGCTTGGTTAGTAGCAAATATAAAACAAATGCAAAATTAAGTCCATAACACCCCTCGTCTTTGTGCCCATTTGCCCTCATTCTGTAATCAAATACCAGGACTATAAATAACTACATGAACAAGGAGAGGCAGACAGCATACGCTGTGGAAAGAGACTGGCCTGGGCTGATACAAACTAGCACACACTGAGCCAAATCTCTGTGCAGGATTGGGTCCTCAAGCCTTCCCTTGATGACTTCACTGAGTATCTGACCTCAGCAGTACCGAGTACAAACAAAACCTGCACTAAAGAAGGTGAAATATTGTGCCAAACTACATCACTGCAGGACAGAGAGGTACATGACAGGAAGAGATAACACAAGGCAGCCTGTGGGAAATAAGCAACTGTCAGCACTCACATGTGAGTGTTAAAGTTATATATTTTTAAGTGTGTATTTACACAATCTCAGATATCAGATGTTAAAGCTAGTCATATCATGCTGGCTTCACAGTCACTGCACAGGGGGAAAAAAGCAAAATGCTCTTTCCTATGGACAGAAGGCAGCAGTGTAAAAACCCATGCAGCCTTTTATTAGCTGAATCATCCTTGCTGTAGCTGACCTAGGGTCTTTTGTACCTAATGTTTTCAGGGAGATAATTTTCACAGCATACCTCAGCTTCTTAGAATGCTCTCAGAGAGCAAAGTCAATCCTAGGTCACTCTTCCAGTGTAGTTTCCTTTGTACTAAATCCTACTTTCAAGAAAATTCTTGCCATGGTTCAATGGTATTTAACCTATCATATAATATCCAGGTTTACTGTGTTAGAAGAAGCAGAACAGTATTAAGCTTTTCCCACAAGCCTGTGATTGCATTTGACCCAGTAACCTGTATTAGATTAACATTTATTCTGCAACTCCACAGCAAGCCTTGGACCTGGCTGAGCAGCAGTTTATGGAGGACACTAACCATTTTTACAAGTGGAGCAGGAAAAGGGAATTGAATCTAAGGGAGTAATTCCAAACAAGTATGTTGCTGCAGCGGTTAAATTGTTTATATGAGGAGTTGGGGAATTACATCTGACTGACCTCTCTTTTTATCTGCTTAAAAGACAAAGTGCAGGTCTCCATGGCAAGTGCTAACTCCTGTGGAATGCAGCATAAAAATGCATCATGGCAATAGAACCTCAATCCCCATCAAGCAGGGGGATCTTCAAAGGAATTTAAGCAAGTTCAAATCACTAGGATTAAAAAGGGTTTCACATTAGCCTACAAACGTGTTCCTAAGCATTCCTGCTCACAAACCAGGCACTCTCCTGCACTTGCCAAACAAGCTGGGGGACATGAGGAAGGAGGTGGGAGTGGTGTTGCTCTTTATTTATTAATGTGATTTTGCATTAACCTTAACCTCATGTGAGTATAGCCAGAATAGGATTGCTATTATCAGCATTTAGAATAGAGGAGGCCAAATCTTGTGCTCCATTGACTGATTAAACCCTCTGAGGACTTTAGTTCATACAGTCGAAACAACTTCTAAATACTACTGAAAACAGATAAGCTTTAAAATCTGTCAGGAAGATCACTAGAGAAGGATACTAGGGTTAGGCTTCAACAGCCAATACCTAGGTCTCTTCTATTTAAAAATGTACAGGGTCAAAAGCTGGGCAAGAGGATTATCATAATAAAATGTAATTTCCTCTGATATTTACAGCATATCTAAATTTATTCACCATCATTATTATCTTCATCATCCTCATCATCTTATCTGCCTCTTTTCCCACCAGTATCATACAACTAGTAGATGTGTAAAGGATATATTAACAAAAACTCCAAACAAACAAACAAAAATAAACCACATTACAAAAGGAATTAAATGAACTTCTAATTCTCTATTTCTCCAAGTCAAAAAGCCACTCAGTTTCCTGAAAAATGCAAGCATGCTCCCAGAAGAAAATGATGCAGCTGAGGGAATACAAACTTAATCTAGGATTTTCGAAGTTCAACATTTAGAAATGAAAAAAGGGAGAGAAAAGAAAAAGTTCACTGTCAGTATAATTTGGATTCATTCAGTCACTCTAAGAGCCTCTTCTGAATACAACAGGAGGAATTTATAAACTGAACTCCAATCTTCAAAACTGTTGGAGAGCTGGACAAGAACAGGCCTCTCAAAGAAAGTGGGGTTTTCTCTCTCACACCCAGAGGACAAATCTACAGTGTTTGCAGCAGATTCCAATTACGTTACTGCTTTGCAGAGAGAAGAAATTGTGCTGAATAAGATCAGTAAGATCCCATAAACAGAAGAATCCAGTGGGGAGCTTGTCTGGGGTCAAACTTCCTGGATGGCATATAGAGAGGTAGTGGCTTGGTGTAGTTTTGTAGGGACACAGATTGGCACTCATTGAAGTGGATGATGAGTAGTGGGTCTGGTGAGATGGAGTCAATTTTTCCCACAGCAGCCCTCAAACTGTGATGTTTTGCAGTGGTGGCTAAAAGGTGTTGATAACAGATCAGAGTTTTGGCTATTGATGCATTGCTCTCCACAGCATCAAGGCTGTGTCTCCAACATTCCTCTCTGTCATCAGTAGCTTAGGCGGGGACAAGACCTTGAGAGGGGACACACCCAGGGCAGCTGACCCAAACTGACCAAAGGAATATTCCACACCGTATGACAACAGAAAAGAAGGAGAGGGGGCACTTATTAGTAGGACATTTCCCTTTCTGATAAACCATTTCTTCCCAGGGAGTGGATGGACATCACCTGCTGATGGAAAGCAGAGTTTTCCTTTGCTTCCACACCTGGCCCTTGCTTTTGTTTTTCTAAAATGCCTTTATTTTGATCCACAAGGTTTTCTTTCCACCTTATTTTCTCCCTCCTCATCCTGCTGAATGAGCAGGCAGTCAAATTCAGCTGCTCATTCAGCTTGGTAGGCACCCATTCAAATTCAGCCCACCAAAACTATCAGAAGTTAAAAGAAAAAAAAAAATCCACATAAAAAAGGGGAAGGTGCACAGACTGGAATCATGCACCAATCTTGCATCTTTTTTGTTTCTCCAACTCAGGCCAAGATTTCAAGAAAGGCCATAAATCCCAAATCACAAAGAATGCAAAAAGGATATAAATTGTGATCTGTTTATGAGACATTTACCTTTACTTGGTAAGGCTGCTTAGACTCAGCAGCACAACCCAATTTGACTCCATTCTGTTTTGGGTCCAATTACAAGCTGATGAAATGCTCTCTTAAACAAAGATAAATAGATGCAATTCTGCAGCTCTCAGTGCTATGTGGTTATGTGGCTCTGGGGGAACTGTCCCTCCTCTGAGGACAGGTGGAACCTGGAGGTTAATCCTTTGAGTCTGTTAGTCCTCACCCAAAAGAAATTGAGGATTTGGCCTGAGTTTTTCAAACCATTTTATTCAGAAGAGAAGAGGAAATGTGGGGGAGGAGGAGATTGGGAAGGAAAGCAGTGCCGAAGTGCACCTGGGAGATGCCTTAAAGATAGAAATGTAATAGGCTTAGATCTTAGATGAGAGTGGAATCTGCCCTCTGGATGCCACCTACAAACAGGCTTGAGCACATTGATGAAACTGTTCAGCTGAAGCAATTCCTGTCAATACAATGAGCACTGGGTGTAAAGAACAGTGTTTACAAATGCCCTACTTTAAAGCCTCTGTGCAAGGAAAAGAAAACAAAGTATTTTTAAACAACAGAATCAGACAGTAAGTGTAAACTCTACGCAGTCCCTCTCTTTCCTTTAAAATAATCTCATCTTGATCTGTCTCTTCCCATGCTGGGCACTGAGACAGGAGCAGATGTGAATGGAGTGATCTGGTTAGAGCTGATTGTGTGGGCTTTGCATCCTTACGCTTTGCCTGGGCACAGGATGCCTAATGGTTCACCTCTACCTTCACCTGCTTTTCTGTTTTTTCACTGTGCTGGCCACTGAGCAACAATATTTGCCTGGAATTTGTAGAAAAGTAACTTTCCCAAAAAAACAGAACTTAAAATTTGCAAGAGGAAGATGATAATAGAGAAAACACTCACCAAGAGGGAGCTCTGTCTTTTCCACAGCATTTCCTGCTGTGGAAACACCACTTAAATGGAAAAATGGGATTCTTCTCTCATTACTTGCATCCAAGGACTGATCCTGCCCCTTGTAAAGCTGATGCCAAACTTGCCATTACACCACTGGGCCCTGAATGATAGATGTATCATGGTCGTGGTGGATGCAAATCACCTTCCTGGAAATGAGTGGAAGAAATCGGTTCTGATTTAGCCTGTTCAGCATTAGTGGGAGTTGTAAAACATCAGGAGAATTCTCCTGTATACAGTGTGGGGGATTTAAAGCTCCTGCTAGAGAAAATGTGCTCAGGTAGAGCCATTTAGCAGTAGTCAGTAGCATTAATTACATGTGTAAGACACAATATGGCATCAGTGCAGCCTTTGGATTCTGTACCCCTCATTAACTGTTTCCCCATTAACCTTGACTGGAATCATATTCTAAGCCTAAGTAGTAAGATTTTTCTTTTTATTTGTGAGCATCCCCATTTCATCCTTGAAGCTTCTCAAATTCTTATTCATTGTAAATGGTCCTGCTTGTAATAAAGTGCTAGTGGAAGTATATACTGTTTGCTGCTTAATTTTGTCCTCGTGGAAGTCAATGGATGCCAGCTCCAACAGTAGTTAATATACCTTTGAGCACATACTGTGACCTTTCTCCAACTCATGCCTGACTTCATTTTCAGATCTCATTAAACAGGAGAAATTATCCTCTGAAAGAGCGAAACCAGAAATGTGCAGATTTGCTGCAGAGCTACAGAGGACAGCTTGATTTAAAATGCAGCATAGTAAAGGGGAGGGAAAGCAGTGGGGGAAGGCAAGATCCTTCTCATAGTCCCACTAACAGCCATATGAAAATAAACCTGAATGAGAAAGAAGAAGCTTAGAGAGCCACTCTGTTGGAGCTCTTTTAGTCTTGTTTCTTGGATGTTTTTGGTGTTTGCTCTTGCCAGTGCAAGCAATCTGAATGAGGAGTTCAGCTGCCAGGATGCCAGGAATTTTCTACTTGTGCTCTGGCTCAAACACTGCACTGCTTGGAGATTCCTCTTGCATGAGAGCCTAAATTCAGATGTGGGCACAAAGCACTACTCATATAGCTCCCCTCTTCTCCTATTGTCTACCCTGGAAGCAAACACCCAAGCAATCCTGTTTGTCTAAAACCAGTCAGGCAACTCTCCAACATTTTTCCCATTCAGTGAGTACACAGTGGTAGCAAGATACTATTTATGCATTGTCTCCCTAAAGCCTTCTAAACCAAAATTATGGCTTAGTTGCTAAAAGTCGAATGTGCCTTGGCTGAGAGACAACTGTGGGCATTCCAGCACAAAGCAAAACAAACACAAAAAAACTATTCCACAATATATCAGCCTGAGAGAACCCACAGGAGGGCATCAAGAGCAAACAGAGATCCAGAAAACTTGGTCTAGGCTGAGAGGGAGAAGAGCAGGGGAGTGGGGGAACCAGGAAAAAAAAAAAAAAAAAAAAAAAAAAAACCCCAACTTAGAATACACAGGCCACAGTAGATAATAGGGAAATGACTGCCCTGCAATATGCCATAGTCTGCTACAAAGAAAATTCTTTTCTATCTCCTCTGAGGATAAGGCAAGAAATCAATGGGTTAAGTTACAGGAAGTGAGACCCAGGCTTGTCCTTAGGAAAGCCTTTCTAGCACTAGGAAGAGTTTTGCTTTAGCAGAGATGACCTGAGGAGGGGTGTCCAATTTCTGTTATGGGAGGTTTTAAGAACAGGTTTTCTGCATACCTGTCAAGGAGGGTTAGGTCTAGTTGATCCTGCCTTGGGGAAAGAGACCAGACTGGATAACCTATTGTCCTTTCTAGCCCCATTTGCTAAGGTTCAGTGATACACCTTGCTGTACTAATATCAGCAAGCTAGATAGAATTAAGAAGTAAAGCTTTGGTGTCTTCACGTACAGCCTTGTAAATTCTTAACAGGTAGACAAATCTAGCAGCACAGGAGCAAGAAATTTATTTTACATATCCTGACCTGGGAGTGAAGATGAGCCTTGATCCTGCAGCAGGCAGAAGGCAAGCAGGTTGTGAACCATGCTGGGCTGTGACACTTCGCTCCAAGTTCAGAACTGAGGCCCCAGCATCTGCAGTAGGGCAGTAAGAAAAATGGTGCTTCCCTCAGAAGATTTCCTTCTCCAGGACAAGAACATTTGTCACTACCTTCAATTTCAATCAGTTATAACAAAGGGCATAAGAACAAATTATAAAAACTGGAGAGTTCTAACCTACCTGGCAGCATTTACCAGTGTGTGGAAACAAAAATTCTAGCAACTCTGACCAAATTCCATAAACCAGCACTACCTCCAAGGTGATGTCACCAAATTCAAGTTAAACATATGAGATGTACCCACTGTGAGTCAATATTCCTGTATATTTACTGAATAAAAGGTGCTGGATAATGATTGGGTTTTTTTGTCTTGGGTTTTTGGGTTTTTTTTAATTACTTTTGCTACCTATCAAATAAGTGAAAAGTTTTTTAAGTATTTGTAAACAACTACTGCATGTAAGTATAGCTGTCTGAACACTTCCAGCCTCTACTTTTGATGGTAGTGGTTTTGCGAACAGCAGTGGTAAGGGAACAATATAGTAACTTTGGATGGAGAAATACCCAGTATTTGTATTTTTAGAGATGTGAAAAATTCATAGTCTTCCCTTTATAGATCATTCATTTTTACTTTCTATTTAAGTATGCCTCTTTGTTGTTGTAGTGATTTTCTCCTTTATGATTCAGTCTGCTTCCAGTTCTCCTAGATTTCTTGCCTCTCCGGAAAATACCTACAATATCATGGAATCATAGAATGATTTTGGTAGAAGGGACCTTAAAGATCACCTAGTTTCACTCCATATGCCATGGGTAGGGACACCTTTCAACAAACCCACTTGCTCCAAGCCCCATCTAACCCAACCTTGAACCCTTCCAGGAATGGGAACTCTGTGAGCAGCCTGTGCCAGTAAATTTCAGTAAATTTCTAAACAGTAAATTTCTACCTAATATCTAATCTAAACCTGCCTTCCTTCAGCTTAAGGCCATTCCCCTTTATCTATGAATACATGCCCATCTAAAAAGTCTGTTTGTAGGTTAAGTACTCTCCAATATTACCTCTTAAATGTGGGACTCATGTTCAACGCTGGAGAGCTGAAGGAGCTTCTGATTATTCAAAGCTAAATAAAGGCTGTAACATATAACCTGTCTTGGCATTTTTGTCAGAAAGGGCCAAGTGTAGATCTTTTGGCCACTGCCTGAATTTGATAAACTCATTCTTCTGTAACATTAGAATTTTACAGATGGAGAGTTTGGACCATCACCATTTTTACTCGAAAGGTGAGTGCAAGATTGTGCAGGTAACTATTGTGTCCTTAACATTCTTGGTACACTCATGGCCTTGCCATTGCTGATAAGCAGAAGAACTTCCATAAAGAAAAAACGGGAAGGGAAGGGAAGGGAAGGGAAGGGAAGGGAAGGGAAGGGAAGGGAAGGGAAGGGAAGGGAAGGGAAGGGAAGGGAAGGGAAGGGCCATCTGTGCTATGAAAGAGGCAAAAAGGTGTCTGCTTGGCCATGTTTCTGTGAAGCGACAGCTACATCCAGTGGTCGCTGAAGCTAATTGACACAAAATCTGAAGAGACGCAGAGTTTGGAGGGGGAAGGGCCACAGCAAGGTGAACTTTGGTTCTCAATACAACAACCACTGATTCTCTTCTCATGTCTGCCATGTCCCCCCACTATTCTGATTTAGCTGCAGAAGACAAGCCTAACTACTATGAACTGTTACAATAATGTATTCTGTTTCTAATCACTCTTGCAAGGGAAAATCAATTATGATTTTAGTAGTCTTTCTGTATGCCTTAAAAAAATTTCTTTGCCTTTATTGTATATAACAATTCATAGAAAATTTGTTGTTGCTCATTGACAATCTATTGTTCTCTTGGGAAGCTTTCTACAACCATTCAGCCATTCAACATCTGCAACCAACACAGTCTCAAAATCAGCATTTCCAATGCTCACAATACCTAAAAAAAAAAAAAAAAAAAAAAAAAAAAAAAAAAAAAAAAAAAAAAAAACAAAAAAAAAAAAGGCTCCTTCCAGCACATAAGGTGCAGCTTCACCTGTCCACCTGTCCAGAGACCTCAAGGTCAGAGCAGGAGTTCTTATTTCACAGTTTTTCCAGGCATTACGTATGTAGATGGTTCTTAGATCCAGCGTGCAGTGCCCATCAGAAAAGCATGATATGTTCTAAGACAGGAATATTCACTTCTGCTTGCCAATTCAAATAGACAGTGCAGGGCACAGGGATTACTTGTTTTGTCTCTTAGCTCCAATTTGGGAAATTCCTATGGCATTTAGCTGAAAAGAAGGTCGTTTGCACAAAATTAGTTAATCAGCTTTATTCTTCTGCCAGAATTCTTGAGAATAGTTAAAGATTAAGGGAGTAGCCTTCATATAATCATTAGATTACTTTAATTCCAATTAATTAAAATTTAAGTTTGTAGAGGTTTCATCCTGCTTGCATACTGCAAAACACTCTCAAAAAGAATGGAATAAGTCTAATGGCTGTGTGGAACATTGTCCACCACCCTTCCAGATGAAGAAGAAAAAACTGTATTCTGCCACGTTTCTTGGACACAGCTTTTTCTTCTGCATGCTTAGATGCACCAAGAAAAGCAAGTAGGTCTAAGGCTGCAAGATAGTTAATTAACTCTTTGAGTATCAATCTCTTTAGAGAGTTGCTGAAAATGCTATGAAGTCTAGAAAGGTAGAAGGATAGGGAGAAGAAGGGAGAATGGAGAAGCACAGTGTTGTAAGAGAAATGAAATGCATCAATGTGGTCTTAGGCATTAAATATGACTCACTGCATTAACGAGAAGTCACTGGATGATTTTTAGGAGCTACAGACATATTTCTAAAATGGATCAAAAGTATTTTGGGCTATTTCTGCTCAGTCATTCCATAGAAAATCACTTTTATACCATAAGGTATTAAAAAAAAAAAAAGATGTTATGCAAAGATGGTCCCTCTCCTCAGCTCAAGCAGCAGCTCTATGTGATTTTCTAGTACCAAACAGGCAGGTGTAGGACACTGAAAGCATTTTGCCCAAGACTACTGCCTCAACATGCTCCCAGCATTCCTCCACATACATGTCCCTCCCTGCTTCTGCCACCCCAAGAAACCCTAAACCGAACAAAATAGAAATCAATGTTAATGCACCATGTTTCTGTGGGGTACAAATCCAAACAGCCCATAGCACAGTGAGAGAGGGAAGCAGTAAACTTCCTGAAGGTGACAAGCAGGCTGATCCCTGGGAACTACCTTTTATTCTCAGAACTGATCACGAAAGCACAGGAATCAGCCTTTATACACAGGGTCCAAAATTCACAGCTGCACATCTCTTTCCAGCAGTGCAAACCATCTTTGCTACTCCATCCTCCCCTAGCGAGGTGAAGAACGTGGTCCCCATCTACCAGTTGCTATTATTACTCCTTTTTATTCTTGGCCTCCCCTTCTCCCCACCCCCCCTGCCCAAGGAGACACTTACAAGCCTGAGGAACAAAGCACAGATGGCATTGGCTTCCTAGTCCCTGTGTGTGTCTATGTCTGCCTGCCTGATGCTGTTAGGAATTGAAAAGGCTTCAAAAGTTTCAAAATACCCATGATACCATCAAGCCAAAACATTTAAGGAATCTAAATAAACCTCTAAGGTTCCCAAAATCGGCTTTGTTGTTGTGCCAACCACAGGCTGCCAGCAAAGCCAGTCTTCATCAAAATCAGAAGAGCTGGAATCAACATTTACTGTGAGGGGGGAGCAGAATTAAAGCCAGTATTAACTGTTAATGTATCTGCCTCCAATAAATAATGTCAAAAGGATGCAGTTGAGTAGTTCTAGAAAAATAAAAGGAAGGTTGTTGTTTTGCCTATTACAGGGTACTCAAAACCACAACATAAAGAATGTTTTTGAACAAATGAACAAATTTCACAGTATCTGGAAAGCACAGGGACTTGAGAGCCAAGGTGGTGTAACTGGAGAGAGCTGCACTCACAGAACTTGAGAATCTGACTCAAAGTCACCTTTTAGGGCAGCAGGGGATGAGGAACAGAAATTAATCTTGAGACTTTACTATACTTTGACCACTCAAATGAGACACTTGTTTTCCTTCAAAGGAAAAAAGAAAAAAAAGGGAGAGTATTGCTTTAGAAGAAATTAGGTGCCAGTACCGTGTTGCTACCTTTGCATGGAGTAGCTGGAGAGTGGAGACTACTAAAGTTGGCCAAATCAGCTTGACAGACAAGAAAGTGACTATGCCATCCCAGAATATTTATGCCTCCCCTGCTGCATCCCTTCCCAAGAGAGGACAAAAGTACTGATGGTACCTTGTTCTGGATGCATTTATGTGAGGAAAATAAGCAGGTTGTGGTTAGTTGTTTGGGGTTTGTTTTTTTTTTTAATGTTTGATTTAGTCAGACATGTGGCTGCAAAGAAAATGCAGTACTTGAAGACTGAAAGTCTTTGCATTTATGGGGTATCACACAGACTACAAAGGTCACTCAGCTGTCAAGATTTTGTCATTTCCAATTTTAGAGGACAGTCTCCCTAGAAATATACTAGTTTTCAGGCAAGTGGAGGCAATGCTACTTCATTTCTCCTAACAGAAGGGGCAGTTTTGGGCAAAGCATGATATTTCATCAGGCAAACACTTCCCTGGACAGAACTGATGGGGAAAAAAAGGGAAAATCTGGATTTTTGGGGCTGCCAATTAACAGTATTCTTATCAGGAAGGGAGCTTTCAATAATTGGCATTTTTCCTGAAGTTTTAGATCAGGAAAATGAGGTGGCTACATTACAATTTCACCTGCAATTTTAGAAGACGCATTTCCAGCTGACAGCACCACACAGAAAATTCTGAACACTGGAAGCAAAAGTGTTCTGGAAGTATAACCCAGTATTCAAAAAGAATATAAACTACCTGTTTCT
Source organism: Onychostruthus taczanowskii (assembly GCF_017590055.1). Lineage (NCBI taxonomy): Eukaryota > Metazoa > Chordata > Aves > Passeriformes > Passeridae > Onychostruthus > Onychostruthus taczanowskii. The sequence continues at coordinate 3,102,502 of NW_024499351.1, forward strand.
TTTGCATTTTTGAGCAGCCAAACTCTGGGTTTTGATTGTATTTGATTGTAGGCTGAGTAATACCAGCTACATTTGATTGAAAAATGCTGCAGTTTTAACATTTTCAGTTAGTCCCAAGAACAATTAAAAAAAAATCCAGTATTATATCTGGGAGTATCTTTGAACCATGATGGTGACACCTAGCTTCCAGCATTAAAATGCAAAGTTACTTGAAAATCAAAGTCCCTGTTGAAAATTGCATCACAGCAAAAAGAAAGCATTTTTTTTCCTCCCAATTGAAACACAACTGAGATCCAGAGGTGGTAGGTTTGCCTTTTGGGTTTTTTTGGTTTGTTGTTTGTTTGGTTTTGATTGATCCAGTGAGCTGTCTGGTCTCTTACCAGGGCTTAGTGACTCTGCTCAGGACTGTGCCACCTGTGGACTCCTTAGACTCACACCTCCCCTTGCAGCAGGACACTGCAATAAAGATGGACTTCACCAGAAGGCAGGTCAGGCTTTCAACCACGGTCTTCCCCCTGCTCAGTCTTAACAAGATCCATTTTTCCCAGAGTAGCAGCTTTCAAAATGAACTATTATTGAGCACTGCCAGAAATGTGGTGGTGCAGAATGGGGGTTGAGGCACCGAGTTCCGAAAGGCCTGATTCTTATCCAGAGGATGAAATTGAGACCTTCAGAAAATTCAAACACAGAAGGAGAGACCAACATTAAAGTGAGGATATTTGGCACTAAAGACAGACATCTCTTTCCGTAACATTAAGGGCAATCATATTCTGTCATCATAGCAGAGTTAAGTGGTTCATTCAGATTCAAGTTTCTGATGATTTTGGAGTATTTAAACTGAAGAATGAAGGTTACAGCATGCAGTCATGTCAGGACAAGAAAACAGATAATTTCTTTCTTTCCTTGCTACTGTAGTGGCCAAGAATTTAGGTTGAGGTTTTTTTTGGTTTTTTTTTTTTTTTTTTTCCCCAGAATGGACTCTAGCAAAAGAGAAATAAATATACAAATTATTTTCAAACTTTGAGGTGCTTGACCTCTGCAAGTATAAGCTGGATATGATCCCAGCAATGCAAAGGTCACATATACCCCATTCCTAAATCAGACTGCTGGAAAATCCCTCAACAATTGAGGAAGAACATTCATAGGCATTGTGGCAAATACGTTGAAACAGTCATTAGCCAGACTACCACGTCTTCCTGTTTACCTTTTCCTGATTATTTTTTATTCCTCCAGTATTATCCTAATCTCCATCTTTTCATTGTGAAAGACCACAATCTTAGCCTGTAGCTAAGGAGCAAAATACCTCCTTCTTAGCCATCCATATGACTAACCTTCTGTTTTTCTGGTTTTCCAGTTTAGACTTCAATAGTTGAACAACATAGGAGATTTTTAGTCAAATTTCTGCTCATGAAGGGAAAGAAAAAAATATCAACAAAAACACCGTCATCTTTTACCAGAACAAATTAATAAATCTACAATAAACTTGCCAGCAGCTTGGAAAGGAATACATCCCATAGTGCCACTCTGCCCAAATATACACACAGTCTTGTCTATCAGTAGACAGGACAACAAAAGAGACAAGCAGTTTGCATGGAAGTAGTTGCATGGCTGATTTAAAGAGTGATCTTCCCTCTTATTTTCTTATCAAAATAAAAGGTAGATTCTAGACTTTGTCTGATGCTCCTTTTGAATGAGTTTTATTAATTGCATTAATGGCTCTACATTTTCCTGTTTTTCACAGAATCACAAAATCACCAAGGTTAGATGAAACCTTCAAGATCGTCAAGTTCAACCATCAAATCTGCAACACCCTAATCACCTCCAAACTGTATTGCCAAGTACCACATACGGATGTCTCTTCCAGAGAGAGGACTTCCAGAGACAATGACACCACCCCCTCCCCAGACAACTTATTCCAATGTCAAATCACTCTTTCAGTGAACATTTATCTTCTAATATCTAATTTAACCTTCCCCTGGCACAACTTAAGGTCATTTCCTCTCATCCTTTCACTTGAGCCATGGCAGAAGAGATGAACCCCCACCTCACTACAACCTCCTTTCAGGGAGGTGTAGAGAGCAGTGATGTTCCCCCCAAGCCTCCTTTTCTCCAGGCTAAACAACCCCAGCTCACTCAGCTGCTCCTCTTAGGACTTGTTTTGCAGATCCTTCACCAGGTCCTTTGCTCTTCTCTAGACCCACTCTGGCACCTCAATGTTCTTTTTGAAGTGAAAATCCCAAAACCAAACACAGGACTCAAAGTGCACCCCACCAGTGCTAAGTACAGTGGGACAATCCCTGTTTTTAAACTGCTGAAATTAGTGTTTTACCCCTCCAATCTTCAAAGGAAATTCAGCCCTTACAGATAAAAGCCTTGCCACTGGCAGCAGCATAGGCAGCTGATTGCAAACACGCAAATCCTCTTTAGGCTTTTGTATCCTGCCTTGGGACTGAGTTGCCAATGTCCAGAGCTGGTATGAATGAGGCATTACTTGCACCAGAGCCTGGAATAAATATATTCTTTGTGAAATTAGTACAAAATAAGGAATAGGTAACATATATCTACCATTGGTTTACATGCATTCTGTGCCCTAAAGTAGTTTGTTTGTGTTTGTAAAGGCTTGGCTGTGTTTCCCCAGATCTGGCTCAGCTATCTGCTGCAATCAGACACCATCCTGCACTGCTAGTCCTGGGCTCTGGATTCCCCACGCCTGGCCTGGCCTCTTAACCCTGCCAGTTCAGGCACTGTCAGCTTGATCTCCCTGGCACAAATGCTTATTGTTTAGGATCCTTATTTTGAGATGCTGCATCTACATTCTCCCCTTATAATCAAGACACATTCTGACAAATCCCCAATAATGTAAACATGTTCCAGTGAGCAATATCCCCATCAGAGACCTCAGCTTAGGGTTTAACCCTTCATGAATTAGCTGAAAAGAAATACCTTAGAAATAGACTTTGCTCAGAAGCAAAGCACTAGAGTCATGAACCTGAGCAAGAAATACCAGATATTGACCTGATCTGCTTCAGTGTCCACAGTACACACAGTGTTTTGGGCTGCTGCCATGTCCTCCACGTACCTTTAAACACCCCATTTCATTTTCTGAGTCAGACATGAGCCTCTGGCCAAGCATCTTGGCCTGTCTTGCCCACCAAACATCGTCCTAAGCAAGATGTAAAGTATAGATAACAATCAAGTATGGCAAATTCCACTGGAACTGGCATACTGAAGTAGGCAGTACAGATACATATTAATTTATCACATGTTGTAACACAAAGTAGTAAAAATCCAGAGACTCAAGATGTGGCCTATGTGCTCCCCTTGTGCATGCAATTCTCATTACAGTTAATGAGAGCTGTGTGCCTATCATATGTGGAGTATAAACTCTGAACAGTGAAATGCACCATATGTTTCAAAAAAACACCAAAAATTGATACTAGTTCTCATTCTTCTGGGATGTCATACAGGGCAGTGAAGGCTGGACATAGGGCCTGAACTCCTTTTTAATACAGTGAGAGCTCCTTCTCATGCAGATGGCTTAAATTTCCTGAAAAAACTCCAGGAGTTAATTACAAGTTCAGAAAATGGAAAGGCAGAGAAACCTTTGATGTTTGACTTTCTTTCCTCCACATTTTTGTCCCCCACCCAAGGACCCCAAATCCTCCTATCTCTTATCAAAACCCAGAAAGTGTTGTATACTATTTTCACTAAAACAAGAAAAATTTAAAAGTGACAATCCATGTGAAGTATAAAGTGTGGAGTTCTACCTCTGCTGCTGGCACAACTGTGCTGGTAGAAGATCTCAGATTTCAGAGCCAGCAGAACCTCCAGTTCTAGGTGCATGCAAAATGAGGAGTTTACAAGAGATAGCGATGAACCACTTTCTGGCAGTTTGGGAGGTTTTAAGCCATTTAAGCTACAGCAGCAGCCCTGAATGAAGGATGCTTAGTCAGCATTAACCACATGACTTACAGCCAGCATCTCGGGCAGAAAGCCTGTTGGGAAAACTTCTGCTAATTACTTCCAAAACCAGAAATCCAAAGTACAAGATGAATCTTTGGCCTTTGAAAAGGTCATTAGATATTTGCAACACACAGCAGCTCTGCCTGCCCCTTCCTGGGCTTTCTGTTTCTTTATGGCATACAGACTCTTATGGAATACAAAATATTCCCATTGTGTTACAACCTCTTGGACAACATTTCCTGCAATGAATATGACCAAATGGTATCAACTAAATGTGGAAGAAGCTGGAAAGATGTCAGGCACAATGGAGTAACTTAAAGCCCGTTGCAGAACCTGGGAAATAATTCTGTCAATTACTACTTAGCCAAACACCAGCTATTAGGCAGCATTTGATTATTATTTTCATGTTTGTAGCTCATACTGCTCAGTACTCAGCTGAGTGGTGAAAAATTACATGAGTGGTCAACAAGCAACTTCAAGAAAATATTAAACCTTCTCCTTCTTTCAAAATAATAATAAAGAAATGGTTTGATCAGGACTGAGGCCTGCTTCCAACACTGATGAACAGTTTTTTCATTGTCAGTCTGTCAACAAGACATCTTGTTCTCAAACCAATCCAGAAGGACAATTAATTCAAAACATAACAACTTTCAGAGCATGTAAAATAAATTTTCTCCTGTACAGAGAAGTGGGAGGAAACCAGTATTGTATCTATGAGCACATGTAGCAAATGACTTTCATATTTTAAGTTATGCTCACAGAAAATATTCCGTGTGCGAATACGTAACATACAGTCCTCTCCAGTACACATCTGTGTTTGGTAGAGACCTCATTTAAAAAGTCAACCTGTACTGCATTCCCACATTGTTGGTACACAATAATAGCACAGAGGTAGTCTGCAAAATCCTCTCCATTTTCCCTCCTCTTAGGCAACCAAGCTACCAACCAATCCACACAAATCAGTGGCAACAATTCTAGAAGCCAAAGGAAGGGCATTTGTTTAGTGCTTTATGCTTGAATTTATTATAATCCATTCATTGTTTTTAGGAGGTAAAAACAGGCAAGATTTCTGTCCCTGTACCATCTCCTGTCCTGTCAACAAGGACTCTACAGGCTGGGCTTGTAGTGATTTAACTAGAAGTCAGGAATGAGCATGATGATCCTTTGTTGGACCAAATCTTCAATATCCTGGTAGAGTAGCCAGACTGTCAATGTCACTTTGCCTCAAGCAGATCCCTCCCAGATGCATCCAATGAACCAAAGGAATGGGCCGTATCTCCTCTACAGCAGCAGCAGTGTCCTGAGTTGAGCAGGTGAGTTCTGGGGCTCTAACACAGACATAACCTGTTTCAGCAGTGCCTACAGAAGTTCCCAGAGATGATGGGAACCCTGTGCCATTATAGGCAGGCAGGTCTAACCCACAAACCAAGCTGATGGTTTTTCATTTCATCTCAGCCTTTCCATGCTCTGATTTATTATGATCTTTATTTTCCTTCTTCAGCTGGAGCTACAGTTGGTCATGGCAACCACAGTGATCACCTGACCATGAGGTGGGGAACAGATGGGGAGGATGAAACTGAGACAAGTCCACTTATGTCTTGGGAGGAAAAACAGTTCCATAAATTTAAAACAACATCTAGAAGGTAGAAGAAGTATGACAACACTTTTTCCACATAAATAATGTCATACTTGTGAGGAGGGGCCCTTCAGTGATATTTCATTAATAGACTCATTATGTTGCACCTGACCCACAGACAGTTCACACACAGTTGCCTTTTTGCTTAATTATTTTTCTTTTTTTTTTTTTTTGCTTGATGTGTTGTACATAATCAAATGCTTTATGATGCCAGATCCTGTTAAGACATTACACTGTGCAGAGGCATAATGTAAGTAAGGTTAATCAATCTATGTTTTCTGTACAGAAAGATCCTGCTGTGACATTTGATCATCATGGGATGTTCCAAGGAGGAAAGAAGGACTCTATCCACAGACATTTTCAGAGCTCTATAGCAAAATCTTCAGAATAACTTAAGATTTGATTTCAGTGTCATCATCATCTTTTTACAAATAGAAAAAATAAGAATTGCATTAGCAGGAGTGGGCCAGACTCCAGATGGAGGCCCTGTGGAAGAATTTGCGCGCCGTCCAGCTTAGCTCAGATTCGTATTGGCCTCCAAGAAAAACATTCAGGAGAAACATTAAATCCTCTGAAGGCAAATATTAAGATATTCATGAATGGAAACTGACTATTAATTATTTTTCTCTCTCTTTCTCTACATTTCATATTTTTAATGTAAAATGTCATGTAAAGCCTGACTTTGATAAAAATGGCAGGAAATGTTCCTTGCTCAATTAAATTACCATGAAGACCAGCTTAACATCTGCTTGGCAAACCCTTCATAAATGCATGGCATTAATATTTAATAAAAATATCTATAGCTTTGGTTGGTCCTGGAGACATTTCACACTTTGCTCACACATGGTGTTTCATATAATTATTCTCTAAAGGCTGTCACTTTAGTACTTTAGCAAAATAAAAGCTCCAAGGATGATTAAATATAGCAAGCATATCTTCTGAAACAGTCTTCCTCTAGGAGCCCATTTCTACTGACTCTTGTGTTATAAGGAAGAAGTGCACAAAGGAGAAAGTGGAAAAAATTTAGAGGAAAATAGAAGACCTCAGTACTGTTGTCAGTACAGTTTGAATATAGCCAAAATTGGTGTGTTCAAGTAACACTACAGAAAGCAGAGCTCATTCAGAGCAAAACAAGTGAAAGCAATTCCTTAGCACTGTTTAGCCAAAGAATAATATCTACTTGCAGAGAGTTATGCCAAAAACCTTTTCAATAAATGTTTCATAAATAAGTAATCAATAAAGGAAACCTACTCCATTTACTTGATTGATTCCCACAATAATTCTCACAAAACGTCTGCACAGCTCTGTGCAGCACCTCAAAGATACCTAAATCCTTGTTTCCACCACCTGAAGTCTGCTAAATTTCCTAATCCTCGAGACTACCCTATGGGAAGCTCAAGCAGGATCCAGATACTCCAAGAAGGTGAGACAGCAGTAGTGTTACCTGCACATCCCATCCTAGTTGGGACTGAGTGTAGAGACCAAAAAAGGCCACACTCAGCAATGCTAAACAGACCTAAACCCTTCTGAATCACATTCTGAAAAGTATCTTGGTCATCTCCATTCCTTTCCAGATACGCTGATATCAGTCTCATGAAAGAAGAATAAAATCTCACTTTGAATGAGACAGACATCAGTATTGTACTGAAAGTTGTTTACATACAGAAAAAAATTATAAATTTCTTGAGGGGAAAATAAAAAGTGAAGGAAACAATAAACACAGCCCTCCAGGCTCCCCTTCAACATCTCGGACATTTGGGGCATTCACTAAAGATCCTACAGGAGAATCTAGTACTTAAAATAATCAGTGAAATGATTGTTTGTATGTGTGTGCATGTGTGAAGCACTTCCAGCTATTAACACTTTTCAACTCTTGCTAGACAGAGAGAGACAAGAAAGAAATTTTCCTAAACACTGGAAATGGAGAAGCTTCATCTTGAGTCAAGCCTTGGTGTCTTCCTCCCAAAGAAAAAAGGAATTTTTTTCTTGCGAATAAGAAAGATTTTTGTATCAGTTAGCTCATGGAAGTATAACTAACTAGAAGTGATGGGATGAAACTGAGTATGGGGCAGGGGAAGAGATGGCTATCTGGAAACATTTAGCAAAATGGATAAATGTTAGCCATTAGGCTGTGGAATAGTCTCCCAAGGGAAACAGCTGAGCCTTAGTGATTGAGTCTTTCTGAAACTGCCTAGACAAAGGATGGGGGAAAAAAATCAGTGTAGTACAGTCCTTCATCTACAAAGAGCAGAAAAGATGGTTTTCCATAAGCCTCTTCCACCACTAATTTTGATGGCCCCCTATTTTGCTGAGCTCTCTGTTGATGGAAAATGAGTTCTATTTGACAATTTGTGTCTGGGGGGAAGGGGGCATCCCATGACCTCATGATGAAATGCTCTGACAATGTGGAAAACTTAAACTCTCTCCATCACATTGCCCAGATGGGGGTACAGACAGCAAAGGAGGAAATGGGTTTCACTAAACTCACACAGTCTTGCTATGAGTAAAGGGTCAAGAAGTTGAGACAAACAACAATATGAAAGAATAATGTATTTAGAGTGGTTTTGTTCCCTGACTTGTTTATTGGCAAATATGAACTTTACTGCCCCAGGAAAAAGGCTACAGGAGAACACAGAGTTCAAAACCACGTAAAAAGGTTTATCAGATGGGAGTTTACCCCAGGAATCTGTGTAATTATGAAAACATCACCACAAAAAATCATCAAAGAGTAACAGAAAACTTAGATAAGCTTTAAAGACATAAAAATTACAGGCTACATTCTTGACCCAAACAGATCAACATGGCTTTCTCCAGCCAGTGGAACCACCAGGATCTACATAATCAAAAATTTGACCCAGCCCTGGAGCTGGCTCTGGCAATACAACAGCCTTTGTGATCTGAATGTAAGCAGAGCTGCCCTGAGCACAGTACTTAGTATCACACTTCAACAATAATTTTTTCTTTAAAGAGACATCTGATCAAAATAAAGTTGTGAATTCTTTGAAGTCCATATTGACTTTTTGTGGGATGGGCAAGTCAAGATTTATCCTTGGCTCTTATACTCCTCCATAGTTACCTGCTAATGTCTGACACTGAATGCACAATTACATGAACCTTTGAGTCTCACACAGTATAATCATTCTTTTCTTAGTTATGATCACTTTGTGGCACTGAATAGTCCAATCTTTGGTTAGCATTTCATGTAGACTTGTAATGAAGGTAAGATAGTGACAGAGAAGAGTACTGAAAATGCAACTTAAACCCACTGTCCTTCCTCAAAAGACATTAAAGCAGAAAAAAAAAAGTCTCTTTTTCATGAAATGTAGTTGTGATCACACTGTTACATTGGAGCACACTAATTTTGTGCAAAATTTTTCTAAAGACCCCTCAATATGGAGACAATTTAAAACAGTTACTGTTCATTAAAACAGCATTTTGTAAGAGAGAGCCTAGCTCAGGCTTATGGCTATTTTTCACTCACGCTTTCTGTTTCCCCTACTGCATTTCCAGTGTTTTGCATATGGCTACATCAAAGCTAAGCCTAAATAAAAAGTTAACATCCAAAGAAAGAGCCATTACATCCTATAACAGTGTGCTTGTAAAGTGCTTGTATATTAAAAGTGACCTTTTGTTTAAAGCTTATGATTTCAGCTCTGCAGCTTTAAGGAATTTTTTTTCAATCACAATCAAATTATGTTAAAACAGAAATGATAGGAAGATGTTCACAGCCAGAGCTCAAAGTTCTTATTTTTGTGCATTAAGTGACCAGTTTTCCTTGAAAGTTGCTTGAAATTTGCTGTATTCCACAAGACTGCTGTACAGAGCTGGTTTTCCAAATATTCCAGTTCGAGTAAAGCAAATGGTGACAGATCCTCCAATTAAATGTTTTGCAAGCCAGCTTGTTCTTTCAGTGTTTACCTATCCATACCTCTCATTCAAACTTTGGTCTCACCTGCTCCAAACTCATCTAAATCACTCAAGACTATTCTGAAGTGTTGTTACTGAGAAAGTTACTGGACAGCTTTTCTCAGCACTAGGGAGCATAAAACCTACAGTATATTTGTGTGTTAACTTTTCTTTGTATTTAGTGTATCTGAAAAATTTGAATTGGTCCTTCCCTATATCACTGTCAAAATATTGTATACCATTAATAACTTTAACCATGTTCTCATTGTTATCAGATATTTGGCAGAGTTGAGGAAAACAATATGCAACATTCTCTACTGGATAATCTCCCCACAAATATGTTTCCTCCCCTCAGAATTTTTCTGCCCTCCTGAAAATACCAGTATTCTATTCAAGCTATCATTTCCACACCTTCCTCCTCCTGTTGCTTTTCAGCTGTTTTCAATGCATACTCAGAAACAGAAGCACACAGTATTCTTATTCAGGCAAAGAATTATCCTGCTCTTCCTGCTGGCAAGCAGAACAATAAATATCCATTTCAAAAACTCAAGCATCACACACTTGTGAACAAGTTGCAGTAGAACTGCAGCAGAGCAGCCAGACATTGCTGATGCTCTTGCTGTTTGTCCCATACCCCTCAACACAGAATTTGACACAGAGAAATGAACTGACTCAAGCAGCAACATGGGATATTTTGGGGGGATAGAGACCTGAGCAGTTGGGAGAGGGGCTGTATAAAAAAGTGCCAATGTGTAATAGCACAGCATATTGAAATAGTGAAGACAGGACCATCTGGGGCATCATGCTTCTGTTTTCTACTGGTAATGGAAATGATAATGTTTGTGCTATAGGCCCTCTCAGCAATCTTTTGCAGTCTGAAGAACTCTATTTTGATTTGTTTAATTGGTTAATGAGGCTGGGGAGAAGTCCATCTTAGGGATCATTAGTTAACGCTTTAAGACATAGAGACTGAAGAAATTACTGTCTGAGGATGTAGAAAAACTTCCCACTTGTCAGCAAAACACATAATTACACCAAGCACATGAGCTGAACTAGCATTTCTTGGTCCTGATGTCCAGGCAGGGTGCAGGTACACCTGAGGCAAGTACTTGTTTTAGCTATGCCAGAATACAAAACTATTGTAGTGAAGGTCAAAGAAGGAACTAACAACGGCCTGTCACCTCTGTTTTGCTAAAGTCAGCTTACAGCACGCTGAAGTTTGTGTAAATGTCTATTCTTTCTTTTGAAAGCCTCATCCTTATTTTGTCACCTAACTAAACTCTAAAAACCTCACTATGAGCATCTCCTCAAAGATTCAGAAAAATCTGACCTCAGCCCACCATTCTTCCGCTCCAGCTAAGATGCATTTCACACAGAGTCAAGCTTTAAACTTCTTGGGGAAAACTATGTTTCTGAAAATTATGTTAATAATTAGGCTACTTTTGTGTCTCTTTCTCTCATTTCTAGTCTGAGAAGTGAGGAGATTTCAAACTTATCTCAGCTTTAATATCTTCATACCTCCAGGTGTGGCCCCTGGCATCTCTACTCCAAGTTCTAAATCTCCTTTCTGGTCCATTATGTCATTTCTTATGCTACCAGCTCTTCCCAGATAGCTGCTTCCTTAATAAAGTAACTAAGGATGACACATTTACAGTGCTGAAAAAACTCAGGGAATAGAAGTGTCCAGTTTTGGCTTTTTTCTCTCTCCAGGTTTCAGTAACCTTTCAGGAAAATACCTCCTTGCAGACTGTTAGAGGAAACAGCTAAGCAGTAAAATGCCAGGTCACTTGTGGAGATGAAGAAGTGCAACAACTGCTATATTGCAAGTAAATTTCTAAACTGTTAATGTAAGAGTAAGAAACAAAGATATTCCTGGAGTCCTGGAGTTTTCAACACTGCCAGAAAGATCTCTCAATGGTATTTACCTTAACGTTTGGGGCACTATACCAAAATCAAGTTTACCTGCAGGCTAACTGGAAGCAAGATCCATTAACCAAACTTCACATTCTACACATTCACAAACTCCACATTCACACCAAAGTATACTTTGGTTACAGCCCCACTGAAATAATAGCCATTATTAAATGAGTTCTTACTGAAAATTAAATTACTCAAAAGGAATTCTTACTTAAAACTGGAAATAAATTCAACCCTGAAAGTGCATTTTCCATATGTGACTTTTTTGGTAGCTGCTTCATGCTCCTGGTTTTGTTCTCTGGACCAAAATACAATAATCAGGAAGATCAGCTGGCTTAGACATGATTTCACTTTGGTTTTGATGTAACTTTGGCAATGTCCTCAATCAAAGAGCAGTTTTTGCTGTACTTTGGCTGCTGGACGTAGGTCTCTTGTGGTTTTAGCCACAATAGTTGTGTTCAATGTTAAGAAATATGGTTTTAAACATACAGAAAACCAAACCAAAACCGAAAAAAGCCTTACTCTCTCCCCACATCTTGTGATAAGTAAATACATTTGATTTCCTAAAACAGCACAGTGCAGCAATTTAGATACAACTCAGTAGAAACTGAATAAAACATTTAGCTGAAAAGTTTCAGGTAGTTTATAACACAGAAACAGAAAATGCTGTTTACATTTTAACGACATCATTATACTTTCAATGGCATTTGTGTCTGGGAATTTTGATCAGCACAGGGAGCTCATTAGGTAGTCTGAATAGATGTAACTACAGAAGAAATGTTACAGAATTTAGATCAAACATATTAAATTACTGCAATCCTTCTACAGTTTTCATTCTATTCTGAATGAAGCATTTTGTCTTCCACAAAGCAAATCACAGATCTTTTACAAAATATTTTTCAGAAGACTATTTTCCAAAAAAACGATCAGGCACACTGTGGAAATAATTTCTTTTCAATCTGGCAGCTGAATTAAAACTAAGAAAAAAATAAAAAACCTTCCATTCATACTGAACCAAATTAAAATAAGTTTCGGTTTTGTCTTATTGGGCCAACAAAACTTCTATTTCACTTGACACGGATACTTCAATTAATAAAATTAAATCAGATATAAAGAAAACTGAAATTCATCATTTATTTAGTGACCCAGAAGAGAACATCTGGAGAGCAAGTAGAAAGTCTCAGTCCTGCTTTCTCCCATGGAAATTACAGTCCATACCTCACTTCTTCACCGACACAAAAACACCTACAGGGAGAAGTATTGTCACTTTTTTCAAATGATACAATTTAATGACAATATTATAATATCAAAAGTTAAATATTGCCTAGAGCCTAGGCAAGAAACAAGTTCTCCTACACACTGCCTTCAATACACTCAAAAAAGCCATTCCCTTCCCCACTGCAGGTTTCTTTTAACACAAAGTAAACTCCACCAAGAGGCAAGTGAGATCAAGGAAAACCCACGTGGTGCTGTCAGGCTCCTGAGGGTACTAATGAGACTTCATTCCCTGATGGTCCAGCTGGGACCACCCAACCACCTTGCCCTTGCCCCTCATGGGTGTCCTGCCTGCCCCTCTCACCCTGGCCATGCCTCATCCTTGTGCCCCATCTGTCTGTCACCGGTGTTCACTGGTTCCTCACTACAGCCCCATGGTCCTGCTCAGGGACTGCCACAGGGCTTCATGCTGGTGGGGCAGCGCTGCCCAGCTCCTGTCCCACTCCCAGCTCCTCACTGCAGTGCAGCAGCCTATCACTACCAGAGCTTTTTCCAACCTGTGTACCATAGAGCCAAGCCCCACAGCTTCCCTGGTAGGCTGGGCTACCCCATAGCTCCTCCAGGCCACAGAGGCCACCCTTTCACCTCTGCCAGAGCCTGCTTCTGGTCCATGTGAGCAACCAGTTGCTGCAGAAGAGCATGGCACATGAAGGAGGAGAAAATAATGGTTGACACCATGCTGGAAAATGAAGTTATGAAGTTACATAAACTACTGGCAGAATATAGTAAAAAAAAAAAAAAATAAGACACCAAAAAAAAATCTTCCACTCTACAGAGATTATATTCAGCAAGTTGCCTCTCTTCAATTTGATTAGGAAGTTTAAAAGGTCACTACAGACTACAGAACACTTGCATCCTGGAAATGAGTCAGCCTTCAGAGTACGGAGTTGGAATGCCATGCTGTAACAGCCTGCTCTTCTTGCAGCTATAGACTGACACATGGAATTTTAGGTCTGTGAAACATTTTCTGAGCTAGCATAATTATATTTTAAGTTTTAGCATGATATAAAATGCTTTTAAGCCCCATAAAAAGCTTCTGGTGGTCTGCACAACAAACCTCTCTAGTGCTATAAGCCAGATATTAGTCAAGAAAAATGTTTTGTTTTAATATTTTCCATCAAACACTCAGAAATTTACCCAAAATCACTCACTTTTTTCCATATGCATTTTTAATGTTATGGACACGTCACAAGTCATGGGAAAAAATTTGCTGCCACAAATTGCAACTAGCTCTGGTAAAGAGGTATTTCGCTAGGAACAAGGGCCCTAACACTGCTGAGAAATAAACACACCTAAATATAGCATGTGCAATAGTAAAATTTGCTCCTATTACTTCAGACTTCTGGGATCAAGACACCAAGTTAGTCATAAATGCTCTGTGACATTAAGTTTTCCAATGATACCAAAACTTTGACTGGTAAACCATAAATTTATGAATGCCAGAAAACCTCAGTAGAAAAAATTGAAATTTTAGGTTAGCAGAGTGATATAATTTTATTAGCCCCTTGCTACTTCACAGCTCAGAAAGCAGTAAGCACCTAAACTAAAGCAGTATCTCCACATCAGGCAGGATTTTGTAAGGAACTATGTTAGCAATGAAAAAAGAAAGGAACAGATTATGGAAAGCTCAGTGAAACAAACAGGTCAATACCTATCTTTTTTGCAACTGTACTGTACTGCTACCAGCAAGAGTACAAAATCCCATTACACGTTTCTGAAAAGGAAAGGCTTCTCCTCATCCCAGTCTGCCAAACCAAGCTTCTACTGCAAAGACCCCCAGGGTTTGCCTGTGTGAGACCTCCAACAACCTGCAACAGGTTGCCCTGCCTCTTTTTTAAGAAAAAGCCTTCTCTGGGAAAGCTCTAGTAGGAGCTTACAGCCAGCAACATGGATTTCACTTGAATGGATAATCACGCTCTAAAGGATCTGGACTACAGATATGGGGAAAAGGGGATTCTCACAAAGGAGTACAAGGTCCCACTCTCTCTCTGCCACTACTCCAATGAAGCACTCCATCCCACAACTTCCCAGGATCAACTCCATGTCTTTGAAAGAGGGTCACCAAATAAAGATACTATCCGACCAGCAGTTAACGACCAGCATGTTAGCTAATAGCCTGAGGGAATCTGAGGGCATTTTATGCTCTGATACTCTGTTCATTAACTGTAGTAACAACCAATTTCAAGGTGATTATTGCCATTATAAGCTATGATCAATTTTTTAAACATGTTTCCATTTTTATCCAGCTTAAATCTGGTGCAATAGAGCAAGGGGAGCAGCTGTGTTGAGAATTAGACTTTTCCCCAGATTAATATCTGATTTTCCATCAAAGAGAATACAGGACACATTCTGTTAGGTTTCTAATTGTTTCTACCATAAAACTCCACCACACTGAAATATGATCTCTAATAATTTTTAGCTTGAACTTCCTATACATAATCCATCTGACTAGATGGTCCTCAGCAAAACCCGTTAAAGCAATTTGTTTCACTTACGTAGAGGAATAAATCAGCACTTAATTAGCTGTGGTTTATTATTAACAGCACTGGTGAGCTGACCATATGCCATGACTTCATCCCCTCACACAGAAAAATGAGAATATACTGATTGTTTTTATTATGTCTTTCGACACTCAGCCAGGGTTCCAATGAAATGAAGATGGAGAGTTTTGCAATGTTACTCAATGATAAATAATAATATCCTACAACTCTTTACCCTGTCTTTCAGGATTCACCTTTATATGCTCTTTTACTGGAAGCACTTACTAACATCTCTCACAGCAGAAGAAGATATAAATATACCTTAGATCGTTTCCAGGAGATATATTATACATAGTATAGTACATTTCTTTGTGGACCTTCAAATATACTGGCTTCAAAACGTGGCATGTGTTCAACTCCCAAATACTGGAGAAACAGTATGCATTTAATGTAAAGACCAGAAAGACACACCTTCCTAATTTTTTAGACTTAATTGAGTCCATCCTGCAAATCCTTATGAAGTCAGTACAGTACCAAATAACACGGGGTTTGATCCTCTGCCAGGACAGCCTTAAACTCTTTAGTAGACACAGCGGCAAAATAAAACTTTCTTGAAAACGTTACAGATTGATGAACTGCTTTGGAACAAGTTCAGCTGCACAGACTTTCTCCACTCTGGATAGATCCAAAACGATCCAAAGGTCCTTTGAGATGCAGACCTATGAACCATGGTGGCAGACACAGACACAATCTCAATTCAGCAAATAGCACATAGTGCTTTATATTTGTCAAAACAGAAGCAGAGAGCCTTCAAATCCAAAGGCAGCTTGAAGTTGTTACCTCTTTGGATAAGGAAAAGACTGTCCTGGATCTCCCTGTCTGGGGAGAGGTGGGGTTTGTCACCATGAGCCAATGGGTCTATTCCTAAGTATTTTTGACCAAAGATCTGCCTGGATGGCCACACTCAGAAAGTTGTGGTCAATGATTTGGTGTCCAGGTAAACAAAGGTGATGAAAGACGTTCCTCTATGGTTGGTATTTGTTGGAACCCTGGTTACTAAGAATTTTATACTTTCTGTGCTGACAAACACTGACCCCCAAGAGAACACTACATTTGATCTGAAGCCGTGAAAAGGCTTCCAAAATCAAATAATAGGACTGGGATTATGGGTGTGTAGTTTGAAAAGAAGTGTGTAATATCACATGGTCAGAAACGTAGAGTTTAAGGTTTTAGAATATAGTAATATATATAAAGCAAGATAGAAGTTTTAGGGCTGAGGCTAAAGTCCTTCTTCACCTTCTTCTTCATGGGTTTGGGTACTATTGTGTAATTTGATAAAAAAGTCCACATTGCAGGCCACGAGTGATTGATTATTATGTTAAAAGTAAAAATAATTTAGGTATCATTTCGTAATTAGACAGTTTATCCTTAAAAGACCTTGTAGAGAGAGATACAGCTCCATTTTTAATTTGTTAGAGTGAAGTGCTGTAGAACTCACAGTTTGTGAGACTGTAATACAGATAAGAACTAATAAACATCTGAGTCCAAACAAGAAATACTGTCTTGTGCATTTAATCCCTACCTTAGCAAAAAAGAAGCAACGAATCCACAGGTATTGTTAGTGACACGGATCCTCAGCAAGTTTGCCAATGGCACCACACTGTGGGGTGTAGTCACATGCTGGAGGGAAAGGATGTCATTCAGAAGGACCTGGACAGGCTTGAGAGTCAGCCTGTGCAAACCTCAAGAAGGCCAAGTATAAGGTCCCACACCTGGGCCATAGCAGTCCCAAGCACAAAGACAGGCTGGGCATAGAATGGCTTGAAAGCAGCCCTGAGAGGAAAGAATAGAGGGTGTTGGTGAATGAGAAGCAATATGAGTCCAACATAGGCACCCACAGCCCAGAGAACCATCTTCATTCTGGGCTGCACCCAAGCAGAGTGGGCAGCAAGTGAATGAAAGGATTCTCTCTGTTATGCTCTGGTGTGACCCCACCTGCAGTGCTGCATCCAGATTTGTTGTTTCAACCTAAGAAGTACATGGGCCTGCTAAGACAAGTCCAGAGTAGGCCACCAAGGTGATCAGAGGCATGGAGCACTTCTCTTATTGAAACAGACCTCTCTCTTATTGAGAGAGAGTTGGGGCTCTTCAGCCTGGAGAAGTCTCTGGGGAGAGCTTAAAGCAGCCATTCCACTACTCAAAGAGTTACAAGACAGCTGTAGAGGGACTTATTACAAGCGCATGGATTGATAAGACAAGGAGAAATGGCTTTATACAGAAAGAGGACATGTTTACCTTAGATAGAAATTCTTCCCTGTGAGGGTGGTGAGGCACTGAAATGGATTGTCCAGAGGAACTGTGGATGCCCCATCCCTGGAAATATTCAAGGCTAGGCTAGGTGGTGCTCTGAGAAATCTGGTCTAGTGGAAGGTTCCCTGACCATGGCAGTGGAATTGGAACAAATTATATTTAAAGGTCCCTTCCAACCCAAACCATTTCTTGATTCAAAGCCACATGCAGACTTCAAATGGAAATCCCAGACATGCTGAAGAGATGCACTGTGTCCATCAACCAAAAAGGTCAAGGATATTAGCATACACTAACTCCATTGCAAGAGCCAAAATCCAGAGGAATGGGAACCATGGTCTTTTCCACTTACAAATTCAGTCTTCCCATCCCACAGCACAGAGATGTGCTGGCAGAAACTATGGCATCACTACTAGATCATTCCCCCTTGTGTCACCCAAAAGTTTCTTAATCTCTCTTACCTGATGTGTGTCTCATTACTAAATCTCCCCCACATCTAGAGCCGTGCTGAGACCATCTGCTCTTTCCTCACAGGAGGGTAATGATTTTGGTCAGCCTGACTCAGTCCCCAAAGGAGTTATTCTGCTTGTTAATACAGGTGTACAGAGGGAGAGAAAGTAGGCCAAAAATTAGGACTGCTTTTACAGCTAAGGCTCCTCCAGAGAACTGTTGATTTCTCCCTTTCTCCTCCTTCTTGAAGCACCAGACACTCACTCACTGACAGCTGACAGCCTCCTCAGAGGAGGTGTCACTGAAATGACTTGGTTATTTTCAGATCTGAAGTGACCATGTTATGTCTCTAGACAGGATAATCTGAATGAAAAAATTCTCTGAGGAGGAGTGAATGCACCAAATTTCCTCTTACTTTCTAAGGACTCTTAAAACTCTCAGCATGCAGTACTATACTTTTAATGTACCTGTGGTCACAGGCTGGTTTTAGGCACAGAGCACTGCAAAGGTGAGTGGCAAAGGGCTGTTCCAGGAACATAATGGATGTAGGAGATATACAAGTACAGATGGTAGCTGGTCATATGCTCCACCATATTTTTGTTTTCCCTATTACTTCATTGTCATGCTCAGATCAGGGATATCTTACTTCTTCTCATCCTTGGTAAAATAAAATTCAAATCAGTCCATGCAGCCAAGGAGCTTTGAACCAGACCTATGAAATCAGCATCATAATCAGGATGTAGATATACAGTCACATGCACTGACATCCTTAATCTGCATTACCTTCAGCCTGTTTTCTGTCACAAATCATTCATTTGAGGCTTCTATGGAGATTGAAGAACCATTTGCAACTTGCTTAATTGACTCTGGAAAAACTCTTTGCTGCCTCAGCAACTCTAGTCTTGTGGCAAGAGGAGGAAAAAGTTACAGATCACAGAAAGTTAGTCTTATGTGTAGGCATGGCTTTATTCTCAGCAAGGCAGGGAAGAAGCCACACAAACTCACAGCCTGAGTAGCCACAGATCTGAACTTGGAGGAAACTGGGAATTCATGAATCCTTTCACTCTGCTGAAAAGATTTCACTTGAAAGAAGGCCATAATCCAACAATTGTAAAATGTCATTTGAACAGTGCTGTTCCTCCATGGACCTCAAAGGGCAAAGTGACTGGAAATAACACACAACACACCATGGTCCCCACAGGAAGCACCACAAACACAGTGAGACTGAACAGTAAAATGAAGTTGCACCATCACATGGCTTCCATCAAGTCACTGGAGCTCCAGGAAAAGCATCGAGTTCCCTGGTCCAGCAAAGCACTTCAACACATGTGCAACTTGAAACTGAAAACTACAGCACTGTGAGATAAGTGAGATAACATCACTTTTTATAGAATGCTACTTGTAGGAGAATATCCTTATTTTTCTAAGCTGTCTGGGTGGAGGCCTTAGATGTCTGGCCCTTGGTACCTGTTCTAATTATGTTTCCTTTCAGTACAGGCATTATGAACCAGAGCTGGATTTGTTCAGGAAAGGGGGAAAGTAACTCTCTTTGGCACAAAGCCTCATTAGCCAGTGTCAGGTGCATGGTTTTGGGTTTTTTAATATCAGCTGAATGGTAAGGCTTGTTCCTTCCAAAAACTGTCCAACACCCATTACTGTTAAATACTTGCTGATCTTGTAATCATCACATTCATCAGTTGCTGGATGTCATCTCATATTTTCCATGGCTTTTGGCACCTCTGTGTGGTACTAACGATTCATGGCAGCAGCATGTTGATCTTTAGCTGCCAAGTGCTGCTGGCCAGCACCCTAAATTTTCAGTGGTTCTTCTCCCTGGCAGAAAGAACTTCTTCCAGCGTAACCAGGTCATCCACGAACAAGGGGGAAAAAGACATGGCGATTTTTAACACATGCATCTATAGAAGTGATATATCAGCAGTGAAAAATGCCTGTGCCAGTTCCTCAGCTTGATCATCAGAGAAGCCCACAAAAGCTATGTGATTCATGGCAGCCTAAGACCTGGTCTTAATTTTCCTCAGCCCTGCTTCCATGATTTACATTTGTGCTGATCAATTGACACAGGGTGTCAAATGCTAGCAAGCTGATTGATACGGTAAACAAGGACTAAATGTGCACAAAATACAAACACAGTAAAGAATCAGGCCCTGTGTGTTCATTAAGAGCCCCCTATTTCGCATGGGATACAATGCTTGAGTATGGAATACACTTCCCAAGAGTTGATACACTGCTTTTCACTTCCAAGTATTGGAAACAGCTCTGTGTCAGCTCTGCTCCTGCTGACAGACCCAAGGGAGTTTGAGCTTGTTGCTCCTCCTCTTAGCCCACAGGCTTCCTCATTACACCCCTGCTCACGAAACTATATTTTACAAGTGTGTCTTCCAAATCTCCCTGTAAATGCATCAGACTAAATCCTGTCCTCAGGTCAGCCTTCGTCAGTGTTTGTAACCAGATTTCACCTGCCTCTGTACAGAGAGCACACAGGTGTGAAGATGGTCTGTGGCATATCTTAGCAAAACTTTGATTTGTGAGAGGATCTGCCACTCCAAAGGAAAACCACATCTGGTTTTAAAAATGCCTTACCCAGTGCAATGCAGCATGCCTACAGTGAAGCCAATGGAGATGGAGACATTTACTCCAGATGTTCATCTGATCCTTGACAATCCTGTATCCAATGATTCCTCTCCTGTTTCCTAATTATGTTCTGATCAACTAACTTGGAGCTTTTTTCCTCATACAGCAGAGCTTGCTGAAAGTGCCTCTGCTTCAGGGACTCTTTTGAAATATATCTTAGCTTCCAAGGGTAATGAACTCTTTTATAATAAACGCCTAGCTATAATATGAACAATACTTGGCTTCCAGGAACTGCCTTATAATTACACGGCTCAGTATTGCATGTCAGAGGTTTGCTTCATCTTTAATATTTTATGAAGAAGTTCAGATTCTGACAGTAAAAGTATTTAACCCAGAGGACCTGGAACCCTGACTATTATTTTGCACAGTAGCCATCCAGCTACACTTTTGTGCACCACCAATATCCCTGGTGCATACTCACACCCTTTGATACTCTCTAAGTAGACACAACCACATGCTGTCCAGATGGAAACCTGGCTGCATCATTACATTATATTGAAATAACCCAATACCACCTGTTTCTGCTGGGGTTTCTGCCAACATTTTCCCATAAAACATTTATTTTGCTAATATTTTAGTTGGTCACCTCAGAAGGACACTCGAAGTTAAAGATTTACCATGTGTGCAGCCATGAGGAAAACCCTCAAGAAACAATAAAAAAAAAACAATAAAAAAAAGCAACAAAGCTCAATAGCTAATGCCTATTGTTTAAAATGTGGATGTTCACCTAGGCACTAGGCATTAGTACTCTGCAGGGACACAAAACCAAACACAGCTTTTTGGCAGTGTACATTAAGTGAATTATCTTAACTGTCTTGGTACTCACCTCTCACATAATTAAGAAAAACTTTCATACATGGAGTGGGGCTAATATACAATAACACTAATGAAAACTCATTGGGATTTTTTTTGTTGTTGTTTTTTATTAATCTGTCATGTTATAGAACCCCCAGTCTCCTTTCTCTCCTCCTCTGCAGATAAAACAGCTTATTCTAAGTGAGTCTGTAAAAATGAGAAAAGTCTTACAATTCCTAGCCCTCTTGAGATGTTTAAAGAATTTATTAGATACCTTCTACAGCAGTAACAGGATTTTTTAAATTTAGATTTTATGTTTTTAGAGACATTTTCCTTAAAAAAAAAACCACAAAAAAAACACAAAAAAAAAACAACCACAACGTATCAAAGCATTTGATAAAAATTTTCCTAGCATTTTATCACTTGGGTATATACCTTATACTCTTCAGTGTTGATCCCTATTTGTACAAATGTCCAACTGGTGGCTGGACTTCACACAAAGACTTTTTTCTCATATATAAATATTTCACTTGAAGAAAATCAAAAGTTATTAACAATCCACTACTCCCATTTTTCTTTATATGAATTATTACAATTCCATTTTAACACCTGCTCTTCTCCTAAGGGAGAGGTAACAATGCTATGTAAATTGTCCAATAGAACCCCACAAAGACCCAGCAGTGTTTCTTGAAATGCAGTATCTCAAACACACACTAATTATTTGACAAATATAGGCACATCAGTAGAAAAAAAGGATGTGATCCAAAAACAAAATCCAGAAACAGAAAAAATGTTTACAAACTAAAAAGGTAATCCCTAATTACAAATGAGAATGTCTTCAGCTGTTAGAAAACTATCTTACAATAGGGGGAAAACAAATGAAAAAATAAAAATGTGATATTTTTTCTGCATATTTTGTTTGAAATTATTTAAGATACCTCCAATTCTATTAACCTACAAAATTAACCAATAAAAATCCACCAGGAAAAAAATAACAGTAATTATTATAAAAAAAAAATAAAAGAGTCTATAAACCAGCTTCAAGTTGACTTGCTTTGATTTGTTCTAAATATAGCCCTAGCCATTTTTATCATGTCACAGAATACTTTTATAGCTTGTAAAAGAACAGTATGAGAATTGAAAAGAAAAGGAAAGGCACCAGTAGTAAGTTTAGCCCTGTTTTGCTTCTTTCTCCTTTTCATCTTCATTCCACATTCCATCCCCAATAAAATCACCCATTTATAACCAAATCCCTGGCCGTTGGCATGAAAGTAATTTAAATTTTTGCCTATTTTTAAAAAGCCAACTTATAACCTGAAACCATTATAGTAATTGATTAACTATCACAAGCAAAGCAAAGTATCTATTTGACAGATTCTATTCACGGTCACATCCCTTCCCTGCAGACAGGTAGTTAGATAATTAAGCAATCCATTTCACTGCATATATGCTATACACAAAAGCAACTGACACACAATGAATCTTGCTAAGCTTTTGTTCAACATATGAAATACTGGATAATCACTCTTTTTTATGAAAGCACTTGACCTTTAAATTGATATCCCCCCCAAAAAAGATGGTAATCGCTACTCAAAGAGATATTGAATGCTCTGCAGCTAATGCAGAAGATCATTGCCCATTAGTCATTATTAGATTTTTTTTTTTAATGTAAAGGTGAGTATTTGATTATAACAAAGAGAAAAAGAAAATACTATTTAGGTTGCTGTGAATGCCTGTACTCTCCTCTTTGTAAATCACAGTGACAATCAGAGTTAGACTACCTGCAACATGAATATCATTTACACATTTGATCCCTGCTCAGAGAGCATCTTTATAAGCTTTGAATGACAGAAAGTGAGATTATCAGTGATAGTGATTTTAAATATTACATATGTTGCATGCATCACAAGTTGTTTTTTTCTTAAGCAGCTGATGAGTATTATATTTTTTTGTATAATACATTGGAAATATATTTCTGTTTTTCAGTTTAGGAAAAGTGAATCAAAAATGTTTAAATTAAATGGAGAAACTGCACAGCCTTCTAAAAAAATGCCAGAATGAAAAAAGTATTCTTTCAAAAACATTCAAAACCAAAAAACCAAAAACATATTCTTTTATTAAATTTTAATTGTTTCCTTGTTCACTTTTTACACGGTATCACTAATCATACGCTGCATCCCAGAAATTATACTTCAGCTACAAGGGCAACTATATGATACAATGCTGCCTGGATGACCCT
The DNA here is from genome assembly GCF_017590055.1 of Onychostruthus taczanowskii. NCBI lineage: Eukaryota > Metazoa > Chordata > Aves > Passeriformes > Passeridae > Onychostruthus > Onychostruthus taczanowskii. The sequence continues at coordinate 3,126,122 of NW_024499351.1, forward strand.
GCTCAGAAGGAAGTGGTTATGGGGTTATACTCTACCCAGAGCCCAGCTTGTGCTGGTCCACGTCCTTGTCAGTGACCAGGAAGAGAGGATGGAGAGCACTCTTGTGATTGCAAGTTTGCAATCACACCAGGCTGAGGCATCTATTGACACTCCCCCTGCTTAGGGATGCCATTCAAAGGGACACAGACAGGCCAGAGGAAAGGGCACATAGAGACTTTGTGAAATTCAATAGGAACAAACACAAAGTCCTCCCTCAGGAAAGAAGCTCCAGGACACAGTACAGGCTTGGGACAGGCTGGGTTTGTAGAGAAGGTGGCCAGTATATGTTTCCCCCAAGAGCAGATCAGAAACTGCCTTTTTGCAGTAAAAAGCTTCTCTGAGCACAAAAGAAAAAGAAAACTACAGTATGCTTTTATGCTTGTTTATTCTAAGCCTTTTAAACTTCATGGCTATTTCACCAAGGTATGTGCAACAGGTTATGTACTGGTTTTTTGCATTAGCAGTTACTTAGTATTATTTAATACTCTTGGACTTGAAGCAAAAAAATAATTAGGAATTCCTTTTCATGTAAGAAGATAATCTAGATGGCCTTAAAGGTCTGGCCATCAGATTTGGTAATCTGACATTTTCAAGCAGTCCCTTTCCAGTCAAATGCTCCCAATATTCTTCATGACTGTTTTACCAACATGAGTATCCAGACACATATATGCCAGTCCAGCACAACTCAGACTGACCCTCTCCCTCATTTACATGTTAGACCTGATACCTGCCTAGCTGGTGTGTGTAAATCACAATGCAGAGGACACAGTACATTCAAAATTGACTTGTTTTTTCTCCAGGATGTTTTGTTCCTCTCCTCCCATAGACTGCTTTTACGATGTATTGAAATGTTCCCTGTCAGCACTTCTCTTTTTGTTGGTACAGTGATGCTTTTTTGGGACTACCTAAAAACAGAAGCCAGACAAAAATCAAGGGAATAAAAAGCAATTATATTTATTGAAAGGCTTTCAGGTATATTTCGGGCAGACAAAACCCCCTGAGGGTGCACACCCAAAAATGGATAACAGGTGATGGATTCCCACACTTTTGTAAGTTTGGTCTATTTGCATATTGGGGGTCAATCTTCCAATTACAGCTTCAGGTAATTAAGTCATTTACCCAAGTTTGCTCCTCCCACAACTCACTTATGTGTACATTTCTCTGGGCCTGAGACAGTGAGGTGTCCTTGATTCCCAGGCTTAGAGAGGAATTGTTGTGTCTGACCTAAATAGGAAAGCAGTAGCTAACAGTCTATATGGAGTTTGGAGTTACACATTAAAGAATTGCAGGATTACAAATAAATTAAAAATACAAAAGCTAAAATCCTAAGGCATCAGTGGTGGGTTAACCCCAGCTGGATGCCTGACACCCACTGAAGCTGCTCTCTCACTCCCTTCTACAGCTGGACAGGGGAAAGAAACTACAACAAAGGTTTCCTGAGTTAAGATAAGGACAGAAAGAGATCACTCACTGTCTTGGTTTAAAAGACAAATGTCTGTTGAGGAAGGTGGGAACCTTCCTGGAATGGGAAGACAACCCCTGCCCCCAAAATGTAAATATAAATTATGGCTCTTGCATGCAAAAAATATGGGAAAAAGAATAACAGCTCTTTGCTAGAATATATGTGTGTGCCAAGACAGACAAGCAACAACCAAACAATACCAGAAGTTCCCAGCCCATGAAGCAATTCCCCCTTTCTGTGTGGCTATGACCACAACCAGCCGGGAGCACTGAAGGCTCAGCCGGGGCAGAGGGGCTACAGAGACTCCCCTGTGGCCTCAAGGGTTGTCCCACAGGAGCCCAGAAACTTCCTCGTGGGGTGGAGGGGCTCGGGCGAGGAGATTGCTCCTTTTGGAACACTCAGGGGCAGCAGTTGGTGTCTGTAGCACCAGCAGCAGCTCAAGAGCAATGGGCAGAGGGGTGAAAGACAGCAGAGCCAGGCAGCAAGCTACGGCGTAGCAGCATCATCCCAGGAACAGGTCCATGTCCATGACACACTCACCCCTTCGACCCCAGAGTGGAAAAGCAAAGAGGTCAGCCTCCATTGCCCAGGCAAGTCTCAGGTTAGCCTCAACATATCTCAGGGTATTACACTGCAATTCCCAAAGCAAAGAGGTCAGCCTCCATTGCCCAGGCAAGTCTCAGGTTAGCCTCAACATATCTCAGGGTATTACACTGCAATTCCCAAAGAAAACCCCAGAGAGAGAGCCCACCCTGCAGGCAAGAGTCCGAAACCCCAAAATTTCATTGGAATGCCAGAGCTATTAGCTACTTTTCTCTGTGTCTTAGTTGCTGTCTATTCACCTGGAAAGTGGTCACCTTTCTACCAGTGTCTCCCTGGTATCAATGGGAAAAAAATCACTAAGAAACATCACTAAACCCGCCACAATCGCCAAATACTGTCACAGCAAAACGGACTCAAATTAGAGATAGGAATTTAATTTATTACTAACAAAATCAGAGCAGGATAATGAGAAGTATAGTGAGACCTTAAAAAACGCCTTCCCTTCCCCCACTCCTTCCCAGCTCTACCTCTTTAGCCAGCAGTGCAGAAAGATGGGAATGGGATTATTAGTTCATCATTATTAGTAATTATAGATTATATTAGTTCATCACACTGCTGTTCCTGCTGCAGCTCAGGGAGAGTAGTCCTTCCCTGCTCCAGTACGGGGTCTTTCACGGCCTGTGGGTGGATCTCTGCATCCCCAGGGGTCTCCATGAGCTGCAGAGGCACAGCTGCTTCACCATCATCCCCTGCAGGCTGCAGGGAAATCCCAGCTCTGGAGCCTGGAGCACCTCCTGCTCCTCTTTCTCCACTGGCGTGAGTGTCTGCAGAGCTGTTCTTCTCACATGTTCTCATGTCACTCTTCTCTGGCCATAATTACATCTGTGCAATAACTTTTTCTTCTTAAGTATGTTACCACAGAAATATGACCACTATTCCAGAATGGTCCAGCCTTGGCCAGCAGCGGGTCCATCCTGGAGCCAGGTAGCATTGGCTCTGCCAGACATGGAGGAAGCTCCCAGCAGCTTCTACAGAAGCCACACCTGTAGCACAACAATGCAGCAGTTTTGGGAGGACTGTGTGCCCATGGGAAGGACTCACTTTGCAGCAGTTTTGGGAGGACTGCTGCTCATGAGATTGGAACCACGCTGCAGAAGTTCACAGAGAACTGTCTCCCATGGGAGGAACTCCACAGCCTCACAGGGGAAGGACTCCTCTCCTGGAGCATCAGAAAAAAATCTCAGTGATGAACTGACCAAATCCCCATGAACTGTCTCCCTGCACTGGGAGACAGGAAGGGGAGAGGGATTGGGGAAAGAAAAGGTGGTTTTAAGGGCTTATTTTACTTTTCATTATCCTCCTCTGATTTTGTTACTAATAAACTCACTTTGTACCTCTAGGCTGATCCTGTTTTGCCTTTGGAGTGTTTTCTCCCAGTCCTTATCTCAATTCATGAACCATTTGTTCAATTTTTCTCTCCTCTGCCCAGCTATGTCAGGGGAGGGTGAGTGAGAAACTTTCAGGGGAGCCTGGCATTTGGCCAGTGCTTAACCATGACACCTTGTGAAAGAAAAAAAGGAGAATCTGAAACAAGATTTTACTTCATTAATTCCTACAACAGATGATTCTGTATTTCATCATTTTATCCATAATATTTAAGTTTACACTTACTTATTTCTTTCACTCTTAAACTTCTTTTCCTTAGACCCCACCTGAACTCCCTGAATTCAGACCCCTTCCAGCCCATACCGACAACTAAAACGGAGTTGTGTACACTGAAAACAAGAAATGGAGGTGTGCAAATAGACACAGTAAGAAACACTCATTAAATTATTCCGAGAGCTAGTCTGATGCTGAATACACGCAAAAACATGGGAGTCTTTTTCTACTTAAGAAAATCAGCAGCATTGATTTAAAAGATCATAATAATGATCTTTTAAATGAGAACTACATATATCTGTGCATACATTGGGGTTGTTTGGTTTTGTTTTTTGTTTTTTTTTTTGCTGTACCTCTATCAACTGAAGTATCAAACTACATGTCTGTGGTAGGCAGCCATGTGAAATGCAGTCATTTCATCTTCAAAATAGTGGAAGAGTCACTAAAATTGCTGTACCATGATAATTCATCAGGTTATTCAGATGTTTGGTTGTAGGAAAAAGAATTTAATATAGTTATATTTTGATCTTAAAATATTTTAGAAGTTAATTGAAATTAATAGAATTAATCAAATCAAATCCTAGTATAAATTCAAATATCAGTGTTGCTTTGGTTTAAAATCAGATCTTCTGTGCCAAATATTTTCCTGTGTCTGCAGAAGGACTGATGGTGCTGTTAAGGGGAAGTTTGCCAGTTTTAAGGAATAAAGTCTTGCACTCCACATGTGCCAAACACTTCCATTTTCTTCCTACACCTTATTCACTATTCAATTAAAAAAAAAGTCTTCCATAAAAACTACTCCCAACAACTTCATACCATAAATACTTATTTTTGAATGGGATTAATTCTTTTTTGGAGTTGCTGCTACTCTTTGCACTGGCTAGAGAGAATAAAACCAAATTGCTTAGACAGCCTTTAAATAGCTAAAGCTGGAGCAATTAATCCCACCCAGAACTGAAGAAAAGGTCAAATCCAACTAGTGACCAAGGATAGCAGCAACACCACTGCAAACAAACACAAATCAAAAAGAGACGTATGTACAAACATGTAACGTCACTGGGCACTCTGCTTATATAGCCCCCAGGCTATTCTATGTCAGCATTTAAACCCAAAATGGATCGCTGCAGGAAATCTTACTGTACTTGGACAACACAGGAGAAGAGCAAGGAGATGTTTTCAAAGGCAAAACCAGGGGGTAACCAGGGTTTTTTTTCCCACCAACTTTCAACAAGAGCAGAGCTTCTCACTGGTACAGAGAAAGGCTTGACTGGAGACATCCAACAGAGTGACTGCAGGGCTCAGTCCCCCACAACACACATGCACAAAAAAAAGCAGCAGAGATCAAGGGCATCCTTGTCCTCCACTGGACAATAGCGAGCAAATCATTCTTTTTAAATCCCTCTCAAAGGAGTCTGCCAAAGGAAATGTCTGAGACAAAGTGAGAAAATAAACTAATTCTCCTCTGCCCTACCACAAAACCTTGTTTACCAGATCATCCTTTACCTTCATCCTTCTCCACGCCCTCCTTATTTGGTTACTTTTCTCATAATGATATTGAGAATTTTAATTGAAACCATGGAAACTCTGAAGATATGTCTGTGTGCATATGTGTAACACTTGTACATCCAGTCCTCTACCAAAAACCCAGCCAATGCCATGTCATGATTAAGAGTTACCAAAAGGTACAGCTGCTTGAGTGGTAAATAATGCTGATAACCTCAAACCTATTTTGGTAGTTCTGCTAAATAATAAAAATCATTTCCCTGCTTCCAGTGATCCAGTCCATAATTCCCTGCAAGACAACAGCAATTAAGAAACAAAAGTGAAAAACATAGAAGAAGCTAAAACACTTTTAGAGGCCTGAGGAAAACAAAAGTGGCAATCTCGTGTGAGATTCACCATCAGATCAATCAAACTTGGTAAAAAAAATCCAGTTACAGAAACATGACTCTTCCATTATGCTTTTGGGATACAAGCCTTCCCACAGAAGCAGCTGAATTAAGTCCAGAACAGATTATTATTATTATTATTGTTATTTTGTTTAATACTATGTTTTTCTACTGCCTGTAAGAAACAGCATCTGAGCTGACTATGTCATTGTCAAAGTCAGTGCCATTCACAGAATGTGGGGTAGGCACAGTGGGATGTGGGATTCAGTGCCCCACCTGGAGCAGATGATGCTCAGGGACACTGAGTGAAGGTTAATGCAATAAACTGGAGGCCAAAGACAGTTGAGGGTAAAGAAGTTCTGTAGAAATTAGAGCAGGAAACAGAGTAATTACAGGAAATGTTCTGCATACAATATGAAATGTTTATCGTTCTGGTTCTTCTCATGTGTCCGTGTAGCTCTGGACCAGCACCCTTTCTTTTAGACACTATTTAGAGCACAGTGATGAAAGCAGCTGGTGTAAACTCTACTCCAGCCTCAAAACACAGTTATCACATGTAACCAGCTAAAAAACATGGCATTTAAAAAAGAAGCAGAGTAGGACAGTTAAAGGCAGAGTATAACTAGCCAAGGTTTGAAAACTGTTTCATGTTTGTGATCTCACTGGAGATATGAAAGCAGTAATGTTAATAAAAGAGTCATTAGGAATTGCTGACTGAAAGTACACAGCCATGTGTTCTCCTCATTCAGCCAAGGCAATCACAGCTGAAGAAGGTCCTTTCCTGCTGCACACACAGTCCCCAGCTGTAAATGGGAAAGCAGCCACACAGGACCAAATTCATGCGAACTTTTTTGAATTATTTTACTGATAACATCTTCTAGGGCCTGATCTAGCCCCTACATAGACAATAGGTAATTACCAAAAGATACTGGAAAATAGAGGCCCTTACATGTGTTTATAAATGTATTTTCATAAATTAAAGAATACTCTAAAAATCATGGTCCTTTAGCAATGGTTTTGAATAAAAAGCAAAGTCTTCCCCAGGTGTCAGCATTTTCACATGTATTGAATTTGAACTGACATTCCTACATACATATGAACAGACACACGTAAGAAAGTCCCATTTCTGACGCTATTTTCTTTACTGCACGGGACCAAATTCTTTCCTTAGTGATGCTGGTGTAACACTGAAGTGCCTCAGACAGCTGCAATGGGCAGGTACTGTTGTCATTATCAGTACATGCAAGGAAAATATATCGTGAAATGCTAGAGAATTTATTAGGTTATTTATTGATGTGCTATCTAGGGGACATAAGAGTATCATGAGTGCTTGTGTGGAGTCAACACCTTTCCGTAACAGCACAGTGAACAAGGCAATTCTTGGCTGTTAAACAGCCTACATCTGCAATAGCAGACTAAAACAATCTCTCAAGTGTATGTATTCCTTGATCCAAAAAGACACATTTCACATCCTATGAATCAATTGTCTTCACTCTCCAAACACAAATGATGGTGTCCTACACTCATGTGCAGTAGCGTTAATCCAAAATAATGCCACCAAGTCAGTTGAGGTGCTCCAGATTTACACTGGTGTGAGTGAGAGCATTTGGCACCCAGTACCTATGGTTATAGATCCTCAGCTGCTGGAGATCATCAGTTCTTTCAAGTCAATGCCTCTGAAATTAATGTAGTTTTGCTGATTTACACCAGGTGAGGATCTGCCTTGTGGTTTCTGGCTTTAAATTCTCTTCCTGTCAGCCATCTCATTTCAAAATGGTTTCAATAGACAACTCCTAGCCAGAATTTCCTCTGCTATTTATAGGATTATTTCAAGAGTTTCTACGATAATCCCCATATTTCCATCTTTATATCAGAGCCTTTTTCAGGATTGTATTACAGCCAAACTATTCACATATCCAGATGACACCACTCCTTCCTCTTCTTTTCCCTTCCCTATTTGGGATGATTATACAGAGGGGAAATATCTCTCACGGTCAGATCTTCAGCTGGCATAAATCAGCATAAAATTGACATGAATGATTTACATCATTTAGCAATACAGAAGAAAAGACAAAAAGAAAAAAAAATTAGTTTTTACCAATGCAGTTTAAAATTAGTAACAGGTCTTTAATATTGAAAGAATATTAAAATGTAACCCATATGTACACCTTTGATGTGTGTTTTATGGGCTCAGCTAGGCATCATTTACAGCTTGGAATGACAAAGCTTCTTGCTGTTTTGTTCCATAAAATCCTCAGCAATTCTGCCCCTAAATACTCCATACTTATTCAGCACAGTTCACCTCAAGTGTACTTAAAAAACACCACCAAGGGCTTTCCCAAACAAAACCTGTTCTGTTGATTTCACATGTTCTTTTCATCCAGCTAAATGTTAAAATTAACCTGTTGAAATGGGTCAGGTTTAACAGAATTTGTGCTATACAAAAGTGCCACAGGGGATCTATAGACTTCAATTGTCATCAACACTCCAGAAATCTTAAATAATTTACCATTCAATTTGCCATTGATCCATACAGACTTCTCACATCTGTAATTTCCTGGTATCTGTGTCCACTTAGAAATACTTTTCTCTTCTAGAGAGCTAGATTTCTTCCTATGCTACACCCTTGTAAACTAGCAGATACCTGCTCACCTCTGACACTCTACTCAAAAATCTTAATTAATGAAGCGATCCAGATCAGAAGAGAGCTGGACACACAGCAGAGAGAGCTGAAAAATAGAATTCCCTGCGTGGACAGACTCAGAGTCTGCAGAACTCTTCTGAGAGTCAAAGCAATCTGCATCACAAGCACATTTTCCCAGTACAGAAGTGTACTTGCAGGAACTGGCAGTTTTTACAAGTAAAAACAAAAGAGATAAAAGCTGACTATTGTGATTTCCACTTGTTAGACTAGACACCTTGACACAGTCTGCTGGGGGAGATCTGATAGCCAGTGGCAGAGACTACATATGTAGGAGAAGCTGTGCATTACTGTGGGCAATATTGAATACACACTCTTCAATCCAGCTCTCACAGGTTGACAAATAAAAGTCTTTCTCCCTCCATCACCACCCACACACTTTTTTTCCCCAGGGCCAAAAGGGTTGGAATAACATTAAGCACTCCTGGCCTGGAAATTAGTTGTTACATGTTTGTGGGGGTGAGGGGTTGGCAGAAGGGCAGATCTGATTTCAAATAAATGTTTACTCCTTTCATTTCCCTTCACCTTCCACATGAGATAGCAAAAGGATATCAGTATTCAAAGTGGATGTCAAAGATTTAATTTTGTACAGTTCATACTACTTGAAATCAGGTTATTGCTTTACCTTTATGGAAAAGAATTGAAATTGAAAACAGACCAACTGGAGGAACCGTGTGGATTCCAGATTCACAGCTGCAGGCATTTAAGTGAAAATAGCATGTTTTCACACTCTTAGTTTCTTATTCAGCCTAAGGAGTGGTGTGTCAGTAGGTCCGGAAGTCCACTGAGGCTGATGAGCAATGGCTACTAAATTCCTACAGGAAAGGTAACCACCTTTCATCTTTCTGCTACTCCATCACAGGCCTGAATTCATTTCACTTACTGGGATAAAAGTCACTCATTCTATTGACCTGACTGGAGTTAGACCAGGAATATTTTGGCTCTAAATAAGGAATGACACACAGTAGGGTTATTTCAGGGTGTAACTTCCTTAAAAAATCTGTAAGACTAGTCAATAACAACACTAAATTCAATCTCATTTCAGGTAAAATAAGGCCACACAACACTGTAGAAGATGTTTACAAGCTGTCACTCCTTAGATACTGTTCTGTAGCTAGACCACTAATTTAGCTAATGGGATATTAAAGATCCAATAAGGAAAGTGGGCAAGACAGAGAGTAGTATTACTATGCTGCTCTCTAAAGCGCTTCAGCCAAAACAGCTAGCCAGGGAAGAGATCCCCAAAAATCCCTGTGAATTATAATAACTTTACCTTGGTAAGAGTCTAAGCTGGAATTTGTGAAATGTATCTAATTTTGATATAACTTCTTATGTCTGAAAACACTGGAGGTAAAATCTTGCTCCTGCTTAAGTTAAACAGACACTGACATCAATGGAGTTAAGACTTCATCTCATTATTAAAACCAGAGGTAAACCAGTAAGCAATTCTGTAAAAATCCCATTCATAAAGTTCAAGAATAAAGTAAAAACTTTCTTTTTTCTTAATCTAGAGGTATTCCTTGGAAATACACATTCAAATGGCTATGACTAGATAGTATAAGAATTCATTTTCTATCACTGTATGCATAATTTTTAACAAATAATAAATCTAAGTTTGAAGCTGGCTCCCTGCTGGGGATAAAAAGCTGTCTGCAAGTGTTCAGTTCCTGTCACTTATTCTGACAGGAGGCAACTGCAGATGAAAAGTACATGGCATTCTTTCTGTTCTCTGACTGAATTAGCAGGTAAGGACCTTAACACAAAACCTAAACCTAAATTAGATACTCAGAACTGAATCATTAAACATGGAGCCTGGGAGAATCAGCCTTTGACTTTTGGTACCACACAATTTCTGCAGGAGCTTAAGGAAAATTTATCCTGCTATTATTTGAACAGAAAAAGAGCTGTGGACAGAACAGCAGCTGAAGTGAATTGTGAAATTAATGCTCTTAATTTTTAAACTCCATGCCCAGAAGCAATGAGTAACTTATTCCTCAACAGATGCCCACAGAGGTAACACTGAATAGGAGTTAGATACATTCAACAGCTTTCACACTCAAAATATTTAGAAGAATATTTGCACCACTTATTACAAGTACACAATAAAGAACACAGTCCCCAAGGATGAAGACAATCCTGCATGACCAGATTGATCTTTGCTATTCTCATCAAATTTAAAAATTTCAGTCCCTGCACCACAGGTGTACCAGGGTTTAGCAGGATGCAGCACAAATCCTCCTTTTTCCTCAACTTTTCACACTTAGTAGACTTATCAGCAATAAGCTCCCAAAACATCTATTACTTTATTTGGGTTCTTTTGTCTCAGATGAGAGGCTTGGATTACTGAAATACTAATAGGTTGCACCCAAGCTAAGGAAATGAGTCCATTCTTATTTACACGTGTCTGTGAGTATATAAGATTCTCGTTAGGCAGGTTTTGAGATAAGCACTGAAATTACTTCTGACTTCAAATTGATCCACATGGAGGATTTAGCCAAGATCACCCCATCATATGCTATTCCTCAAACTACTCCATCTAGCAAAAGATAAGAATTTCAGATTAAACGATTGAAATATCTGTAAATATGATCTGAAGAAGCAAATACGAAAATAGAAGGAATTCCTGTTATTTTACACTGGCATAGACATTAACACCAAAAGCATGCAGACACTAAGAAAACATAACCCAAATAACAGGGTTTGGTAGCAATTAATTTAGGTTAAGGTTTCTGGAATCTTGAAGTAAAAGGTATTCCTGTACCAATATGTAAAATGCTATGAAAAACAAAATAAATACAACACCTGAAAAAGTCAGTTTGGTCCCACAGAGTGCCCAGAGGGATTAAAATGTAAATAATCCTGGCCTGACTGCTTTGTAAATGAAGAGGTTGAGAGTCTCTTAATTCCCACAGGCAGCAAAACCTGAGGGAGTGAAACAACGGCTCTACCCTGGCCAGAGGAGCAGGATGGCTCAAACATCACCAGTTTCTACAGACTATTTGTTAATCCTAATTACATTTGGATTACCCTTGTGAATTTCCTCTGGACAGATAAAAAAAGGTATCTTTGTGAATGTCCAGTGCTTGAACTTTATGTCCAGGGTGTATCAGCCAGTGTTGTGGCTCTCATGACATCATTACTATAACCTGCATAAAAATGGCATTACAAAGAAATTCAAGTATTCCTGCAAAGAAGGAATGGCACTGACAGATATGCTAAGAAAAAGAATTTCTAAGTAGGACTGGTCAGGAAATATTTTTGTTCCAGTGCACTTTTTTCTTTTTCTTTATTCCTTTTTAATTTTCCATGGAAAAGTGACAGCCCACATGTTGAATTATTTTTCATTTGCGTTTTTGTTTTTCACCACTGATTTGATGAAAAGCCTTTTTCATTAAAGACGACATGTCAGCTTTCTTGAAAAGAAAAAGAAAAATTCAACTTGGGAGAAGTAATTTTTAACATAATGCTATCTTGTGATGATTGTAATATCTGATTACAAGTCTAAAGCAATCAAACTACCATGTCATACATCTCAGATAATAAAAGAGAATACACAAAGTATTTTGTCTTTCACAAATATTACAGCAAATAGTACTCAATCATTCAAATGTGGGTGCAACGTGAGCAAAAAAGCAGATTTTTGGCTGCTATCAATCAGTACAATTTCAGTGAAGTTTATGGAGCTACACATATTTAGACGAGATTAAAATCTGCCCTCAAGGTTGAACACAGGCTAATCAAAATATGTGCTTTTTTAATTCAGTTACTCTGAAGAGAAAAAGTATTTCCTCCCTTTGATCCTATTAAGTAAATGTGGTCCAAGAGAACAGAATATTACATTCTTCAGCAGAAAGTTTCACAGATTAAAGAGCGCTGGAGTCAGAACTGAAACTCTCACTGACTCTGCAACTCCAAAGTGGCCATTTTTAACCTTTTAGAGTATCTGCTTAGTTGCTGCATCAATATGCCCTTTGTTACCCATACAGAATGGAACCAAAAGAGAAGAAAACAAAACAAACAGAGTACAGGCTGAAGCAAAAGGCAGTTAAACACTCACTCTTCATTTCTTGGTGTTACTGGGCTGGTCAGAAAATTAAAGCATTGGTACAGGAATTAAAGGGGTGAATATACAGGAAGAGGGGTCAAGGTTTGAGTGGCTTCCTCTTCCATGGCACTGGAAAGCCAGAACAACTATGTATCATTGATCCAGCTCCAGATGCTGGCTAGGTGGCTGGGAATGGATGGAAACATAAGAGAAAATAGCATTTTCTAGCAAGAAGCTGGAGAAAATACCACAAAAACATTATTATTTTGGGTGATCCACAGATGTATTTCATAGAAAATTTTCCAAGTGAAGGAAAATTGCCTCCTTATAGTCCATTTATTTAAAGTACTTGCAATCAAACACAAGATTGGGAAACTTCAGGAAAGGTTAATGTTATAAGTCAACCACAGAAAAATTCACAAATGCACACACATACATCCATAAATAAAACATACTTAATGCCATAAAAAGATGAGAAAAAAATATATCCTTATCTAGGATAAAATTATTCTCATAAATCTATGGGAACAAAGTCAAACCATGAAAATGACTGGAGGATATATGAAATACATTCATGCCATATCACACACACCTGCTGACCAGAGACCCAGACACCCAAGTTCAGGTGTTTTAATCATTTCCTTGGCTCTGATCTTAGTGGGACTAAGCAGAACAGACAGCTGTCAGCAGGTAAATTAGAGCTACATAGCCCAGCTACGCAGCCACCACAGTTCCCTCCTGCTCAGGCAGGAAAAACCTCTTCCTCAACAGGTTCCCTTATAAAATTTAGCCACATCCTAACTTCTGGAGCTGCAATGAGCCTGCATCATTTCTGCTCCTTTCCAGTATCAGACACACAGGCTTTACAGGACACTTGTATCCTGCAAAGGACCTCAGAGCAGGGCTGGAATCCCAAGGGAGTAGGTGGTAAACAGAATGCAACACAGGGCTCTGGGACCTGCAGAAGGCAAATCAAACCATCTCACATTGGCTCCCAGTTTACTCTTTGACACCCCAATATCATTCCTCTTCAGCCTTCCAAAACAACTTCCATTGTGGACTTCCTTTTTTTACTTTGAGTTCATCCTGGGCTCATACATCACCAACTTTTCCTTTTCACACGCTCTCCTTCCACTCTCTCCCTTGGGAAGACCAGGAGCAAGTCCTCCTTTCTCTCTCATCAGGATCATGTAGCCCATCCAAAAGAGAGGAGATGACATGCTGCCCACATATCTGAGACAGGGGCTTTGTGTAGCTGCCCTACAGCTGCCTGCTGTCCGAGCAGCAAGATTGATATGAAATATACTGAAAATATGTTGATATATACCGAAATACCATCCAGAGGATACTTTGGGATATAATATCAAATAAGAAAACTGTCTCTTTTAACACAAATATAATATAAACATAATATACCTTATCTTTAGAACATGTCCATTTCTTTAGTAATAGTGTCTCACTACCCCTTCTCCTTTTCTCTGCAGAACAGCAGCAAATAAGGTTTGTACTTACTTGTACAGTAAACCACAGTGGAAAAGCACTTCATGGACATCCAGATCCCAGTGGACACAACAACAGCAAAAGACTGATTTAACATTAGATCATATTTGGTCAGAGAGAGGGTTAGTTTTGAAAGGAGAAAAAAAAACAACCTTGGACAGGAACCACTAGTATAGGTGGTTCAAATCTTTGTACTGCTACAGTTGACTAAAGCATGCTTCAGAAAAGTAACTCAATCAGCCCCCATCTCAATCATCCTGCTGTTGCATGGAGATAACAAATTTTCCCATGATCTGATCCTGGGAGAGGGATGGATGATAGAGACTCCTAAATGCTGCTAAATAAAGCAGAAAAATTGGGAAAAATTTTCAGACAGCCCATTGTATCTTGACTCGTGTCCATATTGTAACCTATTTTCCCCCATGAGAAGCCTTGGCACTCTGGTAGACTTTGTTTTCAAAACAAAAACCTGAAAAGTCATCTAGGTGTGAACTTCAAAACTGCAAAAGTTATTGCTAAAAGAGGGTCATTACTACACCTTCCTGGGATGTATATTCCCAAACAAGCTCCACTGAAAATCCCCACTGCTAGCAATATGGAATTCTACTAGCTATAAAAATTTGGCAAAATAGACAGAGACATCTCTATAATCAGGAAATACTTTTTTCTTCCCTGCTTGCTCTGTTTTTTCTATGTAAAAGCAATTATAAACTAGAAGTCTTGGTGATGATTTTACTGATCAGCTGTAGAAATTTAGATAAATTTGGCTTTTCATGGACTGCAGCTGTTGTTCTTTTTCAGTGCCTTAATGCAATTAATCATTCCAATGTGCTGGCTTAGGAATGCTACTCTAGTTTTCCTCTACCTTCTATCATTAATCCTAACAGTATGAATCCAATTGCAAATGTTTGTTTGTTCTATAGCATCCCACTTTTCTCCCCTCTGGAGTTCTGATATGGAATCAGCTGCCATCTCTCTGCAGCCATCACATGCTTTCTGCAACAAACTGAAGATTTTTCCCAATCTTGGCTAAAAGGTTTCTGGGATGAGCAGTGCCAAGGCAGGGCATCCAACTCACAGCAGACACATTGGCTACATGCTGTGAATGACCCACAATGTAAGGGAAAGAGAGCAGATCCAAACCTGACAATGAGAGTCATCCTCCCTCCCAAACACCTCTCCCCTGCTCCTCAAAATCAGCAAAACCAAAGCAAAAAACAGCACTGAAATTTTAAAGCTCAATTAGAAAAGAGTGGCTTGAGAGTCAAAAGTTAGCAAATGAAATAGAGTTTTAATGAACTTGTTCATAATTGAGGGTATTAAGGAGGAAAAAAATATCTGGTAATCTGGCACTGCCTGATCCAAATTCAGCAATACTTCATTATTAAAGATGATATCTAATGACCATCTAGAAAAACCTATAAGAAACAAAAGCAAAGGCCCAACTCCTTCAAGGGAGTTTCTGTTACCATTATATTTCCTGTTATGTGATTCATTATGGGGAGCACTACGGGTCATTGCATGGTTTCATATCAATTTGAGAAGTTCAGTTATCATTCTCAGTATTGCATTTCCTGATGTTGTGGAAATGGGGTTTATTTTCTTTTCTGCAAAACCTGATAGTTGCAACCAGTTGTTTACAAAATCTTCACAGATTTGTGTGTAATCACAAGCCAAATATTTGTGGCTTTTCTAAAACACTAGACTAATACCCCCCAATCTGTAATCCCCATACATTAGCAAGAATTTTTATCTTCTCTAAGCAAAATCTGGGTCTTTATTAAGCACAGGAATATCTTGAAGACTGTGCATTTAGCTTCCAAGTCCCTCCAAGTTTCCCCATGAGAGGGAGAATAAGACTTAAATGATTTTTCAAATTTCAAAATTCTAGTCTAGATTTGGACTGGAAAGAACTTCATGTAGATTTAAAAATAACTTTTTTTTTTACTCATGTGGTGGTCTCAGTTCAAAAACTGGGTAGAAACACTAGTTAAGTGTAGTGGTTTGGGTTCACCAATCTGAGTTTCCCAGCCAACTCACCAATTAATGTGATGGGTTCAGTGTTGGCCAATCAGCAGTGCCCTCACCAGAATTATTTACTCATTTTCTGCTGTGAGATAAGGTTTAGGAGGAGAGCAAAGCAGGCTCAAAGCTTTAAAAGGTGTAAACAAAACCTTATTAACAGAACTAACAGAGAAATAAGAAGAAATCAGAACAAACCTTCAGAACGCTTCTCCCCCCCCACCACCTTCTCTTTTCTTTTCCACTGAAAATGTAAGGGACAAAATGTGGGACTTTCAATCAGTTCACAACCTCTAAAATAGTCTTTCTTCTGTCCTCTTAGGGAGAGGAGTCTCTCCTGCCATAACATGGAGACTTCTCCATAAGAAACAGTTCTCTCATGGCATTAATGTCACAGCAAATCAGCTGCCAGGGAAAGGAAAATCTGTTGCTATGTGAAAGTCCCTTCCCTCGACTTAGAGCTTTCCCCCCAACTGTTTTTGAGGGTTCAAATCTTTAGCTAATGGGGAACACTTTTAAGGATGAGCTGTTCAACAGCAAAGGTTCTCTTCAACAAACTCTGAAATCATCTTTATCTCTGGAAACAATGCTACTTCTTTCCTGGGGGCAAAGGGTCTTCATCCCTTTTCTCTTTCTCTGCTCAAACTTTTCATGGGATCACAGCTGTTTCAACATCTGTTTGCTTCAGCACCAGTGCCTTTGCTCTTATTTATGGTTTGAATGCTTTATGCCCCCATGCTTTTCATGAATTACACATGATATTTTAGTATATCATAGCAAATCATCATGATTTTACAAAAGAATTTCAGCCCAAGACTAAGGCATCTCCTCATTCTTCTCCCATCTGGGATTTGCCTCTTTCTCCACTGACCTTAAATATTCCATATTATTTTCCGTCACATGTCTTCACCCTTTCCTTTTCTCTCACTCCAGAGAGGATTGATGTCTGCAAGTTTCATCTGTGCACTGATATGCGGCAGTCATATTTTCTGGAAAAATCCCCTTGCCCAGGATTTCTCTCCTGGGAAGCTGAGAAGCCTCAGAGCAAAAGGAGAACAATATTATCCTATTTGCTTCTCCGGTGTTTTTCTGCTTTGGAATGTGGTTAGAGATTGTTTCATTGGTTTCATGTGAATTGTTTTGACTTAATGACCATCCACAGTCAGGGTGTGTCAGGACTCTGGAAGGAGTCATGAGTTTTGATATCTTTTACCCTTCTGTAAGAATCCTTCCTGTATTCTTTAGTATGGTTTAGTATAGTTTTAGTATAGCATTCTTTAATATAATATAGTATCATAAAATAATAAATTAGCCTTCTAAGAACATGGAGTCAGATGCATCATTCCTTCCTTCATCTGGGAACCCCACAAATACAAGTCACTGATACCTTGGCGAGGCCTGCAGTTGGTTATGTGATCTCTGCCAGGCAGAGGCCAGAGCTGTTTATGGTGGAGGATTTTTCGGCACTGCGCTGGGCAATGAGGGGCTTTGGCAGGATCTCAGGGGGCTGGGCCAGAAAGGCAGCAGCCACCCTGGCCTCACTGAGGCTGTGCTCAGCTCCAGCCACCAGGCTGCTCTCCACGCAGGCCGCAGAGCCGTGTCTGTTCTCAGGTTTTCTGCGGCACCCAGCAGGATGGCTGGGCAGCTCACAGCCAGAGTGGAGCCCAGCTCAGCTCCACCCGAAGCCGAGCAGAGCAGGCCTGGCCCACTGGCCATGGCTGGAACTCGTTGGCAGCAGCAGAACCTCAGCCGAGCCATGGCTGAGCAGGGCCTGGCCCGGCCCCACCAGGCGACGCGGCAGAGCGGGGTCCGGCCTGGCCAGCGCCCCGTTACCCGTGCAAAGGCCGGGAGCAAGAGTGCGCTTCCCAGTATTTGTTTGTTTTTATGTGTCTTTGCAGAGGTGTGTGTGGCTTTCTAGAGTGGTTTAACAGCGTATTAATATTCAAAATTAGCCAGCTGATTGGTTCTCTTGGATCTGGAGGCAGCTGCTAGCAGTCCTCACAGAGAATCTCTGCTGTAACTGGGGGATTTTCTCTTCAGCTAAAAACCAAGCTATGTTAAACCATGACAACTCATTATCTGAACAAACTCGCACACTAATTCACAAGAAGAAGAAATACAGACACACTTTAAAAAGGCCATTCTAAGGTGTTACTGGCCCAGGCAAATGCAGAAGGAAAAGGAAATTTCATTGGAAAGTCTGACGTTTTTTAAGCAGTTGTGAAAGCAGAAATTCAGATAGTTTGGATCAGATTCAGATAAAAATTAATTAGGTGAGCTGAAGTACAGGAAAGAAAATGCTCTTAACATAAGGGAGTGATAGGAAGGAAAGCTCCCCAGCATTAAAGAACCTGGCATGGGAAGTCCACCATACTATCTATTCGATCTAGCTGAAGCTGAGCAGCAGGTGGGTGAACTTTGGAGTGGTCAACACAGAGCACTGAAGTTTTTCAGGATTCTCCTTCGCATTCCTTCTGCCTTTGATGATCCTTGTGGGTCCCTTACAACTCAGGATATTCTGTGATTTCGTGAATGAGTCAGTTCCAGGAAGCCTAGATGCAATATAGTTCTAAATATTCAATTCCACAGGTTCTCATAGATTTCACTTTTAGACTAGTGCTCATTAGCATCAGCTACTTTATTCTGCAAATAATAAAAAATTAAATAAATATCTGTGAGCAACAGAAGTGTAAAATTTGATTTTCTCTGGGTTTATCATGGCCAGGTTCCATTGTGTTTTGAAATATGTATACTCTGATAAAAGTTCCTTCCAGTGTGGGGAATTATTAAAGATTCTTTCATGTGGAGTCCCTGGGATTTCACACAGAGTGAGCTGAAATCACAGCTTTTTTCCCAGTGGAGACACATAGAAGGTCTCTCTCCTTTACCTCGCTGCTTATCTTTCACAAGGCATGTTGGAATAATGTAACTTCAATACTTCTTTCTGCCACATTTAACTGAAATTGCCCACTAGACTTTTAACTGAAGGACAGAAAGAGATACATGTCCTAAGACAGTTAGTCTTGGATCTTCAAGTCAGGACCAAGCTTCACTCATAGGCTGGCACATTTCAGATTGCCTTTCCTGAAGGGACACAGAGCATGATAAACTGGTTGTGGATCAGAAACCACATGGCTTCACCCACTGCACTCCACTAACACTGAGAAAATAGGGAAAGCATGAATCCTGTGAAAACAGTCCAGAGTAAACTGTGTTTGCTCAGTCCTCCATCAACAGAAATATCTCACTCCCACCACAAAGACTGCAGCAATTGCACACACAAGGGTCATGGCCCAGCTCACAGCTGGCAAGCTATTGCTCTCTACTTGTGTTCAAAAACCAGCCTGCCCTTTGAAAACAAAGGCTGCAGCTTCACAGAAAAACTGAAATCCACCAATGGGACTTCTGCCCAGGCAAGTATTGCAAGCTTGGTCTGTGCCCTGTAGCTGAGTGATCCTACACCAGCTCCCTTCCAGCATTCCTGTTTTCAAGGCACATGAGTATGAAATGTGAAAACAAACCCTTGCAGTTGCTTTCTTCATGTGTCCACTGCAGCTGCAGGGAGTGGCTTTTTAACTCTGTGTTGCTTTAAAAGAACTTCATGAGGAGGCCAAAAGGAACTATATGCACTTCTGTTCATTTAAAATGTTCTCAGTGGCGTTATCCAATCACCAGCTGAGGAGGTGCAGAGACTGTCAGTCAGACTGTGCCTTCTAAGCCTAGTCTTCAGCCTAAGTAGGATACCTTTCCCCCATATGCTTCTATCCTATATTCCATATGCTATTTTTCCTTTTAATTAGTGTGAAATTGTTCTAATGCTTGTAATTTAAAAATCTGTACCTACAGATAGTTGGGGTTACGTTAGATAATTGTTACATGTACAAAGGAAAGGACTGATCACTGCATGCAAGAATTCAGCAATAGAGAAAAGTTTTAGCAGTAGGATTGTATGTCATTTACACATTGTTTGAGACCTTTTTTCTGTCACCACTGATATCAAGGGTCAAAACACAGGTAAATACCAATAGAATAGGAATCAGTCACATGAAGTTCTTCAAGACAGATTCTTAAATGATGTCACTGGGATATTCTGGGGATAATGATTTCTCCAAGTCCTGGAGTTAGCCTGTGTATGCTCAGAATACAGAAAATCCAACTACCAAACAACAGTAGACTTTATATTTACCTTTAAGAGATATTTAAGGGATTATATTTACCTTTAATCCTGAACTTACTTTTTGGTTTCAGAACTGACTCAAAACATTAATTAAGAATAAAATACTGAAGGAGACAGCAGAAGGAATTGCAAACTCAATCAGCACCAAAGCCAATACTAACCAAGGATCTTCACAACATTGCCAAAACAAACCTTTCTGTGGCCAGAGAAGAAAGTGATCAAGCATAGTTGATACATGTGATAACCTCCCCAAACAACAGCACAAAAATGCATTGCTAAGGGTATTTTTATTCACAGATGCGGGGTGATTGAAATACACAACCTCTGTTCAGCAGCAACTGGGAAGTGTTCATTCAAATGACTGTCTAAAACTAGGTAAATGCAGTAAGCTGCAAGGTTTTCTTCACTAGGCCTTGCACTACCAACAGCCTGAGTTTATTCTTCCTGTCTAAACTAGTTCTGACCATCCAGTCAGGGTGCAGAGTAAGTACTGCATGAGCCAGACAAATCTAAACACCGGTCAAAAAAAGCTACTCATCAGAGTAGAAATGTTTTGAATAAAGCTCAGGATTTATGTCCTTAAATCATTAGATAAGTGTCTGCAAACAAGGAACACACTTGCCATTGTCAGGACTAGCTAAGAAACAGGGAGATTATTAAATCAAATAATTTACTAGATAAAAATTAATTCATTGAGAAGCTCTGATAATGACAAAGATAACCTTTGCCCCTTCTCAAGTGGATTTGATTTTTAAATCCTAAAAAGAGACTGCTTCAGTTTTAGCAGTTATGAAGGAGAAGCACAAAGTCTGGAAACTTATAATAATTATTTGTTTCTGACTTGCTCCTTATTTCTAGAAAGACAGTAGACTTGTGTACATGTACCCAGCTACACAGCCAATGGAGCAATAATTATCCACCTGGGATAGGGGTGAGATTTATCTTGTTGGCACATGGAGATTGCTATGGAGAGAACTTGACTTGGTCAGCATGAATGAAAACCACTGCAGTTCACTATATTCAAAAAATACCTTTTAGTTGCTAAATTAATGAGTAAATAGTTCAATGATGCTTTAGATGTCTCTGCCAGCAACTCAGTGCAGCTTGATTCTTATCATCAACTTGTCTTCACCATGCAGAATTTCCTTCTGTAAACAAAGGCAGGAAACAGGACCAAGAAGCTATTAGGCAAACAGTTTACTGCTTTCTTGGTCATTAATACTGTGCCTGGAAAACACATTTTGTCTACTCCAAACCCTCTTAGGATTAATATATTGTTTGTTCCCCAAAGAGATGTGAATACACCTCAGCCAACATGATGCTTGCGAGATGTTCATTTGAGCATCCTCAATTCAAGACCTGTGGAAGTTCCGTGTACACCATTGGCATATAGGTAGACTACATGTGGATCCTGAATGAATTACTTAATTGTGGGTTTCACATTTGGCTTTAATTTCTGACAGAAAGGACAGAAAAGAAAGTCAGGTAGTAAAACTCTTTTTTGTGAGAAAACAGTTATTTTTTTATTGAGAACAGTGAACCTCTACCTACTAAGTACAACAGAAAATGTCAAAAAACAGTGAGGAGCAAAGGGCACAACACTGTGACTTGCTCTAATGCTCCTCTAGGGATTGACTAAGCATGTAGGACTTCAGTAGTTCTACTAAGAAACATGGACATAAAGCACACAGTCAAGTATTTTATGTTTCTGAGGACTCTAAAAGATAGTAATGCATGCAAATTAGATTCCTTCCTCTTTTTCTAGATTTAAATAAAAACAACCAACAAATCTACACCATTTCTATTGAAAGCCATCATATTTTTTTCTCTCATTCATTGTCCCTTTACAAAAGTTCATAGAATACACAGGTCTGGTGGTGGGTTGCAAAGCCTTCTGAATTGAGAGTCTAGTTTAAAATTCTTCTTTCCACCAACACTCATATTTAGCAAGATGACATCAAGCAGAAGGAGATGGGGCACATCTGAGCATTGCTCAAGGTTAAATGCATATACTTCAGAAGCCTACACCCAAAGGAAGGAAAAAAGGAAAACAAGGTAAAGAAAACAGACAGGATCTCATGAGAGCTCAGAAGTAAACAGAAAGGAGGTAAGGGTTTAGAGATACTTTAATGCAGTGTAGGTTGGCACTGCAAAGCCATGTCCTGTATCAGCACAGTCTGCCTTGATTTAAAAGCAGGCAATGTTCACATTGCCAGAGCAGAAAACGTTCTTTTTCATGGGAAAAGTGATTGTTGATGCTGGCAATTGACTGAGGCTTACAGCCAAGGGTTTAACATGGCAGCATTCTTTTGCCTTAAGTGGATTCTTGGACCCCTACTCTGTTGCAAAAGAGGTCCACATGGAATATGTGCTCTAAAGCCTAAAAATTGAGCTCTCCTCCCTCCTCTATCACAGACAGTACCACAGACTCTTGCTTAGCTGGTCTACTAGCTGGGCTACAGCTTAGGCCCATATCAGAATTTGGTCACCTGAAATGAAAGTGTTAACACATACTTGGAAGCAAGGCTTGTATTTTGTTATCTTTTTGCAAAGTGAATTCCTAGTTATGAACTGGATGTATTACAGAGAAGGAAAATGCTACTTGGCCTAATAAACCCCCCCTGGGGGTTAGCTGGACACCACGTCCTTCAATCCCCCCCTTTCTGTAGAAATAAAATATGTCTACTTTTCTCCTGAATTCATTTATAAAAGCTTGACTTAAGGACCTAACTTGGCAACATGTTCCATATGTCTGTTATTCTAGGAGCGTGCAGGCAATGGGCCAAACACAGAGCTTGTGTGATGGGCACAATCCTCCCTGCCTGCTAAAGGAGTTGTACCCCTTTTGCCTGGGTTTAATTTGCTTCAGCTTGCCCATGGTTACAGAAGAGGGCTGGGGATGTGGAAAGCTGAGTTGCATTCCCAGCTCTGCCAGAGATTTGTCAAAAGACCTAAGGGAAAACAACCTCTTGGCTTTGTTCTGCCTCAGTTTACACAGGCTCTAAGCTACTCATCTCCTCCAAGGGAGCTCTGTGAAGCTGAATTAATAATGGCAACAACTAAGCTCTCCAGATGACAGACAAGAAATACCAAGCATACTGTAAGCAAAGGGGCAGTTTAAAAATCAGGGCAGCCACATGAAAAACTCTGCCTTGCAAAGGCTTATTAGAGAAGGAGGATATTTAAAATCAGATTAAGTTCTGGACCAAATTCTGCAGACTCAACTTTTACAAGTACAAACTGTTTCAATGAAATCCAGGAGAATACTAACATGTATAATATGCCTATGCATGAAGGTGCTTACAGGGGTAGGCTCTGCATGACTGCTCCTGACTACCTAGAATGCAATTACAGAAATCAAATTGGTAGAATCACATCCTGAGAAGAAAACTGGGTAGCAGTATATTTACTAGTACCTTTTTGGTCTTCTGATTAATGCAGAAAGCAGAGCAGCTAAAAACTCTACTGCCAGGAATTTCAGAATCTGACAGGACTGATCATTTCCCCCAGCATATCAATTCAGATTACGCTCTCTTAAAAAGGATTTCCTGCAGACAAGTGAGACTGGTTTGACACTGGAGTTATATGAGAGCCTGCTCCTTTCTCACCAACAGTGTGAGACATCTCGGATGTGCCCACCAAGAGAGAAGCAACTGTGCCAAGCTATTCCCCTCCTGGTTATCCCACTCTTAGACAGTCCTGTGGCCACCTTTTACAGAGCCACCAATGACAAGTGCCCTTACTTTGAAACACGTAAAATCACCACTATGACTGAACATCACCACTTTGGACACAGCATGAGGCCCCAACTCTCATACTTGACTGATGGTTAAAAGCATGGGGGGAAAAAAAGCTGAGGAGTATTTCCCAGGTACAAATTTGCTTTTTACCCCCCCTCAATAAGAGAAAGAATGCTTGCCCAAGTCCAGCACTGCTCTGCTTTGCACTCTGCTTTGCACACTGGGACCACATCCATCATTCCTGCTTGCTTTGGCAGCACCCTGCCTCAGGTGCTAGGATTTCTCTTGTCTAACTCACAGCACTGGCGAGTAGTAAAATGGTGTTTGGACAACACCATCCCACTCACTGTCATGTTCATTCACAGTGTGGTGAAGTCAAATCCATTATGAACAGACTAAAAGTCATTTCAACTGTCAGCAGGAGGATTTACACAACTTGCTTCTTTTGCTCAAATAGTGACTGCAGGGTAAAACAGCTGCTCAGCCAGTAGCAGCATTAGCTCTTTTCAAACAGAGCAAGATGGGGGAAAGGAGGGGTTAAAGAAAAATAAGTCCTATAAAGCATTTCTTTTAGGTGATGCCAAATAGATATTTACTGTAAATCCAGGAGACCAGCTTCCCCATTTTTTTCTTGCACTCCCCCCCCTCCAAGAACTCCATCCCCACAGATAACAGATATTGGACCTCGCACACCTCCAGCAGCTGCAGCAGCACATCACTGGCAGTGTCAGACTGCCCTCTACAGTCTACTCAGCCATCCAGCTACACAGCTGTTCTTCTAGCTAAAGATCTGCCAAGTCTGTCAGAACTTGTGACATATTAAAGATACCAGAGTGTCACATAACAGGCAGATAAGCCAGTAATGCTGAGCTATCCACTCAGAGAAATAGATGGCTCAGAGAGGGTCTCTCCACTAGGACTTCTCCAGTACAAGAGACGATCTTGCCATCATTATTAATTATCATTTCTTCCACTGGCAGATTCCTCCTTCATCCTTGGAAAAGCTGGGGAAAAGAGCATAAATCACAGCTGATCTTGGCAAGGAAAAATGCCCTGAGAAGAAATAAGTCACCTCCTCACCATTCACTCCCACACCTGCACCCCTCTGACAAGTCTTTTCCCTACCTGCCTCAGACACAAGCACAGCTCATATTTTTCAAGCAAGGGCTTCTTCTATCCCTAGTTACACATCCAGATACCTTCAGGATAAACTTGGTGTTTAAGAGATGGCAAATATTTGCCTTGACCTTTAACATAGACGGCTTTGAAAAGATATTACCATGTCCCCTGATATTTGCTCCCCATGCTTGCTTTCTGCAGGATCAGGTTATTGCTAGGTAGCAAAGAGAGATGGTGGCAGATAAGAGAGGAAAGATGCTTGACAATTTTTCATTTTTAAGAAGAAGGGGAAAAGACCACATATCCTCCAACACAAATTTATTGCAGGCAGCAAGTTGTCCCTTAATTGTCACTCATGGAAATTTAGTGAGGGGAAAATCCTGTAAAACTAAGCACAGATACCACAGGCCATAAGCAAAAGGCAAAAAAAAAAAAAAAAAAGGCCAACATTTATGTGTGTATAAATATACACACCCTGTCTTCATTAAACTCAGATAAAGTTTGTACACCTTCCCCATCGTGGTTGGCAAGGGCTCATGTCCCAGAAGAATGACTTTAATCTCATTTCAGACTCAATAATATAGTGCCAGATGTTCTTGGAAATCTATTTTGCCCCTGTACATTGTGCAATTAACCTTTCAGTTTCCCAGAGATCAAATTAGAGCTGTGGAAATGCTTCCAAAGCCTTCTCTTAACGAGAGAAGCATGGGGTGTTTGAACCAACTACTGAGCTATTTTCCTAGCTCTCTGCTCCTTTGGACATGCCAGGAAAGAGGTCAGGGCAGCTAAAGATGCCATTGTTTCACTTGCAGGAGGAAAAATATAAATAGCCCAGGCAAAAAGTATTTTATCAAGTTTCTGAGGTCAGAGCTTGATAATAAGAAATGCAACTTAAAGTATTACATTTCCTTTGATTACAGAAATTTCCTACAAATTATGGACATTTTTTTCCAGAAATGGAAAACACAGCATTTCACCCAGAGACAAAGATGCTGGTAAGCCTCTGGCCAAAAAATTGACAACTGATCAAACAAGCAGATTTCTCTGTCTGCACAAATCTCTGCTGATACCACGTCACAGAAACATGACAGTGTGCGACTGGTCCGAAGCCCTGGGCGCCTAAGTTGGGACAAGTCATTTAACACATCTATGGGCCCATCCCTTGGGCAGGGATGCAGCTTCTTACCTGTCCAGTTATCTCAGTATCCATTCAGAGTCTGAGTGGACTTTTGGCTAGTTGAATTTTTGATTCAGCTTTGATTGAATCTTTGATTTCTGTTTTGCCCAGGTCTTTTTCAACTCTAGAGTCACTTAGGTGCTTTTGCACCCTTTTTGAGCATGAAATTACAAGGAAGCTGCCAGAAATCATAAATGTAAATGGGTTCAAAATTAAGTAAAACAATTTTTCCTACAGTGCCCAGAAGCAAACATTGAACCTGAGATAAGAGATATTTAAAAGACCCCTAAGAAGTACTTCTTAGGAAACCCAATGCATTTAATCTCTCCATCATCTCCTTAATTCCATCCTCTTGCATTTGCAGCCAGCCACAGGAAAAGCTAGACAGCAAACAGAAAAGTAGCAGTAGCTCAAGAGCACATAAAACGTTGCTAGGTCTCAGGGTTTTATTTACTCACAGGTACTGGTAGGATGTTATCCCTGTATCTTGAGACAAGGAAAAATGTTTGTTTGTTTTAGCAAATATCCATTGGTACTGAAATATTGACACAGCACAACCTGTTTAAATTAAAAACTTTCACTGTAGGACATATCAATAGAATATGATCTGTGCATTAAGAATAAAGAGAGAACTTCATATTTAGCTCAAGCCCAAAGTGAATTAGATAAAATAAGAGTTTGAGTAGGAGAAAACTTTAACTTTTCAATTACAAGATGGCTTTCAGGCATGTGTGCTCCTGTTTATTTATAAAGCTGCTACTATTGTTTTAATGTAAACAAGATTCAAAGTCCACTGGCAGCTAGAAGGGGCCAGTTGAAATGATTTGAAAGAAAGCTCCTTAGAAAAGTGCTGTTCTATTCATGGAAGCAGTTCCTGCATCATGACTGAAGTGCTATTGAAAAAATAAACAAATGTTTTTATTACAAGATGATAAAAGAGTTTGAATAGAAAAGCTGGCCAGATATGAAAACAAACTTTCACATATAAGGGCTTTTGATACACATGATTTACTCTGATGACAACAGGCCACACTGAAAAGTGCTGAAAGCTTATTAATATTATACAAAAGACTTTTGTTTATCCTTTGCTGGCCTGCATGGGAGTTGCAACAAGAAAGCAGCAACATTGCTGGTGTCCTGTCTTTAGAGCTGCATAGCGAGGCAAGATTTAGAAAATACTGCTGGAGTGAACCATTGAAATAAATCTCTTTCAAAGTCAAAGGAATAATGCTGCTAATGATACAAACACAGCTCAGAGATTTGATGCTTTGAAGGTTCAGCTCATCAGCACCCAAGAGAGTCAATTTTCATTTCAGCCCCAGAGGAAACATTGCATTTCCCAGTTCAGAGCCCAGCTGTATTGATTTACTGCCTAATACACCTTTTCTCCCCCTCATGTGCCTGTGGCAGAATTTAGTATCAAGTGATTCTCGTTTGAGAACTCCAAGAGCTCAGTTTTAACTGAATGAAAATGGTGCCACTGCAGGGAGGACATAACATGAGCTTCTCATGTCCAAACTGGAAACAGGATGCCTGTGCCCACCCCACATATATCCCAGCCTGAGGATGTCATGGGCTGAAATCCCAAGTGGATGCCCTCCTAGCTCTGGCCTCAGGCTTGTGTTCATCCATTTTCTATAAATACAATTTGCAAGAAGAGATAACAGTTATGTTTCTATTTCATCAAAAATAAACACCACAACAATAATTTCTAGAATGAAGTTTGCGTTTTGATTACTGAAAAATACAATTAACCATACTCTACAAACTGTTTAGTTACTATGGGAGAATGTTACCAGCTTAGACACTGCAGTGCTCACTTCAAAACTCAAAGCCACTTCAAACTAATCTCCTTTTATATTTGATAAAGCACTCAATAGGAACAGGAAGCCTTCCATCAGCTAGAGCATTGGTGACAAAGTACAGCTTTACTTCCCTGCACCTTTCCCAGACAGAGGGTATCCAAGCAAGCATTGGAAATCTTCAGACTGGTACCCACACTGCTTACGGTGAGACCAGTAAGAAGGATCTTCACTGCCCATCTTTTTTTGTCTGTTAAAGAGGATCCCCAGTTTAGGGCTTTTAGAGCACTTTCCTGAGCTGCAGGTCTCACAGTGTTTAGTCACAGAGTATTAGTCACAGCAACAATTTAGTGACAAATTTTTTATTTTCCTGACAGAAAAAGATGTGTGCAAGGTTTTAAAGGGGGGGGGGGGGGGGAAACCCAGCAAGTAAAAACGATCCTCAAAAATTCGCTGTTTTTACTAAAAGCTCTGTGTTCCATTTTTTTTCAGCAAATCTTCAAAAAGTCTGCCTAATACAAAACATCATTTTTCTTGGCCAGACTTCTGGCAGGTTTGTCACCTAATTCTACCACAGGCATCAGCAACATCACCAGCTGAAGCCAGCCCATGAAACACCTCCCAGATAAAGCACTGGGACCCTGGGTAGGCACCTGCCTGAGGCCACACTACCAGCCAGTACCATCCAAGCCACCATTCAGGAGCTTGGATCCACATCTCAGGAGCAGCCAAGACACCTACAGTGTGAAAACTAAGCAGTTCTTGTTCAAATAAGAGCTGAGACATGGCAAAACACCAGCAGGCTCTCACAAAGCATTTCTGTTCGCAGCCCATAAAATTATGCTGATCTGTGACTAATGGGAGATTCTTTTGCTAAATGTGATAAATATGTCAGCTTTTAAGAACATTACAACCATTTCAAAGGGGAGAAAGATAAATTCCTGAAAAACAAGGAAAATGTCCATATTCTGCAAGATTTAAAATAATGCTCTGTCTCTGGCCACTGCTACATCTTTTCATGCAAGAGGCCAAAGTGGCTCATGAAGGGGCTCTCCTACCCAAAACTGCCCTGTCAAGGAAGTCATGTGTCTGTGTGTCTTCCAGCTGGCACAGACATCATAATAAGGTGAGAAGGACATATTCAGACCCTGCCATGAATGTGGTAGAGCTAATTAACTGAAGATACAGAGCTATGAATAACATGGGAATGATTATTCAGAAATGCCATGACACTACGATAGGGTAGATTGTTTAGGAGAGCTGAGATACTTTCAGTAAGGGTTGGACCCAAAATTTGCTGCTATTTAACAGGATGATTCATACTACTTCTGGTGAACACCAGGTCATATAAATGAAAGTGTTCATTAGGAAATAAAATGCAGACAAGTTTAATTACAAGATTTCCCCATATGCTTGAGAAATACATATTTGTACAAGGATCCAAGACACCTGACTGACTCCTCATATGCTAGGATTGTCTCAGCATATTATGGTGGTTATCAGAGCTATTAAAAAAATTGAACAAATACTGTCAAGTTGATAGACTCCTTGAACTAAGAAATGAGTTCTTTTGAGAAATCCCAGCCTGAACAGGTCAGATCCAGCACAGACAGTGTATACAATGGAGATAATATTTGCAGATACATTCACAGTACAACAGGAAAGCCCCATGATCTTTCTCCTTACACAGGAAATTATTAAAATATGGAACAAATTAGTTCTATGTAAATTATGTAAAACCTTAAAGAATATTCTAGAGGGGAAAAAAAAGGAGGAAAAAGAACACCCATTTGCCATGCTTCCATCCTGGGGCCACTGAAGTAGCATTAAGTTTTATCCCTCTGAAAGGGATGGGGCCATTCAGTACTTCAGAGAGTGTTGGTAGAAAAGTTTTAAAGCACTGCTGCTAAATTTACCAAGATCAAGCTTCTAGACCTATAATCTTAGAGCTGCTATCTGTCCTTAATTAACAATTAAGAATTGTAGTTAACACTTTCACTCCATGAATTACACCTCTTTTTTATCTGTCCACAGATGGATTACACATTGAGGCATCACTCAACATTGCAATTATTTATATCCTGGTAATTCAAACACCAGGAATACGATTATTTATATCCTGGTAATTCAAACAGTTTCCATCAAGATCCCTGACTGCAGCTGGTTAGTAGTACATCTCTGTAAGTGTTTGACATTGGAAGTCTGACCAGTTTTGACTGGATGCAAATACTCAGATTAAAGATGTGAAGTTTTCTCCCTTTCAATAATTTTTCATACTCATTTAGATTTGCTCTTTCTGGGACTATTTGACCAAATTAATCTCCTGGTAGGAACAAGCATCTCAATGATTACAAAAGGGACACAAATCAATGTAATTTGAGAATTCAGATAAGTATTTGTAGATTTTTTTTTAATCTGAGTTTATGATACTCCTAAGAATATTAGTATTTGTCTTTGTTTGATTAGGAAGTTCTGACACCTCAGAGTAAAAGGAAATAGGGATCAAAATATTTGCATCAACTGCATTCAATAAACTAGCAGACTCAACTGGTATTTTATTAACTTTCTGTTGACATTTTTGGTTTTTTGCAATGTCATCTGAAAATAAACTGTGACTTCACAAAGAATAAACAAAAGTACAGTCCACTCTTGGTTGTCCACAGATGAAGTCTCCAGGGAGGGGCCATGAGAGTAGAGATGTTGTAGGTTGTTCCTCAGGAGCCGAAATCAGTCTAGAAGCACTCTTTGTGCTCAGTTACAGCCAGGCTATGCAAATTTACCAGCCCAGGCCAATCATACAGGACCCTCTGCATTTTGTCTGGATCCTTTTCACAATTACAGGATTTTGAAATTGCCCTAAGTGCTGATGGTCAAAGCTGCAGATGTATGTTGCACTGGGCAGTTTTTCTTGATGGAGGTTATTTCAGCTCTTTCCTACCCATTGCTCCCACTAACCAGGAGTTGAGCACACCTTGCTGAAAATTTCATACATTGCTTAAATTTACAAACAAAGAAACTATAAAGATTTAAGCCATGCTGCCAAAAGCATCCTAGACCAGAGCCCTGAGGACAGACCCAAAAGAAGACCATGATGCTGTTCTTGTTAATCATGCCTGGAAAGCCCTGCCTAGGCTCCAGCTGCACAAGCAAGCACAGCCTCTTCACACATGACCTGAGCACAGTGTAAGGCCCAGAAGAAAAACTGGCTCAAACAAGGAGCACAGTTGAGGTCAGCTGAGTTTTGTCTGCCATAAAAGTCATGAATCTGACCTTTCAATATGTTCTGTGCTCAAAGTATAAGTCTCAAAGCCCATCGTTTTACAGCTTTCTACTCCTTTCCAAAGAACATATTTAATGTTTGTTACTCTTCCTTTGTATTTGTCCTGGGATGTCAGTTTACCAAATTCTCATCCATTTCCTGAATAAGAGCATTCACTTCTTAATTAAGAGAAATGCAGTTTCTTATTCTCAGCAAAACACAAACAGCCACATTCAGGTCAACACAGTAATTTTTTTTTCTTTAAGCATAAATCCTGTAGACTTTATTCTGACCTGAAACAGCACTAGTCTTGCCACTGTTTCTACTTCAGTTCAATATTCACAGGAAAAAAAAAAAAGAAAAAAAAAAAACAAAAAAAAAAAAAAAAAAAAAAAAAACCAAATCAAGTTTTTTCTCAAAAAAAAAAAAAAAAAAAACTGGGAGGAGGGGTCAAAGCTTTGCAGGATTCTTGACCCCTTCATCAAGGCACAGCTGACTAGCTTAGAGAAGCTGCCATGGTTCTTCATGGCACATTTCTCTCTGGCACAGCGAGCTGTACCAACAAGGCTCCTCTTGAACATCAGGCACTTGTGGGACTCAGAATTTGGCAAAGCTTGGCACATGCTTGGCCTATGCACACTGTGGCATATCCATATGCCATGGACAAACACAGTACAAAGCCTCTGCCTGAGGCCCACCTAAAACTAGTGCCTGAAAAGCGGCCTTATGCCCAAGACATTTTGACAGTTCAGACTGAAGAGAGTGTTTATGTAGAACTATGTGTTCATCAAGAATTATCAGCTCTATTAGGAAATACATAACACAAAGAGATTTGTGTTACCACCAAATTAAAACAGTGACAGCAATTTAACAATTAAATCTTCTTTCACTGTAAGATTATATAAATCAAAAGCAATGCCCAGACTTCCCATCAATACCCACTGTTACTATCAGCTCATGTTGCAAGTAATGAGTGCAGAACAGGAATCTCCTTCAACTTAAAAACACACAAAGTGTTGAGGATCATTTGAAAGCTGAGCTATAGTCATTGCTGAAAATTATATTTAGCACAATTTTAGGAAAGTTTCCTATCGAAAAGGACATAATCTTATCTGTGCCTTGACAGTGGTGTAACCTTGACTTGACATTTTAACCTGGTAGTAGCCAAGTGCAACACATGAGCTTTAAGAAATTCCATCTTTCAGAGCTTGAACAACAGACTGGACTTCTTGTAAGACTTCAGCTGCAAAGTGTTAATGATACCATCTATGCACACACCATTATTGGGACTGCAGAATACTCAGTTTTTGTTTCCCCTTTTCTTTAATGGCATTACAGTATGATTAGTAACACAGACATCCCCACTGGCTGCATAGGTTCCACTTATGCCACATGAAAATCAGAAAATTTGTAACATAAAATCTGGCATTTTGCCAGATTTCTACAGGGCATTAGTAACAAACTGGTGAAGCTCATTTGAAAAAAAAAAAAAAAGAGAGAAACCTATAACCATTAAAAGACCATTAAGCAGCATGTCATTTTGTAAAGCTAAATAGCCCACAGTAATCAAAAGCATATGAACCCCAGCTGGGTTACCCAGCAAATTGTTTCAATTTAAGGGAGAGAATCCATCAAGAAAGATTGTTCCTAGGATTGGGTTGATTTTTCTCCTTCAGTTGTTGGCTCCATGTCCCATTATAAATTACAGTGATTGATGCACCTTGCAGATAAAAGTGAAGAGTGACCAGAATAGCCAGAACATCTGCTCAGTTCAAGGCAGTGCTTATACAGAACCTCTGCAGAAAGTTGTGACTTATGGTTATCCCACTACTGCCAGCCAGCTACACCACAAGCAACTTCTTTGCCATTTTCTTCATCACCTAAGTTGCACAAGGGCTATGAATTTGCTTTTCCCATCCCTGTTGCCTAAGGAAAATGAGATAAGTCAATTTCATCCAAGTTTGTTATGAAGAAATCATTCACTAATGAGCTGTCAACCAAGGAAAACAAAACAATGCTAAACAAAACAGAGGATGAGTCTCTAGTGATTTCAACTACCATGCACCTCCTCTTCCAGTGCAGAGATAGAGCCATGTTTTCCTTGAATATCTGAGAAATACATGTAACTCTCTGCTTGGAGCACGATAGCAGAGAAAGCAATGGAATACCATGACCTATACTTCCATGTTTGCCTACTCTGTTTTGTTTTACCTGATTTGCTTTGGTGCCTGTGTATATTTCAAAAACCAGTCCCAGGGTCTCAATTCAACAAGGCATAGAAGCAGGCACCTAGACACAAGCATATTCCAGTGAGATTGCTTATGTTTTCTTGCAATATCATCTCATAGATTGCTAAAGTGGGATTGTTTCAAGCTATGTAACATAAATAACTCCTTGCAACATCTTTTAAAACCAAAAGGGAAGACAGACATCTATAAAATGACACAGTTCTGACACATCTTCTATTTGCACAGGAGCAACGTGAAAAAAAAAAAAAATCAAGTTTTTTCTCAGCACTTTTAACACAGATGATTATTCAAAGCCATCTCATTCTACATTGTTGTGGGATACAGGGTGATTAAAAGCTTCATTGAATTGAAAACTCCAGTTGACCTGGCTGAGCACACAAGAATAGCATATGACATCTTTATATGCAAGGTCTTTCAGAGAAATGGGACTCAGACCTTTGATCTATCCCAGGAACTCACATTTCTAACTGTCCTGGAAGAGGCAGCAGTTTGGAAATTGTTACTTTTTGGAAAGTCACCTGTCTTGGGGTGACCCATAATATTGTATTCCATATTCAGCTGTGTTCTAAAAATTGTTTTTGTGTCTTTAAGGACTTGCAGCCAGGAGCCTTGGGGGTTGGGGCTGCTTTGCACAGGCATTTTAAAAAGCACCACACCCAGGTTTTTTCACAGCTTTTGGAAGCATGGTATTTGTGTCACTGGCTGCTTGGCCTTTGCTCAGGCAAGGACTTTTTCTTTCCTTTTTGGTTTTCATTTGAGGGGTTTTGCAGGTTTTTTCCCTTGGCTCAGAAAAGCTGTGCCTTGTCATGGGGAAGCTCTTCATGTGCTGCTGGAACTGCTCCATGAGGCTCCTGCCTTCCCCAAACGGATCCAACACCACCTTGTCACAGCGTCTTGCAAAGCCCGAAGCTGTCCCAACAGGCTCCTATCAGAACGGGTATTTCTGGTCTGTCTTTTTTTCAGTTGGGTGGTGAGGTCTAGTTCGATATCCAGCAGTTATTTACTTCTTTTCCCCTTCCTGTTGGCATTCTTGTTCTTAATAAACCATTGGTTTTTTCACTTTCATCTATTAGCATTTGTTTCTTACTGGTGGAAAGAGATTGGTGGAACCCTTAGAGGAGATGACTCATTCCAAAATGTTCTCCTTTAAATTTTCCCAATCCAAGACATCCACAGAAAGCTTAAAGCCAAAACTCCATCCTCTCCATTTCAGAGAGTCATGGACACCTTGCAAATGTTTACAAGAGATTTTTTAGGGCACCCAAAGGGCCTGCAGTCATCCAATGGCTGAAATGCATCATCTCTTGCAGGGACCTCCTTTGATCTTTGATGGAATCCCTGCCCACATGGGACACTGGATGTTTTCAATCTCCATCTAAAGATCAAGCTGAGGATTTGTAAACCTGTTGCCTCTTGGTAAAGAAGCATATGCAGCCCTTTGTTTAAAGCATGTTTAATTGCACTAGACATCTCCATCAGACTAGACATGTTTATTTACAGTGGAAGTCTACTGCTGAAGACAACCTTTAGATTGTACATAGCTTAACTGACAATACTAAAGCATAGCACTAAATCATCCAAGTGCTTAAAATTTTCCAGTGCACTTCCCACTGCAAGGAACAGAACACAAATGGGAAAATCAGATAACATCATAAGATGTAGGGACTTGAATTACATCTGCTTCAACTGCTGGATGCGACCATTTTAAAGCATACAGAGATAATGTTCCTCAAATTATGTGCTCATATTAACATTGTGTTTTAGAACTGACCAGATATAATGCCCATAAGAGTTGTTCACTTTATTCTTTGTGGTCTGATAAAGTATAAAGACCTGACAGAACTGAAGTTCTTACTATTAAAATAAAATTTTAAAAACCCTACAGTTTAGAGGTGGTCATTTTTGAATAGATGTTTCTAGCTGTCTATTAGAGTAGATACGAGTGCCTATGTCTGCTTTGTAAAGATGGCACAAAACTCACTCACCAATACCTTGAAACATGTCTTCAATGCTTGAACAAAATCCAGTGTTAGAAACAACCCTGGCTTTGATTTTTGTTTTGCAAAACCAACATCTGACAAAACAAATGGCCTCTTCAGCATCACTGCTGCTTTGTCTCCTGTGGATGACAGCCCTGCACCCCAGGGCCTCACCACCAAAACAGCCCCCATTCCAACTCCCCAGTAGCATCCATGGCTCCTTGGAGCCATCCTGCCTGCCAGGCAAGGAGAGCACAGTGCATGCCATGTGGCTGCTGCTTTTACCTTGGCCAAGCAGGTTTCCCTGCCCATCATCCACTCAAGCTTTCACCAAAATCCTGGAAGCCTCAGTCTCCATAAGGCTTTGTCCCTGTGTCAAACTAGTGCAGTAATATCTTCAAAAGTTATTTCTGAGGGACTTGGATGCAGACAGTTGGAAGGACTGCTCAATTGCTAATCCTACTTTCTTAATAAAACAGAACAACAGAAGTATCCTCTATTTTGACCTACAGAATGTGAGGCTTTACAGTCTGTTTTATTAGTTACTGTCTGTCTCAATAGCTAAGATGTAAAATCTGCAATGAACAACACTGAACTGCTTAAAAGACTGTTATAGGAAGCACACACATTACGTATGCATACCTGAATAACACAGATTTTTTGCATCTGCCAGGCTGCAATGGGAATTTCAGGGCTATGGGTCCCCTTATAGTAACTTGACATGACATACTGACAAGACAAAAAAAAAAAAAAAAAAAAAAAAAAAAAAAAAAAAAAATTCAATAGGACAGGCATAAGTTAAGCAGGAATAACTACATGCATAAATAAAGAGTGGTGGGCAACTGTTAGATAGCACAACTTCAGAGAGGCACTAGAGGACATGCTAATGCTCCTGGGAAAAAAAAGGAGTACCTTATATTGGGATTAAGTACACAGAAATATATATTTTAAGGTACCTGAAACAATCTTTCCATATCCATAGAGATCTTATACCTATAGCTAGATCTTAGCTGCATACTGGGTCCAGTTTTGAACACTGAATCTAAAGGAAGTTGTCATTCAGCTGGAGAGATGGTCACACATTTTGGGATTATATGTAGTCTAGAGTCCATTAAACTCAATGGAGACAGGAAAACATTTTAAAGTCCATGGCAGGTTACTGTAAAGAAGAAGGAATCATTTTTCATTGTATCTTCAGAGCCAGGAAACAACCTCATACTGCAGAAAGAAAATTCCAGGCTGGTATTGACTGTAATAATTATAGCAACGTGCAAGGGCAGAAAACCCCAGAAAGCTGCAGGGCAGCTGCTCCTGGAGATCTTTCAAGAAGAGGTCAGGTAGACATGCCAGATGTCACAGAGTTTTTGGAAACCCTGCTCTGAGGTAAGGAGACATGGACAATTTCCTGAACTGTTGCCCACCACTACTTACCAGTTTAGTCTGCAATCATTCAGAGAAAATGAACACAGAAAATTCTTTTGAAATATTCTGTCCTCCTTCTCCACAATATATCACATGAAGTGGCTTTCAGCTTATAATCTGAGTGTTGACCAAAATTTAATATTTTATTTGAACTGAACTGATTCTCATCCTCCTTCCACAGGATGAAGCCAAGACAGTTTGTGGCATAAAACAAATGCTACTGCCAAATTAGGCCTCCAGCACATTCCAGATCTGCAAATGTGATGCAAGTCTATGCATAAATCATTCTGTTGTACTTGCAGAAAGGCATTGGTATCTTTGCAAGACTGGGAACGTGATTTCTGTTTCCTCTAACAGCACACAAATGGGTTCCCCAAGCTCATTTGAATTCTGTACATAATCAGGATGTAGCCCACAGCTCCATTGATTTGTTAGTTTTATGTTCCATAGTTGAATTTTTCCCTAGGGGTTTGTCACCTAATTCATTGAACAAGCAGAGATTTTAAGATAAATCTGGAAAAAAATACAGAAGAAAATAAAACTGCTATCTTAATGAATAACAAGAAAATACTAGTAGTGGAAAGTGGAATAATCAAAGAACAGACCAAAAAGATATAGTAGCCTCAAAAAAATTAAAAGGAATAATCGAGCAGAAATTTTATATGGGCATCTTAGTACAAACAGGGTTGATGTTAAGGGATTATTTAAACAAGTCGAGAGAAGTTATCACCAGTTAATGATGAGTTTGTTAGCTTACAGGCTGTTAACACTCAAACAAACTGGTCATTAAATGTGGTTACTATTTATTTTAATGGAAATTTACTAGAACCTTGATTTAAAGCCTTAATGGGAGGGAGAGTTGCAGCATGCCCATGTGGAGTCCCAAAATCCAAAGAGATTTGCCTGGATTTGAAACAAAAAAGGGAAATAAACATTTCACAGCACCAATGCCCACCTCTCCTCTAGCAGTAAGATATTAGGCACATTTGGATTCTCTGAAAGAGCTTCATATCTAATAAGAACCACTTGAATCTTCATTACTTTGTAGTGTCATTATGGTAAGTGGTTCTGATCTGTGTCCTTTAGAAGCCCATTGCAAATTTCATTATTATTATACAGAAGTTTGATAAAGCTCTTAAAGTCATCTCTCATGCACTTTCATCCCCTTGGAGTTTAGTGGAAGAAAAAAAAAAAAAGAAAAATAAAAATAGCAATATATTAAAAGGGAAATAGAAGTAATAAAACTCCAGATTTTTTGCTTCATTACCCTGATAAGCTAAAATACATCAAGTTGCTTAGGGAACAAATAAATGAATTGATCCCAAATGTAAGACTGGCCTCTAGTACACACTGTCAATAAGGTATGTAGTTATAAGAAGAGAAAGCACAGTCCACTGGCGGGGGCGGGGGGGGGGGGAAAGAGCCTGATAGTAGACCTGGAGGGACAGTTGTACTCCTACCTCTGTAACTGACTGACCACAAATCACTTCATCTTCTGCAGCATCCTCCCCTGTCACTTTGCCTATTTAATTTGTCTTTCCCTACATAGAGGGTAGTACTGATGTGCTGAAATTCTTCACACCTTCCCCTGTTCTCCCAGAACAGAGAAAACAGGTCAGAGTAGGAGAAGTAATTACTGCAAACTGCAGAGAGACCAGAAAAGGGTACAAAAGAGGGGTTGGAGGCAGTAAAAATTATCAGAAAAATCTGTTCCACATAATGCCCCTAAAAGTCAACAAATCAGCCTCTGGAAGAACATCCCTCCCCACTAGTCAGCAGGACTCACAGATTTGCCTTCAATGAGAAACCTGAAATCAAAAGAGGTTTCAACACCCACTATATGCTTCCTCAGTGAGTAAAAACACAGGACCTTAAAAAGCTCAGAGAAGTTTCTAAG
The DNA here is from genome assembly GCF_017590055.1 of Onychostruthus taczanowskii. NCBI lineage: Eukaryota > Metazoa > Chordata > Aves > Passeriformes > Passeridae > Onychostruthus > Onychostruthus taczanowskii. The sequence continues at coordinate 3,164,803 of NW_024499351.1, forward strand.
CAGATTATATGGTGGCTGTCCACCTCCTTAACACAGCTTTTTCAGCTATATAACTTTCAGTTTCTGCAGTAGCTCTCATGGTTAACAGGAAAGAAGATAGAAGGGTAGGAATCTTATAAGTGGGTCTGAAAGGCAAATATTTCCAATGTGGCCACACATTTATTGAGTTGGATCTGGTTTTCAGCAGAGCTCAGCATCCACAGCTCTAATTAAAGTCCCTATTAACTCTGGGCACTCATGACTGGCAAAAGCTGAGGCTGTCAGGGAGGACAGGATCTGATTACTGCTCATGCTCAACCCCTGTGCAGCTCTTCAGGAATCTCAGGCTGGAGCTGAGAAGTGACCTGGTGTCAGAACTGAGAACCAGCCCCAGGAGCCTTCACCACTTAGCCTGAAAAAATTTTTCTTAACTTCCCATTTCTATGATTTGCTCTTTGTCTTTCAAATATTTCTCACTTTCAACCTCCCGGGATCTGACAGCCTCCTGTCTAAACGCTCACATATGCCAGACCCATTGTTAATATTATTTCACAAGATATTAGGATTTCAGATGCATCTCCCTTGCCTTGTTTGCAAGAGCTTTTCAACAAAAGACTATGGACATGTCTAAACTCCTAATATTTGCTGTGATAATACCATTTTAAAGGCAAGTGGGTTGGGAATGGCAGAGAATAACTGATATTTTCATTTAGCTGCTGATGTGACTGGGATTTAGAGAACCATCTGATTGATGTCTCAGCTTCATTGAAAATAAAATAATTAGGGTACTAAAATCTGGAAAGTATATTTTCATTTTAACTGGTCTGTGTGCTTAGCCCAGACTCCGAGAAAGGACACGGAACGTTACAGGAATGGAAATGAGGGATTGGAGTAGGAGAAATGATATACTGTAGATTAGAGACAGATGAGGAAAGGATATGAAAAAGGGTCTGGCAGAATTAAAATAATCAGGAACTAAAAGGAAAAACCAAGAGTTCAAAAAAAGATGTAGAGCATTCCATTAATCATCATTATGGGAGGTAACAGAGGGTGGACAACAATATGAGAAGAGGACCGAAGAATCACAACTAAGAGACAGAAAGCTGTAGATATGAATAAAACCTGCATAAAATCCTCTTTTTTTTGTTCCTGTTTCTAATAGCTCTCTGGTCACTGCCTAGTAGGAGCAATGAAAGATTGAATGAGGGAAGAGAAGGCTCCCAAGCTGCATGAAAAAGTTGTAAGATCAGACCTATAGATATATGCACAATTTAAGGATTTTAAGCCCCTAGATAAATGCACTTCTAAGATACTTTGATCCTTTGCATCACTCTATCACGGGACAAAGGCAGTTAAAATACTGGACATAAAAAACAGCCCAAGGAATTTTGAATTTGATTTCTTAATTTTGTTAAAATTCAGGCATATATATCAGCTGTGTAAAAATTCAGAAACAGAATCACATACACCAGCTGGGCAGTCCTAATTATACAGAGACTGACAGCAAGAAGTGCAACACAATGAACTTTTTCGAGACAAAAAAAAAAAAAAAAGCCCTTTGTTTATGTGAAGCCAAGACACAGAACTTTCCATCTGCACACACATGGACCACGAGACAGCAGCTAAAAGGTTAATCACAGAGATCAAGCCAGGCATGGAGTGAGAGTGTGATAATACCCACTCCAGTGGCCAACAGCATTGAAACATAAAGTTTCCAGAAGCCAGGAATCTCAGCCAATGAACTGAAAACAACTTGAAACAAAATCGAGTAATACCTCTGCTGGATCTTTACAATCCCTCCCACAGTGTGAAAGCCTCCTCTGACTATGACAAGAAAGGGACTAAACACTCCTCCTTCCCTGTAGTGATCACTCCATATAACTCAGATTCATAGTTGTGTGGTCTTTCACACCTACATTCCTCTGGAAGCCAGTCACCCATAAAATATAGTATATGAGCTGCACTATATTAGCTGGAGAAAAATGAGGCTCTCAAAAACAGAGAGAAAGCTGGAAGAAATTTAGTCTAAGTGAATATTGCATACCCAAGGGACAGAGGTACTTGGAAGAAAATCCTGTTAAAAGCAGATTGTTTCTCCCCCCTTTAGCATCTTAACCCAAAGAAAGGAAAAAAAAAGTTTTGTTTTCCTTTCTTTTTTCCTCTAATTTAAAATAAGTTTGTCATCCCCCAACCACCTCTTTCTCAGCACAGAGAAGTTATTTTTGGAACATATTGTCTTGTATAACAGATAAGCTATTCCTGACCACTTCAGTGTTTCTTTTCTTACCATCAGAGAAAGGTGTATTTGGGGGTACCTGGGTCTGGGTGCTATTCTACAAGAAAGGTGAAGATCAATCAGAAAAAATCCCCCCAAAAATAGTTGTTTAAAAAAAAAAAAAAAAAAAAAAAAAAAAAAAAAAAAAACAAGAATTCAAAAGAATAATCCTAGATAAAAACCCGGAAAACATATGCCAAAAATATAGGTAAAAACTGTTGCCCCTGTAGTTCAATTTTTTTTGTAGTTACCTTTCTCTGGATGCTAACAAAACAAGAGTTTCCAAAGGATAGGAAGATGAAATCTGTGCACCTTATAGTCTGCTTTAGTTTGTTATCAACACATCTGCCCTGTCCAACCTTACAACTGCACTGCACACAGAATAAGAATGTAAGTTTTTTTGACTAATGTCTCCAAATTTCTTCACTAAATAACCTTTTTTGGTCTCTGCCACTAATAAAACTACATTCATTAGTTGAAAGGAATTGCAAGTAAAACAGGGATTATGACAATGCTTCACCTTTTGCTCCTACCTGATGCCCAAACCATTAATCAATTATTGGTGTTCATGGATGTATCTCATACAAGACAAATGAAAATCCACTTCCTCTCAGGCCAAATACATTTTGACTTTTCACACTCGCAAACTCTTTCACACTCTTTACTGAAAACCAGCTCAGGAAACTGTACAGGAGGCGCATCAAAAAAATTCACAATTAAAGTAAATACCACCCTCTTCACATTAAAAAGACAGACTTTTGCCTCCTATTGGCTAACCATTAATGGCACATAAAAAATATGTGATAAGGACTTGGTGAGCTGGCTCAAATACTCTATATTGATGAACCACATTGGAATAAAAATCAGATGAAAAGTATTCTTGTAGTGGCACTTTAAGCTAACTGTTGACAGATGGAGAATGGAAGCAACATAAATGCTCTTTTTTTTTGTCAGCACTATAAAAATGTCTGACTAGCCCATGAAAGATGGAGATGAAAGCTTAGGCAGCCATTAGAAACTGTGCCTCACCTCAAGCAATAACTCATCCCCATGGTATTATGAAAATGGTTTTATTGCAGAGGGTTACTTCTCCCCCTTCTCAAAAATTGCTGCTTATCAGCAATGCAGAAATAAAGCCAGAAACTCCCAGTCTTTTACGTTCTCCTATGCAATCTCTTTCCCAATGGTCAGGAATCTCATAAAATATAACATTTGATTAAACCAGTATGCATGCCTTTCTGAAACTGACACCATTATCTGAAATACAGCACTTTCAAGTGTCCTGACATTAGTTCACAGCAGCTTAGTTGCCTGTTGCATTTACTTATCTGAGTATTAATACTCTTCCAAACTGCTTTGATGGGAATCAAATCTTTTGGCAGACCAGGCCAGAAATCAAATGGAGCTAATAAGAGCAGGAAGAAATTCAAAAGCAGTGTCCAATAAGGGGGTTGAGATTGGGATTGGTTTTGTTGGCTTTGGTTGATATTTTTGGAGGTGTCTTTTTATGCACAATGCATTTTGGTTACCGCTTGTTTCTAAGCGGTCAAGCTTCATTAGAGAGCAAAACAGAGCCAGGTGTATTGTTAAGTCAAACACTCACAAAATCCAAAGTATGCATGATCTCCATCATCAACACAACTGGAAGTTACATCAGTACATCCTGAAGGGACTGCAGGCTCCCCAGGGCACAGGAATTTAGCCTGAGAAGGGAATGTTTATAGTCAGTGCAAGGCAGCAGAAGGTGTCCATGTTGGACCCTGCAGTCTCCTCATCATACCAGTGCCCTGCAGAATGTGCAGCTGACATACCACAGCGGCTTTATCCAGATCTTTCTTGACACTATAAAGCCACTTTTTTTGGCAGCCCGTTCCAGGAATCCCTCTATAAACCTATCCTGCTGGACTGGCCAAGCCTTATGGGATGGTTGCAATGAAAGAATGCAGACTCACTTGGTGAACATACATTTTTAGCTTTGCTTTCTTCAATGTTTTAGGAACCTGTACAGCCAAAAAAAGAGAAAAATCTAAGTTTGGCTTCAAATGGTGCTGGCAACACATTGTCTAGGCCAGCAATGCTATTTCCTACACTTTTTTCATCAGTCACATACATGTGTGTGAATATGTGCTCATAAAAAAGAAGGGGAAGCAGTGGCAGAAACAGAGTGGTACATCTCTGCCAAGGAACTCTAAATCATGAAATGAATAAAAAACAAACTTGGAACAGGCCTGACAGAGAGCATATTTTCGCAGACTCAAAGGAAAACCTAAATGACAATTTTATGACTGTGGTAATTTTTCAAGTGACATACGACAAGAGGGTATTGTGGGCTCCCACAAAACATTTAATGCTCCCACTACACAGGGAAGAGAATGGCTGGAATAGCTCCTCAGCCTCTGGTAGCACTCAGCTCTTTGCTGCTCAGACACCGATGTGAATATCTGCAAGAAAATGTTTGCCCTGCTCCTAAGGAGGATATTTCTGAAAGGCAGATTGACTTTTCCTTCAAGATGTCTCTAGTATCACACTGAGGTTTTCTCTCTAGTAACACACTGAGATTTTCCACAAAGAGGGTCTCGTTCCCCAGGTTGGGCATATTGGACAAGCCATGTGTTCCAATGGCTACAGGGAGACTCTTGCACAGCAACAACTTCATTTTTTTCTTAACCACTGATATATTGACCCAGAAGAGTACCAGTAGTTGCATTCCATTTTTGGGAGGCCTCATTCTCATCACATGCTCAGAGATAGGACCCATCCACCCTTTTTAACTTTGATTATACAGCTCTGAGCTAGATTTTCCTCAAGCTGTATTTTGGCCAGCCAAGTGGCTTTTGAGTGTTCTGCACAGAAAAAGGGTGTTCATAATCCTGTAGTAGCTGTACTCAGGTCTATTTACAAAAGAGCTTAGACAACACCACTCTCATACTCTGTGTCTTGGTGAGGAAGCTGAACACCTGCCTCGGAGCACAGTCATTTGCTCTAAAACCATACAGCCAGCTGACCTAATCACTCAGCTGTGTATTTACTGCTGTAGAACTACATACTCAGAGACCTTTTACAGAAAAATTTCTTTTGCCACTGTTACAAATGCTCAAATCTCCCAGCATTTCCTTGTTAAACCACACCCTGTTCCCCTTTTCATCCAAGCCTTACCAATCTCAACATCCAAAGGCTGTTCTAAGGGAGAAAGTTCTTCAGAGAGAGGAGAAAATGTATTTTCATTTTCTATCCATCCTAGGGTAGCAGTTGGTTTGAGTTCAGCAAGGTAACATTAGTAAAGTCTTATATACTGAAACATTTGTTTAAACCAGGAGAGGCTTACACATTCAGCATTTGCTGAGTCTGGTCCTTATTAGAGAGCTTTGCAGAAATACTAGTCACACATACAGATTGTGCATTTTAAAATTGAAATGACAGACTGTGTCTGATGTTGAAAACTTTGCTACCTTGCTCGTACAGTAGTGTTCATACAAAAGTTTTTTTTTTAATGTGCTTGATTTGCATAACACCATTATGAGTTACACTGTTGCAGACTCCTTTAATAACAATGGGGTGCTGTGGATTGACATGATCACTTATTATAGCTTCAAATAATATGTAAATAACATTTAAATGGCTTCTCCCAGGGCCATTACTGTCAGTCAAATTAATACCTATATTTTGGCTTCTCATTTTTATGTCCATAGCTAATATTAAGAAATAAAAAAAAAAGCAACTTACACACAAAACCTGTAACATGCAGCTCTTTTGCTAACAATCTGGTTTAAACTGCTGAGAAAACAACAGAACTCCATTGCAATGCCAAAGCCATAATTTTGGTTGCCCTGTTACCCTCAATCCCATAAAGATTAGGATAAATTTTGTGTCAGAACAACCAGTATTAATTTAGCAGCATAAAAAGGATGATATACAGAATTTTATCATCAAGAGGGGAATCCTACAGTACTCTCAATAATGCTTATCCTGTAAATTTAACGTGCATTTTCATCACCACATCTGAAGGTGATTTATAAAACTGTATGATGGACCACTAGAAGGGGCAGCAGCACTAGGGTACAGACACCAAAGGGGTCTCAACAATTTTTCATTAGCATCTTGTGAAGACCTTTACACAATATTGTGGCGGAAGGAAATGCTCTCCTTGCAGACTCCACACCCACCTACAATGCCTTTCATAGCCAAAACTACCCAGACACTGATCACCTCCATGCTGAAGGTGGAGTGAGTTATGTGTTCAAAGCAGAGGGACTTCAAAGAGGCACAAGACTCACAAACACAGCCAGGTCTCCTGCAGGTGCAGCTGCTGCGTGCATATAGTCTGTTCATGTGTGAAACACAGCAACACAAAATCTATTGTCTGTCACAGCCCCTGTCACAGCTGAGAGAGCCACAATACACAGAGTATCACCATACAACTTCAGAAAGCCTTAAGCATTTGCCCACACAGAGTAACACCTTACCACATCAGAAGGCTTCAAGCATCTGCCCACACACAGTAACATGAAGCCTTCAGAAACCTTCAAGCAGCTGCCCTTCTTGTTGTTTAGACCAAACTTTTATATCCCTCACATTCATGCATTGCACCTGTGTGCCCTTTGTTCCCTTTGGTGGCTGGTCAGTGCCCCTGGGCACTCCATGGCTCATTGCTGTCAATGCTGTTCACTTGCTTTTCACAGCTATAGCCCGCTGGGGAGGAGGCTCAGCCACAGCCCCATTCCCACTTACCACAACCTGTGTACCCAGTCCTGTTTCATGTAAAATTGTCTTTTTGCAGCCGTGTCCCTTTCCCTGTGCCTATCACACAGGTACATATGCAGAAGGAGTCCCAACAGCACACAGCACATTGGGCTGCTTTCTTCCTTCTGGAAGAAAATTGTCCTTTGCAGTACAATTGTGATGCTACAAAGATCCTGTAAAGTACCAGCACCACATAGCAGAGCCTTGGCTTCACCCAGCTTGCAGGGAAACAGCTCAGTGTAGGCAGATGTGTCCAGTCGTGGATGTCTCCAAAAGGGAGAGATTATTTTTGAGGGATAGATTTAAAATTAACACCACAATAAAAACATTATTATGTCAGTCATCTTTACTCTGCAATATATTCATAAGCAACATTCAACCTAATACCTGTAGCTAATACCACCACGAAAAAACCAACCAACCAACCAACCAACCAACCAACCAACCAACCAAAGACTTCCTCACTTACTGAAGAGGAAAAAAACAATAAAAAGTAACAAGTCCGTGTCTTAGTCAGATTTCTGCCATAGAGAGCCTGTTTCTTGGTTTCTCTATTTCGGGAGGAGTAGCTACTTTTTTCTCTTGTGAGAAAATCACAGCTCAATCACAGCTACAGTTTCTCAGAGAGAAATTTTTCCTCTACCCTCAGAAAATATGGTTTTACTGACAAGCCTCTTGGCACATCCCCAGGCAGGAGGGAAAAGGTGGAGTGATGGGCTGTTAAACCAGCACCTGAGAGCTGCTCAATGTCTTCTCTGCCTCAGGGTTTTTTATATTAACCCCAAGCAAACCATTTGACACTTTGTGTGCTTCAATTCTCCACCAGTAGGGTTGTCTCCTCCATGCAATAAAAAGGCTGTGAGGTTGCAATGCTGACCTTGAGGTGCTCAACTACCATTTAATGAGTGGCCTTATCAGTAACCAAGCTAAACAGCAACAGTTAAATGATGGCTAAAGCTGTGATTTGTCCTTTGCTGTCCATCCCCAAAATGCCTGCTGAAGCAATGCCAACTAAGCTGACCTGTCCTTTTCATCAGAATAAGACCTATGTACGTGGATGAGCAGGACTAGAATGAAACAATTAGAAAATGCAGCACACCTCACATATGTCCTTATGTAGGAAAGCCAGAAATATTAGCATAATCTCAGTGTGCTCTTTTAGCATTAGAATTAAAACTGGAGAGAGGAGGCAGAGGGAGCCTGTTGTTAGTGCAGACAATTCAGCCAGACAACAGTTGGCCTTACTAATTAGCAAAACAGTGCCACTTTAAGAGCTCTCTTTGGGTAATCCTCAGGGAATTTCAGAAATCAAGGCAGCTAATATGCTTTCTAGAAAAGCTGGCAAGAGCTAAAACCTGCACAGCCAAATACCTATGTGCAAGGAATCACTATCAAGAGCAAGTTCCATGCTGAGAAAAGCCTGGATTCATTCACTCATTCATTCATAAAAAATATTGCCTGCCTGCAGGTTCTGCTGCAGGTCTCCTAACTGTTGTGTTTTGTTTTGTTCTGCACTCTCCTTTCAAGCTCTTGAAAGTGGATGATTATCAGAAAGTAACATTTTTAATGCGCATTTCTTGCCCTGTTAAGGAAGAAAACTCAGAAATGAACTTCCTAAGCCCAGGCATGAGAACAGAATTAAATAAACCGGCTTCATTCCTCTCGAGGGGCTTCAGAGAATTTTGGAAAAGAAAAGAAAAGAATGTGAGATTTTTTTAAAAGCCTGGAACTGGGCTTAAAAATATATCTTGCTGGCTATCAAAACTGCATCATTTAAGTAAATCTAACCCCTTGTTTCTGTGCTTATCCAAAGGATGTCTCTGTTCTCCCACGCAGCAGCCTGGAGCCAGCCCCCACTGCAGCATGGGGCAGCTGTGTGCTGTTCATGGCAAGTTAACATGCAAGCCAGGCTTCCAGCAGGTCCCCAGCTCTATGTACTAAGCTGGAGATGAAAGAAACAATTCTTCTGGGAAAAGCTGTGTACTTCATACTGCATTACGCTTACTTCAGCCCATATTAGGTTATTTAAGGCACTGCTGATTATTTAGCATAATGATTCAACTAAGGGCATTCATTATAAGGCTGTCTTGGAAGACATAAAGATCAGGTCTCCTGTACAGGGTATTTTGGCTCTATAAAGCATATGATGGCTGCAGAGAAAGATATGCCCAAAGTATAGCATACAAGAATAATAACCTAAATGTTGAAAGCATATTAATATTTCATCAGGGGAACCAGAGAAACTGGAAAGCACTAGGGGCCCTGTCACATGATAATTATTTGATAGGACACTACATCCAGACACAGGGATAATTCTCAGGGTTTACAACTGCTCTATTTTCATTGGCAGGCCTGGCAGGCAGCACTGGACACACTGACAGCAGGAATTTTGTTGTGGGAGCAACTCCTGAGTAATTAATCTGGGTCATGGAAGATCTGGTTTCAGAGAAGTCAGGCTCCTTACTAACACTACTCTCTAAGCTAGGTGTCCAGGCCAGTTGTCCCATTTCTTCTGTTCATGCAAGTCAAAGGATTGCTGCCTGCTACAGAACATAGTGGATTGAAATAATTTGTTCTGAATTAGGCTGCCACAATGTTTTGGTTTTGTCCAGCCCACTCATAGATGAATTGTCAAATGCTAAAAATGTTCTGAGATGTAGGATAGGTGTTTGGATTTAAACACCCAAACTGGCCAGCCTGACAAGCCACCAGGTCACTCAGAGGGCTGAGTTCAAGCTTCAAGCATGAGGCTTGTACAGCAGCTTAGTGGGAAAAAAGGTACAATCCAGAGGTTTGCATCACAGAAAATAACTCCTCAAAAGAGCCTGGACTATGATTCATCAGACATCCACCCTTTTCCCAGTAACAGTACTAAAAGGTGCCCAAAAAGCCTCAGAAGGTGATGCTAGAAGACGTAAAATAGCAGGAAAGATACCACAAAAGCCTAATGTTGTGAAAAAAGCCTGATGTTTCAGTCCTTCTAACCCACAGTTAAGGAGACAGATTATAACATTAAAAGTGAGAAAATTCAGAAACTGAAAAATTCAAACCTGAAAAAGAGCAAATTGTTTTGAAGAACTTAGAATTGTACTAAAATCTTATTGTCATGGGACTTTATAAAGGCCAAGACCACAGCAAGACTGAAAACAGGGTTGAGAATTTACCTGGTTAAAGAGAACCTCTGCTATTGCTGTAAATGCTACTGCTAACTTAGCTTTTGAAAGGGAGAGACCATACAGAGTGCTTCAGCATTTCACCAAACTTTAAATATTTAACATGTTATCTTCATCTCCATTCTAGGTGCTTACACCATGCGTGTTGTGTGATGTTTAAATGTTTCAATAACAGTATTTTCCTTTGTTTCTTGAGGTCCCTAGGTGAGGCTAGGCTTGACCCAAAACTGAAGTTAAGACAAGTTGATCTCATTTCACTATTCATCTTCTACAGTCCTGAGTAAGGCATTGAACCTGTCCTTTCCACTTCTGTGCAGAGTAGCAAAGTCAAGCTTTGATACTATTTTAATGGGTTTTAATTTCTGGAGCAGAAATGACCACTCACAATGTTCTTCCTCTTAGTATCTCTATACTTATTCAACTTTTAAATGAATTAAATGGTTAAACTAGCAGCCTGGAGGTTTTTCTTTGTTTCTCTCATGTATTTGTTGCATATATTGGAACACACATAAAAGCACAGAAGTATATGTGCCACATTGTGTCACATCAAAACATTGCCTTTCCTTGAAACTCAGACTCAGCAGTCTTTTTTTTATATATATATATATATATATATATGTATACACAAATAAAAATAAAACTGCCTGTGAACAGCTTTCAGGCATCAAAATGTCTGTGGTCAAGTGTCATCAAACTTGAATCACCAAAAAAAGAACTTTTTTCTCCTCTCTTTCCCACACCACCAAAATACATTAATTAAAATTGTGTTTCCTTCTCCAGTGTGAGCTCATCCCCTCATGCCACATTCTGACCTTCAGAAAAAAGACTGATTCTCTGCCCCAACAGCCTGCTACATAAAGCCCAGATCTCCATAAAACTGTTTTCTAATTGCTCATCAATGATCACATTTATCTCCCAGGCAGGCCAGGCTGCAATGGTTAATAGTGTAAATGGTGTCTAGCACAACAAGGATCGAGGTTTATTTCATAGATATCAGGATGGAAGTCTACATAAGTTTCAGTAACATGAAGTTATTATTCACACAAGTTTTTAAGCCTGTTAACAAAATTCATTAGAACTTTGAGGTTTTGGAATAACAACCCATTGAAACAAAGCAATAAAGAGGATAGCCATTGCTGCCAAAGGGAACTTTACATATGGTTAAAGCAATGACATGATCAAGTAGGAGAAGGTTAACATGAGGCAAAAGTTGAAAAATAAAGAGTTTAACTTAATTCCATTCCAGCAAAATGAATTCTTAAAAAAAAAAATTAAAATCTCACATTTTCCAGTAATTCTGAATCAGTTACATTTTTACAGTATATAAATAATTCTAATTATGATCTTATAAGGTCAGCCTTCCTGCATGTTGGCATTTAGAAAAATGTTAAATTAAATTGTCTACATGCACTGGAAACATAATACAAAGAATGATCTGAAAAGCCAGGAGCAGGAGGCCAATATGAGCAAAGCTCTTATGTAATGTCTGACAAAGCCCAGTGCAAGTGCAGAACTAGAGCTCACATTTTCCTGGGACCATTCTTTTTTCAAATGAAACAAGAATCTAAGTCCATAAATAGACTCTTCATGTTGGAAGAGTGAACAGAGGACTTGATGCAGATGTACCACTGGATTAAGAGAAAATCCTAAAAGAAATGTATCAATGTCATGGATAATTAATTATAACTCCTCATCTACAGATGGGAGTGGCTGTGTTTACCAGCCAGGATTCCCAGAATACCAGGGGGCTGACAAAGAGCTGAGCAACTTCTCTGCCTGTTCACCTACTTATTTGTGACTTATCTATGTTACAAACATGTGGCTTTAACTTATTCCCACTGGGTTAAAAAAAGTAATTGCTGTCAATTCTTGTGTTTATTATTATAAAACCTGTGATATCTACTGCTATTTTGTAAACTCCAGTCTTGGAGGTTTTGTGATTACACCTAAAATTAAGGAAGGTCAAATAACTTCTAATCTTAACTATTTCAGAGAATAAAGTGAAAATGATTAACCAAAACGTAGATGTAATATTTGTAAATATCAATATTTTGGGGTGTCTTGGTTTGAAGGCCAGGTGTCTGCTAAGAAGAGCAGGAGCCTCCCTTGGAATGGAAAATATAATCCCCTTCCCTCCAAATTATTATAACTTAGAACTTAAGAAAACTTCTTTTATCCCTCCTAAGTACCCAGCCACTATTGTCTTTCAGCAACAAAAAATGGGAGAAAATTCTCTAAGAGAAAGAAACCAAAGGAGAAGTCCTAAACACCAACATGGAGATACGAATAATTGTGCAAAATCTTCATATAAATCTTACCAAATGTACAACACTGTGCTTTCAGATCACCTGTAGCTTTGAATATACAAAATTAGAAAGAATATTAATCTTTTAGTATCTTTGTTATCATGCACAACATGAAATACTGAATTACACGCATAGATCTTCTCCCTAAAAATATTATCTAAGAAAACTTACTCACTTTTAAGGTGCATTAAAAAAAAATCCCTCACAACAGGAGAGGACATTTTTCTTGATGTGAATAGACTCTGGTTCTCTTAGCATATAAAACATTAATGTCTGCTGTGGGGAACCAGGACACTGAGATTTTACCTTATGTGGTATGGAGTTTCTCCCACTCCTCTAAGTACAAGCTGTGTGCAAAAAAAAAAAAAAAATCCAAATAAGTAAAAGGTTTGCTGAACTCCCTGTGGGCACCTACTTGAGCTAAGCAAAAGGATACACATTGGTAAGATCAAGGTTCCACGAACCTGATTGCCATTAGGAAAGTCTCTAGAATAACTTGAAATATAATCCATCAAGTGGAAGCATAATGATAACTGGAGTGCTACCCTCGTCATTCAAGTCTCAATTTAATTAGCAGATATGGTCATTCACTGACAGTACTTGATATCTGAAGTTGATTAGAAGAAAAGGAAAAAGAAAACTCTGCTCAAGTGCTTCACGTTAGAAGAATCCTCTCTTTCTCAGAGAGGATATAACAATACACTTTAATTTCAGGTGCCAATAGCCTCCAAAAATGTTTAGGTCCTTCAACTAATATGTTAAAAATGTAATCAGCATGAGACAGGTGCCTAAGAGCAAAAGGAGCTCAACCAAGTATAGTGCCACAATGATAAGAATTCACGTGGAAATATTTCAGGAACAAGATTTTGCAACTCTGTTGAAAAATTAGCAGCATCTTTCCACTCAAACTCTCCTGTTTGTTACATCTTTGGTGTATCTCAGCTGTTCAGTTCTGGAAGTGACCTGACATCCAAAGAGCTCATGTACAGCTAATGTCCAGTGCTTACTGATAAGCAGTTTGAAATTCTACCCCAATTTCAAGCTCACCTGCCCATGCTGCTGATGAATTGTAGTCCCTTGGCAGACTAGAGGAATGGATGATGGGGGCACCCAAGGAGCTTCAACAAATTTGAAGATCTAAGCCCAGGCCACCTGGGCTAGTTGGCTCAACAGAACTGCTCCAGAAGCAGTCAGCCCAGGCTCTCATCTGTCAGATTTACAGGTGGAAGAACACCAAACCAGCCCTACTTAAGGAATTGAGTATGTGCCTGGGATGGTTTGAGTCGGACCCCAAGGCCAGGCTCAAGGCACTTCTTCACAGCAGTATAAAGCTAACTGCTAACACCAAAATTAAGTATACAGTATGGAATAGGATACTAAGGAAACCAGCACAGGCTGTGTAGGATCATCCTCATTTTTCAGGCAGGGTAAAAAGAGTCAAAAATTGTTGCTACAACCTGCTGAACCTCACATTGCAAAACTTTGAGTCCCAGATGAGTGGCAGGGAAGCACAAATCTAACATGGATTGTCTTGTTAAATAAAGAGATGCAGAATGGCTGAGGCAGATCCATTCTGTCCACCCAAAAAAATGAAAAAGCATACAAGGCTTTGTCTGTGCCTGATTCACTCACTGAATGAATAGCACCTTGACAGCTGAATCCCTCCAAAACGATTTTGAAGTCACAGGGGTGGCCCTGGCACCCTATGGGTGTCCCTGTCCATCCTCCAACCACCCAAAAACCAGCAGGGTCCCAAACACTTCCCCATCATAACAGGAAACATAAGAAGACCAGACTTTCATGTGAATGGACATTGAAGGAACAAATGTGACAGCAAAAAAAAATATCTGCCTACTCACCAGGGTTTTTTTAAAATAAATAAGCAAGAGGGTATTTGGGAGTGACAGCAGAGTCAATTCTTGTGCCTAAAAAAGCTGTGGGTGTTACGGATTCTGCCCTGCTTCCTCCTCCAAATCCTTCCTACCTCAAGGCCTGATCTGCACCAGTGGGAATAACTACAAGTGCTGTGAGTGTACAAGTGCAGCCCTGCCTTTAACTCACAAGGCAGTTCTAGAGAACTCTATGTCCCTCAGCTTCAGACAGTAATTTGTATATTATTGTATAGAGGGGTCAACTTTAGGCAAGCATTAGATTATTTATAACTTCAAATAAGTTACTTTGCAAGCTCATTTGCCAGACTTCCATATGAGGCAGCATTTGATAGAAATATGGAAAATGGCCTGAACTTTAAATGGCAAACAGATGAGAAGGTCCAATGAAAATCAAACACTTTTGAAGGCTATGTGTTTTCACAGGGAATATAAATGCGATTTTTAATTGACACTGACTTCAGCTCATGGTAACATTTTGGGTGATCTCAATTAGTGGGGTTACAAAAAACAGTAAAGAAAGGAATTTGATTATGGCTAGCCCTGGAAAAAGGGATCTGGCATTCCCTACTTTTCTTAAATGAGGGAGTAATCTCTTTTGTAATATAACTATCCAGTTGACATATTTTTGCAGTCACTGGGCATAGTAGGAGCTTCTTAATGCCAAACATGCTAAGTTTTGTCCTATTATCTTTTAATCAATTTTGGATTTTGATCTCTAGTGATTTGAACAGGTCTGAGTGCAGAGGTAGCTCAGGGCTCTGAAGAAACAGGTTTAACTGGCATTTCCCATAGATACCTGTTACTCAACTGTGTATTACTTGGCTTTTCTGAAATGTAACCCCCAACTGCACAAGTGGGGATATATCCTTTCAGAGGGGTAGGTGAGAATAAATATAGTGAAGGACAAAATGTACTCATGTAGTATGTTAGGCACTAAGACTACCTGGAAGGTATTTATTTCCCAGCTGGCATCTGCCCATGTAGGAGTAACCAAAGTTCACTGCTTCTCATTCAGAGCTTCACTCAGATCATCAAACCGTTTTAAGCTAGGAGTTTAAAGCATTTCCACTAACAAAAATTAAATATGATTTTCTGGCTCAAGATGGATGGGCATGATTGTTTTATTGCAGTTACAAAATCCTTTGGGCAGAAGCAGTTTCAAAAGAAAAACATCTTATTCAAACAGCTTACACACAAATGCACCCACCAAAATATTTTTTTTACCTGTGCCAGGAAAGCCTTTTGTATCACATTTAATATATTTACCAGATCTGCATTAAGAAGTACTTTTTATTGGTTTACAATGGACAAGAAAATTGTATCTTATTGGTCAGTTTTAATACCATCATTTTCTAAGAAAGCTGTAGTACCTACACAGAGAGTCTAATATTAGGTTTACAGAAAAAAAAACTCAAGTCCAAGGTCCTTTTTCTACTGTTCATGAACCTGTGAATATTTATCATGTCTAGTTGGGCCTTGATATCAAGGCACTGAAACCCAGCAGAATCTGTGACGGACTAAAACTGGTTTAGTTGGCTAAAAAAGCTAACGAAATAACAAAAAAAAATCATCCAAAAATAACAAAAAGAAACTGGTCTCTTTTCAGGGAAGGAAAGCTCTTACAGTCAGTTTGAACATGAATGGAGTAATTTTTTCCTCATCATTGTTCAACTATCCTCTTCCCAAGACAGGCATCCTTTAGTGCTTTGTCTTGGGGATAAGTGTTAAAAACCAATGAGGAACACTGAGATGAAGCACCTCCACTCTGAACAGGAGCAAGGCTTTCACCCTTTTTTCCTTTCCCTCCTGCTGCAGCCTCCTGCTGATGCCACAGAAAGACCCAGCTTAATACATCCTCCTAGACCTACACTCTGTCTTCCCAAGCAACAGACAGAACAGGCTTTTCCTTGATGCTGTAATTTTGGTGGTGGTGTCCTTGCATTTCCTCCTATGGCTGTACCTTTACACTTGAGGCTCCTCCCCAGGCTCACCTAAGAAGGCTGTTGCTCATTTGCAGCCATCAGATGGTAGCCACCTACCATTTGGGAACTCAGCTGGCACAAGTGCAAATGTAAAAGGCACAGAGATACACTGCCATCTTCATTTCCAGATGAGTTGGAGATTTAGGGAAGAAATGCAATTTTTCAAGACACACACGGATTGTCTCCCTTTTTTGCCCTTAAGTCATTCCCTACATCAAAACTATGGCAAGGTTCAAAAGAATATGGGGTATATTCATGGTTGTGCAAATCCAGCACTTATTTACAACTAAAAAAAAAAAAAAAAAAAAAAAACAAAAAAAAAAAAAAAAAAAAAAAAGTTCCTTCCCCCTAATTTCTCCACAGACATAGCAGTCAAAAAGAATTCGAGAACCTCAAAAAAGGACTCCAAAAAAGGCCCCAAAACAACATTCTTTCTCCTCTCACAAACACAGTGGAGTATTTACCACCTACAGAATGTGTACAAAGAACTGATGAGAAATCCAGAAGCAGTGGAAGTACCCTTGTTAAATATAGTGTCTATTGGGAATATAAGAGTTAGACTTGCTATTCATACAGCTAATGCTTCATCACAGCAGATCCTTTTCCTTTTTTGTATGAATTTGAAAGCTAGGAGATAGAATATCAGAACACCATGCTTTGGTGTTTTGAACTTATTTTTCTCATTAGGTTGTATGCTCCAGGATATAGTTAGATCCCCTAGAGATTTATCGTCTTTTGTACAACAATCAAAGGCCTTGAAAGGTGTATAAGTATTAGTTTTGAAAACACATATGGCTTAGAACAAAGAGAAACAGGCTGATCAAACAGCAGGGGCAATGTACAGGAGTTAATAATACCAAATAATTCTGAGCAGCAGCCAGTTTTCACAAAGCAAACATCTCAATGTGAATACCATATTGTCAATCAGACTCAGTCATTTTCAGATGTAATGGGAAGTGGAATACAATATCTACATCTGATATATGAACACAACTGTAAAGAATCAATACCAGCTGGCTGCAAAGCATTTGGTCATTTAGTTAGCAAAACCAGGACATTCACACAATAAGAAACAGTCCAGACAATATGGGAACCTCAGATTTTTCAACATATCATTTGTAGGGCAATTTTTAAAAGAGGAGACAATGTTTCAGCAATGCTTTATCAATAAATCTGAATGTAGGCAATAACCTCAATAAGGGCCAGGGGTCGAGGTGGAATCTGTGTTCCTCTAGGAAAGGTTTATGCCTTCATATGTGTTACATTAGAGTCCAAATTCAGAGCTGTGTATGTGGGTCCAGTGCCAGGTCTGGGTTTGGCCCTGCATTTTCTCATTATGTTTGTCACAAGATATCAGAAGTAATCATACCACACAGCACTATAAATGCTAATAAAATAAACCAGTGATTGATGAAGAACTTTATCCTGAAGCATCAGCTATCTTTACTTCTGTTTCATAGATACAGCAGCATTAATTGTTTCCATACTGACTTAACTCTGTTTTGCCAGAAATTAGCACCGCTGCTATTTACTGAAATTTGATTTCTATGCCAATGCTTTCTTTTCCCTTCTTTCTCTTCTTTCTCCTGAAGTCCTGGTCACATTATTTACCTTCACTTATGTGTTGGTTTGACACAGACTGGTTTTTGGTAGCAGGGGGGCCACAGGGGTAGTTTCTGTGAGAAGCTGCTGGAAGCTTCCACCATGTCCAACAGAGTCAATTCCTGATGGTTCTGAAGATGGATATGCTGCTGACCCAATTAGAGAGGTTGGTTGTAGCAGGCCCAGGGCCTGCAAGGCCTCCTTGGCGGTCAGAAGCCTGAGCTAGGAAATGCCAAGTCACGATGACTCGGGCCTTAGAAGCCCCTCTCTGCCGCCTTTCAGTCGCTGCTTATCTCTCTGTAAGCCTATAGGTCACTTTCCCCTGACCCTTACTATTGGACAATTTCCAAAACCCCTGTAGGGTATAAAAACCCCTAATTCTGCCTGGTTTGGCAGAAGAGCTGTCACTGAGACCCTTCATGGAAGACCCTAATAAAGAATCCTGTGGAACCTTCATACAGCGCTTCTCCTCTCTCTCCCTGCATCTGCTGCTGTGGCCCAAGCAAGCCAAAGAGCTGATATCACAGAGAGCTGATAATCACTAAGAGCTGAAATCACTTAAGCTTCCTTGGCTGCCTGCAGCTGGGAATGGCTTGGGAGATGGGACACTGTTCTGAGCCTCCACTGAGCTATCCTGGCCATGGCAGTCCCCCACGGCTGGAACCTGCCGTGATAGTTGGTACTGCCTCTGTGCTGACATATTTAAGAAGGAAATCAAAACAGTGTGCATGCAGTGTTTTTCCCAGCAGTGGCAAAGCGCCACTGCCGCTGAGGGCCGTCCCCAGCGTGGCGTGCCACAATGCACAGCCATGGCCACTGCCATCTCAGGGTGGCCCACAGCGAACCTTGCCTGCCTGGCCACCCCTAGCCAGCTGCACTGCGGGTGAAAAGGGCAGGAGTGGTGGCTTCCCCTTCCCAGCACCCCGTATGAGCAGAGGCATTAAACAGCACCAGCACCACGGCGGCCGCCACTGCCCGCGCAATGGTGGTGGAGCCGCCTGACTGGCAGGAGAAGGATGACGAGCAATTCCCCAACAAGGAACCTAGATGGGACCAACTTCTCGACACTGTGGGATCTTCTAAGAATCTTTGAATTAGTGGAACTTCTTGAAAATGGCTCATACAAGCAGCAGTTTTTTTCTGGTCAGAGAAGAGGAGGAAGTGAGGACCTGTGAGGGAAAACAACATGGAGGCACCAAGGTCAGTGGAAAAAGAGAGGGAGGGAGGAGGCGCTTCAAGCGTTGGAGCCGAGATTCCTCTGCAAGCCGTGGTGAGGACTATGGTGGTACAAACTGTCCCCTTGTGCAAGTCCACGGCAGATGCAAAAATCCATTTACACCTGTGGAAAAAGTGTTCATGCCAGAGCAGGTGGATGTTAGAGAAAGCTGCAGTCTATGGGAGACCTGAGTGGAGAGAGAGGACTCCTGCTTCCAGAGATAGAGAGAGAGAGGGCCCCTGCTTCCCAACTAGAGTGGCCTATCTTTAGAGAACTGCACCCTGCAGACGAGTGACCCACAGCACAACAGTTTTGGGAAGACTGTTTGCCCATGGGAGGGACCCCATGGCATACCAGAGAAAAGATTCCTCTCCCTGAGCAAACAGAAAAAATCTTGAGTGGCAGACTGACCAAGATGCCTACACCCCATCTTCCTGCGCTGTCACTGGGAAAAAGGGAGGGGCTGAGGGGAAAAAAGGTGTTTTAAAGGCTTATTTTACTTCTCATTATCCTCCTCTGACTCTGTTAATAATAAATTTACTTTATACCTTCATACCTTTAAATTTAAACCAGTTTTGCCCTTAGAGTGTTTTTCTCCGAGTCCTTATTTCAACTATGAGCTCTTTGGTAATTTTTTTCCCCTGTCCTTTGCCCAGCTGTAGCAGGAAGGGGTAAGTGAACGACATTTGTGGACACCTGGCATTTGGCCAGTATCAAACCATGACAACCTGAAAAGCTGGATAAAAGAAACTTCATGTCAGACCGCCTTCCCCAAGCCTTCCCACTTGCAAATTAGGCAGCACTCTCGGTGCTTTGAGAGCTAACAAGCTCTTGAAAACCTGGGAGTAGGTTTAGGTTTCTAATGAAGTGTAAATCTAGGGGATGAAGGAATTGTGTCATCAAGTAGGAGAATTTTCTACAGTGGGAAAGGAGCAGCCAGCACTCCATTTTTCCTGTTTGGAATTTAATGCTGCCCTTAAGATCTGACATGCAACTGACACCCAAGAATACACCTGGACTTTGGCTCTCAGAAAAGTCTTTAGGTACAAAGGGCAAAAATAACCACAATGGGCAGAATGCCAACTGGCTGAATTTAGGAAGGAATGTCTGAGTAACACAGGATGTGCTAATACCAAGCCAAGTACTGACTTACAGTGAACTGGCTTAGCTCTAGGAAAACTCATTCAAAAGGCTAATTACACAAGCTGAGGATCTGACCAGCATAATTTTCTAGGCTTTTTTGTTGTTTTTGTTGAGGAAATAATGTAGAATTTCACTCTTTATCTCACATTCTACTCACACACGGTCTTAAAGGGACCTCATATTCCCAGAAAAATACCAAATTTAGTATTTATTTATACAATAAATATGTTTGTGGTCCAACAGCATCAAGAAAGATTGCACAGCCAGCTCTGTAGGGTGACCACTCAAATAGTAGAATTCTGCAAAGTGCTGTCCTGTTCTGCAGTCAGTACCCTCTGTGAGGATGCTCACTATGTAGTAAGAATGAAGAAAACCTCAGACATGCAGCAATGCCTTTGAGATAAAGGATAAACTCAAGTCTTCTGACCTCATCATGGCTCATATTTTTTATTTTGTTTGTTTGCAGTTACAAGAAAAGAGATTAATGGCTATGTCTGCTCTCATGGTTGCTACTATTTTGCCTGCACTTGTTACTTTGTCAGCATCTCAAAATATTAAAGATTAGTCCTTCTAAGCAAAGCTTACACATCTTTATACCTCCTGATGTGAACCAGTACACACTCCAAGAAGTTTGCAGCATCTCAACTTTTCTTCAACTTTTCCTTAACTTTCACATCTTACACTGTCATATACAGACAAACTGTGACCAAGAAGCAGTCAGACCACCTGTGTTCACAAAAATCCTATGGGGAAAAATTGAGTCAAGTGGACTGCCTACCCCCACTTCAAACAGCCTGAATACAAGTTAAATACAGTCCCTTCTACTTGATTTTCATCATACACATGCTGAGCTGTGCCAACTTTCCCAGTGCACTGGAGCCAATGGACAGACAAATCCTAGGCTATATCCCACCCCATTGACTCCAAGAGGCCTCCACACAATCTGTCCCCTGAAACACATCTGGCTACAATTTCTATTTTTAGTTACGCCTGACAAATCCTGAACTGCTGATATCAGAATTTAAAGAAATACATGAAAAACACTCTTTTTCCTTTTAAAACACTGTTCTCCAGGGTCTCCTAGAGATAATAATTACTGCTCTGCTCAGCTAGTGCTGTCATTACATCGCTCAATAAAATGGATCATTTTAAACTCTCAGGAGCATGGGAAGTGCCGCTGCTTCCTTGTGTGAAAGTACGAATGTGTCAGTTTTGTTTAGCAAATATTATATTTCATGTCTTTGCTCTTGGCATTCAGGATCAGTACTGCACCAACAGCAAGGAGGCAAAGTAGACCCTACACATTCAGACTTCTTTTAAAAGAAATTAAGCATGTAAAAAAATCCCCCAAGTAAAAAGCAAACCTAAAAGAAAAGATTTCCCCAGGAACATGCAAAATACAAAAGTCGTAGCCAAAACTGCTTTAAACATTCTGATTTTAACTACTTTAAGGATTCTGATTCTCTGTTACACTGTCAGAAATTGTATCTCACCACTGAATTAGTGGTTCATATAATTCCCGCTGCAGTTGTCAGAAGGTATGGGTGGATCTGACTGTTTTTAGCTTAAGTTGTCAGGGCAATAGCCCACACCCCGCAGGAAAGTGGGGACAGTAAAACAGCCTCAACGCCCCCTACTTCCAGCAGTACTCATTATTTACTCCCCAGTTTTAGTGGCTATACAGTATTACATGTAAAAAGCCTCCTTTAATGGCCCAGACTTGAAAAATATCAATGATCTCCCAAGCCTATTGCCTAGCAGTGGGATTGAAAAAGCCATAGATCTGCAGGGATGATTCTGTGCCAGGATCACAATCTTTGCCTAGTGCACAGTAACACTTGAAATACTATCCTGATTTTCTTTCTTTTTTTTTTTTTTTTTTTTTCAATCTAAACCCTTAAGAACTCTGTTCCTCACAGGGAATATACCATTCCTAAATCAAAGAATCCAGCAGACAACTCACCTCTCCAGGTGTCAAAA
This sequence comes from Onychostruthus taczanowskii, assembly GCF_017590055.1. Lineage (NCBI taxonomy): Eukaryota > Metazoa > Chordata > Aves > Passeriformes > Passeridae > Onychostruthus > Onychostruthus taczanowskii. The sequence continues at coordinate 3,187,091 of NW_024499351.1, forward strand.
GAAGTCACTGCCCTGAGCTGTAGGCCTACTTGGCATCATAGGTTACTCACTGTCATGGTGCTTTCACCTAGGAGTATGTATGGAGCATGTCTAAGAGTGCAGATGAGTCAGCCTCCTTGATGTTGGAGGCTCTCTATGTTCTAAAAAGCCCTTGGTATACAGAACCTTATCTCTCCAATAGATACATTGGTTTGGTTGCTGTTTTAAACTACATAATTTGTAGGTCATGTCCTGGCAAAAATACTCTCATTAGGTAAAAAAAAAAAAAAATCTGAATATGAAGAAAAAAAAAAAAGAAATTTGAAAGAATGAAATGTGGGAGCAGCCTTTATCATTCCCTCTGCAAATCTTCAAGCTTCTCTTCAGAGAAGGAATTTTTCCATCCTTCTGAAAAAGTCTTGGACTCATAACTCTTTGGATTCCCTGGATCTTCATTAATCTTCAGTAAGCATATGCAGAAACCTTGCTCCCTTACACTATTCCTTCTCATGCTCTCCTTTAAGTTCCTACTGACAGCCTACTCCACTCCTCAGGACTCAGCTGAGACCCTGGCCAAGTATTTGGTTTGCCCAGAAAAGATTCAACAGAGACTCATAAGGATTGTGTGCCTTATGACCACAGTCTCACTCTTCTGGGACTACAGAAAGAATCCTTAGGAAAAAGGGGAATAAAAGTATTGAAAGAACAGAAAACCCCCTCACTTCCCTGAGGACTCCTCTTTATCTGGTCAGACTTCAGGCATACAATTCAGTCTCAACAAAATGAAAAGGGGGGGTGGGGTGAAAAACAAGAAGCAGAATGCAGAGGAGAACAATGGATACCAGATACTTTACAGATCTTTCCCACCATGCACTCTTATTTATTCAAAACTGGTGTGCAACACCTGAATGTAATTCTTCAGCCTGCGGATGATATAAGCATCACATTTTCATGCCTGATCCTACCCAGCTGGGCTGGCTCCCTGACAACAGAAGCATTTCATCTTACTGTATAACCCTACTACATCTGCAAAGACAAAGGAGCTGCCATAAAGGGGTTCCCAACCATAACAGGAGGGGAGCCGTGGGGTGAAGAAGAGAGGCAAAACAATAAAAGCAGACATGCTGTACTCATGCTTGATATGAACACACATGCACGCACAATAAAAAAAAAAAAATCAATCAAGAGGATGAAGCGCTTCTCAGATAGGGAGCCTTGCTGCTAACATTACACAGCCTGAACTGGTACCTGCCTGAAAAGAAGCCTGGCAACAGAGCTCAGAGGGACTGAATTTGGGCTGCCAGCAAAAGCATGGATCTGGCAAGCAAGCTTGGGCTCTTTGTCATGAGTCCGCATTTTCAAGATTATTGGGACCAAAAATAGGCTTGGAATCACACTGCACTTCATGGAAGTCTTACCCAACTGCAGAGCAAAAAGGTCATACAAGCAGGCAATAGACTTTAAGACCTAAAATGGGAAAGAGTGGGGGGAAAAGGGTTCTGATATTTTTGCTTATTCTTTTTGTTGTCAGGAAGAGAACAGTTTTTCACTCTGATGCTTTTTTGCAGCATTGAAAGTAAAGTGTATCCCATTTACAATGCCTGGGCAATTACCACAAAACCTGAGGCTTTGTTTTGGTAGTTTGTAAACTTCCGTCTTATTTTCAAATTGTTTTCAATTTAGCATGTGGCAAATAATAATTAGTGATAAGTCTCATTAATTTAATCATTACAGATAGTTTTTTTCTTTACTTAAACAAAATAAAAATTAAAAATTACTGTTGTCCCATCTTGCTTATTTTAGGCCAAGAATCCAAGTCCCAGAGGTCATCTAGTGAGCTTCTAGGAACCTGCTGGGGTACAAATGAGCAACCTGAGATATTAGAAAAGGTAAATACCCCAATGTTTAGAAACGAACAGATGTTCTTGGACATCCAAGTCCCCAACTGACTTTGGAAGGAAAAAGACAGTAGATGAAAAGTTGCGTTAGCACGGACTTTCTAAATCTTTATGTGTCAGGGTCTCTGGGGTTCACTGAAGTTAATGAGAGCACTGGGTACACAGAAAAAGGCAAGACACATCCCTCTGCAGCTGTGGGAGACTGTGGCCCACTCACCGGCGTTTCCTGTGTTCATTTGTTTATAGAATAGAGCTTAGGTTAGTTCAGGAGAGTTCCTCCTTTCCTCCTCCTGTTACTCCTCTCCCTAACCAGATGTGACAATGTTACAACATGATTATCCTGTCAGCACCGCAGGGAGAAATATAAGTAAAATCCAGGGTGAAAGGACAGTCAAAAACAGATCCAATGCAGTACTTCTGAGGTTCAATAGCCCAACTCAGGAAAACAGAAACCTTTAAAGCTGGACTGTGGTTTCATTTACAACGTTCATGGGCAAATGATTACCAACAACTTTTTGAGGTCCTGTTGTATGCTATGGGTAATTCCTACTGCAAGCCATAGGAGGTACCTGCAGCCAAAAGATGGGGTGTAACCTTTGGGGCTGACAAATCACATCCCAGACTGGAAGGACCAGGCTGGGTCAGTTTCACTGTGCCAGTGTCCTTCATTTTTTTGGTGCCACTGGGAAAGACATAACCGGACTGGAGTTGCACTGCTCAAACTGGCTTATAGATTTTCCCTGGCAAGTCTCCCAAAAAAAAGACAAGACACCTGAGCTTTCATACAGACACAAAAAGGATGCACAAAAAGGAATGAATTAAGCAAAAGAATCAGAGGAAAGAGACTGCTTAAATGAAACACCATTAAACATTCACAGTACATAGACGATTCCTTTTCACTGAAAGGCTTTTGCCTCACTTTACCATACTGGAGAAGTCAGAGGTGTAGCATTTATAGAGCAAAATTCAAAAGCAGGACACCTCTCCCTTTCCTGCAGCCTATCAAAGAGTTACAGCTGCAAAATAAACTACAACTATCTCTGCTCACTACATGCTATAGCCAAAAGCATGACACAGATATTATAGATCTCCTCCAATGCTACAAAGGCAATCTACAGCTTTTCCTTCAGATGGGTAAACTGAAAAATACACAGGCATTTTAGAAAAAGCTATTATGTATCTGTAGACCTTTTTTTTTTTTCTCCTCCATCCAAAGACAGGTAACTAGGAAATTGTGCCTAAGATTTGACCCCCCCAAGACACTGCTTCCTGAAGATGAAAAACTAAGAAATATCCATCCTGCTTTACTCTTTGTCTTTTCACCCTGAAAATTCCTGAGGGTCTGCTTCTGGCCTTCTGAAAATAAGTTTCTTCTGTCAGTCCATGGGGGACCAGGATCTGCCCTCAAGTCTCTAGTAAGTATGAGAAGAGCTTTTAAAAATACTGTTGAAAAGTACGGGTTTTTCATGTGGTAAAGAGCAATCTTTGAAGAGTTCCAGCCAAACATGCAGGATTTGGAGGACAGCTATCTTGCTTAAGGGGTCCCCACTAGAGCAGCATTATGTTCTTGCTCAACAATGGTTTCTCCTGGCATGTAGATGGATCTCTGCTGGGGCTGGCAAACAAGTAGTTGAATTCTGAGCTCATATTCATTCAGCTCTCTGGGACCAAACTACAGGAATAGTTTTAAGCCTGAAGGTGGTTCACATAGCACTGCAGTCCTTTCATGTGTCAGCCCTTCTAAGCCACTGATTGCGTGTCTTGAAAGACCCATTAATCCTCAGCGAGTCTCATGCAGGAAATCATCCTCTTTCCTCTCTGTAAAATAAAATACTCCCATTTTAAGGAAAAGAGCGTTGTTGTGCACCTCTGCAGCTAAATATGATGTAATCAGCAGAAAAGCTGTGTGGACTGACTGACAGAGTGTGGCTGGAAACAAGAAAGGGATCCAGGACAGCCAGCTGGGCTACTGGTTAGCAGGAGTGAGATGACAGGGTCAGCTGGCCTTCTGAAAAGGAGAAATTTGATTGGACAATGTGAAAAATCTGAACCCAAGAGGTCTTTGAAGCAGTTCCTACTTGGGCTAAGAACCACACTGGAATCAGTGTTCTACCCATGATAACAGGGACCAAGTTTAAGAAGTTGCAAGGTTTAAAATTGGCAAGACCTAAACCAAAAATGCAGTATTTATACTGGTGATAAAATAATTGGAGAACATAAGTCAGGTACATGCAGAAGGCTCAACTGTTTTTCATTGTAGATAACTGCATTATAGCTGCTTTGAACATAAGCATCCAAAATTAGCAGGAAGCTCTCAATTGCTCTCAACAGACAAGAGGACTGATTCTAGAAAAAGAGCTAGCACTTGGATATTCTCTGCCCAAAAGCATATTTCTGCTGGCTGCAACATTTCTTCTCTCTTTTGCCTGAAGAAATAGGCAATGCAGATGTACCTCATCCTTTGTTTGGGACACAGGCAAGTTGTTGTAATGCCAAGCTGCAATTTGATCCCATCTTCAACAATCCCCTTTAGCTAATCTGCTTTTCAGTATTGTCCTACAATCCGTGAAGCAAGCCTATTGGTAAGGAGGCAGACAGAGGCACAGCTACCAACAATGGTCACTATTTTTGTAGCAGCTGTCACAACCCAGTGATCTTGTGCAACGTAAAGTTTATGTTAGCAACAGGGAAGGAAGAAAAGTAATTTTCCCCAGTAGAAACCAGAAAAAAATAATAGAAATTAGTTTATTCCCATAAAGAAAGTGTATTGACTTTGCAAGATGTCTATAAACCCTGTTGGAAAAGACTTGGTTTCTGGAACACACCCTACACAGACTTCCCTGTTGCAATCAACACAATTCTTTCTCTGGTGTTAATATAGTGACATTCTGCTTTGCTGAAATGTCCCTGGCTGCCTTTCAAGCTCTTGAAAAGACAGCAAAGATTTTGTTTTGATTTAAAACTGTTTTTCAGCACCTTCATGTTGGAGTGCCCTTATAAAAATACCCATAGAGTTTTTTGACAGGGCTGTGTGACCAAGGCACTTAAAGGAAGGAACTAATATTAAAAGCTGACACTCAAGTAGGGACTTCTAGTCTTTAAAAACGTAACTTCTTTTTAGCTCCCTGAATTTTCCTGACACTTCCAACTTACTATTTTTTATTGTATGAAAAGGCTATCTTAACCTCAAATTTGAATTAATAGGTCACCAAGGAATCTAATACTATGGTAAAGCAATGCAAATATCACTACACAATATAGAACTAAAAGAAGTTAAATGAATTATTGATAGTATGTGTTCATAAAATGGTCAAGCTTGCAAGGTTCCCTTAAACTAGTACAATATCATTTTTTTAAACAAAAAAGCAAGCAGTTCTCCAGGGCCCATCATTTCAAGACTAAACAAATCCCTTCCTCCCATTTCCCTTCTATTTTAGAAGTTCTATTGAAATCAGGTATTGAAAATTTGCAGTTGCACACTAAAGATATGAAATTGGCTGACAGAAATGTAACCATGAACAGTCCATCACTCCAAAAATTTACTACTTTTGTTTTACCAACAAATGTCAGATACTGGCATGAGATGATCTTATTCCTGCCAAATTCCACAAGGTTTCCACAAAACATTATCATTGAGATTCCAGCAAACTGTTCATAATAAATAACTCAAAATTGACCTGATAACACAGAAAATATGGCAGGTGATTGAAGTAAGCCGGATCTTTTGATGCAACAATGAATCAGATCCACTGCAAAACAGTGTTGGTAAAGGCAAAGACCTTACACAGCAAAGGACACAGTAGCGCTTTCAATGCTTAATTGGGACAGCCAGGAAGTGATAAAAATGAAAGTTGAAAAATTTGTAAGAAGGAACCACATGGTGGCAGTTCAAAAGTCTAACCATCCTGTACTTAAACAAGGAAATGACTGCAGGTAACAGTTGTGTTTGCTAATGGTGTTCACAGAGGGTTTTCTGAGGTTTGCTTTGCAGAAGAAACTGAGTCAGAGGGACTAAGTAAAGGGCCCAAAGGCACAGGAAAACTTCACTGCCGGGGCCAAATTTATCAAAAGTCCCCTGCAGACACCTGACTTCCAGTCAGACCTTGAGGCCTCTGTAGTCTGTTAGATCTAAAATTATTTCACCCACTGTTATAAAGCAAGGAGGGTTAGAGCTGTCTGTTTTTTCAAAGTATGTGTTTGTTTTGAGGCATTCACATTCTTGGAGTAAGAAAGACTATGAAACCAACACAGGGAAGTGTTTTTCACGCAGTCTAATATAATTTCTCCACTTCTAAATCAGATATCTTTAAATATGCATGTGTGTCATCTTTCAGCATCCAAATCCCTGAAAAATGGGACAGAATCAGAGTTTTGGCAGAAGAATCATGTTTTACCTTGCAGCTTAAAAATAGCTTAGAACTGCTGGTACCCTGCAGGGAGCTCAAAATCTTGTACAAGCATTAGACCACAGACAACAGGATCAAGGGGTGTCACCTTACCTATCTTCTGACTTCTCTCCAGGACCTAGCCCTTTTCTTCACCACTCCTCCACCAAAATTCTCCAGACTCCTGACATAAGAAGCAAATCAAATATCAGCTTCCCTTCCAAAATAGCTGTAATGTAACCCTTGAAGACCTGTTACGGCTCAGCTGTAACTGAAGAAAGAGAACTTATGGGCTCCAAATGCTTAGGTAAAATGTAGGCCAAATTCATAGATCTCTGTTTACATAGACTCTGAAATCTATTCACTTTCTCCAGTTAGATGAAGAGATTTTTTATGAAGAGGGGATAAATCTCCTTATCAAAATATGGAGGACCTATGCAGTTTGCGATATTTCAATGGTTCATTTCTGTTCCATGAAGAATAGGTTTGTCTGGGTTTATAATTTATCATTTTAACATTTCCTGCTAATAGTATCTGATTTTCTTTTCCACAGATGCAATGTGGCCTTCCAAATGCAAATGCCATCTTTTCCCAAATGGAGCACAAAGACATTAACAGCATTGGTCTCAGGATATTAATACTAAGGTTTTGTGGTGTTACAATAAAATGACTTAAGGAGGATTCCAGTAGAGGATTACAGTGGACACCCTACAAAATCAAGGCTGAAGTTTTCAACACACTGTGCCATCACATACAAGTCAGGCAGTCAAGTATCTAGTCATCTTTACTGAATCATGTAAAATAACCAGTCAAAAGAAAGATTACCCAGACAGGCACATTCATTTCCACCATGCAGAGCACAATCCAGCACATTTGCTATTTATCCAAGTACAAGTATTGCATTGCCTTGACTCTACCATAATTTTTTGCCTAACCTGGACCAAATAGACTCTGTAGCTCTTTCCCTGTGTTACAATAATCTAAACCAAAATTGGGCAGACCTGCTTAACCAATAGTCCTCCTGCACATGCAATAAATCCAAAGTCTCAATGACTGCCCCAGCTCTCCTTAACTCCTTGTTTTCTGCTCATAATGCTCATTTTCTTTACTGTAGGAGTAGTTTATGTGTTCATTCCTCAGCACAAGAATGACCACACCAAGTCAGAGCAAGTAAGCAACTCCCACCACCTCCAGCAGTGACCAACAGAGAAATCCTACTGAAGGATATGAATGTGAGACCAGCACATAACTAGTTCCCTACCTCATTCTCCCAGCTTCAAGAATTTTGGTTCACAGAGGACACAGATCTTTCCTGCTTCTCACTGTTTACCAGAGTGGTAGTTATTAATCTTCTGTGTAATCTTCTGGCTGTGAAATCTTCTCCCCTGCATTGCAGCTGAACATGACAGATGAACCTGAGCAGACTTTCAATGCCAGCATAGCTGACAGCAGCACAGCCACATTGGTCATGCCCCATGACAACTCTCTTCTCTTTCCTCCTGGTACCTCTCAGCCACCTCAAGGAATGTCTCTTGGATAGACTGAGGCTAGGGAAACCTGCACTCAAACCTCCTTTCTGTAGTTGGTTTCCTGTGCAAACATCAGCGAGGCAATTTGAGGTCCTGTTTTTTGGCAATGTAAAGATGGAGACTCCTGCACAATTTGAACAAGAGCAGTTTGGCTCCCTCTGGAATCTCTCTAAAAAAGGATGTTTCTCTCCTCTGAATTACAGCTGAAATCCCCTTTGAGTCCTCAGCCTGCAAAACAGCATAAGGCACTGTGCTGACTCTCCAAAGCTGCTGAGGAGGAAAGATATTAAAGCCTTCCAAAGTTCAGTTATGGTGGTACAGAGGTGTAAGTGCCCTCTGTTGCCCTTCCAAAGGCAGATGTGTAAAATGCAAAGTTAGGCAGTGAGTGGCATTTTGACCTGTGAAAAAGCCAGGTCATTTTCATGCATCTCCCTTTGCCACATGGTGAGGAAACAGGCTCTTCCTTTGTACTCCTCGGCCTATAAACAGGCCACTGGGCTACACCTGTACCTGACTTTGGGTGGGCTGACTCCTGCTGACTCCACACAGCACAAACCCTGATTTTTTCACACTTCCACCTGTGCCTTTGCTCTTTCCTAGCTAGGTGTCACAGCAGATAAGCCATTTGCCATGCTGGGGTGGGAGTAGAACAGGAGGGTGCCAAGGGAACAGGGAGAGGGACTTGCTTTAAGCTCATTTCTCCTTGTCCCTAGCCCTGATGGAATTGTATTCTGCACACACACTGAAACATTAGCATCGGCTGATTTGGAAAGAATATTGGAAATGAAGTGATGGCAGAGTAAATGTCAATGCATTCAGTGTGACACAGTGAGCACCAGATCTTAAACAGCTTCATCATTGTGGCATTTACTGTATCCTGAAATAATATTAATCCCACTGTTGTCCTTCTTGATGGAATCATCCATGAATATGGTTTATGGGACTGGCCAAAGTGCTAATAGGTTAAAAGAACAACCTATCCAGTGTTCCACTAAATTAAGGTCGCTTCATGGGATTTAATGAAACAAGTACAGTGTGGGATTTCAAAGGACGTTCCTGTAATTCATGTCTATTTAGGGCTCCTGCTAACCAGAAATCTAATTTCTTTGAGTAAAATAGGTTTTTGTGAAGCCTGGCCATGTGAAAAAACTTTAAAGGGCAATAATCAGAAGACCTCATCTGTAACACTTTGTTATTTCAGATGAGTGTTTTGAAAGTTTGGGGGATGGAGTTATTTAAAAAAAAAAAAAAAAAAAAAAAAAAAAAAAAAAGGACAATGAAAAAAAAAAAAAAAGCCAGTCTGCAAATTAATGAGAGCAAATGTATTACTGCTATTTGTCTCTCAAAGATGCATGAATGTTTAAAGTGAGACCCAGACACCATTAAATTACAAATGGTGTAGACACTTAATAAGCCAGGTACCATCTCACAAAATAAATAAGTTAATTGTCTTCCATATGCCCAAGGAGGAATTGAAGCTCAAAAATTGTGGGCAAATGGCATTACCTAAGGCCACTGCCTCAGAAACAGACCTGTATTTCCTCCCCTTTCCTGTATGTAAATGGTGAATGAAATGAAGAATAGATATGCCACTAGAGACAGCAAAGGGAATAAGAGACAGATAAGCTTTGTTTACTGAAACTAGAATTTGGTCAAAACATCAGATGTCTTACCTGCACCTGTAAAGTTGGCCCTCTAATGACCACCACAGACCAAAATTTTGATCACAGACAAAAACTCACTATTGTCTCAAGAAAACATGGAGTGTTTTCATATTTTGGAATGCTTGGTATTCCCTACAAGTCCAAAACAAGCTAAGAATCAATAGCCACAACAAATTCCTGACTCTTAGATTCAGATCTTGTGTCATGTTTTCAAGATTCCGGAAACAGACTGCCAATATCTGTATTCAAGCCATGAACATGTGCTGTCAGAAAAAGAGGAGGAGGCACGTTGCTTGCATTTTGTACCTTGGTGACTCATCCCAAGGTCTTGAAAACATCTACTGCTAGTGCAGGCTCTTTGGAGAAGCAAAATCAGCAACTTCAACTACATCAGACTTCTGCAAGCTGCAAAATAGCCATAGCTCTCCACCCATGAACTTATGCCCAGTTGGACTCCGCTACAGAAGATGCTGCAGGGATAGCAGTTACTTATCAAAGAATCATGGAATGTTTTAGACTGGAAGGGACCTTAAAGGTCTTCTTGTTTCAACCCTCCCACCATGGGCAGGGACATCTTTAACTAGATCAATTTGCTATGGGGTCCATCCAGCCTGGCCTTGAACATGCTCAGGGATGGGAAGTACTACTCCTCTGCTTTCCAACCTCCCACATGCAGCAGGGAGGAGAAGGCTTCTCTTTGACTTTCCAAATATTTTATTTCCCATTTCATGCCATCCCAACAGTAGTCCTTCAGTCTTGATAAAGCAAAATTCTCACACTTTTTGCCAAGAAATTCCACCTCTGACTTGTCCACAGAATGTAAGAGAACAATTTAGGCAACTTCCTGAAATTTAACATACATAACTTTTAAATCCAGCAGCTCAGTGTTACCAAAAGAAAAGGCACCTCTAATACCTCGGTAGCAGAAATCAGTGACCATATGTGGAAAAAGTCTTTAGATGCCAAGAAATTCCACCTGTGACTTGTCCACAGAATGTAAGAGAACAATTTAGGCAACTTCCTGAAATTTAACATACATAACTTTTAAATCCAGCAGCTCAGTGTTACCAAAAGAAAAGGCACCTCTAATACCTCGGTAGCAGAAATCAGTGACCATATGTGGAAAAAGTCTTTAGATCAGCTACAGATACAGCATGCTCTGCCTGCCAGCCACCACTGCCTGTCCACACACCTGCTTTGGAGATAAGCTCAGTCCTGACTCCTCAGGTCTACCCAGCATGGCACATGAAGACTTCAGGCAGCTGACTGCTTCTTGCTAAAAGGAAGTTTTTCCTGAGCGAAAGGGACAGCCTGCATGCATATGCATTATTAGGATTTCTCACCTTTGGAAGGAATAGGGTTCCCTCAGTCTGCTGCCTTCTCACGGACTCAAGTGTAACAACAGTCAGGCTTGAGGGTTAAGGTTTACAGAAATTAAGTTCAGATACAGGACAAGTGGCAATGAAGGTTGTAACTCGAAAGAAGGTTACCCAAAAAAATTTCATTCCAAATTTTACTTTGCCATATATTATCTTCTTAGTATCTCTAGTGTCTACTAGGCAGAATCCTCAAGGCACACTTTAACCTTTAGAGGCACGACCTAGACTTTGGGTTCACATCCTGTGAGGCAGAGACTGACTGGCAATGAGACCACCATATATCATGTCTGCCTGACAGAATGAAACACACAGCAATCACAAGAAGAATAAAACCCTCTCTTGAATGCGTCTGCATTGTAAAAGAGAGAGGGAAAAGCTTGATTTATTTAAACAGTACTTAACTAACAATAAACACAATGAAACGAAAACAAACTAATGCTTAGCCATTAAAGCATCCATTCAATAGCCCATATGTCATATTGTTAAGACCTTTAGAAGTTGTTTAACAAAATGTTAAATAAGATGACATTCAGCAGCACAAAATGCTTGACTGGCTAATGCAACAAAAAGGGGTTGGCCTGCTGGTGTTTGATATACTGCTCTGTGCTACAGGCTGAAAGCACTGGAGCACACGAGGGGGCTCCCAGGCTGTCACTTTTTATCTCAGTGAGCAGTGCCAGAAAAGCCCGGAATCACCACAAGCCAGTCTCAGCAGCATCATACTGGAGGAAGAAAATCTCAATGCAGATAGGGAAAAGAAAGAAAATAAAAAGTACTATATAAGAAGTGAAATAGGAAGCAGAAGCAACACATTGGCTAATGCCAGGAAAAGGGAAGAAAACCCCAAATGATTATATTCTTGGTGACCCATTTGTGTTCCAAATCTAGTAATTTGTGGGTTTTCTCTCAACCACCTCATAACTTCTACATTCAGCAGTAAGGCTTGATGGATGTGGTATGAATACACTCCAGATTGGCCATGATAGACTATTCAGTAAACGTCTAACAACTGTAAAGGTGGGTGTAGTCCATTTAAAGACACATGTAAGTTTGTTTGTTTCATATATGGGAACAGATTTTTCTCTTTTGAAAATAGTGACTCTCATACAATATGACTTTTTAAGGACTGATTGCATTGATGCCAGAGGCTTGTACAGCTCCAAATCTATCATCAGGCCTAAGGCAATACAACTAGGCAAGGGAGGCAGTTAGTTGGCTTCCTGCTGTCGTTGGAGAATGGATATTATTTTGCCATGATAAAAAAGCCTCTTTCCTAAGGAAAAAAATCCTTTCTTTCAGGTCTGCAGAAGGAAGAAAAGGGATAAAGTATTCAAGTTTGGACACATAACTGTTTTCACAAGGCACTACTAGACATCTCTACTGTCACAGATGATGCTCCCCAGCCCTAAATGTCACCTACAAAAACAGGAATCTGTGAAAAGCAAATAGCAACATGAGAATGACTGATAAAAATAAGAGTGACATTTACTTTTACAATTTAAATCCTTCCTCTGGGATTACAAGCATGAAGCTTTTCGGCTGGTATCAACACAAAGGCACCCCTGCTAGTCACATTGGCACAGGAGCACCTTGTGAAACTCTAGGGTAGAATGTCATAGCCTAGAGAGCTTACAGATGTTTTCACTGGCCCTCAGTGGTAGCCCAAGACACGTCAGGATGAACTATGATTAAAAGTAACCAATGTTCCCAGGTAGCTTATTGATTTAGAAGGTACTCCCTCTGAAAATTATACTTTTAATCAACTGTTATTTCATACATCAAAACTGAAATACAGTAGAAAACAGGAATCCAGTACATGTTAGCAGGTCTAGATAAACACTGACTGACAAATGCAGAGAGTGTACCATGGCTGCTAACAGATATTAAAATTGCAAGCCCTGTTCCTGCTGTGATTGATAAACAGATTTCTTACCTGCTACGAATACATAACTAAGAATAAATGTTTAAAAAACCCACAAAACACTGTTTTCCCAGCCTTAAGTATATTCTTAGAAAGACAGGAGAAAAAAGGAAGAAAAAACCCAGCATGCTATGCAATGTTGGCTCTGGAACAAAATCACGTGCCATAAAAGTGCTACTCTCACATGGAGGCACATTAAGCATGAACCAGATGCAAACACAACTTCAGTTTAACAGCAAGAGTGACAACGGAACCACACAACACTTTTTCCTCTCAAATGTCCTCCCACAGCCTGCTGCTTCAGCAAGACCTATTCCAGAGGAATAAGGGACAAACAAGACCACAACAGTGTTCTGTTGATGACATGAGTAAAATAACAGGGTATATATATATGTATATATATGTGTATATAGCTGTATGTGTATGTATCTGTATGTGTATATGTATGAATACATATATATATGTATATATAATTTTTTTTTTTTTACTCCTTTCTCACTGAAATTATCTTGGCTGTCAGTAAAGAATACTTAACAGTAAAACCCCAGAATGATCATTTTCCAAATTAAGAGCTCTAAAGGTCAGCCTTCAGCTATACCAAATTCGACACAACTGTGACTGTGTCACCACTTGGGAAAGGGGGAGGGGTTTTTCAGTAAAACATATGGCAACAGCAGTTTATTTTATCACATTGCTGTATTGTTTTGAAGTGAGAGTAGTCTTGTGGAGAGCGACAGTATCTTTTATTAGACCATCTATTATCGTTTCTTCCCTGCCCTTTTAAAAGTAGTTTATTTTATGGGTTAAGGGTGACTAGAGCAGAGAAAAGAGCTCTGCTGTAGTACTCACAGACAAGAGCAGAGAAACAGAGATAAAAAGGGAAAATAAAGAAGAAATAAAGACAGCTTGATCTATTAAAAAACTGGCATGTGAGGGGTTTATTAGAAACATACTGGCAATGTCAGAGGAAAGAAAACAAGGGGGTAAAAGACTCATCCTATACAATGAGTATCTGACTGTACAGACTGTCTCTAAGAGCTAATCCAAAACTCCAGCCAGGTCAGCAGAAGAATTCTCTCAGATGCCAGCCCAGCCTCTCCTGTATGCAGTTTTCTGTTACATGAATACCTTTGTGAATGTTCAAGTGAGAAAGAGGATTTTAAAGCCTATTTTAGACTTTATAACCCTTCCAGTGCAAATAATGGAGAGGAATGCCAGGTAGCTGCCTGGCAAATATGCCAGCTTTTGACACAAAGGAGAAAAGAGCGCTGTGTTTGCCTTTTTGGTTTTTCCTCCATTTGGGGAAATATCTTTGCACTGCCCTGACCCCCAAGATATAGACAGCAATCAAAGCTTTCTAACTCCCAGCTCACTTGAGTAACATCACGTAAGGTAACAGCAGAGTGCCAGCATGTGGAAGCTGTTCTGCTACAGCACCAGGGAGATCCTGTCTCCTACTGCAGATTGCCTGCTTGTATGATCATTAGTTAACTTCAAAGAAGCAGCTGACAACCTTCCACAGTGACTGAAGAAAGCTGAAAAGATCAATTACAGAAATGAATAGTATGCAAACTATACCCAGGTTCTGCAGCCAACTATTCCTTGGAAAGGGTATCAGGGACCAAACAAAAGGATAAATAAATAATCCTAGCCTCTGTTTTCAGCAGAAACAGCAGGCAAAAAGAAACCTTTAGGGATACCAATTCTATTGGAAACGCACTCCTCTTTTTCTATCAAATACAATGCACTTAAACTTAAAGGAAGCTTTAAAACTTGAAAATAAGAAAACCCATCCCATAAATGGACAAATTTGCTTCCTTGGTAAATTAGTCATCCAGCTAACTTATTTCTTTGTCTTTAAAGCACTCCTGCACTCATCCAAAGTCATCATTAATTATACCTGTGGTTTCTGTTCCAGGGACAAAGTAATACATTGTGACAATGTGTGTACCTGCACAGCATTAATATTATGGTTTTGCAGCTGTGGAACTGAGGTGGCATCAGCAACGTTACTGTAAATACTGTTTTCCTACAACATGGATGTTAAAAAACAAAATGCAAACTTTTCTGTAATGGCCAGTTTCCTGAACCCCTCTCAACATGCTCAGTAGTTTATCAACAGGATTGTGCCCTTTGTAGCAATTGGTGAATTTTCACATTTAGAGACTGTGTTAAGATGTAACCAAAAGTATATATTACTGTCTAGGCAAGTTGAATAAGTGGGGCAGTGCTCTTTATCTTCTCGACAAGCCAGCCCTGGTAACTCCCGCCATGGTGCTATCTGAGCTAAGGGCCCACAAAGGTCTCCCCAGGTGACTCTAGAACCACATCATTCCATTGTGAGATGTTCTGCCCAGGGGGAAGAACCAAACATTCCTACCTGGATATAATCTGAGGCTCAGAATAGCACAGGCAGCACTTACACTGGATTCCCAGGGCACAACAGCTCTTGATAACCACCAGCGGACCTCCAAAGAAAGAACTTTCCACAGGATCTCCGCTTTGAAAGAACCACATCCATCACTCCAATGGGACTGCAGACACAGATTAATTGGACTGCTACCATCACCCTGACCAACAAACAGGGTGTCAGGTCATATTCTGACCCTTTCAGTTAAAGCCAGTGTTTCTGTACTATTGCCTTTATTGCAATTTTCCTATTAAATTGTAGTTTTGATGTGGAATCAAGTCAATCAATCCGACTTGACTTAGCTCTTCTCTAAATACAAGGAGGAAATCTGGTTATAAATGCATCAGGACACTATATTCCTTACTAATATCAGCTACTGCAGCTGCACGAATAACCATGGAGCTGCACCTTTTAATTACAGCAGAGGGTCTAGGCTAAAATACCATGCTACTAGGGGCCAGTAGGTCTCATCAGTCCTCCCTTAAGGGGGGGGAAAAAAAAGAAGGAGATTGAAATGTAAAAAAAAACTAAAACCCAACTGCTATGACTATATCATTTGGTTTCATCTCTCAGGAGGCACCTACAAACCACAAAACAGGGCATTCATCTATGAGACTATTTGATTCACACCAATTCAGATTTGGCAGGACACAGGCTGACTTGGTACACAGCCTCACCCTTAAGACTTTAAACCAGATGTGCAGCAACTGAGTGCCTTTTCCCAAGCACATTCTTTCTTCCCGTTGAACTACTTGTTTTGGAGATAGGTCTGCTGAAAGGCTACTGAACTACACAGTTAAGGAAAATGCACTGGAGAGGAGCTGCATCTTTGACTGAAGCAGAATCCCTATCAGCCACAGAGAAGCTGTGCTGCTGTTAAACATCTGATTAGTTTATTCTGCCAAACATCTGAGAGCATCATTAGTCACACAAATGGTTTGAATTATGATCAAATGAGCTGAGTAACCTGCTGCCATGAAACTCCATGAGTCCTGTTTTCTCAGGTCTCAACATGTGTTACTCAGTGCGAAGCCGTGTCTCCTGGCTCTATTTGATGGCTTATGCAGGCCAGGGTTTAGAAGTGCCCTTTTCATCCTAAGGACAACCCTTCCTACTGAAATGTTTTACCTGAAGATTGCCCCAGTATGTATTTCTACTAGACAAGAAGAATTAATGCAACATTTTCAGACATCTTTTGTCACTGCACTATTGCGCATTCCTTTTGTCGGCAGGTATAGAGATGTGTTGCTGTCTATTTTTTGAAAACAAAATTAAAACCAGAAACCAAATCACATTTCCCTGGTGATTTGAAGCTCAGTGGAGATGAAAAGGAATTAATGAAATCAGTTTTTCATTTTGCTAAGACAGGACCAGGCTATCTATACCACAAGAGAGAGTACCAGCACACCAGCCATGAGATTTACCTCTCTCTTTTACATTTTGCTGTAACTGAACCATTTATAGTAAAGAGGCTCTGACATAGATCACAATACATCAGCTCAACCTAATTCCAACAGAAAAAATATTAAATGCCAGTTTTTCAAAGCATCAGTCCTCCAGTCCTCTCTCACTTTTGAAGGCTGACACCTGCTGTGATAATTCCCAAGGGTGAGTAAATCCCTGTAGTCCAGCAGATGAGAGATTCTTCTATAAGAAAAACATCATTTTCAACTTATGTTTCTACTACTGCATGTCTAAACTCTTTGCTCAGAAACTAAAGTACCCAGATAGATTCAAGCAGAAATGTGGGAATCCCACATATGTATTTCCTTTTGTGCTGTGAAATACTTTACTAAACAGGAGTTTTGTTCTGTACAGAATCAACAGAGTGGAAAAAATTCCTGCTGTTCTCAATTCAGTGGCACTGAAATACTTTATCCTGAGATACAGAAGAGTGTTTCTGTGCACAGTCTTCCCCAAAATTATTGCATGGAAAAGTATCAAGAAATATACAGGCATACTGATGAAAGATTTGTAAGAATAGCCACAAATCAGTGCACTTTTTCTTGGTTTTACAAATTCTGAAATGAGGAGTTTTGTTCTCCCCTCTGGAAATAAATTGGTTTATAAAACCTGAAGGAGAGAAATTACACAAATGCACTGCTGCGACCAGGAACAGTTACACGAATTTAGCCATGACTCAACCATCAAGAAGCTCCACACTCTACTGCCCTGTCAGCACTGCCAGACAAGAAATAAGCATCCAGGTTCATTCCAGTTAGTGGTCTGTGATCTTTTCTTCATTCCTGTTTTCAAAAACTTCCTGCAGAGAGAACCTGAACTTGAGTATAACCAAGCTAGACCTACAGCAGGCACCTGCTGAAATGCTACAGATGTTATTTTGTGTCATGTGATAAAATCCTAAAAAACACCAGCTTCAATAACAGTGAGGGCAAGATTTTAATCATAATTGCACTCATGGGTTGGAATTTTCTAAGTCAGAAAGGTCTTTAAGTGAAACAAGTAGTTTCAGGAAAAACATTTCCATTCAAAAAAATTTTATTTCTTCCTTTTAGGAGAATAAAATCAAAACTGTCCAGTTCCAAGGGAGATATACTTAATTTAAGTTCATCTGAACTACTGCAGGGCCTCATGACATTCCAGTTTTCCACTGACAGATCACATGTGTAACATGTAGTGGCTTGGAAAATATATCAATTAGTATCCTGGTAATAATTAACATAATACAAAAATACCACTTTTCTTCTGCCAGGAATCCTTTTGTTCAAAAATATGTTTACAGATCATGTTTAATTATTACAGCCTGACATAATGTATTGGGGGAGAAAGTATATCAGAAATAAATAGTGTATTTATAAGTTCCAACATCTCTTACTGTATGAAGACAAGACAGAACCTGAGTGGGACTAACACCTGTAGGCTCCCAGCCCACAGCAGCAAACCTGCACTTGTCAGTGAAATCAGTTGACTCATTCTCTGCCATAACATCTTTTCCTGTGGTTGATGAGGAGACACTTCACAAAAAATAAAACCACTGATCTTCGTATTCCAGATTACCACAGAAAAATAATGGTTTTCCCCACTGAGAGACAGGTGGAGTTACTCAGTAGCTCTCCTTCACACAAACTCACCCTCTCGAGTTTCTAACACTTTCATTATCCAGCTCATACAGCTCACTGCAATTGAGATATGATTGTTTTCATTAATTAGAAGAGATTAGCAATGCTAAAGTCCTCTCCTGACAGAAATAAAGGCACGATCAACAAAATTATGCACACTTAAATATGGAATTAAAGAGCAACAAATGCCTTGCAAATTTGCCACTAATACGTTTTCTGCTCTTGCTGAGTGTTATTATACTTATGGATTTACTATGGCTTCCAAGATGATAACTGCAACTCGTGTTTTTATGAAAGGACATCTGGATCAGGCACATATCCAGAATTAGTATTCTTCTTGCAGCAGAACTCCAGCATCTGTTCCATATGCTATTGTATCTTGTATGTTGACTAACTTCCAACAGAACTGGATTTTGCAGAGTTTACTACGGTGCTGTGAGAGTGCTCATCAATATGTTTCTCCACTTAGAATTCAAAACCCTACTCAGCATTAAGAAATACAAGCTTACAGCTTTTTTCTCCCAAGAAACCTCTCACTATGCAGTTCTGTACTCTGTCACAGTCTGCATGGCTGTGGTTACAGTCAGCAGACATCAGTTTTTGTCTGCAGTGGTCTTAAAGAAGGCTATATTCCAAAGTTTCCAAATGGAGTCCTGAAATATGGGGGCATTTTACTATCAATAATCTGTAACTCCTTAAGGGCATATTTTCCCTGCATAACATTCTTCCCTGTTTTCTTTTTGATGCATCTGAATGACCTGGAGCAAATGGCCAGTTCTAAGCAGACTGAGAAATTAGCAGGGTCTAGATAGAGAATACAATACTGAGGAGACATTGCCAACAGAACCCCAAAGTAAATAATTTCTATAACTTCCCTTAAGTTTTTTTCCTGACCTTATAGCAAAGTCTCATTGCATTTCCCAAACATCATACGTTCCTTTACAAGTATCTCTTTTTAATCTGGCAAATAACCAGAGTATTCCTTGCTTTTTGTCTTCCATTTTCTTCAACATTTCTGGTTTGACAGCACAAGTTCTTTCACTTAAAAAGGTTGAAGGAGTGGAGTTGAAAGTTTTATATCAAGAACACCTTTCAACATGCAGTAGTTCTATAAATTAAGATTCCCTGCAGACAGGTAAATGTACCCATGCTCTCCTTTGTACCATCTTTTGCTTCACATATTTCCTGTCTAGAAAAGTTACTCCTCAGATTTGTTTTCTGCCTTACATGTAAAAAAAATTGATTTTGGCTTTTGGGGACTTAGGGATATTATCATGTTCTAAGACCTAATGCTGTTTTCCACACAATATCCATTATTCCACCACATATCTACACTCATCTGACACTCACCAGTCTGTCTTAAATGTGGCCTGAAACACTTTGCTTCATGAACTGTTCATCAACAGTTCATCAAATGTCTTATCTTGATCTCACCCTCTGTTACACAAAACTTACAGGTACTTGTGGGTGTATTGAGGAATTCAAATGGATCACTGTCACACCTACATCTTGTCTCTCCTGCTTAAAGACAAATGTAAGAAAAATGTTTCATTTACTCTTTTTTTTTCTTTTTTTCCCCTAGAAAGGCTTGACACTGAAGGAAATTTTAAAGACATTTTCAGCTCCACCAGGGATTTTGCTGAGCAGTGAATCATAAGACATTTATCTTCTCACCCACATAGTGCAGTTGAAGTGCAGCTTGTCTTTTGGTCACCACTTTCAAACTGCTCCCAAAAGATTTCTGAACTAGCTTGTCCACTGCTGCATCACTGTCAACCAGAGCTCCCCCCACACCTAGAACCACGCTGTGTTGTGACTGCACACAAGGAAAATGTGCCTCATTTGAGCTTTCCACCCCTTTCTCCCACATGCCACTTTGATGTATTTTTCTTCTTACTAGACCTTTGTCAAATTTATTTCCATTTGCCTCCCCCAAGTGTTTCATGCAGCCTTCCTACTGCATGCTTTAAGGCTTCCTCCCCTTTTCACTGTACACTTTTCTGCCCTCTTGACAGACAGTCTGTGAGTGGAGCTTGTATCAAAACAACCACTAATCTTTTGCTACTTTCTTTTCTCCTCAGTAAAAGACATGCACTACACATCCCATACATTGATTTCTCTTACATCAAAACCACCTGGCAAGTGTGGGAGTATCATTACAACTCCACTGTGGGTTCTACACATAGTTAGTTAGTCTATCAGCAGCCAAAAAAACCAAAATCTGTTGAAAATGTGCATTCATACACACACACTATCATAGCATCTCTGGAGACCAGCCAAAATTTCCAAACTAGCAATTAACTTTGGATGTCTCTAGTAAGATTGCCGACACGTTGCCCTCCAGAAGCTGAAGGAAGGATGCCACTCATCTTTAAGTTTTCTCAGCCCCATCACCTCGCCAGTGAAGGGTGGGGGTCCATGACATCAGCAGTGGTTGCGTTCCACTCTTACATTGTCAGAGAAAGATGAGAGTGCATGGTGTGTCTCATCAGCTTCCCAATCACCTTCTGCATGCTGGTTTTGCTAAGATTTGGGGCTGCATTTTTTTAATGTCTTTTTCAAACAACTTGGTCTTGCCATTCTGTTTTATTATAATTATCACTACAAGAGGAATAACCTGGTCAATTGAAACCTAGATCTCTTCCACTGCCTTACAATGCACATTCTAAAAGCCAGTGTTTAAATATTGCTTGTCAAGGCATGGGATGGCTTTGTGGAGTTAACCATGTCTTTTTGACCTTTTTTTTTTGCTTTTTCTTTTTTTTTTTTTTTGTTTTGCCCTGCACCTGCTGAGGTAAAAAGGCCTGCAATGGAAGTGTTTTCACCTCAACAGGGTGGGTGGGAGGATTATGTAAACAATTGTCTGGAAAGAGGGTCTTTGGCAGGTCCCATGCTGTCAAACAACAATTGTGACTTCTTGCATTTCGAAAGTCACGCTCAGATGGTTTCATCTGAAACCCTGTGGGTAATAGTAGCCTTTTGAGGTTATGATATATCTGGATGGAATTCAATAAAAGAAATTCACTTTCAATTGAAGCCCTGGAACACTGCCAGACAGCCTCAACAATGAGATGCCTCTCTAAAGAAAATTGGACTGATCACCCCCTCCCATTTTTTCTCCTCCCCTTTCCATTTCTCTCTTCATCTTTATTTGTGCTTTTAACCTTGTTTGTGGGTTCCTTTTTTTGATCTTTTTCCTCTCCCAATAAGTTCAGGATCCTGAAGCCTTAAAAAAGAAAATAAACACTTGGGACTGAAAGAGTAGAAGCCAGTAATAGAGAGACACAGACTCTCACAGTGGCAAAGACAAGTCAATAGCTCTCAATAGCTGACCTTTGCCACATGTGTGAAAGGAAACAGAATAGAACCTCTGCTCTGGGTGAAGAGGGGGTATTATTACAACCACCAGCTTCCTTGTTAAGAGGGCTTGTTAAAGTACTTATTTATTTGTTTTGTTTAAGGAAGGGGAAAAGCTCACAAAACCTGCCTCATTTCCAGAGGCAAAAGTGTTGGCTTTTTGCTTGGGTTGCCATTCATGGTGACTTGGGATTTTTTTGGTTTGTTTGTTTTTTTCTTTGTTTTGAGTGTTTTTTCTGTTTGTGTTTGTTTGTTTGTTTTGGGGTGTTTTTTTTTTTTTGCATTCTACCCCTTTTTTCCCCCTGGATTTAGCAGGTGTGGCAATTGTCTGTCGTCTCTTGGTTTTAATCATCTAAGCAGATTGAAGACTGTGTATAGTTGGGAGGCAGAATGGGAATGGAGACAATGCATAAATCTTGTGAAAGTAGTAATTTTCTCCAATATTTTCTTCATCAATGATCTACCTCTTGAGCTGTTAGAACTGCATGTGATTTTTATTTGATTTCCTGTCAAGTCAAATGGGCATAGGAAATGCATTAAAGGAAATAAATCCCCCATGCCTTGGAAACAGATCTCTTTAGCAGGTTTTTTGCTCAAGTTCATTGTGGTTTGATTCACTTTGGGCTGTAAATCCCTTCTTTTGCCTCAGTTCTATAATGATTTATTTTTCTTACATTAGTTTAAGATTTCAAAACCAGTGAAGTAACAGCAATTTTTGAGTTAAAAAAATCTGACCTGCTTCTTCTCCCTACAGCAATATTTGTCCTTTTATTTCTCCAAAGCTCACAGTCTACACAGGTTCAAGTCACGTGTCAGCTGAGACAACAGGCATGGGCTGGTGGGGAAGAGGGTCATTTGTTCTGCACATTGTGTTTTCTTCTAAGCAGCTGCTTCAAAAGAATTGCAGGAGATGCTCAGACACTGTCTTTTACAAGAGAGTTCAAATCAAATTCCTGGCTCACAGGGATCCTTGGGATCCACTTGCACTTTCAAGAGAGTTGCCTGACTGTTGGCACCAAAGCTAAATCCAGAGCACAAGCTTCTGAACAAATGAGTTTAAATCCTGCTGTCATTTCAGATTGCTATATTTTTAACTCTTCTCCCTAAACTGTTCTGTACATATTATTAAATTGAAGTAATAGGGCCAATTTATTTCATAAGAGCAGTTCCAGCTAAAATTCCTTGCTAAGTCTTACACAAATTCAGAGTGTCAGCACCAAACACACCCAAACCCAGTTTACTGCATACAATTCTTTAGGTGCTGCACATACAAGCAGATGGCAGCTCTGGATACATTTGCATCCATAAATATTAAGTAGGGATTACACATCTCTAACATACAAGATTTTCCACTAAGTTTCTCACAAGCACAAGGAAATTAAACAACTGCTCCAAGTTCACCAAACAGCTCAGTGACAGGGTGAGGAACAGAAAGAAGGTCTTCTCACCTCCCCTCTCACTCCCAGTCCTGAAAATACATTACCTCCATAGAGTGAAGACTTGGTGTAAGAGACAGTCCCAAGAACTAAGGTACCAAGGCATCAAGGTATTTCAGGTACTGAAATATTTAGGTGCATCTCATTATGCTAGATTTAAAAAATAAAAAATCCTCCTAGCTAGCAGTCTCTATGCTCTGCTTTTCTCACTATGTAAATAAAACACATGCACATTCATCTGGGTGCAGTGGTGGTTCATGGATGTGTTGCTACCCATGTATTTGTCCTCTGCCTTTATTCTCCAGAGTGCTAGGCTTGGCTATAGAACTTATTTGGACGACATTTTCTTCTTCTCATTTTATTTAGGTTGCAGAAGAACATCAGCTCTCTTCTGAAAAGATTTACAAAACCCACTCACTTGTTTATCTTTTATGGACCAAATGTTGCTCTCCAGAAGATTTTTTGTTCTTGTAGGGCATACTATTTATTCACACATAAAAAAATATATTCTTACTACCTGTATAGTGCAGAGGAATTTTCAAGGACCAATATTAGAAAACTATTTTTAAAAACATATCAAGTTTAAAATCACTGCAGAATTACTTTCTTAGCCTTTTTGGTATTTGAAAGATTTTCACTTTGTTATGAGGTAACAAAGTAAATTCAAATCTTTCCAGAAAGAGCAGTTCATGAATATCCCATCAGCATTCTTCCTATTATTTACCAGCCTTTATCTGAATTTTTTTTTCCAAGAAAAAACAAAACCAAACAGTTGCAACAGACATAGAAGGCAACAAATGAATTTGTGCTTTTGAAGCAAATCAGACATCTGTAGTCTAATAATCTACTTTTTCCTGTAGCAATAATAGAAAAATATTCCTT
The DNA here is from genome assembly GCF_017590055.1 of Onychostruthus taczanowskii. Classification (NCBI taxonomy): domain Eukaryota; kingdom Metazoa; phylum Chordata; class Aves; order Passeriformes; family Passeridae; genus Onychostruthus; species Onychostruthus taczanowskii. The sequence continues at coordinate 3,211,011 of NW_024499351.1, forward strand.
GAAGAGTACAACAGAAGGTCTAATCTGCAAAAATTACAGACATTCTTCATTGTATTCTTAAAAAAGCATTTTTGCTACAAAAACAACCAGAATATTCCATTGCTTCCATAGATAAACAGACCAGCTTCAGAGCTAGGAAAATTTAGATAGTGCTGGTGCATGTACATACTTTGGAAGTAGATATAGGACAAATCCTGAAGTTTCGCATTACAAAATTAATAGGTGCAGTCCTACTTATCAAGCATGAGCACAATCTCTTCCCTTGCCAGCATGGACTTCATTTGATTCCTTAACCATGGTTTGATATTAATGGCTCTAACATGGATACTGCTATGTTAGGATCAAGGTGTTTTACTCCTATATAATTTATTTTTTAATTTCAGCATATCTTCTTCTAGTTGAAGAACTAGATCCCTGGATAGAGGGTGCACTATAAATCAAAATAAACATTTATTTACATGAAATAGCATCCATATTGCTAACAATAAAAATCACAATAGCCTGTGAAGACCTCAAAGCCAAAGCAAGCATCTAATTTTTACATCCTTCTTCCTTCCATAATTCTTAGGTTCTTATCAAACAAGTTCTTTTCATAGCTGGGAATAACATAAAACCTTGCTTGGAATCTATAACCTTTACTTTACTCTCATGAACTAAGACAAATTCATTAGGAAAGCAGACCTGTGAGTTCTAAGCTATTCAGAAGCAGAGGAGTCCAGAAGAAAATAATTTTCCTCTAGCCAAGAGTCTGTACTGACCCAGAATCCTGTATAGCAGTGAAATTTAGTTGTAGCATACAATAATAACCCTAAAATTTAAAAATCAAAAAAATTTACAATCAACAGAACTTAATGGGGTCCTAAACTAGGTGTTTTAGCTGTGGCCATGAGTCATTTAACGAGAATTCAAATCCATTCCCCAAATGTCATTATTTTTTTTAGGGGATTTTGTTCTAATAGCCTGGATTGTCACTTTGTGTTCCACTAAGTTCTCTCTTTTTTTTTTTTTTTAAGGTGGCCACTGCAGCATAGCACTAAGAAAGTAAGTGATTATTTTAAGGCAGTGCAGAGAGTGTCCCAGATGACCTTGCAAAGTCATTGGGACGATTAACCAGGATAGGCAGAGTCATATGACATTCATGATAAAGAATAGTGTAAATAAAAGGCTAGAGGAGGAAAGGAAGATGTGTGCCCCTCCTAAAAACATCTAAAAACCCAAAAAAATACCCAGGTACCATAAATATGTCAGACTTCTGTGAGGAGATGCTTATTTTTCCTTCAGATTTTGGCAAGAGTGTGGTATACCTCTATTTTCCACTCCTTGGGCCATGTTTAATCCAGCCTCCCTTTCTGCACATGAAAACATGCTGCCCCAGAAACACTGAATTCAAGAACAATGTGCACTTCAGTTGTCATTCCCACACTACAAAGCTTACCATCTACTGGGAAGATATCCCAAAATAGCAAAGAAATATCCAGTAAGTAAAACAAAGAGCAATCTAATAATCACATTTTACAGACAGAAAATACTCAAACTCATTTTGTTCTAAGAACACAATCTCAAAAGAAATACTGCAAAAGAAAATCAATCCTACTTTATGAACCAATACTACACTGAAGAGTTTTCTGTCCTGTAGTGGTGGATTTCCCCACTTTTTTAAATTAATTGCTCCTTCCCCATCAGGTCTCCAGTGCTGTAGGGCAGAGGAGATTTCAGCTACACCTGCCCACATTGCCCCACTGTGCTCTTCAAACACAGACAAACATCTGTTTCTTACCCAGCTGTTCTACAGGAGCCTGTCTCTAGACCCTCATTTTTCCTGTGCTTCCACTACCAAGCCCTTTTCAGAGAACAGAGTGGCCACCAAACAACAGTTCCAGGAGTGCAAATTATCATCTCCAAGGCAAAAACTACTCAGCTAACAGCTCCCATGAATCACTCAATAACTGGTGAAAGTACTCATCGCTTCTACCACCATCTTCTGCTTCTGGAAACAGATCTTGTCACAGCCTGGAGTGCTCTGGGGCCAGAAGACTGAAATTACAAGTTAAAACTTCTCATAATAAGGTAGAATTAGAGCAACTTGCATTGGAAATTGTGCTTTGAAAATCCCATGGCATTTTGTAATCTCTCTCCCATACGATGATTCATCTCACCACCTATACAAAATTACATCTTCATTTTTTAAATGCATTAATCAATCTTCCCACTTAAAGATACGAGAAAGTTTCCCATTAAAAAAAAAAAAAAGTATTTTATATGATAATATTCTTTGCACAAAAGAGTTTTCATTTTGTTGAAAAAAATAAGCATACAGAAAAAAGCCAACAAGTACAACCCACCAGGATTAAATCCCAGCAAATCAGAAAACAAAACTAGCAAACCAACAAGTAACAGTGGTTTCACATCCTATAGCCACTCCACTGTTGAACTGTCAGCCCTGATCCTCTAGGATGCTCAGTCTACAAGTGACCCTCAAAATGTAAGCCTGAAAACTAAAATTTCCCAACACAGTAGTTGCTAATCATCTAAACTGTGATTCAGATCTGCTTTAGTATAGGTATAGATTATTAACAATTTATTTTTTTGCTAATCATTACATTTCTGCTCAGCACCAGACATGCCAGTTTTGCAGCCTGCCACATATCAGTTTTACAGCATATAACACATGAGTGGGTCCAGCCTCCTTGCAAGCAAGAGAGGAGATTAAGGACTTAGAGATGCTAAAGACTTAGAAGATATTACTAAAATTCCTATTGTGCTTCATACAGCCAATCTGGCTAGCAACCTATCAGCCTTCCACCACAAGTCTAATGACCTCAACCATTCTTCCTACTTCACATCTCTGTCACTACATCAACCATCTGTCTCTGATTCACTAACTAATTTTTTAAAAAAGAGGTAAACAGCAATTGCCTCAGAACTGTGCAAGCAGCTACATTCTTGGGATGGTCACAAAGTCTGCTCTCTATCTGCTAGGTAAAGAGTTACAAACTAGTGGAGAAGAGGGCTGTCACTAGCACCACAAGTGCTAGACAAGAATTTACCTTAAGCAACAGTCCTTCATGGTCTCCGTTCTAGGTGTCTCTGGCTTAAATACCTCTGCCAGAAATAGCTCTGCTGGTCACCTGGCTAACAGTGCAACTTTCACATCCCCTCTTCCATGCACAAGGGCAGGTAGTTCAATAAGTCAAGATTAATTAATTTCTGTTTCCAAGAACATTTGTTATTTCGTTATTTGCCCTCAGCACTTAGCATGGAGCTCCCAACATACCTTGAATGCAAAGGATGCCTTCCCTTGTCCTGTTCATTGAGGTTGTGTTAGGCAATCCCAAAGAAAGTAAGCAGGAAAACTGCTCTCCAACACTGGTGGGTTTTGGTTTGTTTTCCTCTTTCTTCCACCACTACAAAATCTGAACCACAGGCATGGTGCATGTGGAAGGGCAGTTGTGGTCTGTAGTTTATATGGATGACTTCAAACCAGGGTTCACAAAGGTGTGTGGGTTTAAGGAGGAGGGAAGAAGGAGGGAAGTTTGAGGAGAGAAAATTAAAAAAAAAAATTAAAATTCCATTTATTAGAAATGTAAGTTGAAGATGAAAGTTTATCCTTCCCTATTTATTTAATCCTTCCATATTTATTTATTTTATTGTGTTCCTTCAAGGGACCCTGGTTTCAACTCTGGGTTTTGGCTGGAAAACTGTCCAAGCTTAATTTTAGTGAACTTATAAAACAGGACCCTTGGGATGATGATGATGATGATACTATATTCTGTGCAACCCCTAAATAGCATGAATGACTAACAAAAAATGACAAATGACAGGAAATTCCACCTGTCTACTTGTGAACAAATATTCTCGTTTAGAGATTAAGTAATATCTCAAGTGGACCTGAGCTCTGGGCAAACATTGTGACAAAGACATTGCTCTCTTTCTGATTTTACTTTACTTGTGTTGGAATGTTGAGGGACACAAGACAGATGATGGACCTTGGACCTGGTTAACATAAGAGATTTGATAACAGGATGCCTTGGTAAAAGCAAACGGAAATTTGAAAATTAGACCTAGATTGCAAGAAGATTAAATCAAATGGGTTTACCGGAAAAAGAAAATCCCATTAAACTCTGCAAGCAAGAGATGTTGCTATATGCATAAATTTGTGTATGTGATTTTAACCTAATCATTGTAGTACACATTACTAGTCTCCCTGAAATAGTATATAAGTGTTTGTGTCCCACAATAAAATCGGATTCTGATCTCCAAGTCAGTCTCCCCATCTCCCCACATTGCCAACATACTTGGGGATTTTTATCTTATTCCTTTAAAAAAGAAGAGAGGTCAAGAAAGGGATCTGTATTTAATTTGACTGAGGTAGCACTGTTATATGAATATGAACTGGTCTCAATTCAGATACAAACTGAAAAGTATCACTTGGATTCAAACTCATAATTTACCTTACAATCAACCAAGTTTGAAAAAGATACTGTCCAAGATACTCTTATAATATCTCTACTTCAGGGGGAAAAAAGTCCCCAAAATAACCTTTAAAGGCATAGCTCTTTTTACAAGCAAACCCAACCATAAATACCACACTTGAACCAAGAACCAAAAGCAGAGGTCTCTTGAAGTCTTGCCATGCATCAGTACAGAGCAGAATGCAGTCAGAATCTGCCACATATCCCTGGGATATGCTGGGGCTGCTGTGTGAGAAACCAGGTTCAGAGTCCTAGCAGTAGTATTCTGATTTCCCAGCTTAAAACACAAGAAGCCAAGAAGAACAAAAGAAGATTGTCTTCCTATCCTCTCCTCCACACCATACTAAAACCTGAACCAAATTACTCCTGACCACAACCTTGGGATTGCCTGCATGTGTCTGTTTCTTCCTCCATTTACAACAGGCCAATGGAAATGAGAGAAAACAAGAAGTAGTAACCCACATAGTTGAGCATTCATCAAGAGTTCTATGATGCTGGAGATGGACAGGTACAGATGTTCTCCTAAATTCTGGGATGTCCTGGTTTAGGGCAAATTTTGAAGGAAATTCCATTTCAAGGAATGACAAGGAAGGCTGGGTATAGTTTTGCCATATCCACTGGTACATGTTGTACTCTGTGGAAAGTCAGGGAGCCTGCTCCCTGCCAGACCCACAGGGAATGTGGGCATATCAGGACTCTCTATGCAAGGGCCTGTAACACAGACAGCAGTTCCTGCTTTTCTTTCTGGATGTTTCCAGGATGACAGCCAGCACAGAGACATTCTGTGCTACAGCATCATGCAAGGCATCTGTGTTAGACATAACTTCTGGGATTCTGGGGAAGCTGAAGAAGTTAGAGTCACTTTGCCACTTTGTTCCAAGCCACTGGGAAGGACTTACCTTTCTTTGACCTGCCATTTGTAGAGAGCAGATAAAAGGATCGAGCTACACCTTCAACAGGAAAGGAAGGGCAGTATTTTCTGGAAGATGGCTCCTATTTAGGTACCTCAGAAAAGGGGAAAAACCTCCACAACTTTCAGCATCCAGGCATCCTAGCTGGTACTGGATTTTTGAGCACAGGAATCCTTGGCTTCTGCCTGCTTGAAAAACACTGCTGCAAATGACACACAGCAAACATGCAGAGCCAAACATTCATTGGAAGCTGCTGCCTCTGGAACACCGATGAAAATCCAGATGCCTGGCTCCTGTATGATACTGCCACCTATTTTTCCAATCCTGACCAAGGAGTTATCATTTCACCAGAGAATGGGAATTGTGTGAAGATTGTCCTTTCTTCCAAGCTTTGCTGTGTGTGCTTGGCCAAAGCATAAACAGGTATGTTTAAAAAGACCAAATGGAAGCCATGCATCATCTGCAGCTCGCACAGGCTAACAGCCAAATTACTCTGTTTATTGCAACTTCTGTGCCCAGAGAGGTTTCTTTTGTTCTTAAAATAGTATCAGTCACTGCAGAGTGGAGATATAAGAAACTGAAGATTATATATATACACATACATTTTGTCACAAGTCCTGGTGCTTGTGACACCATGTATTATTCATTTTAATCATAGTTTTAATTGATTTGCATATTACAGTACTGCAGCTTCTGTAGACCGATAAATATATCAATATTGGATGTTAAATAAGAATATTAAAAGGCTCCCCTAATGCATAATTTACTTCATGGCAAACAATCACTTCCTCTCAGATCATCACTATTGCAAATTTAGAATCTTACCTGAAAGGCTTTTCCTAATATGTTTACTAGTAATTAAAAAATTAATAAAATATGATTTACATTATGATGTTTTAATTCAAGTTGAGTAGCAGTGTGGGAATGTGCTATTTTCTTAATTGAATGAGTATTAAAACATGGAGGGGAACATAGCAAGCTCTGAGTTCAAATGTATTTATTTTAATTTTGTTACTTATATCCCAGTAACCACCTCATATTCCCAGCCCAGGTCAAGAACTAACAGGCCAGAAACTCTGCAAAGCTATCATAAGGAAAATGTCTCAGTCATAAAACAGCTTGCTTGCAAAAAACCACATTATGGAAAACAGGAAGACAAAACCCTGAGTATCATTATCCGCACCTTGAAAAGCAGGGATGGAGGTGCAGGCTGCTGGAAGTCACAGTGGCTTAAGCCAGGGAGTCTGAACGAGGGTAAGAAAATGGAACTGAACTCTATTAAATGTATCAGAAGATATGACCCATGCTTACAAGAGGAATATTTCTGGTACTAAAGGTCTCATTAATCTAGTGGAAAAGGCATGACAAGACCTCATGCCCAGGAGCCAAAGCCAGGCAAAATCAGAGACAGGAAGGGTGACCATTTCTAAAAAGGGAAAGTAGGCCATTAGAGTTCCAACACTGGCAGATAGAGACACAGTGACTTCTCCAGCTCCTGGAGGCACTAAAATAGAGCTAAATGTCTGTCACAAAAGGCAGAGATTCTGTACGCCAAAGTCACAGAATTGCAAGAATCACTACTCATATTTCACAGTCCAGTCACACTCAATAACAAACCCTTCTGATTTCAACTAAGAGCAAACTCTCAAATTCCCACCTTTTATCTCATCTCACCAACAGCTGCTGCTGTGAAACCACACAGTGGAAGAGGTAGCAGGGAACAGTGGAGAATGCAGGGGTCTATTTGTCCAAAATACCAACATAACATGAGGTTTCTAATATTGACAGCAGCTGACAAAAAAAACCCAAAAATATATGTACGTCACAATCCCTTCCTATCAGCTGGGGAGAAGGGATATCTCTATGTCATTCCCTGAATTTACACGTGGAAGAAGGAGATGGTCAACAATACCATCACCTTTAAGAAGCAGCCCAGCACAGGTCTGGGAATCCATCACTGAGGTACAAACCAGGAATTAGCAGATACAACCCACATATGCCTGTCTTATGGAAGGAATGGGAAAGCACTCAACAGGTCCCAAAACTAAGATCTCTTTCTCAGGCAGTTTAATAAGCAAAACAATCTCTGGGTCTAGAGGAAAAATGCTGGCTTTAAGAAATTAAAGAAATTCAATAGGGGGACTGCCATAGCATCAGAATTTTCTCTCCAAATTCTACTGCCAGCTGAACCACCAACCTGTTGTGGGATCTTGAACAGTCCTTCACTTCCTCAGGACTCTCCATGAGCCTTTGCACGTCTCAGGGAGCAGTGCATGACTCTTGCTTTACATATGTGCCATGCCTGGCATAGCAGAGCAAGAGGCCCTTGTCACTTCCACGGCACAAATGCTATTACTGGCACCTTTCACAGACCAGTCCTGCTCCAGCAGTCATGGTCTAGCTCGCTGTCACCACACTGGGATGCACAAGTCCTGCTTTGGGAAACAAAAGTCGTAATAGTGCCACACCAGGAAGGATTGCTCACATGCTGGGGACAGGTGTTGGGCTCTTCTTTGCACCAAACACGGAACAACATTGCACCCCATTCACTTTTCCGTAATGCTGCTGAAATCACAGGCACTGACTTGGCAGAGCTTGCCCTCAAAACTCATCAAAAGTCTCCTGTCCTATATATGGCCTTTTTTTGAAGTAGCTGAGTGGACACCAAGGGAAGGAAAAAAAAAACCCATAATACTGTGATACACAAGAAATCAGTGCTGGAGATTAATCTGAGATACAGGTGCACATTTTATTATGGGACAAGACAGAGTTAATATATTGCCATTGCAATAATGTGACCAGCTCAAAGAAAATTTAAAAGGGCAAGTTTTGGAGTCTGGTGGTGCATTTTAGGTGGTTTGGTTTGGGGGTTGTTTGTTTCTTTGGGATTTTTTTTTTGTTCAGTTGTTTTGGGTTTTTTCCAGATGCCTGACCTCTGCCTGAAGCAGAGGAAAATTTCCCTAAAATGGCTTCATGATCTGGCATTCATGCAACCCACAAGAAAAAGTGTATGTGGTTTCTTTCAAGACAAGGTTTTGGACAGAGATACTCTTAAAATATTGAGTTAACTTTCTGCTCCAGTGCCTTGCAGCTCAGTTCTAAATAATGGCCACTGAATGAGAACAGGCAGAGAAGAAACAAGTTTTAATTAGCTGTACAGTGAGTGTCTTTGTCCCACAGATAGATTTGATTATATCACTAATAACCTTCAGAGAGTTCATTATCACATTACACGATATCATTCTTCAGAGCTGAAGATATTTTCCACACACCCCAAACAGCCTTAGCAGCAGAGAAAAAATAAAGTCAAAAGTCCCTTCCAGATGTTTTGGTGGGATTCTTCTGTTTGACTGAGTTCCCTCAACTGGGATGAAGCCAGGAGAGCTGCAAGTAGTGAGTGATACCAAACCAGATCTCTGCCAATGCAGTGTTTACAGGGTTAGTTTGTAAACCTGTTTATGCAGTTGTGTGTGCTACATAAAGTGCTTACCTTAATTCCTGAGAATGCCATCTGGTAGCTATGGACCAATGTATTCTGCATAAATTCAGACAAGAAATATCACTACTGATACTACCTGACACGTTGTGACCTTCAGACATCACCCACTGTAATTTTACATACCCTAAGCTGTCATAGAATTGGGCAAGCCATGGGAAAAAACCCTCATAAATAGAGCAAGTTGTTTTGGCCATGACTTCAGCCCTTCCACTGAATTGCTGTGCACTTGTGAGAAGTACACCTAGTACTTCTCACAAGTGCACCTAGTACTAGCAAGTACAACTAGTACTTGCTAGTGGCTTGCATGTGGCACCAGGTAAGGAGAGAATCAGAATCTGTTCTACAATAATGTTGGGAACAAAAAGGGTTTGGATCCAGCAGAAGGCTTTTGATAAGAAGGAAGTGGTCTTGCAAATAAGAATAAGCAACGTGGGTCATTCATTTCCAGTTACTGCACCAGCCAAGAACGAAGCCTTCCTGCTGTACTTAGATAAGTAGCTCTAATTTAGTAGGGCTCAGACAGCAGTCATTAACCACAGGATTCCTTCTCCCCTTCCAACTTGGGAAATGAGAAACTGCTCCACAAACTGTAAGACACAACAGATCAGATCCTCACAGCCCACACACAGCTTATGCTGCAGGCATAACTTCACTGGGGATTAGCTCTAGTTCACAGCAGGTCAGCTAAGGGCAAAACCAAGCATTGCCACCTCATCCTTTCACTGTTGCTGGGATAGATGGCAACTTCACTGTGCTTGCAAGGAGGCTGGATCCAGACATGTGCTATCTGCTGTGAAACTGATAGGTGGCAGGCTGCAGAACTGGTATGTCTGGTGCTGAGCGGACAATGAGCTTAAATGTAATAATTAGGAAAAAATAAATAGGTTAATAATACAGACATGTCCTAAAGCAGATCTGAGTCCATTTTGTTTATACTTATGGCTTCATCACTCCATTGGCTTTGTGACATCCCTGGGAGAAGAAGAAAATAATAGCCAGTAAAATCCCTGGACAAAGCACAGATTTCCTGCACTGTCAGGTGCATATTCCTTCGTGGGACTCAAGGAAAAATATTTTCTGTTTTGTTTCCTGTATGTCCAAATACCTACACACAAAGCGAGGAAATAAAAAATTACACCTTTGACTTTTTACTTCCAAATCTGTCCTGAGTTTTGGTTGCTGTTTATTTTCATGGCAGCCCATCACTGTACTTCTTCACACACCCTTCATGAGGCTGGATTGCTGTTGATTTACATATATTGGCAGGAAGACTGGGCAGACTCCTCTTTGTCTCACCTCCCTGCTGAGTCACTGATTTCTCTGATTTCTCCGTGTTTCTCACCTGAGATTCTCCAAATCCTTTTTTTGTGGAATTCAGTGGGGCACTAGTCCCACTAGTTATTCCTGGTAACTTTTCCTCTAAGTGAGGGCTCATACTTCAGCTCAAGGTGTAATACAGCACTTGGTCCTTCTGCCCATTTTCCAGCAAAACATTTCTTGTAATAGTAATCATTCTGCTATTGGAATGAAAAGCTTTTTCAAGATTTTATTAAATGGTGTGTATGAAAATGGCTAAAGCATGTGACGATTTTCACTGGCAAAATCAGACTCCCTAAAGCGTCTTGTTTTTGTTAGTTCCTGAAGATCCACTCAACAGATTGTATTGCCTGTAACCAGTGTGGTAAGCACATGCTTGTCTCTTGTAAGAGGCAGCCAGGACAGCTATTCTGAGGGCAGGGACAACATCCTGCTCCTGTCAGCCAGACTCGCTGTTTCTCAGAGAATGCAGGGGCACAGCATCTCTGATGGATACCTGGTAGATACACACACACTTCTGACTGAACCCTGCTGTTGTAGACAGCACAGGCTGGTCCAGCCTCAACAGCTACAGGGGGTGTATTTTTGTTTACAGTTTCCCCTCCTGCCTTCCTCACCGTGGGCTGCATCCTGCCTCTCTGTCCCCAGCAGCATCCAGCCCTCTCCCTAAGGCAGAACAGCAGTGCCTCCAGACCTTCCACACAGCACCAGCAATGAGGCACTGCACAGGCACCACGGATGCTGGGTAGAATCCCTTGGACATCTGCCCCTCAGTAACAACTAATTCTGCCCCAAAACACACACACTTCCTGTCAACAACAGCAGCATTTTGGCTCTGTGTTGGAGGACAAGTTCAGCTGCTGGAAGGTACAATTGTAGCTCAGGCAGCTGTTCCCCAGCTCCTCCAGGGAAGAAGCTGAGCGCTGGATGGATCAGAGCAGAAACCTGGTGCTGGCCTTCAGACCACCAGATGGACCACGTGGAACACTTGCAGTTCACATCCCTGATGGTGCCAAGGCAGTGCAAGGCTACCTCTTCAACCAAGGGCTTGTAATCCTGTGAGTGCTCACATCTGTAACACATATACAGCATCTAGTCAGACTTTATAAATTAAGCTTTTATTACAAAGTTCTGTTTATGAAGCTATTCTGAATGACAATCCCTTTTTTCTAGGCAGAGGTTTTAAAGTTTTGCCTTTTCACACAGTGAAGAAAGGAATTATTTTCCCCTCTCCCCCTTCTTCCTGGCACTGCTTTTCCATTAACTCTTCTGCACAGCTGTGTCTGTCTGTTTGCATTTACTATTCCCTCAATCTTTCTCTCTTCCTGAAGAATCAAAAAAGTGTTCTGGAAAAAAACAGATTTGAACTGAAGTCAACAGAAAAGCACCAGTTCTGGGATCATGCAGTTCCTTAAGCATCAATTTGAAGCTATCTGCCTAAGACTTATTTTAATTCCTTGGGGCAGAGCTACTGATCTCCAAGACCAAATATTCATTTTCATCCTAGTGCTATGCATATTTATTACCTTTTTTTTAACTAGAAATTACTGTGGAGAAAAAGCAAAGCATACAGCAAAGATCACAATTACAGCAAATAATTAACCACTCGGGATTTAATACACCTCTCTGCAAATGTTTCTCTCACATAAAGCCCTTTGGCACACTGACAAGTGAGGTAAATCAAACAGCAAAATAGTTTGGTCATTGCAAGGTGGGGGAAGAGGATTCAGCTGAGATGTAAATTCCAGCTTCAAACTAAGGGACACTTTCTCTCAGCCTTGTAACATCACATAGCATATTTTATTAATCTGAAACACCCTAAAAGGCATGATTTTGCAACATCATCTGTTGAGTGGATCTTCAGGAACTAACAAAAACAAGATATCTTTAGGGGGTCTTACTTTGCCAGTAAAAGTCATCACATGCTTTAGCCATTTTCATACACACCATTTAATAAAATCTTGAAAAAGCTTTTCATTCCAATAGCAGAATGATTACTATTACAAGAAATGTTTTGCTGAAAAAATGGGCAGAAGGACCAAGTGCTATATTAACACCTTGAGCTGAAGTATGACCCCTCACTTAGAGGAAAACTTACCAGAAATTTTCAGACTTCTAGCAAGGTGATACTCTGAAACTCTTCTCAGCTTTAACACTCTTCCATTATTGTAGAACAGTTCCAATATATTCTTTTGTTAAAGACTGGACATTTTAAAACTGCTCCTTAACTATATAAAGAAATTTTTTATATCTCTTCCTCTCACCCCCATTCCAGTGGTTTTGCCATTGCTTGTATTGCTGATTGAGCTTTGCAACCACTTTGACCACACATTTGGCTCTTTACTTGATCTCTCCCACATCAGAACATACTGCTTTGGCCTTCAAAAACAATTTGCTAGAAACTAAAATGGATTAAAAATCTATATGGCTGCAAAGAATTAGATTAATACTAGAGCACAGGAAATCAGAATGTTAAGTCTAATGAGTTGGCAGATGGTTCATGATCATGATAAATTTCGCACTCTAGTTGACACATTTTCAAATGTTAATGTCCTCTAGAGGAATAAACTCTGTTGTAATGACTGGAATAATGGCTTCAAAGGTGAGCATTTGCCTTATTATTTTTTCAAACCCTGGCACTCAATGTACATAGGTGTTAGGCTACACACTCTACAGAAAGGAAATAATTAACACCGCATGGTGAAAAAAGACAAGGTTTACAGAAAAGAGGTTGTGAAGATCTCAGTCATGGAGAGAACGACCTCCTTCATCAGTGTGAAACAATAGCTAATCAACTACTGTACATAACACAGCAGACAAGCACTTGCAGGCATCCCAAGAGCCACAAAACTGTTCTGGATAATTACAGCAAGTGTCTTGCTGGTTGTATGGCTTCGGCAGCAGTAAAACTCTTGTACTCTGCTTCCTCTCTCCCACCCTTTCCCCTCCACACTCACTGTGAGCTGGTTTGCCCAGGGAAAGGAGCACAGTCAGACAGCACAAAAGAAACAAGGAAGAGGAAAGTTGTGCTGTACATTCAGTCTCATGGCAGCCAGTAACCAATGCAAGAAAGGCATGCACTGAGAAACAAGGACAGTTTAAAGAATTTCCATTTTTGGATTGTAACAAAGGATTTGGATTTTTTGTCTTGTGAACCATGGGCTTACAGGCCAGGATGGTATCTCCACACTTTGCCTTAATGATCCCACATTCTCTGCTCACAAACATGGACACACATGAGTGCTGAAGTCTAAGCCAGCCTAAACTCATGCACAACACTGACAATACCACTACTCCTGCAGAGCCAGCAACATTCCCTAGACTTCTTTTTTGTGAGTATACACTTCCCCTGCAGGTATCTTCTCAAAGCCCAAAAGTTCCCATGCGCAGCCATGAAGTAGCATTCTCCTCTAAGGAGGCTGTTCTACTTGTCAATCCAAGTGGAAATAACCCAGTTTGCACCTAGTGATGATCCCATGGTCACGAATGTATCCTTCTGTCCTCTTTACAGTGTCTTGTGTTTTCAATGTCATAATAATTTATGCCTTTCCAAGAAGGGCAGAATCATCTGTTGAACAGCAGTCATGGCCTTATTTGCTCAGCTATTGCGTAATCTTACCTTTGCCCCCATAACATTTCTTTTAAAGTGTCCTCTGTCAAGAGTCACTCTGCAATCAACATTGCTGACCATGTGTTATTAATTAAGTAATTTTACAAAATTAGAAATACAAATCACATTGTTTTCAACCAAAATAATGACCTACCAATTATTCTGCCAACAGAAATGACTTGTAGCTTTTGGCAGGTCTTTTCCCTTTGGCCATTGTTTTCTTAGTTATTAACAAGGTTACAGTTGGTCCTTTTGATTAAAAACCTTTTTGGCCAGAATCACTGCTATGGGAAAACAAAACCTGAAATTTAATATGCTTCTAGAATTCTTTTGAAATTTGATCTCAGTACCAATGAAGGAGGAAGGTGAGGGGCCACAGGGGACATATTTAAAAAAAAAAAAAAAAAAAAAAAGAAAAAAAAAGAGTATTTTGTGCTCACTAGTCTTCCTGTAAGGCACACACCATATTACTTAGGAACTGATTGCAACAGCTTCACATGTCTAAAAAATATAAATTAGGTTCATGGAGTTTACAAGCTCGGTTAAGGCTACATAGTGAGGTGTATCTCCATGACTCATTCAAGCCACATTATCCACACAGACCTAGAAGATTCTTTCAGTTACTACAAAGGTAAATAAAATTCAGGACAACAGAATCCATGAGCTTCTTGAACCAGAAAATAATTTATAAACATATACAATAAACTAGCATTTAAAAATTATTATTTTTAATATGACCAAAACAACAAAATAATTTAAGAACTTAGTTTCAATACAACACCTGATTCTGCTAAACATACTCTCATAATCTATCCTTGGCCTTTAGCATTTAGCACTAAGGATGCTGTGCAAGTAGTTTCATCTTAGAAAGGTTACTTGGAAGGTAAAGTGTGTGCAACAGGGTAGTTCTGTACTCACATAGGTAAAGCTTAGTCTCTAGGCACCCATCAAAATTCAACTTCTCTGCATACGAGACTTTACAGAAGTAAGGATGGGCTTCACCTTCGGTGCAATATTGCAATAAATTAAAAAAAAAAAAAGGCAGAAGAAGACCTGTACTTTGCTACTTTACCTGCTGCTTCCAAAAGGGGTTATTAATGCTGTGATGCTGTGAGGGTCAGCATCATAGAGAGGGACAGAAATGTGAAGCAGCAGAAATACACAAAAGCATAAAGAGCATTTCCAGGTTCCTCTATGAACTGGCTTGTTCCAGGAACCTCAGATTTGATGTTTAGGCAAGTGTGTTAGGCACTTCAAGCTTGGAAGAATTTAAGGTTTGTGTATAATTGACTAAACTATTCAGAAAATGTTACACAGAGGTATCAGCTTCACATATCAGCAAAGAACCTACCTTTCTCCATTGTTTTGCTTTCTTGCCCAGGGAGAGCGAGTGCAAATAAAATATCCAAACAGTAACCACATGAAAATATAATTTTCAAGAAATGACAGACTAAATCTTTAACAAGATAAACTAAAGGGGGTTGGGTATCATTTTTCCCTTTTAAATTTCTCCAACATTTGCACTCAGTGATTTACCCCAGCTGAACATCTGACACTGAAAAAGAACACCACTATTTGTTGCAATTAGAGCTCTAGAAAACAGCACACTGCTGTGTGCAAGTTACTTCAACAGCTTTTGTATCTCAACCTTTGCAGTATACCACTAATAGTCCTGCTAAAGCTACTGTTAGCTATCTGAGAATTTTTCCCATCCTCAGTCATGCAGTTAGAATAAATGCCACCTCTTCTGCACTGATTTCTTACAAATTCCTTACAAAACACTCTTCCAGAGCCAGTTCACTTATGCCATTCTTGGCTGGGGATGGGGAGGGGAGAGGGGGAGATGGAGGGAAACATGAAAAAGCAAAACAAAACAAAACAATACAATAAAATAATGAAGCCCTTCAAAATTAAGCCTTCAGAAGAAGACACTGAACAGCCAGTGTTGACTGTTACCATTCTGACTGCAGAGACAGCAAGGCTAAAATTAAGTTGTGGTGTAGTCTTGCTTGACCTTAGAAGAGAAAGATCATGCATTTCAAACTTCTCACTATTAGCAAGATTTATGCAATTCTGCACCAGTGACACTCACAGAATGTGCATTATGCTTGGCAATAGGCCTGCAATCCAGCTATTACTCCATCACATATTATAACATAGAAACAGAGTCACACCTGCAAGGCCTATGACAAATGATATTTCATTAACTTTGAAGACTGCTGGATCACTTTCCCAGGTTACATGTCAGCCAGGCTGTAATAGTCCTTTCAACAGTCTATCATGAATAGAAAGTCACTAAAATGTCTCAAATATTTCAGGGAGTAAATACTTCTCAATTTGTTAATGATGAAGTTCTATGTCAATTAGATGTAATGGGATAAAAGCCTATCATTAGAGATCCTAGACCACACAAATTTAGAATGGTATTTCCCACTGCTTGTTTTGCCATTTCCCCACCACTCTCTCTCTCACATATTTATTTAATTTTTTACTGTTTCAAGTGACTAGCAGAGTGGTCCAGTACATTTCCCACTATCTGTTTTCATGGCAAACAGTCTTTTCTGGTCTTTCAGTCCCCTGATGAATTTGTGGGATCAACAAATCAAACTGTGAGGTTTTACAAACATGAAAATGTCAACAGAAGAACATAGGATATAACACCTCAGGTGCTTTCTTTCCAAATAAAATTATTTCCCCCCCAGTCTGTTTCAGCTTAGTTACAAAAACCAAACCCCATTTGAATCATACATGTTACAGGTGTACATGAACACCAGTCTGTGCTGCCAGTAGAGAAGGGATTACAGAACAGCTCTTTGTAGAACACATGTCCGTGTTTGCTCACGATGGCTTTTGCTGTCCTGAGTCATTGCACTTCTCTCTGCTGGAAGGAAACGTGGGGGTTACTCACATGTCAAGCTCAGCACATCTTTAACAGCTCTGCTACACAAAGGCTTGAGACTTTGACCCAGACTTCCTTGTGAAACTCCATACAGCTCAGACCATGGCCTGCAATTGGATCCCACAAGTGTGCAAGGTTCTGCAGGCAGCAGATCCAGGTGAAATTTGGCTCCTGAGGGCATTAACTGCACCCCATTGGCCTCACAAAAGCCTAGGGAGGAAGACAGCATTCACCCCAGTCCTACAATTATTTCTCCAGCACCTGCGGATCACAGAGTGAAAGTCCTAGGGCACTCCTGGTGTGGGGAAACACTTAAAATAAACAGGCAGCTCCCCCTTTTCCTTAACCAGAGGCAGAACCTGCCTGGAGACCTGCAAAGAGTCTCTTTGCAAGTCTTTGTTCTTAATGTGGACACACTAGTCCATCAATCTCCCCTTGGGCTTATCCTGAAGAAGTTATCGGAACACCACAACCCTTCACAGTTTAACTGTCCGTTCTGAATGATATCCAGATGCACGTCAGGTCACAGCTTATACAGAACATGTCAGAAAGCACCTGTAGGTCCTCCCACAGAAGGCAGGCTGGTCCTCTATGCCATCTCATTATATATTTAGATATCAGAGCCTGCCCCTTGCTCTGGGCCTTGCTCATCCACAGAGGAATTCAATCAGGATTAAGCTGCATGAGCTGCAAAGTCAGAGAGCTGCCAGGTCTCTGTCAGTGTCTGTTGGCTTCTCAAGGAATCATGCTGGCACCATTTATAATTGTAATGAAAAGCTATTTGCATCTTGAAATCAAGAAGAAAAAAAAATAATATATTCCCTAACTACAACCTCTGGGGCTAGCTGAGGACATATTTCTCTTATGATCACTCTGATTTTGAGGACATGAATGAATTTGACAAAATGTAAACAACTCATTTCTAGAGTACAGAAACAAAGAAATGCAGGTGATAATGTGTCAACATCATGTTGCTCGTCCCTAAGGAAAGCAAACTCCGTGGGTAAAAGCACAGCTTTGCAATTGTAAATACACCTACACCCAAGAACTCATGCTGCCTACATTGCTCTGTGAGCTGCATGTTACATCTCGTAGCATTTGGAAAAAATATCTGAAAGCAGCCTGTTATGTACAGATGGCCCATAAAAATTAGTCTTAGGTATTGTGCTGATTTACTTAAAACAGGCTGTACTATTTTGGATTGGCTCAGAATGTTCTGCATCAAACACCATCACAATGATCTAAACTAGGTACTGATTGATTTATGTCCTTTTACCTTAAAACATACTATGTCAGGCTTCATCCATTAATTTTGTTCTGTTTAGGAGTTTAGGTTTGTGTGTGTGTGTATTACTATTGTATTTCAGCTACATACCCTACAGTAAATAATCTTTATGATCAAATGACAGCCTTCATATCTTTCTGAGCAGAGTTCATCTGATGTATTAAAGTGACACCAGACATTTACTCAAGGAGTAAACAGAGCTGACATTATAGGATGATCTCTGAGGGAAACACTCCAAGGTAAATACTGAGGAGAAAGATTGGTTATGCATTCCATTCCCTTGCATTTCTTGCCTAATGTTTTACTTTCTTATTTTTAATGTTCCTAGTATCTTTTGTGATCTTCAGGCAACAATCTGCAAAAGGGAGCCCTTTTAAATAGTTTTAACTGTCAGCTTTAAATAGAAAAGGAGTAACTGGTTGAATCTGGAGAAGAATCTGAAGAAACATCTGGAGAAGCCCAATGCCTCTTTGTCTGAAATCATAGTCTCAGTTAATCTGTGACGACTTGCTCTGCAGTGGGATCCTGCCTTTACAAGGAAAACATTGAGGAACACTGGCTGAACCTCCTCATCTCTAGTGGCTACTTAAAAATAGGATTGCTGCCTTTCATCCACTCAAAACATCAGCCAGATTTCCTTGTTAGGGTCCTGTGATTGTATTTGTTAACAAGAACAAAGGGAAACAAAAGGAAAAAGGGGAACAATGTATATGAAAAGTGATAAGTCTTCCAGTCTAACCACAAGTCCAGAATTTTCTTTTATGACATACAGACAAAATGACACGTGGATTGGAATGACCTGACCCAGAAATCCTGCCCCTTCTGTGGATGACAGTAAGAAGCTCTGTAGCTCACTTTGAGCAGCCAATTAAATTAAAAATTAAGATAAATACTCTGTTATTTGCATGCAAAATAAGCTTTACCTTCTTCAAATCTGAGACTACATATTCTGTTTCAAGGCCCTGCTCTTGTCACCATGTATCTCTGCCCTCAAGAACCTGACACTTGTAGAAACAAAATTATTTTCTATACTTACTGTCCAAAGCCAAAAGAAAAGGAAATGCATGACTGCTGATTTTTGAATCACAAGCAAGAGCACAAGAGACTAAGATGTATCTGAAGAGGAGAAACAAAACATCAGGGCCGAGAGGGACACAAAGAACTTCTTTACAGCTTTCAGTTTTACAGAGGTGATGGTCTGGTGACAGCAAGGAGAAGACAGACCCTCAGACAATTAAACAATACCCAGAGGCAGTACAAAAGGCCAGGTCTGGCACGAGGCACAGAGCAGGAGGGGCAAGAGCACTCAGAAGGCAGCTCTAGGTGGTCTATCAACATGCAAGCATTACCTTCACTCACCTTTTTTCTGACATGTTTGACAGTCCTTGAACAAAGCTGCAGCAATGCCAAACAGCTCTCACTCTATCAAAAAGAGAACCCTTCACACTTGTACGCAGGGATGGGAGAAGCTCTTGAAAGTGCTTTATCTTTTCAGCTAAAATTTTGCTAAATTCCTGCGGAAAACCATAACTTTTCTTTTCAAGATTGTTCCATCTGCAACACGGCCCCACACATGGAGGTGGCATAATTCAAAATAATGCTCCTTCAGCCAGTAGTGATGTGAAGAGCACTTATGGCTTCAAACTTAAAGGCCTCACTGCCATAAACACTAAAGGCAACTAGAAAATTATATTTCAGTATAACCAGCAAGTTAACCTGATTCTGTCAGGAAAAATGTCTGTTTCCTTTACTCATCCATCATCAAGGCATAATAAACTTATAATCAAAATTATATCAATTTAAATGATTCTGCCAATCTTTCCTTAATGGATTTAATTTAATAAAATTTAAAAAATTTTCCATGCCTGCCTATAGCAGACAACAATAGTAACAATGGATTCATAGGGACTGTGGGAAAAAACCCCAACCTCTTTCCCCATGGCAAAGTGCTGCATGTACCAGCTGCTGCTGGGGAAGCATGGAGGGACTTATCCCCACAGGACAGAAGTGAGCTTACCTGCCCTTTCAGGGAAATGCAGGGAAAAGAGTGGATACATTCCTTTCCCAGTTCTATTTTCTCTGCCACTGGCTGGAATACAAGCCTGGGAGGTTTTTTGCTGCTGTTTGAGGAGGGTTTGAGGACTTAAAAAGGGTTAGGTCTCTGCACCTGTAAATAACATTGCAAAGTCACGAGCTGGCAAACTGCTGTTCCCCTTTGGCAATTTGCCTCAAAAAAAAAAAAAAAATTAATCTTTAATATCCTCCCTTCTTCCAATCTCTCATGACGATGGGCACAACCCAGTGCTGACTGAAGTTTTGGGCCTCCTGCTGAGATTGAGAAGACTAATTACTTCTTTCACTAGAAAATAGCACCCACTATTAGAAGCACTCATTAGTAGAAAAGTAAGTTAAGTTCTGCATTCATGGCAGAGATTCACCTCCAGATCCAGAAGACAGAAGGAAACTTATAATGTCAAAACCTAAGCCAAAGTCACTGGGAAATTTGCTTGGGACTTGAGATCAGAGTGCTAGTATGGTACTTTCAGCACCTACAGACAGGTTTCTACCAGTTGTAGTCCTACTCCCTCCATCACAAAGCAAATCGATGAATAACAAAGATTGTAATGGATCAAAACCAGAAGAAAATCACTTCAGTTGAAGCAAAACTGGGTTTTCCATTTAAACTAAAGCAGTAGTTAGACACAGGAACAACTGGCTTGTCAGTTGCACATGGGCACATTTTGGTTTGAAATAAGAAAGCTATCACTAAACCAACAGCTTCAATACAGGAATACAGTTATGGAACAACTTTTTGGGGGCCAATAAACCTAATTAGTTAGGGATGTTGGCAGGATTTTTTAACAGAATTAGGCAACTCTAATGAAGTGCAGAAACCATAGTTCCCTAATGGAGGACTTCATATGCGTGTCTTAAAATCCATCTTAATTGTTACACCGATGCCTTTTATGGTGATACTCAGAAGTGTTGTAAGAAGCAGAACAAGTCTAGACACACCATTTAAGAAGAAAAGGGAGGAGAAGAAAGACTAAAAGCCCTTTTTTTTTTTTTTTTCTCAATGGATAGGCTAAGAGTGTTTTCCCTCTAAAAAGATATAAGAAAAACGAAAAAATATTAGAAAGGGCTAAAGGGTTTGGCAACTATATTAATTCTTTACAGGGTTTCTTCTGGAAGCTGAGTATTTTGCATTCACTCTCCAAGATTCAAACAGGGAAATCACCTTGGAATTCAGCCAGAATAATCTTATACCAATAGGTTGATTCAGGAGCAAAATCTTCAAAAGGACTGCAACTGCTAAAATTCTGGACAGAAAAAGAGAAAAACCAATGTGCAGATAACCACATAGGTCAGTGGGCTGTGACTGAACCCAAAGGACTTGATTTTGCATTCCTCCTAAACTCAGTGGGCAAACTTGGGCAGGAGAAGTGAATTACCAGAAGGTTTGCCCCTGGAATGTAAACCAGAACTCAAGCTCTATTGCCCCCATCAGGATTTCACAACCACATTACACCAGTGATTTCATTAGAGTCATACCTGATTTATTAAAAAACAGAATCAAATTTTAGGTCCAAGGAAACCCTTAAAATAAGTCATTATTAATATCTTAATATTTTTTTAATGGTGTAAATCCACAGGAATCAGTTAGGCTACCCAGGATTTATACAGAGGTAAAAGTTAAAGCAAGATTTAAGACTTAACATAGAAGTTTCTTGGACCCGTGATGTGCTTATATACTAGTTTAGGCACAGGCATAAAAATAATTTGTGACTAGATGCCAAGCAGAGAAAAAAACCCACAAAAATTAGACCTTGCCTCAAAAACTTTCCTAGATAAAGTCATTAAAAAAAAAGAAAAAAAAGAAAAAAAAAAAAGGATATTTGGGGATACCATCCTGTGCTGGTGAAACTAAACACCATTCCATTAAGAGAAGAACATCTATTTTTGCTGGCCAAGCCCTTGATCATCTTTTCCCATCCAGTGGGAAAGACACAGCTTTAATCTGGAGAGGGCACTGCACAGATGTGCTCACCTCAAACACAGCCAGTGTGACACAGCAGGCCAGCAGTAACCACTGAACACAAGGCAACACCTGCTTAGCCGTTCTGATAAAATCATTCCTCCCCGAAGACTTGCAAAGCCTTTAGAGCCCCCAGAGCACCAGCTGGGGTCCTGTTCTCCAGTCTGCAGTGGAGAAACACTGCCCTTTTCTACTCAATACTTGCCACATATCAGGATCCTGAGAATAAAGGACCTAATCTACTTCTTGCTTACACCATTGTAAATCAGGAACAAAGCTATCCACATTAGCAGCCTTCCATGGGTATAAAACAGGTGTAAGTGAGAGTAGAAACAGGTCTATAAACTCAGCTGAATTTAGAAGTCAGTGTATTACTTTCCAATTTTGCAAAGATTACATTACATTATGTGTGTACATAAACACACACATATACGCACACCATCTTTAAAACCTCTCCAGGAAATCAGACAAACTAAGCAGAACATATGGAAATTTAACTGGTTGCTCATAAAAAGCTGCTAATATCTGCCAAAGTCAAAAGACATGGTGCAGTCTGCTACACGGGCTTGTTAAAAAAGGGAAAAGTAAAAAAAAAAAAAAAAAAAAAAAAAAAAAAAAGCATCATTTTAAACTAGACTACTCCATGGGTGGAGCAGCAGTTCCACTTGTCTCAGAAATGCAGAATTTTTTCAGTTTTAAAGACTTTCAGAGCTTGGTTTTTGGGGTTGGTTGGTTTTGTTGTGGGGTGGAGTTTTTTTGGGTTATTTTTTGGTTTTGGGGGGGGTTTGATTTTGGGGGGTTTTTTTGTTTGTTTTTTTTGTTTTTTGGGGTTTTTTTTTGTTTTTGTTTTTTTTTTGTGTGTTGTTTTTTTTTGGGGGTGTGGG
This sequence comes from Onychostruthus taczanowskii, assembly GCF_017590055.1. Lineage (NCBI taxonomy): Eukaryota > Metazoa > Chordata > Aves > Passeriformes > Passeridae > Onychostruthus > Onychostruthus taczanowskii. Next base: position 3,233,924 of record NW_024499351.1, read on the forward strand.
GGGGTGGGGGGTGTCTGTATGGGGTCTTTCTTTCCCCCCCAGAAGGGCGGGAGCAGGTTTCTGTGACTGGAGCGCTTCTCGCCGCCGCCTCTTTGACGCTCCTTTGCTGCCACCACGTGGAAAAGAAACGGAGCGGCAAAAACGTGCGGGAAGCGCCGGGAGCTGAGGCCAAAGGGCTCCTCCCAAGCTGCTGTCCCAGCTACATGCCCTCCTGTCCCAGTGGCACTGCCCGCTCCGGGCTGCCTGCAGGCATGGGGAGTGGCGGCGGTGAGCGCAGGGACACCGCCGGCAGTGCCACCCCGAGCAGCCTCCAGGGCACTGCCTTCACCCGGGAAACGGGACACGCCAAAAGAGACTGCCACAGTAACAAAGGCAGGACAGCACTACACAGCACCTCCAACAGACACGCAAGGGGCTCCTCAGGGATTAAATGTATTTCCACAGTAGCGCGTCCCCCCTGTGCTGCTCCTCCACTAAGGGACACACGAGCTTAATGCAGATATACATTCCAGGAGAAGTAGATGTTTTACTCGCACTTTTTCTTGTAGAGGAAGTGAAGTACAGGCCAACAAGTGCTGGGAAGCAAGCACAGCATCTGACAGGCCTGCTCAGGTGAGGGGAGGTGCCCCTCAAGGCAGCACCACTAATCACTTCTGCTGATGGGATGAATGAAGTGGTTCAAGGAACAAACATCTGTTTCATTGTCTTGTGAACAGAGGATTTTGGGACAGGAATGCTACCAATACTGGAGGGGTGCATAGGACACTGTGGAGATTGCTGAGGGAGACACTTGGGAGAAGATGCTCTCAAGGAGTCCAGCAGTTCATACTGGTTTCCAGGGATGTATACACTGTTCACTTTTGCTTTCAATTTAAACTAATTTAACGTACTGTAAGATATTCTCCCCGTTTTCATACATCTTGTTTTTGTAGCAATTACTGTCTTTTAGGTAATATCACACAGATGTGCTCAAAGAGCACAGAGTTGTGAGAAACCCTGAAGAATTTCTGGCAGCATTTCTTTCGTTCAGTCTAATTTCAGAGGCAGACATAGAGCCACACAGTTGAATTATGTTGAACATGAACATAGGAAAGGCAGCTGAAAGACTGAAAAAGAGATGAAATGGCCTTTAAGCACTAACATAATTAAACATGACAATTTGCCCACCTTATCTGTTGTGCCATAATCAAACTGGAAAAAAACCCCAAACTTATGACTTAAATAAGTAAGTTAAACTACTAAAATAAAGAGGCACAAGATACACTAGATAGAGAAAAATTACAAACTTCTAAGCTCATGGTTGACTGGTTCATTTTCCAGGTGCTTTTCAAAACCTAAGCTCTGTGCTCTGCAGTTAGATCAAAGAAATATTCAGATGTTTTAGCAACATGGGGGTCACAAATATGTTCACAAACACACGGCAAGCAAAGTCACTGTAGGCAATGCCAGCTGAGAATCAGCTTTCAGATTTTTGTTGGTTTTTTTTTTCCTTGTTGTTGGTGGGATGCTTGAGTAGAGTAAATCATTACTAGTCTTTGCTAGCTGAGGTACTGACTACTGAGGCTCCTGAAGCCAGCCAGCTACTCTGCTCAGGCTTTGTCTTAAACGACTTAGAACCTCAAATTCTCTTTGGACAAGATGAACTTACCATTATGCATTAACTGAAGGCTTGGCTCAATTATATCTTACCTTTTTACCATGAGAATCCAAGCATAAGATAATTGTGCAGGTCAGAATTCACTGTAGCTAACATCAGAATCTGGCCTTTTGCATTCTGAAAACCTGTGCAAGAAAATCCATGGGCAAAATCTGGCCCTTAATTTTTCTCATAGTACAACCTCACCCACGTGGCAAAAGACAAAACAAAACAAGAAGGTTTTTCCAAGCTTATTTTCTTCCTTTTAAATTCCGCAAGTGGGTATAAAGTGTGCAAGGTGCACAAGTCTCAGTCTGGGCAGTTTGCCCTGGTTTGGGGAAAAAGTACAGGTACACCTAGAAATACCAACCTATGCCCAGAAATTACTCATTTACCTACCAAAGGTCTCCTGTGTAATTCTATAAATGAGGGATGAGGTCTAATTCTTAGTCCTTAATGATCTGAGTATCTTCCAAAAAAATAGGATACTTCATTCTACACATCACAAGAACACCTATTAAAAAGAATACTTTAAATTAACTAGTTTTCATTTTACCAGCTCAAACAAGAAGCAGGTCCCACATATTTATCTATAAAAATAAATGCACCTCCTTTTACAAAACAAATAAACTCAGTATGACAACTGTTACCCTTCTTTATGATCTGAGGTGAGACAAAATCAAAATTTCAGCTTTTTAATACATTCAACATACTTAAACAGTGAAAAGAGGCACCCTTACACTGGAGTTACCACTTAGGGAGATGCCACACATGAGTTGATCCCACCTTAATTTAACTGGTACAAAACTAAATCCCAGAGTGATCATAATGTAAAGCAATCAGATACATATAAGAGCATCTGTGGTCTACATTAAGTATTTTAAAATCTGAAATTAATATAAAGCTACATTAAAACAACACTGTTAAAAATGGCAAAGTTGTACTAGAGCTGCAATTCTTCAAATATAGTATGTGACAGAGCCCTGTCATCATCTGGGATGTACTGAACTTTAATTTTCAAGCCCATATTCCTCCCTCAGCAATTTGTGGCCTCAGAACTGTGCCGAGAGTTTCTCGTGCATGGCAAACCAGAACACGAGCAGAGTAAGGGCCAAGCAGTTTGTGAGGTTCCCCAGAGCCCTTATCTGGGTAAATTTTCACTGAGATAACTTTTCTTTTTAATCTCCTAACAATGCATTTTGAATTTTCACCTCAGTGAAGGAGAGTTGCAACCTTTAGAAAAACACAGTTGGAAATTTTAAGCTGACATTCCAATGTGGCCTGTACTTTGCACACCATGTTCTTCAACAACTCTCAGAACTACTCAGCCTTTCTGGTTTTTGAGGAATTCACTCATGGCAGAGACCAAACATGAAAAAGTCCAATACAAGTACTTAAAAGCTGGCAAAATTACAGACATTTGGGAACATATTACCATAAGAAGTTGAGGCACTGTGTGGGACTACAAATAGTAAGTCCTGTGTATAATAAAAGGTAAACAAAACTTAACAAATACTGTCAAAGAAGGGAGTAAGTAGACTTTACCAGACAAATAAATTTCACTGGAAGTAAATATCTTAGTGCTGGTTTTGTTACATAAAGACATTCAAGACATTCATACTTACATAAAGACAAATTCTCAGTTCTTTTGTACTGGATTTTTGCTATTGTGACCTTAATGAAATCAAGAACTAAACTGACGGAAAGCAAAGATAATTAAGCTTGTGATGTTATACAGAGTCCCCAACAATAGCATTTCAGTAACATGCACTTTGTATTGTTGAACACTGAACTTCCTGACAACCAAGTGATCTATAACACACAGGTGAATGTGTAATGGTACATCCTCAGACAGCAGCATCCCATGTGATTAACTGCCTTAAGGAATCACTCTCTCCATGGAAACTTCACAGGAGAAAATGTTTTGTCTTGTGTGTGAGTTGGGGAGTAGGTCTTTCAGCCCAGGGCAACAAATTAAAAAGATTGTTTATGCTATCTAACTTGTCAGCATTTGTTACCAGGCATTTCTCCTTCTCACCTTTCAATAATGGGGACAGGAATTTTGTTACTTTAAACAATGACTCATTTGTTCCCATGGGGGCAAAAAATACTCAGGTGACAACGGAAAAAAAGCATTCTAGAAAACAAATGCTACACCATATTCATGGAAATATCCGTACCATGTGAGAGAATATCAAAGACTGCTTTTTCACTTGCAGAACTCAGCAGCTGCTCATTTACTTTAACAGACTCTGGTGGCAAACAGCAGCTAAGAATTTACCCCTAGAATTAGTACTCTAATAAGGTACATTTGCAACCACATTTGAGTTTTACTTCTTTTCTGTCTATTCTGGATCATTGTTATGCACTGTTATGCATTGTTATGCACCATAAATTGAAGGTGACCTTTCACTAAAAAAATAGTTTGTGCTTCATGTACTCTTTTGGATATGCTCTCTAGGTACCTTTGATACCAAGATTGTCTTGATGTAAAGTTGAAACAATGTAGAGCCGAATTAAATCCATTTTCTATCACTTAGACTTTAAATTTGTCCATGGAACGTGTCCACACTAGACTCAGAAGAAGCCTCTTGGCAATACTGAATTATCATACTGAATTGCATCCATCCATTTGCCGGGGCTGCCAAATTGAAATGATGCCTGTCAAGGCAACCCTACACTGAAAAGTAAAAGATAGCCTCTTAAATGTTCCATTTATAAAACTTCTTATTCACAGTCAAATTTAGTATCCCTTCTGAAATATATCACTTTACAAATTGATACCTTGCCATTACAATATTTCCATGCCATATTCACTCAGCTTAGTAGTAAAAACAAGCTTTTGCTCTTTCCCCTTTGGTACAGCTGATGAAAACAGTGCAGTTCAAGGTTTGCTTCTTAGATCACCAGCACTAAATATTCCATAGATCTGTAATCTTCTCTACAGGAAAGGTTAAAAGTCAGCAAAAAGATACACTGCTGGTTTTATCAATAAAATATCACAAGCGTATCCCACTGGAAAGCATAAATTGAAGAAAAAAAAAACAAAACAAAAAAACCCACAAACAAACAAAACAAAAAACCACTAATGCTAAGATGCTAAGAGTGCTCTGCAAAACAAAAGCATTAATGTGGACTTTCTGAAACTTTGTGTAAGAAATACTACTCAAAGCAGATTAGAAGAAAACTACACTGTCACACTGCAGAACATAAATGCATTTTTTAACAAATATGTATCGTGTGATTCTAAAATGAAAAATTGTAGTTATTTTCTGTAACTGATGTAGCTTAACACGTGGGTTTTTTTAGTCACTAACAAGTGAATGTCTAAGAAAGTGAAATAATAACACAAACTAATAATGCCCTGTTTTGACACCTTTACATCTCAGTTTATGAGAAGTTAATAACATGTATACATTTGGGGTGCAACCACTTTCAATTATTTTGGCACTTCTAAGTTGGAAGCCTTGTGCCAGAGGAGCCAATTCCACCAATGTAACTCCACCCATGTTTCCAGTTTCACACTGGAGCTTGCTGTTGATGGCTCCCAAAAGCTGATACAAGTCTTGAACTAGGTAACCAAGGTCTCACCCTCCAGAGCTGCAGAAACAGGTCACCATCATTTCCAGGGCAATGTATGTCATTTACTATGAAAACTAGGATTTCTCTTTACATTTCCCAGCCCTGCAGTTAAAAACTGAGTATCAGTCTACCCTCTTAAACCCAAGAAAGTTCCTAATCCTGAGAGAATTTTGCTTTCTTAGCTTTTATTATTCCAGATAAATATGTTTGAGATTTTCAATATAGCTGCAACACTGACAGTTTTTGACAAACCTCTATGTTAGCACTGATTTTCAAGGCCAGGAAAACAAACTCTTTTATTTTTAATTTATTTTTTTATATTTAAATTAAAATGTTTATTTTTTAATTAAAAAAAAAAAAACTCTTATGAATGCAGTTCTCCAGAAATAAAAATACTGAAGCAGCAGAAATGAGCCTCATTGATATGCTGACTTCCCAAGGCATATGGCAAGCACTTTTAAGGCAGGAAATTTAAGCCCTAGGAAAATTCCCCCTTTGTTCACAGCCACAGTAAACTCTCTGTCAGAGAAATGTTTTCTAGGAGTAGATCTGTGTAAACTTCACAGAGCTCAGAGAATACCTTGTTCCTCATGTCAGATATTCCTTTTGTTACAGTAAAATCTCCTTAATGGCTCAGACAGTTAATGTCAAATTGCTATTTTTATGCAGTTATTTGCCACTAATAAGAGTGGAATTTAACATCCTGAGCTGCATTTGCATTTCTCTTCTGAAATATATTTCTGTGAACTTGGAAAATTCCTCATGTGACCTCATACAAAATTCTAGTCCCAGCTGCTAACTTCCTATGGTCTCACCAACCTCATCACTTCCTTGGTGCAAGGAGTGAAAAGAAAAAAAAGTTCCAAGCACTCATTAAATGTCTGAATCACAACAAAATCTTTAACAAAGTAGTCACTTCAACGATATAAAAACCACTTAGCATCCATAATCATGATTGCAAGCTTCTTTCAAATAGGGCTGTTAGTGAACAATAAGCACAGGGTGAGGATTCTTAGTTTGTGGGGTATATGTCTGGGTTGTGTTGTGTCAGAAAACCAAAGTTTCAATCCACACCATTAACAGCTGTACTGAAAGATGTAAGCCTTAAAAAAAAAATCACAAAATTGCACATGCTATGTCTATTTAAACTGTCCTATTACAAATGTCAAATACCTGCATATAATCAATTATGCCACATGGACTTCTACCTCAGTAAGGCTCAGCTAATAGCCTTGCATTACTCTTGTTTAAACATTTACCAATGAAACCTGTGTACTTTGCTGGACAATGAATTATGATCCTTTTCAGAAATTATCCTTTTAAAACAAAACCTATAATTGAAGCTTAAGAGGAAAATAATGTAATGGAAATGTCCTCCAATCCCCATTTAATTAACAGCACTGCACATAAGTACAAGCTGAGCTACTCATTTCCTCAAGACAATGCCTCTCAAAGCAGAAGATGTTATCTCCCAGAAAATTTCTATATTAAAGTGCTCTGGTTTGTGCTACTTCAGACCACTTCTATCCTCCAACCCTCTTCCCCACTAGTCCAAAGAATACGTGACCTTTTTTCTTTTTTTTAGATCAGTGTGTTTGAGATTAACATTTTGAACCTCATGTTTTGTACATGCAGACCTCAACACTTACACCTAGTCCGTAAGTCTATTTATAACAGTCTAACACTGCCATCTGCAGTGCCAGGTTGAAAGGGGTACAAGACAGGGCACAAAGACTTCCAAACAAACAGCATCCAAACCTATTTAGAAGAACTGCTTCACATAAATGTGTTACTTTTGGTCAAGAACACCCTTTGGGTCTTTCGAATTTTTAACCTTACCTGAAAAAACAAACAAACAAACAAACAAAAAAAAAAAAAAAAACAAAAAAAAAAACAAAAAAAAACTCTCCCAACTTTCCTATTTTTTCTGGACTCCCAAATCCAGCAGCTCCTTCATTTCACACAACCATGACATCAACTTGAAGAAACAAAGCACTGTCATTTTAGCTTTTTACAGGCCTTTGACATGCATACTCACATAAGCAGTCCTGTGGATTTGAGGCAGCAAGGTTAGGTACCCACATCTAAATAGTTCTCTTGTTAGATGGATTGAAGGCATTGCTATTTACCTGAAGAGTTTATTGTAAACAAAAATATGTAAATTCATACCAGTAACTAAAAAAGTTTCTAGACATGTAATGGGTTTAATAAACTTGTCAATGCATTGAATTTTTCCTTTCAAATGTGTGTTTTTAGATAATAATTAGGGAAAATCCTTCATTTTAATACCTAATTCAGTTTAGTTCACAGTCTGCATTGCCTGCTGCAGTACAATGCCAAGGACAGCAACCATCCACTGAGCATCATTCAGCTTGCAGCACTAGAGCTTTGTTCTTATAGTTTAGTCCTTCACACTAACAACATTTCCCAAACACTTGTATGGATTGTGAATTGCTACCCATACTGCATTTTTTGAGCTAAATCATCTATTTTTCCTTCATAATTGTTAAATAGCTTTTGGGCAGATAATTGAGCTTTGCATTGCAGCATATTGAAAGCTGAACTCACCTAACACCCCACACTTCCTAACAACTAATCTTCACAATTTGAGGAAAAACACAGTATTTCCAAGATGGAGCAGTAGTTTTTATTGCACCAGAGAGTGCTTTCCCTAATGAAGACTGGAGAAACACCAATAGATGGCCACACTCCCACCACCTCAGAGCACTCCCACCATCCCAGCATTAGCACTAAGGGATGAGCACTGCAGCCAAAATTCCATCAAGCTCCTGCATGTGCTGTTTCCTAATAGCCATCCCCAGCCTGCTCCTTTTCTTTGGACCCTACAAACTGCCCTTAGGAAATATCTAACTTTTCCACTGACTAGACACAGGCTTAGAGCAGAATCCAGGGTGTTTGCTTGTGGCCCTTGAAGCCCTGCTTTCTCAGAGGTAACAGAAGAAAGGGAAAATTGCACACCTTCAAGTTGAAAAGAGTTCAACACAGTGAATAAACCTTACAAAACTCTAAAAATATGGCATTTCACACAATGCTCTGTCATAAACACCACACACTGGACAGCAGTGTTTAAAACTTTTTAATACTAAGGAGATTGAGGACATATAAAAACGTGTCAATAAATCATTAAAAAATTTGAATTCATAGGCATTATAAACAAAACATCACTAGTATTTATTACCAGCAAGTATATGTCAGGTCATTATCAACTGAGTAATGAAATGTCCAATGTGCATCAAATGGCACTTTTAGATACATATTAAATGTGATCACCTCAGTGACAAGTGTTCTGGACAAAATACAATCCTGTAAAATTTGTTAAGTTAATCTGCTATACAGTACTTCTATGAGACGCATGCAGTATGCAAAACATTTCCAAGTAAATTCTAGGTGTCTGCAATTCTTATGAGGGGAAAAAAAAGATTTAGTCCCTCTGTCTCTTTTTTCCCTTAGCAGGAGTTTTGGAAGTATGTTCATTTTCTGCATTTGGTTCCCAGAGTGCATTTTTTACAAATCTAGAAGCAGCTCCTTTATCAAGTTTGGATGCCTTTTTCTTGTCTGCTATTTCTTTGACCTTGTTCATGTATGTTCTTATTCTCTCCTAGGGAGAAAAAAAAAAAGAAAAGTATTTCAAACCATTCTCCCAAGATTACTGCTAAAATGAATCAATGAGTAGAAGTTCTCCACACTGTACACTTCTAGAACTATAATAACTAGAAGAATAGTATTACTTAAATAAATATACCAGGCCCTTTGCAAACTTGAGCCTTCCCTTCAGCATATTTTCCATCACAGGTACCTACCACACCATCTGCATGACACCCACTATAACAGGAACACACAGTCCTACAGAGATGCAGACTCTGCATCTAATTTGCAGAGACGTGGGAACTGTTCTTGCAAGCATAGTTAGAAAATAAAATACTGAACTCAGTTTGGAGTTTGACCTACATAAAAATGCCAAAGTAATATTTAGGTATTTGACACATTTATGGATGCATTATACTGCCTGACTGCTGTCCACAAAAAAAAAATCAGCAAGTCCAAACAAAGCTAAAAAGGCATCTTACACAAAATTGAAGATGGTACAAGCATCACACATACAACTGCCCAGAAGTCTAGGGGTTAAGTTCCTGAAATTGTCAAGGGGTCTTATCAAAGAACTTATTTAGGGCAGACTGATGACTTTCCAGCCACATCAGAAGTTTATTTTATGGCCATAAATAACAATACAGGCCTATTTCCAAGGAAAAGGGCACGTTTATTTGACATATCTTGGCCTACCAGTTATTTGGTGTTTATGGGTTTTTTTTTTTGGCGAAACCATGACCTGGATTCAGCCCCACAAAAGTATACACTCCCAGCTTAACAATGTCATTTATGTGCCTACTCATCCTCATCTGCTTCTGCAACAAATAAAGAAAATTATTTTGAGAGGGTACTGAGCAGCTTTAAGATGGGAATCCCCCTCTGATAAGTGCCTGCTTCTTTTCACTCATGAGGGAGTACACTCAGAGTAACTCTGCAAAATATTTAACAATTTGGTTTATGGATTTCAGGTATACATATTTAGCCTAATATGGCCTTTAACTGTAGGGCCTTTGGATGTTACTGTCATACAAACAACAATAATATATAAATATATATGTACACATATATGTAGTGCTCTACCTGATACTTGAATTATGAATGTGGATTAACAGAACACATGTGGATACTGCTAAAATAATTTTTGATATGTAACCCACACATTTCTCACAGTCATTGCCACCTCTTTGAATCTGGAACAAAAGTTACAAGACTTACACTACATAACTGATTTTCAACTCTTCAGTGATCATTTTAAGCAACTGTCAAAAAGTTGGCCACTCTTTCTGTATCAGAAACACAGCTTTAACAAGGAGGGCTTTACAGGGTCTGAAATCATGATTGGCTGTAATATTTCTTTGGTGACTGAGATGGCTAATGAGAACAGATGGCAAACCTACATGTATTAACATGGGAAAAAGGAGCTGGAAAATGTCAACTTGACAAAAGAAATGAATTCTGATAGCCTGAGTGAGCGTTTTGTTAATACAGTTTGAATACCTGTATGTACACAAGGAGAGCAATTCTACAAACAAAATAATCATGACAGAACAGTCTTTTTTAATTCCCTTTCCACATGAATAAAAACATCACAATGCCTTTGGAAGGAAGAAATGTGCATTCATTCAACCTCGATACTTGCAAAAGGAAAAGAGACCCGAGTAACAATCTAGGCTAGGAAAATATTCACTCTTTCTTCAGAGTTAAAACAGCAGTTGTAAAGCAAAATACAAACATAAAATATCCACAGCAGAAGAGATAAAAGTTCTTAGTACCACTAAATTAACATGATATTTAGAAACTATATAACATAGGAGGAACAAAAAACTGACAGAAAGCTCATGAAGTATTAACTGATGCATTTTTTAATATGATACAATCTAGACTACTGAAAACCTCACAAATTTAAAAATAGAACTATTCTTGATATTCAGGCTATCCTTCTGCATTTTTAGTCCTCTCTCCCATTCCATGGTTATGTAAGGATTACATTTAAGCTAACTATTTTACATCTGCTGAGATTTAATATTTTCATTTATTCAGGAATTAAAATAAGTAGTGAGAAGTTTTGATTTCTGTTTCTTCTTCAGGCTAAATGATTCAGTTTTTTAAGTCAGCAGAATTTTCAAGATAGCTGGCCTTCTATACTGTAGTCATGCATCTAAATGGAATATAAAGACAAAACTAAAGATTTATTATAGGTCGTAAATATGTCACTAATGCAGAATTACTGGACAATACACATACAACTGGTGCCAAAAAAGCTTTTAGCTTTGTTGCTGAACTGGATTCTTTACTGCTGAGAAAATGAATTATTGGAGGGCTTGGAAGGGGGAGGGGGCACTTTCCCGTCTTCGCTAGTAAATCAACCGCACTACTTTTAGAGTCACACAAAAGTAAGAAAAGGCAGCCTCAGAGATTAACATGATTCCAAGTATTTATAAGAAATAAAAAATGCCATACTGGAAGTTATAAATTATTATCAGGACTGCAACATTTTTCCATTTAACAGATACAAGTGAAAAGCTGCTCTGCACAGAATCCAGTTCTCAACCAAAGGTGGAAAAAAAGAAAAGATAAGATGATATAATTCATCATCCTTTTCTAATTTCAGCAGACTCTACCACTTCACTTTAAACAGTACTGTTTAAAAGTAAAAAATTTCTAAATTTAGAGAGCTCAGCAGGGCATATAAATAGTTATATAACACCATGTAGCATCTGCATGCTATTAGAGCAATGTATCATTTTTTAAATGTAGATATAAACATTTTTTAAATTCTATTTGGGCTAACCATCCTGCACAAGTAGGACGCATGCAGGGTAAGCAACTCACCAGTTCTTGTTTCACTGGATGTTCCTTTGGATTGATTCCCTGGGTAGCCAAGTATACTACAAGAAAAAAACAAGATTGTTTTGAAACTGAAGGCTGTCTGTGACTGAGGACCCTATCAAGCAGTCACACAGGAAAACCAAAGCTTCCACACAAAATCATTAATAAGAATTGTTAACGGTGTCACTAAGTATCTGACAAATTATTACTATTAAATATTGCAACTAAAATAGCCCCGACAACTAAAATGGTTAAAATTTAACAACCAAAATGGTTAAACTTTGAGCCCTTTAAAGAACAGAAAAAGTTGCCACAAAAGAACCAGAAACATACTCACACATGTACAAAATTAGCTTTTCTAAATATAGACTTTTGATTCAGAATTTCAAGGTCATTTACCCTATGGATGGCAAGAATGTGGGTCCTCAGGGTCATTGCAAGTTTTTAATTATTTGGCTATGAGATATGATTATTTAGTGTTTGTAGCTGTCTAGGTGTTCGAATGGTAATCATAAATACTACGTTTTCCTTTCTACCACATACTTACCCCAGAACATAGAATTTAATGTGTACACTGAAACCAAATCCAGCTTTGCTTGCTCAAGAGGATCTAACTAGAATGAAAAAAAAAAAAAACCCAATCATATTTGAAGGATTTTAAGCAAGATATGCACTGATTTTGGTAATGTGCACATTTTATAATTGTAAATGTATTAATAAAAGAATACACACTGAAGGAGCGTGTTTTTGCATCACAAGTTCATTGAGACTGTGTTTATGCCTTATTTCCATGCCATCACAGGACCACTCATTCTCTCCTCTCCGAGCATTCATGTAATTCTCCCATTCTGAATTCAATGCCACAGTCCCATAATAAACAAAAAACACAATCCCTTAGCATGAAGCTCTTGTACTACTGCTCCCATAGTCAGAAATTAAGTCCCCGTTTTTCCACAGAAACTTAATTCAAAATAGTTGTTGCTATCAATGGAAGGGGAAAAAAAAGTTTAAAAGTTGCTGAAACACAAACATCAATATACAATCAATGAATGTTAACACTACACATGGCAGACTGTGTCTTCAATGCATGTCAGAATACTTATGGATATAAAGCAAAGGAAGGATAAAGGTAATGAAAGGGGTTTTGTTTCCCTTGACTGTCAAAGTCAATTTATTATTTTAGTCCTACATGACTTCCAGAAACTCTGATAACATCATTGTAGAGCTCACTAGTTCTAACATGGATACTGTCAAAAGATCTGTGTTGTCAAGACCGTTTTCTTCATAATTTATTTGTGTAAGAAATTCTCACAGGATAAAGAAGTTCCCTCATGTGTTGCCTTTTTCTTGCCCTACAGAAATAAATTACACATTAGGCTTTACATGTTACAAGACAGAGATGCTTATATGAAATTCTCAGGCACTACCTTGCTCTGATATAAAGCCACTTTTTGTAGGCTTATAGCATAGCTAGAGGAGACACCTCAGGTTCTGCAAGTCTAGACTTCTGGAATCAGATCAATTCCCACTTCTGCCAGTTCACCTTCACATCCTGATGGGTACACCAGTTCCATTCAATTTGTTGTGAAGAAGTCTCAGTCAAAAATATGAGTGACCTCTCCATTATGGACGAGCATGTTAAGGAAGGTCAGGAATAAGCTATAATGTCCCTGAGCTAAATGACTCCCTGGTAAAGTTATCACTTATGAGCTTGGAAGAGCATGTGTTGCATTGTTGAGCTTGTAAGACTATCTTAGAAATGAAAGGACTTAACAGTAAGTGTCAAGTGTAGGAGTAATTTTTGTTATTTCTCAGTGCAGTGGCTGGCCTAACAGACCCTTTTATCTCAGTTCAGGCTCTCAAGTGTTTGTGTATTAACAAGGAAAAGAGTTTCAAAAGGAAGATAAGTTACCTTTTGCAAAAGCTCACTCCTAGAAACTGACATCATTGTCTTCAGCATCTCATCTACAGAACCAAGAGACTTTTCAAATGCTGTGAGATAATCATGAATTTCAGTGGGGTATTCTTCCATGTTATTATCATCTTCTGACATTTCCATCTGGAAAGTGGAAAAAATAATAATCCTTTTCATTAAGTACCTACAGACTGTAGGTATTTAAAAGACTGCAATTTACACAAAGCATTAGCATTCATTCATTAAACATTATAAGAAAAGCCTGCATGTGAAGAGTTCTAGCAGATAATGCCAGCAGCAACACTGTTAAAGGTCCTGCAATTTCAGAGATATCTCCTAACTCCTGTGCAAAATGGCATGAAGGAGCATTACAATTTACATGACTTTAGTACCTATTCTTGCAACAGTCCTAAAACAGTATTTACTTTTTATGATCTGTGATAGAAAGAAATTATTTGCATGATCAAAAGAAGTGCTCTATAAATCACACTACAGAAAGAGCTACACCAAGCAGCAGCAGGACATCAGGAAAAACAAAAACAAAACTAACTAACCAGAAAAAACCCCAAACTAAACCAATGGGGATACAGCTTCAGTCTGTCTTAGGAAGAGACATTACTTCAGCACCAGTTATGTCATGGTCAGTTCATTTAGGAGTAGGTCCAAAAAATTCTTCTTGTGGACCCTGTATCCAACTTTCTGAAGCCCCTAAGGGGTATTATAATCCGCAATATAACTCTACCTGTAACAAAGCTGAGTTGATTTTGGGGATTTCAGAATACTCTCGCAATCTTGTCAACACATCAGTGCACAGCAATTGAGACATAAGATGTGAAAAATCCCAAAGTACCCCTTTTCTGTTCCCAGAATTCATAGTACCATGGTATGGCTACTGCCAAGCCATCTGGCTGCTGGTTTATAATCAATATCTTTAATTCAAATCATAAATCAGGTATTATCCTGGAGAGTTAATGTTACTTAGAGCTATGTTATTTTCTCCAACATCTATTGAGCAACAACTTTTCAAATGTTCTAAGGAAAGAAGAGAAGAAATATGTAATTTTCCTGCCTATTTGGTGAGCTGCATCGAGAACACCTCACACTGCAGTGAGAGCACCTGGATCACTGCAGACTTTTCTTAGACTCAGAGTGATAATCCCACTCTCCAGGAGCCCAGTACAGAGGCTGCATTTTATCTATGAACACCAAGCCACACAGTCAGTACACACAGCAAAGAGCTGTCACATCACTGCAGTTTGTATTAGATATCAATTTGATCTTTCCCTTTCCCTGGCAAGAGCATGGGATGTGTGAAAGAGGTTTCTTTTTATTTATGTTGTCTCTTGCAGGTCAAAAAGAAAGATGATTGGCAGAAAAAGTGTGGAGCTACTCAAGCTTGTCTGCAATTTCAGTTTTAACCACACCGTGTGATTTCAGAAATATGATCAGGCAGTTAACAAGCCCAGTTTCACCACTGTTGTTTACACAGTTAAGAATTATAATCCTACTCAGCTGCATGACTGCTCATCCTGGTCAGGGCTGGTTTTCACACTGAGTGCAGAATCACAATGCCAACCATGCTAAAGGTCCCCTCCCCACCCCAGCGTGTAACCCACACACCACACACATAAGCATCTGTCAGCTGTGGCAGACCCACGGAAGAAAGCTGAGCTGGATCCACAAGTTGCTGCCCACAGAAAGGCAAAATACCAATACAATTATTTCTGACATTTACAATAACACTGCTTGTGTTTCGTTCTACCCTCCTGGCCGCCTGCTTTATAATCTGCCATGTTAGGTTGATTAAAAGGGTTCAGAAACAATGTTTGTTTTTAATTTTGGTCATATAATACAGCATTTAAAAACCCTCAAAACTACAAAAGCAACTAGATTTTCCTGGTCGTTAATACAGCCAAGTTTGGTTAGAAGGTGTGCGTCAACACATGTTCCCTACACTTACACAAACAGGGAGAGAGGTAATCCAATCCAAGAATCACCTACAGGTCTTTCCATCACTGCAGTACTTAACCTACCTACTATGGTCTTGATTTGACAGGCAGGCATGAACATAGTGAAAAATTCCAACTCCTCTTTCTCCCTTAATCAGTGTATCCAGCACCAGCAAGAATAAAAAAGAGTACTAACAAAAACCTGTAGCAAGTATGTGTTACCAAAATTAATTGGAGGTGGTTTACAAGGATAAACAGTCCCATATTTGAAATTCTTTTCAGTATATCAAGTTAGGGAATAACTTAACTTAGGGAATAAGACAGAAGAAGAACAGGAACATAGAAGGAAAAGATAACAAATACAGTATGAAATACATTTTGCTATCCTTGCTGTCTCATGAACCAGAAAGAATTATGTTTATCCTCACATTTACTGAGTATTTACTCAACACTATTAGCAAGGAAAGGGAAAAATCTGCATCGGTGTCTTGGTTTGAAAGACAGGTGTCTGCCAAAGAAGGCAGGGAACCTTCTTTGGAATGGAAAAATATGACCCAATTTCCTCCAAATTATTATAAATTTGAAAATATGGGGATTCCAAGCAAAGATATGGGAAAGCAATAATAGACCTTTGCTAGTCCGTACGAGGATAACAAGGCACACAAAACAACAGCGGCAGAACTCAAACCCAGCCCCCCGCTCTGGGCCCTGCGTGCAGTTCCGCTCACGGCCGACGGGGGCGCTGCTGGCTCCCGGCCGGGCGGGGCGGGCGCGGTGATCGCCCCGCGCCTGCAGGGGGCGCTGCGGCGCGAGCTCGGCCGCGTCCCCCTCAGTGGTGATGGCGGGATGGACGGCGAAGTGGGAAGTGGGCTGCGGCGGGAACCTCGGAGGGGCAGAGGGGACTGCAGAGGCAGGCACACCCCGGGGGCAAAACAAAATGTAACAGAAAACCCCCGCAGCTTTAGCCGGAGCTTCGGGGGGGTCGGCTGCTGGATAAGAGTGCAGCAAAAAAAACCCGAGGCAGCGGCAGAAAACAGCGAGGCTGGGCAGCAGCAGCCAGGGAGACGCGCTCTCCAGGATGCCGGAGAGGGTCAGGGTCCCGGGCTTTGCCCTGAGGCACCCGAGTAGATGGTGAGGGTCCTTTCCAGTCGGATCGGGCGTTAATTAGGTCCCAGTTTATCAGCTGCTCTCACGAGCAAAGGCTCACCTGCGGTAGGAGCAGCAGTGGGAGGACAAAAGCTCCGTAGCGGCAGCAAATCCTCCGGGCAGCGACCACAGACCGGCTGTCCCTCTGTCCCTCCTCCGACAGGGAGAGAGCCGAGGTGAAGCCCAGCCCCCACATCCCAGCCACAATCTCACCGTATCTCTGCCCTTCCCAAGAAAAAGCCCCTCGGGTAAGAGAGTAGCCAGCCGCACCCTTCCCCACCTTGGCCATTTCTTTTGTCTCTCCTAAGTACTTGTTACTGTCTCTTACAACAAATGGGACAAAATTCCATGGGAGAAAGAAAAAAGAAAGAAAAGGAAAAATCTTAACCCCCAACAATCGAACTTCAATGGAACAAGGCTGCCCTTTAGCCTGTGTACAGAACCCTGCACTGCTAAGTCTGCTGCTTCTGCCTGGGGAGCGGGAAGAATTTATTAAACTTGTGTTTTCTGTTCACTTCCACAGGAACTAGCAAGTTCCTACTCCTGCTGTGTAGGGACCTCTGTCTTTTCATTACACTGCTGCTTCAGCATAACTAATCTCTAAGAAGGATATACATGCCAACAATGAGGCAAAAGTCAACAGCCTAAAATAATTTTGGTAACCTTAACAAGAGCAAACTACATGAGAAAACGTGTGCACTAGAAACTCCACAAAGCTGTTTCTGCCAAAATCAACACATGGCTTGTGTACTCACACCTGCACAATGACAAAGCCAAGGATAGAAGGGAACTCCATGACTCCAAAAGCTATACTGCCCTCAGTAGTTATGTTTCAGTTATTAAATAACAAACAAATTTTTCCTCAAAGTTCTTCAAGTGTTTCTTTTTGTATTTTGAATAAGTAAAAACTTAAGTCAGTCCCTGAAGACAGTGTTAATTAGAATTACAATGTTAATTACAATGTGATTTGAATTTACTGACTTTCAACCAGATTTTACTGGCACTTAGTTCTCACTTTAAAAATTAAGGATAGTAGAAATATTCAGATAAGAGAAGTAATGAAAAATTCTAGCTAGATAAGTAATGCGAACAATGGGGAATTTTAAAGGAAATAAGACAGAATTTTCATTATCAAGCAATAAGACCTATGATGCACAACACATAACCTGTGGTTGTTACAATGGTAACACTTCAAAGATCTTAAATTTTGAGAATGCAAAAAAAGGTTCATAACCCATAAACATAAAGTACAAAATAAATTTACTACTTTGATTAAGGACACTGAGGCAAAAAACCTGTGATGAAAAATGTTGCACAACTTCCTAACACCAACTTACCACAAACAAACTTCCCTTTTAATAACCTTGAGCTGCCATGTAATTTTTGGGGGAAAAACCCATAAGAATATGTATTTGAGAAAGAAAAGGACTTTAGATTGCAAAAGTAAGCCATTTTCATGAGAAAATTTATGCATTGCATTTAGGTCTGTTTAAAAAATGTTTATTAGTTTCTATAGCTGCAAAATTTCTGAATAATCTGAAATTTCTGAAAAATTCTGAATAAATTCTCAATTATTCAGAAAGAGGACTGCATTTTCTGTTTAGAACACAAGAAAAACCTTGTTCTCTTTGCAGTCAACATATAAATATATTATAAACCAAAGTAGGTAACACAAACTGCAAAAAGGGAGGGAAATATCAGACATTATTAATGAACCACAGAAAAGACACAAGCATGAAAAGGAGAAAGAGAAAATACGTCATTTTCTGCAGACTCTATAAAAACAAACAACTACACAGGTGACAATCAAAAGCAGTTTGCTGTAGTGTTAACATGGCTATTGATCTAAGAGACAACCAAGTTAAATGCCATATGAAGGTATTTTAAATAAAAACAAACTGAATACAGATGGTTGTGGACAATACTACTAGCAAAATTAGCTATATTTATCTTCCAGGAGAAAGAAGAGAAGAACTAGAGACCCCTTTTAAGAAAAGCACACCCAGGAAAAATAGAAATTGCAGTCAATTTTCAGGTGGCTTTTATGAATAATCTTTTAATATATCTAGAGGTGATTTAACACAAACCTTCGAAAGCAATTGCCAGTTGGCTTAAAAAGCAAAACGAAACTTCCCTTCCTGCTCACACCCCGCTCTGGGCTCTGTGACCCCAGCAAAGCCCTGTCACACTGAAAGATACAAACTCTAATTAGGCCAGAAGTACCTCTGTGTATCTTTTGCTGAAGATACATTGTGAACACAGTGGAAGCTACATGCATCTGTCAACACGGCAATAGGAAACCACTTAAGCAGAAATGAAAAATGCTCAGTGTTAGCGTCTTGCACGTGGTTTTCAACTGGAATTAAAACTGCAAGTTTGGAATAAAAATGGTGTATTTGAAATATTCTGTAATGTGCAAACAGAAGACAAAAAAGCGATTTAGATTCTGCTAAATATTGCAATCCGCTCATCATGTTAATTCTTGCGTATTCCTTAAGCACTAAAAGGCCTTTTCTTTATACTTAGCTCAGATGCTTTATTTTTTTTCAGATTTTTCACCTAATAAAAATCAGATTAGGTAATTAGATTAATTCATCTTTTCATGCATATTTACTAATTGCATAGAGGAAAAAAACCTACCACGAACTTCTTGTGCAGCAAAAGACTGTCTCCTTGGACAAATCAGTTTACACACAGTGGGGACAACAATCAATACTGAATACTTCTGTCCTACAAATTTCCAGCAAGAGGAAATTACCTGCCTGCAGTTTGCACCTCCTGTATACTTGCAAACTATGGAGAGTTTACTACTTCTAAAACCTGCTGCCACTCTCCACTGATATCAGCATCATGAATATGAATATCCAGAATTAAAATCAAGAGGTTTTTCCAATCCCTTTAAACTGCTGACCTAGTTTCCTTTAGCCACTAGTTCCACAATACATGAAAAAGCATTTCCTTTACTATAATGTAATTTTCTGTATTTGTAATTTGTGTAGTGCCTCTCTGTACCATTTTGAACAGCAATTCACTTGTATTTTCAGCTGGTTTTTATTTGGCTGTGCTAACTATTATTTTTATTTGGCTGTTCATATTAGAAGCATCTTTACCCATTTTTTTGGTTCAATATAATTTAGTAATTGTGGGATGTTTATGTTCTTAGCAGCGATTTTACTGATGCAGGAAATAAAACATCTACCTGGAGCTATGGTGGCCAGTCCATTCTGGTGTTCTGTTTATTTATTTAGAGGAAAAGCAGACCACAGATGAAAAAAGCAATGCTAAAAATCTTAAGCCACTTCAAAGAGAAAGGCACTTTTCATAAAGGTTTCTGTTTTTCTGACATGAAGCCTGAAAATTCTACCAATTACTTTTAAATTTCTCACACTCTGGAGAAGAGCTTTGGGTTGAGTGTTTTCTTATCTCTTTACCAATGTCATACTGCCACAGGATTAGCAATACCCATGTATTTTAGATTTGAAGTGGTTTTTTTATACTTTTAAAGACAAGAAATGTGCCAGACACATTTCAATGCTGATTCTAAAATCCAGTTCTTCCATTTTTGTTTGTCTCATAAATGAGGCCTTTTAATCGGCATCATCTAAATTTTAATTTGCTACTGGAAGTCCATTCCACGATGCTGGCAGCAGCTAAGCTTGTGGTCAGAAAGCTGTGACAAAGTGTAAGGAAGGGGACATTTTGACCTTTGCAGCAACAGGAGAGCTACAGATGTTTCATTACAGGGTACTCATAACTTTAAGTGCCACCTGCCCTTCTGTTAGGTGCTGCTGAACTGTGCTCACAGCCTGTATGTGCACACTGTACCTTCTCTTTGAAAAATTTGGGAGCCAAGTTCCCAAGGCTCCTCAAGTTTCAACACTATTTTCCCAGTTTTTAACAGGCATGTAACCGTTTACTGCCCACAGAACATCCATCCTCAAAAAATGCAAAAAAAAAAAGCCTACAGCCAATGTTCTTTTTCTCACCTACACGTAAGCCAGTCGTAAACATGTCATACATTAAACATTCAAGGCCAGGCCGGATGGAGCTCTAAGCAACCTCGCCTGTAGTGGAAGGCGTCCCTGTCCACAGCAGAGGGGTTGGAATAACGCGATCTTTAAAATCCCTTCCACCCCAAACCACGCTGCGACTCCACAAACCGCGTTTACAATGCTCGCTAACAACGCCAGCAGCGCCCACAACGCATGCACAGCGGCCCTGCCTCCGGCCAGCGGGACTCCCCGCTTCCCAAGGCCTCGGGAAAGGCCCAAAGGCACAGGGAGCGGCCGGGGCCAGCCGGGGGTGGCCGCGCTTACCTGCGGGCGGGCGGGCGAGCACGGCGGGCGGCTCCCGGGCGCGGCGGCAGCGGGGCGGGCCCGGCACCGGCGGTGACGTCGGAGCGGAGCGGGATGCGGAAGCGGCGGTCTGGCGAGCCGGCCTGGAGGGGAAACGATCCCTGTCTCGTAAATGCGCTTGGTCGGAAGGGAGCCGGGCAATAGGGCCCGCAGAAAACAAGAAGATTTGATTAGGGAATCATGCACTCGGCATAGGAGCCGGTGTAAGTTAGTCCCTGACATGCACGAAAAGCGCACGGCAGGGGGTTTTGCGTAAAGGGGAGGGGGGAGAGGGAATAGAGAAAGGAAGAGAAGAATTAAAGGGGAAAGAGAAAGGGAAAGAGAAAGGGATCCAGCTGATGTTCAGGGCAGGGATACCTTTTTATGGCTAGGTTTCCCTGCCCTGAAGACTCGTTTCTCTCTTTCTGTGTAAATTAGTTCCCATGCACAGTCTGAGTGAGGGTCTTGAGTGGCCTTGATCCCTCCTACAGCCCGTGCCCATGTCTTGGCCTCATTCCTGTGCTTGCACTGTGGTTCGTTGTGTTTATGTCCAAGAACTTAAGCAAGGATGTTTGTCCGAGAAAAGTGTTGCCCTACCTCCTCTTGGCCCCCTTCGCCACTCACAACTTGTTTTTCTTCACAGTGTATTAATGCCAACAGTCTTTTGATATTACCAAGAATTCTTGTCTGGTGGGATTCCTGTCTGATTCATTGGCTCCACAGCCATCCAGTTATCAGTGTCTGAGACACACACTGGGCCCTAACCTTCAGGGATTCTACAGTGGGGAGGGAGATGCTCTTTTAAAGCAGGAACATGCTTTCCAGCCGCTGTCTTCTCTGAGTGGAGAAGGTAAACAGCCAGCATGACATATCTCCATCTGTTCCCAAGCTCTTGCAGTTGCTTCCTGGAAAAAGGGAGGCACAAACTGTGTGTAGAGATGGTCTCCTAAAGCCAGAGATTGCATGGAGTCATCCCAGGGGATCGGCACTGGTTCCTGCCTGACACTGCACATCTTCACCTCACCCTCAAGTGAGAGTTGGTTTCCAGTTGTGTTATTGGCTGTGTTTCCCACTGTGTTTCTCCACAAGTCCAGAGGAGGCTACCACAAGAATTGGAAAGACAGAGCACCTCTTCTACGAGGGAATTGGTTGTTCAGCCTGGAAAAGAAGTGGCTTAGGGGTAATCTATTTGCGGCCTCCAGTACCTGAAGGGAACCCACAGGAAAGACAGAGCGGGACTTTTTACAACGGCATGTGATGACAGGACGAGAGGGAATGGATCCAAACTGTGTGTAGCTTTAGATTAGGTATTAGGAAAAAATTATTGACTGTGAGGGTGGTGAGGCACTGGAGCAGGTTGTCCAGAGAAGCGAATGTCCCATCCTTTGAAATTTTCAAGGCCAGGCTGGAGGGGCCAGGCTGGTCTAGTGGAAGGTGTCCCTGCCCATGGCAAGGGATTGGAACTAGAGGATCTCTAAGGTCCATTCCAACCCAAGCCATTCTAAGATTCTGTAAGATTTCAACAAATAAATCTAAGTTCAAAATGCAGTGGATTAATATTTCTCTACTGCAAGAGCTCACTGACTGGAAGATTGCACCAACACATCTGTGGCTTTCAAAGATAAGATCCACATTTTACAGGTTTACATTCTGATAAATAGTATAGCAGAAGTCAGTATCTGCATCAACAGTATTGGCATTACTTGCCAAAGACCTCTTTTTGCCTCCTGTTCACAATCTCATGTGAAGCTTATTGTAACTTAGGTTTTGCAGCCTATCCCACCAAGATAAGATCACTGGAGTCCTTCATCATAGTTGAAGAGGGCCTCCTCTCAGCTATAGGTTACCAGGAGCCTGCATGTGGCTGATTAAGTTGTGGCTGGTTGCCTGAAGGGAATGTGCTGAGCTGGCTTGCTCAGCAACAGTGTCTAGAGGAAGAGAAACACAGGTCCTGTCTGGAGAAGGACAACTTCAAGGCTGGGGAAAGTGGAGTTATATCTCTAGGGGAAACAGGAGTAGAACTTGGGGATCTTGCCTAGCTTCAGTGCACCTCCCTGCACCTTCAATGCTTTTAAAAATACCACAAAAATGAGCTTCCTTTTAATAAGCTGGTTTACATCATCTAAGTGCTATACTATGTCAATTCTAATTAGATCAGTGCGTACTGCAAATGAGAGTCTTTCTCCCTAGTCCCAGATGGAAGCATATCTGGAGATCTTCAGATGACATTGTTACTTGTTTACATCTTGTCTCCTTTTTCTTCAGGAGATTTGAAGGTTTAACTTTTCAGTTTCAATCAAAAATGGCTGCAAACGAATAAAAGCTTGGGTTTTATGAGTATTATAAAAGCAGCAAACACAGGGATTATTTAAGAGCCTTTCAGCCATATGTGGGACGCATACAGGTGGTAGAATCACTGGGGTAGAGAATGGTATCCCTACTGTATGCTAATATTTTGGTGTAATAATAAAATTTTTCACTGCGTTTTCCTAGGCATTTCTTATTTTCAAAAAACACAGTCTTAATTGTTTTCTCATGTTCATTTTTACTAGTACAAGTACAAAGTTACTCACTGTAAATAAAAGGGAATTTAGGAGAGTTTTCTTTTCAAAGTGTTCAGAAATGGAACAGTCTGAAGGGTAACAGAGAATTAGCAAGACCTGCATTCCTAAATAGAATAATACTTTGCAATTCTAGTATGCCAAATGTCTACAAGGAGGTCAGAACACTTAGCATATGTTTAGTTCATTCTTACCTCAGTATTCACATGTCACAGACCAGGAAATACAGAGAGGGGATTTGATTGATAGATTAATTGATTTACCAAATGTGAGGTAGAAATTGTTGCCAGAGTCTTATTTCCTAAACCCAATATTTAGTTTCAATTACAGGATCAAAGGAAAATGCAACATGTGCTGATCAATGTTCAGATTCAGCCAACTCTGATTGTAACCATGTAGAGCATTAATGCAGTGCAGATTGTGCTCTGTATTCCCTGGTCGTACAGTGTGGTTCTGTCTCCTTCTACTGGTTTACATTTGTTGTAGATTTGCTCCCACTGGCTCTGGACTACTACAGGTTTATACTTTTGTTCAGTTAACTGGAGTTCCTACACTGAGTGCCTACACTGAGTGCCAAGTCTTGGAATTTCTTGAGCCAATTCACTCAGGAGTTTATTAGGTATGAAAACATTCATTTTCTGCTTAAAATGGCTGCACTGCCTCTTTGGTTTTCAGGAGCAGTGAGTGAGGAGTTAAGAATTCACATTTATCCCAGCCAAAATCTGACTGAGATACAGGTCGTATAATTCAAATGGTTTATGCTGGTGCACTGAAAATATATTATTATTTTATATATGGATATCTATAAACAAGTCTATCCACAAAAAGCTGTACTGACATCTGGTACTTAATGGAAACCATTTCATTTGAGAGGCCCATGAATGATTATTGATTTTTCCTCTATCATTCCGGAAACAAGAGCAAACAATCCTGAATATTTTTGCCGAAGTAGTCAAAGTGACAGGCATCCTTAAAATAATTACTGCATTATTATGAAGCATCTAATCCCCTGTAGATACAACATAATGATTTCTGCAAAGTCAGTGTTCTTTGTGGAGCAAAGTGGAGGCCAAATCCTGCAGTCTTGGCCTCACTGGAATCATTATACAGCCTGAGTCATGCAAAGCATCACAGCCTGACGTACAGACCAGCCGTGGCAACTCTGTCTCCCTGAAACAATGCCACTGAATAAGCTTTGGGAGATATCATGCAGAAGAAAATGTAAGTGAAAAAAATATAGCCTAGATTCTTCTGCTGTGAATCTGGTGTGAATATAACAAAGATTACTGAAAGCTGCTTGTAACAAAAAGCATAATAAACCATTGGCAGGATAAAAATACAGACTCTAAAATCAGACTAAAAATCTGGCAAGCAGACCAGTTTGGGAGATGTTTGTGTGTGTGGTACACATGTGTCTGAAGGGCACCTTGGGCCTTTTGGAATAGGCATTTTGTTTTTGTGAGGCCTACTTCTTGGCATCTAATCCAATGAATTTGCAATCTAATTTCTTTGCAGTGTAATCTAATGAATCTGCAATCCCATGTGTGGGCAGACAGCAAGTTACCAGAAGAGGGTGTAGCAGGAATAAACTGAAGCACAAACATCCATCTGCTTGCCAGTATCACCCGACGTGCTCTTGTTCCTTGGTGGAAGAAGGGTGAGTACCCAATGTTTCCTCTGGTAAATCAGAAGACAGACATTCCTAAAAGGACAGTGACAGGCAGCTGCCTGGCTCAATGCCCTGTTTATGGGAAATTATGTTTCTGCCTGAATTCTGCTGAGAGCAGATGTATGCAGGGAGGGAGGGCAGGGATAGAGATTTTACAGTGATTTATTGCAATGCACATGGTGAGACCAGAAAGAGAGGCCAAGGTATCTATCTGGCTGCCAGTTTTGTTTTTCTTACTTGCTAGATGGGGTGAGAAGGAGAAGAGAGTCTTGAAGCTAATCCTCATTTTCAGCAACTAAAAATCCTATAGTAGTGACATTAGCACAGTGGAAAAGAAATGTAACCTCCAAAATTTTCCATGTTCTGTTACACTTTGCTGAACTTAGGGGCAGCGTATGTGGCAGCCTGAGCCCAAGTGAACTTAGACTCACCTTTCAGTTAAAATGCTCTGGAAATACCCTTTTTTTTCTGCAATCAGATTAAATTATAATGACTTTAAATCTACTAAACACAGACTCTTTTCTCTTTCGAAAACATAGGATCTCTAATCAAAATACAGATACAAAAGTACACAGAAAGAAGGAAACTGAGACTGATGTATCTTTGGTTTAGGGAGGAAAAATAATATAATTCAATAAGACTAGCTTAAGTCCTCTAATTACAGCTTTTTTAGCATAACAGATAGGGAGTATGAGATCTACACTGAGATAGTGATAGTTGGTGCAGATCAAAAGAGCTTGTGTTCATGCCAGCTAGATTAAATGACAGGATGTGGTGAAGTACTGGGTTACTTTACATACAAAGCCTTATTCACTGAATGTATATATATCTATTAGATTAAATGCATTTATAGATGGAAACTGTAGAAATAAATTGAAATCAGTTTATCATGTGTAGAATATTTGTTCTGATACTATTCTAAGATTGAATTTCTTCCAATTAGTATGTAAATCTGTAATTTTTTTACAGCTATCTCTCTTTCACTAAGATTGGAAGTAAATTGTATTAGAAATTGAAGTTTATTTTCATATGCATTAGAATTCCACCTGTCTCACTTGTTAGCTTCTGTGCATAAATTCAATAAAACCATATATTTTATACCCTGTTTTGGCAGAAAGCCTAAGACACCTTTAGGAGTAAATTAAACTTAGGACCCAAATTGTAGTTGTCATTTTAAAGTGTTTTTTAATATTTATTTATCTGCACATGCCCTCTGAAGAAGCAGGATAGAAATCTTTGGCCTAATCCAGTGTGGCTGCTGCTACGTTCCTTATGCACTCTGCAACAGCAGGATGTGGGAGGAAGGAAATGCAAATGTCAGGCAGGGAAAACACTGCTGGATATAAAGATGCCACAGGCCTGTGCCATCACACTCTTCTGCAAGGCAGGAGTGACTGTCCCTCACATCTGCTGAACAGGCCACAGAGTCCTACCTGGTTGAGCTGTGCTAGAAAGAAACAAGGAGGGTTTCTGTCATCTCTGCAGGAAAACTGATGACCTAAAAATGAAAGGTTTAGCAGGGAGGCAACTGAACTGGTTTCATTAGCTGCATCTACCTGAATTTTCCCAGTGGTGGGTTTTACTGTAAGTAGACACTCCAAAAGCAGCTGGGACTTAGGGAGTTAACCAGGAATTTACTTGAAGGAAAGAGTAATTTCAACTGCAAAGCTGTAACACAGTCTAATAGTGAGCAATGATACAATGTAATCTGGTGAACTGGCTGAGCTACTATTTCTGATCCACTGTCAGATGAAGAGGTCCCATCGTGCCTCAATTGCTGTGCAGTTCTGTGGGCTTTACTGCTCCTCTGCAACACACACGTCCTCTGGCTTCAGAGAATGTTTTCAATGTTTCATAACCTTAAAATCACAAGCAACCTAGGAGAGCTTGCTTGTGCTTATTTATGCTGCTGATGGACTTTTCATAGTGATGAAAAAGATACAGCTTCATTGCCATGCTGAAGAACATATAGTCATACTATTATTTAGAAAGGAATCCTTAGGAAAGATCATCAAGTTAACCCAGCACTGCCAAGCCCACCGCTAAACCACATCTCTAAGTGCCACATCTACATGGTCCTTTTAAATACCACTAGGGATGGTGACTTCACCACTTCTCTGGGCAGGCTTTTCCAAAGCTTGATTACCATGTCTTTGCCACAGTGAAGAAAGTTTTCCAAATATCCAGTCTCAACCTTCCCTGGTGCAAGTTGAGGCCATTTCCTTATCCTTTTGCTTGTTACCTAGAAGACGCCGACCTGCATCTGGCTCCTTTCAGAGCATTAAGGTCGCCCTTGGGCCTTCTTTTCTCCAGAGCTGGGGCTAGACAACCCCAGCTCCTTCAGCTGCTCCTTGTAAGACTTGTGGTATTCTGCTCAGTACTGAGGCAAACAAGGCCATAAGTACCTTAGCCTTTACCTTCATTCTTTGTCACTGTGTTTCCTCTTCCCTTTCCAAAAAGGATGGAGATTCTCCTTAGCCCTCCATTTGTTGCTAATATATTTAAGGATTTTTTTATTGTGTGGCATTTGACAGGTTAAGTTCTATCTGGGCTTTGGCCCTTCTAATTTTCTCCCTCCATAAAACTTCATTACATTCTTGTCCTCCTGAGTTTCCTGCCCCTTCTTCCACAGGTCATAAACTGTCTTTTTTTCCCAAGTTCCAGACAACACTCTCTGTTCAGCTGCACACTTCAGGAACCTGCTCAACTGTTTCCTCTCTGCTGCATTTCTAGAAGACATCTGATAAGTTGAAGTCCCCCCACAAGAAAAAGGACTAGCAATTGTGAAATTCTCAGCTGCTTATAGAGTCTTTCATCTGCCTCTTCACCCTGGATGGATGATCTGTAACAGATTCCCACCAGGAATGCCCCCCTGATTTTCACCTATAAAGGCTCAACTCTTCTGTCACCATCATTAAGCTCTAGAAAATCAAAACACTCCTTTGGCTAACCCAGAAGGAAGTCAGTGTGTGAAGCAGAGACTGTCAGCCTTGGGTGACCTCTTGCACATTCACAAGAGTGGAAAGAGCCATTGTTCTGGGAAGGGAATCCCAAATCCATACATTCTGCACAGGCTGTTTTTACTGCCAGGCATAACAGAAGATGGAACTTCCATGTGCCCTTACATGGTTTTGCACCTCAGCTCCCTCTGCAAATCCCCAGACATGGAGATGGTGACAGAAGATTTAACTAAGATTGCAGAGGCAGGGGAGTACAGGCAGGAGAGGGGGAGATCTCTTGGAAAGAGAAAAGTACTCTGAAGAGAAATCTGTCCCAGAGGCTGTAGTTGTACTAAGCTAACAGCAGTGGGCTCACTCTTTGGCTCAGAGACTGATTGATAAAATGTGGGGCCATACTGTGAAATTGAGCTAGTCTCCAAAGCAGGGCTGCCACACACATATTGCCTATTAGAAGCAGCTCCTACCATACTACAGTCCTGAATCACACCAGCAAAGTATTGGGCCAGTTGGCCCAGATCAACTATCTAAGAATGTAATACTGAAGACTACTATTGGGAAGAGATGCCCTGCTGTGGTCACCTTTCCTGCAGGATCCTACAGAACTTCCATGACAATTGACTTATTGGTGGCTGAGGAGGAGACAGACCAGAATGTGGGGCAGCTACGCAGTGCCCTTGAGGCCCTGGATACTCTTGCAGCCATCAGGAAACGAATCCAGTTCCAGTGTCCTCTGTGGGTCAATGTTGTGCACCTCCCAAGGCAGGCTGTGCTGTGGAAAGCAGGTCCTCCCAAAAAGGCCAGAAGTAATGGAAACATTTCACAGCCAAGGCTAGAACTGGTCACCATCACCAAGTCGCCAAATAGCTCCGGCCCAGCTCCACAGAAATCCCATCTGGTCTTTCCTCTGGGCTGGTCCTGCACTGCCAGAGGCAGTCCCACAGCCGTGCTTGGCACTGCACTCCAAGTGATATAGCTCTTGGCTCCTGCCTGAGTCAACAGCTGCCCCTGCCCAATGTACTGGGACTTGGGTTTGCTACTGCGAAATATTTTGCATGTATAAAGGCTTTAAATACGTGCTAGACTGTGGTCTGAACATTTTTGAGGAGTGGGCAGTTCTGTTTAAAGTGAATGCTACTGAAAACTCAACAGTAACAGCATCACAAGCAAGAAAATGTAGGATTAATAATGGGGTAAAAAAGCAGTAAATCAGTGTATTTTCCTGGTGCTTTGTCAACACCAACTTTAGATAACTTCATTACAGAGTTGAATATGCAGGCCACAAGCCTCTTACTTACAGATCAGTCAGCTTAACCAAAAATCCCTCTCTCCTATCAAATCTATTTGAAAGGAATAATTTGGGGAAGATGAGCTAACTGTATTGACAAGCTGTGTTTGCTGTCTGAAGGAATCACTGAAGAGCACGTCTTTCTTTTTCTGTGCAATTCCCAATCTTCCTTCTTTGTACCAATTCCATGATGTCCCTAACAGAATCAGTGGTTGTGAAGAGGTGAGAGCACAGCATTGCAGCTTCCCATACAGAGTTACAACTTGCCTTACATTGCTTAAAATTTGGTCCAAGTCATGCCTCAACTGTAAATTACCTTTTTTTTTGTGATGAAAATTATATATTGTATGAAAATACTGACTCCATGCACAGAAACCTTGAAGGCCTGTAATCTCCAAGGACCTGTACAAATGGTGAAATTCAAAAGAACTATACTGATGTGAAACAGAAGACCCAAACCTGATTGTTGGGGATTTGGGCAGCATCTCCTTAAAAAAAACCACAAAGCACAAACCCAAAAAACACATAACATGTCCCTGTACATGGGCTGCAGTCATGCCTGTAAACAGATTTTTTCTTCCATGAGCACACAGGGATGGTTTGCACAGGAAACAAGCAAGAGCTGCCAGGCAGATACACTTGTTAAATGCAGCCACTCCAAATTTGGGAGCACATTCCATTTCCTGGCCTTGGGCGAGGCAGGGGTTTTCCAGAGCACTCCTCAGAGCTGCGTCAGAGAGCATTTGGTCTGGGCATGACATCTCAGATGCATTATGATTTTATTTAGAACACACTTCAGCTCTGCAGGCTGCAGAGGCAAGGTGCCACGCTTCAGCAAGAAGGAGAAGGACTATAAATAGAGCAGGCTGGACTGCCACAGACAGCTTTTTCTGGTTTAGCCTGGAAGAAGCAGAAATCCAATCTGCTGAGGAGATAATGCACAGTACAGGCACAGGCAGCAGCTCTTCTCTCCAGCCAGTAACTGTCTTTCATTTTGTAGGTACACAGGTACAGCCACTTACCTTTAATGAACAAGGACACACCACCTTCCATCGGTGCTTTCTCCAGCTCTCAGTTTTTTGCAAGCTCCTTATATGCAAACTGTCATATTTTCAGGAAACTATGTTCCCCTCTACTTACGAGGGGAACACATTCCTTCATTTACAAAACAAGGAATAAAATGAATTTCAAAATTAAGTGCACAGAGGTAACACACATTTCATATTTCTGAGGCCCATGGAGCTTTAAGGATTGTTGTTTAATAGTTCTTGCTCTAAGTTGTATCCTACTAGGAGATCTCCCTGGAATTGTTTGAATAAAGAAGGGACATTTTTGCTGCAATACAAGTACATAAAAATAGCACCAAGAGCCCAGTCCTGTGCTGAAGAGTTTTTTGTTTTCCCTTGCAGGTACCTACACTGAGAACTTCTTCTTCCCTTACTCTGTGCTTGACTCAGTTACTGTTAAAGAGAGAAAAAGTATTTCTACCTGTTTCTGCAGCCTTTCACACCTTTCGGTGAGTATATTTTATTTACAGCACAAAGCTAATGGAAGCCATCTTTGGACAGTGCATTTTAGACTCAAAGCACTTGAATTCTTTGAATTCCACACCCCCAAAGCAGCCAAGAGTACAGATAATGGTTCCTCCTATTCCCTCCTGCTGGAAGGACCCCAAGAAGGACAACATTTAAAATCGTTTCAGAATATGCTCTCAACATTACACCATGCACAAAAGGAGATGGGATTACTTGGGTCAAAAAAATCAGATACTAAATATTTACACTTAAAAGCAAACCATCAAGTCTTAGGGAAGACAGGTGAATCTCCTAAATCTTTGTCTTCCACAAAATATTTAGCCTACATTGCCTGTGTTTTAATCCCTGCTGGCCCTTGCTAAATCTGAAATACAAGAACCTAAGTTTGTAGAGGAGAGTATCAGTGACCTACTAAAACCAAGGACTTTCACAGACACACTTTGTTTATGGTCTATTGCAATGTTCCTCCTGCCCACTTCTGCTACACAAGCATAAAGCATTTCTCCATTCCAGAAAGTTTAGGGTCTAATAGCCTGTGAGGTTTTTCTATACATTACTTATTTAAATCTCTGGATATTTGAATAATATAATTTGTTCACATTAAGAAAACACTACATATAATTTTATTTGTAGAATATCAAATTGAAAACAGATATAAAAACAACAGAACATATAAACTTAATAGGAAACCCAACTAAAATAATAAAACAGTGCACTTTTCTCGATAGTTTAATTGCAGTATGATCTTCAATAAAAACCTTACTCCTTTAAACCTGAGTATTTTAGCCTTTGTTATCATTTCTCTATTGTAGTAAAGAATCCTAAGTCACTTTAACAAACATTCTAATTAATAAATCCAGTAATACAACAAGTTTCTGTAGTAGTTCCCACTGCAGGAATGCATATGGACAACACTATATATAATAAAGCCAAACCATTTAACAAGTGTGAAGAGATTTGCACTATGAATAAACTGAACACAAACCCAAGTGAACTCTGAAATTACAGAGCTGTGTTAACATAAAGGCACATTTTATTTTCAGTGTAAATTCACATTTCTAGAAAGTTAAATTTTGTGCCCAGGAAACTTCAAGTCATGACAGCACAATCAGCCAAACAACTCTGATTGCACGTATCTGAACTTTCAATACAAAAATCTGGCTTCTATTTCTTTAATCCAGTTTTATTTAAGAAGAAATTAAATTAGAAGGGCTCCCCCTCCCATATTTACAGACTGAAAACTATATTGCTTTCTCATCAGAAATTCTTGTTTTCATGTCATATTTTGTTAAGCTTTGTAACTATCAGCACCCTCACAGTTTGGTCAAAAGCCCCACAGACACAAAGTCCCTTTTTGTCAGGGCTCCAGTCCAGGCTGGAGATGGGCTGTGTTGACAGAGTCACATTCTGCAAGAGACTGAGAGACCCTGCCACCCCCATCTCAGATCCTTCCGAATCTTTCTTCGAGCGCTGGGCTGGGTACTCACTGCCAATGAGAAAATTAAACAAAAACATCTACTTAGAAATGTATTGATACAAACACATCACCATCCTCTTTATTCCCTGCTCTACAGATAAGGCAAACAAATGTCTTAAAAGTAATGAATAATCATATTCAGCTATTTCTATGCTGCATACTTTAGTAGACATTTCATGAAAGAAAAAAGGAGGTAGGAGTTTTTGAATCCTGACACCCTTATCCTATAGCTCTTCATTTAACTGGTTGGTTACCAGTTAAATGCTTTTACCACAGCCAGAAAAATTTAATCAAAACTATGCTTCTGAAACTTAATGCAACAACTTCATTGCTTTTAGGATTATTAAATTATTTTTCCATGTAATGTAAGAAAATGTAAACATAAGAATGATTAAGTCAAGGCTTTCAATATTCTTCTCAGATGTAACTGCTACCATATTAGAATTTTAAGAAACCCATTTTTTTCCATTTATCACCTTGTTAACCAAGGATATAATTAGATCTTCATTATATGAAGACAACAAGGGCAAGATTCACCTGTGCTATAACATTCTCTTAGGGATTAATTCAAGATTCCAGATCAAGTACTGACACTGAAATCACCCTTTCTACTGCATTTGTAATTTTAACCAGATATTCTGAGGCTGAAAGCAGGACCCCACTGATCATTTCCAGAAAGATTCTTTCTTAAAACATTAAATGGTTTCTTACTCCTGGCTGGAGAAGTGATCACTTACTATTTCCAGAGATGAAGGCTCCCAGATCCTCCACTTGTCATAAATATATCTCTGTTCTGTGGCAGGTGCCGGACCTGCCAAATGGTAGATTTCTGTGCCTAATAAAAAGAAATCAGCATTGTACAGAAGTCATTTGGAGATGAACTTCATAGGAAAGGACACAGAATATTAAAACGGAGATCACTTGTATGAAAAGAGCCCAGCCTTCCCACAATGGATGGTTAATTTCACTGTATGATATCTCTTAAAATCATTACTGGAAGGGAATATATTACAAACACTGTGTAAACAAAACACACAGTCAACAACTCAAACCTCAGCCAGGGCACTAAGATCATACAGCAACAGAAACCACTTAGGCAAAAACCCCAACCTGTCCTCTGGCTTAATGTATATCTGTCTGCAAATGTCCAAAAGGAAAAGCTTAAATGCACTTAATGAACAACAAATTCTATTTCCACACTTTATTACAGATTTATTTATAAATAAATAAATAAAATGTATTGTTTTATTCTGTAAAATATTCTGTGATTCGGAATCAAGTACCTCCAACACCTCATCTGCTTTGAATGATAGCATGGAAAAACTAAGAGATACTAAGTTGAAACTCAGCCTTTTCTAAAAAAAGGAAGTCCTAATGAACTTCACCACAAGAATGCCTTTTCTTGAATTATCCCCAGATTTTTTTCACAAAACAAAATAAAACAAACCAGCAAACAAACAAACAATAAAACAAAACCCACAAACCCAAACAAACCAACAAAAAACAAAAAAAAACCCCAACCAAACAACAAAATAAAACAAAAAAATTATGAAGTAACCTGGGCATTTCTTACATATTTGTACTACACCTGTAGTAATTTGACAGCATGAATTTAGAAAGTTTGTCTCTTATTAAGAAATTCTCAGTCTCCCCATACCTTCTCTGAAACAGAAGCAAAACCTTTGGTTGGATGCTGAGTTCTCATATCAAAGACATGGAATTTTCCCTCAAGTGATGTGGCCACCAGCTTATTCATATTTATATCTTTTCTGTCAAATTCCACACTGCAAACCTGGATACAGAACAAGAAAAATTCAGTCTTGTAATTTAGTCACTGTTAAAAAAAAAATGGGTGTTTTGTGATTTGTAAATATATATTAATAATTGGTTATTTCCACAATAATATCATCATCAAACAGGAAATAAACATGTTCATCTGAAAACATTAATCCACTGAGAAATACCCCATCCTGTCCTGATCAAGAATGTGAGGGGTACAACTTGCCAAACCTAAAGAAAATTATTCCTTGGTACAATCTCAGCAGAAACATTTTCTGGGTAAGTTTCACACCGACAAGAGTCCTTTTAATTTTTCCATCCTACATAGGAGCTGGAATGAAAAATACTTCTACGATTTCCTTACCCCATTCTTAATGTTGGTCTCCCATCGTAGTGACATGGTCTTTAAGTCAAACAATTTAATGTCCCCATTGTCATATCCGGCACAAACAACACGTTCCTCTTGATTGTAAGCATTGCCTGGACACAGAGAGAAAATTAACCAGAAAACACAAAATCTCTTTAGCCTGTAAATTTCACCTGTAAATTTAGCATGTAAATTTCACCTGTAAATTTAGCCTGTAAAAGTCCCAGGCCTGCAGTTTCAACTTCCATTTATACAACAGATGTGGTGTACTGGATGGTTTTCAAACCTGAAGGGTCTAGAAAAATCTTGTGTAGGACACAAGCAACTTTGCTCTCTCCAAAGAAAAATGCAGAGCTCACATCAAGCATTGCTGTTCTCTTTAATTAGCTCTTAAGCTTCAAGGGACTTCTCTTAAATTAACTCCTTAATGCTTGGTAGCTGCAACTACACTACAACAGTGATGAGTTCCCTGTACATGGCAACATTTACATCCCTTCCAGACCACACAGCTAGATATACTGTTTTTACATTTCTAGGCACTTAAATAGAACTTGCACAGCTTATCTGTGAAACCACAGAAACATCAAAGCATTTAGGTTGGAAAAGACCTTCAAGATGATCAAGTCCAACTACAGACAGTGACCAAAAGTGATTAGAGAATGAGTCTACAACCTAACTATCACAAACCCACAAAACTGGTTTATTTTGAAGAAAAAACCCCACACATAAATTTAACAGTGTGGAAAAGCAAAACCTGCTACTTATGCATGCATACAAAATAAAGTATTCCATAACATCCTGAAATACACTGACAACCATAAAAACACAGCCATGTGAGAGGGAGGAATGGTCATAATCTGATCAATTACCAAATGCCACAGTCCAGCAGTCTCTTTTGCTCTCCCCCTCTACAGGTTCCATATTAGCCACAGGAGTGTCATTCTGCCTTGGGTCCCACACCTTCACAGTTCCTGGGAAAGAAGACAATAGATTTTTTATTAGGAATACATTGTCATACTGTGTTCACCTTCCCAGGAAAGCCCTTTGCTTTTCATCCTAATCATTCAAAAACAGGAGCAACTCTTTCAATTCTACCAAGCCTTAGTGTTTTGTAGCTATAAGAAAGAACCACAAAACCAAACAGAAACAGAGTGAAAGCATTTGTTAAGGATGCATTTTCTCTAGCTGATACTTTGCATTTATCATGGTTTGTGTTCCTTCTTTCTCATGCCCAGTGACAACAGCACCTTTTGCTTATCTGTGGCTTCTAGAAGAATTAGAGAAAATTGGTCCCAAGCAAGATTCAAAAGACAGTGTACAAAGAACTAGTTGCAACAGCTTGTAACTAGTTCAGATGGCAGACTGTGCCCTGCCATCAAGAGCTTGCAGGCTCAGAGGAACTGGGAAGACTTGCAGAGTTCACTAACTCACCATCTCGACTGCCAGTCACAATTTCTGGTGCACCTTCCCCAATTCCTAAGCCACCTACACCATCTATACTGTTTATGATTTCCTTATGACCTTTCACAGAATACACTGGTATTTCAGGAGCTTCTAAATTCCTAGGCAAGAGAGAAAAAGAACAGAAAACATGGCATTTTTCCTTGACACTCAGGATTTGTACAAAAATGAAAGGAAACTTGAGCACAAATCATAAAAGCTCAGATTAACGGTGAAAACAAATATGGATATCACCACTGAGAACCATAAGTCTTTGTTTGATTCTTTCTTTAGCTACTGCTTTGGACTACTCCAAAAGAATTGGCTCTTTTCTGGACCTCCCTGTTTGTAAAGGCAGTTGTGAGATTTGCCACAGCAACCACTCAGACCCAGTTTTACACACTGGGCTCAAAAATGAATCACACTACAGATCAAGACACTCCAAGTATCTTTACTTTCAGTAGGTCTGTAAAATAACTTGAGTAATTGATCCCCACCTAGCTCTGAGTACTGCTCTCTAACTTTAGGTGACTGTTGCTTCCAGCCATGAGTTTCATGGCTCTTTCCCAATGATTCCCATTCTTTAAGAAGCTTTCAGAATTTTATTTTACATTTCAGCTAGTAACTGTCCACGTAATTCTTGCTATTCCAACAAGAACCAGTAGTTCCTTGATATAGGGCAATATAATAATAAAAAATCCCCTTTTGACACTACTACTTTATTTGATAATAAATTTACCTAGACATTAATTACACCAATAATTCAGGGACCTAGAGGAAACATTTGAAATGTGAAGATTAAAAAATATATATTTAATCTAGACATGAAATTCAGGTTGGACACCACCTCTTCTTTGTACTTGTGCATCCATTCAAAAGCCTCTTTTCAGAGGACAACCTCACAGAACTTTAACAGGTTTTTGTAGCTGCACACAGAAGATGGGAGTGAAGCAGCACTGAATTAAACACAGTGCAGAATTCTGTGTTGTTTCTACAATGGTCCAAATACAGTAGCCAGCAAAGCTTGCACTGGGTCCCAACCACAGGCAGCATGGAGAGCATCTCATGCAAAATCCACAAACAGAAACCTCTGTTCAGACAGACATGGACAGCATCAAGTGAAAACACTTCCAGAGAATATCTGTGCTTACCATATGTTAAGGTTTCCATCAAAATCTCCTGTAGCTAAGTATCTTTGCTGCAGAGATGTAGCACCAAAAGTTCCACATTTTATAGGTTTGGGCTTTTCGATCTTGTAAAGAAAGGAAATGTCTGTGTCAGCACACGGAGAAGGCAAAAACACCCACAGGCCACACAGTTCTCGGGAGTGCACAGGGGCAAGGGGCAGCGAAACACACATGGGATATTTGGTGCAAAATACTACCAAAATGTTATCAAAGGCAAGCTGCACTTTGAGTTTCGTCCTTGTGCACAGAAAAGCAGGGTCCAGGTTACTGGTCTGGGAGAAAACACTGCTTGTGGCCTAGGGCCTCATGCACCTGCGGAACTGCTCGCCTCAGAAGAAGCGAACACTCAGAGGTCAATCTGAGAGAAAAAACCAACCAAACAAGAAAGCAAGCAAGCAAGCAAACAACCAACCAGCCAGAAAAAAAAACTCCAAAACCCAATCAAAAACCCAACCAACCAACCTAAAACCCAAACAATAACAAAAAAAACCCCAAACAAACAAACGGAAAAAATACCCTCAAAAAATCCAAGCACAGGCAGAAAACAGAAACCTATAACACAACACAGGAAAACAACCTATAAAACATAGCAGTAAACAAAATCACAGGATCACAGCCTCAGGCTGAAGAAGATCTCTGAGGTGGTCGGGTCCAACCTATGACCGGCCACTACCTTGTCAACTAAACCACGGCACTGAGTGCCAAATCCGGTCTTTCCTTAAACTCCTCCAGGAACGGTGACTCCAACACCCCCCTGGGCACCCTATTTCAGTGTCTAATCACCCTTTCCGTGAGGAAATTCTTCCTAATGTCGAACGGAAACCTCAGCAGCTTAAGTTGTCAGTAGTTGCCTGGGAAAAGAGACAGACTCCCCCCCGGCTACAACCTTTCAGGGGGTCGTGGAGAGCGGCAAGGCTACCCTTACCAAGAAACGACAGGGCATCAGCGAATCAGCACATTTAACACGCAAATCTGTCTTAGCTCCTGTTTTACATCCCGGGCTCTGGACGAGCGCCCCGCAGCCGTTCCCGAGGGGACTCGCTCACCTCCCGCAGCAGCTCCAGACGCGCTCCGTGCAGCTCGTACAGCTGGATGACGCCGGTGCCGCGGGCGGCGCTGCCCAGGCACAGCAGGCGGGCGCTGCGGGGCACCCACTTGCAATCGAACACGGTGTAGCTCAGCGCCTGCTGAACGTGCGACACCACCTGCGGCCGCTCCGGACCCAGCACCGCCGACATCCCGCCCCGCTCCTGCCCTGCCCCGGCGGCTGCGGCGGAAGCGCCGCCGGCCCCTTCCGGCGAGAGCCGCCCCACGTGTGCTGCGCGGCCAACATGGAGACCGAGGCTGCGGCCGGCGGCGGCTTCACCAGCGTTGTGTCCCGGCGGAGCCGCAGGAAGCGGCGGGCGGGCGGCGAGGAGCCGGCGGCGGGAGCTGCCATGGACACGGCGGAAGCGCGGCCCAGCAAGCGGCCGGCGTTCCCGCCCGTGGCCGCCGAGGCGCTGGGGGTACGCGGGGCGCTGGGGAAACGCCGCCCCCGGGTCTCCGGCGTCCCCCGCCTCACGGCCTGCTGTGTCTCGCCCCCGGCAGGTCGGGAAGGGTGAGCTGAGGAAGATCCCTGTGCCGGCCAACAGGTACACGCCGCTGAAGGAGAACTGGATGAAGATATTCACGCCCATTGTGGAGCATCTGCAGCTTCAAATCAGGTTCAACTTGAAAACGAGAAATGTTGAGATCAAGGTAAGGGGAGCAGCTTCTTGGGCCTTCCCCGGCAAGAGAAGGTTGTGTGCAGACCTCGAGGCACCTTCCAGTGTCTGAAGGGGCCTCCAAGGAAGCTGGAGAGGGGCTCTTTGTCAGGAACTGTAGTGACAGGACAAGGAGTCACGTTTACAAATTTACTAAGTTTAGTTTGGATGTTGGGAAGAATTTTTTTACTGTGAGAATGGTGAGATACTGGAACAGGTTGGCCGGGGCTGCCCCGGCCCTGGCAGTGCTCAAGGCAGGCTGGATAAGGCCTTGAGCAGCCTGGTTTAGCGACAGGTGTCCCTGCCCGTGGCACCGGCATTGGGACTAGAAGATCTTATGGT
Source organism: Onychostruthus taczanowskii (assembly GCF_017590055.1). Classification (NCBI taxonomy): domain Eukaryota; kingdom Metazoa; phylum Chordata; class Aves; order Passeriformes; family Passeridae; genus Onychostruthus; species Onychostruthus taczanowskii. Next base: position 3,273,268 of record NW_024499351.1, read on the forward strand.
CCACTCCAACCCCTTACCGTTCTGTGATTCTGCCTCCTGAAAAGCAGGGCCTCTCCTCATGGGTGTTCTTGGTCCGCAGATTAAAGACTAGAGAAGTTGTAAATCCCATATAATGCTTGGAAAAATGGAAACTGTGTGGTGTCACCTCCCCGGGGATCACATTGCTTGGAACAAATAGTTACTGCAAGTAAAATCCAGAACTACAGATCTGTTCCAGAAGGAGCCAGCAGAAGCTGGGGGACTGTTCAGTTTTTGTAGGAGAAAGTTATATACATTAAGGAAGAATTTTCATCTATGTCTTAGATAAGATTTTGTAATTCAGTGTTTTCCAGCTATTTAACATTACCCAATACTGACCTGGCAGTAAACAGGATCTTAAAAAGGGGCACTGAATCTCCTAATGCCTTTGTTTGTGGCAGACAATAAGGGCCCATAGTTTAATAGCATGTGATTTTTCTTTAATGGTTTGCAGTGGAATACCTTATGGCACAGACCCCAGTATAAACCTGTAATTCTTGTAGACATTCATTCTTTATCCTTATTCCTCCTGAGGAATGTTCACACCAGGAGTTTTTAAGGGCATATCTAAAGTTTTGACATACGACTAATTGTATTAGCAACACTGACATATGAGATCTTCCAATGTAGTAGTGAAAATACAGCAGGAATTTTGCTTCCTAACTATGAAATGTTATCACAAATTTGATGGTAGAAGCCATCCTCCTTGAATTGGAGGACAGAATTATCCCTTATTTACTTTACTTCCTAGAAATAATCTCAGGTGAAAGGTAGGGAGGAGCAGGAACTCCTGCAGTTTCACTCAATAACTGCAGGAGAAAACCCTGGGATTTTAATAGCACCTTTTGATATGAAATGATGTCTGGTGAAAAGACATCAAGGTAGTTTTGTTCTTAATCAAGCTGATTTCATTTTGGCCATATCCATCATGAACATAAAACTTTAAAATTAATTTCATTCATCTGCTAAGGTATATTTAGAATACTGTCATTAGAATTCTAAACTCTCCTGCCATCACCATACTTCTCCTTTTCCTGCTGTTTGCTGTTGGAGTTTAGTCTCATATTTAGAATACTGTCATTTGAATAACTCTCCTGCCGTCACCATACTTCTCCTTTTCCTGCTGTTTGCTGTTGGAGTTTAGTCTGTGTTGGTTTTGGGTTTTCTCCACCAAAAGGGTTCTGCTTAGTCAGTGGTGGTGTGGATTTTCAGCAGCTTTTCTCTTCTGCCCTCTCCAAGCACAGGCTTATCTTTTAAGTTCTGCTCCTAACTTGCCTGGTCTTAATTTGCAAACATAACTTCTTGTCTTGCAGACTTGTCAAGAGACAAAGGATCTCAGTGCTCTGACAAAAGCAGCTGATTTTGTGAAAGCCTTTATACTTGGATTTCAAGTAGAGGTGAGTCTCCCAACAGCCAGATTGTAAGATTGCTCCAGTTTACTGATCTGTCCCTGGCCTCTCTGCAAATTACAGTAAGAAATAAAGAGAGAAAAACTTAGTGGTGGTGTGGATTTTCAGCAGCTTTTCTCTTCTGCCCTCTCCAAGCACAGGCTTATCTTTTAAGTTCTGCTCCTAACTTGCCTGGTCTTAATTTGCAAACATAACTTCTTGTCTTGCAGACTTGTCAAGAGACAAAGGATCTCAGTGCTCTGACAAAAGCAGCTGATTTTGTGAAAGCCTTTATACTTGGATTTCAAGTAGAGGTGAGTCTCCCAACAGCCAGATTGTAAGATTGCTCCAGTTTACTGATCTGTCCCTGGCCTCTCTGCAAATTACAGTAAGAAATAAAGAGAGAAAAATCCTTAGGTGGTTTTCTAGAAATCAGTGTTTTCTAGAAATTGTGACTGGAGTCGACATCCAGTTTCTTAAGATAATGCCGGATAAAAAAGTAGCCTTCAAACAGCACATAAATAGAGAACATAGGTTGTGTGAGACAAGCATAAAGTAATAATCTCTGAGGTCCTCTGCACTGGTAGAGACTGCTCATTTTTCTTCAGCCCAAGCCAGTAACCTCCAGTCTGTACAAAACTCACCGAATCACAGAATTAACTAGGGCAGAAAAGACCTTTGTGATCATCAAGTCCAACCTATGACTATCAACTAAACCATGGCACTGAGTGCCACATCCAGTCATTTTTTAAACAGCTCCAGGGATGGTGACTCTACCAGCTCCCTGGGAAGCCCATTCCGGTGCCCAGTCACTCCTTCTGTGAAGAACTTCTTCCTAATATCCAGCCTAAACTTCCCCTGGTGCAGCTTAAGACTGTGTTCTCTTGGCTGGTTGCCTGGGAGGCGAGACCAACCTGCACCTGGCTACAGCCTCCTTTCAGGCAGCTGTAGAGAGTGATGAGGTGTACATGAGCCTCCTTTTCTCCAGGCTGAGCCCCTCCAGCTCCCTCAACCACTTCTCATAGGACTTTTGTTCCAGACCCTTCATCAGCCTTGCTGTCCTTCTCTGGGCACATTTGAGCATCTAAAAGTCCTTCTTAAATTGGGGTAAAACAGTACTGGACGTAATACTCAAAGTGTGACCTAAGCAATGCCAAGTACAGAAGAAGAATGACTTCCCCGGTCCTACTGGCCACACTGTTCCTGATACAGGCCAGGATGCCGTTGGCCGTGTGGGTACACTCCTGGCTTGTGTTCAGCCGTCAGCTGAACCCTCAGGTCCCTTTCTGCCTGGTTGCTGTCCAGCCGTTCTGTCCCCAGCCTGTAGCTCTGGAGGGGATTGTTGTGGCCTAAGTGCAGGACCCGGCACATGGACTTAACCTTTTATTAATGGATTTGGCCCATCTATCCACCCTGTCCAGGTCCCTCTGCAGAGCCTTCATAGCCTCCAGCAGATCACCACTTCCACTTGCAGTTTGGTGTCAACTGCAAATTTGCTAAAGATGGACTCAATCCCCTCATCCAGATCATCAGTAGATACTAAATAGGACTGGGCCTGTTGGAGAAAACAAACCCACTTCTTTCAGTGTGGTAAGGGGTGCTCCTTGCTCTAGGCCTGTACTGGATTCACTAGCACTGGGGAGGCAGGGCTGAATGCATGGGCATCCAAACCTGTGTAGGGTTCTCTAGATGGAAATACTTGTACTGCTGTTAAAAAAAGTGGATTTAACTTTAGTTGTTATTTGCTAGGTTGTGTGTAGAAAGAGAACAGCAGCTTTCTGCTGTGTTACTAGCACAAAATAACTGCTGATAACAGATCTCCTGCTCTTTCAGGATGCCCTTGCTCTCATCAGATTAGACGATCTTTTTCTAGAGTCATTTGAAGTTACAGACGGTGAGTATTTTCTGATGCAGCATTCAAGAAGTCATGTGTGCATCCTGCTACTATGGATTTTTCTTTTCCCCTGCTCCACTTTTATCACTTTGACCTCACAGATCAGCAAAGTCAGAAACATCTAATTTTATGTAGTACTGGGACTCCTTGGAGTCCCCTGCAGAGCAGGATCTAAACCTGATCTACTTCATTTCTACCAGTGTTAACTTGGTGCCCTTGGACTCCATTTCCTCAACATGAAGTGCAGTGCCTTCCTCTGCACTTCTAAAGGAGACTTTTGAGTTCCAGAAACCCTGTGTCAGCATTGGCTGCAGTGTGCACTACTAGTCAAAAAAAAGCTGAAATCCAGGTGGATCTGTGTTGACCAGTGAAGCTGCTTTGGTAGTACTTGGCATGAGTTGTTTCCAGCAACTTGACCAAGGGAAGCATTAACAGGAATACACACCACTGCTGTTACCCTGAGCATGCTATTCTCATTTCAGTCAAACCTTTGAAAGGAGATCATCTGTCAAGAGCAATAGGGAGAATAGCAGGGAAAGGTGGAAAAACCAAATTCACCATAGAAAATGTGACCAGGACACGCATCGTTCTTGCTGACACGTAAGTACAGACTGACTTCCTCCTAGGCAAAGCACAACCCCTCAGCTAATCCATGTCCTATGCCAGAAAAAATATTTAAGAGAATATTTTAATGAACACAAGTTATTTGACCTTTTGTTATGAGAATGATAGTGTCACCAGCGCACTAGAATTCAGTCAATCCCCAAAGCACAAGAATTCCTTCTTATGAATAATCAAAATGGAACTCACCAACACAGCAATGTTTTCCTCCCGAAGCTGCTACACTATTAAATTTGCAAGTGGTAAAATCTATTTTAAAAGCATTTAGAAGAGCACAAATCTTATGTTGTAGGTTTTGTGGGTTTCACCTGGGTTTTTTTTTTAACAAGTGTAGAAAATAAACTATTACACTGATACAAAATTCCACATTTACCTCTAACCTCCAATTCTCTATTAACTGTGCAATCTCTTAAGTTACTTTCTGTTAACTACTGCTACTTTTCTTTTTACAGAAAAGTTCATATTTTGGGATCTTTTCAGAACATTAAAATGGCACGAACAGCGATTTGCAACCTAATTTTAGGTAAGTCCTCTTATCTAATCTTCACTACATATGAATCTTGCAGTTTGAGAAACTGCTTTGTGACTCTCACCCTCTTCCCTGTCCTGCCCACATCTCCATTTGGAGCAAATAGCTTGCTGGCAGTTGGCTTGTGACTCTTAAGAGGAGAAGCAGGGAATCCAGGACTTGCTTTCTGGCTCCAAAACCCTCACCACATTGCAGAAAGATGTTCTGCATTTTGATTTAGCTGCAGCATTCCCTAAGGGGTCTCAAAAGCCAAAGGGAGCAACCCGCTTTGGAAGCAGAAGTTGAGCTCTGCAGTTGCAGTAAGATGGTGACTGACCTTGCCCATCCTTCTCACCCTTTGGCTTAGTTCTCCAATTTTAACACAGGTGTGAGGACAACACATCCATTTTTTGTGGCAGTTTCCTGACTAGATTTGTGCCTTCTTCTGCAGGAAGTCCTCCATCCAAAGTTTATGGCAATATTAGGGCGGTGGCCAGCAGAGCAGCTGAGAGGTTCTGAGCTGCACCACCAAGGACTGGGGCCAGAAGTCCAGGTTCCTGGACACAGGAGAAGCCAAGAGCTACAGAAGCCATCAGGTTTCTGCTGGATTTGGAAGCCCAGAAGAAAACCACAACTGTTTGTGCACTCTGACTGACTTTGGACATGTGGTCTGATTTGAACAGACCTAATGTTTGTGTCTAGTCATTAAAAGGGGTTTTAAATTGTGTCTATATCAAAAGTCCATGATTTTATTTGAACAGCCTCAAAGAAAAACCTGCTTCATTACGGATTTCCTGAATATCAAACTTAAGAGGCTACTTCTTCAGAAAGCCTTGGTGTTTGATGTTTTGAGCCTAAAGGAATTGGCAGAGCTAAGCATTTATAAGCACACATCATGGTTTAGTATCTTCCTGAAAGGAGTCAGCTGGAATGCAGAGTTCAATGGTGGGCTGTCCACTGAGTCTGTGCTGCTGCTGGAACAATGCATCACATGAAAAGAGTAAGATGAAGGGGTAAATAACATATTTGAACTGAATCCTGAATCTGCACACGTATAGATTTCTTAATTCCTAAAAATGTTCTGTAAGGACAGCCTAGTGAAGCCAAGAGCCACCAGGTGATGTACTTTCCAGTGTACCAAAACACCAGTGTACCAAAACACCTGTGTCTCCTTAAAATGTTATGTAAGTAGCATAATGCAACAAAAGTAGGGGGAGAAATTAGAGTGCCCAGTCCCAGCATGACTTAATAATGGACACTCTTCTCCTAAACCTGCCAGGCCATCTTCTGCAAAATGTCTTTCAAAATAAATCAGATCAGGTTTGGGAGTGAAAACAAACTGAAATATGATTATCAAACACACAAACAAATTGAGTAAGCATTTAGGTCAATGTCCAAGTTTCCAGAATAGTGCTTCACAGTATGGGATTATCACTACAGCCAAACTGACTGGAGCCTTCAGTTGTGAATAGATTTAAGACCTGCTGGAGTTACCTCAGCACACAGTTTAGCAGTCTGAGCGATGCAGGGGACAGTGTGTGCATTCTGAGCAGCTCCAGGCACACGTACCTGCTCACTACGTTTTCTGTTCCTTGGCTGCTTATGTCATTTATTTCAATTAGCTTGGAAGATAAAGGAGAGTGAGTCAAGAGCGCAAAAACGGATGTTTATCCTAAATTAGGTACATACTGACACTGACCCAAAGCAGCAGAAGGGAGAGGGCAGCACACACAAGGTCCAAACACCTGCACCCCAAAGAGCACAGCACAAGAGCTGCTGTGAAGGGCATACCTGTGCAAGGAGGACTGGTGTCAATATAAAGCTCAGACATTTCCTGAGACATGAACTGCCTTTTATTCTCTACCTACATTAATGTTAGGGGGGGTTGGTTTGTTTTTTAAAACCACTTTCCACAGGGATTTCAAATGAAGTATGTTATCCACTTGGAACGTTCAGCAAAGAGAACCAGATGTGCCATTAAACAACCTCAACATGTCTTGAAATGCTGAAATGAGCCCTGGACGTTTTCAGCAGACTACACCCTGTGGAGTTTTTCAGTAAATCTTAATAATCAAGGAGTGGACAAAAAATATGAACAAGTTTTCTTCAGAGCAAGGTGCAGAGCTGCTTTAAGGTGAACAGGAAAGGTGCTGAGCATGCCAGCTAAGGTTCAAATATTTTATTTTGTATTCATACAGTATGAAGGTTCTTATAGTTCCCACAATATATGATGTAGCATGCAGAGGAAAAACTAAACATTCAACATAAATCATTTTTCCCCACACAAACTGAAAAAAAACCTCATCCCTCCCCTTCCAGTCCCCCTAAGGAAATAACATTAGCACTAAATTCTATAATGCCAGCCAAGATATGCACAAGCAAGAAAAACTGAAAGCATTTGCTAAAATGTTTGTAACAAATACTTATGTACAAAAAATTCACAAAAGACTAATTCCCCCCCTGAAGCAGAGCACATGGCAGTTGACACTGGAACAGATACAACCACTGGCTGGGATTATAAACCACGTACTGATCCAGAAGAAGAAAAAAGTTACATGTAGTGGAGATTTTTGTTTTGAACATTAACATTTACCAAAGTTTGGCAACATTATCTTTTTAATTATGCAAATTATGTAAACAAGAGGAACATTTCAAATCGATCTACATGCAAAACTTCATGTCATGCAAGGACACTAAGCACCTGGATTTCTCTCTCACAGACAGAGCCCATGATGTGCAGCACTCAGTTGAAGGAACAGCTATGGCAGACAGGTGCTCGATTGAAGAGGTTCAGACAACCTGCACTTTCCACTGCTCATTATAAAACAATTTTTTTTTTAAATAGAAAAACTACTATACAGGAAAGATGTACTGTCCTAAAAAATCTAGCAAATGTTTTTCTTCCAGCCAATAGTACCACTGCAGAAAAGGGAAGGGATGATATAAAGTTGTAAAACATGGCTCGCTACTTTTATATCACACAAACAGATCAAGTTACCTTCCATTACAAATTATGATATGGACAAATCTAGAAAAGAAAAAAATTCTCCAGGAAAAGGACTGGAGAACTGCAAGAGGTATAAATTTAGATAGTGTGAAGTTTTCCTCCTCTATGGCATAGGTTAACAAGATTCCCCCCCTGTATGAATCATATATACATATATATATAAAATATTACCAGTTATTTAGCTACCTGTAGTATTTTTAAATGCAAGGGGGAAAACTATCATGGGTGAAACAACAGAATTTAAGTGGCAAGAATATTTTATAATCTAAGTACTGTATAAAATAAGTAGATGGGAATCCTGCACAGTTATGTTGATCCTAATTTCATTAAGCTAAGCACAAGAGAAAATCATATATGCATCTACCACCTTAAGCAGCTGTATCTAAATTGAACCCAGAACAGCAGAGTTGTCTTGGCTTCAGGACAGCTGTAGCTGCTCCCAATTCCTGGGTGACGGAATCTAACAGCCATCAAAGCATTCCGCAGTCACTATATGCACACGAGGACTAGTTCTTGGCAGTAGCATTAAACTATATTCTCATATTAAGTAGAACTGTACTAAGTTATTTAGCAAAGAGACACAGTCCCTGGTAATATATTAACAGGTATAAATAAACTTAGTCTCCCGTGTTACAAAAAAAAAGTAATTAAGGTGATTTAATAAGAAGCAATGCTTTGTCAGCCATTCAATATATAGAAACATCTGAACAGTCACAGGAAAAGGAAAAGAGTTGACCTAAGACCCAGTTAAAACTTTACATTCTTCTACTATATATATAAAACTGTGTGAAATAAAAGTAAGGATGTATATCCACATATTGAACTGTTAATATTCTGCTTGGCACTTTGTACTCTAGTTTTGTTTCTGAGTCAAGTATATTAAATTAAAGCCCACCTAGCTACTACATATAGAAAGCTACATATATATCTATATATAAATACACACACACATATATATATATAGATAGATATTTCCTTGTTATAAAAGATGAAGAAAAATAAATTAAAAAGCCAACCCCTTCCCTTTCTCCGCCACATTGATATGCTCTTTCCATCTTTGCTGTCCTTCAGACTTTAAAGTGCTACACTGAGTTATTGAGAGAATAAAAGTTCAATAACACTTAGTTGGCTTCATGAGGCTCATGTTGGAAAATGTGGCTTCACAGAGAAAAATACTTCCATTTAAATACACAGAGAGCATTGCTGGACGTCTGGAGCAGATCTTCAGAGATGGAGAAGAAAGCAAAAGTGTTGGGTGGTGCCCTACAGAGTCACACATCTACGACCATCTTTTTGTGGATATCTAGGCCTCCTACAACCTGGGAGAAAAATAAGGTTCAGAAAGATGAGAAATGAAAATTAGCAAAGTGCAAAGAAAACATTCAATAGATGCACTGCGGTCAATCATAAAGACAGTATTTCCCTGGCCTCTCCAAACTGATTTACATTTTACAAGTACTGTGAGAGATGAAATTAATTATGTACAAACCAAGGTAGTTCAGTACAATTAGCACAATTTACACACTCAAGGGCCTGAAAACCAGTGCAAATAACACCATTCTGGCATTCCTCTCCATCTCATACTATGACCTTGTAGTATGTTTGTGCATGTTAAATAAAATGGTGACTTCCGAAACACCCTGTAAAACTGGGAACCTTCCCAGGAAAAGGAAAGTACTTCAGAAACAGCAGCAGGATTTCTGACAGAACATACACCCAGGAAAGAATTACCAGTGTTCACAGGAAAAGGAAAGGTGCCATGTCAGAGGAACATTTTATAATGCAGGAACAAAATTCAAAGGCCAAATGGTATGTGCCAAAGACAACAAATTAAAAAGCATTTTTGTAGATACACGGCACCAGATTCAGAGAGGGTAAAATGCAAGAATGAAGAATAACATGTTGTAGAACTGAAAAGTGTCCTGCCATGAGGTCAACAAAAACTCAAGAAAATAAAAGTAAAGAAGAGGAAAATCCATCAGTAGCACACGGAAAGAAGCCTGGGCAAGAAGCCCAAAGACAAAAGAAGAGGCAACATCACATTTGATGGATGGCTGGAAGATGACAGCCCAGTACAAGAAATAAACAAGTAATGCAGTATTTAATCCAGGCATTTGCAGGCTGTAGCTCTAACTTCTTTGCAGACAAAATGTTTTTTACATGATGTCACAAAAATAATTAAACTTAAAAAAAAATCCCCAAAATGCAAACAATAGTACCTTTTCACTTTAGTAATTGGCAGCATGGCAGATTTCCACCACCCTCCCTCCCCCTCTTTTTTTTAGAACTCAAATATTTTTTTAAGTTGAACAAGTTATGTTTGAACTGAAGTTGTAAATTTGAAGATTAGGGGAAAAAAGCAATGCCCAAACCATGCTATCAAGTGTATCTTCCTTAATGTACCATTTAAAATCAATGAGTAAACACTCATTATTGCAACTTTCAAAGGATCAAGATTCAATGTGTCATCTACTTTTTTTGAGGAAAGAATTTAAAACTTGCTGTCAACTAATTAAACAAATATATCCCATGGGATGAAATCAACCCCTTCAAGTGTTAAATGCTACATTATAAGCATTCTGTTCAGTAAGCCTCTAAGTTCCTAAAAATGCATCTTTTAACTGTTTACTCTTTTTCCAGAGCAGCACTTGAGAGATATTTTTTTCTCTCTCTGTAAATGACTCAATTTTTCTTTAGAAGTTACTTACAGCACAAAATTCTTCAAAGGATATTCTTCCATCACCATCCTTATCTGCATTAATTATGGTTTTATCTACAATTTGCTGTAACTGAGTGTCTTTGAGATTGTTCCCAACCATCATCTTCAGCACCTGGAAGAGCTCTCCATTTGAGATATAGCCATCTTTGTCCATATCATAAATGCGAAATGCAACTGCAGAAGTAAAAAAAAAAAAAAAAAACCAACCATTTGATAGCAATTGTTGTTGAAAACAATATATACTCACTTTAGAAAACACCTGAAATTGTTCTAGCAGCAGCAGTAAAAGCATTCTGTGAACACCAAAAAAGAAAATCTTCCCCACAAGTAAAGCACCCAGCCAGCAAAAAAAATACAACCTTCCAGGAAACAGATGACTTAAAATCCCATCTGGTTACTTTGCTGCAAACAACTTGGCGTCAAGACTGAATTTATTTTTAAATATTTCAGTCTTAGTTATTGGAAGCTACATCCGTAACTGAACTCTTCTACTCATAAAGCTAGAGTCTGGAGATGCAGTTCTGAAACAAGAATTTAATGCTTTCCCTACTGTAAGAGCAAATAATTCAGTATTATTCTCAGGCCCTCTAAGTTTACAGAACTATATAGCAAGCCATTCTTAAATGAATTTAGTTTCTATAAAAAAACAGAAAGCAACTGAAATTCTTCAGAAATCAACCAACCTCCTCCAACCTTCCCTGCAGAAAAAAGTGCTAACAATCTTCACAACAAATAAAGGACAAAATGTGCAAAAAGCTTACAATCTACTTTCATTATTTTCCTCTCTTTACAACAATTTGAATTTGCAAATTTCTTAATCTTAACCTACAAAAGTGTATTTTTGAGGATGAGAAAATTTTTGTTAAGGAAAATCAAAATACTTACACCTCAACTTCTGTTCTTTATCTCCTTTGACACTGAACTGGGAGACTCCTTCTATAAATTCTAAACAATGCAAGGAAAACATGTATAACAAAGCACATTTTTTAATAAACAAAGAAGTCAACATTCAGAAAATTTTAGAAATTGTAAAAGCTGTCTAGTCTTTAAAATATTGCCTACCTTGTGACACCTAAATGTCTGTGTAGTTTAATATTTAATGTTCTTCAGTGGGAGGAACCCCAAATCCAATGCAGCATCACTAAACAGACTATGTCACACCAGAATTTAAGTAATTTTGTTTTGGACCTTCACAAGACCTTGACAGAAAACTCTAAGATCTTTACTAAAGCTACTCCAGTTGAGATTCTAATTGTACAACTCCTCTCAATACTGGTTTCTCAATGTAAAGAATTACACTGAAACTGAAAACTGCTTTTGAAGAAATACTATAATAATATTTTTCTATAAAAGAAAATTGTTTTTGCCAACTTCCTGTTTCCTTCCAAGAGGAACAACTCCTGATGTATTAATCACAGCTCAATGTCACAGACAACATGATGATCATTGCTCATGACTATCTATTTTTTACAAGGGAATTTTGAATAGTTCCATGCAACAATTACTGCTTCTGATCAAAACTCAACATTCTGGTTATACTGTAGCTATCCCTATAGACATTTAATGGGCTTTGCCGAGGTTACCAATTCTTGCATATTAATATCTTATTTAAAGTGTCAGTCTGTCAGTATAATAAGATTTAAGTACTTTCTCCAATTAAAAAAAAAATGCAAGAGTAACCTTCTCTAGTCATAAGAAATACTAAGTTTTACCTTGAACAGAAGTTACAAACATTATAATTTCAGACACTGTTTTAAGATGAACTAGTGAGAAAGATTTTAATCATGGCCCTTTTAATCATGAATATTTAAAATTTATCTAAAATTTTGAGAAATGTACTAAATCAAATCTTCTGTGTTGTTTGGATTTTCTTTTTTTTTTGTTTCAAGTGTCAATCTAAGATCTACCTAAAAATAACCCCATAAAAGAAGTATCAAGAGAAAAACCTGGGCTCCTTCCTATTTTCTAAATACTTGAAAGAAGAGATTTCATTTGGACAAATACAACTTATGCAGAAACACACCACTTAGCCTACCACACTTTCTTCAGTCTCTCCTCAGCATCAAAATTAAGAGTCTAAATTGGTATACTTTAAGAGATATTTAATGAGTAGTCCTCAGCCAGCCAGACCTTAAAAGCTACTACTAAACAATCTGGTCTTTTAACCATTTCACTCAGAAGTGCCCTAATACAGAGAAACTAGTTTTACCGGTATTTAGTTCCACTAGGATTTAGCACCTTATTTTAACACGTCTTCTTCACCTCTCCTCTCTTAGATGAAGAAAAACTGGAATTCTAAAACTCTAGGAATTCTGAAGTACCACCACCTGTCACAGAACACTGTGCCTTACCTTTAAAATCCACTTCTCCATTGCCATCTGTGTCAAATATATCTATTACTCGCTGTACTAACGGGTTCTGTTGCAATTCAGGTAAAGACATGAACTCTTCCACGCTCAGAGAACCAGAGTTGTCCAAATCAAGCTTCTTAAATCTCTTTCCTAGTCTTTTTATCTCATCAGCATCAACTGAAATGAAAAACAACCCCAGACTTATTCTCAGAAAGGCTTCAGTAAACCCTTTGCAGTTAAACACAAGGCACATTTCATTGCTTTCCTACAAATTTTTCTCCTACTTTATTTTAACTATTAAACACCTATATAGATAACATGAAATTCTGAAGACAAACACAATTTTATTTTAAATAAGACTTACCTTTTTTCCTCCCTGCACCTGCCATAATACAGTTATTAGCCTTGTGACTCACTGAATACCACATGCTGACACAACATTTTGAAGGATTGAGGATGCTTAGCTAGTTCTTAGTCAGCTCTTACAAATACCAGATATGAAGAATCTGAGGAAGAGACCAAGTGTTCTCTGAAGGAGACAGCATTATGTTTACACTGGACTAACATAATATGCCAGAGAGACAATTATATTCACCTTATTCGCAAAACTAGTGCTTCTTCAGCACAGCCAACACGAGATCTCCTGGGATATAAGTCAAGGTAAGCAGGTTAACAGTCTTACTGGTAAACAGTTATCTCTCACCTACTCAAAACATCCCTCTGACAGGCCTAAGGTCATTTTTCCACTCCATCTCAGACAGGTACACCTGTAGCCACAACTTGCACACAGCTTTTTATTTGTCAGAGAAATTAAAGTGAATTCAGGTTCTGCAGCACCTCTTCATCTGATGTGTTCAAATTTATAAGGAATCTCAATTAAAGCATATACCTAGTACCCCATTTTACACATCTGATTATGCCAAGAATAGACTAAACCTGTGAATCCATAAAAACAAAAGCAATCATGTACTGGGCAACTGCTGAAAAGCTTGAAAAATTTCTCCATAACAACCTGAAAACATCCTGTCAGCAGCCTCATTTATGAGATCCGAGTCTGTTCACATGTTGCTCACCCTTTTTAGCTACAAAGGAGCAACTGAGGTTCTTAGGAAGCCTAGAAGGAGCCCAGCACAGAGCAAACCACAGCAAACATTCCTTGCAGAACCTAAGGCTGCAAACTCTCCCTACCAACCCTCTCCTTAACATGAGCAATATTTCTAAGCTCCATTTAGCACTGTGTTTGCTCCAACAGTAACAGAAATTGCGTAATATCTTCTACAAGGCACATACCTTCACATTACATCAGTACCTTCTTAGGCTTTTGTAAAAGTGCAGCATAAAATCGAATAGCTATGAGTCTTTCCAATACATAAGGTCAGCCAACCTGCAGAGCTTGATGTTTAGAAATTGTAACCAACTCAAAAGACCTGATCATCTACCAACAGTAACCAACTGCCACTTCAGTTCCTTGATATCCCTGTCTAAAAACCAGTGAGACGCAAATAGAGAGTCCTCAGGACTGTACTGTTTCACAATGAAAGAGAGCCTGACAGAAGTCCAAAGGCACAAGATGATTTTCTGACATTTTGCAGTTTCAGTTACTGCTTGCAACTGCAGAGGCTAAGGGCAAAAACCAGTCTGCAGTCCCAGAAAAATCTTCTCTTTGCTGTGCCAGAAAGTGACAGACCCGATTCTGCCTCTAGGGCTACAAAAGTGAGACTGAACATGATTCGCTTTCCTTGGTTTCTAATAAGTAGTGTGGTATTTCACATAATTAACCTCTCAACTGCACTGAAATATTCTTTTTACCCTAAGTTTGAGCAGAATCCTTGGCCACAACTGGAGGTGTGCCCTGAACAGTACAACAGCACAGCAGTGGCAGCAGCACATTGCACAGCTACCCACGAACCCCTCCAGATGACACAGGAGACAGAGCACCATACAGTAACCTGGATGTAGATCATCATCACGGGACTAGAAGAACACAGTGTTAAAGAGGAATGGCAAAGCAGAGCTCCATGGGCAACATTACGAGTTCCATCAGCACAAAATGCTGCTTCTCACCAATACACTGAAAGGTATTTGCCAGCTTTTGCTTCTGCGCACAGAAACTCTTTTGCTTCTACTCATCCTCACTCCCAGTCCTGAAAATTACGGGGCCCAGCCCATTTTAATGCAGACAGCACCTTGGCAAGCTGCAAATGTGGGAACTTCATTTTAGTGCATGCTCTACTTGCAACTCCCATAGAAAGAGTTCACACCCTCAAAAAAGCCTCACAGCACAAGCATTTGAAAAAGCATAGAAATGTTAAGGGTGACTTACCACACTACCTATGTAAGCACATTTCCCCTTGTAAAATAAGTACAGGAATCAACATAATTTATACCTGTATTACTTCACTTTAAAACAACTAAACAGCAAACTAATTATATTGTCTATGGCGTATATAATGCACTGTCAGCTTCTTACCAGATCAGTGGAATCACACTCTCAGTATTAATAGAAAGACTAATCTTTCCATTTTGGTCAGTTCTAAAGCCTCCCAAACAACCTGAAAAACTTCATAGTTCTCCAGCTTCACAAAATCACAGTGGAGAAAAATTATAAGAAGCATTAACATGGCTGGATCTCTTCTCCCTTGCCACAAAAACTAATGAGTTAATGAACTGCAAGTTCTGTAACATTTCTAAGTAACATGTAAGGAACTCCCAAGTACCAAAACACAGCAATGACATTTTCACAAATTAGGATAGAAACACGGAGCTGCCTGAAGCAGGACTACAGACCTCTGATCATCAGGTAACACCATTTTCTCACAACCCAGAGGTCACATTAAAGAAAGTCTTATTTCATTACTTCAGCTCCATTTCCTGGTTTGGGAGCTCAAGTCCATGCCATTTTTCCTCACAAATATAAGAGCAAATATTGCAAGTGACACCCAGAGTTCTGTCAATGTTCTGCTATGAAGTGGAGTTAATTACCACATATACAAGTCACTCACTTGTATATGTGGTAATTAATACGTGGTAACTCACGGCTACATAGCTTAAATTGGCATAAGCTGGCACAAAAGACCAGACAAGACCGTCTCTGCCATTGCACAGACGTGCTAAGAAAACAAACTGTTGTCAGAAAGGTGTTTTATCAAGGAATTTCAACAAGCAATGCTGCTCTGCCATCACCTGCTGGGCACAAGAACCACTGTTGGATTAACTAGACGCACATCTGCAGTTAACAAGGTCCTTAAATTCCAAAACTAGCAAGTGTAAGAGAAGAATTTTTTTTTGTTTTGTTTTAAAGATGCTAGACAAAGAGGTCAAGATTATGGATGATAAAGGTAAGAATCAGATCACAGGAAGGGGAGGAGGTTGCAAAGGGATGTAAGAGTATTTCTCAACAATGTTCATGTTTTGCTGAACTGTAACAAAGCAACAGCTGCCGCAATTATGAAATTAAGGATATTTGAAAAATATTAATTACTCTTTCTCCACATATACACATGTCCCATTTCATAGTTCATAACAGCTCAACTTCAGTGCACAGTCCAGGTACAAATAACTGGCAGCAATTTCTACTGGAAATGGGATTAAAATTTCTCATTCCAAACCTTGAAACATTCAAGCAAGGCGTGTGCCTGCACTGGAGATCTGGAAGAAGTTCTTTTCTTAACAGGAGTCAAAACAAGTCAAAAAACAGTACTGAAAAAATCAGCATCTCTGCCAAAAGCTGACCAAATAGCAAACTCTTCCTCTGTTTTGTTTCTGGCAATTGATACAGCATGAATGACAGTACTTGGAGCAGGAAATAATGAAAAAGCGAAGTAAATGCAGGGGTAAGAAAATTGTCTTTAATAGTTCATCAGCATATAAACCTCTGTTCCTAATGAACATATGTGGAGAAACATGAGATCATGTTCATAACTGACTGTATGAGAATCTAATATCAGAATTTCATTATTTTTCCTTAAATATACTGCAGGCACCTCACCTACCATTAAATCCTTTCCACAAGCTGAATTTTAAAAAGCTTATACACTTGAAAAAAATTTGTATTTCAGTAGTATCTTTGTCTTCATAGAACAGCTTTAAGAAATAAGAATACAAATATAAAATAAGGGATGAATACATCATAGTATAATATGCCTTAGATTGGCATACCTTCTGTCAATTCTTCCTTCAGTTCACAGTCTTCCTTTCTGATGACTCTCCCTGCCTATGCTGAATTTACTTAAAAACTATGCAAGTCTTCTGGAGCTTAATGTTTGTTTCTTGGCTCTTCTTTGGATTTTTTAAAGGGAAACAGCATACATTTACGTATAACAGCAGATTTCAATAAAATCTTATTCATTTTTTGTTGACATTATCTCCCAGAATGCACATATACAACAGTTCCCATCTAAGATGGATGCTGCCCTATTTAACAATGCTTGTATTTTCCTTCTCCTTATCAACAGACTTTCTTAAAATTCCACACAGGTCTCACTGAAGAACAGAGCACTGAAATTAATTCTTAGTGGCTGAACAAAAAATATGACTTTGTGCCCACACAAACTCTCCAAAGTTCTGCTGGAAACACAAGGTACAAGATAATTCAGCTTAAGGGAAAGCTGAGCTGAAAGGACTGATGGTGGCAGTAGCAGACAGAATTTAAGACCAGCTCAGGAGACCAGGCCAAATAAAAACACTAGGAACTCCTAGGAAGTCCAAGTCCATAGTAGTGTAAAAAGGGTGATACCACCACTAAGGAAAATCAGGAGTGAGCTTTGTTTACACCGTCTGAGGCAGAGCTTGCCTGTGACTCATCACCACACTCCCAGCAACCCTGAGCATTCAGATCCAAATTAACCTTTTTTGTGCTGAGCTCCCCAGCTGACAGGGGGCTCTGTGCTTCCCATGCTTTCCAGCAGAACCAGACAGGATCCCCTCACCTTGGCACTGATGCCTGAGCTCACAAACTTACTAACTGGCTGGAAATAATAACTGCTAAGTGCTTTTCTTTAAAATGCTTTATTGGCAGCCCTGCACAAACACCAAATTCTGTACTGTTTCAAAACACTTGGAATTATTTATGTTTATTTCATAATCCATTCTGAATTTTGTTCCCCTTGTAATTAACATAAGGCAGGTGTTAAGTAGTTCTGGTACTAAGGATTTTTTTGTTAAAGAACTATCAGTACTTTCAAAAGACTCCTCTTCTAGCCAAGTATTAAAATTCTTAGGGCCAACACCTGCTTCATCTCTTGAATTCATCTGCATACATCTAAAAATATGATGAATCATGTTAAAATGCTTCCAAGAAACTACATGCAAATGCTTTGCCTCACTCCCATTTTAATGCAGGAGTCTTATCTCCCAGTTGCTCACTTTCTAATATGCTGATCCACACTGCTGAGTCCCTCACTTCTGCCCCTCAACACAGCAGTAGAGGATGATCCCTTAGATTTTAAAACAATTCTGTTTCAAACTGTTATGCATGTAACTGATGCTCAGATAAGACTGTAAAAACTATTCAAGTGGAAACTCAAAATGCTTTATTAGAAGCCAATTTCAGTGTGCTTTATGCTGAAAACAGTAATTTCAGGAAAAAAAAAATTATATTTTTTACAGTTAACATAAAGGTACATAGCTAACTTTTTATTAAACTGAGAGCCAAAAGTAAAGAATGCCCTAAAACTACAGATTTCTGAAATCCACTACATTCAGTGATGCTTTAACAGGATAATGCATATGCATTAAGAAGCAAGGTGCATCCATTGCTGCAGAGCACAGTATACACACCGGCATCTGCAAAGGGTACAGAGCTTAGAAAAGCTGTACATCTCTCAGCAATTAGGTGCTGAGCACTTCTGAAATCTAAATGTTTACCCCTGTATGTAAAAGGCTGGCTTTTCAGATACTCTTAGAATACTGGCTCAAAGATTTAACAAACAAAAGCCAGATCAGAGCATGGTCACAGAGAGCCCCATTTCCACAACTTTTCAAACATGAAATCATTATAGACAAGAATATTGCAAAGGTATTAGGAGAAAATTTGCAAATCAAACATGTTCTGAAATGAATTTGAAAAGTTTCCAGACTAATTTTCCCCCAGAAGAATGTATTGCAGAGTTCTCAAAATAAAACAGACCTTCAGCAAAACTTGCACCTCTACCTACAGCCTCATCTGATTCACGAATATAACGTTTCAGAGTAGCAACCACGTCAGCCATTTCAGTTTTGGAGATCAGATTTCAAAAAGATGATACCCTTGAGAACACATTCAACCACTCGTCTTGTATATGCTTACACACAGCTGGCCTAATCCTTTTCATGACTTCAGATGTGTCAATTACAATTTCCTAAGTTAGGAAAGAGATACTAGTCTTCTTATCCTAAAATCCAAACACTCTTTTGTAGAGTGTTTATATTAAAAATACTGTACTATAAACCATTCTTTACTCTATTACAAAATAGTCTTCTCCACATTTTTTTGCTAGAATAAAATTTTCTTATGGACAATTTGACAGATTCTACTGACATCAAATTTTCACCACGGAAAGCAATGGTAGGTTTTCATTAATTTCTGGCACAGTACAGCTGAGAAAGAAAACCAAACCACTTTAAGGAATCCAACAACACTAATTCACCCACTCAGAAGAACTAAGGTTCTAAAATGAGAGGTTAAAAGAATATGCTAGACTATCTAATGGTGTACATCCTCTCTGTGGTATCCTGAATTTGCTTCATGTAACTGCCTACTTTAACAAAAAAATCATTCTTATGAGACACCAAAGTAGGAACTGTAGCACCAAGCAGAGGTAATGACCCAATGCCTCCATGCAAACAGCACTAATACATTATTACTAACTGGCAATCTCCAAAAAGGTGAAAATTCAAAATCCGTATGTCCTAGATTGCAGGGCAATGTGTGTATTCTATTTGCCATCTGTTAGAGGTGTGGCAGTTATCTTCTGTTAATTAGGCAGTTTATCTCTTCCACAAACCAATCCTCCCTCCAGGGAGACATCTGCTGTTAATGAGCTATTGAGTGTCACTGCATGACTGATAGAAATTACAGCATCCCATTGGGAGATGCTCCGCCCAGAGGGAGGAGCCAAGCATTCCTAACTGGATATAATCTGAAATTTTTGGGACACCTTTCCACTGGATTCCCAGAGGAACAGCTGACTTTTCCACTGGATCTTCAGAAGAAGACTACACCCTTCTCCAGGATCACTGCTAAAACAGAACCACACCTGACACTGCAGTTGGACTGCTACCAACACCCTGACCAACAGGGTGTCAGTACGTGTTCTGACTCTGTCAGTGTTGCTTTGTATTACTGCATTTATTTTTTATTGTCTTCCCTAATAAAGAACTGTTATTCCTGCTCCCATATCTTTGCCTGAGAACCCCCCTTAATTTCAAATTTATAACATTTCGGAGGGGGGAGGGATTTACAGTTTCCAGGTCAGGGGAGGCTCCTGCCCTCCTTAGCAGACAGCCGTCTTTTCTAACCAAGACACCATATCAGATGATCCTCAAAGACACTGTCTGGCCTTGCCTTGAAAACTTTAGACCTGTCAGTGACAATTTCTGGGAAGCAGCAGGAACATTTAACACTTCAAGAACAATGTGAACATCTACTTGGCAAGCTTGCTTCCAGTCATGCAGCTGTGCACACCAGTGTCCAAAACCCCTGGCTTTCAGAATACTGAGGCACTCAGGATCTTTAAGCACAGCACTATCATTGCAGTGGCTGGGCCCATCCAAGCAAAGGGACAGTGATAACTCTATTTTCCTGGTGTGCTGAGACATGCTGCCCAGGGATACAGCCAACCTTCTGCTGTGAGAAAGGCCAGCAGAGCAAAACAACCTTTAGTCTTGCAAAACTTCATATTTAAACAACAACAGCCTCAACATATAATTTAACCACAGAATACTATGCAAAAAAATCATCAATTTCTCTGCAATAAAAATGGGCAAAGAAGCTCAATAATAAACCTTCAGGTTGCCCACTGCTACCAATGAATATAGTTTGTCCTAGAATCAGCAGTCAAGGATGGCAACACACTGCTTACAACTCTGACATGACTAGCTAAAAAAAAAAATAGTTCTTCAGAAACCAGTCTATCCATAACAAAACACTGACCAATGGAGCATTAATGTAAGATGGAGATATATATATATGATTCAGGAAAACACTACTGAAGTCTTCATCAAGTACAAAACTCCAACCATGTATTTGCATTTAACAAAATACACTGAGAGCATTACACAGCTATGCACTGCTGTGGATGATATTCCCAAGTGTTTGCAAACTTATGACTCAAATTGGAATCCATGTAGATGTTCCTATTAGGCACAGAGGACTTGCAAATTCCCAGCTGAAATCTCATTTCTCTGAAAAAACATATTTAGACAAAGATTTCTCCATAACCATTTATCTTCTATTACAGTTTGAGTTTCAAGAGCCATAGGCCATCACAAGCGCATGACAAGCTCTGTGAAAGGAATCTAGAACACAGTCCCTCTCTTGAAGGGTTACCCTGTTTAAAAACAAGATCCAATTCACCCAAGACAAGGAATTTTATCAAGTGGTTCAGAAGACACAAACACATGTCTACACGCACTTTAGGGCTGAAGAAAATCATTGAATAGAAAAAGCAATTAAGAATAGGTACACTTAGCACAACACCACAAGGACATTTCACAAGACAACCCTTTCTTTGGTCAGCTTTAAGCAAAAAATACTTTGCCATTTTTACAGGGTAGACTAATCCCATGAGATGGAGCAACAAGTTTTATTCTCATGTGGCCAAAAGCAAGTAACACCAAGTGGGTTCTCACCTAACTGCTTGGCTGCAAACATACACAAGGGAAAAAAGAGCTCATTTAGTCTCAACCTCTCCCTTCCTCTGAAGGCACAAAGCCAGTTTAAGCAATATACTTCACTCCTAACACAGCACAGACTGCACCATGACTGCTCCACAGCCCTGAGGAACTGGCACCAGGATTGATGGAAAAGCCCCACTGGTTGAACTACACTTCACCCTAGAGACATCAAGACTATTTTAAGGTTTTTTTTAATATTCTAATGGAAGACTCAAAGAAAACCCTCAAACCTTTAAGTGATTTTTATTTTAAAGATGGACTGATTTTTGATTTTACAATCTAAAAGCAAAAGCTGTATTATTTCCAAAGGTAATTTTTAACCTTTTAATTTTATTCTTTTAGTTAGTATATAAACTGCATATCATACATGGAAACTGTACATATCAATTTCCAAACAAAACTGACTTCTGTAACAATACAGTGTAGCAATTAAAAAAAACTTACAGTGCGAGCACATTTCCAAAGGGTAGCTTGCCTCATTTCCCTGAAACACAACAAGAAAAAAAGAACAAAGTTGCAGTTACTCCTAGATTAGCTTTAAGCAACTATTTAAATTTCAGCACTGTAAAAATCTCAGGAAATACAAGATACATTGTTATTTAAAAATATATATTTCAGACCCAACAATCATAGACAGTGTTTTATTTGAATACATCTATGTTGCCAAAACATACAAAGAAATATAAAACCATTAAGAGGTCTCCTTAAATGACAATTTCCATGAAAATGTCAGTTCACATAATTATGACAAGAAATTGAATCCCGTATTCTAAACTCAGAAAAACAAACTCACTGCTTATATATTGAGGAAATGCTACTTTTCAAGTTAAAAACATTTAATTTCAAAACTTCGCAAAACCTGCTTTACCATTTTATTTCATAAACAGAAACAGACATGTCCTTATAAACTCCGACGACAAATCTTATTCAATTTGCATAAGAAAACTGTTTTCTTCCCTGAACCACCTGCCCGTTCCCCCGAAAAAGGATTCACGCAGCAAGAATTATGCAAAAGAAGAATTTTACATGACCAGAAACTCAGACATAATAGCTTTACATTTAAATATTTTTGTAATGTACTATGTTAGTATGTTCCTGCTTTGTAACTGAACGGGAAGTCAAACTAAGACTTTAAATCCTTGCTACACAACAACACAGTAATAGCACAAAAACTTAAAACTTTGATGGCACCAACAATGTAAATTTGCACTTATGGAAATCAGCATGAACTACTGCAGTAGGAACGCCAAAATACACTTAAACTTGGTATTTTCCCCCAAATGCCTCACTTTGAGCCAGAGATCACAATACGCACATGCTTAATGACTTTTTTGAATCCATTAGCAAAGGAGCAGCCAGATAACTGAAGAGATTCATAACCACATTCAAAACAAATGTTTTTAAGGGAGTGTATTACACCAGAAAACAAAACATATTTCAGATGAATCTAAGATACTCTATTCAGCAGCAATTCTCTTATGGTGTAGAGCATACGGGATTTCACAGCTGAGCACTTGCAAAGAAAGGCTCGTCAAAATGATACAAAATTGAACAGAGAGATTACTTGACAGAAGGGGGAAAAAAAGGAAGAACTACATTTAGCCTAGAAGCTAAAATGTGACTGCATTTCCTAATTAGAGCAGAAAGGAGAAGAACAAACATCTCATGAATCTAAACATGTCCAAGAGGAGATGTGTTGTTGTTGTTGAGAGGAGTTGTTTGCATTTTTTATCTCAGGAACTTTTCACTTTGCTTATCATCCCCCACAATCCACAGACTCTCTTGGTTCTTTAAAAAATGTTCATGCATTTGCTTTCTAAGTAGGGCAGCAAAAATACAGCCTTAATGTCTTCTCCAATGTGTACTTAGAGCAAGACAAAGAAGCAGAACAGAAAGGTAGATGAGGACCATCAGGCCATTAAAACCTCAGAAGTACATCAGGGATGTTCTTCAGACAAACCAACTGCACTGTGGCAGGGAATCCAGGAGAGCAGTGCCACATGGAAAATACTGCATGGGACCAAACCAAAGTCTCAGGATAAACAGCGAAGACCAAAACAGGTAGCAAAAGGCTAGTGTATGCATATGAATATAAAAGGGTAGGGAATCTAAAATGGGAGAAAGCAGAATTTTGAAACAAGAAGAAACAGGAACCAGGGGATCCAGCTAGGCTGCTCAAGACACGAGGTCATGAAGAGGCAAGAAAAACACCAGACTGGAAGGCTGCAAATTAAAGGAGAAAGTTGAATTAAAACCAGTGCATTTATGTACATGCACACAAATATACAATCTTAACTACTACTGTTGTGGGCCTTTACATCCTTGTTCTGGTCTTGGGAGAAAATTAATTTCTGGTACAGGCCACCAAAACCAATCTGCCAAAAGACACAAAATGCTTCTGAAAACTGAGCAGGACAAAACAAAAAAAAATGGGGAGTAACTGTTTTCACTTCATGAATTGAGTAAGTGTAATGTTTATAAGGAGCCTTACTATGCATTTAGATGCACATGCTAAGTCATAAGTAAGTTATCTAAATGGAGTAGCCTAAAAAATATTTGGAAATCAGACAAAAAAGTGAATAAACTTCAGCTTAATTTTTCTTTGATACAGTTACTGCTAAAATAAAAGTGTTCAGAATACTTACCTATCCAGGACTGGATCTTGGACATCTAAAAAGGCAGAAAAATGTAGTAAATGACAATGTAAAAATTACAAGATTATTCAACACTTTCCATATAGTATTTAAGTAAAGTATTTTAAAAAGCAGTTACCTGCTATTGATGCGCTGAATATTCATATTCACAGGAGAATCCAAAATTCTTGTAAGATTTCAAAGGATGTTGGTAGGGAGGGTGTTTTTCAGTACAAATAAACAACTGAATTACTCATGCCAAAATTCCTGTTTGCACTGCTGTGACTCGGACAAACACAAAAATAGTGCTCTATACGAAAGCCTTGATCTTCAGACATTAACAGGAATTATTTGGTCTCAGAAGCAGGTATTTTTTATCATATTCCACAAGCAGCAGTACAAGAAGGTTGCTTACTTGTCCCCAAATACAATGAGAATGTGTATATGCTTTATAGACAGGAGATAAACCCTGAAACACAAGCACTAAGCAGGCTGAATACTCTTCTTGCTTAAGAAGGAAGGATTGTTTAATAGGCAGGTAGTAAGTGAAATTGAGGGTCTAGAAGGCAAGTAGTAAGTGAAATGGAGGGTCTAGAGCTATATCCACATTCATGTGCTCAAAAAAAAAGCCAGGAGCAAAGCACAGCTATGAGACAACATCAAGTATCAAGTAAACCCTCTAAGAAAAGGGAAAGAAACTGGATACACATTTTCATCTATACAGTTTTAATGCAAAGAATTACCTGATTTTAACAACAGATGAGGTAGCATTCTAAAGAATGCTGAAAAATATTCTTTGTGATTGAGTGCACTAACAGAAAATTTGAGTTACTGAAAAAGGTCATTATAATTATACACCTTATTCATCAAAATAACAGTTTGTAGTTTTAAATTACACTAATCTATAAAGACCAAAGTCAGTGTAAAACTCCAAAGATGTAATTTCATCTCCAATAGAAAAGTTCATTATACAAACGCATCTGTAGAGTAACAAGGTTCTGACACAACATAAGACTGTCAATTTAAAAACCTCATTATAATATTAGTGTTTCCTGCCAGATATATACTTAGCATACCTCACAAAAAGGCAGAGTATCTGCTTGTATACACTACATCAGCACATTTAGATACCAATGGCACATGGTTTGTTGAAGAAATGCAACTTTTACAGAGTCAACACTCCACAAGAGATTTACTTGGCCCCTATACCCACTGTAAAACATGCCTTCCCCAGCTGCATCTGGGTATCACTACCAGGCTGCTGGAACTCTGCTCTCTCTCTCAAGCTGCACCAGTAGAAAAAGAAGCTGAAATACTACAAATACTTTGAATACCCTCATCCTTTCAGAACAGTCTTGAAATTTTCTTAAATGTTGTTAAAAGGCTATGAGTTAATTCCTAGTTAAACAGGCACAAAATCATGACTTGTTGACAGAAATAATTACAGACAAAAGTCCAAAATCTGCTAACAGAAGGTTGACCCAATTCTGAATACTGCAGAAATGCCAGTTTCCTAGAGAAAAGTCAAAACACATCACTAAAGGAGCTGACACGACAAGTAATGTGTTTCTTTAAGAACAAAAATGGATCTTGCAATTTTCTAAGTATTCTTTTTCCTTTCAGCAGCTGTGCCTTTTTACTAGGTAAGAATAACCTCTTAGCGGACTTTAGTCATATCTTCTGTAAACTATATTTTAAAAAAAATGTATTTCCTGATTTTTTCCCTGTCAGCTATTTCAAATACTAATCACTCTTTCATCTTAAGATCAGTTTTGTACATGCTGCTCCAAGGTACAATAGTTGAGGCAATTATCTTGACAAGTTTCCTTTTAGTGAAAGACATGAAGATCTGTAGATAGAAAATAAAAAAGGAAATTAGCAATTAGCAAAATTAGTAAGAGAATTTTAATTTTTATCTGCATTTGTTTATACAAAACAGCTTGTACACAGACATCATACTGCAAAGCAGTTCTTCAGCATATATTAGTAGAACATTGTTTCTAGGTCTAATTATGCATAACTTTTCTGCATGGTGTGCATATTTTTGTAAATAGTTCAGAGAGTTAAATTAGAGCATCAGCCCTTAATTAGTTTTCTGCTTTTATAAAGGCAGAAAATGTGTTTAAATGTCAGCAGGCCACAATTTCATCCTAGGACTAATCTCAAATTTACTTCTCCAAAGAGGGTGGGCGGTGTACGAGTCACTACAAATGAAAATTAATCCCTGGACAGTCTAAAACATTAGGTTCTTTCCACAGCCAGGCAGTTAATTTAACAAGGGGCAAGAGTGGTCTCCTGATCTGTTTAGTACATGTACAGGAGTAGTTGTCCAAGATTTGCTATCTTCTGTAGCAGCATACAAAATCAATGTAAGATGTTCATCCTTGTAAATTGCCTTAAACATGCAAACCACCTTGTTACAGCACCGGCTGTTCCAGCTCTGCACTAGATGTTCCTGCATTTGTGTTGTTGATGCAAAGCCACCTCCTGGGGTGCTGGCAACACACTGTATGTTGTGCTTCTTTCATCTGCTCCTGTTCCCTCTACACTCCTAATT
This sequence comes from Onychostruthus taczanowskii, assembly GCF_017590055.1. Lineage (NCBI taxonomy): Eukaryota > Metazoa > Chordata > Aves > Passeriformes > Passeridae > Onychostruthus > Onychostruthus taczanowskii. Next base: position 3,299,838 of record NW_024499351.1, read on the forward strand.
ACCACTGTTAGCAAAAGCAAGAAACTTCAGCGGGCAAGTGAAAGAGTCCAAACCATGTCAGCTGGGGACCAGATAATGCCTCATGCATAATGCCTCATCCCCTACCACAACTTAAAAGAATAGGAGTATTAAAGATGGAAGCAGCTGGCAGTTGACATTTACGAAGAGCCTACACATAAGACCCTTCTCCCTGTTCCACAAACACAGAAACTGCTTCTCTGTCTTTTCTCTTTCTTCTCCATACCACCAAAATTAATTTTGATGACAATTACCTGTTGCAGAGAATTCTTCCTCCTCCTTCGAGCTCATTTTCCATGTATTGTCACTTTCATAAAGCTTTAACAGTGAAGAACTGCTTGGTGAAAAGAAGTTTGATTTGGTTGGGTGGTTTTTTTATGATCACTGTTTAACAAGTTACTAGGGCTTTGGCTGTCAGAGGTTCGTATTCCTCATCAAAAAACAGCAGGCAAGTAGTCAAAGTAAAAATGATGGTATGTGTTTTCAAGGCTCTAAAAACTCCTGCATGAATAGAACATGCCACACAGACACATCTACAGTGGTTTAAAATAAGTTTCACACAAAGCCCAGGAAGCTTTAAGCCACTTTAATATTTGAATTTCTGAATTAAATGTTGGTCACAAAAATATGCAAGATCTCACCTATTGTAATTTATACATTTTTATAAGGAACTTAGAGAATTAAACATTAAAAGGAGTTTACCAGAGTGCAGATGAAAGATGTACACAAAGTTTCTGCAGACATCACAAAAAATATGGCTTAAAACAAGAAAAGCAAGAACAAGATTTCAGTGCAAAAAAGCAGCAAGAAAAATACTTTAATCGACCCTGTTCAGAAAGACTATTAACATACTTCTATTTGGCCTTTTTAGTTAAATTCTATGAGAAGAAATAAAAAACCCTCAAAAACCCTTGAACAAACTACTCAACACAGTAACATTGTGGTCAGTCCAAGAGGAGTCTATGAACCAAGAAAAATCCATCACTGATTATCTTCTATTTAACAGGAATATCCAATTTATACATTGCAAAAGGAAACTTGTAAAGGAAATGTTATAGATCACCAGGGAATTTGGCATTTGTGTTTTGACTTGGAGTAATTAAGTCACCTTTTAGGCTTTTTCTTGCAGGTAGTGAACAAATCTGCCTAAAATTTGAATATCCAAACAGGGTCACCTGAAATCAAGCCTTAACTGAAGAACTGGTAATAGCGCAGACTAACTGCCAAAATTTAGAAAATACCATTTAAAGCAACTTGGTGACTTCTGTATTGTTTTAAGCTACTAAGTTGCTTGAAAGTATTCCAGGCAGAGTGCAACTCTCCTAAATAGTTCCTCCTTGAATTAGCAGTTCTCCAACACAAGACTTCTACTCAAAGAAAATAAATCCACCTCTGAGATTCTTACATTTATACTAATGTTGCATTAGATTTTGCAATGCAAAAATTAAGTGAAGCCAAGAAATTAGAAGACATTGAATAAGAAGACTTGTGGAAGTTCAAGAAACTTATCAGCAGTGACACTTTCACTGCTGACCCCAAATTCTCAGCTTGTCTTCTAAGGTCATGTCCTAAGGAAGGAATTAAAGAAATACATAAAAATTCATGTGAGGTGACACCCACCTCACATTCAGTAAGACCAAAAATTAAACGTCTCCTAGCAGTGAGCTAGACTACAGTTGCCAATCTTGCATTTTGTTTTCAGGCCACCAACAAGTCCAGTTATCCTGAAGCTAGGACACTATGACAGTGGTTTAAGATCCAAGACTTCCAAGCTGAATCCAGCTCAAATGACAATTCATTGAGCATTGAGGACTACACTACAATTTTCACCACCTCAGCTCTTCTTATGTTTCATTCATTGTTGTAACCAAAGCCCATGACATTTCATAGCTATTACCTTGGTTATCCAAAAATCCAACATATTTTCTGGCACTGGACTGTCAAATGTGGGCATCTTGCTACCCTGTGGTATGTGCCTACAGTCATCCACATGTGCAACAGAAAGAATTAAAGAGGGTACAAACGAGCAACAAATTCTCACAGGTTATACAGAAAAGTCATGGATTAAAGTAAAGTAAATAAATAAGGAAGGAAAAGACAGGAAAACAGAGAAGCAGCAATAATGTTGGTAACAGGTAAGTAGCACAGACAAGAAGTTTGACAGTAAAGGACTTAGGCATTCCATTGGTATGTAGGAGTTGCACTTCTCCGAGTAAAACTTGCCATCAAAATCAGTAACTACTATTATGAACACATCTCTAATAGCTAGAGCCAGCAACATATATTGAACTCACGGAATGGCACAACTCATGAAAGAAATCTGTTTTGGTATTTCTTAACCAAATCAATCTTTCAATGGTCTGTATGCAAAAGAATGAACAGTATTCTTACAGAGGAGTATCCAACACTTTTTCTTTAATTCTTTAGTCAACCAGCAACAAGATGCATATTGCAGCAATATATTAGAGTTATTTTTTCCTGAAGATATAGCTACAAAACCAAGCTGTGAAATTTATGAACTGACCTTAGATGTTGGTATTTAGATTATCTCGGGTGCAATCACACAGCGCATGCAGGACAACAAGAGCAAGCAGTGTCTCTGTCAGTCCCAGTCAGCCGGGGTTCTTGCAAGGCAGGCCCTGCTTGACCAACCTCATCTCCTTCTATTGCAACGTGTCCCACCGGGCAGATGAAGGCAAGGTTGTGGATGTCATCTACCACACTTTAGGAAAGCCTTTGACACTTGTGTCCCACAGCATTCTCTTGGAGGAACTGTCTGTGCATGGCTCAGGTGGGCCAGGATTTCACTGGGTAAAAGAATTTCCTGGATGGCCAAGCCAAGAGCGGTGGTGAGTGGCGTTGCATTCAGCTGGAGGCCGGTCAGCTCCCCAGGGGGATCAGTTTTGGGGCAGGTCATATTTAATACTTTTGTCAATGATCTGGACAAGAGGATCGAGGGTACTCTCAGTCATTTTGCAGATGACACTATGGGAGTTGTGTTCTGCTGGAGGGTAGGAAGGCTCTGCAGGAGGGATCTGGACAGGCTGGATCAGTGGGCCAAGGCCAGTGGTACGAGTTCAACAAGGTGAAGTGCCAGGTCCTGCCCTGGGGTCAGAAGCCCAGACAGCACCACAGGCTGGGGGAAAAGTAGCTGGAAAGTGTCCCAGTGGAACATGACATCGTGGTGTTGACTGACAGCAGCTGATCATGAGCCAGTGTGTGCCCAGGTGGCCAAGAAGGCCAATGACATGCTGGCTGGATCAGGAATAGTGTGGCCAGCAGAACCAGGAAGCTCATTCTTTCCCCGTACTTGGCACTGGTGACACCTCAAAACCTATATCCAGTTCTGGGTCCCTCACTTCAAAAAGGACATTGAGGTTCTGGAGCAAGTCCACAGAAGGTTTGGAACCTAGGTCCCATGAGAAGCAGCTGAGGCAGCTGGGGATGTTTAGCTGAGGATAAAGGAGTTTCAGAGGGGACTTTACCTTGCTATTCATTTGGGATTAAAAAGAAATCTTACATTTAGTTCACACATTGCTGTGCAACCAATTTAAGGTTTCCTTTAAATAGGTAGAGGCAATTTCCATTCACTGCCAGGCACAATTTCAAAGAGACCACAACTATCTAGCATAATACATCCACAACTCCCTAGCACCTCTGTTAAAATTCCAACCAGCAGTTTAAAACCAGTGAAGCAGGCCAGTCAACATATTGCTCCATTCCACCTTTAAGTTTGGAAACTTTCATTTAGATACAGAAACTACTTTCTCCCCTACATCTGCAAATCATCATCCCTTGAAATTTTATAGTAACTTTTTGTGGATACATGCAGATACATTTATTGCAAAGGTTACCAGAAATCTGATAAACAACTGAACTTTTATCAGTGCTCAGCTTTTATGTATGATCTTTAAGAGAAACCATAAAAGTACAAAAGACACGTCTTACAGCTCTTGTTAATATTCTAACTCAATACCTCACCTGAATACTAATCAACAGCAAACATCAAGGAAGGCTGTAAGCATTTTATAGAGAGAAAAGAGAGCATGTCAGGAAAAAAAAAATCATAATACCACAAAACCAAAACCAGCTTCTTTTAACTTACCTTGGAAAGAAGATTTCAAGTTTTAAATGTGTTAAAAAGCAACCTAGACTTTTAATCCTGCCACTAAATAAAATACTCTGTGACCTTCAGTACTGAAGGAACTTAGAAAAAGATTAATACCTAATTCAACATATTTAAATTGCAGACATCAGAGATAATGAACCAAGGCAAAGGGGATTGGTGGATTTGGGATTACAGTAGAGATCAAGTCAGGTTAAAGCTGTTACAGCATTCTGGCATTGCTTCTTTCAAGTATGTCGAGTGTTATAATTCCCTTTGCCACAATAAAAAAAAAAAGAAAATCTTATTTTAAAAACAAACAAACAAAAAAACCAAACAAAAACAAAACACCACCAACTTATTTTAAGTGGTGATTCTTTAGAAGACTCTCCCCTCTTGCATGTACATCAGGTTCTACCACATCACCTTTCTGGACATAGGAGGCAAGAAAGACTGTCCAAGTCTTAGGAAAAGCCCACAGTTTACTCCTTAGTCACCACCTAATCCAGTCATGTCTCTGTTCAAGCTTCATCAGTCATTTTAAGGGAAGCCACTTGTCCCCTGGCTGGCGGTTGGCCAGTAACTTCTGCTACGCTTTATTTAAATCCTTCACTGTCCACTGGTCTCCTCCAATGTGAGATATTAATGGCTTAAGGCCATCACAGTCAAGTAACTATTCTAGGATTTCACAGGGAAGCCCTAAACCAATGAAGCACAAAGCAAAACCAACATTAGTGATGGCTCCTGTTGCCAAAGCCTCTACCAGAGAGAAAAAGGAATCAAGAGTGTAATTTATAAGAGGATTCAGCCTTTAATACACCATTTGGCTTTTTTAAAGGGAAACATAACAATAAAAAGTGCACCTACTCAAACAGGATAAAACCACTTTTTAAAATTTTCATGTTTTGAATTTCAAGTGTTCAGGACTGAAAAGCAATTATGAAGTCTGTACACTTAGAGAAGGGATTATATGATATATATTCGTATACATCAATCCCATAGCATTCCCTATCTGAACTCCATTACACTTGCTCAGCTTCCAGCAAAAATCTAACTTACATGATCTTGAAGGTATGATTAAGTAGTTGGTTTAATCATAGATCTCTACATGCAGACGCAAACACTAATTACTCACCTGCGGTGTCTCCCAGAAAAAAAAGTCACCCAAGACAGAATGAGACATACAGACCCAGCAGAAACAACAAAGAGCAGTTTGCTAAACTGCTTAATAAGAAAGAATGACCAAAGATAAAACCAGTTTTACTGCAAAGTCCTTTTCCCGAATTTGGAGGACAAAAGAAGCCATGAGGTCAGAGCACAGACTGATAATATAATTTACTAGGTATGTATGTATTCCCCCAAATCATCTCACCAACTCTGATGTAGACATAATAAAAACCTAAAGGATAACTAGATTACTATAAACTTAACTCAATTGTCCCATCTGTAATATGTGAGACCATTCACATTTTCTGTTCCATGTTATGATCTCCATAATAGAGCTTGCAGTATGTCAGATAGATAATAAAAAGTGCTAGAAATAAATATAGTGAGTTTTTAAAACTAGGTAAGGCAGAGAATAGATTGTGCCACATTTGGAAAACTAACAAATTAATCTTGTTATTTGAAGGAGAAAAGCAAAACCTCACATGTATGAGAAACCAGAGAAAACAGTAAGAGCTCTCACTGTAAAAACATTGCAATCTGTAAATAAAACTTGAGAGAAAACAGTGACAGGAACAAAAGTGTTACCTTTATGAGCTAAGGTACATTTCACAATTTCATTTTTGGCAGTTCCCAGCTGCTACTCTTTAGCAGCAACAACCCAATCTGCTTATCCAATCGCTTCAAAGCTCACATTTCTTAAGCTTGCATCACTCTGAAAAATTCTCAGAACCTTGCAATTTTAAGTGCATAAATGAATAATGAACTCTCAAAAAGCCAAGGAAAGGAGTTTCCCAGAAGGATTCAGAAGGAACACAACCTTTAGTAGGGAAAGAATAAAATTCTGCCACCACTAAATGAAGTTCTGATGCAATTAAGAGTTCACAATGGTGTGAGAAACAACTGCTCACTCTGAATATTTAAAAAGGTTGATTAAACCTTGACAAAAATACAACAAAAGGACTATATAAGGAAAAATTCGCAGTGCTGGGAAATAGGAAGGTTTTGGGATTAACAGTTTGCTCCTCCACTGCTTCTGAAGGACTCAGAGAAAAATTTACAAGATAGTAATTTGTTGGTTCCACTGAGGTTAATATACTGGTTTCACCTACAAAACTTCTTTCTACGTTATAACACAAAGTGAAGTTTATTCAATTCCCTTAGCTAATGAGCAGACCATGGCAACTGGTCCCTTTGGGCTTTAAAGACACTCGCAGTAAAGTTAGTTTCTCAATCAATCCACCCCATGGCCCCATGTGCTGTTACAAGGACTAACCCCACACTAGTAAAAATTAAACCAAGACCACACCGTGCAGAACGTTTGTGATCCAAGTACAAAACAAGGTAGAAAATGCAAACGACTGCAAAAGAACAGACACACCAATGACAAGTCACAAACAGCCGCCCTCCCCAACCTGAAACAAACCACAAATCTTTATGCATAACAAAAGCAGAGCTTCAGAGAGCATTTCAAAGAAGGCAGCTTTGGAAGCATACAGTGCAAAAGCTTCTCTAAAGAGTATGGGAGAAAACATAAAATGGGACTGAAGACTTTATCAACTGACTGATGTGTCCTGGGATTTTCAGAGTTAAGAGCCAAGATCTTAACAAAGAAATTACATTAACTTACATTTAACAACATATTAAAGAGAAATAAAAAACCAAAGCATATCACAACTGATCTTGTTTTTTGGGACAATGATGGATATAAACTGGATATCAGACACTTACAATCACCAATTTAATAGCTTCATTAGTAGGAAGGACTTTTTTCCCCTTTGTTGGTGAATATGAACGCAGAAAATCAAAGCAACTGCAAAGAGTAAATTGTGTCATGTGATAGAACGACTTCAAATTTGGAAAACTAACAGAGGAACAAAGGAACATAACTTCATTCAAAACCTTAGGCCAACACACGAAAGCATCACCAAGAACCTGGAGGAACTAGAGAGTCCCACAGTTTTCACCAAAAATTAAGGTTATACTCAAGCTGTCATTTAGCATATCATACTCTCTCAAATGAAGAAAAGACAGATCTACCCAGAAGATCAAAACACTCATTTTTTGAAGGTAAAATATTTAGTAGGTAATTAAAGCTCTTTCAGCTTCTCTCCTGCTCCACAACAATTTGAAGATAAAACAAATTTTCCCCAGAAAACAGACAAGGCTCCAAATTTCCACTTCAACACAAAGCAGTAACGACCTCATCACTGGCTGACCTACGTACAAATAGGTACAGAACAATTACTTTACAAGAAGATATTAACTTGACCTAAAGCCATAATTGAAATATAATTTTCTATCTATATTCTCATGCGGCTGTTTTTAATTAGGCAAATTTAATTCTCAGCATTTACAGCAATTACAAAATGAGAAAAACCAAACTAGGGTGTTTCAGCAAGCAGCTCTACAGACTAATCCCTGTAAAAACTCTACCAAGTTAACTGGTATTTCAATATCCCTCCAAAATTAACAGTCAAAGACATAGACTGTGTAATACTTCCAAGTCAAGCACTCTTGCTGCTGGAATGATGAGGAGTGTGAAATACAGGCTTTCTTTTCTCTGCATTGTTTTTCAACCATGTCTAGTAGATTGTGGAAATCAGAGTCACTTAAGGTATAGGACTTGCTTGCAAATTGAAACTGCTTTTTGAGTAACCTTCAAAAACCCAAAGGCTATCAATATTTACAGAATCAGAAGTTACCTCTTAAAAATATGAGTTGTGATACTCCAAATACAAGAAATGAGTAAATTAAAGGATGGCTCAGTCTTCTGAAGTTTCTGAACCTCTGGATTGGCTTGTACAAAGAAGACATTTAACTGCAAAAGCCTGAACTCTACAGGCAGGAAAAAACTCAATAACCATTAGATCAGTTTCGTACTACTACACTTCAGCAATGCAACGAGCATTAGAAAGGAGCAAGAACACTTCTCTTTGCAGAAGGTTTTTTCCAAAAAGCAGAAAAGGAGCTACAGCAGTCACAGAACCCCAAGCAAAGAAAAAAAATCTCGTCCCTAATTTCTGCAAGAAATGGCTACAGACCCTTGTGCCCGATTAGGCTGAGACAAATATGAAAAATAAGAATTTAGCTAGAAATGAAATGTAACATGTTGCCCTCTGACATCAAGTGATGAACATACAAATTACTGTATTTGTTAATATATAATACTGTAACTAGTTGTATATTCATTAATGTCATACAATTAATGTATTTCTTCCTCATGGAGCTAGCAAAGGTTCCTTGCCACAAACTGTTAACAAACTTGAGCAAGGAAAGTATGGAAGATCACTATTAGTTAGAAAATAAGTTTAGGTGGCCTTCTTTTTTTAAGAGAGTTTAGACAGTAGATTCACTGCAAGAGGTATTTATAAAGGGCAAAGAAAATAGCAAAGACACATTAACAGATTATACTGCATCATATAACAGTATTATGCTACTTAATGTAAAAGACTCTACTGCAGTTCAACACAATTCCCTATTCACAGAACAGTGAGGTTAGAAACAGTCAAGAACAACATGACCTGCGCATCTTTCTCTACCAATTGATTTTCCTAAGTTTTTAGATTTCAACAGTATATTCAGTCATGTATTAACTGCAAAGGGAAAGGCTTTAGGAACAGTTGCACAGGTATTATAAATTAATCTGAAAAGGCCGGAAGCAAAACAACAAGATGCTGCAGCTCTACTGCATACAACAGTTTAGTGCCAGTTTTAACAAACGCCCTTGAGCAGGGAAGTGTAAGTACCAATTCAGAAAACATCAGTAATTCACAAGGCTCTACCACAAGGGGTTAGTTAGAACAGAGTCAGGAAAGTCAGCATCCAGCACTGCACAGAAACAGGCTGCACAAGTAGATGCTGTCACCAGCCTTTCTTCCCATGTGAGAAACTTATAAACAGTTCAATACCACTTAGGAAATCAGAAAGGGAAATCTAAGTTTGAAAGGAGATAAACGTCTTACTGCCCAATGGCCGCCCAACAAGAAAGAGAGAAAGAGGAAACAGGATGATTAAAAGAAAGATCACAAAGCAGACCAAATGTCATTCAGGCTCCATCACAAAAGAGGCTGAAGAACATTGTGAAGAATTGTGAAAATGACACATACCTCAAAACAGAAAAGACAGTTCAAAAACAGGATTTTATTTCACAAACGGACATGAACAAAAAACAATCAAGGAGGCAAAGATGCAGAACTGAGCAAGATATGCAAATCGAAGGAAGAAGCAGGTTGTGCTGAAGAGGAATTGTTGCATAGAAACAGAACCTGAAATATAAAGATTGATTGCATTCTCAACCTCTTAGCACTAATCTAGTTTTGTCTTTTGCTTTTTCATTAAAGGAAAATAACTTTATCAGAACTTGCAGCTGTCAGCTAGTAAAAGGAGACATTTTAACAAGTTCTGGTTTAGTATATGCTGTTCAAGGATTCACAAAGAATAAAAATGAATAATATGGTTTGAAAACAGGCCCTACCAACACTATGATCCAAAACAGAGGGATGAAATCCACTATAATTATAAAGAAATTAACAAAACATTACACAGGTCTTTTTGGCATTACCAGCTTCCATTCTAAAATGAATACTTAATTTCCAGCACTTAAGAAGTTTCCACAAATTAGAAATTGGTGTTCTGAAGATGCCTTATAAATTTCCAAAGTCTTTCAATTATCACAGATTTCCCAAGAAAATGAAAGCAAAATGAAGCATAATAAAACACAAAAAAAAAAAAAGAAAAATCCAAACAAACAAACAAAAAACCACAACAAACCAACAACATAAATGTGTTCAATTAAGGTTTTCCCTACTATGGATTATTTGAAACCTTCAAACAAGTTTTCTTTTTATGACATGTGTCATAGAGAAAGTACTGACTATTTTTAATCCTAACACTGAGGTGATGTCCATTCAGGAGTTTGTATATTAAGTAATATTTAAATGCTATTTAGAAGAATATTTTAGGTTAAGTTCTTCAGGACAGGAGCTGGTTTATTTCTTACATACAGGTATGCAAATATTGAGTATCACTTTTCCACAAGCTAGTAATAGGGTACTCAAAGGATTAAATTAGAAGTCCAAACCAATTTCAGTAGCTTATAAACATTCGTGTCAAATGTTTGAGAATTATCCAAAATCTCATTACCAGAATAGTTCTAAGATATCCAAACTAAAGATTCACAGCACTTGCTAAAGATTGCTTAATCTTGACAGAACTCAAAGCTTATTAATTGCTGTAATTGACAATACAACCATAAACAGCTGTCCTGAAGAGCCATAAATTTTCTTAAGTGGTAAATGTACATGAAGTTGTAAATGTAAGTAAAAGCAAGCATAAGAGTGCACACAAAGCAACACTAGAAAAATTACTGTATTTATAGGGTCTACAGGTTCCAAAAGAAGTCCAGTAGATGCACCCCTGCAGAGCCCCAGGGACTTCTAGTAATAATTACCAGTTGCTCACAATCAAGAATCCAGTCCATGGCGCCATGCAAGGACTGACACAATTGTGCGTGCAATCACAACCTGTCCACTGAACCACAGGCCGCCGTTTTCCTGCTATTCACCATCTTATCTCTTTATGTGCCACACTTTCAAAAATTTGCAGTTTGCAAGCATTAAAGGCAGTATATAATGCATATACATTTGCATACTAGTCTGTAATACAAACTGCAAATCAAAGAACACTTTAATTTTAAGCAAAGTGTTTTAGCAGCTCTTTGTTAAACACTGGATAACAAGGTTTTACTTGACACAACACTTAAAGCACTGCACAGATGCTACACATTATCTCTGAGAAAGTAGATAAAACTACTAGTAAAACCCATCCTGTCTTTAAAACCAATTTTTCTGGAATCTTTAGTTGTTCTCCCCCCTGCTATAGAGCAGGACACTAATACTACCTCATTACATAAAAATGCCTACATCTAAACCCACCATGCTCTCATTCTGCTCCTTTTTTAGAGCCCTTTAATCACATGACTTGTTTTCTCACCACAAAAGGGCATCTGGCCACCTTTTAACTCACCATCCCATTTTTCAAGGCCTCTCAAAAGAGAATTTTTCAGAAGTGACCATTAGCAAAACTCAGCTGCACCAACACTGGAACTGCACTATAACATTCAAGAGTACACAAGATTCAAACTTACTAACCACTCATATTTTACAACTTACGTTTATCTGATTTTCCAATGCATTGTCTGAAAACAAACAAACAACAAAAAAAAACCCCTAACACCAGTGGTACTTACTGCAAATGCCTTAATCTTATTAACAAAATAAACAGTGTTGTGAATAAAATATTTCAGGAAAACTAACACTGCTTTTATAAGAATCACTGGAAAAATTTCTTAAGTGGCAAACAGGTATTTTACTTGATACCTCTAAGAAGAAAAGTTACTAAGAGTGCCAAGATAGTCTACTTTAGTCAAATATAAAAATCAAGTCTATTTATTCATCTGACATTTTTATTACTGCTGCTTAGTTCTATTAGAACTAAGCAGCAGTAATAAAACTAAATAGAAGTTCTATTTATCACAGATTTTTTTCTAGACTTGCTAGCAGATCTACATGCAATCAAGCTTTAATCTAAAAAAAAAAATAAAAAAAATCTGTGAAGTCTCACTTCAGCATTATCAACAAAACTGACCCATGACTGCTCAAGTACCACAGTGCTAAGCCTGTCAGCAGTGGCTCAATACTAAATTAAACTTCCCAAGGGAACATCTTATATACACAAGACTGAAAACTGTTCAGTCATCATGCCTACTTTAAAGTACATGAGTTCTCCTTCACAAACTCGGGCCTGAAGCACAGCCATGGAGTTTATTGAAAAAGAGACCCAACAACAAACCAAACCAAACAACTCCTTTTAAAGTCCTCTCTGCTAGCCATAGTGTCATTCAGCAGAGAAAATTCCAGTGACTCTTTTCAACTTCAGTGATGCTATTCAGAACCTACACAGTCAGCAGTGAAACAACAGTTGGTTTTGTCCTTTACCACTTACTACAAAAAAAACCCAAAGCATCTGATAAATGCACACAGAGGAGATACTCACAGGGTAACAACAGAGAAGAGTAGAAAAAGAGTCCGGTAGTTTCCAGCTGATGAAAATAAGGGGTAAAAAATCTCCATATTTGTCACAAATACATCAGAGGAAGAAAAAGTTCCATAGCATTTAAAGACGATACTAGGATTGTATTCTAGTGGGAATCACAGCTGAATCCACTTTTCCAGTAGCTTGGTTTCTTTCCAGAACATATCAACCCTGGGCTTCATTTCTGGGCTTCCTATCTGTTGTCCCATTCCTTACTCTCCTGCCTCTCCCAAATTCTGACTGAATTGCTTCCGTAAACGTCTCACTACATTTCTTAAATTCCTACCTTACCTAAGTAAGGAGCTATTGTAACTTTAAGCTGACTCAAGCTTCAGTTCTGTGTCTTAAGTTTGCTTAAAAATGTTCATCAACACAGACTTCACAAATATTCACTGACACAACCTATTTACAGCTCGAAAGCCAAGATTTTTATTGGCAGTTCATAAGAAATGCTGCCTTTAATCCAACACATTTAACTGGTTTCCAAGACTTCTTTAATGCAGTTAAGGATTATTTATATTACTAGATTTCTTCCTTAATTGTGGAACGGAGTATCAACAGCAGGGCCAAATGACTGTCAAGTTACAAGCGAGTCAGATATAGTCTCCAGCCTGTTTTGTATCATCAACACAGTTTTGCCCAAACAGTTAAAGTGCTTGTAGCAACATATAAAACACTGTCTATATGGGAAAAGCCTGATAAAGTATAGCTATCAAATTAAAATTTTCAAGCTACACAGAATGTCAAAATTAAGAAGAAATGATGCTCCAGAAATTACTTCACTTGAAAGATGGGGGTTTTATTCTTAGACACACCTGAAATTTAAAAAAAAACCAAACTCTCCACAGACTCCTGCCACTCAAATTATATATATAAGACCTGAATAGAAAGACAAGACATAATTTAAGCTAAGCCCTTGTTAAAATCATCTCAATATTACTAAATACATTATTTCATCCAGTGACCAAAAAAATCTAGCTACATCATTGTATTGCATGCACAAATTGTATGAACAAATTCTACACCAAGCAAAATATATTGCTTCTAGTCCTGGACTCTCTCAGAATACCTGAACTGGTATATCAAAAGATTTATCTATTGCAGATTAAAAGATGCTGGTGCATGTCCAAGACTTTCCCACTTTGTTCAGCACATTAAGGCAATCTCTGTAGCTGATCTTTCTGACACTGCTGGTGTCAAGATTACTTGAGGCCGCTGACAACTAAGAAACAGAGTAGCTTTTGCAAGATATTAAAGGCCTGTCTCCAGCTCTAATCTCTAAAAGCAGTCACTTTAAGCAGCGAAAATTCTGTTACATAGGTGCTGGAAGAAGGCAGCCTACTAGTAACTACTGAACACCATCACATGCCCTAAGCCAAACTGACAATGCACAGCACATTTTCTAGCGGCTGCATTTTAACTCCAAACCGCAAGACGCCTAAATTTATAACAGTTAATTTGATTTAAACGTATTTATTTTCAAAGCTACAAACACACACTGCCAGTACCACATACTAATGCTAACTTCTAAAAAATAACAAGGACCAAGGATAAGTTCATTACCCTGCCATGACCTCGACCTTTTCCATTTGCAGAATAAGGGCAATATTTACCAGCTTCACAAGGACACAGCAAGTTAAATTCTTAAATTCAAGTCTTTGGGACAGAAAGAACATATTTAAGTAATTGATATAATCATATCAGCCAATAAAATTCCAACTGTTTCAGGAGTTCCAACTTTTCTATATTTTAATTAACACAGGCCTGCGAGTGAAACAAGATGCTTATTTTCTAATGGCAACCTGCTCACAGGTTCCAGCTGTGTAACCTTTAAGCACAAGCACTTTTTACTCCTCTTTTGATGCCAACATATTCCTGTCATCATTCCTTCCCCACCACCTCAATTTTTTACTCCCCCATCCTCGCAGTGCTCACTCCTCCAGCAGCAGAAGACTTGGATCATGACAAGGACATCACACAGTAGCACCTTCTCTGTTTCTGCTGATTAGGGCAAAGAAGTAACATGTAGAAAGTATGGAAACAGCCAGTCCCCTTCACTCCCATGGTCCTTTTGTAAGGAACACATAGCAACAAGCAAGGTCAGAAAAACATACAGTCCAGAAGAACACAACGATAGAAAACTGGAAAATGTGCCACTGTATGAATTGGCTGCCAGTGAACAAAGAATTGTTCTAATTTTTTACTATTTTTCTCCCAATTACAACTTGACAAATTACACAGAGAAGGGAAAACAGGTGTGGCAAGGAAGAGGAGGGGCAAGGAAATCGAGAGCACACTGCTTTCAAGAAGTCACATATTAGCTCACATAACAAAAAATGTTTTTCCATAAAAATTTTTCATCATCAATCATTTCATATAGTTAAACCAAAGTCTTTAGAATCACAGAATCAGTTAGGTTGGAAAAGACCTCTGAGATCACTGAATCCAACCTACAGAACTTTACGCTCAACTACCACTCAGATTTAAAATGTTTTGAGAGGATACAAATTTTTAGATGTGTAGTGAAACACATCTAAATACAGGCAGCAAAAAGAGGGAGGTAAAGCAAAACATTTCTTCAAACTAGAAAATAAAAATCATAGCAATGTTGAAAAATCTTATGCAAGATTAATTTATGAATTACAGTAGAAGAACACTATTAAGCACACCTACAATTAAAAAAAGCTATTTCTTCTGTAATACTGCCAGGTAAGCACCAATTCAGCACCCAGATTAAGGGGCTGGACTATCTCTTTAGAAGAAAAGGCTGAGAGAGCCAGGACCTAATCAATGTGTACCAGTATCTGAAGGGAGGGTTCCAGGAGGATGACCAGGCTCTGCGTGGTAGTGCCAAGCAACAGGCAGAAGCTGATGCACAGAAGTTCCACCCGAAAACAAGGAAAAATTTTTTACTGTGTAGCAACCCTGCACTGGAACAGATTACCCAGAGTCTCCATCCCTGGAGATATTTCAGAACCATCTGGGCACAATCCTGTGCAACACGCTCCAGGATGCCCTGCTTGAGCAGGGAGGCTGAACCAGGTGACCCACTGTGGCACCTTCCATCAAACCTGACCCATTCTGCGAGGAGGTAGAAGTAGAAAAAGAGAAATGGTTTGGCATAAAAATGTGCACTTCTGCCTCACCTCGTTTCCTCAGAAATACCAGAATTACTGAATTCTCTTTTTCTGGCACTGGCAGACAGAAGACAATCCCATCTACTTTAAGATATGAACAAACCCCACAATGTAGGTGTTATTAATCCACTCCCTTAAAATTTTCCTTTCACCTGCTAAGCCAGATACCTTAGGTGATGAATATACTGAAACTTCTGAGGTATGCCCACCACAAACTATTTTTCCTTCAACTACTCAACTGTCATTCTCCCTATTGTTAAATTAATAGTTAAACCATACAAAAACAGAATTCTAATTCTACCACAGGAATAGTGAAAAAATATAATTACTTTTTAAAAAGTCTTCTTCCCTCTCCACCAACAGGCTCTTATCTTCCTGTTTAGGAATAACTAGCTTTTTGTTCAGCTAATAACCAAAAGCATGTAACATCTCCCTGCTAAATAGTAAAGAATTGTTTAAGATGGTCTTCTGGGGTTGTTTTTTTGTTTTATTGCAAAAAAAGAAGAACTGTTTAAGAGGTTCTTTACCAGTAATTTAGAACCAGTGTTAGATCACTTCCAGCTGGAGAAAATGCACCAGAGGCACTAGTATTCAAGTGAAGTGAGTCAAAACAACTGAATAAGAGACTAGTTAAGATGGATGCATGATATAATATGTTTTGGGTGATTTCTGTAGAATTCTGGGGCTTCTGTACTACATCTATGAAGAACTGGATATGAACCAGAACACAGACCATCCCGAGAAAACAGAATTTATCTAAAACTAAGATCATTCAATACCTTTATCTGTGCTGTTTGCTTTTTCCTAGAAAACACTACTCATAGGAAAAACTTGCTAAGTCAACTCTGACAAAAATAGCTTATCAACATTACTTCCAGCATTATGTAATGGACCCGTCATCATATGCTCTGACAGATTATTTTAGAACTGGCTACACCTAAACATCCAGAAGAACATTCTTTGACTCACTAGATGTTTTTGTTTTATCTTAAACTATCTACTACAAACACAACAACACATTCACCTCTTTTTTCACCATTACTGTCAGCTCTCTCATTCGGCAAGAACATAAAAAAAACTTGTTCTAGACTGTGAAAAAGGAATTTCTCTAATATCATAAGGGTTGAACCAAGATGTACTCCATTAAAGCTGAACTCTTTCAATGAAAACATCCCCTGATTAATGACAAAAAAAAAAAAAAAAGGCAACCTAAATTAAATGCTGGGTGTGTTTTTTTTTGTTGTTGTTGTTGTTAATGTATAGTTTTATATTGATTTTCAGCCTGAAAGGCATCTAAGATCAGGTGGTACCAGTGTAGTGATACAGCTACAGTAGTGCTGTGCTTACTTGAGAAAACAAGCACCTTTACTGGCAGAGATAACATCCATAACACCTTTTTTCCCCAGTATATGCATTTCCACATTGCAATGCATCATACACAAACACTATTCAGGAAGCAATGAAGTAATGATCAGCATGATTACACCATCAAAAGATCACAGGAAAGCTTTAATTACAACAAAATGAATAAAAAAATAATCAAAGGTAATAATACACGAAAGTTAAGTTCGTTAATGGTCACTGACATGCACATGGGCATCTTAGTTCAATAATATTTCTGTTATATACACATATATGTTATTTATATTATTATATAATTATATTATAAGTCTATTACATCTGGCAGGTCTCTGAGAACAAAATTTTCACAGAAGATCCAATTACTGGCAAGATGAGCACAACTGTTGTGTGGAAAATGATCACTGTTCATGATGATCTATACATTAAAAGTAATTACCAGTACTGCAACCATGGCATAAGTGATAATAATTTCTTTAAGCCTCAAATTCATTAATACCTTTTTCTCAAAATATGAACTTTTCTTTCCCACCCCAGTCTTGATGTGCTCCCAACCGAAACCAAAGCTTTATACACTTCAAAGCACTTCTCCAAATGTACGTCTATTAAAGTGTACACACAAAACCAGTCTGAGCATGGCACATTAGTTTCTGCCACAACTTTATTTTTTAAAGGAAAGGCTGCAATGCCTGCTTAAAAACAAAAGGAAACCCATTTTTAACTTCCAGGCCCTGTGAGGTCTAATGTGCAATGTGACAACCAGCTGGCCTCGCTCTGAAAGGGTTAAAAACAACAACAAAAAAACTTAAACTACTTGTATTTCTCCAGCGGTAAAACCAAAATATTGCCAAGTCTTCCTGCAGCCAGGCCACTGGATAATTTAGGCTAAAAGAAATGTTTATTAAAAAACAGGGCGTTGATTTCTTGGCAGCGGTGAAAAGCAGGAGACACCCCTAGTGTCGACGTAAAATACTACAGGACTCCATACTGTATCTCCAGGTTAATTTTCCGGCAGAAAAAAAAGGAAATTTAAACCCGTCATGACTGAAAAAACAGAGCGACTCTCGCACACACACACACACCTGGCCACATGGCACTCCCGCAGCCTCAGACCCCGAGCACCCATCCCGAGTGAAGCGTCGGCTTTCCGCCCCAGCCCGGGCACAGCGCACATTATCCCGTCCACCGGGCTACGTGCATTACAGCTTTCCGGTCCGCATACGAACAGCACAGCGCTACTGCTGCTGCACCGGGGGCGGGGGGAGAACCCCGCGGAGCTGCGAAACAACCCCCGCACGGCAGCGCCGCCGAAATCGCCGGGGTTTCGTTTGGAAAAGGCTCCGGGGGCCGACGGTGCCTCCGTGGAGCAGACGAGGCGCAGCACGGGCGACGCGAATCCCCGGACCGCGGGGAGGGTCGGGTGGGGGTGAGGTGAGAGAGCGCTGGCGAAGGGAAGGGCCGAGCCCGACAAGCGCTGCCAAGGCGGTGGAGGGAGGAGGCGGAGAGCCAGCGGGGTTCCGTGGGCGGCGGAGGAGAGCGGGGGATGCGCCCGCCGCCGGGGACAGCCGGGAAGGAAGCCCAAAGAGGCTCTCGCCCGCGGGAGGACGTGGACGGCCCGGGGGCGGGAGGAGCCGGGTCAGGGGCAGGGCAGCGCCGAGGCGGAGCGGTGGTGGGGCCGCGGGGGTGGGGGACACGGCCCGGTCTGGAATATTCCAGCGGGGCGGGAGCGGGGAGGGGGGAAGAGCTAGGGAGGGGAAGCGAGGGAGGGTCCTCACCATGGCGGCGGGTGGGCGTCAGGCGTCTCCCCCGCAGATGAATCCGCCGACCCCGGCCTCGCTGTGCGTTGTCCGGCGTCGCCGCCGCCGTTGCCAGTCCCAGTCCGCTGCCGATCCCGCCGCCGGTCCCGCTCCCGTCACTGCGGCAAAGGCTCCGCTGACCCGCGCACCGAGGGAGCGAGCGAGGGAGGGAGGGGGCGCGAGCGGCGCTGGCGCGGGGCGGAGGAGGCGGGGCTCTCACATCCGGGTACTCCGCTGCGCCGGGGGGCGGAGCGAGGTCGTGACATCATCGGCGGGGTGGGGAGGTGGGAGCGCGAAATGGCGGTGGAGTGGCTGCGGGGCTGTCAGGGGCGGAAGTGATTTTTGAGATCATTACGTGCAGCTGTCAGCTCGGCGTTGCTTCTGTAACTCTAACCTCAAAACCACTAAACTACATCACCCAGCTCCAAGTCCAGGCGCCTCTTAAGCACCTCCAGGGTTGGTGACTCCACCACTTTCGTCGGCAGTGCATTCCAATGTCTGGCCACCAGACCAGTTAAAAAAATCTTTTTCCTACTGTCTAATCCCAATCTCCCCTGTCGCAGTTTGAGGCCATTTTCTCAGGGTAGAAGAGGCTGCTCTCCAGTTACTCGGAGGGAGCGATGAGGTTCCCCTGAGCCTCCTCTGGGCTAAACTGCCCCCGCTCCCTCAGCTGCCCCTCATGAACCTGTGGGGCAAAAGCGATTTTTGGGGCTGCTAGAAGGTCCCTTTTAGTAGGCCTTTTGTGTTAAATGTTAACTACAAAACACAACTGTTTCATTTCTTTTTTGCTGCTAAACCAGGACTGATCAGGGTGATGGCATACACTTTTTTTTCCCCCCTTGTATGATTTGACAGATGAATGTGTGATCATTTTCAGTGCTGGGCCTGGCTAAATGTGACTGTAAGGCTGCAGTGACTGGCTTGAAAAGTCTTCAAAAGGATTCCAAGGATGCAGATTTCCTGACCTGTGCAGCAGACACACAAAAATACCTTAATAAACTCAAGGTTTATTGCTGCTGCAACTACTGGTGCTAAACAGTTGTTATCTTTGCTCCTTCAGGCCTCTGCCCAGGGAAAGGTTCCTTCAGGAAAACTGCCAGAGCTGCTGGTTGTCCTTGTTCTCCCAAACACCCTTGGCTTAGGCTGGTCTCTTTCAGCTATAACCTATATATATACATATATAATTATTATATGCATAATTATTATATATATGTGTGTGTGTATGTGTTTTTATAAGCTTTGCTGCTTGAGCTTCCTCATGTGACTTCTGTGTTCTTCTGTGTTCTGCAAAAGGGGGAAAAAAAAATCCATGCAGGGAGGAAGCTCTGGGCAAGGAGGCATTTGAAAGCATGCCTTTGAGAGGTGTCTGCTCTCCCTATGTTCTGGCTGTTATTTTCCTCAGGCTTTTAATGTTGTATTGCAAGAGACTATCCAGGCTTGAAGCTGCTTGGTAAAGAATCAGAGAGTATTTAGTGTTGGAAGGGGCCTCTAGAGATCATCTAGTCCAACTCCCATATTTAACAGATTTTTAGATTATGGTGTTTCCGTACTGTTAATAGTTAATGATACAAAACTAAAGGAATTGTGCAGTGATGAGATAATCCTTAAAAGTGTATGCATGTATATTTGTTTCATGCCAGCCTTGCACCCTGCATAGTCTACAAAGTAAAATTACTGGAGCTGAATGCAATTTCAGATGAAGGATGTAATCTCAGTAACCCCTTTGAGGCAAAATTTAGGGCAATGCAACTGCTTGCATAAGTAAGGCTGACCCTCAGGGAGTGATCTCTATATATTGTGAACTTTTAAATAGGCCAGATGACACCTTTAAAAACCTCTGTAAAGGGTAAAATGAAATAGTTAATAAAGAGGGTGTGGTTCCACATTTCCTTTGGTGTTTTTGCCTTTCTGTCCTTTCTCTGCTAAATGGGTTTATTTTGGAGCACCATGACACAGCACATAACACTGTAACAAATGAGGTGGTGATGAGAAAATAGTAATTATGTACAGTTGTGTTGATACTGCCAAAGAGAAGACTCAGTGCCATGTTGATGTTTTTCAGGCATTCGTTCCTTGGCTCTCAATAGCTAGACACTTTGCCAGGGAAATGCAAGTTAATTCTGTCAAGTTCAAGGTGAATGGTGAGCTAATTCGTAGGAGAAGGGAAGATTGGATTGTTGCAGGTTAATTTTTTAGGACCACAGCTGAGAGCATGAGCTTTCTAATCTAAAATGGTAATAACCTCTCCCTTCAGCTCCTTCTGGAAGAGGAACTGCCTCATTACTGTTGCCCTATTAGTGGGAGTCTGAGCTGATCTAAGATTAGCAAAGGTTACCTTTAGAGTGCAGAAGAAGGAGAAACCTGGAATCTTGAAATTAAATGCACAGATTATAAGAGGAATGGGAATCCCATAGGGAAGTCTGCTCAGGGACCTACATAAATGAAGAGTGACTGTGGAGTTCAAGAATAGATGAAAAGTTCTTCTGTTCTAGAAGACTGAAGCAAAGCAGAACAATAAATGTGCAGTTCTTAGAAACTGTTCATGACTGACGAATGTTCTGTTCCCAAAGTGATACGCAGCAAGGGGGAAGCTTCAGCAGGGAGAGCCAAGAGTGGGTCAGGGAGATGGCACAGAAAATCTGGCAAAAGTAACTAAGTGAAGGTGGTGGTGATGAGTGAAACTGAATGGTGGTAATTTGCACCAGAAGAAAACAAAACAAGCACTAAAGTGTAAGGTGTGAGTTAATAACAAATCAGCAAAACAGGCTGGTAAGAACCTGGGCCTGGCCCCAGTAGGAGGTTGTACATCAGAAAATGGTCTGGTCCAGGGAAGGAATTTTCTGCCTGTTTTTATTAACAGATACTGATGGTTAGGATGTCTCTTCTTTTGGGGGAAAAAAACCCTAATAAATAGGATGTCTAGGTATAAAATATTCCTAGATTTCACTAAAAGCTAGCATTAAAACTGACTGGCATCTAGACAAAAAATAATAACTTGGGATCTCTAAGAGGAAAAGGAATTCTGATGTAAAACAGTCTTGCTCCTTGCATCTCTGTCATTGCAGCTGTATCTAGCAGATGTAAATCTGGAGTAAAAAAATTAACTAAATTAAATTGAGGGAAGCTAGAATTTCTGTTGAATAATGTAATGAGTTTAAAATAAACAGAAATGAGGAACATAATACCTAATTTGTTACCTTTTTGAGTTCCAAGTAGACAGAGCCAAGAACTTAGGAAAATACACTTTTAATCTCATGATGCAGTTATGTCACTCCTAATAGTTTTCAACCTCTAGATGCAGTACAGAGAAGAACTAGACACTTTTAATTCCCTTCTTTTGTTTGAATGTGTCCAAGTTGCTTTTCTTTTATATCTAACTTTTAAAAGGAGTTAAAAATGAAAGGTGGTGTTCGTTACTGTGTAGGTAAGAGTCTGTAGAAAACCATGACTTACATTTGATGCTTTGCATTATGGTGCCTGCATTTCTGACTAATATTTTTGAAAATACTGATATGTGATTTTTTTTTTTTTAGAGTAGGAGTCAGACATTGCTTTATCATTTTTTGCTGGAAGTAAAGCTCAGCTGCAGCATAATTGCAACCATTCAAACTAGGATCATAACATCATGGAATCATTTGGATTGGAAGGGACCTTTAGAGGCCACTTAGTCCAGCCGAGGGGCCACCTATGTCCACCATAAGCAGGGACATCTTCAGCTGTACCAGGTTGTTTAGGGTCTGGTCCAATTTGACTGAATATTCCTAGGGATGGGCCTTCCACCACCCCTCTGAGCCACCTACTCCAGGATTTTACCACCCTCACAGTAAAAAATATCTGTCTCCATGTAGGTGGAAACTGATTAAGCTACAGATAGGTAAATGTGTAAACTCTTTATCTGTTTGGGATCTTCAATGTTGTTGACCATTGTGATGTGGCTTGCACAGTGCTTGACCTAATGCCTGGAAAACAGTTTCTGTGCTGCTGCTGCTTATGTGTCTGGGCTCTAGCATGTTTCTTTGAAAGTGCTATTTGTGATGCTCTAACTATCTCAAGGTTTTGAGGATATTTTTTAATACAGCATGTGTCTTTGGTGTCCTGAGCATATCCTTCTTTGTCTTGCCTTGCTCTACTCTTCATGTAAACATTCCTGACTCACAAACCTGGCTGGGTGCAATTTGTCAGCATTCCCCTCTCTGTTAACCCAGGGTTAGGGCTGCCACCTAATTAAATAATCTTCTGTCCTGACCCTTAACAGGCTGTAAGCAGCTTTCCCAGCAAGGCAGGTAAACTCTTGGGACTGAGTGCAATAAAGCTTGAAATGCAGTATTTTCATATGTGTGTTCATATGTAGTAGTGTTTTATAAAAATCAATAAACTCTTATTTTTGTGTAGGTCTGTATAAGGAAGAAAGGAAAGCAACTTATGAACTGGCTTTGAGAGAAAGTGCTTTCAGTTACAGTGGGCAAGGGAGGATGTACTTTATCAGCAAAAGAGGAAGCCTTTTCAGATAGAAATGAAAACTGTCCTTTCTCAGCATGTTGAATTGCCCTGTTGGTGCAGGTCCTGAACTCTTAATATCTGTAAAACCAATGCACCACATTTATTCATCATTTCAATTGTGATAAACCAGTAATAAACAAATCTAGAGATACAAAACTGACTAGAACTGACAAATGGTTGGAAGGATAATGTGCCTCTCATCGCATCTCTCGTAGTCCTACATCTGTCTTTTCAGGTGAAAGAAATCAAAGGGAACCTGTCCTTATTTTCTGGCATATTTGTGAGAGCATGTATGAAGTGCCAAGGCTTGGGAGGAAAGAGAGATGATACTTTTCAGTTCCAGTAAGGCACGGCTGAAAAAACTTATCTAATGAAAGACCAGAAAAATGCTGTGGGGCACAGAAGCCTTATGAAGCTGTAGGTCATAGGGTGAGTTTTAGTTACGCATTGGTTTATTGTGTGTCACTGTGGGATGCTGGATTTCAAATTGCTAGAAGGGGTGCAGATGTATGGTTGTCTCTTGCATATGTGCATTTACTGAAACAGTGCTTGTTAATGCTTCTGATCTGTGTATCTTGCTGCCCAAGGTGCTGTGAATTAAATGACGTGATAGTAGGATTATTTGTTTTCAGCTCTTGTTTGTCATTAACAGCTCTTCACTTATGTGCTTGTTTACCAAGGACTTGAAGCCACAAACTGAAAATCATTACAATAAACTTTTTGGTTTTTTTCTTTACTGTATTATGAAGAGTAGCCTTCTGATTTCCTGAACTTACTGCCAGTTCTGGCTAGGATGAACTGGGGATAAAAATTGGTTTTTTGTCTTTGTCTCTGTGCCTATAATAATCACATTACCAGATAACTCTCTGCAGAACAATATGGAAAAAATTTGCAAGAAAGATTGAGACTAAAAGGTTGTATTTTTCCAGAGACTCTGCTGTTTAATTGCAGTGTAATACTTTCATGCAGTGCTCTTGTTTGCCTAGCAGTTTTTAAGAATTCCTGATGGCATCCAGCTGTAGCTGGGGTTGGTATAATTGGCTGCTTTTTTCCTGAAGACATTTACTTTGGGGAGTTGTTATGGGCTGACTGCTCAAAGACCTTGCAGCAAATGGAAGCAAGTGCTGGAGTAGTGTTTAGTTTTATTTTTTTTTCACTTATGTGCTTGTTTACAACCTTTGCAAAGTCTCACTTATTTTGCTTAATTCTGCTAGAGATATATGTGTATCAGTCTGACTTGTGAAGTTCTTACCTTCCTGCACTAACTGACTAAGGCTGTAGAGACTGAGCTGCACAGATTGTTAGTGAGCTATTAATGTACGTAACTCCAATATTGCAGAAACAATCTCTTGAATTACTATTTTATCACTGGTCATGTATTGGCTGACTGATTCAGGTTTGGGCCAGTGCAAATTCTGAAGGTGATGACTCAGGCAGTAAACTAGACCAATGATTTAATGGCAAAACAACAATCTGAACTGAAGCTATGCCAAAAGGTCTTTATTTGTTCATTGACTTTCTTGTAGCAAAGAGAAAAGTAGGGAACTGCTTTGTTGCTGATCCTCTAACAGTTTGACTTGGGGACAAATTTTGAACACATGTTAGTAACCTGACCTTTCAAAACTAATCAGCATACATATTTTCCTGTGGAGTACATTTTAGCATATCAATATGTATTGCAGGGAGTTAATTAGTGCAAGGTGCTGTGTCTATTACCCTCTTTTTGTTGTCATGGAGGACAAAAACAATGGCATTAACAAATGCTGTCTGTGGTGTGATATGTTAAATTGCAGCTAGCTTAGTTGTGCATTTATTCTACAGCTTGTACTGCCATGATCTCTGTGCTCATGTAATCTGTTTTCATTTGCAATGCTGTCAGCAGTATGAAAAATTAAGTAGCATGTTAGAGCTGTCAAGGAAAACATGATGCAGCATGATCACATATATTAATGTAAATGTTCAGAGCCCTTTAGCTGAGGCAATGGGACCACACTAAAAGAGTCACCTGTGTGTGGAATTCTCTGCTCAGGGCTGCTGTTCCCTGCAGTGACTCTCAGGAGTGCAGGTTGAGGACTGTGTCATTTGTCATTGAGGGAGTATAAACCCCTATGCCAATAAAATATATTTGCCCTAGGATGGGATTTTTTTTCTTTCCCAGGAAATTCATAAGGTGATATTCTTTCCTCAAGGTGAAAAACACCTGGCCTATCAGTGTTTGGATCAACATTGGATACCACCTTTTTCTTTTAATGGTATTATTCAGGTATTTTGCACCTGAAGCGCAGCACTAGAAAATCCCCTCAGGTCTTTGGTGGTGTGTGGAAATTTCAGTAGAAAGTGAAATTGCACTCAAGCTGCTGGATGGGGATTCTGTGTTTTGGTCACATAAAGCAGGTTCAGGTCCTGAATCCCAAGCATTTACACTTCCTAGGTTTTATGTTTGCTCTTTGCGCTTGTAACATGGTAGAGATGGTAGTTACCCAAGGAATCATAAATAGGTTTAGCTCCCTGGCATCCTCTTCCTCCTTAGAGGTAAGTAATAGACTGCAGGTAATAGACTGCAACATTTTTGCAAGTGTGTGTGTGTCACTAAGCTACTGGGAGCTCTTGCTTTGCACTGAAGTTAAAGAATCTATTACAGGAATTAAAAATTGGCGGGACTTGCTGTTAATCGCTGTTAATCTGCAGATTCTGAGTGATTTAAGTCTTTGGGCCTTCATCTCACAGAAGACTGTCTAATTAAAAGGGGCACTTGCCAGGGATGGTATGCAGCTTTTTACCCTGGAACAGTGTTAAGTCATGGTGCTTCTGCCTCCTACTTATTTGGCAAAGTACCATCAAGTTTCTGGTGTGGAATTGATTTACAACTTCAGTAGATTTAATATCAGCTTCTGATCCATCCTGCTGTTTCTGAACTCTCCCACAAGAAAAAAATAGAAATTTTCCATTCCTGAAGGGACCTGCAATGTTTCCAGAGGAGATTTCAAAAGTCAGAATAAAGACATTGTCTCTTATTTTCCTATCAAAATTCCCCCCGATTCTGTCTCCCTGCAGACAAAATGTATGCATAATGACAGTGAGGTTCCTAAGTAAATACCATGAATTTTTGGGTGTCTTAGTCATACAGTGCTATTTTTCTTTCCTCTGTCAATAGGGAAGAATACTGCTTGCTGAAAATTGTACATTTTATTTTGCAGCCTGTTTTGCAGGCTGAAAACAATTTCAGATTTTGTACTGTAAAGTACCACCACTGGAATTTTGCTGAAGCCCAAACAATTTTTCACTGGTTGATAATACCCTTAAATGTACTGTTCCTAGTTTATGCAGCATGTTTTGTATGAGATGAGATACTCCAGACTGTCTTCAATATGAAATCTGGTTTCAGAAAACCCACTTCTATAAGCCTTGTCTGTGGCAGGAACAATAAGACCAGTAATGATTCTTTTCAGCTGGTAGGGAATGCAGTGGAACATTTTGGATGTTCCATGACCTTGGATCATGTGTTTATGCATAAATAACCAAAAAGAGGCTTAAGAGAACAGTGTAAGAAAAAATAAATAGTGCAGATGTAGTTATCAAGATAGTACTAATGAGATGAGACTGCTAAAAAAAAAATTGTATTATCTTTTAAAGTACTTCAGGTTTGTCTTTTCTCATTCAGTTGAAGTTGTCATATGACTCCTTCTGCAGATTTAGGAAGAGCTGGTAAATTTGCAGAGGAGAGTTAATGCCCAGGAAAGTAAGGTATGCATTTGAACCTCACAATGCCGTGAGACCTCTGTACTGCATGTAAATCTCTGTATTTAAAAAAAATATGGAAACTTGTTCAAAGCTTGTTGTAATAAGCATGTTACTAATGCTATGACTCCATGGGTTAGATCTGAAAAAGATTTACTGAGGTGTATCCAGTTCTGCTGCACCCCGGGGACCCAGTGTTCCAGGGTAAGCACAGCCTGTGGATGAGGCACTACTGCCGTTCTGACAAGCCTCAGTGAAATTGTAGTCAGTCTCTTTCCTGTTATAGCTCACACCAATTTTGGACTAGAAGAAACAGCACTGTAGTGGCTTTTTGGTCAACATAATTTGCAGTTTTCTCGCTGACTTGCGCTCACAGGAGTATTTTGCTACCTCCCCGAGCTAAAAGTGTAGGATGTGTCTGGGAAATGTTTATGTTACGTCCCTCTTGCAAATAGAAAACATTCTGAGCAGCACCATCATGGCACAGTGAGGCAACATGCTACTTCCCAATTCTGACATCTGTAGCAAAGAATAAACACTGGCTATCAATACTCTCTTGTGCTGCTGGATATGACCTCTCCAGCTCTAGCAGTAGTTAAACCAAGACCTCAGGAGCAGGCAGCTGGAAGCTTTCATTCTCTGTGTCTGCATCCTGTAATCATACTCTGGGATGGAAGGGAATAATTAATGTCTGAATACCAGGGAATACATACCCAGTCTTTTGCTGATCAAATGCAGCAGCATTTAGCACTGGATTTAGCCTAAGGTCAGGGAAGAGAGAAGGGATGCTGTTAGGGTGAAGGAGTAATCTGTAATCCTCTTGGTGGTGAAACCCAATCTGCCTCTCCTGACCAGGTCAGTCTATATGGATAGCACACCAGATATGCCCACATCTGGTATGGTGAGAGAATTTCTCTGGTGTGTATGAAGGATTCCACTTTTTCTCACACATGTAAATGAGGATCTACATTTAATGTTGAACAACCTGCAGCCCTTCTTGTGTGGGCTGTTAGCTTTAAGCACTGCTGTTCCGAGCGCAATAAATAGAGCATATTTTAGATTAATTCTACAGAGAAATAAATTTCAGTATAACCAGGTTTTCAACACTCAAAAACCTTTGGGTATACCCTAAAGCTGTTGCAAATCCTGGGAGATAAAAGCATTTGAAATAGCTGTGTGGAGAAAGCAGTGTTTTAAAAACAAAACAAAAAGCTTCCCCAGATATGAGCTGTGTTGCTCTCAGAGCCTCCCAGTTCATGCAAATCTGAGTGACTCTGCAAATGGACTTGTTAAAGAGGAAATGCTGCTACATGATTAAGGTCCCTGAGGGTGCTAAAAAAGAGCAGTGAATGTATAAAGCCAGCAAAGCTTGTGGTATTAAGATAAAAACCACCCATCACTGAAGCAGTCAGGACTCCCCTTTTAAGAGTATATCTTTTTTTTACAGTGTTCAATTATGTGTCTAGTTTGCATAATCATTAACAAAGAACTAGCCTCGCAGTGGAAATCCTTTGGTTTACTGGTATTTCAGTAACAGACAACACACATTTTACTGCAAAAATGGTTAATTTGTTAGTGATGATGGTTGTTTCTCTTGTTCTGAACATGTGGGTGTTCATTCTGCATACATGTGTAGATGTATGCTGTAGGATATGATGAAAGCTTAAAGTACTCAGTTCTTGGTATTGTAGTAGCCAGTTTAAGTATTTGCTCAAATCTACATTCGTGAGTAGCCAGCTTTTGAGGCTTCTCCTGTGTATCTCATGAGAGATTTAGGATATTTATATTTTGAGAGAGTTTGGGTTGGGGTGACTCTGCGGATAACTTCCAGTTAAGATATAAAACCCAGGAATTTCACTGGAAGCGAGTCTAGTTTCACTGAGCAGTGAGGCTGAGCTGAAAGCATGCTGCATCCCTGAGGAGACCAGTGAAAAGCTGTTGCTGTGGGCAGCCCCTCTCGCCCAGTCCCTTAGAGCTAATGTGTAGGCTCAGCAGCATCCTTAGTTGTCCCCAGGTGGTGTGTGAATCATGAATCACACCTTGATCAAATCTGTCCTCAACTGTAGTAAAGTGCCCTTGCCTGCTGCTGTTCTGATAAAGACCAGAGAACACGTCCAGACTTTATTATCTGCACAAGGTTTAACTTCCACCCTGTTATTTCTGTTCTGGTTTATGGGATCACTAAGCACTTGATTATTAAGTTTCTTGTGGAGCTTGGGATGCCAAATCTTGGTCATGACCACAGTGATTTTTTTGCTACAAGTATGAACAAATCCATTAGTTAAGCATCAGTGAGGTTGGTAAATAGCAATCTGATGTCTAAGACAAGTTTTCTAGTGCACATGCTCTTCTGGATGTCATTTTGGGAATACCTCTACTAATACTCAGTTTATACCAGTGAGCTGAAATACAGGATTTTTAACAACAAATTTGTCATTCATTTTCTATGTGACCTTACACAGTAGGTATCTCAGGTGGATGTGTAGACTTTAGGCCCTCTTTTGAAATGTCCTTTTTGAAATGCAGTAGGTGGAGGATACAGAAATTCTCATATGAATGTGTAGTGTATTTATAAATGCATTTTTATTTACATAATATAATCCATATTTAACTTACTGAAAAGTACATGATACTAAAATATGGTAAATTCAACCTTGCTTGATATGTCCAGCCTAAATACTTTTTTTGTAGAGGAAAAATGGAAAGAAGAAAAGGATTCTTAATAACTTCTAAAAGTTTCAAAATGCAATGTCATCGGTGTTAGCTAAACTTCTGTATCTGCATAGAAGATACCAACTCACTAATGAAATTTCGGGTATTAAAAGCAAGGCAAATCTTAAAAGCTGCTCCTTCTTTGCCTTTTTTTTTTTTTTTTTTTTTTTTTTTTTGTGCTACAACCTAAATTGACAGTGGTTCCAGTAAAGGTATTAAACTAAACTCCTTACTGTCTTTACTGTTTCATGTTTAAATGAAAACATGTGCCATAGAAGTTGGAAATGACTCAAAATATTAAAGGTATCAATAAAAGATACCTTTATATATATCATAAAGATACCTTTATATATATTATACCCCCACTTTGAAATTGCTTTGCTGCATAATAGTCAATTTATCTGGCTCTCAGCACAACCAACAGCTCTAGTGTCTGTGTTTGGAGATGTTTGGTTCCTTGCTATGGATTATATTGTAAATGAATATTTTGTGAATTAATAGTAACACATCTTTTTAATGATAAAAGGACTTTTAGTTTGACCTAATTGTCTAGTTACTGCCCTTTGCAATAACACACAGCTTCCTGCAGCTAAACACTCAATTGAAACAAAGATAGCTTATACAAATATGTAACTGTTTATCACTTAAAACTCTCTTGATGCTAAAGCAGTAAACCTTGGTGTTTGAGAAGGTATTTTAAAATTTGGGTGGTTTCTGAAGAGATAATCAGATTCTAAGCTGAGTTTCTTCCCTCAAATACCTGCATTGTCTTCAGTAATACATTTGCATGCAAACTGGAGGAAGGCATTTGGCCTATTCTTAGAGCAAGTCAAAATTATGTTCTGCTTCTTCATGATCAGCTGTACATCTTCCCTTTATATCTTGTGTGTCAACAAGTGCAGGGCACTGAAGAAGCTCTTTGCCTTGGAGGAGCTTACAGCCTACATGTAAAGGATAACTAAGTGTTATTCTGTGAGTTTGTTAGGGTTAGGAACTCACTATTCCTTACCAGTGGGTTGTAGTGTGTGGGTAGATAGCAGGTGTGTGCATTGGCTCCTGCCATGCTGCAGGAAAGGGGAATATACCATTGGTTTTGCCCTCCTTACTGGGAGTTTCCCACATATGATCTGCTTGTATGAATCTGCACATGTCTGCTATCTAACCCAGTTCTTAAAATATTATACCTCTTAGCTTAAACACTTCAGGTAGCTGAAGTTTTTCTAAAGTTAATTTATCAAGTAGTTGGGCTCGGGAGAGAGTACATATGCAGTTATGTTGGCAGACTGGAAAATAAATAAAAAATTCTGTAAAAGAAAAGCACTGTATTAGGTGACTGGGACTAGACTTTAGTTGCCCACTGTCACCAAAACCCCATCTCTAATCACCAGTCAGTTATTGATGCCCGTTGGGTGGATAAAACTTGATTTCATTATCACACTTGAGACCAGGGCTGGATCAGGGTCAGGCTGAGAGGAGTGTAGTGCATGTGGATAGGCAAGAGCTGGCTACAGATGGTATCATAGTGGGAAGAAAGAGACAGCTCACCAGCTGGCAATGTTTCTACTGCGTTTTGTCAATTATTTGTTTTTCTTCAGGGAAGAATTCAGTGTTTGGTTAAGTTTTGTTGTTATTTTTATAGTCATTGATCCTAAGAAATCATCTTGTCTACTCTGAATTTAGTATTCCTTTAATTTAAGGCCATTTAATATCCTAAATAATATGATTAGATGCTCGCATTTTAGAACTGTATTTTCTTAATCAAAAAAACCCCTTAAGTTACATGTAAATATTTTGGCAAAGGGTTCTCCAAAACCGTGAGCAGAATATTCATCTTTGTGGCAGATGGTTCTACAGTAATTGCTGATTCATAGTCTTTTGAAAAAGGAAGTAAGCTACTCATGAGTTTATGGACTAAGCATTTTGACTAAATTGTTTATATCAGCATATGGCTTTTGCAGTAAGCTTAGAGTTAGAAAGTGCTGCTTATATTTTACAAGTAGGATTGACTTAATTTAGTGATTGCACAGATGAAAAGGACTCATACGTTAGTTTTTCATTCAGTAAGTATTTTTTAGGTTTCGTTAAACAAGAAGATAGTTTTATTATTCATTGCTGTTTTTCTTAAGCAAAACCCTAAAATGTTTAAAACCAAGCAGTAGCTTATTTTGTAGCGTATTTGCAGTGTACTTTTCAGAGGAGATGGGTTTCTCATAGACTAATTTTTCTTTTTTTTTTTTTTATTCTTGCTATAGATTTAAATTTTCATTAACTTGTGGATGTATAGTAGTGATTCTTAAGCTTTAAAATTTTGGTTTTGCATCTATTTAATTTAAAAAATATGAGTAGCTGCCTGTGAGAAGGACGACTGCTTTTTTGAAGAGATAATTTAACTAGTTATGTATAAACATTTATTCCATGCTTATCACCATAGTAACTGAGGCCTCAAGTCAGTGTGCTTTGCTGAGCAGGGTTGCAAATGCTGTA
Organism: Onychostruthus taczanowskii; assembly: GCF_017590055.1. Classification (NCBI taxonomy): domain Eukaryota; kingdom Metazoa; phylum Chordata; class Aves; order Passeriformes; family Passeridae; genus Onychostruthus; species Onychostruthus taczanowskii. The sequence continues at coordinate 3,331,946 of NW_024499351.1, forward strand.
GTGAGCCAGGGCCTGAACTTCTGTATGAAAATACAGTTTCACATTTCATTGAGGCACAGCTAATCCCTGCTACACCTTTTTGACCTTGTGCCATTATTTGTATTCCCAGGGCTGCAAGCATGGCAGAAACCTGGGAGTTAATGTGTCTGAAAATTAACTTCCCTGGAAATTAGTGTGCACCACATCGTCCTTCTGATCTGCTCAAGCATGTGATTGTATGGCCACTAGTGAGGCACTGGGGAGAGTCAGGAACATGTGATTGTGATAAGTAAGGAGAGACAGCTACAAATTAAGCTGATTACAAAGCTGGTCTGGAAGCCACTTGTTTAGGGCCTGACTATGCTGTAGCTGAAATTGTTGAAAAATTGTTGGGTTGGGAGTTAAGCCAGTTTAAGTGAGGAAATTGTCTAACCGATATTAACTTGAAGTGCTTTTTGCGACTTTGGAAGTATATCCCTGAGCCAAGTATCTACTTGGTGCTGTTTTGTGAATAGAAGATGCTGTCAGGATTGACTTTTGATGTCTCTTCCATATGCTGACCTCTGACATCTGGCCAGAGAATTTCATCAGAATGTTCACTTCAGAGATTCTGTTGCAATTAACTTAATTGCTTCTCTTTATTTTCATCTTTTTATATGTACCTAGACAATTGCTGTCAGAGAAACTTCATCTTTTTACTTCAGCTTTTGTTTTAAAAGCAGCAAGGGTAGTACTAGCTATTTCTGTGGCCTGTTTGTAAGTAAATCTCAAATGTATTCATGCTTCTGATGCTCCCTCCATCTTATAAAATATGGCAATGTGTTTTATAACAAAAGCTTTAGAAACAAAAAAAAGCTTTATACAAAGCTTTAGAAACTCAGACTTTAAAACTCAGAAAGACTTTAAAACATTTATCCTAAAAACTTGATGAAGCCTTTTAATTTTTATCTGTTACATTAACCAGGACATCATTTTGAGCCTTAAAAATTACACTGCCATTGTATTTTTCCAGTGCACTTTAGATCATCACTTCACCATCCAAGGTCCTGATCCCATGGAGACTTGCACACTTGTTTAACAATGCGTGTTTCAAACAATACTGCTGATTTATTACTCTTAATTAACTGTTACCTGATTTGGAGACAATCAGATCCTGGGGCATCAGCATTAATTCTGCAGTATTTGCAAACAGAGAAATGATTTGCAGGTGTAGCACAGCACAGCAGTTAAGCACACTTACAAACAGCAGTGTGAAGTGTGATATTGTATAGCCATTTATAGCCTGAGTTTTTAAGAGCTGTAACTCTGCTTTTGGCTTGGCTAACTTCCATGGCTGTTGTAGATTACATTTGCAATCAAGTTGTTGCCAAACTTCCACTCAATGTTGATGGCATGTTTACTACTGCGCAGCTGCATAGTGAAGAGTTGCAGTAAAAACAAAATAAACTTAGGACTATTTGAGGAGCAGCTCTTTATGGGACTAGAGAGCAAGTGGATGTTGGGCAAAAGCTCAAATTGACTGGAGACCAAAGCCAAATATTTTTGGCAGCATTTAAATTTTACTGTTTCATTATAGCTGATGTGTTCTTGACTGCAGCTCTAATAAAAACAACTTGTGCATGTCCTGAGTACTGTTTAAAAAGGACATAGATGTAAGAAAACTGGAGTCTGCTGCTCTCCATATGTGGTGTTGGAATGGTGCAAGGTTTTCATCTATCAGCCAGAGTGAGGAGCCTCCTAAAAACCCCATGCACATTAAATTTCTGGCACTGCTCATGAAAAGAATGCTGCTGGAACTCTTGAGGACCTGGCTAAAGGCTGAATGTGGTCCTCCCAGATGAGGGTTAAAGCATACTACAAATGAGCTGCAATGGAGCTTTCATTATGACTTAGCTGTTCAGGATAAGACACCCACACCTATAGCCCCCTTATTTTTTGTTTTAAATTTGTGTAGATAGATGCATTTTTGCTAGTGTGAATGCCAGTAACTCTTTGAGCTTTAAAAAACCCAAAAACCATGGGTGGGTAAGGGCTATTGCTACCACTGACATTTTGACAAACCTTTTTTAGGTAGCTTTAAGTAATGAGGTATATGCAGTGATGATCAGCTGCATTTGACAAGCAAAATTCTCCAAAATACTATGTTTTCTGTGTAAAAACAGACCACAGAGCAGAGGAGAAGGAGTTTTGTAATGTCTTTACATGAGGAAAGAGATAGGTTTATATCTTTTGTTAAACACCAAAAAATCCTTAGAGGACCATCACCTTATTGTCCCACTTTTATGAAAGCTTCAGCTGGAATTCTCAACTTTTTAAAGACTAGTCAAACAAATACAGAATAGTAGTGTGCAGAAAACCAAATTTATTTATTTCTGTTACTATAAACATTTTTTTTTCTTTTTCTGAAAAGTTGATTTTAAAGCTGGTATTTGGGGATATGATCATACTAGCTTTGTGAGGTATTGCAAATACATATGCAAAAGTTCACAGAACACTATTAGAATTGGAAATGTAATTGAGTTTTGGCCTGACTCAGTATGGGTTGTGTGCTCTCAAATCTCAGTGAATCTGGGTGGGGTCTGAAACCTTTTTCTCATACCAGGAGTCAGTTCTTTTTTCTATTGTCAATTTGTGCTGATCTATTTTTGTTTTAGTATTATTTCTCTTTATAGACATGATGAAAACTAATTTGAAATAATTCTTATTCTGATTGTAATGGCTTTACTCTGGCTGAACACCAGGTGCCCACTAAAAGGCTATTTACAGCCCTCCTCATTTGGACAGAGGAGAGAAAAATATAACCAAAGGCTCATGGGTTGCAATAAGGGCAGAAAGACATCACTCACCAGTTACTGCCACAGGGAAAAAATTCAGCCTGGGGAAACCAATTTAATTTATTAGCAATTGAATCAGAGTAGGATGATGAGAAATAAAAAATCTTAAAACACCTTCCCACACACACTCCCTTTTTCCAGGCTTAACTTTTCTCACAAACTCCCAATATGCAGGCAATTGTGCAGCCTCCTGCTCTTATTTGCTGTAGTCAAAGTATTGAAAGTATGAACACTTTTGTGTCCATTGCTATTTCACAGATACAAATTACTCAGAAATGGCAGTGCATCACATAGACTGTTAAAAGCCTCTTTTACCAGACAGGCCAAATACCTTAAGGAAAGCCATTTTGGATTGTAAAACTTTTAAAATTATTTCATTAATTTGGTAAAGCTGAATGTATGTTGCAATAATATCCAGGGATCATGAGTATTTCATTTTCCACAGAAGTGAGCTTCCAAAACAATGTGTTTGTTTTGCTTCTGAGTTGGAGGCACTGTAGTTGCCCAAGCTCAGGTTTCACCTTCAAACAGAAATCTAACTGAAGCAGAAGAGCCTTAAAACCATTCTGTTTCTCTGTGCTTGCTTCTTGTATTTGTTTTGCCAGGCACTCATGTTCTCTGTAGACTGTGGTTCAACTCTCCAGTCAAAATCCTGGTATGTCTCCTATGCAAGAGTAGCACAAAAAGGAACCATACTGGGATAAAAGATCTGGGACCCATTAATGTTCAGGTTTAAGTAGATACGTAGTTTAGGAAGGATTGGACCCTGCAGTTTATTTTCACTAATTTGGAATAAGAAAGGGTTGGGGCAAATAAAATCTTAGAGAGCCAAATTATTATTTTAACTCTTCATCTTGTTAGAAAGTAATACTTTGAATGAAAAAAAAAATCACACTTGATGTAGATCACTTATGTCTATGAGCCATAGTAACTTTACAGGTATGATAGAGGTAAGTAGTTTATATCATTTAGTTATATACAGTCTTAGTTATGAAATACTACTTACAGAGCTCTTTAAATCAAAAAAGGTTTTTGCAGAAAAAAATTTTGTCACAAAATTTCCGCCTTCTAGATCAAGCAAATTAAACATCCCAAAAGTCCAGTTGACTCTTTGTGTGTATATATATTTCATTTTCATTAAATCTGCTTGAAAATGAAAACGTTTTTTGGTTAAGGTTTTAGTTGGCATGTGTTTTTCCAGTCATTATTTGAAAAGTAATTTTTGAAGAATCTTTAGTATCAGGTAATGCTTTAAATAGCAAGAGACAATTTTCCTTTTTCAGAATGCTCCAAATTTTTTCTGTTTCTTACAGCTTCTAATGTTCTTTTTTCTTTCAAGTCAAGTAAAGCAGGTAGATGCTTAGCAACTCTGAAATTCAAACTTCATATCTATGTATCTAGTTTTGGTTAAAACATTGTGGATCAGTTTATAATATTGGAACTTAAATGAAACCAAGTAATTCTTGTTTCCCAGGCAAGTTCTAATTAGCTACGTTATGCTCTGTCCTTGGCCTTTTTATCTCAGAGCAGACTTCAGCATTTTGTGTTTCTCAGTTGCAGTTTCAAGTTGTAAGACAATGACTGTTTTCAGAATCTTTACAAACTCCATAATTTCTTTTCAAATGCAGGGGGGAAAAAAAACCACAAAAAACCCCCACCCCAAACAATCAAAACCCCTACTTAAAGAAATAGAACAGAAGTCATAGAATGAATGTAATTATTGCCATTAAGTGACTGCAAGTCCTACTGGGAAACTTGATGTCAAGTTCACTTTAAGTCCTTGCAGTTGCAGTAAGTCAAGTGAGTGCTGATACACAGTGTCCCTCAGTAAAGATTTTTACTGGATCTAAGGGGATTTTCCAGGATGGTCTTGGCTACCTTTCAAAATGTATCACTGAGGATGATTTTTAATCTGCTTTCTATGTCCAACTCTATCTATATTCACCCTGAACTTCGAAAAGACTCTTCAGACATTTCATTGTATGAAACATCAGCAACAGATGTAATTACGATGACAAAAGAAGGGACAGCTAAGGTGGCTTTACACAGCTGTCCCTTTTCCCTTTGGGACTTATTAATGTTAAACAAACAAGATTCTGGTTGCCTTGCAGACTCTTTTCAAACTATGCTATCTGGCCTGTTTTGTTTCATTATTTTTTTTTTTTTTTTAGATTTGCATTTACCATATAGTGTGATAATTTTGCAGGGTTAATTACTGGTGAATAGGAACAGATTTGTTCTGAAGAATTTCCTCAAAAGTGTGATCTGATGTGGTCTGCATATTGCAGATATTTTAGATAAGGGTTTGATTAATGAAAATTTAACATTACAAAGTCATCAGTCAGAACTGGCTTTTCTGACTTGACCTTTAGCCTTCTGTGGAGCTGACCACTGCTTGCAGCTGAATCTGTTTTTACTAGGTGTTGATTATGTGTGAGCCAAAACATAGCCTGCATGATTATATCATAGTTGGCTTTGAAATAGTAGCAAGCATTTGAAGACAAGGAAGATTTGTAATATTGTTTTTCACTCATTTCTTTAATAGGAGGAAGGGGTTCTGAGCAGCATGGAAGACCTTTGGAGCAGAAGTTGTATTTTGTCTTATCTTTTCTACCTCATTTTGCTCCACAGGGCTTCAATCTGGGATTAGATCTGTGTGTATACATCTGTATATATACAGCAATTGCTTATTCAGGACATAATGGTTTCTGGAAGTTCCTGCAAACCTGGAAACAGGGTAGGTATGGTGTCTCTAGTTCTCTGAGTGTGGAAATCCATAATACACTAACACAGAAAATGATGCCAAGGCTTATTACCTATCACATGTATTTCCCCTGATATTTTGCAGTTTGACAGGCCTCAAGGACTCCTTGTCCCCTTTGTGTATGTGTGTTATTCCCAATGCCAGTGATAGGAGTTAGCTGTACACATCAGGGGTAGGATTTACCCATTGGACTAAACTTAGACAGCAGAGAATATGAAATTCTCTCTTCTCTAAAACTGGACAGTTTAAGCATCACTTTTACCTCTGCATTTTGTGATTTTTTTTTTTTCCCCCTAAGGAAACTGTTGTGGAAGTAGCAGCTGGGAAACATGATGATAGCACAGTGTTACCTTGATGGAAATTGCAGCTCAGAGCTGTTTTTCTGGAAAAAGTAGCCATTGAGGTTGACCCTGGTAAAAACTGACTGTCACTTACAGGCTTCATAAATAGTTGACCAAAGAGAGGATTCCTTCTTTTTGTGTTGTATGAGATATATTTTCTAGTATTCAAATATTATTTTCAGTCATTAGCCCAGATGTTAAGTTCTCCATATTATTGTGATTTATTGTTCCTCTTATACTGCTGTCTGGATAGCTGATACCTTTAGCCACGAGAGACATTTATATACATCAGACACATCTGGACATAAATGGTGTTGGACTTGATGTCTTGATGTGCTCCGGTTTTTCCACTATGTAAGTAATTGCATTAGGGGATAGTAGTAGTGTGACATAAACAAGGGTGCAAGAAGGGTTTAGCTTGTAAATTCTTGATCTTTCATTTTATGGGCCTTTTTCTCTCTCTCTCTTTTTTTTTTCAGCTTTTGAATCTTCTTTGGTAATCCTGTGTGGAAGCTGTCAGGCGTGGGGCACTCCAGCATGTTTAGAGCTCCTACACATTTCCAAATTGAGAACTGCGACAGAGAGGCATCTTAGCAAGAGAAAAGCTCCCTCCTGTGGAAGACATGAACCTCTGCTGTGACACGGAGCAACCATAAGGGCTTCACACCGTGATTTTAAATTAGCAGGAAAAAGGGTTACAAGCACTGTGGGACTTTGCAAATACTGGAATGCAAAGCCTTGCTCCCTGTTATTGTTTTTCTCAATGTAAATTTTTCATGTTTTGTATGATTTATAACTGAGATACAATTTTAGAAATAACTGTTTGCTGTAAGTAAAACTGCATCATTTAAATACTATAATGTGGCCACAGTGGACTCTGTAGTGTTAAAGGGATCTAAAGCAGCTGATATATTTTCAAATTTTGCTTTCTGTAGCTCTTTGCTGAAAAACCACAGTATTTTGGACATTTCTATCAATTTGAATTTGTAGAGCTTATTTTTAAAAAAATTAGTTTTCTTTTCCCTTTTTTTTTTTAAAAAAAAGTTTGATAATCTGTATATCTAGAAGATCTGTATTAAAATTATTTTGAATCTTGCTGTGATTGGTGGTCTTTGGTAAAATGTTCCTCTTGAGCTCAAAGCCTTGTGTGACTTGGAAAATAAACTGCATAGGAAGAATGAAGATGAAATTGTGATGGAGGGGCTGGAAGTAGAACTTGATATAAAATTCCTGCTAGAAACAGTATTTTTACCTTTGAACTGAATATGATTCATGCTTGTGATCTGAAGGTAGAAGGCTCTAGCTCATTAGCACATTAACAAAACCCTGAGGCATTTACTTCCATAAATGCTAATGTTATTCTCCTGAGAATGAAGCTCTTTTGGGGAGGGGGAGATGGATCTTTAGTACTCCAGTGGAGTTATAATTTTACCAATTCCAATTCGTTGCCAGCTAGAGCGGACGGAGACAGCACCGAGTGCTCTGACCTACTGCAAAAAAATGTTGTTTGGGTATTGGAACCATGTCCATTGGCCAAATGGTAAATTGCCATCTTGTTCAGAGAGAGCTGGGTTCTAATTTGTGGCACACAGCAGCATAACTTTGGTTACAAAAGCATGAGATTAGCAATGGTATGGAATGGTGAAGTGAGATTTGGATCTCTCTTTAGAAATGTTATGGTGTACCTGCTTGTTTTGATAGAGTTTGGAGTCATCTTTGAAGTAGGGGATGGTTTCTGTGTTAAGGTAGTGTTATCTTCATTTATGAGAACTGTGAAGATATTATAGATTGGATTAGCAGTCCTAATGATTGTTCTAATCATTAGCAGTCCTAATGATTGTTCTTGCAAAGAAATGCAAGTTCCCGAACTTGTGAGCAAGCAGAAATTCTCATGAGGCTGCATGTAACAAAGGCTCAAGTCAGGATCATGAGAGATGTTGGCAGAAGTGCCTTATCAGTGAGGTTCAGTGCTGTGTGAGCTCCCTTGGACCTCTCTGATCTCCTTCTGGACCACAGAGCACTCGCTGGCTGCTGCTCTTCAGGTGCCAGTTTGGATTAAAGAAAATCAGCAGTAGCAAAGGGGTGTCCCTTTCACACAGAAGTACTTGCTCTGGGTTCTGTAAGGCTGGAGTGTTTGTGTGTGGGGGGAAGTGGTCTGTGCAGCTCAAATGGGGATGGGGAGGCTTTTACATGTGGCTTACAGCTCACTAGTGGCTCCTAGGATTGAAAGTTCCTTCCTGGTACATATGAGTCACCGTGCCTGGAGGGATTAAGATGTGTGGATGTGGCATTTGGGGACGTGGTTCAGCAGTGCACTTGGCAGAGTTAACAATTGGTCTCGACGATCTTAAAGGTCTTTTACAACCTAACTAATTCTACAGTTCTATATTTCCCGTTAGCAGCTCCATCTACCGAGTGGCTGGAGTATTTCTGATTGCTGCTTTTTGCCCTGTAGCAATTTTTGTCTGGTTTCTTAAGAAATTGAAGCTTGTGTCGAACACACTGGCTCTTCTCCTTCCTCTGCACATCTCCACCCCCAATATTAAACGGTTTTTTATGAAAATCGACTACTGAGTTGCTTTAGTTTATGCAATTACGAATTTGAACACAGTACACTGGATGAAATTAGTTTCCTTAAAGATAGAGGGGCTGCATCATGAGTTTACTGTAATGTTATAGCACAGAAGATGGACAGGAAATTAGTCTCTATAAGTCCCATGGTTCACCATGACACACTAAGAAAACAAAAGTAAAATAAAAGTTTTACTGTTTTTAGTATTCACATGGCACTGATTTCTGCAAAGCAACTGTGACCTGGAAGGAATGGCTTTAAATCTCTGAATCCTCAGCAGTTAATTTTCTTTTACTGGAGGTGTGGGAATTGAAATAATGATAAAAATACAGAGGAGAAAACATACCAGAGCTGGATATTTGACTGGAATGACTACTAATTTGTACCTGCTCTCTTTAAATGAAGCCTTGTTTGAAAACTTGCAGACTATGGTTGAAACAGTTTCAGAGATGTTCTGATGTTTTTGAAGTAATTTAAAGCACTACTTTGTATCACCTACTGCACATTGCATTAAAGCCTTGTCCTCCTTCCAGGAATTCTGCATTAAAGGGGCTAAACAACAGGTAACTCAGAGCTGGTCTGAGATTTGACAGACAGCTTACTTTTTTCCACCGCATCCTAAAGACCATTGTCTCATTTAATTTTTAATTTCTATGAGATTTTAATAAAAGCCCAAGTGGCAAGAAGGAGATGGGCTAAAACTGATCCCACCCTTTTTTCTCCTCAATCGAAATTCTTTGTTAAGTAGCATAAAAGTAGCTTGAATGTTGTTCAGCAACATGAGCAGCAAGCTTGGCTTGGCTGCGCTGTGCCAACTTCTACTTGGAGTACTTCCTCTAATGTTTTGAGGAGTGCTGCTCCACAGGATACTGATGTACTCAGTTGCTATGCCCTCTGTGTTGGTGGTATAAGGGCTTCTTTTCTCATTCCATCCTATATTCTAATAGATTCCTATTAGAATCCTAATATTCCATCCTATTATTAGTTAATTCCATCCTATTATTATTATTAGTTATTAGAACATTAAAAGTTCCTGAATGACTGAGGGCCTTATATTTTGGAAATTGACACTTAGTCCAGAGCCTTCAAGGAAAAGGAGTGATAGATTGAACAGCAAATGCTGAGAGAAGAGAAAGGCTTTTCTGTCTCTCCATTATGGATGAAAGATGAGAGAGAGGGGATGTAGATAAGCAATGACAGGATGTGAAACCTGAGAAGTTTGAGATTAGTATGAAATCTGTGGAAAGTTACTGACACTGAGCTTAGTGAGCCATAAGCTTAAAGCTACTTACCAATAAAAACCATGGGGTGTAGTTATGATATTTTATTAAAAGTTCTTTTCTAGGATTTTTTTCCTCTCCTGAGGAGCTGAGAGCCTCAGGAAAGAAATGTAAACAATAACTATCTGCTGCTGTGGAATGCAACAGGTGCATCTTCCATTGGTCCATGTAGATTGTTTTCCATTGATGACGAATCACAGCCACCTGTGTCGAGGCTGTGAGCAGTCACAGGATTTTGTTATGCATTCTATTCTATTCTTGTTCTTTGTAGCCTTCTGATCTTTCTTTTCTCTCTGTTCATTTATAGTATTCATAGTATAGTTTTAATGCAGTATTTTAGTATAATATATAACTTAATAAATCAGCCTTCTGAAATGGAGTCAAGCCTTGTGTCTCCACACACAAAGAATTCACCACAACAACAGGGAATTCAGTAGGAGATTTTTGAGGTTAGGAACAGTCTTTCTAGCAGAACTGAGAAGTATTAAAGGTGGCTGAGATGGAGACTGCCAAAAGAGATTTTTTTGGGAGTTCTCTGCTAGTGTTATATTTTCATATGGACACTCCTAGTGACTGTTTTCCCCCAGTGCCTGTAGGTCAAAAGCATACTCTGAGATTCTTCTGTCTCTTTCTTGTAGCATGACTCCAAGCCCATGCCGTTCCAGTGTTTTCCCTTTGATATCTGGACAGAAGCTGGTGTCTCTGATTAAGATATGGTACCTCATGGATTTGTAGAATGGAGTATAAGGAAAAAATTGTGTACTTAGCTGTCCTAGTCATGGTTCTCCGAGAATAAAGGCTATAGGAAGATTGCAAGGTGGCAAATAATCTTCCTTTCTTGTGCTGTTTGGATAATCTCTCCATTCTGGAGCTAAGTATATGGCAGCATTCCTTCTTTCCTTATTTATTTGTGTTTGAGGGCTGCTGTTGGGTTTACAGGGCTGAAGCAGAAAGTCAAAATTGATAGCTGCTTTTATTAAAAGAAATAAAACCCAACCCTTCAACAAAATTTTCAGCTCTGTTAGTTCATTGTACAACTGATTATTCACCTGTTTCCAGGTGCAAAATGTTAGTTCTTGTTTCCTGGAAAAAAAGAGATATATTTTCTAAGATAGGGTAAATGATCTGTAGAGGAAATCTTTTCACTGTATTTATAACAAACAACCTCTCTGGAAGTGTTTCCTCAACTTCTTTGTTATACTTAATCTGTATTAAAATGGTTAGGTCTAAATTCTTACAGTTCTGTCTTAAGCAAGGGGAGTTCATTCACATTTTAGCATGTTAGGGCAGATTTGTCTCTCATGTTTACTCCATATGTTTTGGTGGGACTTTGTACCAGTAGTGCATTTGGGACTTTTGTTTTCTTAACCATCTACCTCCTATCCCCCTTAAGGTTAGCAAAGCTCAGTGTAAACATGGTGAATTTAATTCACTGTGTGACCAGTGCATTTGTATCTGGCTAGTACCTTGTCCTGATACACAGAATGCTGCCAGACTTGAATAGAGTAGATGCATGATGCTTTTTTGTTTGTTTGTTTTAATGCTTTTTATATCTTTGGAGGATAGTCATATAGTTTCCATACAGAACAGATATGACTGCAGTTGTATTTTCATACCCTGGTGTTTCCTACATTTGCTCAGCTTACCTGTAGCATAGTATTTAGCCAGAGATGTCTCAGAAACCAGAAGTGAAAATTACACAGTTCATTAAAAAAAAAAAACCAACAAACTCCAACACCCAACAAATTTTTAAAAGGCACCAACTCAGACTATATATTCTGTGCACAGAATTGGCCGCAGCTTGTTCTCTCCAGTAAGTCTGAAATGTGGAAGTGCCTGAGGTGAATCTGTTGGCATAGCAACTTAGTGAGCAGGAGAATGGCATCCATCACAGTCAGGAAAGAATGTATGTTGTGATATTGCACTACTGCCACTTGTTTGCAGACCCTCTGGGGTTCACATTAAACTCATAAAGATTCAGTTCAAACTTCTGAGAGCATTTGGTCCCTGTAGCACATATACTGTAGTTTCATGTGGACATTAGTGACAGCGTTGTCACAGTCACTCCTGTTACAGCAGGCCCCCAACCTTGTCTTTACTGTGCTGAGAACAAGCAGAAGGTCCAGTTAACCACCAGCACAATCATGTAGCTCTTGCCTTCATCATCATGCACTAATAGTTTGTAATTTTTTCTCCCAGGATTGTTCAAAGGCTGCAGATCCTAGATGGGAACCAGGCTGTTCCTCACTATTGGAATAAAGGAATTAGGAGTGCCTGTTCTCTGGGGGAGGGAAACCAAGGTGTTGCAGAGAGCATGCAAAACACTTGTACATGGGTTGCAGCATCAAGACTCAAGTTTGTCTGAGTGAGGACAAACAGAATATCAGAGCCTTACACCTGGTCAATGCAGATGTGCTGCCATGAATTGTTTCTTAAAATTTAATAATTTTTATCATAAAAATTGATGGAGAGGCTGTAATTTCTTGTAAGCCATGTCTCCAATGGAGATCTGTTTGTCTATGTGCTCATAGTGCAATTCACTGTGGGTCAAAAGCTAACAAACTCCAGTGACTGCAGTGGGATAACTCACAAAACCTTACAGGAGACAAAGAGAAACCATGCAGAGAGAACTGGTTTGTCTCTTCCTAGCTTGATGCCACCTTGTCTTCCTAAAGCTGAAAGCCAAGGCTGATAGGGATTTGAAGCCTTAAATCCCGGTATCAGGGAGAGGGGGAAAGGGAAGCAGTCCAAGGAATGCTGGTGACAGCTGCCAAGCATGCAGCAGGGAAGGCCCATGGGCAGGAGTGGGTGTCTCTCCTGGCCAAAGGTCTGGATCAGCTACACTAAAGGGGACTTTGCAAGTCATTGCTTGTGAGCTTTGTTAAGGGAAAACATAAATGTTGAAAGACTCATACTGCTGCTTTGTACTTCAGGGTTGACACAGCTATTAAGGCAATGCTCACTGCTTTGAATTTTGAAAGGCATAGCATTTGTTTCAGATCTCAGAAAGAGGCTAGCGTTTACAACATGCCACGTCCTTATTTAATCAAAGCTTTGCACGAGGCTTTAGAAGAATGGAACACACAGCACATACATTAAAATTTTACACAGCAAGTGAGGGCAGTGCTCTTAACCAAGTGAAAAAGAACCTCTCCTGGCATGCAAAAGCCTTGTATTACAAAACTTACATCTTTATTGTACAGAAGTTCTGTTCACATATTTTATACAAAGATTTATATAAATGAGATCTTTTGATTCTTTGCTAGTCTGGAATCAGTAAGGGTCACTGCATTTGCAAACAAGTGGACAGAACTTCAGCTGAAGCCGGTAAAACCTCTTTACCATGTGAAAGTAGAGCAAGTGAGACTTGAGGTGTATTATTTCTGTTTCATACACAGTCAGATGGAAGGAGATACCAAAGTCTGTAGTAGCTGCACTAAACACAAAGCGTTGTGCAAAATCTAATGATCTAATACAAAGCCCTGTGCAGGATCACAACTGTAATAGTCATGACTAATAACTTGCTTTTGAATCCTGTTACTCAGCAGTATCAAAGAGCTATCTGCTACCTCTAAATATAGATGAAAAAGTGACACAAAGATTTGGAATGTTCATTTCATTTTTCTTATGAAAATGACAGCTGGACACTTCATGACAAAAGTCTTGATGTCTCTTATTTATAAAATCTCCAGCTATGAGTGCTTTCTGGTTTCAGCTGGATTGACACATTGTCAGCATTTTCTGACATATATATTTGATCCTAGTGTATTGTGGCCTTAATTAAAGTACTGAGTTCTGTATAAAAAATGGAAATATTAATTAGAAAAAGCTGTGAATATTTGATCCTAGTGTATTGTGGCCTGAATTAAAGTACTGAGTTCTGTATATACAGTACTGAGTTCTGTATAAAAAATGGAAATATTAATTAGAAAAAGCTGTGTAAAGAACAAACTTGTCTGAAGATTTAAGTGTTGCTGATTGAATAATGCATCAAACTGTCACAGCAACAGTTTTGTAGTGACTCAAATTCTATGAATATTCAACAGAGTTGTCCTGGATGAAAGAAATTCAAAACACTACTTTCAGGGAACAGCTGAAGTCTTGGGTCTCCTTTACTAGGAGCAAACGTTTACTTTGTAAGCAAAGCACTTGATGAGCAAGAGGAAGTTGATGGGACTATTTTGCTTTACATGTCTGGAGTATCAGAGCTGGTGGTATGGACACTCAACCAACATCACATGAATAATCTTCTATTTAAGAATAATGCAAATCACATTTCTGTGTGCTTAAACCTCACCCAGGGAAGAAGGATATAGGAGCTGATAAATGCCATTTACACCTTCCCCAGAGAAGTGACTAACCAGTTCTCATCCTTTCTATCCCTGCTTCTGTCTATGAAAGGGGTGCTGCAATCCTGGGCAGCAATGTTCAGTCTTAGGATATGGGACCTGTACAGCAGTTGCTCTTGCTGTTCTCTCCTTCCTCTTAAAATCAGCTCACTCTGTCTGCAGCCTTTTTCTTGAGCATCCTCTCAACTGAATTGCTACAGGACCTGCTAGGTTGTAAGGGAAAATGCCCTATTTGGCATTAATGTGGGCATGAGAATTTGCCTTAGGAAGGGTACACTTCCAGCTGGCTGAGAATAACAATCCTCCTGTGCCAGGATTGGCTGGATTTATTCATTTCAGCATTTTTAAATGCTGGAGAGCTAGGACACTGTGGGTCTTACATGTTTTTTACTAAGATAGAAGTCTGTGAATTTATGTGTCACATGTATTGTGTGCCAGTGTACATATGTGTTCATGTGTAGAAACAAAATAAACCAAAGTATGCAAATTATTGGAGAATCAAATCACTTTTCTAGCAAAGTAGAGACAGAACTGATTCACAGCTTTCACAGCTGGAAGTCTAGAATCATTAAAGCATGTTATCTGGAAACTTCTGCTAAAATGCTGGCAGTAGTGCTTCTGCCTGAAATGCAGATTTCAGTTTGGTCAGTTTTTTCATTTTGAAGGATTCTTGCTAGGAAAAGTCTAGGAAAGAAGTTAATGGAGAAGATTATTTCTAGATTTTCATTTCAGTAAAATTTGCCCATATAATGTTGCCTTAGAATGGAGATGCAGCTGGCTAGCTCACCGTTCCACAGCTGTATTACCTCAGTGCCACTGTCAGTTCTTCTGGCTGTAGAAATCTAGTAAAGCTAGAAAACTAGTAAAGCCTTTTGATTAATAATTCAGTGGAAGAAAGTATTTCCTTGCTAATTCAATTCTGTCCTAAATCATTACTTTTCACACTATATTGCTGGAACAAACTGCGTATTAATAAGTTGTTGTGAGTGTTATCACATTAACCATCTGCATTTTAGCACACTGGATCTGTGTTTCCTAGAAACAGTAGCTTTGGGTGAAGAACAGAAGGTACTTTGGACTGCATTCTCAGAAACCACTGGCTACATACCCTCTACTGTCTGATTCTCTAAAACCACTGCCTTTTTTAATACAGTGTTTTCAGCTCATTTAGATGGCCATAGTAGAGAAGAAATTGTTTAAGTCCTTTATTACAAAGATCAAAAGTCATGTTTACCATTTACATATACAATTTACAAATTATTCACAAAGGGAATAACAGATATGCAGGAACTGACAGCTTACTTCAACCCAAGCTGGGGACAGGACAAGTGTAGTTGTTTCCTTGCTTCCCTGTCTTCACAGAAATAAAAGATGTGTCTGTTTTGTGTAGTCTGTTTGTGTTAAACACTGATCTAGTGTTTATGAAGCACCTTTAGTTGTAATGATTCAAATGCTTGCATGCTTATCTTTATTTGAAAGACTGCAGTGCATGTATAAACATGCACTGTGATCTGCACCCTTTACACTACTGAGTGCTTGGTGGTCAGAAATCTTGCCAATGAATACAGTGGTCAGGCTTGAAAATTGATTTGTAAGATTTAACTGATCTCAGCAATGTGCCATTAAAATAAAAATGGAGTTTAATATCAGAACTCTTACTCTAGGAAATAAATTAAGTATGGCTGCTGTATCTCTCAAGGATACTGTATGATCTTAAGATAGGTCTTAGCTACGTTGTTAGATGTCTTGGATAACACAACTTATTTATTGCTTCTCCTTCATCATGTTTTACACCATTTCCTAATGCTATTTCAAAGACTGGGAAACTTAACAAAAAAGAATCCTCTTTAGGAGATTTGGTAAATTAGCAAATTTCACAGAATATCTTACAGCACTTAACAAAAGGGAGAATGAGTTCCCAAATCCCTTGGTATGAAAACACAATACCAACAGTGCATTAGCTGCCATTTAGCTAAACCTACAAGTAACCATATTTTTAATTTTTGGTGTCCACGGGGAGGACAGTACGACAAAATGCTTGAAGGAACACACCGATTTTGGAGCAAACACAAATGTAAATACAGAAATCACCAATGTGATGTTAATCCAAATTCTAAGCAATGAAGCAAAACACTTCACAAAAGTTGTTACATCTAGTCAGAATAATCCAAATACTTACAACAGTATTATGATATGACTTCCTACCAAGCTATCAGATAATCCTTTACCATGAACCTTTCAGTATTCTCAGGGTGACAGACAAAGAATGTTGCAGATGCCATGGTAAACTTAAAATACAGTAATAGGCAAACATTATAGTGGCACCACCTGTATATACAATGTAGTTGCTGGAACCTTATGGACAAAGCAGTGTTACAGTATGCCTTTGTTAAGGCTTCTTGCTGGTTTAAAAAGGTAGATTTTTCTTTAGGGAGATTGTCCAGCAGTATTGGTTTCCCATCTCTTCAGTGGAAGGTCTCTTTATTGATCCACATGAGACTGCGTGTTTCGTTTGGTTTGCATTCGTACTCAATACTGCCAAAGCTGTTTCCCCATTGGCAATGATCCCGTTTGTGGTAGTTGTAGAATTTGACTTGCCAGACTGTCTCAAAAACGCCAATGTCATTAAACTGTGAGGAAGAGGGAATACCAGTGTTAGTGAGCTGATTATTTTGTTGGTTTCTCTCTCATCCTGAGAAACAACATTTGTGAAGCTGCAGAACATAAAACACCAGGTATAAGGATCATTGTTCCTCAGATCAATAAATCGAAGACCTGTGAAACCTGCTCTAGCAATCAGAAATGTTTAGCCATACATAATACATGAAGGCTCAGATCCTGCATGTACTGTCCTCTTGCACTCGCATCTGGGATAGGCGGGGGAGTAAAAATATTCAAGTTGCCACATGGATAAAGGTTACTAACAACAAGAATCAAAGCCATAATCTTTCTTAATATGACACAGCTTGTATACATTGTAGATCTGCAGTGATACAGACCATCACTTTACCTTTGTACCATACCTAGACGCTGCAGTTCCGATTGGGAAGATTCTTCTCAGTCTGAAACTTTTAATGTATCTGTATTTTGGAGTTTTGCATTTGTACTGTTTTGACTGAGATGTGCTGCTCTTGCACACCACTTACTACTTTTCTGGGATTCTATTCCACATTTTAAATGAGACTTCAGCAAGAGAATTTCTGTGTGCATATCTGTAACTGCTAGTTGGATTGTGATAGTGCAGCTGAGTAATAGGAGCGAATAAAGAGATAATCAGCTTGTTTAGCAAATAAGTGTCTAATACAGTGAAGTAGTGAGACATTGACTTCAAATTGTCTGTGCATGCAGCTTTGAAGTGAATGAGACTGTGGCTAAAATAAAAGTTCTATGGCTATAATAAAAAAGTTCTGAAAAATAAATTTTTTAAGTCACTCCTAGACACCTCGACAACATCAGAAAAACCTTGGTGAGGCTTTCAAGCATAAATTCTGATTTCAGTTTTAATAGTAATGGAAAATTTGAGTTCCTATGCCTTAAGACATAGCAGAGAATCTCAAGTGTGGGTCTGAAGCCTGTATGTATTGCCATTGGTCCTAAGCCAGTATAGCTTTTTGATTGTCTTATGTTGTTGGAAGATACTAGATAGTGAATTTAGTGCTACTGAATGGCACCATTCTTCAGTATTTTCTCCCTTTCAGTATTTCCATCACTCACGTTAATGACAGCTTCCTCACTTGACTGTTTTCCATTCTTATTATGTGCCTGGGAGCTGATCTTTGATCATCTGCCTGCTATAATCACACTTGCAAAGTCAGTATGAAAACCATTTTACAGAGAAATTTTTCCTGATTTACAAGCAGAGTCTTCTGTATCCGGATTTTTCAGAAGGACACAATTGTTGTTTTTTTGAAATTCAAGATTTGGTTTGTAAGGTGCTGCTGTGTAACATCCATTACTTGAAACCTTCCCTCCGCCCACTGTGGTAAGTTAAATTTAGTCTTGACAATAGCAGAAGTTGCTGTGTGCTGTAAGTGGAGGGGTTTTATTCGGCTCCAGTTACAAGTGTTACCTTGAAGGAGTAACTGAAACATTTCTGCCACTTCCTTTGACTAAGAAAGAATCAGATGTACGGGCTATTTTATCTCTCCCAGCAACTAAAACCTTAATTAAGGACTTTTTTAAAATCAATTGTCTTTGATAGTAGTCCTGTTACACTCATAATGCAAGACAGTAAAGGTTAAGCACAGAGGATATTACTGTGCACAGTCCACAAAACTTGTCAGAGGAGAATCAGCCACCCTCAGTGTGGAAACTAAGGAAGAAAAGGCATTTCTAGTAATATTTGTAGCAGGTGATATGACACAAGAGCATAATTTCATTTCATTCATGTATGAAGGATCTGAATTTCAAAAAGATAGATGAAGAAAGCAAATTTAATTTTCCTTCAATGACCCAGTTTGCTGAGCTACCCTGAGCAGTTTGACTGCTGTGGGTTTCCAGGAGAAGGAAAAAATTAATTGCAGAACTTTTCTACTACCATGTGGCTTCCCCAGCCTGGTACTTAGCAGAAGCTCTGTGGCATAATGAACATTCTGCACCCTCAGAGCTTCCCTCAATTCCCATGGCTCCTACAGCTGAATCCTGGCTACTCCACTGAGCTTATATATGGGCATCCCCAGGGAGGAAGAATAGACCTGCTCTTTTCAGGTCAGGCTTCAGGCTACGTGTATTTCCCTGTCTGCTCTTCTCTATCATCTGGTGCTGTAGGAGTAAATAGTTATTTAATCACTCCCTCTACATTTGCATGCTGAGATTATTTTATAGTTATTACTGTGGATACAGTTCTAGCTTCTTTATTCTATCTTAGCCTTGTCTGATCAAGAATAAAATGAGGCCCAAAGGCAGGCTTCTAACTTAGTTTGCACCATTTGCCAGACAGTTTAGCAGTTTCTGGATAGTGTGCATGATTGACCAACCAGATAACAGAAACATATAATCAGAGTCTGGAATTCAGAAACAGGATTTCTGTTTAACATGTATAAACTCTGGCTGTCATGGGTCAGATGTCTACTAGCCAGTTAAAGCAGCAACACAAAGAATTATTTGTTTAAAGTTTCAAAGCAGTTAGGAAATAAGTTCTTATGTATCTTAATGGACCTTAAGTCATTCAGATACTAGATTGGCAGTATCAGACTTGTTTTTGACTGCAGGACTGATCTCACAATCTATTTCTAATGTGAATTCAGTTTTTATGCCTAAGATAGTGTCCTTATTATTGCCATAGGATGCATCAGGATTCTGTCTGTTCTAGAAAAGGAAGTGGAGGCAGAAGTTCCTCATAGTTGAAGGAAATAGGAAAATTTAAAGCTGTTTGAAATAAGCTCAGTTTTGAAGATTCAGGAAGTAGGTATCCAAAGCAGACTGGGGTATCTGAGGCTTGTTCCCTAAATCTAGTACAGCTGTGCTTGGCTAAGGAGCTAAATGATGAGTTAAACATGAAAATCCCTACTGAGTTGCCTATATTTAATATTTAAAAGTATCATTTGTGGGTATCTAAGTCTGTACTGATGAACCTATCTATCAAGATCAGTTCCTAAAAGGAATTAAGGACCTGCTTAATGCTTGAAAATCCTATTAGCTTCATGGTTAATATCCCAGGATCTGATCTGTAAAAGCAGCTCTTTGGGCAAATATTGTGGCTACTCATTCTGATGCTGCAACAAACCATGTCAGAGCTTGTAACTGAAAGTCAGACCCCCCCCTTACATTTCATCCGTGATTTGATGTGGTTTTGTCCAAAGGAAAAGTTAAACTTCTAGATTTTCAGAGTTCACATCAGTGCTGCACTTAAGGGTGAAGGTGACCAACAAAACAGGGATGCCTTAGTCAAAGCAGATGTCTTTTTGGGAATGCTGTCCTTTCTCCTCCTAGTGCAAGGTGAACTATAACTACAACAGTGGCATCCAGCAGCTATGTGCAGCTTGTTGTGAAACAATACTGTGTTTGGTTTTCCTGGGTTTTAAAAGGAGGTGGCTGTATATAAAAGTGATTAACGTAATACTCCATATTAGTCTTAATAACCTAAGATTTGAAATAGTAATGTGATGTGATGTGGGTCTCCAAAATTAAGTTAGGCACACTGTAATTATTAGAAACACCAAATGGAGATGTTACAGTTCTTATTCAGAAGGGGATTACTATGCTGAACTATGATTCCAGAGAAAAAATACTGAAGAGCAATATGAAATCTTGTGCGCAGTAAGCAAATGTCATAAAATTCTGAAATCTGGTGGGCTTGTTTAAGCTGCAACAGACTCTTAAGAGAGCTTCAGACAAAGATGGCTTACTGCCTTGATTTCTTTTTTTGGTAGAGAAGACATGGAATATACAGTAGGAATCCCTCATAGCTATAATCAGGAGAAGGAAAAAAACCTGCCAAAACTGAGCATACCACTCAAAGAGTGCTGTGGAAATCTGCCTGCTGCTCTTCATGTCTTTTGTCAGCTCTGCTGTCTTGTGGGCTGGAGCTTTTGTCATCTCACTTTGGGGTCATGGAGCCTCTCTTTAAGACTGGGATGATGAGCCACTTAAATATGAACTTAGGTTTGTGGGTGCAGTTGATGGAAACATATGGGAAAAGAGAAGACAGCCTTGGGTGTCCTCCTGCATGCTTCTAGTCTCTGGCAAGTCCACAGGCATGCTGAAGGTGACAGATGGAAGGGGAGAGCTATCACCCCTTGTGCTTAGGGCATGCTCTGTGCCAAAAAAATGGTGCTGCCAGGCAAAAGAGAGTCCCTGTATGCCAAGGGATTGGATTTCTAGCCAAGAACCTCGATGGGAGCTGCCTGATATGTATAGTATGTCCTATAGAAGGGGTGGGATGCTCAGCGCACAAGTCTTTCTGCTAGCAGCCCAAAGGGTTTTGCAGGTCTCTGGAAAACCTTATTCCTCCTTCTGGCCCTTGCTGTTTTCTTGGGAGAGAAGGCAGCAGGACTTGTATTTTCCAGCTATGTTCTGGCCAGCGACCTTAGTGACACAAAGCAAAGAGGAAGGCAGCAGCTGCGACCAGACTTTGCCCTGGAATATTTCACCACACTCTCTCTGGGAGTTAACCCCCTGCTGCCTTCCCTCATCCTGTCATGCCAGGCTTGGAGAACCACATACCTGCATGTTGACTTGGATGGGCTGTCTCTCCCCACTTTTGGTGTGGGGCACCCCTTCTGTGTCGTAGATCCCTGTGTAAGAGGCCACTTGTGCATCCCGTGATTTTTCTTCCAGTGGGACATTAACACCGCCGATGCCCATGGTCCTACAAAAAGACAGGATCCAGCCTTTCACAGCCCCGAATTTCCCCTTCCTTGGCAGTTTGGAGCCAGCACATGGGTTTGCAGCCTGGTAGCCTCTGTGCTGGGGAAAAGCTTCAGGGATTTTAGCAGACCTGCATGTGCTGCTGACTCATTGGGGCTACTGAAATATGCCAGGGCTCTGCAGTCACCCAGGGAAGGAGTAGAAAGGAGAGGCAGGCGGGATCTGATTTCGAAAGGACAGGGAGAGGTTGGTCGGGTCTCTTCGGCGGGGCTGCTCCTCCACCTAGAGCTGGTTCCCCATCTGGTCCCTGTCTCTGCCTCACGCCGCAGCGAGGCTTGGGCATTGTGTAGGTGGGGCTTCTTCCGCCGCGGGGAAGGAGGGAGAAAAGGAGCTGGGCTTGAAAAATCTCCGGGAGAGGGTGGGGAGCGAGAGGGAAGGCAGCGATTCCCAACCGTGGCCTCCCCCCAGGCCAGCCAGGCGGAGCACAGGGAACAGCCGGAGAGGGACCCAGAAACGGGGCCACCGAAGAAAAAGGGCGGGGAGGGAGAAATCACGGAAACCCCGCGCTGTCAGCCTGCCAGGAAAAAACATTAAACGTCTAAAAATAAAGCAGCGGGGAGGGAGAGCAGGGCCGGGGGAGCCGCCCTGAGGAGGACAGCCGCACTTACGTGGCCTGGACGGTGCCGGGTCGGAGGGACACCTCGATCTTGTACTTGGCCCCTGTCAGCAGCTTGATGGTGCGGTTCTGACCGAAGCGCTGCCCGTCCACCTTGAAATAGACGGCCCCGTCGTTGGGCTGGATTTTGAGCGAGACGCTGATTTTCACGAGGCCGGGGATGTCGCCCATCGCTTGCGGCCGGAGGGGCCTGCGGGCTCTGCGCTCGTCTCGCCCCTCCGAGGAAAGGCGGCTGGCCGGGAGCGAGGGAGAGGAAGGGGAGGAGGGAGAAGGAAGAGGAGGGACTGCCGGATTCCAGCCAGCCCAGCCCTTCCCAAAAGCAGCGGATGAGATACTTGATTATTTTCCCTCCCATTAATCACGGCGTAGCATCTGGGCGGTTGATGTCTTTCCCCCCTCTTCCCCCCCGCCTCCACTTCATCACCCCGCCCCATATCCCGGGTTGGGGGGCATTTGCAGCTGCTCAGATTGCTGCCGGTTTCCAGGGAGTTAATCCGGCCCCGATTACTGCAGCCTTAATCCCGCAGTTCGTCCCGGAGGAAACGAGACGGGCCCGGGCCGGGCTCCGCCGTTCAGCACCACGGGCGCGGACAGCGGCAAGGGCCGGGAGCGCCCGCGGGCTCCTCCGTGGGGTCCCGGCTGAGGGGAGCCCCCAAACCACACCCCGAACCCCTCACCTGGGGAAGCCCCCCCCCCTCACCTGGGGGAGCCCCCCAAACCACCCCCCGAGCCCTCATCTGAGGGGAACCCCCAAACCACCCCGGACTCCCTCATCTGGGGGGAGCCCCCCAAACCACCAGCCAAATCCCCTCATCTGAGGGGAGCCCCCACAAACCACCCCCGACCCCTCACCTGCGGGGAGATCTCCCAAATCACCCTCTGATCTTCCACCTGGGAAAGGCCTCCCAAGGGTTGATCGAGCCCTCCGGGGTGGGCTGAAACATCTGTGTGGCAGCACGGAGGAGCCAGAACTGCCCTAGAAAGAGGGGAGGATGAGCAGCAAAGACGTGGCTTTCTGGTTCTTCTCTCTCCCGGTGCAGCAAAAGGTTTCGTTGAGTCACCGTGCCTGGACTGAGGGTCGCTTTCTTGACTGTCAGAGTCACCATGCCTGGACTGAGGGTCTCTGTCTTGCTACCTGAGGTCAACAGTCAACACCAGCAGGTCAAGGTTTCGCTTGGGATTATTTTAATCACTTCGTTGCAATCCTCTTATTTAAATAGAAAAAAAACCCCTACACTGTAACTGCACTATAAGATCAGAATCTCTTGTCTTGAAGTCCAATACTACTCTTTACACATGGCTGGTGCTCTTTGTTCAACAACAAAGGTCTTTGAAACTGAACAATTTACCATAATTCAACTCTCAGCCTGTCTCATTCCCATCTCTAAAGAGATTACTTTTAACCCAGGCAGGTTTGTGCCTCTTTTCCATTCTTTTTTATTTGTTCTTGTTTGCTGTTAAAACTGTAGCACCCTTATGTCTGACACAAGTAATTTTTTTGGGCCACAAGTAATTTTTTTGCCTGGACATTATGGCAGAGTTAATGGTTTTGTTAGGAGAATTTAGGTTAATCCATGTTGCACTGGACCTGACCTGTTCTTTCTTTCTCTAAAGCTGGAATGTACACGTGGTGGCGTAATGTAAACAAAGTAAATTGTAGATACAGCACTGCCCAGTTGCATTTTCTTATGCATGCAAGTTATTCAGTGATTTAATTTTATTATGAACTTTAAGCAAAAGAATATATTCTGCTGAAAACCTCTGGAAAAAAGCCCGAAAACCCCCAAAATCCTACTGAATATTCCTTGCTTAGGGTCCAGCTAAACACAGGTTTTATAATGTGTTCAGCCATTCAGGTTTCCACAAATATAGGGGCAGGATATGACCCCTGCCTCTCAGATCTGTGTATCTCTGCAAAAATACTAAACAAATAAAAGAAAAATAATCAAACAACATCCACCCCTGGTGCATTTCTCCTTATCTCTTTTCATCACTACAAGAGAAATCTCATTTTGCATTGCATTCTGCAGAAACTGCTGCATTTTGTGGCTTGTTGGCAGTTTTTCTGGCAATAAATGCCCTTTCTGTAAGTTTAAATGTAATTCTCTATGAAATCACAGAGGCCTAACCTGTGGAGAATCTGATACCATCACTTAAAGTGGTGTGTGAAGAGTAATGGCCAGGGATCAGATTTACTTGCTTCATGGGCCAGACATAACATGTTGTAGTAAATTGTGTGTAGCTGAAGACATTGATTGCAATTAGCTTCCTAAGTACATGAGAGGTCAGATCTATAACGAGAGGGTTTTTTTCCCTCATCATTTCTGTCTGAATGATTATCTTTCTATGGACACAGCTCAGATTGGGACTTCATCCCTGACCAATATTGGGGAAATGTGAGGGATAACTAAAAAAGCATCATATTATGGAATGTGTATGCATAGTAACTGTCTTACCATATGCAAGTGTAACATGGTGAGAGTAGAACATTTCTGAAGAAGAAATTCTTAATTTAGGCAATGACCTTCTTTTGATTGATCTAATAATTTTCCTTGTGTTAATACATTTACTCATCTGATCCCACCAGATGCCCTTCATCAGTATAGATCAAGGGAGGGTTTGCCTTTGCTGAATCCTTCTGGGAGATTAGTTCTGTTGCTGCCCACCTTAATGGCTGCCCATGGTTTAGTTTCAGTTTAGTTTTGGTTCCCATGCCCTTCCTGAATTATGCTTAGGACAGCTGTTCTCCAGCTCCACCACAGACATCTCCACCCTTGGATGCCCCTGACCTCGCCCTGCATGTTGAGCACCTGGCTTGACCTCAGCCCAAGGATGGAGGTGCTTGATGCTGTGGGATGGGCCCTGGCTAGGGAAACAGGCCCTTCCAGTCCCTATGGGGATTTTCTATGGGTCCCAGCTCTCAGGCTGCTACATTACCTGATGTTAATCACTTGATATTCTGTAGGGAGCAAAATATCTGAAGAAAGAAGAGTTGGTGTGGTTTTTCCAGGAGCACAGAGTAAACATGCTGACATTTACAAGATTCAAAGCTAAATAAATCATCATAGACTTAGGACAAAGTCCTATTTCTCCTAAGCCACAGCAGCAATTTGTTTCTGGGAACAAAAAGATAAAGTTGTGTCAATTCCTCATTTCTCTACACCTACATTTGAAGGGTGGGACTACAATATTTAATGTCTTTCTAAACTACAAAACTGTAGTTTTGTTTGTTTGTTTTGGGGGGAGGGTGGGGGGTTTGTTTGGGTTCTTTTTGTGCGTGTGTGTTTGGTTTGGTTTTTTTCAGTCCTTCAAATCTACTTTTCATTCCCCTGGCAGCTGAGGGAAACAGCTCCAGTCTGTTGTGTCGAGTCAGCAAGGGACATTAAGCTAATTCCCTTCCCTTGGGTAGGAAGATTGGAGCACACACCTGTGCCCTGGCAAATGCCTCAGGGCTTTTGAAGGGAGTGGTGAGTGAGCTGTACCCAGCAGTTCTACACCTCCTTTTCTTCCTAAGACTATGAAAGTCTCACACAGCCTGCAAGATGTGTACAAGATGCATCCTCCAAGACCTCTTTCTTGTGCATAGACCTTCCCTGCTGCACCAGCATAACCTGCATGTGTCACTGATGGGGAGCTGCTGTAGGGGAGAGGTGAGGGTGGATGTGTTCAATGAAGGCTAAGAGATAACATGCAGATAAAGCATGATCTATGCTTTATGCAGATCTAGATTACCTAGAAAACACTCTGGAGAGAAGTGTTTGGTCTGTTGATTGCACCTACTCAATATGATCTCTCTAGGCATGATACGTCAACTGCATAAGCTTTCAAGTATTAACATTTTTGCAGACCTTCTCACTAATGCATTAATCCTGCTGCAAAGCTCAACAGTCATTAAATATGAAAAATGTATTTTGAGGCAGAACAAGGTTGTTCATTTAAGATGGCCAAACCACAGCATTTAGATTCTAAGGTGACATGTGGTACCTGTATAGCATTCTTATGCTTGCCCCTCTTTGATTAATTTCTTAACACAGTACTAAATTTGGAAATGTTGTAGTTTGGGGTTTCTTTCCAAGATGGGCATGCAAAGCCACAATCTCTCATGCTCTAAAAATAGCCATATGTGTGATTTTGTATATAGGGAATTGTGCTAAGGCGTGCACCTGCCAGCTCTCAATTTAAAACTTTGATTCTTTTGAGCCCGCTGCCTCTGTGCAGAATGAGAAGTGTTTTTTTACTGAAATATCAGCTGGACAGTCTTTATCTTGTTTGGAAATCACTTGAGTGTATAATCTTTCCCATACAGACAATCATTTTGAACATATAACATTTGTTATAATTTTCCCTGCAAATGCAGCTTGATTTGCTGTAGTGACATATATTTATGGATATGTCATGTGTTTTGCTGCAGATTAGGTGGTTTGTGGCATTTACAGTGCAGCAAACATGTTAGAACCATCTCTGCAAGGGCTTGTGGAGCAATGGAGTGGGTGTAACTGAGAGTTTTGCCTTCCTTGCAGCTGCTGTATGGTTCCAATTTTTGGTATAAACACGTCTTAGTCCCCCTTTCTTAGATAAATGTGGTTGATCAATTTTTTTCCAGTGCTTGCAGGAACTTGTATTCTGAAGTAGCAGAAATAAAGAAGAATTTTCTGAAGAAATACATCAGCAAATTCTCCTGTACAAGAAGAGTAAACTGAGCTAACATATTCAGCTCTGCTGCAGATTGTCATATTGTGACAAATTCTGCTCATCTGATATCACGCACCTTTCCCTTCTTGAAACGGAAAGGGAGAGGACATAGTAAGTTATAGCAGATTTACACATTGCAGGTTATCTTGTCTTTCTGACAAAGCTCTTCCTCCCCTTTGTGGAGAGGTAAAAGAAATGCAGCTCTTCCTCTCTCCTGTGCCTGGTGCTGCTCTTTAGGAATGGCTGGACAAAGACCCCCATCCACAGTCCACACGCCCTTGCACCTGCCACAGCTACTGTGTGTTTAAGGACCTTTTTGCCTCTTGTGAATGATTCAGCCACATCAGCATGTTTCTGTCTGAGGGGGATGAATGCTGATTTCCCTGCAGTGGTGTGTGGTAAATGAAACCAAACCTCAGTGTTAAAGAACAGAATTGTACTAGACTTGTAAAGTGGAACAGCAAAAGAACCAGCTGAGCTTTGAGGATGAAATAGAAACAATATAGAGAAGTGTTATAAAAGTGGTTGCCTTCAGCTAACATTAGATGGAAGTTATTTTGTGTTTTGACACAAAATGAGTAGCATAAGTACCAATGCTAAATTCTGGAGCCTTTGGCTAGATGCCACTTTGTTTAGATTTACGTTTCATACCTCCAAAGGCTTTTCATGCAGGTAAGTGAGAAAAAAGAGCTTTTGTGAAATTGTGGAGTCACCATCCTTTTCTGTTTTCATTAAACCACTTTTTAGTATAGGGATTTATAGATATTCTATTGAGGAGTACCTATCCCTGGTCATCTCATATCACCAATTTATTGTGCAGGGCCCTGTCATCCTGACTCAGCACAAAGACTGAGTCAGTAGGAGCAGGTAAGCAGGAAAACCTGCACAAAGGACGCCTGCAGGGAGGGAAATCCTGGCAGGTCCTTTTGTCTTTGTTCCCTATAAAGCCTTCCAGCTCGGGATGGGGCTTCCTTTCCTCAGACCTGAGGTGGGGGAAGCAAAGTAGAGACAGAAGGAAGAGAGAACTGTGATCCTGTTCTTGGTCTTTAATCATAGCTCCAAGCTCTGAAGCATTATGTCCTCAAGGCAGGTAATAAAGGGATAATTTGGCTTCCAAATTACACTTCGAGGGTTACTGTTGTCTGTGACAACAGTATTTTTGGTTAATCTAATTGGAGAAAAGGAAAAAAGTATATTTTCCTGAAGAATTAGGGATCAAAAAAGACATCATACAGGAGGATTCTACAAGCTCCTCAGTCCATCAAACATCCTTTTAAGACTTATGGGGGCCTTCACAGAAATATAACTCAGAAATCCAGTTAGATCATCACTGCTGTGGGAATCCAGAGCATCTTCAGTTCATTCCAAGTCCTGGACGTAGTAGGCAAATTTTCTACTGTAAACGTTAGACAAGGGTTTTGATCACTTTTTAGTGGTAAATTTTTGCTTTTAGTTCCAAGGACCATGAAGTTTTATTAGGTCTATTTGAGTTTCTGTCTCTAATAATTTTAAAATCTATTTGTTGAATTCAAGTATGCTTCACAGCTAGATAATACATGGAGTCTTTCATTTGCAAACTGATGGATGATTGGCTTCATCAGCAACTAGTGCCTCTAATAGCAATAAGATCTTTACAACAGTATGACTTACGTGAGCAAAGGAACAATGTACTGAGACTGCAGCTTTTAGAAACCCCAAACAACACAGTGACAGATTAAATCACAAAAAGGTATGATTTAGAAAGAATGCACCATGACATAACCAGAATGTTTCAGGTTAAAGTGTTTAACCTGAAACGGGTAGCACAGACAGGTGCTCTGCCTGCAGAGAGACTGGATGTGTCATTTGAGCAGCAACTCATGAGAAAGACCTGGAAAAGGAAAATCTCCATTCAGACATTGAGGAAAACCCCCAGCAGTTGAGATAGTGAAGAATTGATACAGATAACCAAGGAAGGAGTGGAGTCTCATCTGTAAGAATACCACTAAATAGGCATCAGTGAGGAATATCTAGGAAAGGTCTCTGAGGGCTCTGCTAACCCTCTGGTCCTCTGTCACAGACCTTGTCAGACTTCTGAGTAAGACTTCCTTCAGAGTAAAGGCTGAGACACAGAGTCGTATGGAGAACAGGAATTTCTGTTTGTGAAAAAAGTCCCTATTTAGGGATCTTTACGCTTGGCAAATGTGACAGATGGAGTCACCCTAGGCTCAATCAACATTTATCTGAATGAGCTTAGCTGCAAAAGTGACCTGGAATCTTGTGCTTGGAAGAACACAAGAGGCCGTTTCAAGACACCATGAAGCAACCTCTTATTGCTTCCCATATACCCCCACTTTCTTCTATATGGGGAAGAGGGATTGTGACTCTGGTATTTATAAAAAAACTATGGGTTTGCCTTGTCTTTTCCCAAATAAAGCCAAACAAGTTCTGCAGCAAGTAAAAGATGATTGTACAAAGCGTTTTGTGGTCAGTGTTTTATGTAATGCACGGGTCTAATCCATTTGTGCCTATTTGACAGCTGACATATTTGGGAGGCCTCGGTATCAAATCCAAATCCTGATCAAGTCTGATAGACAAATTTCTTATGTCAGCAGAGGGCGCATCCTCGCTAGCCAAGTGAGGGTCCTCCACCTTCCTACCAGACTCCACATTCTTGCCCTCAGGGAGCTAGGTTTGGAAGGCAGAGTGAAGTGAAAGCACTGGTGCGTTGGAAGCCTATGTCTGAAATCATTTGGCACAAGCCAGGCAGCAGCAGCACCATGCCCTGTGTGTTTTGGTAGAGCTCATGTATTTGCAGAGCAGGCCCAGTTTCTTATGACTGAAGTGCTTGTTTAACTTCCCAGGACTCTGTCATCCAGGCTAGCTGTATTTGAGATGATGGAGTGTTTTGTCAGGCTGTTGTCTGTGCTGTCAGAGGCACACTATAAATACACGCGTACTTCTGTATTTCCCTATCTCTCACTCTGTAAGAGGAAATGGGCTTGCGATTAGCATTGAGAGGAACTTGTGAAATGACACAGCTGTACTGTAAAACCACCATCCCACAGACTTTGCTGCCAGAGGAACTTGACAGCCAGCACTGACAGAGCCCAGAGCAGGATTGCCCAAGCCATGGAGCGAGAGCCGATGCGCATAAGGGAGGGCTACTTGGTTAAGAAGGTAAGTGGGGTAGTTCGGACTGAGTGGAAGAGAAAACTAACTCTGAACAGGTTGGGAAGATGTAGGGAGACATACTGTGGAATCCTGGCAAAGAGGCAACAGGAAAGAGCCACAGCCTACTCAGCTGGGTTAAACATAAAGGAAGACTAGTGAGATTAAAGGCCTCGAGACAGTGTGTGGGGCCACAGCCACATCCAGTCTTTGGGAAGGCAGTTGCTGCTCCACAGCAACTTCTGCTTTGGAGTCTTTTGTAGTACAGTCCATAGGATAAAGTCTTTACTTTTATTTAAATCCACAGTGGCTTCCACTGGCAGGGCAACTACAAGGGGAAATAAATGGTGGTCAGAAAAATAACAACAATATTTAACTGCATAGTAGGATGTGGCATGTTTCCCTTGAAAGACAAACTGCAGTTATTTTAGCATCAGTCAGACACCCCCTGAAAGCTCATATCTTCCTTGGGTATCACATGAAGAGTTCTTCATTGAACATAATATGTGATTTTTTGATGCAGGGCAGCATGTTTAATACCTGGAAGCCAATGTGGGTTGTGCTCTTAGAAGATGGAATAGAATTCTACAAGCGGAAGGCTGATAACAGTCCCAAAGGGATGATCCCACTAAAAGGAAGCTCTATTCACAGCCCATGCCAAGATTTTGGCAAAAGAATGGTATGTACTTTTTTTATAAAAAGAATTGACAGTATATTTATACTTCTGGAAGCATTGAAAAGGCAAAAGGGTGGTGGCTGCAAATTCCTGGCACTCATCCTAGTGGCGATTCTCACTTGCCTTAGGAGGTCACAAGCAGGCTTGGAATTGTGCACTATTTGAATTCAGAACACTTCAAGAGGAATAATTCAGGAAGCATTTGGGGGGGTTGGTTGGTTGGTTTTTATTAAACTTCTGAGTCTGTCAGAGAGCAGAATTAAATTTTATTGGTGTGAAGACATTTTGCAGCTGAATATCAACAACTTCTGTATTAAATATAACTCTAAGTGTCACAGAATAAAGCTGTGGGAAAATATTTTGTGACCAGGAGAAGCATTTATTTTTTTATCAAGGCACAACTGGCTTGCTCAGACAGGAGGGAGATAAATGCTGTGACACACATATTTTGTTACAGGGTTCCTGAAAAATAGTTGGTAAAACAGAATTTCTCATATGAGCAAAGAATCATATCATTAATCATTTATTATTTTGTCAACTCAGTTTCATCAAATAGGCATGACATCCCCATGAATTCCTCTGACAAAGAGGTCCCCCAGAATCTGGAACATTATTCCACCACAGTATAAAGAAATTTACCACAGGGATACCTGACTAAAGATAGGAGTCTCCGTGAGAGTATTAGAAAAATAGGAAGTGTGAGACATGGCTGAGACAGTTTACTTTACTTTTTCATATAAGTAAAGTGGGGTTACTTAAACCTGTCCTTAGGTTTTGTAATAAGTGGAATCAGGATCCATTCTGTCAGATTTCGACCTGCTGGCTTTGCTTCTTCCTTCTTTTCTTTCTTCTGCTTTTTTTTTTTTTTTTTTGAACCCATATTTATAAGAAAAAACCCCACCCTGATTCTTACTAAGTCTTTTTAGACTTACATCTGTCAAGAGAAAGGGCCTGTTAACTTCCAAGCGGCCTTTGAGACAGTAAAGAAAAAGGATGGGGCTGAGAATAAACATTGCTGTTAATCCTGTGCTGATTATCTTATTGACAAGTCTCAGCACAACACTCCTTACTCTATGGTAAGGAGGGTACTATGCAAGAGTATCACAGACCTAGATTGTAATGGTAGAAATTAAGTTTTTCTCACAAAGGATTCTTCTCCAGTTTTGTGTTGGGTTTTGGCTTTTTCCTTTAACTTTCAGAAAGGCACTGCCATCAACATTGTTTCACAATAGCTGCTTGAAAATGTCAGTAACGTATTTACAATTAAGGAAAAATAATTCACCAGCATATGTGCATTCAACAAAGCAGGCACAGAGGCCTGAAGTATCTGATGTCTGCTGAAGGCAGAGTGGGAGAGATCCTCACCTGCCCAAAGGGTTCCTTTGGGATGCACCAGTCTCCAGAAGGTGCATTGTATCTTTATGGAAGGGTGACAGTCTCTGAAGATCATTCCTTTGTCTGCACTGGGTTTTCTGTTATGCTTCATTTTACATTGGGTGTTTACATAATGAGCTTTACATTATGTTTCATTTTAGTTCTCGGGTCTTTTCTGAGGGATAATAAAGACAAAGAGAGACCCAGGGGTCGAGGCACCCAAAATAGCTTTTCATAAATGAGGTTTGCTGCAGGGTTTGCTGAAGTCAGTGGAAACAATCCAAATTACTTCAGCAGGCATTGGAGCAGATCCTTCATATTGAGGTGGTGAGATTATTCTGCAAGTCCATAAACCAGTAGCCCTGGAGATGGATTTTCTCTTAAAATTTCAAATAGTCAAAAATTTAACATGTTCATTCATATGAGCAAAGCTATCACCAGGATTGTTCTTGCAAGTACTGCCCAATGTGATTAAACCTAAGTTCCTACATGTATTCCTTGAAAAGGTAGAATCTTTATTTTTACACCTTATATTTTACAGCTTTACTGTACTGCTGAATTCAATGTTTCTGCATTCTGTTCTGGCTTCTCACTAGTTACATGTCAAAGCATACAGTTATGCCTCTTATGGGAATTACTCTGGTTCTTAAGTTTATATGGCTAGAAATGAAAGTATATTTTTAGGACAGGAATTCTGTATGGTGAATAGTGGAATAATTCTCATTGTGTCAGTTTTAAGTACAGTCTCACCTGTGTGGGCCCAGTTTGGAGCAGGGACTATTGGGCCACAAACAAATGTCTATATTTCTCTGGTTAAATTTTTGAATCAGCTTGTGTATCTGCACCTGGACTTCGTTTGAAAGCTCAGAGCACATCACCAACATAATTTGTTTACTACATTAATTGCAAATGCAGGTGCTGAGGAGAAAAGAAGCAATCTTGGATTTGTTAAGCACAGATAAAGGCTGTTCAGAAGGGGCTGCAACTGCATATTTTGAGATTATATTTCAAAATGCATTAACCACTGTCTGCTGTCCTTGATTTGATGTTTGATCATTGTTTAATGTAACACAAATTCTGATACTCTTCAGCTTTTTCCATTTCATTTTCGTGTGGACAGCATTATCCTGTTTGGTTGCTCATAGTCAGATTCATCTCCCCCAATTTAAATACGTAAAATGTTGGTATTTACTTTAGTCTAATGGTCTAATTTTCTCAAAAGCAGAGAGAGGCTTGGTCACATCTCAGATTGGAGACTCAACCTCTTTACCAATTTCACAGGAATCATGGAAGTCTATCTAACTTACTGGCCTAACTTTGTAAATGCTAAAAAGAAATGACTTTGCCAGTCTTTGCCATGTGCTGAAAATGAAAACTTTTCTTAGCATTTCACTCTAGGTTGCCTCTCAGCTCTTTGAGAAGGCTATTTTTTTCCTTTGGTAATAAATCTCATCAATGCTTTGGTATTTCATTCTATTAATCTGGGGTGTTAGCTTGGCTGTTGAATATTGGGATTTGGATAGATCTTTCTGTTTCCTTTTGTCATACACTGTACATTGATTTTCAGTGTGTCTTTCCTGCATAACAGAAAAGGTGAGTATTGCTGGAAATATGAAGAGTATCAGATAAGAAAAGGCTACTTTTCTATCTGAGATGGACTTTGAGGACTTGTTGCTTTATAAGTTTGAAATGTATCTTCCATGAAATTCAGTTGGACTTCTGCACAATTTCAGGGTGTCAGAATTTTCCCTGTTGGCCATAGTTTGGAAAATGCTTGTGAGGGGCGCTCAGAAATGTATCGTTTACAAACGTGGGCAGACTCATTCAGTGTGTTGATTTCACTGATGTAAATTTGCTTCTCTTTGACAGTAGCCTTTGCTTTCCTTGCCCTAATCAAGTTGTGCTGTTGGCTTGTGGCTTAGCTTGGCATTTTTAGACACCTGCTGAGTCAGAACCTGTGATATTTATTATAACACAATTACAGAAAAAATTAGTGTCACTCATGGGAAGCTATATTTTAGAGGAAATGGAAACCTGAGTAATTAGATCCAGATTTTCCATCCAGAAGATGACTGGATGGAAATGAATTCAAACAGTGTGAACTTTGTTGGATGATTTTCAGGTTTGTTTTTTTGTTTTGGTTTGGGTTTTTTTAAGGTTATTGTTATTTTTTCTGTTTACAACTACCTCTAGATGATCTGTTCTCATTTTTTGGGAAATACAGTCTTTCCATTGTTGCTAGTGTGTTTAGATAGGTGATCCTAAGGTGTAGCCAAGGGTTGGATGTATTATCTCCCTACTAAGTCATTAAAGGTTTACTAGGCTGCAAATATACTCAGGTACTCTCTAGTGTAGGACCTTTTCACCCCTTGTGAGTCAGTAGCTGAATATGATGTGGGGTATTTTTCCTTCCTCAGACTGTTCACGTCTCTAAACATTAAAACAAATTTACATCCGTTGTAAGCCTTCAGGAGCTGGGTGCTTCTGATGCCTTAGGATTTTAATTTTTATATTTTTCAAATCCTTTAGTGTATAACTGTAAAACTCCATATAGAGTGTTAGCTACTGTCATCACATTCTGGTCAGACAGAATGATTCCTCTAGGCCTGAAGCTCAAGGACACTTCACTGTCCCAGGCCCTGAAAGCATAAACAAAAGTGAGTTGGGGAAGGGAAGCAAACTGGGGATACATGACTTCATTACCTGAAGCTGTAATTGGAGGATTAACCCTTGATATGTAAATGGACCAAACTTATATCTGCCTGACAAACTCGTGACTGTTGTCCATCTTGGGCGTAGCCCCTCGGAGGCTTCTGACTGCCCAAGGTGAACCTATTGAAGGCCATTAATAAATACCCACTTTTATTCTCTTAATCTTGTCTAGCCTCTGTTCCAAGTAGCCACTCCAAGGAATCACTTCAGCCTTTCAGCTGTGTTGAACTTCTCAGCAGAAATTAGAATCAGCAGCTGTATTGGTGTCACACACTATTGCTATTGAGCCAGAAACGACACAGATAAATGAGTGCCACACCCCATGCATTTAGAGAAGACTAAGTCACTTTATTAAGAAACCCATTCCTTTTATACTCTAGTTTGCTACGGGTGCACCTGATTGGTCCCTTAATTAAAACACCATCACCATAAGCTAATTAAGAAGCCACCCTTTTGGTAAACATATCTCCATAACACATTCCACAAGTTCACAACACCAGGTGCAGCAAGTTAAGACAAGAATTGTTTGTAATTCTTCTCTCTGAGCTTCTCACAACCTTTTCCAGAACAATGCCTGGGAAAGTTGTCTGTTTCTCTCTGTGACCAGAGAGCTGCCTCCACAGCACACCTTGGATGTGCTGGTAATGCCAGGATCAGTGATGGTGAAGTAACAGAAAAGATTCAGTTATGTGCAGTGCTTGTTCATGGTTTTCTTCAGAGTTTCTATCATTTTACTGTGTCTCTAAGGCACTTTCTGTAGTCTTTAGGCATAGGTAGGCTGTATGTTGTGGTAGTACTAGCTTAATTGTGCCCAACTGGCTACACCAAATCAACTTTAAAAAAACATCCTGTAATTTATTATTCCAGTTTGTCTTCAAGCTCACTGCGGCCAAGCAGCAGGACCACTTTTTTCAAGCTGCCTACCTGGAGGAGAGAGATGCCTGGGTGCGGGATATCAAGAAAGCAATTCATCACTTAGATGGAGGCCAAAGGTTTGCCAGAAAATCCACAAGGAAGTCCATCAGATTGCCTGAAACAATCAATCTGAGGTTTGTTCTCATGGCTTTGCTCTCCCATTTACTTCCTTCTGCAGTCAGTGTGTCAGACATGTAACCTTGGTCAGGAAGAACAAGGAGCCTGTGTGTCCATGGATTCTCTCACAGCCCTTTCTGCATGACTAAAAAGTTCAGTTTGTACAATGTGTCAGAAATGAGCTGGCAATCAGAACTGGGAAGATCGTTTTGAATATACTATAATTTACCAAAACATGCTTGTTTATCAAAGATTTTTTGCCAATAAAGAGATTTCTGGGTATAATGGAGTGCAAGAGGATGTGCCAGCCAAAGTATGACTCTTCCAGGAGAAGCATTTTATACAATAAATCATTTATTAAAAAAATATTTTAGACCTTTTGTTTGCTCTCCAAAGAAATGCTGATGTTAGCCTAGTTTTTGGATGATGAGGGGACTGTGGTGCCTTCCAAAGAATATGAAATTGGCAAGGGGAGAGGAAGAGATAAAGGGAAGCAATCTTTTAGTACTTTCCAAAATCAAGGATGACTTGTTTTCTGCCTCTGAGCTGTAAATACCAAGATAAAAATGAACTTGAAGTGTTCTTATAAGACAGTAAAACTGCACAGGGCCAAGATTGTCTGAGAGCATGCAGGCTTTGGGACAGGACAGGTTTTCTGCTCAGCCCAGGACCTTTGGGTGAACACAGAGCACTGCAGTGAACCCTCCTGCTGGGGCTGTGGGGCCCTGTGAAGGTGCCTCAGCAGTGGGTGTTCCTCTCTTCATGCTATAGTCATCACAGGCAGTTGCATTCTCAAAACAGGGGGATGTGGTGAGCCCTTTGCGCGCTCTGCCCTCTGCTCCCACAGCTCTGAGGTAATGTCGTGAGACCTCCAGGCCTTGCAACTTGAATTTTTCAGGAGATGCAGGAGATGAAACTAAGCCAAGTTACAGCTCTGCAGAGAGCTGAACGTGAAGCCCCCATGAATGACAATGACATTGTTGTACAAAATGGCAAAAGCTTTTTATTTGCTAACAGTTTCTGTGGTTCTTTTTATGCACAGCGCTTTGTACCTCTCAATGAAAGATCCTGAAAAGGGAATAAAGGAGTTGAAGCTGGAAAAAGATAAAAGAGTGTTTAATCACTGCTTTACAGGTAAGAAGCTCTTGTCCCTCTATTCTATACAATAAAGGGAGCACAGAGTTGAAAAACTAAAGAGGTGAAACAGCTCTGAGCTCTGTAGAGCACAGAGAAGTTTGATATTTTCTTGACTAACCCAGGAGATGCTCAAAGGGTATATCTTGGAAAAGTGTTCAGTTATGGCCATGGTAGACAAAGGAGAGGCATGCAATTTTAGCAGTGTCAGAAAGATTGAAGTAATCTTTTGAGCAGATTGTAGCGTGAAACACTTAAAGGCAGAAGAATTATTCCATTCTGGATTTTTCATCACCAAATGGTGTCCCGTTGTAATTCCTGTTTCTCTCAAAGTCAAATCTGTGTTTGTGCTCAAAAGCACACAGATGTAGCACTTGAGGACATTGCTTAGGGGTGGACATGGCAGTGTTGGGTTAATGGTTGGACTGATGATCTTGGAGGTATTTTCCAACCTTAGTGATTTCCAACAGCATTACGTTAGTAGCATAGCAGCCTGGATCCAGGCTTGGCTATCCTCTGTGCATCCCCAGTCTCTGTCTTTGAGGCTTCCCAGCTCAGCCCTGCATCCCCTCCCAGCTCTCTTCTCCATCAGGAATGGTGTTTGAGAGCTGTCCTGGCCCCTGCCATCAGCTGCAAATGCTGTACCTCACTGGATGGCCAGGAACCTCCCTAGATTAGCTCTCCAGATTGTTGCTAAGAACATTTTTCAGGAGATTGATGATTACATGGAGTAGACTTTTTTCCTGTGTACTTTTAGGCTTCTTCATGTCTCTATTGGTTTGTGGCTGATATTTTGTTCCTTTGTAACCAGGCACCTGTGTGATTGACTGGCTGGTGTCCAGCAACTCCGTCCGAAATCGCAAAGAAGGTCTCCTGCTTGCCTCTTCCCTCTTGAGTGAAGGCTATCTACAGCCTGCTGGGGACACGTCCAAGGCAGCTGCTGAGGGACTGTCAGACACCCCCTTCCTGGATCTCAGTGATGCCTACTATTACTTTGTGAGCAGTGTATTCTGGTCTTTTATTGTCTCCTTACTGATGGCTCTGCTTTTCTCATGCTTCTTGTTGGGCTTCTTAAATCCTGGACGAAAGATTGTACAGAAATGGAGAAATCTGTCTTAATTATCTTTGTCCTGTGATGCTCAGAATGAGCCTGCTCACTTTAATAGTTTTTAACTAGGACAGATTTTTTTTTTTTTTTCTGGCACCTTCTAAGTGTGAATTGAGTGCTGAGACTAAGTGTGGGAAATGAATTTGTAGAGAATTCTCAAAGCCTGATAGAAGGCTCCCATAGTATACATCTTTAAGCTGGGTTCTTTTTAACTTAGACTTTGTTCCTGGTAATTGTACTGGTGACCAGAATTTAACCATCTGTTTCCCTGTTGATTCAGTGAAAGAGAAGAGAGTAAATAATTTTCACAGGGCTTCTCACAGTGGCAGAAGCTACAAACCCATTTTTGTGCAGAGCCATCAAATCTGACTCAGTGTGAGTGTGCACACACAGAGCTTGCCCGTGAGCAAAGAAGTAAAAGTTTTTAATATCCCCCAGTAACCTGTCCTGAGTGTCATACCCAGCCTTCTCCATTTATTACTTCATATTCTGTGGCCTGATTTGAAGAACTTGAAATATCACAATCAAACAATGTTTGAAAGCTATTTGGCTTATGGACTTATGCTAACAAAAAAGTATGCCTTCTATAAAGTGAAAACAAGTAAATGGGTATTACAATTCTGTTTATATTTGCCACATGGAATCACTTGGCTTCAGCAAAATTACTCTCTCACTACTCATTTTTTTTCCTAAGTATGTTTGTGCTAGGGAGACTTTACCTGTTCAGCAGAGACACTCCTGGTAAAGGCAGCCTTGTGGCCTCCTGGGATGCTTCTTGTAGCAGCCCATGTGTACCCTGCTTGCTTTTGGATTATTTTTAGATTAATTCAATACCAGTGTGGTGTGAGGAGGCTGCAGAAAGTCAATGTCTTGACTTGGTATCATAGAAGTGTAGTCCCTATTCACATTAAAATGTGTGCATGGTGATTTGGAGAGCTTCTCAACTTCACTGGGAGGCTCTTCCAGTAAAAGGTTAGATTATTTAATAATAACCACAACAATAATATCTTCTTTGGGGTGGCAAAAAACAGCATGGAGGGAAGCCAAAAGATGCCAGATCAGTACATGTACATAAGCATGCAGCAAGTGTGTAACTTCTGTACCATTTCTCTTGTGGTCTTGCAGCCAGACAGCGGATTTTTCTGTGAGGGATATTCCAGTGATGATGATGTGGTCCTAAAAGAAGAATTCAGAGGCACAATTGTCAAACAAGGATGTTTGCTGAAACAGGTCAGTGTTGCCCATGTTCCATCCTGTCACTAGGATGATGTTACATGGGTGCAAAATTACTCTTTTACAATTAAAAGATTTAGGTAAGAGAGAAACTACCTTATGGCATCTCCACACTTGGCAGGTTTTGTCTCCATCTCTCCTGCCTTTGCACAAGGAACACTTGCTGCAGCATGGCAGCAGGACTCTGGACAAATATTGCAAGGTTAATTGCTCTTACCACAAAATAAAACAGTTGATAGCTTTAATTAGAGTCCTAACACAGAAGATGTGACAAGTCATTGGTACAATGCAAAACTGAACTCCGGTAGAAAAGCTGCCACTCCTGTGTCCCTCTGGACACACAACTGGATTCAGTTGCCAGTTTTCATGGACTTTTTCAGCATGCTTGAGCAAAGGAGTTGTTTCAACCACTAATATTTGATGTGTAAGACAGAAGATAACTGGATACCTTCATTTCCAGCAAAACTTTAAGCAATACAGTGAATGTCATGTTTCCAAGGCCGCTGCAAGCAGACATCAGTGAACTGAAGGCAAAATCAGGATTCTTCAGTGAATAAAATGGGTCAGGTGGAAGGGGCCTGCAACAATCCTCTGGTTCAACCACCTGACTACTTCAGGGCTGACCAAAAGTTAAAGCACATTGTTAAGGATTTTGTTGTCCAAAAGCTTCTTACACATCGACAGACATGGTGAATTGATCACCTCTCTAGGTAGCCTGTTGCAGTGTTTGACCACCCTCTCTCTAAATAAATGTTTCCTAATATTGAGTCTGAACCTGCACAGTTAAAATAGTCTTTGAGGGCCTAAGAACTTTTTGGTGGTGCTAAAAAGTATTTCTCTTGTTTAATCAGTTTACTCAGTGGAAGAAATTAGACCCACGCCTTGCTGCTCTTTTACTCTGTCACATTCTTACCAACCTAGTTAGTAAGAGCTTCCACGCACACAGGAGCTAATTGAGAAACTTGTATTTTGAAATGCCAGAGGAAATGATTCATGACAATCTTCCACCAGTGTTTGTCTGCACTTAGTTAGCCCTCAGTGAGTTGTGGGTCACTGCCTGGAAGGGTCACAGCTTCTGCTGAAAATGCTTCCACACCCATGCTTTTCCGTCATGAAAACGGGCCATGAGGCACCTATGTCCATATTTCTGCCTGAGCCTCTCAGCCGTGCGCCTTCCAGGGTGTTTAAGCCAGATAAGCATTTTTTTTGTTATCTTTGCAGGGACAGAAAGACTTTCAGCTCATCCTTGTCAATAATTCAAGGTACCTTCCTGCAAGGCACTTTGCAGCCATGTTTTCTAGCAAGCAGTTAAACCCAGTTCTTACAGACCTCA
Source organism: Onychostruthus taczanowskii (assembly GCF_017590055.1). NCBI lineage: Eukaryota > Metazoa > Chordata > Aves > Passeriformes > Passeridae > Onychostruthus > Onychostruthus taczanowskii. The sequence continues at coordinate 3,372,493 of NW_024499351.1, forward strand.
TGTGAATGTCATAACTACCAGACTGTGTGATATGTTTAGGGGAATCTCCCATGTTGAAGTGTCTCCGTTTTGCACAAAAAAAAAAAAAAAAAAAAAAAAAAAGAGAGAGAGAAAGCAGTTTGATAGCCCAGTTCTTTGCAAAAGATTGGAATGTAGAAAAGGCAGATTCAAGTCCTACTTCAATGAGTATTTCCTGTCCAGAATATTCAGGTTTTTTCCCTTTTGCATTTGCCTGTCCTCTCATGTGTGGGTAAGATTTGCATGCAGGCAAAGCAGCTGCGTGACGTTACTGTTTTGAATTTTCCTAGGGACATCGGAGGAAGAACTGGAAAGTGAGAAAGTTCGTTTTAAGAGATGATCCTGCATATCTTCACTATTATGATCCTGCTGGAGTAAGAGAGATTTGTTTTATTTCCCTGTTTGTTTTGAATCCAATGCCTTGTAGAAGTACCTGAATGGAGTAATTTACATGCAAATGTGACAGGGAAGATCTGGCAGGACAATGGGACTGTTCTTCCACAGCCTAGCCATCCTCTGGAAAAGCAGAGTGAAGGATAGTTTCTGGGGCTGTCAAGTCAGGGTGGCAAGTGCCACCCAGACCTGGGAATAAGTAACACTGATCTGTATTTTCACCTCTTATTTGTGATTAATTAGAATTAATGTGTACTCTCACTTGATCAAAACAAATTAGGTCCTGAGAGCAAATGAACACAATGCAGTAATTTTGCAGTTTATATTTGAGGTATTTGTCATGCTAGGCTGAAACATGGCATTCTATTTCTTGTGTATTTCTAATGGGCGCATTCCCACACTAAATGCTCTGCAGACCCCGAATTCTAAATCACAAGAGATTCCCTATTTATTTGTAAGCCTTTCTCTTACCACACCCTCAACCCTCCATGTCAACACAGACTGATGATCCCCTCTTCTCTCAGGTGAGACATACTAAGTAATCAAGTGGTTTTGTCTCCATTCTGGAAATGTAGCCATATATTAACATCCTAGTGGTTTCAGAAGTGCTGCATTTCATTTTGATTTCACGTCCTCCCCAGGGAGAAGAACCACTGGGAGCAATTCACTTGAGAGGCTGCGTGGTGACAGCAGTGGAAGATATGCCAGACAGTAAGGAACCATATTGAATGAGCTCTCTAATAAGTTTTTGGTATAACCCCCCCCCCCCTTTCAATCTGCCTAAAATCACAAGTGTTTTTTATTCCAAAGCAATCTATGTACAATGATTCAGTAATTCTAATAACTGATCTCACTCTTTCTGTCTGAACTACTGGGGAAGGCACTGTGGTAAAAGTAGCAATAAGGATTTTTGTATATTGTCAGTACTTTGAGGAAGGCTGGTCAGAAGGATGACACAAACCCTGTGTTAGAACTGGCCTTTAGGCAAAGTAAGCTGAGTTTGATCTCTTTAGTTAATGAATTTGGAATGGAAGCTTCATGCTAGAAATGGTTATGCTGACAAATAGTTACTGTCCACCTTCTTTTCCTTCCCAAAGCTAGAAATTGTGGGAACAGAAATGGTGTTGCTGCAAGGACAAAGAAACATTAATTTCATGCATTCTCCTCTCCACAGGAGAGGCTGGCTATCATATCCAGCAAGAAAGTTTTTTGGCACCTCAGAAAATAAATGAATATGACATAAACTCAAACATCTTATTTTTGTAGCTGGCAAGGCATGGGACGGTTTGGGGAATATGATCTGTCTGCAGGATTGCAGATCCTTCCATGATTTGAAACCAACAAACCAGTGACTCCTGAGGGTGAAACGTGAAAAATTCATGAGTGTTTTGCTGAGAGAGAGAGAGACTCATCTCTTGGACCCAATCTTTGTGAAGGCCTGATCAGGCTCAGCTGTAAAAAGAAAGGAGACTCCCTTACAATGTGTAAAGGAGGAAATACTGAAAGTACAAGACTTTTTTCTCTCATAACTGACTTTCTTATTTTTCCCTTGTAGCCAAGAAGTATGATGCCGACAATATCCTCTTTGAAATCATCACAGCAAATGAAATCCACTATTACTTGCAAGCAGCCTCATCCACAGAACGTACAGAATGGATCAAAGCAATCCAGTCTGTTTCTAGGACTGGTAAATGAAGATGATCTTCCAACAAGACAGAAAAATTAAAACAGAATTTAGCATTTCACCAAGAGAAAGCAGTATCATCCCAAAGAGCTTGTGTGTAAGGGTTGAGGACTGGGTGGAAGTTTCAATTTTATAGTGGGCACTAGCAAACTAACATGTTTCCACTTGTGTTATGGTAATATTTTACTAAATTATAACATAGAACATGCCATATTAGTGTGTTGCTTAATCAGTCTACCTTGACAAGGTTGTACCTGTTGCTACAGCTGATAGTGGGAATCTGACCATTAACAGGGAACACAGTCATGTCACTGACAGAGAGTTCCTCAGTTAATCATTCTCTTCAGCCTGTGATGTGTTTCAGGATTTTCATGTAATTCAGTCTTCTCCAGACAATTTTTACACTTTCTTCTTTACCAGATCTTGTTGCTGCTTGTTCACTTATACAAATAATGCCATAGATATATGGAAAAGAAGTGAACTCATTTGGAAACTTGATCCACTCCTTTCCAATCTGGCAGCATTAAGGGAGGGAAGAATGCAGACAACTATGGAAACATCATGTGGAACCAAGTAGAACTCCATGACAGCAGTATGAGGAAAAGTCTCTTCCCACAGTATTTCAAACACAAAGCAATCTCACTCCAAACTCCATATCACTCAATCTTAAACCTTGCCAAATTTCTCCACAAGAATTTGCCCCGAGACCATTGTTTCCCTTTATTTGGGTCTACAAAGCAGATGCTGGGTTGTTAGGTATGGCACTCTATTTGAATTAATAATCTTGCAGGAGAAGGGAAAGGATGCATGGGTTGGTTACTTGAACTATGGATTGAAGGGGTATTGATTAGATTTTCCTTTTTTAACCTCCAGCAACATAAACATACTCAGTCCTTGATTCTGTGCCTTAGCAATATAAGAGAAACCTTGTGCTCTTAACTGAAATAAATATTTTTATTTGATAGGGTCAGTTCACCTGATCAATTCTTGCATTTTTGTCTGACTGTATATCAAACAAATTTCTAAGTCTTAAACTCTAAGGAGGAGTTAAAAATCAAGTTAATGTCAGATTGTGCATGTCGGCTGTTCCTGGTACACACTGATGTGTGAGTGAAGGAGACTTCAAAATCTTTAAAACTCTGTTCATAAATCTAATAAGGTACCTTATACTTAAGAATTCTTATTGGGATCTCTTCCATCTAAAAATAAATGCAGAGCTAAAGCTTCTCTCCAGTTGTGCTTAATTATACCTGTAGCTGAGCTAATGAGCCTGAAACCCGGTTGCCTGTCTTTACTTATCCCAAAGAAAACACAGCCTTGCAGGAGCAGCAGGCTGAGACACTGCATCATCATGTCCACTTCCTCTGGCCAGCAGAAATCAGCTTCTGGCAGGCATTTCCTGTCTCTCACGCAAGCTATCGGGATCGTTGAAGTCTGATGTGTCATTCTGAGGAAGGAAGACTCATGGTAAAAAGACCCACTTTTTGCTCAGCCTGCTTTCATGATAATTTCTGCTTATTTTTGCTTTTAGAGCTCACTAAACCAAAAATATCCAAGGGCACAGGAAAAGAGAACAAAAAACCACCCCACACAACCAAATAACAGAAACTTGTCCAGCTTACTAAAGGAGGGACGTAACTACCAAAATTTAACAAAAATTAAAATGTTTTACCAGTCCATGACCTTATAATTTTAAACTTGTGCCCAGTCCAATGTATGGCTGTCTACCTATAAATGGTGTTTTCTCACGCAGAGGATGATAGTCAGTGTATTTATGGGAGAGTTCTTATGTTTGTACCATCCTATACTGGGGTCTGTAATCGCATAGCTAGTGCTTCAGAAGACACATTCCAAGGGTTTGTAGGTGCCTCTGCTTCTTGGCAGCAGTGAGAAGATCATGTCCAAGGAAATTCAGAATTAAAAAGCAACTACATTATCTATCAGAGATGATAATGCCAGCCCAGTAACTCAGAAGGCATGGAAGAGGCACAGATCCTGAATACTGGTACAAAGAAGAGAGAGACAGCTTTGAGAAAGGAACTACTAAACAAAAGGGAGGAAACAGAAGAGCAGACCTACGTGTGTCATGCTTCCTCTAACTTTCACCCTCTAACTATTTAAATCACACTTCTACCCCACCCTCAGCAATTACTACATTAGCATCGGTTTCTTTTTTTACTTATAAGAAAGACCTAGTCTAAAGGACAGCAAAATAAACAAACCATTGTAGATAAGGATTGTATTTATTATCTTCACTTACTGGATGACTTGTATAATATAACCTCATATAAATATCCTCTTAAGTTCATGTTTGTCTTGCCACAACTTGCACTAAGCAATTTTCCCTCCCCTGGAACACTGCCTATGTACTTACTACAGTCAGAGTCAGATTTTTGGGAATGTTGCCTAACCATGCACCCATAAAAACACCCACACAGACACAGCACTCCTGCTTCCATTTTAAAATGAAGTTTAAAAGAAAATGGTATGAAGCAAACCACAAACACAGATGCTGAAAAAATAATAATCCCAGCCCAGCAAGCTTTCAGCTTGAGTCAGTGTTAGTACTTATAATCCAACAGACAACACATAGGAATGTAGTTTGGACTTAATATGTCTCTAGCATTTTTTTCAAAGAGCTGTTTACTTTCCCTGCCCCACAGCTTTCTTCTGAAGGGTTAGGTGATAGAACTTTCTTGATGAGTGTAGTTATTTTGGTGCTTTTCTTTGCAGTGTGCTGTCTTTGCTTTTTATTTGAAAGAACAGTTAACAGAAAATGTGAAATGTCTACTGAAAATGTGTTTTAGTAATAGAACTAACTAGTTTACTTCATAATATTTAATCAAAGTTGTTTCATAAAGACAAAAAAAACCTCATTAAGGCCTCTGAGGCATCTAACGTTTACTGTCAAACCTCTCTTATAGAAAAGTTTTATTTTTCATATCTTCTCACAATATTACATAGAACTCTTCAATGCAGTAGTACCTCTTCTGTCTTTGGCTTGGAGTTCACTTTACTATAAACATTAAATACCTATTTTTCCCCCCTAAATTTTCTCAAATATTTGAGAAGTTAAGTTCAAACTACTTGCTTCACAGGGCTTTTGATAAGTGCTTTTCACTGTTTGAAGTGCTCCTCCATTTGTTCTGAGCTCAAGCTTGGGCAAAACTGAAATCCAGAAAAAAATTCCCTAAATAATCTTTTTGGTGAGGGCCAGAAACATTTAAGTAGGGTGGGAGTTTTTGGGGGAGGGCAGGGGGGTGGGAATGGGTTTGGTTTTTTGGTTGTTCTTTCTCTCTTTGTATCTTTTAAAACTGTAAGAGACTACAGGAGGAATTTGAAAAGGGAAAATACGTAGGTAAGAGTCCTCTGCAGGTTGTTGGTATTTCTGTGGGTGCCTTCAGTTTGTGTTTTGAAAAGTGTAGATAACTTTTGTTTGAGTTGTGATCTTCTCGTTGATGTATAGAACTTTTTCTATGCTCAAGGTGAACTCTGACTGAAAACAAAGTTCTTCTTTTGTTGTTACTCATCAGACTTCTTGAAATAGAACTTCTTTATTTGGCTTCAAAATAAGCTTGGGAGGGGGGTTTTGATTAGAACATAGCACTTCCTGCTTTGCATTTAGAACCAAAACTGTGGCTTTCCATACTTTGTTTCTGGTTCTTGTAGATTGCTTATTTTTTTTTCCTTCCAGTGCAGTAAAAAGGAGACTTAAACTGTATAAAGAGTGAATAAAATGCTGCTTTTCATGCTTCATTGGCCTTCCATGTTAAATTTTATGGGCAACATTAAAACTCTTTGCTTTCCTGCATGGACTCTGCCTTTGTTTTAAGATGACAAAGTCTTTCCCTCCTTTTCTTCAACTCATTAAAAGGTGACTGAGCAGGAGGGAGGAAAATAATAAAAGGGAAATGCTGATAAACTGGATGGAATTTTGCTTCTGGCACTTGAAAGGGAGAGAGATGATGTTAGTATTATTTTAAATCTGCCTTCAGTATGTTTTTCACCACAATTCTGAATATTAATAAACTGGAGTGATCAAGGGAGAGGAAAGAGACCTGGGGATTGACTAGTTTAATTAAAAAAATCCCAAACAACTAGGCACCCTAATCTTCCTACATCCTCAAACTCTGATATAAAAAGACACAAAAATACTCTTGGCATATTGCCATTAGCCTCTCTCTCTATCAAAAATACTAGAACAGCCTATTGCAGACTAATAGAGTATCAATTATGTAAATCAATGTATGATCAGTCTTTTCATGTACCTGCTTCCATATTGTAAGGAAAAGTCTGAAAACCCTTTCTTAATCAGCAAAGAATATCAAAAGAAAATCAAGAAACCATCTCTTCTGTCCTCCATTGCTTCTGCTTTATGTGTATGTAAGTTGCTGTGTTTCCCAAGTACATGGTGGGTAAAGTACAGTAACAAAATCGATGCACATGTGTGAGATATTTTTGAACAATAGGAAGAGTTATTTAGATCAGGCTTTTAACACTCTTATGTAGCTTTTTTCTAAAAGGAAGTATTTAATTATTCTAGCATACGACTGGTAAAATAAGACTGGTTTGTTGGTTTGGGTTTCTCTTAATTAATATTTTTTACTTAAAGAAATGGTTTATTTCCCAAGTTACATCTTCAATTTTCCCTTTCTTCTCTTCCGCCCTCCCCCATATCCTTCTTCTTATAACTATTTTGACCTAAACATCCTAAAACACAGCTTGTGTTTCTGCTTTTAGGCATCATAGAGTGGATCTTGGATGAGAAAACATAAATGCCTAGTGTCATTGCAGAATTGCTACAACATACCATGTGTTTTTTAGTCACGCCCTTAAAACAGTCAAAACTTCCTCTCTCCTCCTCATACTTGTGGGCTGTACATAGATATGTGGCTCCTTTATGGGTATTGGGTTTTGAGCAGGTCCCTGGTGTTGCTATCTCTAAGTACACACATCGATGAGCTGCATGTTAAAATTACGGTTAAGAGCAGTGTAACTTAGTGAAACAAATTGTCTGCAGACCAGTGATGTTCAAAAATAAAGGTGCACTAGAAAAGCCAATTTAGTCTGGTCAGCCACACTGGGTGACTTTTGGCATGCTTTTTGTCATTGGCTATGCTGTTAAAAGGCTATATAGTGTACCTGGTGAAACCTAGGTGTTAGGATATCCCACTTATATTTGTTCAGTGCCCTTGTTCTTTAGCAATGTGATAAAAAAGTAGTGGAAACTATTGAAAATATTCCTTCAGTGGAACAGACTAGTAAAGCTCTTATGGGTTATTGCAATATTTCATTTATTAGTTGCTAGATACTGCTGCTGCAAAAAAAAAATACTTTGTCTTTCTCAACTTTTTTCCCATATATTTTTCCCATATAAGGTTTAAAGACATAAGGTGGCTGGTTTATTTTGCTGAATAATTAATATATAATACTGAATATTTTACTGTTCCCAGCTTGCTCAACCTATACCTTCAGTTAAAGTCTTCAAGCTGAATCATCCAATAGGCAGCTGACAGCAGCTTTTTGTTTTGGCATTCTGAGACCATGGAAATGTTTAAAAAACAATATTTGGTGCTATTACCTCATGGCCACTGGTGTCCTGTGGCATCTGGAGAAGCTTTTGTGTACAGCTCTGGTATCTCAGCAACAAAACAGCCCATGCAGTCAGCACCCCTGGACTGGCAAACAGCAGATCCTTTGCCCCTTAAGGTTTTTAAAGTTTTTAAAAATGCAGCTTTAACAACATTTTTAAACATGAGTCAAAACCAGCCAATGTTGTACCTAATTTGTGTGCTCTAGCAGGCTGGATTTTATTCCCCTCTGGCTTTGTAAATCCATAGTTGCTGGGCATGGGTTGGCAGTGCTGGACAGGGTGATTCTGAGGAGGTGGGGGAGACTGCAGCAAACTGTGCCAGTACATAGAATTATCCTCTTGGGTTTCATCTTGGTAGATCCTCCAGGATCTCTGAGTTTGCAGTCCATCACCTCCCTCCTTCCCTTTCAATCCACAATTGTAGCTTGGGTTTTTTGATTTACCAGAATAGCAGAAGTGGGTTTAGCCCTTCATACTGAGGCCTCAACCCCTCCCACCCCCCTACACTCAATTCTTGGCATTGTGCTGATCAGAAGATGCTGCTGACTTAAGGGGTTAAATGCAGCAGGTGATTTCTTCTGTGGTTTTGGAGATGGACTTTTCTGAACAACCAATAGGGTGAAAAACAACTGCGAAGTGTCAACGTGCTCTTGGGAAGCCAATATACCTCATCCCAAGTTCACTTGGAGGGAAAATAAAAAAATAACACCACCATCACCTAAGTCCTCTCAGCTGTATGCTTTTATTGGCTTCCCGTCAGCTCTGGTGGGCTGAAACATCTGATCACAGTCCTGAGCTCAACTGTTCTGCCTTCAGTTGGGATAACTTTGTCACTTGGTACCATTCAAAGATGATCAGGATTAACACATGGTTATTGGCCTATTGGCAGAAACACTCGACTAAATTAGCCTTGAAATTTGAGTGGTCTGATTAAAAGCCTGTGGTGATCAAATATCTCGTGCATACTTTTTCATTTAGTCAGTTAATGGCGATGGCCCAAAGCCACATCCTGCACCATGATGAAATACAGCCACACTGCCAGCGAGTCACTTCAAAAATGGAGTACTGCAGCAATGAGTAGCTGCAAAGAAGGTTCTAACACCAACAGGTGTTATTAAAAACACCACAGGTGGTTTTTGGAGATGTAGAAATAAAATGTTGACCTGGTGGGCCCTCCAGCTGAGCTTCAGTGCTGGTCTTTTTGATATCCAGCTGTGCAGCACCTCACAGGGTTTCGTGCAGGAGGGAAGCCTTTTTTTCTCATAGAAGCCTGGCTGGTTTAAGGCTTTGTTGCATAGTTGAGTAGTGTGGGCAGAAAACATTTGCAAACAGCTCTGCACACAAAAACTTCATGTGCTTTCTCTAAAAGGCTCTGTATCCTAGGAAAACCAGGTGGGAGGACGGTGAATGGCAGGAAGACCAGGTGATGCCTTATGAAGGCTGACCTAGAACAGAGACTAGATGGAGCTAAAGAATAAAGGAGGTATTTATTACAAGGCCTCAATGGATTCACCTTGGGCAGCACAAGAGCCCAGCCAGGGCTACACCCAAGACGAACCCAAAATGGTCACAAAAAGGACAAGTGGTCACAGGGTCTCACAATTTTATAAGTTCTGGTCCATTAGCATATTGGAGCTAATTGTCCAATTATAGCTTTAAGTTATGAAGTCACAGCTTTGTTTTTCTCTGTTCAGTCCACTGTTGTTTATGCTCTTGGGCCTGAAATTTGGATAATCTGTCCTTGGTCCCCAGCTAGAGAAGGAATTGTTTTGTCTACCTGTTCTGTGAAGAGAGCTTACCATCCCCTAATATGAAGCTCAGAAGTACACTCTAAAGCAGTACAGAATCCGAAAAATAGAAAAGCTAAAACCTGAGGCATCACAGGTGGAAAGCCTAGGTGATGGACACCTCGGGCACCTTTCTGCAGCTGCCACCTTCCAAGTGACAGGGGCATAAAAATGGCATGAGAATGGAAGTTCAGAGGGGTTTGCAAAAGTAGAACTTTGCACTTCAGCAAAAACATGTGGGTAAGAGGTAAGCTCTGGAGCAGAAAAAGGGTTTCACCAGCCAAGGTGTGAGGGCAGCTAATGCGTGCCCCGGGTGGTGTGAGCTTTACATGTGTGGTTTCAGCTGCTGAGCATGCTCTCTGGGGAAGGACACCCACATATGAGTGCTAATTCAGGCATTGGTACAATCTGCCTATTTCTGGCATTTCAGTGGCTTTTGTTGGCAGGCAGAAGGGGCAAGAGATGAGCTCAAACCAGGTGGTGCAAGGAGTGCACCACTGGATGCTGCTGGGATGTCTTTAAAGGGAAGGGAACACATCCATCCTGCAGCAGAGATGGGAGGCTGAGTAGATGCTGCAGGGGCAGAGAGTAGAACAGATGTAATGAAATCTCCAGGGGGAATTAAAACCCTTAAAGGAAGGAGTCAGAGTAGGGAGAGAAAGAAAAGTTTGTTTTTATGTGGATTTGTACTTAAATACTTTTTTAATCTCAGTCATAGATTTTTCACAAGAAACATACACCACTGTTACTCCAGCTTTAAAGATGCAGGCCTTGTGTAGTTGCATAGCTGCATGTTTAATTACTTGTTTTTAAAAGGCACAGCCACCTGATCTGAACAGAGGCAGAGACACAGCAGATACTGGGGACTCTTAATGCTCATTAAAGAGAACGAGAACAGGGAAAAGCTACAGCTAAGTGCACAGTGAAGTAACTGTTTTAGGATTCAAACCTAATATTATTCTGTTTACAAACTGTATCCTGAGACAAATACACGAGAAATTACAGCATAAGTAAGAAAAGAAAAGAGCAGGAATAGAGGATAAATGTCAGGGATTTACAGACTGGAGGTAACAGAGAAGGCTGGATGAGAAAGGTGAGGGACTAGATCCATTATTGTGCAGTTTCCCTATGTTATGATTAAAAAAAAAAGGGCAGTTTTGAGGTGATGAGAATGTACTGCTAGTATTGTTTTCTTCTTGATTATATCAGATGCACTTTTTGCACTTCTAGCTCTCTTAGGGTAACGGAGTGATGCTGCCCAGAGGATTCTTTCCAGTGTCTGGATCTGTCCCTTGCCCAGCCTTCCTTTGTGGGCTCTCATGTGCTACTGATACATTTCATGTCAAAAGATCAAACACACCTTGGGGGTTTTTGGGGGTTGGTTTTTTTTTTTTTTTAATATAAAAATCATATCTTCCAAAACAAAAAGTGCAAACTGAAATTATAATCAGCATATTTTTGACAGTGCAGTAGAACATTAAATTTATAAATATAAATTACAACAAAATATTTAGTTGCCTTTAGAATTTTACATAAAATTAATACAGTAAAATGCAAATTTAAAAATACAGACAAATTTTTTTTATAAGTTTTCACCATAAATTCATAACGAGCTCAAAATCAGTTTCACAACTGCTGAACAGTGTGTCTGCTATTGGTAAAATTTGTCTGAGTTGCAAGAATCAGCACTGGTTTATCATCTCTCAAGTTCTGCTTCCAAGATTTCTCCCCACGTGTCGACATCCATTGGATACATGCTTTTCTCTGGCAAACTGAATTGTGAAGGAATGTTGCTGTATTTCCCACTAAGCCATTCTTGCTTCACTTTGCTTTTCCAGTAGTTTCTCAACAATGTAATCTGGTGGAAAAACATATAGTCAGATCTCAGAAAGGAACCAATTTAAACTGCATTCAATATAACAAGTTTACACTAGAGGAGTAGTGCTAGAAAAGGGATTTGGAATGTGCTTTTGGATACCTAGACTTTAAATCCAGGAAGGTGAAATGCTGCCGAGAAGCAGAACATGTTCTACTTCCAACTTTTCTGTTCCAGCCTCAGTTCTTTGGTGGTCAAGACGAAAAACCCAAACCAGGAATTTGTCTTACTCCTTAAAAAAGGCGCCTTCCACTTTCTATTTAGGTTGTGACCTTTCCTTTGTTGGGAGACTGGCTGGGTTCTTCTCTTCTGCCAGCCTTTAAGGGCAAGAAAATGTAGACTTGGTGTGTTTGTAGCTTCTATTTCAAATGCCCTCCAGATAAAACAGACAATCAGTGCAGGGAGTTCTGGAAATTGCTGTGCAAGGGTAGCAAGATCTATACACTGAAAGGGTAACCACTATCTGCTCATGTCTGTGTCTCACATTGCAGAAACGTTACTGAAATGTCACAGTCCAGTGGCTGCTTTTGTTTCTTTTGCTGCTGCTTCTCTCTCTTCACCCCTCCAGTGCTCTCAACCACACCAGCTAAACTAAGGTGAGAGATTACCCTATAGCAGGCCCAGAGTAACCTGTGGAACCAGCTACCCGGTCTACCTGGTCAGGTCCTGATCTATCTCAACTTCCAGGCTGGATTCAACAGTGAGAGATCATTCGGCAGGTTCTGGAGCTGAACCTGCTGCAAACTGCTCAGAGCAGTCTGTGTGTGGGGAGATTTTCTAAACAGTTTATAAAAGCTCCTGCTCATTTCCTTTCCTATTCCCCATTTTTTTCCTCCTGAATATGTGTCACTTGAGGTAAATTGAGACAGCACTATCCAGGATGATTTTTCAGGAAGTCATTCCTAACCAGCAGATCTGTTTCCACAAAATAGAACAGGAGAGCACACACTGCCTGTCGGAGTTCTGTTACCCAGTCCCCGCCGGCCCCATCTGCGGGAACTTTGTCCCGTGTCAGGGCTGGTGTATGACGAAGGTCAGCGCTGAGGCTGGGCGGGGCAGCAGGAGGACTTATGCCGAGCCGGACAGGTTGTGTCCTGGGTAGGAAAAGGGACAGCTTTGCTTTATCTCCCAGTGTATTTTACCATATGTCCCTCTGCCGGGATGCGCTAGCGAGCCACGCTGTCACCGCAGCCGATCCCCCACAACCTTGGGATGGGTGCGACAGGCTGATGTCATTTCCTTATATTTTCTATTGGCCCTCAGCATTCTCGTTTATGTCACTGCCGGTGTTCAGCCGCTGGAGGTGGATTTACCTTCCAGGAATAGCCGTTCCCTCGGTCGCAGTCGATCTCCCGCTGGCAGACGGCGCGCACGGCCAGGCAGTGGTGCCGCCACAGCCGCTCGTTGCTCTCGATGACGCGGTGCCAGCCCTTGCACGTCACGGACGCGTGGCACAGGCTCTCGACATCCAGCCCGCTGAAAATCCGGGAGGTGATCTCGGGAGGAAGGGCAGACACGAAGTCACCCAGTCCTCCTCTTCCTCCCTCGGCGCTGTCCCGGCCGGCGGCGCGCTCCGCGTCCATCCCCGCGGCCTCGGAGTGGGGAGGCGTCACTGCGGCCTCTCTGTGTGCGGCCGGCCGCCGCCGGCAGCGCTGCGGGCTGGCTGCCTGCCTGCCGCCATGTCCCCGTCGCCCGCCCGCCGCGGGTGTGCGCGTGGGGCGCTGCTTTTGGGGCGAATCTCCGCAGTTTCGGCACCACGGAGGCGGCGCCGCCGCACGGCCCGGGGAAGCCGCGCGTCACGGGGCGGCCGCGCGTCATCAGGCGGCGGCGGCTCCTGCCGGGCTCGGCACCACCTCCGTCCCTGTCCCGGCGGCTCCGGCAACCCCGAGGTGAGGCCGGGCCGGCCCCGCAGAGCCGCGGGCCCGAGGGAGCGACCCCCGCTCCCGGGGCCCGAGTGGTTCGTGTCCGCAGCCGCGGGGTTCGAGGGGGAGCGCTGCAGCCCCGAGGGTGTAAGGGGCAGGGAAAGCTCGGCTCCAGCGGAGGGCGGCGAGGATGATTGGGAGAGTGGAGCATCTCTCGTAGGAGCAAAGGCTGCGGGAGCTGGGCCTGATTGGCTTCGAGAAGAGACGGCAGAGAGGGGACCTCAGTAATGAGTATAATTATCTAATAGAAGAGTGCCAGAAGGATGGACCAGGCTGTGCCCACTGTTTCAGAACTCTGGAACAGGAGGCAATGGGCAGAAGCTGATGCACAGAAGTTCCCCCTGACTATAAGGAAGAAGTTCTTCACAGCCGTGGCTGTGCATGGAACAGATTGCCGAGAGAGGCTGAGGATTGTCCCTCAGTGAGGGTATTCCAGAACCATCTGGACGTGATCCATGTGTTCTGGGATGACCCTTCTTGAGCAGGGAGCTGGGGCCAGATGACTCCCTGTGGTCCCATTGAACCTCACCCATCCTGGGGTTTGGTGAGCCCCTGCAGAGCTGAATGGCTGGGGGCTGAGCTTAGCCTTTGGTGTTTCTCTTCACAGGGCCACAAAGAGCAAGCTCAGCTGGTCAGCATGCGGTCTCTGCAGTGCAGAAAGTTCTGGAAGGGTTGGCAGAGACTCCCCAGTGCTCTGTGCAGGGAATACTGCAGCAATTATGACTTGTTTTTCCCTGATTATTTGTGCTGGTGAATTAAGTAGTGGAAAGGCAATGTGTTGAAAGAAAAACAATTGCACTTTGGGTGAGCTTTCATAACCTAAAAAGCTTTTTAGATGTTGTGGCTCTGAACTGCGGCTTTTGAAACTAGCACCTGCCTGCAGCCTCAGTGCTGCAGGCTTGTAGCCTGTAGTGAGGACTTGATGAGAAGTGCTTGATTCATTGGGCATCTGATCCTGAAAACTGCATCTTAAAATCATTGCCTGACTTTTAGGATAGGATCAGATTTTGGAGAGTGTGCAGATTTACCATAAAGCAAATTCTAAGATGCAGTTTCGGCTTTCTCAAAGTTTTGTCATGGTAGCAACCAGTGTTAATTAGGTACTTAAGCCCCAAAACACCACAGTTGTGGTCAGCAGTTATTAGAGTCTTTTGTTCAAAACCCTTCAGGTGTGAGGTAAAAGGAAGATGCATTTATTTCCTCTGTAAGGTGATGTTAAGAGGATGTTGACAATCAGTTTCAAACTGCATTTGTTAATGGCAAACATTCAGACAAACGTTTGTGTTTGAGTCAAAAGTGCCTGTTTATATTTGTAGTGTGTGAATAGATCAAACTGATTTTGTTTTGTCAGAAAAACATCAGGAGGCTGATGCAGAAGCACCAACTGTTCATGCTGTTGAGATGTCCTGTATTCCACTGTTAATGGAATGTTCCAGCTCTGAGGTACAGGGAGCTGCAGAAACAAGGAATAATGATGCTACCTCCAGATTTTTGGTGGGTACTTAAGTTTTTAAAGAAGTTTAATATTTGTAAGCATGTATTGAAAGTTAAGGAGGTGTTATGTTCTCTATACAAATGAAATGTCAGCCTTTGCTGTAGTTGAGATCCCTGGGGTGGACTGGCTCAGGAAATTCAAAATGATAGTGTTGTTTTCAGTAAATAGTGAATGTGACTTTGGTGTATTTGCATTGTTTTTACAGAGATTTAGAGTCTGGTTACTTTCTGGAGAAATAAACTGTAGGAATGCAAAAAAGGCTTTTATGTTTGAAGGGGTTTGGGGTTTTTTTTCTTGGACAAGTAGGCTTTTGTTAAACTTGCTCTTTCTGTTATATCTCTGTAGGGAAACTAGAGCAAGGTGGTGGTAAAGCTCTTCTATGAATCTTTAAGTTTGTAGCCTTTTACATATTTATTCTAAAGATCTAAGAAGTTCTGTTTTATTTTGTTTTGTTTTTGCTGAATGAAGGTTCCAATAAATGTTGTTTTTCTGAGTGGGTGGAAACTCAAAAAAAAGTGAAATATTTGAGCAATGGTCCCCATAGAAAAAGTAGGTTGTTACCCAGACTGCTTTTGAAGGGCATAACTGAGTACAAACTGTGGTCTAGTTTCCCCCCCATTCTTCTGTAACTGGATAAAGGCACTGAACAGTAAACGTTCTTTCAGGTTTCTCTTTCTGATGGTAATGAAAGCAAAGAGTCAAAATCTGTTCAAAGAAAGAGAGTGCTTCCATCTTGGATGCTGGAAAGAGATCTGGTGGTGCAGAGGGTTTCCAGGCCTGTTATGACAGGAGGTAGGTTTGCAGTGTGATAATGATTGCATTCCAATATGCATTTCTGTGCTTTGATATAATTTTTTGAATTATAATGGTGGTGGTAGGAAGTATTAATTTTCTACTTCTCTTTCCATGCTCTGTGTGGGACTGACAAAACTTGTGTTGTCTCCTTTGTCATCAGTCCTATGGGAGTGATAGAGCTCTTTTTCATCACTTAATTTTCTTTCTGTTCTTTTTGTTTTTTTGCCAGATAATAAAATTTGTGCAGCTGAGTGTTGGATGTTCAGGGGCCCTTTCCTATAAACTTGCCTACTTTGTATGTAAATTCTAAGTAGTTTCTGTCTCTTTAATTCCTAACATTCTCCACACCTAAGTCACTGATGTTTTGCCCTTCTAAATTTAGATTGTTAATTTCACAGGTTTTAAAGGCAGAAGGGTTTGGGTGGTGTCGCATGTTAGATTTTTAATCAGACTTGGTTATTTAGTCCAAAATTAATTCCTAGGAGGAGCAGTTCATGACAGCTGATAGATTCTTACCAACTTAAGGCTAAACTAGTGTTGCGTTCCCCCCTGTTCTTGTGGGAAAAGAAATTGCTGGATGTATCATGTGCTGCTGCCGCTGCCTATCAGCAGTGGCAGCAGCAGAAGGCTGTGTTCAGTCGCTGTCAGTGGGACACACAAGGTGCCTATGCATTGGTACAAGCTCAAGAAGGCTTTCTAACCTGTCTGCCTTTGGTCCTGGGAGCTTCTAAAACTGCCATTAGACAAACTTTCTATGTGGCATTTATTGCCCGTGTGACTTTTATTGATGGAACAGGAGGGCCAAAGAAGTGATAGGGGGAAAGTATTTCTGTCATTCTCTGTGCTGAACACAGCACACCCCACCCTGTTTGCCCTTCTGTGGGGAGGTGTGAAGTGGTTTGGGTGCAGACTTGAGTTTCCTTTGCTGGTCAGTCCCAGTGTATGAACTGTGGCTGGTGGGTGTGTGTCTGCTCCCCTGTGTGCAGCAGCTCTACTCTAGTGACTCTTTCCAGCTGCTGTTTCTGCTGAGATGCTGTTGTGGATTTGGATCTTAATATCCAAGCAGGACCGCAGGAGTATGTTATGCAGTGTCTGGCCAGTTGCTTCTTCCATCCTGTTGTAAATACAGGTGTCTCTGTGCACTGATGAGGGCAGCTGTGGCTTTAAACACCTCAGTCATGTGCCATCCACCACACTGCCTATGCTTTTCCTCAAAAGCTAGTTTGGAAAAAATTATAAGATGACAAAGAAAATCTGTGTTTCAGTATTTTTTTTTCTTTCATCTCCCTTCTAAATCTAGACTGTTCCCTCCTGCCATATTTATATAAAAATTGCATAGTGTTGAGTCCTGTACTGGTGTGATAGTTTTCTTATGTTTGTGCTTTTGTTTTGTATTTTTGGGGGAGTGGGTTTTTTTTGTCTATTTGTTTGTTTCTCTGCCAGTACTTACAACTTTTGTTATATGTTGGGGTCCGCTGTTATTTGTCTCTGCCCCGACACAGGAAAAGTGGTTCTGGGTGGCCGCAACCTCGAAGGATGAGTCTGGACTCTCAGGTTTTCAATCTTCAATCTTGTTTATTAATTCTTATCTACAAAGCTTTTCTTTCTGCCCAGCCGAGGTCCGCTCAGCAGGACAGTCAAGTGCACTCTCCCCCGCCCACGGGACGGTTGTGTCTTTTATAGTGAAAATTACGTATATCATATTTACCTTTAATTCCCAATACTTTTCACCCTTATAGACAAGTGTACCTTCACCATGAACCAATCCAAAAGTGCCAACATCATCACACAAAATGGAAGACATGAAGAAGAAAGAAGAACACAGGACCACGCCCTGAATCCTCCATCTTGTCTTCATGACCCCCCTGTACCTATTTTTCTAAAATCTATATTTCATCCTGTAAATATACTATTCACACCCAAGAAGCTCTCATTTCCTCACACACCGATTTTTCCACTTTAGATGGATCAAAGTCAAGCCACCAGACACTTTTGGCAACATTCCAAGGTCTCCGAGTCCCCCAAGGGTTCTCTCGGTGACTCTGGACATTCAGAGTGATGTGTTGAGTTTCCACAGTTATATGTGTGAATATAATGTTTATTTCAAAGACTGAATGCTTTGGTTGTGTTGGTGTTGAGATTAGAAGCTGTGTGGGTGAGATGTATCTCAAGGCCTGACTTTGGGGGAACTGGGGATACATGCAAACATTGGAACTGTTTAAAAAATCTTTTTCACAACTGCTGCTGTTTCTCATGCCATTTGCCCAGTGTTCTGCTTTAATGATTTCTATTGTCAGGATTTCACTAAAAAGTTGCATTCCAAAAGTACCCTTTTTCTTTTTTTTTTAAGGTAGTAGAAAGAAAAAAGGCCAAGGAAGGGGAGAAGGTCATACAGAGTCATTAAAATCAGAAGTACATGTACAGCCGAAAAAAATATTAGCTTCTGAAGAAACTACAGAGGATTTTGAAGGTGGAGAGCGAGATCAAGGGAAAAGGAGCTGCCTTTCTATCCCTGTTCCTTCATCTCAGGTAACTTTTTTGGCTCAGGGCAGAACCATGATATTGCAAAAAATGAGTATGTAGTTGGCAATGTCATGTTGAAGGTTGGGTCTACAACGTAACTTTTTGTTCTATGAGTTCTGGTTATGATTTGTTGTTTTGAAATACCAGTCCATTGGTTAGCTCTGTAGCAAGGATCATGGAAGCCTGAGAGATTTGGTTTTCTGCATTTCCTTCAAAGGATCTGGGACTTGGGCCCCAAATGTCCCACAGAAGTACCAGACTGAGAGCTTTGCAGCAAGAGGCAGGAACACGTGGGCCAGAGCACTGCTCTAGGAGTGGCTGGTGGCTTTTTTCTGAGAATCTTTTTGGGTGGGTGATGGTGTGAAACTGATGCAGCGTGACACTGGGCTTTGCCCAGGCTATTGCCATTCTGTTAGGTGAGGGTTTATGGTCGGATGAGGGTGGTGTGTGGCTCAGCAACTGCTGTGTTTCAAAGGAAGGTAGCATGGAGTCTGCTTATACCACCGTCTCAAAATCTGAGTCAAAAAAAGGAAAGGGGAAAAAAAGTAACCTGAAACCCAAAATGATATTTGGCAATGAGTAACAGACCCTTTTGTCCAGCTGGTCATCTCTCTGTGACCTCACAGTACAGCTGCATTTATAGGCAGTTTAATCCTTACTGCAAGTGGTGAAAAGAGAAGGATCATTGCTAAAGTCAAACAAAGCATATTCTGGTGAGAGCAAACTGAGGGTTTCACTGACTTGTTTCCTTTAAGTGAACCACTTGGGAAGGTGTTTTTAATGACTGACATTAAATTTGCCTGGGTGTGTTACAGGATCTGATAAAATACTTAAAATGCTTCTGACACTGAAAATTATTGGGGTTTTGGTTTTAAGGTTAATTGAAACAAACCGTGCATGGAGACCAAGTAGTAGTAGTTGTTTTGGTATAACAGTGGTCCACTGGGTCCATTAATAACAGCTGCTGATCTATTTTCTCTTTGCCAGGTTATAAAATGAGTGACTATATAATGAATTATTCAATTTTGCAATTTGTAAGTAGGAAGCCTTACTTATTTTCACCTAATAATTTCACAAATCATTTTAATTTCAAGTACAGTTTAAGAAATTGCTTTCAGGACTTTGCAGAGAAACTGATGTATTAGGACAAGCTAGAGTAGTAACCATAGAGAGCTCTGAAAGACTGTAATTTGGATATCAGAGCCTAAATCAGGGTTCTGCTGTCTTGTTTAAGGCGATTGAGAAAATGTTCTGTAGGGAAGAAAGCAAAAATATTTGAATTGTTGTGGTTGGCAGCAGCCACCGGAGGCTGTCCCAGTGCTGAGTGCTGGTGGTTTTTGGTTTCCCTGGATCATAGCCTGGTGTGTAACCAGGGAATCAGTGTGAGCCTTCTAGCTCCTTATGTACAATACAGGCAATGAGTGGAAATACGTGGCAGGGAACTCAGAAGTGGTAGTGGCAAATAACAGTAATTTATGCTTTCTTTTGCAAAGGAAGGCTTATTTCTTAAATTGCAGTTGATTGCTGAGCTGTATTTTGGGAGTTGTCTTTGTCTCCTAGTTGAGCCACTAAATATGGTTCTGTCAGGATCATCTGATGTTAAAGCTGACTTTGCCCTTTCTTAATCAAGTTGCTGCTCAAATGTAATTGGGTTTGGATAACATTTTATGAGACTTGCTTGGAAAGGAACAAAATCAAATAGGAAATCACTGGTTGATTTTCAAGCTCTGCAAAACACACCTGTGTAAACTAAGTATAAATTTACTGGAGGAGAAAGATAGATAATAATCTTTAGAAAGCACAGACATTTGCATAGTTCTATGATGTACAAAGTAGTCCAGCCTTGAATGTAATATGCTTCCAGGTAACGTCTCAATTGTCAGGACAGTGTTTTTTCCTCAGCTGTGTATCTCAAATTCTTTTTCTAAAGAAGACATTTCTTATTTTAAATGTACATTTTTTTTTCCAAAATTTAAAATGCAGTTTGTGTCAAAGCTGAAATATTTGCTTAATGGTGTCTGTGACAGACTGTTGTGATTTAGAGTCATGAGCTGAAGCATTTAAGATGTATCAGTGTGGGATTAACCTCAGGGTATGTGTCCTGAGTTCCCATATATCTTCTATATAGATAAATACGTATATACTCCTTGTATCTTGGTGCTTAAATTATTAAGAAGCTCATGAAATTAGTAAGTGATTCCTTAATAATTTAAATTGATTCATGGGCAGGAGTCTACATTCTTCTACAGTCTACTACATCGTCACCTGTATAATTCCCATTAATTTTTTAGGAGCAGTACTTTAAATTGTGAGTTAATTTAAACTGTTCACGACCTGAGGTGGTGAGAGAACAGGTCATGTGAGGGAAATGAAGCTGAGGGAGGAAGCTGTTAGATAAGATTTTCTTTTAAGATGTGTTTTTCTTTTAAGATAAGTTTTTCTCTGTGTGTTTTCTGAACTTGAAGTTTTCATTCAGCAGCTGTGTTTAGCACAAACTTGAGTTTAGGAAGTGGAGTAGAAGATTTTTAAAGTCTAAATCAGATGAACTTTCAAGGTCCTTTCTAACTTGGGCTGTTCTGTGACTGGTTTTGAAAGCAGGGATGATGAGGCACAGTTTTACTTCAAAGCTTTTCATTCTGAGGAGTGTAAATTTTCAGTTTCTCCAAAATGTAACCTTGTTCCACAGAATACATCTGGATTTCCTCTTGAGACTACCATGAGAGAGATGGAAGGAAGTGGCAAGATTGGAACAAAGAACCCTGGAAATTCTCTGGAAAAAAATGATAGGCAGCTGCATGGCAAGTGGTCTAAAAGAGTAGGTCAGATTTCCAGTAAAGACAACAGAACTGAGGAAAGAGAAAACAAAGAGCACGTTGCTGGTTCTACAAGCCAACAAGCTCACTGGGACAGGACTTCACAATATCTTGGTGCCCAGGAAGGGATTCTTGAACCTGATGCAAATCTGGACTACAACACTGAGATTTCTGATTCAGCCAGAAGTGCAGATGCTTCAGAAAGCTCCAGACAGGTACAGCATAAGAGGATACCTTGCAAGTATGGAAGTGGCTGTTACAGGTAAACAAAATTAATACTAGCTTGGTCTAGCTTGGTATTCAGAAATAATGTATTAGCTATGGAAGAGAAAACTGTAAAGTTGTTATAAGCTTTGATTTGGAAAAAAATCTTTTGTTGAACAGGGGTCTGATGAGAAAGAAATAGCAGAACATTAATTTTAGAAGGGTAAAAGGAGAAGCTAGGATGCCTTGCTAACTCTGAATACAGCCCAAACAAGGGATGAAGTACTTGAGCAAACTAAAAGATGAAGTGTTGCAGGAAATAAAAGATAAAGGTCCATTATAAAAGGAAAAGAAATAAAAGACCTGTGTGTATGGTATGAGGTACTAGCAGGGAGAAGAGATGTAAAAGGTTCAAATGGCCAACACAGATCCTGTAGGTTTGTTTTTTTAGCAGATGAGACTTATATGAAAGATTATTGTGTTTATTGAAGTTACTGCCGGCTTTGTGATCTGAATGTTTAAAATACTTATTATTTGTCATCCATACATAATCAAGAATTTCTCTTACTATAACTTGGTGTTTCTGCAGTTTTTTTAAAGCTTTCAGTCACCTCTAAAACCAGAACAAAGCAGACTTAGAACTCGAGGTTAACCCTTATCTGGACAGTCTTTGGAAATACTGCAAGTGAGGAATAACAGGGGTTTTTCCTATTCTTTTCACTCATATTCTTTCAAGATGGAGGTGGTAGAAGATTTGTCATACAAATGTTCCAGAGAAGTTCCAAAATACCAGTGCTGGGTGCCTGGCCTCCTGCTAGTTCTTTCTGCCCAGAAAAGATCTGTGGTGTCCTGTGGTGTTATATTGGAAGGAAGGCTGAAATCTAGAGGTGCTCATAAGTCTAGAAAATGCCCAGTGACCTGTGATCTACAATTAGGAGACAGTTTTGAGCTCTAGATAATCCTATGTACTTCGTAAATACAAAAGACAAGGCTAATCCAGGAAACAGCGCCATCCTATGACTTTTTTTATCTTCCCCCAAGGGGCTTCAGAAATAACAAAAGCAGTGAGTTCGATTAGGAACCAAACAAGCACAAGTGACTGGCTTCCTGTAGGTTTGGTAGGCCTGATGCAGAGATAACTGAATATCAAAATGGTAAAGCTGTTGTGTTGATCCAGTATTGCAAATGCAGCCTCTGGTTTGCTCCAGCTGCTTTGAATTTTGCTGAGACAGGTTTTGCCCTGTGTGGGTATTAAGGAGATTTAATGCTCTGCTATGAAGAAATACTCCTTATCTTTAGTAAGGCAATTCTTAGGTACTGGTAGTAGGGAGTAGGAGTCTGTATGTGCACATTTCTTCCTGGGTCTCTTGATTGTGAAACATTTGGCAACAATACTTTTGGAAAGTATTGCTTTATAAAAAGAAAAGAATGTTCTGAAATAAATAGCAGTCTTACTTTGTCAGAGAAGTTTGTAAATAGAGAGAATCAAAAATGTCAGCTTTGATCTTCAGGAAATATTATGAAACCCAATTTGTTTGCTTGCAGCAAAAGCAATATGCTTTGTAGTCTGTCTTTGTATTTGCTTTTAGTTCAAGGCCCCTAAGTAATGGTTTGTGTGTGGTGGCAAAAGTGTGTTAGAGCAAAGATTAAATGTTAGTTCTAGTTATTTGAGTACATTTCTGTTAGCCTGTAGCAAACATTTAGCAAGTAAATTTGTAACCCATAATTTAGTTTCTTCATTTATGAATTTGAAAACACTGCTTTTGAAAGAGTTAAACTTGATGCACACCTCTTGCCCCAAGGAGTCTGCTTGTCACCTTTGTTCAGTGTCATTTACTGAGGTGGCCAAATTCAAAGGAGCTGCTGTTATCATTAGCAGACAAAGTGCTCTGTGTATGTTGTAGCTGCCTTTATTTGTTGTCGAGGAACTCACCCTCTGAATGCTGTCATGTGTTTTTGTCTGCTGCTTGCTTTTCTGAAGTTAGCAGAATAGGGAATTACAAATCTACCGCCACCACCCTTTTTAAGGGCCATCATAGAAGAGGTATAGTAGACCTGAACTCTTATCTCTGAAACTGGAACTCACAATTTTTCTTCCACTATTCAGTCTTTTTGCTATAGCCTGGTGTGCAGTTCTCTGCTAACTGGGGGTGTGTAAATCTCTCCCAGAACTGTTTGGATTTGTTTGTGGGTTCTTCTAAATACTTTGCTGTTTGTTTGTTTATGAAAATAAGTATTTTTCCTTTCACTCAAAGCTTGCAAATCTGGCAGCTAAACCCCTGCATCTGTCTTTTTTTTTTTTTTTTTTTTTTTTTTTGAGTCCTGTGTCCTATATTTTAATTAAGAATTAAAATACAGAACTTACAAGCTTGTTATGTGCAGTTATGGCATAACTTCAGGCTTGAATTGTATGGCTTTATAAGCAGTGCTGGTAATTCATTACATTTTCACTAGGAGGTTCTTTCAGTAGCTGAAGAAATAAGACCATGAGATGGCAAGGGGTCTTCTGCATGGGATTGTGAGGAGTCAGGGATTCTGAACTGATTAGTTAAATTTGCTTTATAAAAAGTTTTTAAAGTTGCTTTTGATAGCTACACAGATGAATAACTGTCTTAAATATTTTACTGAACAATACTCAAGTTCTGCTTGAGGATGTTTGCATTGATTCTGAAGAAGTTTTAAAGTTTTATTTGCATAGTTTTAGTTCACACACTTTTCTGCATCATGAAGTGTTGAGTACACAAATTTAGAGTTTCTGTGAAAGCAAAGCTGCAGTAACTGTGTCCATATGTTTATATGAGGGCAACAGTAATAAAACTTTCTTATTAAAATAGCCTTTTTTTAAAATGGTTACTTTTCATGCAAGTAAAGCCTAATGATTTTATTTTGATCAAATGAATTAACACATTCCTGTGCACTGAGGCTTTGTTGTGAAAAAATTAACTTTGGAGTGCAGCTTACAGTGTGATAGATGTGCTTCTGTAACTCAAATTTCTTCATGTCTACAAATAAATATAAAAAAACCCCAAACAAAACCTTTAAGGAAGAAGCCTTAGGATTTTTCTGAAAAAAGGGAAGATGTTTGCTTATTAGCTATGCACTTCTCTGCTTCCTTTTAGTTTGTGGGGTATTGTTGCCCTACACATAGAATAAGTATAAATTAGCCAGGTAAAGCTAAAATAAAATAGGATGTTTCTACTGAGCATCTGAGGCAGGACATGTTCAAGAGATAGGACATGTTTGAGGTGCTCCACAGGTAATGTATAATTTGAGGAGCATCATCTAATGGCCCAAGACTCCTGAAGCCTAGTGACAAGGACTTGTACATCACAACTCTTCTGTTGCTCTTCCTTCTTGCTCCCCTACTTCTTTTTCTTCCCCACCCCCCCATCCCTTCAATAATGGCTGTTTAGTGTTGTCCAAGTAGGTCTTGAAGCAACGTTTTAAAAGGAAATGGGTATCTCCTAAAATACAATAAATCTGTTAATTGACAGCTATTAGTCCTTCTTTCCATGGCAACTATTATGCTATATGTATCTTGATGTAGGAATAAGGATTAAAATTAATTCAAAGAACATCAGTTGCTGCTGTATCCCTTTCAGAAGATAAATTGTATTTCATGTGACTGAGAATTCTTGCTATTACTGCAAGTATGTTAGTTCTGTGTATTAAGAAAACAAACTGGCAAATGGCCTCTAAATGATTTGGTTTCATCCCATTTATTTTTAATGGGGAAAGAAGCAGGCAGCCAGTCTGAATTTGTCACAAGAAGTGATGTTTCATGAGAATTTGTTGTGGAATAAAAGACTGCAACCTTGCAATAGTTTCTAGTGAAAGATTATTCAATTATCCTATAGTTTATAGAAGCAACAAAAGACCAGGACAAGAGGCCTATCACCTATGTAAGTAGATGCAAGTTACACTGAGCCTTTGATAAGTGGCTTATGGAAGAGTTTATCTGTAGCTTGCTTGTGGAGTTTCCTCAGTGAAAGATATCTGGCAAATGGAGATTTGAAGAATTAATACTAAATCGCTGGTATTTCTCCAATGCTAAAAGGAGGTCTGAATGGCCAGCAGAGTTCACAGTGTTTAAGTCATCCTTTTGTAAAAGCTGTAACAAATGTTCTTTTGTTATAGTAGTAGTTGAAATGCTAAAATGAATATTGACTCTCCTCTATGAAGTTCAGTAGGGGTACTTGTGAGTTTAAAGGAGTTTCTCTGATCAGTGAGGAAGTTGCTGTGTATGGAGGTGGCTGCACATGTCCTTGACATGTTCCATACCTGCTTCTAAATGCAGCTGTGGCAAGCCTAAGCTAAAGCAGTAACTACTCTGTACCTGAAAGTTGTTATTCCTCCTGCTTGAGGCAGGCAGCTCACTTTTATAATTTGCACAAACACACTAGAGGTTATGTGCTCTGGGAATGATTGAGGTAATCAATAAAGTATTTTGCAGATGTCTTTTGGAAAATAATTTGTTTAAAAATCTCACATTTCTTGCTTCTCAGTATTACACTTGGAAAAAAGTCTACAAGAAATTATAGGGAAAAAGTAGATTTGCTTTTGCTACTACTATGTTGATTTTGATGTAATTTTTTTAGTCTGTTTTGATCTGTCACATGAATTTCTCCTGAAGTGGGAACTTGATTTTCTGTGTTCTTTTTAACTCCATTTACAACAGTTCTAGAAAGAAGACAACTCTTCTTTAAGTGATATTTATGACTGCCTAGTCTTGAGTGGTGTGTGTACAACGCTCTTGCCTAGAAGTGGTAGAAATGTTCTTTCAGTGATGCATAAATCTGTGTTCCTTACATGTTCACCTCTGATTCAAGTGTTGTAGAGCAGGAGGTTGTGGATGATGGTCTTAGGCTGTCCTCACTAACACTGGTGTGACTCAGCTACACATGAAGTTGTTAATGTCTTATGGTGCAACTTCATGTCAGCATGCTAATTTGTAATTCAAATAAAGCCTTTTGTGCATGTGTTGGAGGTCTGAAACTTAATGGGAAATAGGAAAATTCCTGGTTTAACCTCTGTTACAGCAGGTGCTAAGACAAAATTTCTTCTTCTGTTGTCCTGAAAGTAAGGCATACATTCTGCATCAAGTTAAACATTAAAAGCTGCTCTTCATGTAATCACAGAAAAATGAGCTGTCAGTGATTCAGTAACATGTTTTTTATATCCCCTCTTGTGTTGAAATGGGTCGGTTTCAGTGTGTATTTGTCTTTTGCAGGAAGAATCCCATTCACTTCCAGCAGTTCAGTCATCCTAATGATGATGACTATCACAACACGGAGATGGTGGCTCAGGATGACGATGACAGCCGGCCCGAGTGTCCATATGGAACAGCTTGTTATAGGTGAGAAACACGTGCCAAGTGGCTCTTCTTGTTGACAGGTTAAGAATGTTCTCCCCTGCAACTGCAGAAGGACAGTAAAATAATGACTAATCCTTGATGTTTACTTTGGCTGTAGCCTTCCAAAATTTACTGAGGTCAGACTGCTACCCTTAAAGCACCCAAGTCTGTACGTATTTTTAACATTAACACAGTAAAAATCACTATTTTGGTAATCATGTCAGCTGTCAGAGATGAAAACTTGACTTCAAAGAGCCTATTCAATGACCTGGAGATCAACACTGTATCTCTTTTCAACATTCAGTAAATTGTTCTTTTATATAAGCAGTTTATTGGTACATGTTGTTCTTGATCTGTAACTTTTAGTTTAAATTTTCCTAATGTATTTGTTGTGATTTTGTAAAAAAACTATTTTAGTCAGTACTTGACTTAAAGCATAATTGAGGTAACAGCAATAAAATATAGTTTGTGGCTGACTGCTGTTTCTTTTAAGCACTGTTGATTTTCTTCAAAATATTGTTGTATTCCATTGTTTTTCAGTATCTAGGTTTTACATATTTAGCAGACTGAGTAATTATCACAATGGACAAGAAGGTATATTTTGAGGTAATAGCATTTTTATGGGAGCATATTGAAACTGGTGGCTTCTGTTAAAGATTGTTTCTGCACAGAAACATTTTGTCCTGGAAAGTGTGGTTGTCCTAAAAAGCATGGTCTCCATGAAATGCAACAAAATGAGGACAGCTCTTAGGAAAAAGCCTTGGTGATACTCAGCTAATGCAGAAAAAGTGGTCCTCTTAAAAACACCTATGAGATGAATTTTCCTTCTCAGGCTGAGCGTTACAGACTTACATCTGTATTGAAGTTGCCAACATGCTTCTCAGGAGTACAATGGATCTAAACCCCAAACTGGCTCTCCTTCCAGATGAGACAACCTCTGTGTTGCATTAGTTGGTAATTTCTTAATCTGTGTTTCATTCTTTGGAGATAGAGGAAAGGAGGTACCCATGAAAAATTAATAATTCTTTTGATGAAGCAACAGATATAATTAGAAGGGATTTTGTGTTAATTTTGTTGTCCTTATCTGTTGGCTATTAACTGACTGATCTAAATGCTGTGCCTTGAAAATTATCCATAAAATACCAGGGAATTCTGCACTTTTTAAATGTGGAACAAGGTGATGGAATCAAGCTTTTACTGTTTTCTTCTTTGCAGGAAGAACCCCCAGCACAAGCTAGAATACAAGCACAGTGCACCTCCAGGTGAGCCAACTTGTTCAATATTACAGAATCACAGAAAATTCTGAATTGGAAGGGACCCACAAGGACTATCAAGTCCATGTCAGTAAAATGCTTTAATCTCCCTTTAGGGAATAAAGTTGCATTTATAGCTCCCTCTGTATTAGGATTATTTTTTTTCTGGGTTTTTTTTTTAAATCAGAAATTCTCAGGTAAGATAAAATTTTAAAGTATTCTGATGCTCTAAACAAAAGACTGCAACCATATCTGTCATCTTTTTTTGTTGGTTTTTTTTGCCAGTGATTTTCTTACTGTGAGAACTAATTCTTGCATATATGTTCTCTTGAGGCCTGGAGGGAATATAACTAAAACTGAATTTGAGTTCCTAATCTAACACTTTGTAGTCTTTTTATATTCTAGTAACTTGATTTGGTGAAAAAACATAGGGGAATGTGCTGTTTACATTTTGTCTGCTCTTAAAGATACTTCTTGGTTTTATTTTTTTGGGGTGCTTTCTCTTGATTATTGGATTGGAGTTTTTCCACCTGAAATCCCAATGTGATAAACAGTAGTTTAGCGCAGAACACTTAGGAATATGTCAGGATAATGCATTTTACTTTGAAGATTCAGGGCTATGACATTATTAAGAATAAATAGCATTTATGGAAACAGTAATGTAAAATATTTAAATGCCCTAATATATTCCATTTTCCTGCTTAAAAACCCACAGTCAGAATTGATGGCATTTGTCTACAGATGGCAGGGGTAATAATTTTAAGAACAGTTTATCTGGGTAATCTCTTGGGAATGATTCAAGACAAAACCGGTATTTTTGGGGCATTAGAGTAGCTTTTATACCTGTAAGTAGAGCACAACCATTTCAGCATTTGTTTAATTGGTCAGTTTCCTGTTGTAGCAGTTTTAAGAATAACCCTTATGGCAGGGTTCCCTCTGTCCTGACTGACAACTTCCCTTTCTTTAGTAGCTGGAAGAGGAACACGGCAACGAGCTTCAAGCAATGGTGAGTGTATTCTGTAGTTGTGAGTGGGCACAGCAGCCTGGGACACAGTTGGTCTGCTCTGGCTCTTTCAGCATTTAATAGTGCTGGAGATGCTTGATAATACTTAGCTGAGGGGAAAGTAGTCATTATTTTAGTAAAATCTTTCTTGTTTTCTTACAAGTAATAGTCCTTCAGTTGCATTTGTGCCAGTCTTCCTGGATAATCACACCTGTATTTTCCTAGAAGCAGACAAGAAAACAAACATATTTTAAGGAGAGACACATATGGCTAAATGGTGTCTTCCATCTTCACTTCTTACACAGCAGCCATAATAGGATGAAAGGAATCCAGTATTTCATGCACAGCTAGTTAAGGTTGCCTTGTAAGGAGTGATTGCTCCTGCAGCATGGAGATACTCACTCTGACCTTTAAATAACTCCTGGGTGATAATCTGTGTGCATGTGCTGATGAACTTGCTTACTCTTACAGTAAGGTATTGATGTGTCAGGGTTGTTAGGATCAAAGTATAGAAGTTTCTGTATGTTGGGGGTACATAGACTCAAGTTTTAAACATGCTGTCTTGGTTTGAAAAGACAGATTTCTTCTAAGGAAGGCAGGAGCCTCCCTTGAAATGGAAAATATAAATCCTCTCTCTCCGAAATACTATAATTTTGAAATTAAAAGGCTATCAGGCAAAGACATGGGCATAGGAATAACAGATCTTTACTGGGAAAATTAAAAATACAAATGTAGTAGTACAAACAAAGCAAAAACCACTGACAGAGTCAGAACACAACCTGACACCCTGTTGGTCAGGGTGTTGGTAGCAGTCCAGTTGGATGGTGGCTGCAGTCCTCCTGCAGTTACAGCTGTGGTTCTGTTGGAGCAGTGATCCTGTAGAAGGATCACCTTCTTCTGAAGGCCCAGTGATGGTGTAGATGGGCCTGGTCTTCTTCTGGGAATCCAGTGGAGAAAAGGCTGCTTCTCTAGGAATCCAGTGGGAAAAGACTGCCTGTGGTGTTCCAAATCTCTGATTATATCCAGGTAGGAACGCTTGGCTCCTCCTCCTGGGTGGAGCTTCTTGCAATGGGATTATGTCATTTTATCAGTCATGCAGTGAGACTCAGTGACCCATTAACAGAAGATATTTCCCAGAGAGAGGATTGGTTGTGGAACAGATAAAAAAACTTCCCAATTAACAGAAGATAACCGCCCCACCTCTAACAGATAGGAATAGAATACCCACATACCTTACAACCCGGGATACATGCTTAGGTCTGCTTCCAGGATTCTTTTGTGTCTTGTCTTCCAAATGTGAAGCTTCCTATGCTTTCTGAAATTAAGTGAGCTTTAAAGAGCAGTCTGAAAGTCTCATGCTGTGCAGTCTTCACTTTCAGTGGCCAGAGTAAGGCAGGAGGATGTAGAACTGTTGCATTTTGAGTGGGAGTGGGAACTGGCTTGCCTTCTTCGAGATCACCAAAGAGTGGCTGGGAATTTCCTAAAGAAATCTTAAAAATAGATCTGCTTTCTACAGAAAGTAAATAAAAGTGCAAACAGTTGTAGGTAGCTTTCTAGGCAAAGTGTTTTGGCCTCTCTTTCTCTTCTGGGTGAATGCAGGAGGTTGTTTTAAACTTTCCACTGAGAAATTTCTTTGTCATACTGTTTTCTTATCAACTTTGTGTGCACTTTGGCTATCACCAAATACTTGCTGTGCACCAGCATATTCTGAGGCATGTTTGTTACCTGTGAGCTTTAGTGCATCCTGTGATACAAGTACCATCCCCATCGTGATCAGAGGTCCGTGGTAGAAATTTGTGTTGCAGAGTGTTGAGGCATGTACTGAGTGGTGAAGATTTCAGAATGAAGCAGGCTGGGCTGTGTGCCTATCTAAAAGTCCAGATCTGTTCTTGAAGGTTTTAAATTGCATCTGTGCCTCTCATAAGAGCATGTTCCTTACCCAAATAGTAGGGTGCACCCTGCCCCCCTGAGTGTGCAGCTGATGGTCAGGCAGGGGTGACTCTGAAGGAAGAAGGGCTGCTCTTCTAGCATGTAAAACTTGCACACAGAAGTGAAATTCAGTCTGTCAAATTCAACTTCTCTTACTAAGAACGAACTGTGGAAGAATTGATGTTCTGCACGCACAGGAAAGAAGGGAATTAATTTATTAAGTTCTGTTTATATTTACTGTTTTAAAAAAATGTAATGTTTTGTTGACTGGTTTACTTAGCTCTGTGGAGGGCAAAGCTTATTAAAGGTGGTGCTCAGCAAGTTCACACCAGAGGCCATCATACCACATCCTGCAGGGTCAAAAAAACAGTAAGAACTCCATTAACCTTTATTTTGTCATATTTGGCACAGCTGCACCGTTAGACACAGCAGGATTAAATTCCCTACAAATGTATTTAAATTCCACCAGCCAAGAAAAGAGGGGAGCCCCCACATGACAGTTAACATGTTTAGCTTTTAAGTCTAATTGCTGCCAGAATTGCCTGTAGAGAATGTTCTGAAAAATGATCCGAAGAAAATTACTGGGGAATAATTGTAGGGAAGGAATTGAAAAAAAGTCAGAGTTCTGCTGTTGTTAACTTGTAACTACTGAATGACTTCTCTAGGTTGTTGCTGCTGAGATGAATAACACCCTGTAGCCATGGAATATGCAGGATTCTCCTACATACTTTTGTGTAGGTTTTCTAGCAAGTTGATAAGCTCACTTCAAAATAGAATGCTTTGGAAGGAGCAGTCAGCAAGCTTTTTTTTCCCCACATCAAGAAGATACTTCCGTAGAAAGTTTCAAGGTCATCTTTATAGGTAGGCTAATAGAGAAAAGGCAGAACTGAGCTTAATCATCAGCTTTAGGGGCTGCAGGGCTGAATTAAACTACAGTGGAAAGAATTGGAGAGGAAAGGCATAAAAGGAAGTGTTTCACTCACTGCTAAAATAAAAGTGTTGATATATGGGGAGGGAGAACATAGTATGCACTTCTTACATTTGTAAGAAGAATATTAAAGGTATCAGTATTTTGCCAGCATTTCTACTTCTGTTGTAAAATGCCACTCACAGTGCTGTGAAACTGGCAAAGGGCTTTCCTTTGATAAGGAGCTCTTGGGCATATTATTCTCATAACCTTAGTCTGAGAAGGGGGATTTCTTTCTTATTTTATTCAGCATTTTCATTTTGACCCCTCCCCTCCAAGATATACTTAATTCTGCAAGGACTATAGTCTGTGATTCTGCTAAGAAATTCTGCTGGTCATGGGCTAACACAGTGTCCTGGTTTGAGACAAATTGGGAGGAAACATCCTGAAATGAACTTGCCCTCCCAGTTATGGCATGATTAATTTCCTCTGAAGTCTGTTAAACAACAAGCCAGCAAGCATAAAAAGGAAGGTAATTCTGGAACAGGAGCATTCCCACTACAGAAAAGTGTTACTGAAAGAGACTGTGAGGTACTGGTGGTGGTGTTTGTGTCTGGAGCTCTGACCTGAGGTTTCAAGAGTTTGCTGAGAGTTGTTTATGGGTAATTTAAAGAGTTAGGATTTGGGCTGTGGTCTGTAGCTAAAGAAAAAAACCCATATTCGTAGTTTCATATGAAAGCTGGTGACAACTGCTCAACAGATAAATTAGCTAGACCGATATCATTGCGTGGTTATTTCTAGATAAGGTAAGAATGGAAAACTGGGAGGGTGGGAGGCAGAGGAATGAACATGATTTTACTCGGAGATGTGACTTAAGGATAGAATAAGACATAATTGGAATATTAACAGACCATGGCTAGTTATTTAACAGAAGAGGTGTCACAGATGCATTTCTGAAGGAAATGACTTTCAGAAGGGAAACACAGACTATCCAGCATGAAGGCAAGTGGAGAACATAGGAGGTGAGTGATCTAGAAGATTTTCTTCTCTCATGTGAAGCTGTTAGCTTCCAAAGACTAAGAATATAAAGGATGGATGGATGGATGGATGGATGGATGGATGGATGGATGGATGGATGGAGGCAGAAAATCTAGGGTCAGAGTAGCCACCTAGCAATAGAGGCTTAACTGGAAGATAGATGTACTGTTTAGGTGATTCTTTCTTGTGAGGAGAGACACTTTACTATGTGGACTCCGGGAGAGATCTTGTACTCTATATTTATTAGTTATGAATACATGACATTTTTGTCCCTACAGGAAAAAGGGCTGTGAAGAAGGATGGTGTCAATGATGGTGAAGCCAACGACTGTGACCTCAATGACCGTTTTACAGATGAGGAGGAGGAGGAGTGTGAACCTACTGATGAAGACTCGGACTGGGAACCAAGTTCAGAAGAAAAGGATAACGAAGATGTTGACACACTTGTGCAAGAAACACGTAGATTTGTTAGGATCAAAAAATAGCTGCTGAGAACAGCCTTATAGATGTCCAGTGTGGTTGAGTTAAAACATGGTTGTACAAAGGAGAGGAATTGTTTGAAATTTTTTTTGTCCATGATGTAGGCAGTACAGGAAGATAATAATTGGGTGAGAGGATTCTGCAATGCCTTTCTTATCCATGTGTATTATTTGGGGTTTTGGGGCTGGTGTGGTGTTTATTTTATTAAGTTGTGGACCCAGAGGATAAAGCTCTGAAAATTTTCAGTTTTTTCTCTCTTTTTGTTTTTTTGCAATGCCACTGGTATCTTGTATTTTGAAATACAGTTCTAAAGGTTGTTAAAACTTCATCTTCCTGTGCTTGAAAGAAATATTGGTAGGAAAGCCTAAGCCATTTTTATTGTTGAGTTAGTGCACTTTTAAAACTTCATTATTCTGCTTCCATCTTTCCCAGGTGTTGTTTTCTTGGTTCTCTTGAAGTACAGTAGTCAAATACAGGTTTTCTAAATCACTTGAGAACAGGATCTCAATGTATTGATTGGCTCAACAACAAGTGTTATTTGCTCTAATTACAACAGTACCTCTTTCTGTGTACATCACTAAACTGTTTCCAATTCTCAGCATAGTCTTGATGGCTGCATTTTTGCACATTTAAACTTGTAACATACAGTGGGAAAAGCATGTAACTGATTTCTAAAGACATTGTTGGAAGATCTTGCCTTCAGTTTGTTCACCCCTCTGAGCTTCCTGGAAAGTAAGTGAAAAGGTTTTACTATATTTTGGGACAGATGACTGGAGCCCTGTGAATTTGGCACCTTTTTTGGTCAAAGTCCTGAAGTTCAGCAGGAGGAGCATTCTAGTATGGCTTCAAGTAGACATCCAAATGCACACCAGCTGGTTTTATGGACTTTTCAGGAGGACTTTGTGGATGTGCCCTCTACAGCTCCAATGCCCTGGTTTTTGACTGAGCTTTTGTGCTTGTCTTGTTATGAAGCGGCTCCTCTTACAGGAAAAACTGCCAAGGGGGAATCAAACCAAGCATTGCCTGGGCCTTGCCACTGCTGCGTTGAGCTGTGTGCAGGTTCAGCTCTCAGCAGCCCTGAGATCTGCTCCCATCATGCTGGGGCCATCTTGGTCAGGGAAGTTTCCCTGTGAAGGAAGCTGCTGCTGGCCTCAGGGGAAGCTGCCTTCATGGCCAGGAGGCAGGAGAGCACAGACCTGGCTTGAGCTGGCCTGTGTCACAGAGGAACTGTCTCAGTCCTGCCCAGGAGGCACCTCCACAAGCAGGTGCATGCAGCTGCCACAGGCTGGAACGGTGCTCTCTGGAGGAAGAGGAGGAGGGGGAGCCAGCCTCCTGCTGAGGTGTTGGCAGAAGGACAACCTGCTTTCCTCTGGGGCACAGGAGAGGTGTGCTCCAGGTTGTGGGATGCAAGATGGAGCTGTGCAGCCTCAGGTCCCAGCAGTTCAGAGGCTGGGCACTGGGGATGGACCTTGTGGACCTCAGCTGCTGCCCATTTCTACCTCGAAAAACCACATTACGCACACCCCCTTGGCGCTTCAAAACTTCCATTCTTGGAGGGTCATCTTGTTCCTTACAGATTCTGCTGAAAGGGGAAGCATTCTTTTTGACAGATTTCTCAGGTAAAAATAAAGCGACAATGTGGCAATATTATATCTGAGAACTGTTGGTAAGGAAAGGGTATGGACCCAGCTAGAGGGGGATAGAAAAGAGAGGAGAGAGGGAGAAAGAGAGATTGAGGGAGAAATAGAAGACAGGGACAGCATTACTGTCGGTACACAGGGTCATCCCACCATAAAGACATAAACTTCTGACATCGTGGATTAATTTTCCTGACACCTCTATTTTCTGCCTCCTTATCACATGGTCCATGTTAAGGCTTCCAAGCCCCTGTATTAATTTTTCACCCTGTGTGTAACATATGTTGAGACATAAAGAAAAGTCAAGATTGGTTCCTTTCAGGTCCCCTCCCCTCTGCCAAAAGAGAGGGCATTCCCACAAGGTGAATTCACTCAGTAGGGTGAAGAGATTCCTGTCTGCCTCTTAGGTACAGTGCCATGTCAGGGCCCTGTGGTGGCATCTGGCATTGGGGAAAAGATGCCATGGGATTTGTGCTGCCTGTGTGTCTCTTGTTTGTTGGGCACACAGGGAAGGTGAGGGGAGAGTGACCAGAGAAGCACAGATGCAGATCCTGAGTGAAACAGGAGCACTCCAGGGCATTTGAAGGGGCCACCTTGTATCTTGGCCACAGTGGGCCTAGTGTGAGTTGCAGGTTTCTTCAAAGGCTGAGAAGTGGGTTGTGTGTTACAGTGTGTAGTGTACCATGTGATATTTACTGTATTTTATTGTTAGGAAAATTAATTGCCAATGCCTGAGGTTTATGTCCTAAAAGGAGACAGAGGAGTCCTGCAACAAATAAAGGGAGAGGCCATGGAATATTTCCCATGAGGTCTCTCAGATTGCTGGAGGATGCAACCTCCTCTTTATCCTCATTTCCCTGCTTCATTTTCCTCTCCCCCTTGGCTGAGGTATTTGAGAAGTACAGACTTCCTGAACAGCCTAATACAGAACCCCTTCTAATGTGCACCCCCCTACCCCCTTCCCCCATTTTTCTTTGTATTGCTGTTCTTTTTCTCCAAGTCCAGGAATTTAGAATGATCTTGGATGAGCAACAGTCTGTGTCAATTAGTGGGATTCCTGTGGAATTTGCTTCTTTCACCTATTTATCTGCAAGCAGACCCACTGTTTGTAAAGACACATCCCTCTCATTTCTTTCATTATGGTGCTAGATGTGTTGTGTGCTGTCATTCATGTTTAGTGTAATTTACGTATTTTGAATGTATTGCAGAGTATGTACTGCATTATATCATGGTTTCTTGTGTAGCTAAATCTCTCAGAAACCCTTTAGCCTGCAGCCCCACAGGAGTCCTTCTCCTTGTTGAGCCTCAGGATCCCTTTGCCATGAGGCTAAGCTCTTTTTGGAATCTTATATTGAATTCTATTGGATTCCTTCATCGCACTGCTGCCTAACTCTTACTGGAGTTGCTAATCACAGCCTCACAGAGGAGTCCTTGACTGCATATTGCTTATTGACTCTTCCAGTTTCCTTCTCCTCCTGGTATTTTTTGGAGAGTGTCACCACATGGCCCTGGAGGAGTTCTTTGCACCTTTTTGGTGTTTTTTAGAGTGTTTTCCCATTTGGCTTTTTCAGAAGCTCTGCCTTTCAGGGGTGTTTCACCCTGTGTTTTTTTTCTTCATTTCTGCAGTGCCTGCCATATACTGGAGCACTTTACAGAGCCATCCTGGAGCAGTATGTCACCCCATGTGCTTTCAGAGTGCTGTGCACCCAGATCCTGTTTCTTCCAGTGATTGCTTTCCATGTGTTACCTTCCACATTTTTTCTTCTGCAATCAGCAGATGAGCAGGTAGAGTTTTCATGCAGTTTTGACATTCCTTTTTAGCTCAGGGATGCCTTTCTCCAGGAAGTGTTACCATCTTAGTGTTTTCTGTCACTTAGTCTTGGTTTTGAAGAAGCAACTTCAAAACTTGGTTTTGAAGAAGCTCAGCAATGTTTCTTACTATCCATGATTATTTGGTGACTTTTATACTGGGTTTTTTTCCACGTTCTTTTGTTCTGGCTGGGGTCATGAAGGTCACTTTTAAAGCTACAGGAATTCCTGCCTTGTCAGTGGTTTTGAGGAACAACTGAGGGAGCTGGGTCTGTTTGGCCTGGAGAAAATGGGGCTCAGGGGTGATGTTATCAGTCCCTACAACTACCTGAAAGGAGGTTGTAGCCAGGTGGGGGTTAGTCTCTTCTCCCAGGAAACAGGACAAGAGCACATAGTCTTAAACTGCACCAGAGGAGGTTCTGGTTGGACTTTAGGAGGAATTTCCTTCACAGGAAGGGTTAGACATTAGAATGGAGGTGGTGGAGTCACTGTGTCTGGAGGTGTTTTGGAAAGACTGGCACTCAGTGCCATGGTCTATTTGATATGGTGGTGTTTGGCCAAAGGCTGGACTCAGGGATCTCAGAGGTCTTTTCCAACAGAATTGAGTTAGGGCTTATCCTGGCAAAGCCTATAGGACAGGATCATAACCGAGCGTATGAGAGAGCAAGATCTCCATGAGTCTGAGGGACAAGTGTCTATCTTGCCTCAACTCTCATTTTTTCTGCTCAATGGTGTGTGTTTTTCTGCACAAGCGGTACGGAGTATTTAGAAAGGGAACAGCCCAAACACCCAGCATCTGTCACAGCCCTGCCAATAGAGGGAGAGAGAGAATGCAGACACTACAAGCCTGGGTATGCAGCTGTCAAAAGCTGAAGTATCTGTTGCTACTTGGAATCATAGTAATCTTGGGAATACCTGCTTGACGCCATTCCCACGGTGTTTGTTGTGAGCTGATGCAGTTTGTGGTGACGCTGCAGAGGCAGCAGCTGGAGGGTGCTGTTGCCACGGAAAAGGCTCAAAGAAGAAGGATCACAGCAAAGTCTTAGCTCCTGAATGAGTCAGTCAGTCTCAAGGGAAATTTTCTGTGCTGGCTACTTTGATGTACGCTGGCCTGGGATCTTACAGGTCGTCCCCCTTTTGCAGAGGGACTTTTGCTTTAATGACACAGCCTTTGTTTTCTCAGTGCCTGTTGCTGAGAATAGCTGCTTTTTCTTCTCCTAATGCTCTCTTAGGCATTTCAGGTTACCATTTTAGCTTCCAGGTGCACCCAGGTTTATGTTTTTCACCGTGAAGGAGCAGAGATTGGATTTTACTCTCAAGTTATCCCTGGAGAAGCTGCTGTAGAAGGAAGTGAGGCTATGGAGCTGTGCTGCAGGAGGACAGCTGAGCAGTGATCTGGTGTGGTAGCACCACAGTTGTGCATTTGGCAGCAAAAATTGGAGCTAGCCACAACCGAGACGTGGTAGCATCTGGTTGATCCACTGCATGGTGATCTAAACACTGCCAAAGGATCTCTGGTCCCACCCACTCCTCATCCATGACACATGGCACAATTCTTGCATGATGGAGCCCTTACTGCACATGTTTTCCTAGAGCTTACAGTAGGCAGCTTCCAGCAGGCAGGAGTTGTGCTGGAAAGGCACATCTTTCTCCTCTGAGACAGGTGCTGCCTTCTTCCCAGCTTGTGCTTGTCTTTCTCTGTTTACAAGCAGAGCTCCAGGTAGGTGCAGTCCATAATCAATTCCCTCTCTAAATGTTGTCCTTTAGTAAGTTGTGAGGGTACAAAAAAGCCTTATTGTTCTTTTCTTCCCTGCACAGCTCATGTAAGCCCTAGGGAATGCGGGGTCTGGTCCTTCAGACCCTTCCCTCCTGCTCCCCCCTGCCTGAGGTAGCCACTTTGGTCATGGCCTGTTCCCACTCCCTGCACACTTCAGGAGTATTCACAGTAGTTTTTAAGTGACTTTTGGTTCCCATGCAAAGCCCTGGGCCTCTGCTTGCTGGAGCTCAGTTTATGTCTCTGAAAGTGCCCTGTTTTGGGCTGTTTGGAGTCGGTGCCGACACAGGCTAAGGGTAATGTGACTGCTTCGTGCTTGGATCAGGGAACAGAGCTGTCGCCCTTCCTCAGTGGGAGTCACCCTTTCTCTGTGGATGCAGCTCACAACAAATGCAGTTGAGGGCAAAGCATGACTTCTCCTGCCCTATCCAGAGGTTCAGGCAGCAACACTGCTTTGTTGCTTGGAGGATCTCAAAACGTCAAAAATACAGCAGTCCCAAAACCTAAACCCTCAGCAGGGGCTGTGAAGGATGCTGCTGTAATACCCTTGGCAGGCACAGGGATGAGAACAGTGGTTAGGCCAGACCACAAGAGCTCTCTTGGACTCTTAGAGGTGATTTCCAGAGTTTTAATGCAATTCTTTGTCCCAGATTTTGTTCAGTACTACATTTCTTGGCAGAAATTGTTTTTTTTTATTAACTCGGCCTTAGATGGATTACCCTAGTGTGGAAATTGTTAGTTGACTTGGTTGCACCAAAACCATGTAGGGAAAACAGGTGGAAGGAGTATCACACACTCTAATAACAGGCAGTAATGCTAGCTAAGCCCTTACAACTAAGGCAGGTTTCAGAAGGAACCATGAGATTTCAGGTGAGATTACAAGATTAAGCCTTTTGATAGTGAAATACTTCAGCTCTCTGGTCCTTTAAATTTCTGTGGCAGGCTGGAAAACAAATGGATTTAGTACTTACCCCTGTTCAAAACTGACATTTTGAAGGATGATTTCAGTCTTTGTTTTGCCTAACAGCAAATGATGAAATACTCTTCAACATATATTTAAGAGCAGCTAATGATGAGAGGCTTTGAGAATTTGAATGGATTTGAATATCCTTTTGCCCTTAAATTTAATTGGTCAATTTTTCTTCAGCAGCAATGGGATCATTCACATTACTCAGTTGGATAAGAAAGTGATGGCTAAGAGAAAAAGACAAAAAAATAATTCAGAATGCTTATACTGAGGCCATGTTTTATTTGCAGGGTTTGCTGCTCACTTTAAATTCACAAATAGGCAAGTTATTTACCAAAACAATTTACTCCAAAAGTAGGCACAACCACATACTTTAAAACAGGAAGCATTTGTCATCACAACAGAAAAGATTTTATTTCCATACACAGAATTCCATGATATCATACATGTAGTTGAAATGAGTAGGTATTACTGTTACTGCCACCTGCTTTGTCACAATTACCAATTAAGAAACATCCAAACTGGAGTTGCACTAAATCAGAAGAGTAAAAGAAGCACTGTGGAAGGAAAAGCAGAATTCATCTGGAGTTGTTGTGTCATACCTGAGCAGACAATCAGCTTCTCAACTCAACCAGAGGCTGGCTCGCTGAAGCCTAAGCCTGTCCTGCTCCCAGAAAGATGGATGGATCATCTTCGGATCCTTTGTATTTTGGCGTTTGTTATCCTTTATCGTGAAGGTGCACACAGACTTAGTAAGATGTCTGGTTGGATTTTTCCCACCACCATGCTGTAGGTTTATATGGATCCCACTGATAAGGTAAAACACATGAAACTCCATCTGAACACAAGAAAACACTTTTTCAGTGAGTAAGAGCTGTTGAACACTGACACTGGTGATCCAGGGAGACTGTCAGCATTCCCTGGAGTCAGTCAAAGCCTAGCTGGACACAATCCTGGCTAATGTGTGCGGAGGGATAGGCTAGACAATGTGGAGATGTTATTCCCAAGTTCTACAGTTTTGTGATTGATTCTGCGAGGAGCTCAGCATCTCAAGGCAGCAGAAGCTAGCCACAGGGTGCCTGGAGGTGAGGGAGTAGATCCTATTCATATGTATCTGTGGCATTTCCAAATACATAACAGAGTTAACACTCTCCATAAAACTAAAGAGTGGAATATTGATAAAGCATTCTTAAACAAGGTGTAACAGGAAGAGACTTGAGGTTTTCACTTGACTGTGGAGCAGATTTTAGCTTTCAGAGCATGTGCCTTTCATAAAAACATGCTGGGCATATTGTCCAATGACAATAGAAAGCTGGTGGTCTCTAGACTTTAAGAAGCTTCATTAGGAGGGGTAAACTGAGAGGTTAGAGAGTAACAGGAAGCAACATGGGCTTTTTTGGCATCCTTTCTCTTCTGAGCAGAAAGAAAAGGACACCAAATAGCTTAGAGGTACAAGTCATAAGCTCAAAGGTGTTAAGAGGTTTCTCTTAAGAAACAAAGAAGCATCACTGCCAGGGTCAGCACTCAACTTTTCCATCATTGTAGTTCACTCTATTGCATTCATAAACTTCTTTGTTCTTATTAAACAACTATAAAATTAGTGTCTACATCCCAAATTGACAGATGTATGAACTGAAGCACAGCATCTGTTCAAGCTTAAGGATTATCCAGCAGTCCAGTGAGAAGAGTTCTGGTGGGAATGAAAAGTAGGCTGCTTTTTTGAGGGCTCTCACCAGTGGTGGGTATTCCTACAGACAAGGAAGAAGCTTCTGAGAAGGTATTATTTCCTATATCCCCTCTCCAAAAAAGGTGAGATTAGAAAATCAGAAAATTTATTGTAGTTTTATGCAGTCTACTTCCTCTGTGACTGGCATTGCACTTGTTCTCAGGTCCAAATCTGTGCTAGATTTGCTTCCCTTATACGTTGACCTCCATCTGAGCAGCATGATCTTCTTGAAGTACTTCATGGTGTTGTTTTTCACCGTTACGAAGCACATGGTGTTTATCATGCTGTTACTCATGGCGATGCACCTGACTATGTAAAAGGCAGTAAGATAATGCTTCTCTTTCACCAAGAGGGTGGGGAAGAAGTCCCGGACAATTGTGAAACCATAAAAAGGTGCCCAGCAGAGAACATAGGCAATCAGAATGCACATTAGTACCATTACAGTTTTCCTTCTGCACTGAAGCTTCTTTCTGATTTGTTTCGTCTGAAATCCTGGGACAGTTTTAAACCAAAGCTCCTGAGAGATCCTGGCGTAACACAAGGTCATTGTAATCACAGGTGCTACAAATTCAATGCCAAAGATGAAGAGAAAGTATGATTTATAGTACATCTGCTGGTCAACTGGCCAAATTTGGCCACAGAAAAATTTCTTCTGGTTTTTCACTATAAACAACACGGTTTCAGTAGCAAAGTATGCAGATGGAATAGCTACAAGTATGGAGATGACCCAGACCAAGGCAATGAGGAAGGTTGCTGTTTGATAATTCATGCGGGGTTTCAGTGGGTGAACAATGGCCAAATACCTGCAACAGAAAAATATATTCAAAACACTGTTGGTTAGAACACACTTCAAAATACATGCAAACAGAATTGCGCAGGAGGAAATTGCTGTCATTCCTGAGGGGAGAGCCTGAACATACACGTCTGCAAGGACATAATCATCTGTAAGAACATGTTGTGAAGTAGCAGCCTGGAGCTGAGTTACAATTTTGTATCACAACTTTTCCTTTTAAACAGGAGCAAGAGTTTGAAAAATGCAGTATTACACATCTAGTCAGATCCAGGGAAGAAAACACAAACATGTTGAATCAGGAAAATGTTTTCCCTAGGCAGAGAGCTACTTAAATAGCTCTTTTTACAAAGCAGTGAAATATACATCACAGTGTTTTTCTTATTTCTGTGGTTATTCCGTGGGGTGCAAAGACCTGAAGGTGATGCTAATGTATGGTTACAGGTGAACATGATTTTAAGCCACCCAC
Organism: Onychostruthus taczanowskii; assembly: GCF_017590055.1. Classification (NCBI taxonomy): domain Eukaryota; kingdom Metazoa; phylum Chordata; class Aves; order Passeriformes; family Passeridae; genus Onychostruthus; species Onychostruthus taczanowskii. Next base: position 3,414,730 of record NW_024499351.1, read on the forward strand.
AGAATGTGTATCTATTTTCTTCCTGTGCAAATCCTTTTTGTGTGTATTCTGGAGGTGACTATTGCTTATTCGTCTTAAATATGCAGTATTAAGTAATATGGCAAAGCAGAAAACTTGAGTTAGATATTTGCACTGCTTAGGACTGTGAAGCTGCAAGGTTGTAGTATTTCTGCTTGGAGGAGATTTTTATCAGAGGTCCCAGTATAACTGTATTTAACCCAAAGTATTGTTTCAAAAAGTGGAATTTCTCATTCCTTTGGAGTATATTCCATCTATATATATTTAATACATAGAATAGCATCCATAAGATATATTTATTCTAAAGTAAAATGGAAAGTCAGCAGCACTTTGCATCAGCCAGTTCTTGGAAGCAGATAAATTGTTCATGGCTCTTAATAGTGCAGGGTAAATGTCAGGGGACAGCAAAATGAGTCAGTCTCATTGTGGAGCAGAAGGTTAACATTTTTACATCAGGTCCTGGGGAAGTAAGTTGTGGCATAATGTATGTGTATGCATTCATAAATGTGCATATCTGCTCAGCAGAACATTTGGCTGGATGGGATCAATCTGTCCAACAGAGTCCAGAGGAAGCTTTTGTGGTGGATTTCCTGATTGTCATTGCTTACCACACTTGGGCTGTTACCTTAGAGTGGTTCTGCAGTTCACAAACTGAATTCAGACGAAATTATCCTGGAAGATGTGCTCCTAAAGTGTACATAAAACACACCAAATGCCCATGGGTGTTTGGTCCAGGGGAGCCAGCTAAATATTGCAGTGCGGACATTAGAGCTTTAGACATTAGACATTAGACTACACGCTCTTCCTCTTCAGATGTTGTATTTTTCCTAGTGCAGGTGTGGCCTTAAAAATGTGAAATTCCTATTTTTTCATGTGAATAGACATGGACAAAGAAGAAAGAGAGCCTTCCCTAAAGAAAGTCCTCAGTGGGACAGACTTACTCACTTTACACAGCTGATTCCTTTTAAACAGTCTAAACATGGGAAGACTTTTGTTAGGAGCCCGTTCCTTTTAGAGACAGAAGTCAACAATCCACATGACATAACTAACATGGAGTAGGTGATTGTAAACAATGGGGTTTCTGTCTGTTTACTAAACCAATAGCTTGCAAAAAAAAGAGAAAGAAAAAAGAAAAGCCATGAAACCAAAACAGCGTGTTCTTACAACAAGCTTCAGTGATTAATCTTGTTAATCAGGCTTGTTTTTAAAGATGTGTGGGAAGATATGCTATAAATCTGATTTCTTAGCAGACATAAGGGCGCCATGACCCATTACTTCATCAGCCTGGGATGCACTGGCAGAGCTTTCCAAGAAAACCTTGTAGAAGCTGAAAAACTGATAGAAAATGGTAATGCATACATGGTAGTGTTTAGAAGCTTTACCTTGAGTCCTCATCTGCTGTTGAAAGCCTATTCTGTTAGATGCTTTTTAAGGATTTGTTTTGTAGGAGCTGATCGTCCCCTTGCCCACATCAGGGAAAACATCTCTGAACTTCTCCAGAGTCTCTTCATAGACTTCCATTCACATCTGGAACAGCTGACTCAGCCATACACAAGCTGCATCTGTACAGCCTTCAGCAGGGCTAACTACTCCTGACTTTTGCATCAGGGACTGAAAACTGCAATGCTACACTAAAGTTTGAAATGGCACATGAGAGAAATTGGGGGAAAGAAGAGGAAGAGTGGGAATCACATATGTATGTGCAAAGGGTCTACAGAGTGGTGTATTGTGTTTGTACATGAAAGAGGTCTTATGATGATGACTTTTCTGTAAAGAGTTTACTGAGCCCATCTCTGGCTTTCTGTGAGTCAGTCATGTCAGACTTATGTCAGCACCAGACTGATGCTCAGTGCCTTGGTCTGTCAGAGTCTGTGGTGCACAAGGCTGAGAGAAGAGTCCTGAGAAAGGATACAGTTAAATTAAATTGTTAAAATTCCTGGAGTAAAAGGCAGGCAATCTCTCAGGACTGCAGCACAATTGGAAAAAAATTCTTCACTGAAAGAGTGGTCAGGCATCAAAACATGCTACCCACTAATAGTTCACAAAAAATGTGGATGTGGCACTTGAGGACATGGCTTAGAACTTTGGAAGCTGTGGCTACAGCTTTGTGCAGTGGTAGCATCCTACTTACCTGTCAACAGCTATAGCCAGGAGAGCATTGGTCGAAACATAGAGGGAGACAGTTCGTAGGTAGTTGACCGAGGCACAGAGGACATGGCCGTGCTCCCAGGACAGCTGCTGCACCACGTAGTAGTCCATCTCAAAGGGGCAGCACACGATAGCCACGATGAAGTCTGAGATGGCCAGGTTGGCAATCAGCAGGTTGGTGAGGTTTCGCAGCTTCTTGTAGCGGGCGAGAGCAGCAATGAAGATGAAGTTGCCAATGCCACAGACCAGCATGATGCCAACCAGGGCAACCCCGATCACAATCTTGGCTGTGAAGAAGGTGCGGGTTTTGGTCATGTCATCTTCACTGTCCAGTGGCAGGTCATAATCACTGTAAGTTAAATTGAAAGGGAAAGAGAAGTTTCTCAAAGAGGTGAAATCCCCATCATGGATGTTGTACATTGAAGCAAAGTTGAGGTGGGTGGTAGCATTTAGGTCATGTTCAGTTTGGTCCATTGCCATGTCTGTCTTCTTTTGGCATGTGCAGCTTGGCTGGCCTTCGATGTTTTGTTAGCCCAGCGTGGCAGGGCACAAGAGTGGCAGGTGAGAGACCTCACCCAAAGCTTCCTTTTGAGCAGTGAGTAACCTTGTCTTTGTCCCCAGAAGGTTGTAGGACAACAGCCTCACTTGTCTCCTTCTGTGGGAGCAAAAAGAGGAAAATGTTACCTGAAAGGAAATGACAGCAGAAGTACTGATCTTGAAGGAAAGCAATAGCCACCTTATTGTCGCACAGATCTGTTGCTGCATGTGCACAGAAGGAAGAAATATCCTGTGAAGGGATGCTTCTGTTCTCACAAAATAAATGCTTCTAGTTGTTTCATGCACTTTGTTACAGCAGCAGTTTTATTTACCAGCAATGAAATTTTCACCAGGCAGTGAAATGACAGTCTAGGAGGAATGTAAAATCTAGTTCAAAACTCTACCAGCCCGCAAGCCCATGGTGCTGTCATCGTTGTGCAAGGTAAAAGACACTAAAATGACAACTCATTGTGCTGTAAAGCATTTGATGTGCCTTTTGGACAAAGTTTGTGCTTTATTCTGGTTGTTTCAGAGTGATGTGGTAGAGGAGAATGAAAAGAGAACTGATGTTCTTGCTTCCAAATACATTTCTTAATGAAGTAAGAGCTGCAAAAACCCAAGAAAATACTAAATCCAGCACTTTCCTTTTGGCAGCCATTAACTGAGTACAGGACAAAATTTTTATGCCAGCATAATCCATTATCACTTCTGTCAAACAGGTGAAGCTCTGCCAATTTGCAGCGACAAGAATTTTGTCCCATCAACCAACTTGTAGAGTTTAGCTGTGAAGGCAAATCTGCCATTCACAGGGAAAGTGTTTCCACAGAGAGTGAAAGGTGAAAGTGAAAATCTTCTGTAAGCAAGACAGAGTGCCTTGCATTTTTGATGCTGGGGAAGAGCAAGCTTCCCTCTTTGTACTGCCAATTGTACTAAAAAAAAAAAAAAAAAAAAATTCCCACACATAGGGAAAAAACCCCATTTAATCTACTCCTTATTTTTGCCTCTCTGTATCAAAATGCTGAGAGGGCATCTTCTTGTATCTCTTCCCATGGTCCATCTAGGCATCTTCACACCAGACTCCTAGCTGTCAGGACAGTCTCACCTCATCCCAGCACAGCATCAGGGAGCATTACTGCTTTTTCTGCCCTAAAGCAGTAAGTCCTCGGGTGTCAAACGCTACTGAACAATAGCAGTCACGGCTACAAAGGGTAATCTGCCTAGTGGAGTTGTTGCTCCCTACTTTCCCTGGAACCACCCTCACACCTGATGTACTGACACTTAACAAATATCTGTCAGAAACTCTTACAACTTTGGTCACCACATTGTTTTTTAAACTGAGCACTGCAGAACAGAATAACAGAAAACCAGAGCCTGAAATGAAATAGTTCTGACAAGGGACTGCTTCAGGAGACACCTCCACAGCTGCCTGGAAAGGTAAACATTCATTTAAGAGAAGTGCTAAATAAACACTTGGATGCAAAATCTGTTGGCCAAAGCAAGGGGCAGTATCTGTGTCAGATTCCACTGCTAAATACCAAAAGAGCTGTAAAACAAATACAGACAACACAACAATCTACAAACTGACATAACACTACCAGCAAAGGGTACCTGCAGTTGCACTCATCTTCTTGGAGGTCTCAGGCACCCCGTGGAGAGTCACCAGGTTTCTTCTCTGCACGTGCTGCTGTCACTGGAGGAGAGAAAGGATCACTGGAAGTAGCCCAAGGACTCCGCTGAGCGCTGCTTTCTCTCCCATTAGGTTAGCCCTGTGCTCAGGGGAGGATGGCTCCTCTGCCTCGGTGCCTGCATCTAAAGCCTTTGCTCAGTGGGAGGCACCTTGAAGCTGTCCGTGCATTTCTGATTTTAAAGAGGCAGCACGATCTGGAGACAATAGACCACAGCCCTTTTGGGGTTCCTCTGCCTTAAACCCCCTGAAAGCATGGAACTGGCAGAGTGTCTTTGTTAGCAAGCCTGAGCATGGGACATATAACCTCTGGTCTGCCCTTGCTCTCCGGGTTTTGCCTGTGCTGGGCAGCAGCAGCCTGCACCTGATGTCCCAAGAAGCAAAATACAGACCTCCCACTGGAAAGGAGGGGGAGGAAGGAGGGTGATGTGCTTTCCCGGGAACCTTTCTCTGCGTGTCTCTCTCTGGCTATTGTCTTTCGGAGTGCAGCTGCAGTAGCTCCAGCAGGAGGGACACACAGTGAATAGTCGTAAATCAGAGGACCCCTGACAGGTTTCCTTGCCCTCTCAGGGAATTACTCAGAGCAGAAAAGCGGCAGTGAATCCTTAAAGACTTGGTGTCCTTTGCTACTGCTGCCTCCTCACTGCTCTAAAGCACTCACACCTGAGGGAGCAGTTCTTTTGCTTTCCAGTTCTCCAGAAGCAAAGGAAATGTGCGGCACATCACCTGTCTTCTTCACCTCCAGACTTACTCACTTAGCTGACATTTTCCAAGGTGCATAGACACCTTGGGGACACATTACACAGTCCCCAGCAGATGAGACCATCAGAGGCTGTCAAAGGTCATGAAGGGCATAGGAGGCTTGCAGAAAACTTAAGACTGTGTGTCCCCAATGCACATTCACAATGGTGGGCTCTTGTGAGTTAGTGGGCACTGAGCTCTGGAAAAAGAAGGTAAGGAAAGAAACCTGTGAATATAAAATATGTCTGGGGTAAAAGAGCCACTCCTGTGGCATTCCTTCCAGAAAACTTGAAGATTGGAAAGTCCCTAATGTCTGCAGATAGCAGAGAGCATTAAGAATTTCACAACATACTTTTCTTGCCTTTGTTTTGAACAGCCAGTTTAACACTTGAAAATACACTAAGGGATTTTTAATGTCCTGAAAGGGTGCAACCAGATGAACAACGAGGAAATCAAATCCAGTCCACCTGTTAAATTCTGTCACAAAAAATGTAAATATAGTAAATATGGAGAGAGAGGCAAAAGAAACTGTGTACATCAGAGCCATGTTAAAATGATCCCTAAAATGGGCCACATAAACCTTAAATGCCCCTGAAGAAAAGCTGATATGCCAAAGCGAGCTTTGCATTCAGAATGTTCGTGATCTCTTTAAGACTTTGTTCAGCTGTCTCACATGAAGTTATCTAGTGAGCTAATCAACCAATATGATATCCAGATATTTATATTCCTTTAGGCCAAAACCTCATCTGCTGCAGAACTGTCTCTCCCCATTGACTCAAAGCAAGCTGGCATCAGAGCCTTGGTAACTCCAGATGTGCACTGCATGTTCAGTGAGAGCTTCTGTACAGCAGTAGTTCATCTCCTGTGCTCCATGTGCTGTATGTGTCAAGCTGTTTCTCAGAGAACACCAGTAGCATTGTGAAACAATGTGATTTACATGTGCTGTGCAAGGCAGTGCTTTGTAGCTGTAGACTGGGAGTCACTGAATAGAGAACAAAAGCAGTGGTGCTGGGAACTGTCCTTGGGCAGAGTGGGAGTTCAGGAGTGGGTCTAGAGCCTCAATGACTGTCCCAGCGCCCTGCCCCACTGCAGCAAGGGCTAATGTGGGAGTCTAAGGGCTCTAAAGCCATGGGGTATATGCAGCAAGTGTATGCGCATGGTTCAGGTGTACGATTTCTGCAGAGGACAAGGTTTCTCCTTAATAACATTAACTGATGATTCCCCAATGGTGTCACGACATCAACACAGCATCACAAGGCATTTCCTGGGACCAGTGTTACCAAAGTGACACATTCAGGCTGAGAAAGAAAAGTTGCTACTGTGCTGTGCTGCTGTCCGAGTTTCCCTAACTCCCTCGGGCAGGGAGGAGGTCGCACCGGCTGAGCTGAAGGCACGGCAGCCGACAGCCGGGGGGGCACTCCCACTGAAAACTATAATGGAAAATATTGTGTTGGTTTTGTACGTGTTTGTGTTTGGTGTTGCATTTGGCCTGGTTTTTGGTAGCAGGGGGGCCACAGAGGTGACTTCTGTGAGAAGCTGCTGGAAGCTTCCACCATGTCTGGCAGACCAGTCCCTGATGACTCTGAAGGTGGACATGCTGCTGGCCAAGGCTGGGCCAAACAGAGATGATGGTAATGGCTCTGTGATAACAGATTTAAGAAGAAAATCAAAGCAATGGAGGACACAGTTTTGGTTTTTTTTTTTCTAGTCAGAGAAGAGGAGGAGCTTCCTCTGAGAATATGTGAAGGAAACAACATGGAGACACCAAGGTCAGTGGGGAAGGAGGGGGAGGAGGTGCTCCAGGTGCCAGAGCCCAAATTCCTCTGCAGGCTGTGGTGAGGCCATGGTGAAACATGGTGAAGGCCATGGTGAGGCAGCTGCACCCCTGCAGCCCACAGGGATCCACAGGGGATGCAGAGATCCACCCACAGCCCATGGAGATCCATGGGGGAAGCAGAGATCTGCCCACTGCCCCTGGGGATCCATGGGGGATGCAGAGGTCCAGCCACAGGCCATGGAGGAGGTGCCCATGCCAGAGCAGGTGGCTGCCTGGAGGAGGCTGTGATCCTTGGGAGAACCAGTGGAAGGAGAGGGCCCTGCTTCCAGGCTGGAGCAGCCTGGCCTTGGAGGATTGCATCCCGTGGGAAGAGACCCACATTGCAGCAGTTTTGGGAGGACGTCTGCTTGTGAGATTGGGCCCATATCGGAGAGGTTTGTGGAGATCTGTCTCCTGCAGGAGGGACCCCAAGGCCTCACCGGGGAAGGGCTCCTCTCCTGGAGCAGCGGAAGAAAATCTTGGGTGACAAGCTGACCACAGTGACAAACTGCCCTTTCTCCCTGCATTGTCAGTGGGAAGGAGTGAGGGGCTGGGGAAAGGAAAGGTGGTTTTTAGGGATTATTTTACTTCTCATTATCTTCCTCTGATTTTGTTTGTAATAAATTCACTTTGTACCTCTAGGCTGATCCTGTTTTGCCCTTGGAGTATTTTCTCCCAGTCCTAACTCAGTTAATGAAGCCTTCATTAAACTTTTCTCTTTCCTCTGCCCAGCTGAGGCAGGGGAGAGTGAATGAGCGATTTTCATTGGTGTCTGGAATTTGGCCAGCATTAAATCATGACAAATATTCACATCCTGTTTATTTGTTTTGATCATTAGTATGCTCACAGGTTGAATAGGGAGGTTATTTGGAGGCTGAATGATGCAAAAATAAATGCAGTGTAAAGTACTGGTTTGGAGACTGAAATCATGAAGTTCTAAACCCAGAATTTAGCCTGGGAGCAGACCTGAGGACTCAAGCCCTTCATTTCAAAACAGCAAACTCAGCTACTGTCTATTTTTTCCTAATTGCTAAATAAATTGGACTCTGAGTGGAGTAATTAATCTTACCTAAGCTTTGCATAAAGCATAGCTGGGGTTTTCCAAAGGCTGCTAATTTAAATCAGGCAGTGAAATAGGACAAAGCATCAGACTTGTGATTTTCTGGGAAAACAAGCAAACAAATGGTGGAGGCACACATGGATTACAACCATGTGTATTTCTGCTTAGTATCCCCAGCATTTGGCCCAGGGGCTTTATTCAGTCTGAGAGTCTGTAACTGGTGTTAATGAACACTACATTTACCTGCAGAAAGTTAGGTGTATATATATTTTTTTTAATACATGGATATGTGCCTTGTGGCACAAGAGGAAAGTGACTTTTGGATAGGGTTTGGCAAAAATACTTGGCACAACAAAGGAGTCCTACCCTACTCAGCTGTTCCAATGGTAACTTGGGATGTGGAAATGTCCTGGAAAGCAGTGAGTAGAGAAGAATTTGACTTTATTACTGGATTATGTTGCCGTGTTAGTTTCCTTTTATCACTTCTGCTTCCTTTTCGAGTGTACATCACTTTGTGTCTTGGGAAAAGGCACAAAGCATGTGAAGGAACCATAAAGCAGGCTGTCAACAACCACAGTGACACTCTGCCAGGATGGCTGTCAGCACTACAGGAACAGCAGATGTGGCACTTCCATCCAAATGGTCTTCTCCTTTCAGAGCAGCAGAGGTTTCTGTGGACAAGGTGGCTCTCACATGACACAAGATTTAGCGGGGCTGCTCAGGGCTCACTTCATGTGCAAGGTGACACAGGGGCAATCAGCAGCTCTTTTCCAAGAAGCTCCTTGGTTTTCACTTATCTGGGTTTTTTTCCCCTACTTTATAATTCTTTGACAGTGTCTATTTCCTGCTTTCTTCATCTTTGTTCATCCTTTTGTGACTGTGTAGGAAAATGGTATTTATTTTGCTCACTTCAGCTTAGCATGGAATTTTGTGAGAAGAACCTCCCGCCCTCAACAACAGTGTATGAAATATGTAAAAATAGCTCTAAGAAGCTGATGTTTTGACTGTTGCTTGTCACCCTCACTAGAGAAGCAAAAATAATAGCATTTGGGGCAGGGCAGGAAACAAGAACCAGCCCAGGGACTGTGCATGAGTCTTGATGCCACAGTATATGACATGAGTGACCGCAAGAAAACCATTTCAGTCTTTAAACATTCAACTTTTTGTTTCATTATTAACTATTCCTTTGGGGTTTTTTGATGTATTTTTAGGTGTTTTTTTTTGGTTTTTTTTGGGTTTTTTTGTTTTTTTTTTTTTTTTTTAAAGGAACTTCTGTTAGAACAAATGTCTGTTAGCACAAACCCTTCTCTTCAGCAGAAGGCCTCTGCAAGGCAAATGTTATAAACCTCAGGATTATTGTTTAATCTGTACTGCTGTTCCTGGGCTGTGTTACATATACAAAAATGTTGGGGTTTGGGATTCTTTCTCTTGCTTCTTTCTCTCAGGGATCTTCCCCCCATATGTATTGCTAGGAGGTAATAATGACTGGGTACTTAAGAGAGATAAAAGCAGTTGCCAGGCTCAGAGGAAGAGGGCACTGGCTGCACTCCTCTTGTCTGAGGATTTCTCTTGGAGGGGCAGAGATGCCAAAGAATTTGGCTGGGGAAAACGGGGGGCAGCTGCTAGGGGGCATTCCTTCTTGGTCTCAGCATTCAGAGGGAAAGGAGGCTGCAGTTGCTGGAGGAAGAGCTCACCACCACTGCAGGGATCTGTCTTCTGCTGCCTTCTACCATGAGTGGAGCCATAAGAATTACCATAAGAGCGGCTGATGCACTGGGATCTTATTAACACCCTGCCTCACTAAACAAAGGAGCCGTCACCATCTCCCCAGGTGCCTCAGGGGACATCCCGGGATCTCTGAGCCGCTCCAAGGGAGCCTCTGCTGGCCCTGTCTGGGAGCCACTGCCCAGCCCCACCGTTTCTCTGCCACTGCTCCGAGGTGCCTTTGCTGCACTGCAAGCACTCACCTCCCGCCCTGCCAGGACCTTTCTGATACATCTCATCTACCACTCCGGAACTTCGCTCATCCCTGCCTTCCCAGCTTGCTCCTCCAAGGTTCCAGCTTTTGCTATCCTGAAGGGGCACCAGGATGGGCTCCCCCGTGATTCCTAAAGGAAGCCTTTTCTCCCTCCGCTCCTGCCGGCTGCGCCACCCTCACCGCAGGCAGAGGCACAGCCACACTCGCGCCGCAGCGCCCCCTGCAGGCACGGGGGAATCACTGCGTCGGCCGTGCCCGGCCGGGAGCCAGCAGCGCCCCCGCTGGCCGTGAGCAGAACTGCACCGAGGGGAAGAGAAGGCCGGACAGCATTTGTGGCTCTGCTGTCAGTGCCTGGCTGCTGTTTGTTCGCCTCGCTACTGCTAAAGAACGGGTTTTCCTTTTCTCATATCTTTGCCTAAATGCCCCTTAATTTCAGAATTATAATAATTTGGAGGGAAGGGCGCCATATTTTCCATTCCAACGGAGGCTCCTATCGTTCTTGGCAGACACCTGTCTTTCAAACCAAGACAACAAATAATTTGTGAAAAAAGTGGTCTTGGCCTGATGGCAGATAAGTTTTTTAATGTAGAATTTATACCTTCTGTATGAAACTATTAAATGTCTCTTAGCTGCATCAGATAGAGATCTAGTGGTCCTATTTTAAATTCCTTATTTTTTATCTGACCCAGATCTGAAGTCTGCATTTGGCCTCTTCCTCAAGGTTTATTCAGGTTTATAAAGACCCCATATTCAAAAGCCTTTGAATTTAGAAACATCCATAAGGAGCTTAATGTGTCCTATATCTCATTCAGGCTTGTCACTCCTTTGGATTTTCAGTCTTTGTTGAGTTTGGATTTTACTCAGAGACACACTTGGTTCCTCTTCTCTTTTAGTGGGTACTATGAGCTGTGGAATTTTTTGGAAATGAACCAGCTTTTTAATTGAAGTGTCAGTAGGAGATAGATCCTTCCAAAAACCTGCCAATTTCTTTGGTGGTCTAAGTTGGAAAAAATGGATGCTGCATTAATTGAAAAAATTAAGTGTTATCAATTCCAGCTACAGTCTCAAATTTAAGCTCAATTTTCAGCACTTTGCCATTGCTGTTCTCTGTTAACAAAGTGATTATCATCACTGCAGCATCTTCTTTATTCTGTTTTGTATTCAGTGATCATTACTTTCTGTTCATTTGCTGCGGACAGAGTCCTGCTCCTTCATGTCTCCTCTCTGGAATATTGTGGTGGATTTGACATTGCTATTTGTCATTGACAATTTGGTATTTCACCATGACAGAGAGAATGGTTCCAAGATTTTCTTGAATTCTAACTCAACAGAATAATGCTTAATGGTGGTTTCATTTGAGGCTACCCAGAGCACGAAAACACAATCTTGGTGTTAGGATGAGTCATAAAAAGATGGTGTCACCTAATTTCTGGTATAAAAAAGGTCTCATGGTACTTCTGATATGGTGTCAAAAGTACAGGGCTTCATCATCTTCCTCCTCCTCTTATTTTTGAAGACTGAGAGTAGCATTGTAGAAGGGACAGGAGATGAAAGGCATGCCCATGTTCCCCAAACTAGGTGGAAATCAATCAAATCCATGCCAGAAGATGTCCATCCATGTTTTGGGGTGGAGTCTGCGTCCCCCCAGGCACTCCAGGGCTGACTGCTGACCATGTGGCTGGCAGAGTGGTGGAACAGGCTCCTGTTCAGGGCTCTGTGGAATATGGCTTATTTATGATCAAAAGGAGACATTTGCTGGTTTGTCTGAGAGGGAGAGCTTAGGGGCATGGATGTAAGAGCCAAGGGCTCAGCAGCCCCCTTCTGGTGTGCTGCACAGACTGATGTACTGCTTTGGGGCAGGAATGACAAAGCCCCCACAGTGTGAAAGGAACCTCTTTACCATTTGGTAGTGGTGAGGAGGAAAATGCTCCCTTCTCTCTGCTGGTGGTCACAGTTGTCAGGCAGTTACACCCCCGTGTTTCTTGTCTTTAAAAGTGCAGCCACACGTTCTTGTATAAAAATCCCTCTTGTTCAGTCATAGGATTGATGAGTAGGATTTGAGAAACACTGAAGTGGGGAACCTTCCTATGGATGTCCATCAGGATGATGTGCTTGAAGACCCGCTGAATAAGGGGTCAGGGTCCCACCTGAGTCAGGTAAGATTATCCATGCTCTCCTTTTTGTCCTATTAGCTGTAATAAAAAGCACTTTAGGTGATAATGTATGAAGTTTGAATGCCTTGCTTACCGGAATCACAACGAATTAGCACCTCCTGGCACAAAACTGTGGTGGTGCTTTCCCCAGAATATTTAGAAATGCTGTGGACAAATTAGAGGCAAGAGGAGAATGTGGCATGGCTAGAGCTGTGTAAAAATGGGTATCACTCAATTCCTGAATTGAAAGTTCCTGAGGAATAAAATGCATGCTAAGTCCCAGCCTTTTCTAAGGGACCTAGTTATAAATTGTTTCTATTTGTTAGAGATCAAAATTGCCAGGGAATTGCCCTTTTGAAATCAGACCCCGTTAATTGTGATCTTAAAAAAACCTCAGGGGCTATGGCACAGTGCCACAAAAGTAGCTCAGAAGCACTGTTCAGCCCAAAGTCACATCTCTCAGCATTGGGGATGTCATGGTTTAACCCCAGCTGGCAATAAAGCCCCATGCAGACACTCACTGCCTGCCCCCTTCCAGAGGGATGGGGGGGAAGAATCAGAAAGAAAATTAAAAAAAACCACCTTAGTGGGTTGACATTAAGAGCAGTTTAATAATGGAGGCAAACTTAAATATAATAACAACAATAACAACAAGAATAGATAACTAAATCCTAAGAAATACAGCTACTCACCACTTGCTGACCAAAGCCCATCCAGTCCTCGAGCAGTGGTCAGCCCCTCTCATCCAACTTCCCCCAGTCTGTCTACAGGGCATGATGCTCTGTGGGATGGAATATCCCTCTGGCCAGTTCTGGTCAGCTGTCCTGGCCGTGCTCCCTCACTTGTGCTGCTCCTCACTGGCTGAGCAGGAGACACTGAGAAGTCCTTGACTTAGGGCAAGCAGTGCTCAGCAAAAACAAAAACATCAGTGCATTAACACTGTTCTCATCCCAAACCCAAAACACAGCCGTGTATCAGGTGCCAAGATGAAAATGAGCTCTATCCCAGCCAAAACCAGGACAATGGATGAATCAACAAGAATACAAGAAGAAATTCAGCTGTTCAGAGGTCATTTGTATCTCCTGACTACTGATCCTGAAGTGAATAAGTTTCTCTTCCTCTCCTCTCCTCTCCTATCCTCTCCTCTCCTCGGAAAAAGTCATCCCATGAAATATAATGCCCAAAGGCCAGGATAGTGGATCTAATGCTGTTTGTGAACCAGAGCATAACTGAACTGATGTGAGAGACCCTTTGGGGGTGTTTCTGTCCACATGACTGCAGAGGGAGGCAAGGGAGATTACCCCTTCCAGACGGGGAGTTAGCTCCCAGGCCATGGGATGCAGCAGGACGGCCTGATGGAGGACAGCCTGCTCTTTCCCACTATTCTGAGCAAACTTGTATTTAAGTGAGCTTGGAATTTTAAGACCAAAATTCTCCTAGAAGAAATATTTAATCTGAGCCTAGCTGGCCTTTAAAAATTAAATTATTTATTAACTGATTTGTTGTCATTAGTCATCAGGATATGCACTTGTAAAGACACTAGATAAAAAAATTATGGTTTCCCAGTACCGTAATTTACTGTACCCCAATTTAGATAATTTTGCTGCAGGGACTTCACTTGGAAGAGAAAAGAATGACTGACTCATATATTTGATATATGAGTATATTTGATATATGAGGATATTTGAGTATTATTCCAAAGCTTTTTTCTCACTTCTCATGCAAATGCAATCTGAAATCGTGTCAGATTCTTTTCTATCCAATAGCTGATCTATTACTTTACCAATGGAGATTTTTTACCATTTTACTATTTTCTTTTGCTGCTTGTGGAGCCAGCTGCATCTCCCAGATCTGTAGCCCCTGTTGCACCTGAGACAGACTTTAAAGAAAGATAAAGATGATCAAAAGTCACCTGCTCCCTAGTACTCAGGCACATTACGCAATGCTCTTTCTGCCAGGGCAAATGGATTTTTCTGAGCTTTCTGCATTGATTTCTTGAGCAAAGGAACATTTTTTTGTTTCTGTTTTTGTTCTGTTTGGCTAATTAAGAGGTCATTCACTACAGCACACAGAAAACTAGCACATGTGTAAATTTACTTCAGCTTACTTAGTGAGAAAGATACCAACATGATGGTGGGAAAAGCTGCCTTTGGGATACAAGGAACCTGCTTGTGTCTCCTGCTAAGAAAGGGCAATTCCAAAACATGCTCTGAAAGTCAAAGAACCCGTGCTACCCAGAAGACTTCAAGTGTCTGTTGTCTTCAGGGTGTGCTTTTTTTTTACAGTAAGATACTGCATCTTCCAGCCCCTGTACACCTGACTAAAGAGATTTAAGTCAGGAAATTTAACACCAGGCAGATGGAAGTGTGCCAAGTCTCGCTGGAATGGAAGCACCTCCTCTGCTGTATTTGTATCAGCCATAGGAAAGTCTGCAGGTATGGCTGGCAAGGCAGCAGGAAATGACAAGAAAAGATTGAGAACCCTCAGCTCTACCAATAACAGGTCCTAAAACCAGATCCACTTCTTATTCTTTAGGTCTGTTCAGAACAAAGCCACCCTAAGATGATGTTGACCTGCTGGTTTTAAAAGAACATCTGGTGCTGGTGGGGTGCTCTAAGGCTTGAGCCTTGATGCTGAGAGGGAAGAGGTTGAAACAAATCCTGTAATTAAAATGGCAGGCAGTAGAAATTGCCAGTCATTAAAACTGGTGGTTTTTTGCTTTGTAAAGTTGAAGTATTGGAAACGATTAAAAATTAATCACACTAATTGGATGGCCTGGGATCACTCAGATATGATGAACCTCTCTAGAACTCACTCTGGCAGACAAAAGAGTCACTGTTAAGATGGGTGGGGTAGAGGGAGGTGGAAAGGGGCTCTTCTGTTTGAAGCATGATATCTGTCACGGTTTAATTTATATTATGGAGTGATGTATTTCAAACCACATTGAAGCTCTCACTGTCTGTCAATGACAGCCTCACATAGTGCCCATCCACAGGAAGAGGCAAGATCAGTCTTCAGAAAAATTGATGTGCATTAGAATTTAAAGAAAATTCATTTCTACTCTTTTCCAGTAAATATTAAGCAATGGATTTCAGGAGTGACTCAGATACGTGACCAAATTTACAAGCAGCAAAAAAACTCCAAACCCTTGAATTTTCTATAGGTTTTTGCAAGTTGTCAATGCTGGATCAAAGATTTCAATCTATTTCCTAAAGGTCCAATTTTATTTTTTATGTCATAATACCACTTAATTCCTGAGAGATCATTTCAGTGAATTGGATGGAACTGTACATAAATGACTGAAAAATTCCAAACCTCCACTATATATTAAATATTTATTTCCAGACCTGCTTTAGGATATCTCTCTCCTCCTCTGGATGGACCTGAGTTTTTGTCTAGCAAACCACCCTTGCTGAAACATTTACTTTGAGAAGTGTACTTTAGAATGGTGGATTTTATTTGGATTCCATTAACTGCAGGCTCAAGAAAATTTCAGGCACTTAGTCTCTAAGCAGCATCTTATCCTCTCTGGTCTGATGTGTACAATGATAAGAAAATGTGAAATCATATACATGTTCTGGATTTAGGAATGGTATTAAAATAGGTAGGTAACAAAAGTCTCTGATGGAAGAATTGTGATGCTTTGAAATTAATAGTTAGTCTCGAGATAGATATAAAAAACCCCATTATTACATCTTAAAGGAAGCTCAGTAATACAAAATTACTTGATGTTTTTTGTAATCTGGCATGTAATTTTGCCATGAGGCAAAAATTTCTCCCAAATGAATTTCAAAGTCTGCACAACAAGGAAGGGGAAGTTTAGAAAAATCTGCTACTCTGTGTCTTGATGATGCTACTCTTGTGTCTTGACCAGTATCTGGTCAAGGGCACAGAACAGAGGCTCAGATGGCCATGCTGTTACTTCTGCTGTTAGTATTAGAATTTAAAGGTTGCAGAAATTATGTTTTCAACAATCTCTGAGTTCTCATATATAAAGTTTGGGACTGGAATTAGAAGTCTTTTCTGTTGCCTTAGCTCTTTACTTAACGGGTAATTGTGGTTAACTTCACTGCTTTCTCACTTTGAAATGCAAGGATCATTCCAGTGGTGGCAATATTTAAGAGGCAGAGGTTTACTGGTTCAGGGTTTAGAAAGCAACTGAGCCTGACCAGTTTGCATTGGGAAGGCAGCAACAATAATGTGGAATTAGGTAATTGCATTGCAAGTCAGTGGCTGGTGGAGGAAAATAAGGGAGGTCTGAGCAACCCTTGGTCTGGTGTGAGTGCAGATGGGTGATGTTTGACTTCCATTACCCACAGGACACAAGAGATGAGCTGGGAAGTAGTGACTTAAGTGAAACAAAGTCAAATTTTGCAATGCCTAGGAGAGACCAACATTTAAATGAAGCTTTTGGATTGGAATATCACAGTTTTTAATCTGGAATATCACAGAGGGAGGTATCAATTGTTGGATGATATCCTGAATCAGACCAACACTGATCAACACAGGAATCTGTCAGTAAACTCTTAGCTTGGCAATTCCTGGATCGTACCAGGAGCAAGCACTGAAATTGGTTTAACGTTTATTTTCTAATAGTTTGGAACCACAGCAGGTGGTGAAGGGTCTGGAGGGGAAGCCACTTGAGGAGCAGCTGAGGTCACTTGATCTCTTCAGCCTGGAGGAGACTGAGGGTAGACATCATTGTGGTTACAACTTCTGTGAGAGGAAGGCTCTGATCTCGTCTCTGTTGTGTCCAGTGACAGCACCCCAGGGAATAGCCTGAAGTTGTGTCAGGAGGAGTTTTTAGGGGATATCAGGAGTAGGTTTTTCACTCAGAGGGTGGTTGGGCACTGGAACAGGTTCCCCAGGGCAGTGGTCACAACACAAGCCTGACAGGGTTCAAGGAGCATTTGGACAATGCTTTCAGGCACAGGGTGGGACTGCTGGGACTGACGTGCAGAGCCAGGATCTGGGACTTTGATAATCCCTGTGGGTCCTTTCCAACTCAGGATATTCTATGATTGTATGATTCTAAATGTTTCAGGTACTTTTCTCTCTGAAATTATTTTGCCTGGGATAATAACACAGTATTCTGTCCTTGAGATTGAGTTCAGTTCCCACAATATGCAGAAGTAACTGCTTTTTGTTTTGAGAGACTGTGGAAGGAAATTTGCAGAAGCTGTTTTCTTTAAGTTCTTCATGGCCCTTCAAAGCTTTTTCTATTGAAATAGCCCTTGAAAGAAATTTCTTAAGGAAACGATGAGTGGCCTCTGCAATGAGCCTAAATGAGTTGTGAAGCAATGACAGGATACTTGTAGAGGAAACATTGTTCAACCCCTCGTAGCATGACAAGTTGCTGAGATTCTCTGATGTAAATGCCAATGATTTGACAACATAATTCTTGAACAATTATTGGAGAAGACAGCAACTACGTGGATTAGAAGTCAAGGCTGAAAATGTGGCACAAGGACATGCTGATCTAGAAGAATATGGCTCAACTGTATTGTCCAAACAAAAGATAATCTTTCTCCACATCCCCCAAGCCCCTGATTATTCTTTGTGAAAAGAGTATTCACATGGAGCTTTTAAAAATACCATAGAAATTAAATTACTCTTCTGCAAAAGAGCTATAGGAATGTGGCTGACAGGAGAGCTACAGCTGTCCCCAGGAAAAATCTGAGTAAACAGGAGCAAGTGACTGGGGGCAAGTTCTGTTCTGAATTTTACACTTGTCTGAGTTTGAGAGACAATTTAAAAGAGGACACTGGAATGAGTGTTGTCTCCTCTACAGGACTCCAATAATCCCTTTCCACCAATACGAAAGGAATACCAACAAACGAAAGTGAAAAACCCCAATGGTTTATTAAGAAACAGAATGCCCACAAGCCAAGGGAAAAAAAAAAAAGAAGGTAAACAACTGTTAGATATTAAGCTGTCCGACCTTACCCCATGCACAAACACTGGGACAAAAGACCCAAAAAGCCACAGAAATACCTGTTCACAACATGCGGTGCAGGATGGGGCCTTTCTCTCGAGGAAAGGAAAAAGCCAACCAGGGGCTACGGCAAAACAGATGTAAGCCCAGTGGAAGGAGCTAACAGCGGGCCTGTTAGCCAAAGGAGCAAGAAGAAGCTGGGAAGCAAGAAGAAGCTGAGAAGGAGCTCTCTCCAAGGCTGTAACCAAGGAGACCAAGAGAAGTGAGGAACTGAAGAAAGATAAGAAGAGAACTTTGCAGCTGGAAGTATTTTTAGAAAGTTAATTGAAGTCACTGTAACTTTTCACCAATGGTATTTTGTTGATTTATTGTGGCCAATAGTTAGGGTAGAAGAATTACAAACAATTAGGAAGTGTATAAAAGGTCAGGCATTTTCGATAACAAAGAGTTGCCATCTGAGACTGCTTGTAGTCTCCGCTTTGTGTCGTGACCGCCTCGACAGCGACAAGCCCAGTGGCTTGTCCAGCACTGATCTCCTCCCCACAGCAGGGCTCC
The DNA here is from genome assembly GCF_017590055.1 of Onychostruthus taczanowskii. NCBI lineage: Eukaryota > Metazoa > Chordata > Aves > Passeriformes > Passeridae > Onychostruthus > Onychostruthus taczanowskii. The sequence continues at coordinate 3,433,355 of NW_024499351.1, forward strand.
ACAGAAACATCTGGGCTGGAGGCTCAGTGTGTTTTCTGGGCCCAGCTGACAGGGCTTTGGACCAGCAAGGCGCCGCCTCGCTCCTGCTGGCGCCAAGTCCCCGTCTCTGACACAGCAGCTCACCTCAGGGCAGTCTAGGGCTCGCCACTGCAGCCCCTCTGCACCAAGGCAAGGAAAAGCTTGGGCCAAAAAAATAGATTTTCAGTCAAGCAAAAACACGTTGCCCAGAGACATGAAACAGCTGGAGGAGTGATGCTTCAAAATGCACTTCCTTGCTCCACACACACTGGTCCCTGGCCTCAAAGATACAATAGCCATTTTTTGGGCACAAGGCAGATGGCTGTGGAATACACTATCCAAGAATACATGGAATCATGGAATGCACTCACTTCAAGATGATACTTCATATTAATTTACTCACTATAAGAAAAATGGCTTTCCAAAATATGTTGTTGTGCTTTCACGTTTTGGACTGTGAGAAATTATATTCCCTTTCCAAAAATTTAAAAGGTTTATTAAAACCTTATAAAAAAATACAACAGAAGACTGAATAGAGAAAATATTATGGTGCTGGGAGCAAAGGATTTTTCCCACCATGTGCTCATCCACACAATGGATGTTGCACCTTTTAACCCTTTGGCCCCTCCTGAAGTTCTGTCCATTGACTCCTTCTTCGCTGTGCAGTGGTGGAGATCACTTCCAGACATCTTGATTGGAGGTCAGGTGTTGCCATAGTAATGAGCCGACCCTCCCAAATGCCCCAGCTTCCCCAGCCATCCTGTGAGAACAATGCAGAAGGGGGAAACAACCACAAATCTATAAAACTGCTCCTAGCAAATACATAATATTTGCCCTTTAATTGTGAGAGTCAACTATTTCATTACTCATTTATCGCAAGAACTTAATTCTTTGTTGGGCTTTCTTTTCCTTTGGGAAAAGAGTATTGAGAGTAAATTATTTATATTTAGGGGGCAGAAAAAAAAGCAAGCTGTGTATTTCAGTGTTTCATCTTGTGTTCTTTAGCAGGCAAAGAACTTAAGCTAAAACGTTTTCAGCAGCCATTCAGTCAATTAAAAAACCCAAAAGCAGAATGGCAGCTATTGTAATTGTCAGGAAAATCTACAAACATCAGAGGTGTATGTGTAAAAAGAAGACAGAGGAATCCTTTATTCGAATAAAGGGAGAGAGTCCACCAGGGCACATGCCCAGGGGCTTTTCTCTCTCAGGGTTTGGGAGAGTGCAGCCTCCTTTTATCCTAAACTCCTGAACTGCCTACCACATACTCCCCCTGAACCTACTGTTTTATCCCAAAGTTTAGCCTTGTGTGGGCTCCCTTGTCTGTTTCAGGAGCCAAGATGTCTGGGCTCTCTAAGAAACCTGCTGCCCAAAGTCAGCAGAGACATTAAGACCCAAATGTATTTGTAAAGGCATTAACACACATCTTTCCTCTCATTAGTTTCTGCCTTCTGGATTGCCAAAAAGCAAAATTATAGGTGACTGTAAAAGGCTTCATTGGAGCCAGGCAGTCAAAAAATCTGAATACATAGAAGAAATTAAGTCATCTGCTTTTGTTGGGAGCAGGTAGAGAGAAAGTTGTTTAACTAATCACTAATTATAATTATAGTGATAATTAAATTACCACCAATATTAAAGGATGATTTGTCAGCAGGTGTATTGCACAGGAGATCAGTGTGGACAATTGAAAATTTTGTGTACGATGGAAATGGGACAGACTACAAATCTGGAACCCCACTGAGGCAGATGACCCGCAACAGAAGTTTTCTTCAATTAAAACTTCTGGTGACTTTGAAATTTGTGTTATAAAAGATGCTTTGTTTCTACAGTGCCCATAGCTCTCTCACAGGGATAGTGTCTGATGGGACCAGATCTAATGACTGGATGGTCCAATACCAAGCTGCTGATTGTAGCTTTTAGTCATGTGGGTTTCTGCCAAGCTCCAAGCTGTCAGACAAAGTGGGGTACCTAACAACATTTGCCTCTTCTCCATGAGTTATTCCAAGATTTAGAAATGCCTAGAGAACGAAAGTATCTAGACCTGTTGCAGTGTGTTGTCATGATATGCCTCAGTTCCCCTGGTTTCTCTCTGAAGTTCCCTTCCCCAGGTGGTGTGTCAATCACCTCTCCTTTCCCCCATCCTGACCCCTGCTGGGCACTGTCTGTCAACCCAGAAATTCCAGGGGAGCATCGAGTGATTGGCAGGTTCAAAGGATGCTCTCCACCCCCTGGGGGCCATTGGCCCATCCAGGTGTCCTTCTGACCTGAGACCTCCTCCCCCCATACCTGGCAGGTGGTCCTTGGTTCCCCCCTCCCCCTTGGGTTAAAAGGGAAGCACACCATGTGCTGGTGGGGTTGTTACTGCATTCAGAGGCCATTTGGCCTAGAATAAAATCTCTGGATTAAACCCTCCATCAGGACCACCTCCTTCTTCACCATTGCCTTAAAAGGTTTCTTCAGCACAGGGAGGCTTGAGGAGTGACCCTCTTTTACCAACAAGCCCCAGCCCATAATACTGGACCTCAGACTGGAGCTTGGGACATACTTGGACTTGTCCCCACATGCTCAGCTGTGACCACAGGTAGCTATATAGTGTCTCTGGGGGGAAAAGGCCTCAGGTGCCTCTATTTGGTTCAGCAGCAGGGGCCAGACAAGCCAAGGCATGTCCTGTTCTGTAATATTGGTAAAAAACCCAATACGGGCCTGCCACTCCACTTGCAGTGGAGCCCTATCCAGCTGGTTTGTGGGTGTGTGTTAAAACAGCTGGATCCCATTTGTCTTGGCACACTCAGTGCTTTTACTGTTGCTGGCAGGAATGGTGAACACTTCCCTGGCAGGGAACAGCAGTGTTCTGTCCTCAGGTGCTGCTGCTATTCCTTGAGCAAAATTAACAGAGCAGAGGCATAGGGAGAACGAGCCTCTAGAGCTGTATTTGCAGAATTAATTTGCAAGATTAGTCAGGAAATTTATAGGATTGTTCCAACACTTTGAAGAAAGATTAAGAAAATCCTTGTAATGTTAAAGCAAGTTACAAAATTTTCCAAGGGCAAAGGGATTCTTATAGTGCCTATTTGTGCACTCTGTAAAATTAAGATAATACTAAAAGATAATGATACTTAACCCCTCATCATTATTTTAGTCTTTTAAAATACTTCACTTCTCTCTAACCTATATAACCTCCAGAACTGCAGATTCTGAGATTAATAGGCTTTGACTCTGAATAAGCAGCAGTGATTAGGATGTTGTAGGAGGGCCTGGCTGATTGAAATAGTTGGTGTAGAGATAGGGGAAAAAAGGGGAGCATTAACTGTGCTGAAGATATGACCTCCCTTTGCCTATTTCACAAAGAAATTCTTAGTTACTAAAAGAGGTTAGGGTATGCATAAATGCCAGCTCAGAAAGCTTCATGAAGGTCAAAGCAAAGGAGGTGTCTTGGGTTACAATGTAAGGCGTAACCAAAAGTACATATTCTACTGCCATCTACATGAGCTGTGGACAGTATTCTTCACCTTCTGTATGACTCAGCCCTGATAACTCCCTCTGGGCAAGCAGCAGCCAACTTGGGGGGACCATCTCTGCTAATGGGCCATCAAGGCCTCCCAGAATTTCTCATAAAATTGTACCATCCCCTTGTGAGATGCCCTGCCCTGGGAGAGGAACCAAACTTTCCTACCTGTATATACTGGGGCTTGGGACACCACAATACCACCACAGGATTCCAGAGGAGAAGAGCTCTCAATAACCATCACTGGATTTCCAGAGAAGGACCAGACCTTTCTACAGGATCACCGCTTCAACAGGACCACATCCATCACTCCAACAGGATTGCTGCCACCACCCTGACCAACAGGGTGTCGGGTCATATTCTGATTTTGTTGGTATAAGCCAGTGTTTCTGTGCTATTGCCTTTATTGTAATTTTCCTATTAAATTGTAGTTCTGACTTGGCATCTCTCACAATATGTTTGTGCAGAGTTAATTCCTCCTGCTGGCTTGCCATCAAACCAGTTCACGGGGATAAGCAGAAAATAAGATTCGTGCTCTTTGATAACATGATTATTTCCATGAAGTGCTTTCCACACTGCTTAGACATCTGGCTGGCCTGTGATGACCATGTGTCCTGATTGTGACTGTGGTGTTCCTACTGGCATCTGGCTGTGCAGCTGTGTCCTTTCCTCCTGGCTGAAAAGCTTGCTGCTCTCATCCCTGCCTCAGCTTCATCAGTAAACTTGTGCTGCAGTTCACTTCAGGCTACACTTGGATCCTTTTAAAGGTAAATCTTGACAGAGAAAATGGCCGTTCCTAACACACTGTCAGACAGCAACAGCTCTGTCACGTTGACTGACTTGATGCTGAGTAGCTCCAGATGGCTGGTCCAAGTGTCTTTACCTCCTTTACCTTTAGACATCGCTCCTTTTCTGGCCTGGGACTAGAATTTGAGGAGATACTCCCTTCATTTTTTAGAGAAATGCCACTGGAAGGGAAAGCTCCAGGCACCTCTTTTGAGTTGGGCATTTACTCCCATAACACAGCCTACTTAGTCACTCAGCAGACTTGTGGGTGGAAGCACCACCAATTTTTTGAGATTCAGTCTGTACAGGAACAGACATTGCCACAGTACCTGGACAGATCTGACGGCCTTGGTCGCCTCTGTGTTTTTGCATTAAATGATGGATATTTTTTGTTGCAGTTGACCTTTCACCAAAGTATGAGCAGGTTAAGACTGTGCCATGAACACACAACTGGCAGAGAAAGTGTGCAGGGGAAATTTTGCATTGAGAAATTGTGGAAAAATTGCCCCAGGGAATCTTTTGAAACCAATGCCAACCTTCTCTAGTTTGAAAACAGCAGGACTTCTTGTCAGAGAAGTGTCAGGAAGTAGCCAGAAAAGCTGCTACAAAATGGAAGCCAGGTACGTGGGTTATGTATTTCCATATAGTTTCAGTTCTTTCACGTGGGCTGTAATGTGTTGGAGTCTGGCTGAAAGTGCAGTTCCAAATCATGTCCATTTAGTGTCTTCTGTCAGAAGGGAAAGAAGTAGGGGCAGAACCTCCTTGGGAAGAGAAGCCTTTCTGGAGCTCCCAGCTGTGCTGAGGCCATGTGTTCTCCCACATGCTTTCCCAGGGTCAGCACTTGCTCTCCCTCATCTTTCCTGGGGGTTTGTGTTCACAAGGTCCCTGTGAGGAAATTCTGGGCCATTTTGGCTGTGGGAAATGAAACATTATATGGAATGTTTGAATGTGCTATTGTTTTTCACCATGAATCTAAGAAACTTAACCTTCATCCTTGTGTGGTGCCTATGCCTGTCTTCATAAAAAAACATCAATCATCTTCCTTAACAAAAATGTGTAATTTACTGCCAGGTAATCACCCCTCTTGTTATATACTGAGGGTGACACTGCTTTAATCTGTGAAAATGCCTCTTTGGAAAGCACATGCCAATGGATGAACTCATTGAACTTCTGATTCTCTGAAACCTCTTTTATAACCTATTTTAAATCTGGTTTAGTGGATTGTTTGTGAAAGGCACATTTCAATTTCCAAGGGCATGGTGCTGTGAATTCATTGCCTCTCTGTTTGTTCTGCATCCACATGAGTGCTCTCAGGGAATGTTCACGTAATCAGTACAGCCATTTCATGCAGGATGGATCTTGGAGGATCTTGTGAGTTTCATTACATGTAAAATAAACTACTCAGCCTCTGACTTTGGCTTTCCATTCAGTAATGCACTGTGTATATTAAACATGCCACTGCTTTGAGTTTAGTCAAGCACCAGTAATACCTCTGGTAACATTAAAGTGGGATAATTAGTCTAAAATTTAGTTTTACTCCTGCTGTAAAAAAAGGCCGTGCCTCATCTCTCTGATAGTCTGATCTCTGTATTTGTTACCTCTCAACTGTTTGCAAAAGTGTATGTCAAGTTTTTTTCGAAACTTAATCAGAGGAAACACTTTTCTTTCTGTTTCCTTTTAGAGATGCATCTGTTTAGTGTCTTAGAGAAGCTGCCCTCACAGATTACTAGATAGTTAATCAAAGCTGAGGCTAACACTTCAAATCCAGCTGGTTTTGGCAGCAAATGCTAGTGGGTTATTAAATGCACTTAGCCTGGGTTTCATATGCCTGAAAGCAGTCCTCTTTGATTGTGGAGGAAACAGTTTTCAAGTTTGCATTTACCTTGTGTTTATCATTGCTCTTGCTCAGACATTTGCGCTTTCAGAGATTTGCAGTGCCCAGCTGTTTGCAGCATGCAAGGTGGAGAAAGAGGGAGAAATCTTCAAGTGGTGTAAAACTGCTGTTGATTCCTTCAGTTTGCAAAGCTAAACAGTAATCTGTCCACTCTTACCAAAACATGGATTTTAATACTGCTGGTTTTTTTTGTAGGGAATTCCTGGAAATATGAACAGTGGAATAGGGCTCTGGTTTTCCCTTGTGGTTCAGGATTTTTCACACTAAAATGTAGTATATTTTAATTAGAGATGTGTCACTTAGTGCAACAAAGTTTATTAAATGGAATAAAACTTCAGTTTTTTAGCAAGGAGAATATGGGCTGGGCTTCATCATGCAATAATTTCTAGCCTTTGGGAGTGGTGTGGCTTAGCCTGGTCACCTTTTGCCTAGGCTTTTGGAGGTGCTAGGTTAACACTGTTGCTGTGCAGAAATATTTTCCATCATCTGCTGGGGGAAAAATCCCAGTAGTGGGACAATCTGCCTTGGTTTCCCATGTTTATACAGCTTTGTTTTGCTGTCTTGCTAAACTTTCTTACTGATTTTGTTCCTGAACGTCTCAATGCATAGCCTGGAAGCTAGACATAACACTACAAAGAAAAGCCTTTCTGGCTTTTCTGCATCTGTGACAGAAAATGTGATGTTCAGCTGGTGTGTGAATTTAATGGCTATGAGTAGATTAACCTTGATCCAAAAGAGGTGATGATCGTCTTGATTTATAACAAGCAGTTATGTTACCAAAGAGAGATAATTTGCTTTGAACATTCTCCTTTATAGATGTACTGTATCACTTTAGCTGCTGCACACAGACAAGTTATCAGGATTTTTCTGTGTAAACATCAAGTAACCTCCAAAACAGATAGCTGGCTCTATTTAAGTCTCTATTTATCTCACATGGGAATATCTGATACAGGTGTTTGATAACTGCTGTTTATCTTCCTCAATAAAAGGAAGCTGCATAGAGAATATATACAACTTCAGCAAGAAGTTGTATAGAGAATATATACAACTTCAGCAAGAAATTGTATATATTCAGGGCAATTATGTTGTGTTAGCACTATTCTGACCTGGCTCTGAAGGAATCTTATTTGGAAATTCTAACTCTTTGATTACCCAAAATACTGTTGCTACACAAGCAGTATAGAGGGATTATATTTGTTAGTAATAAATACTATACTATAAATACTATATAAAGTATAATACTATAAAAATAAATACTATAATAAAGAGAGCATTGAAAGCAGACATAAGCACTAGAGAGCAGATCTGTTAACACTGAGCTTTGCAAGTGTCAGAAGGCACCTGACTGTGCTAGTGCTGCATGGCAGCTGAGATGCTCAGTGACCTCTAGTTTTAAGTGGATTTACGATTTTAGAGGCTAAAATAATTTCACTGGACTAAATGGGTTATGCTTTCAAACAAAATGTTATTGCCTGTCTTGCCATATCTTTACAATTGGGAACTGCTAATGGCTTCCATGTCCTCATGCCCTTTTCTTTAATTCTGCATGTTGAGAGGAATAGCAATAATGGGAGAGTATCTTGGGCTCCTGGGACAAGAGATGAGAAACTGTTATTAATCTCTCTTAATAGCTGTGTTTTCAAAGCTGTCATTTGTTGAAGTTCAGTGAAGGGCCAATTGCTTTAAAATGGTAGGAAACAATTAGAAATACAATCTTTATTAAAATAAATAACTGGTGATAGATTATTTTAGTGTTCTGTTCTTACACCCTGAATTTATAATACAGATTTTATAGACTTGCTCAAATTGAAAGAACAAAGTAGCATGTTTGGAGTTTAGGTTTTTGTGTTGTTCCATGTTACCTGAAAATAAAATCAAAGATCTGTATTTCAGACAAGCTCTAATTGAAATTTCCATCCCTTCCACATAGCAGATTCCTTGGCAAGAGGAGTTTGAAGTTGCTGATTAGGTTTGAAACTTGGCTTTCCACCACCAAATAGATACAGTAGGGCTGAAATTCTGTGCCAGGTTACTCCTACAGGATGTAGGGAGGAGCAGGAATGGAATAGCTGGAAAGTTGGATTGTGATTTTGCCCCCAAATTTTAAGGATCGGCATGTGAAAGGCTTGTATTTGTGAGTCTGTTGATGAAAGGTCATTAAGGAGAAGTGCATCCCTCAGTTTCCTGCATGACCACAGGAGAGTCCCAGTAACTCCAGGTTCTAACTCCTAAATTCTCTCATCCAGAGTCTCTCAGAGGCCATCTGGCAGGAAGACAAAGGATTTCTTGTACACCAGCTTCATCTCAACACCGGACTGGAAACACAGCTGAGCTACTTTTTAACTGGCTCTGAAATGAGGTCTTTGTACTGAAGTTGTTCTTATCTGTACTCCAACACAGCTTCCTAAGGCTGGCTGGCCAGTAGTTGTATTTCAATAGCTTAATGTTCATGATCTTACTGGTTATTAGTTGTAAATCTATATATCCCCAAGTTTTTTGCTCTTCTCCTTCTGCCTCACAGTTGGCACTGTATCCACCAAAGTAGTCTTAGGTGGAGATGCAGCACTGCATCTCTGCACTGCTGCAGAGATGCAGTGCAGAAAACCGAATTAACTTCACCGCTTCTCCTTCTGCAGCCTTGTGGCTGAACACCTCCCTAGCAGGGTTGAATTCAGCACAGAAAAGTGACAGCTCAGAGTGATGCCTAATGATTTTTGTCTTTTTTTTTCTTTTATATATTCTCTGCATTCTTCACACATATATTTGTAGCTTTGTAGTCCATTATTGCATTCATAGCTAGTTTTCCTAGTACTTTTCTCTACCCTGATAGGCAGAAAGGCAAAATATTCCAAAGCCCCTACCCTGTCTTGGTTCTTCTTAGGAACCAAGGCCAAGAAACAGTTCCTTGACACACATTTTCATCAAGAATGTTTAGGCCTATCTGAGGGGGAAGGATTTAGAAGGGACTTGGACTGGCGGGGGAAATTACATCACCACTTGTGCTCCTAATTGGTGATTTTTGTCAAATATGATAATTTGCTAAACCTATAAAGCTGTACTCACCCCTGTGGGGGTGGGCTTTTGTGGACATTTTTCATATCTACCCCTAGAGGCCTCCAATAAAGATCAACCTTTATATTACCTCTTATACTAATATTATCTTGCAAGTGTATGTTTCTTCATTTGTAGGTTCTTAAGGCTTCATGGATATTGTGCTTGTTGGGCACCAGCACTCAAAGCAGGCCTGAGTTTTCTGAGCCTTCTTGTTTTCTTTGGGAAACAGATTTATCTGTGATATAAAAGAGAATACTGGAGCTTAGCAAGATCTTTAGACACAAAGGGCACAAGTCTTCCTTATTCTGCACTTATTTAAGGAAGATTTGTGGTTTACTGGTGATGCAGGTGAGTTGCAGAACATCACTTTTCAATAGCACTTGTCCTGCCAGTGACTCTGTCATTCATCAAAATAGCAGGAAAGAAGTTCTCTGTCTATGGTAATGCTTAAGCTACAAGCTAGAGGGGTAATAAAATTGCAGGCAGGCTGCACGTTAGAAGGGTTATTTATATGAAGAGCTTTGATAGTCCTTTAGAATCTGCTTTTCTTCTGATGTGGAAAATTGCAAAGGATGTGCAGATGGGACCTTTTCGCAGCTGGATGTAGGCACAGCACACTCTGTTAGCATTTCTGGCATCTGTGCAGCCTGCACGATAGCTCCTGTGTCCAGCAGGGCACTGCTGCAGCTCTGACTGGCTGACATGCCCTGCAGGAGGAATGGGGGGAATCCCTGCATCCTGCCTAGGAATCACATGGGTACCTGGGAGGTGGCATCAGCACAGGCTCTCTGAGCCTCTTCTAAGCCATTTCCACTTGGCTGAGCAGAGCAATGAACATCTCATGCTTCAAGGCACCAGTTTTGTGATAAAAATAATGCAAATAAGTTGAAATTTGTTCTCTTGCCTACTGTGTATTTGTCTGCTCGCAAGAAAATCACCATTCATTTGCTCTTCTCTTTTATAATAAAGATGTTCTTTGAAGCCCACTGATCTGGATTGCTTGTGCATTAGGCATGGAAAGACCTGCAAATTATTACCTGGCTTTGAAACTGAAGAGGTAATAAATTCATGAAAACCGCTTCATGTGGCCTAAGATAGTTAATGTTGGAGCAGGTGTGATTCACCAGTATTCCCATTTTTCTGCTAGACTCTGTGAATTTAACTAGGATATTGTTGAAAGAGGCGGTAATTCAATCTGTAAATAACTTTCTTAATAACACCTTTTCCATGCTTGGTTTCTCTGGCTGTTATGTTCCCTAGTCCAGTTACTGCTGAAGGGATTGCGAGGTGTGAGGAGCAAATCTGGCTGTTTGAGGGAGCAGCAGTAGAGTTAGGAGAAGGGGCAGGCAGCACCCACATTGGCACTGTAATTATGGATGTATGAGTGTCACTGGAGTAGCAGAGCACCTGCCTCACAGGCATTGCATCAATGCTTTCTTCTTCTTTCCCTCACTGTCAAAGCTCCCAGGAACTGGCCTCTCTTTTGGCATTTTTTAACTGGATGACATTTCCAACCGCTCCCAAGTGTATGCTCTGCAAAACTTGTGAAAAGTGAATTGCTGGGTTCAGTTTCCTAGTAAAAGAAACGATCCTGTGGCTGTAGAAATGTGAGGTTCTAGTCAGTGAAGAAATATGTATAGTAGTGAAAACCGTGATAGTTTAGTACTCTTAAGTTTCAGAAATAATTTTGTCCTGATCAGATAAGAATTCAATTATTCAGTCATAAGTTTAAAATAAACAAAATAAAATCCATGCTGGCTGCATGGTCCAAATTCGACCATGAATAATAGATAATTATTCTGAAAACTGACTAATAAGTCTAAGAGGTGAAGGCTTCTGACTAGAATATACTTAATTATATGAAAATATATTATTTAATAGATGCTCTAAGAGTTTATTTGCCACTCTTCTTGTCTCCAAAGAATTGTGCAGAAAGGACCAGTTAGTATCCAGTGTTTACTCCTCTTTAATCCATACAGTTGTTGTATATTGGTGGTGAATAATTTCTTTTCACACAGAAAACACCCAAAATGAATGGCAACATGTCTTTGTTTTTCCCAGGGAGGCTGAATCTCAGCACTTACTATTTACCCAGCCCACTTTCTTGTACTGATCTGATTGCTGTCATTACTTGTGGTTGTTACAAAGGGCACAGATACTAACAACTATAACCTGTGCATTTGGAAAAGACATCTGTTTTTCCCTAAGGTGAGAACAGATGCTTAAATTTTCACATAATCTGATATTCAGAAGGAGAGAGCCTTGAAGTTATGTCTGTGCCAGACAAATTGGCATTTGTCTCTTGAGATTTATATATACTGTGGACGCAAGCACTAGGAGAATGAGCTGTTTAATGAGGGAGACTGGGAGGAATTGTGAGTTTCCAGTGGGTTCTCTTTTTTGTAGGGGAAGGGAAAGAAAATATCATCTTTTCAAATATACCCTTAAACCCTTGAAATGTTGAGCTTTCATATTTTTGTTTAGGACTCTTTCGTGGGTGTTGCAGAGGTGTTGCATAACAGCTATGAGTATCTTTCCCTGGGGAAAAACTAGAAATACACCTGCTGAAATGTTCCTAGTGCTGGGATGTTATTGTGCATCACAGATTGTTGTCAGTCAGATCCTGTGCACGGAGGAGCCTCTTCTGCAAAGCACAGAACACTCTCCATGGATCCCGACTTTGAAAAAAAAAGACATTTCAGGTCTTGCCCATTGGAAGTTCAGACATGAGGATTTTCTAAGCAGCAGAGTCTGCCATGCTGCACATTTGGTCTTAAAAGCAATTTTCTTTCTTCTTAGTTAGGATGAAAGCAAAGCAAATATTCTCAGCCCTGAGGAAACTCTTCTTCCTAGGAATGCCTAAGAAAATTCAGTGGCACAATGTAGCTCTTGATGACTTTCTAATCATTAGCAAAATTTTGATTTTAAAACAGAATTGTTGTTTTTACAGACAATTTTTAAAAAATTATTCCCACAATAGTTTTTCTCTTCAGTCCCTGCATTGTATTGTCACTAGTGAGGACTAGTGACAATAGAAGACTAGACTAGAAGGAGTGTATCACAAGCTTTTGTCTGGATTTATAGGGTGCTGGCATTCAACACACTGAAGCATGCTGATCTGAAACTCTTACAATTTGGAATGAATAATGTTGGAATGATGCATGAGCTTCATTGTAGCTGTCATGCTATTTCCAAGAATTTCAGTCTTAATGTCCTTTTATTGAGAATGATATAATGCAGTTATTTGACTGTGTAATTAATGTCCTTTTATCATCATGACAAAGAGTTACCATAGGATGATGCTGAGAAGATTTGAGGTTATTTTATTGAAGTTTTTGTCTTCTCTGCAGTTCATGACTGTGAAACACACATGAACTACAGGAGCAGTTGCACCCTGCATTTAGATGAAGACAGTTTATGCCCTCTATTCAGCTCACAACATTTTCAGACTCAAGCTGGATGATAGATGCAGGAGGAGGGTGGGAAGCAGAGAGGAAGTAGAAACTCAGGGGGAAAACATGAGTTCAAAGCAGTTTCATTTCTCAGCAGACACTTTTACTGACAACGCTTTGGGGGGTTTTGACAGCACGGAGTTCTTTGCAGAGGAGGAGTCCAAATTATAACTTGACAAACCTGTCACTGTAAAGTGGAGCCAGGGAATCCTACTCTTCTGATAGCCTTTCTGTGCCATTGATATGTGGATAAATTCTGTACAGAAAAGTCACGGGCAAGGCCTGTTTCTGATGTCTTCAGCTGCTATTACAGCTATATTGTGAGAGATCAGTTAGAGAGGGTTGTGCTGAAGAAGGACAAACCTTAGTGGAGTTTTTATTGTGGCAGAGGTGCAGGTGTGAATGCGTGAATGTGTGGTTTTATTTGTTTGGGATTTTTTCATTGAACAGCTGCTATGAAAAGCTCCCTTAGGGCAGGAGCTGTTCAAGTGTAGAGGCAGAAAGGCTGATGGTTTCTGGGGGGCACCCCCACAATAGGGCAGTAATGATGTGCACATTTCAGGAATTTTTAAAAAGATAAATGAGATGCAGCAAACTTCAGTGCAGACCACATGTGTTGCATGGCATTGATTACCCAGTATAGTATTTTTTCTCCCATAAATTACCTAGTTTTGCATTATTGGTCAATTATGTTGCATGATCATCTAATTACATAGTGAGATGACAATCAGAAATAATGCTACAGAAGACCATTAAAAGCCAACTTGATGTGCCTTTCTCCACTGTAAACATTAATTGTTGGCATTGTTTCTCTCACTACCACGTCCACTGTCTGAGTGACAGCAGTACAACTCACCAGTTTCATATTTCTCTTGTGTCTATATAGAAGAAACGCTGGAAAAAGCCACCTGTTATTTTAAAATCAGCATTGAGGAGTTCCTACTGTGCACATGTGGAATTAGAGCAGAAAAACTGCAAAGTGCAACACAGCTGAAGGCAGGTCCAGAGCAAACACTCAGTGCCAAGCAGTCACTCAAGAAACAGTTGTGAGAAGCAATGGAACAAGAGGCTTTGCAGGCAAGATTATTGGCACAGCCTTTGAAAAGAAGGTAAGATTGTTTGGTTAGGGTGTCTTTGCCCTTTCAGCAAATAATTTATATGAGTAATGAAGGGGTTCAATGATGTGTTCATGTTGTTCTACAAAAAATTGCTCAAATCCAAAAAAAAAAAAAAAAATAAAAAAAAAAAAAAAGTAATTTCCAGGTGTCTAGGCCAAAACACTTGGTATTTTTCATTTACTGAAGGTTTCTAGAAGTGTGAAGGTTCTTTATACATGATACTGAAATGTACTGAAATAGGAATGGTTTTTCCCCCTTTGCTTTGTAACTGCCATTACTTATGTAGTAGTAGTCTTCAATTTGTTTGATATGGGTCATGCCTTTTTAAGGCTGGATGTATTTAAAGGGGAAATCTGTAAGATGTTTATCAAAGAAGCACCAACCAAAATTTGGATTCATCCTCATTTCAGCCAGTGTGAATTACTGCAAGTAAATACATATAGAGATGTAGAAGTGGGTGTGAGACACATTCTCAGGCTTTACTTGTACCTCAAAAGGGTAATAAAGGCCTCTTCCATGTGCTGGTGGCAGGGTGAATAGATTTTATGCAAGCGCTTCCAAGTTTGCACATCTGACACAGGCTGTACCTTTTTTCTTTCCAAGACTTGGTATTTTATATTGTGAGTTATCAGATAGATTGACTGAATTTATTTCTACTTCCAAGTGAAAGAATAATAGTTTTAGCAAAAATTTGATAATATGGTTGTGAATAGATTGCTTATATAGAAATGCTGATTACACTTTTTAAATGAACATCTGTGTGAAAAAAGAATTCTTTCTGTAAGTGTTTCTAGTAACAGCAGCACATGGATTTTGTCAAAGTGGATGGTTATGGGTGTTGTTTAAACATTATAAGTGTTTGTCTGAGGTGAGAAAAGGTAAAATACTACTTCTGTTTGTCTTCTTGTATCTCTTCAACAACATATCTAAGATAACTCTTACAAGTTAGGTTTAAACCATCTTACTTTGGCTAGTGGATTGGTCTGATGTCCCTTCCAACCTAAATTACTCTGTGATTCTTACATTTATGTGAAATCCCCTTGTATCTAAAGTTGGCTAATTGCTTACTCAGGCCTTGCTAGCTGCTACTTCACTCCATCCTCCAATTCCACCACGACACGATTTCTCAAATACTTGGAAGGGATACAATGGAAGCAGGAAGATTCTCCTTGCAGTGCTCAAGTGCTATAACCTCATACAGGCCTGTACTGTCATTTTGCCACGTGTTCCACAAAGTAGTGGTAGGTAATGCAGGAGGTTTCTTTCAGATTGCATTTGCTTTTGTCAGGTGGAGACTAAAAAAAATACGCATATGTGGTCCTTGGTTCTTGTCCCTGAAGCTTTGCTGCCTTGTCAAACGGGGAAGTGAGAACCTGGAGCCTTTGCTACACATTAATGTAAGGATTGTATGCAGAAGTCTGGTAACAAACTTGTCCCAATTTAGGATTTCTATCTCTGTTTCTAATATTCTTGTAATCCCACCAACTAGCCGTTTCTGAGGGGGACAAGTATGTTGAGGAGCATGGCCTTCAGACACCCTTGTTCCTGTTGGAAGTGCTAATTCCACTTCAGCTGCATCCGGGGAGGGAAGGTGCTAGGTGACAGCACTCTGTTATTTTAGTTCCTTGATCCCTTTATATCCAGGAAATAAGCAGATTATCTCACTCTTGTTTCTGCTTTCATCCCTTTCTATTTTAGTTGAGATGTGCATGGGACTTCTGCTCAAATATACTTAAGACTCTCAGCATAGGATGCTGAAGGATAAATTCTGTGTTACTTGTGGGATGAGCTCATGTGGACCTTTTCATTCAGCTTCTCACAAGCTGCACATTGCAACAGCCAGTTTATTTCTGAAATCTATACCAGCTCCCATACTTTAACACTGCCTCAACATCTACAGTTCAAACAAATCCTCATTTTGCTTGCTTTTGATGATATAACAGAGAGGGACCTTGGCCTCAGATAGAGCTTCAACATGTAAGACAAATCAGAGCTACTGAACAAGAGACCTGTGGCTTTATTTTAAAAATAACAAAAAAGAGAAAAAAATACCACTCAAAAGACAATCAAAGTAAAGATTGCCAGTGCTTTTCCACTTTCTTCTCAGGGGTAAAAGCTCACTTCCTCCCTCTGTTTTAGTCACCCTCCTTAATGCCAGATAGACTCAATACCAGGATACTTGGATGGCAGCACTGTAATGACGCTGAATTTATTAGGTCACTGTGAGGTTTTCTGGCAGTCAGTATCAGGCCACATGAACAAAATTCCTGTGACGTTAATAAGAAATCACTAAATTGTTTATTTGCTATAGTTTTCCTTTCATTCCTCTGATTAAAAAATGTTATTTCATAGAAACAAGTTTTTCATATTCCTTCTCAGTCTTCTGCATTCTTGTTTAAAAAAAACAAACCAAAAACCCCAAAACCCCAACAACAACAAGAAAACAGGAAATCCTTCCAAGACCCAAGACACCCAAACTAAAACAAAACCAAAAAGATCACCACCAACAACATAAATCAAAGGATGGTGTAATTCTGATTTATAGAAAATAAAAGGAAAAAAAATATACCAGGTTGTCTGTGCTGCTCTGTGTACATCACTTGGGAGCAAACCCAGTTACAAAATTTGTGCTGTTTCATAATTACCCTTTCTGCCACAGGAGCAGCCCTGAACCCTGCAGGTTTAGCACAGTTTGGGTGATGTAACAGCTAGGTTATCTGCCCTAGCATTTTCCCTTTGGAATAAGGCGTGGCCAGAAGATAATTTGCCTGAACCTGCCACTAGTAGATTCTGCCAAGGGTTGACACTATGTTGCCCTTTTCAGTCATATGGCCTCACTGGATGTGGGAGGAGTTCTGAAAGCTGGCTAAAACTCAGGTGGTACCATTCCATGTAATCCTTTATTCATATGAAAAGACAAATTTTTTATATGATTAGTAATTTAAGAAAATATATTCATTATCCTTCTTCAAAAAGCTTCTATGAAAACACTACTTCAGTGATGAATTTAATTCTCAAAAAACACAGCTAGTAAGGCCATAACATACTTTAGTCTAAAGACAACCCCACGACACTTAAGTTCACAAATATTACATTTTCCATTGTTGAACACATCCCCTTGCCAAAATCAAGTTTTCTCCAATTCTGCTCTCAACTCGCACATATATATCAAGATTAGGTGTCAGTTCTTAGAAATATTCAGGCACCTCAGTTGCTCTTCTGATCAAAACCCATGAGCAGGATAGACAGCTGTAGGCTGTCCATGGTTTTATTTTCACTCATCCCTACTATCTCTTCGTACACTTGGATGATAAAAAAAGATGTTGGCACTTGAGGGGATTTTGTGCTTATTTGTGTGTGTATGACATCTGATTCTCAGGCCCTAGGGACTCTCTGCTACTGCAGTATTATAAGGAGCTTTTATAAATTACAACCTCATTGCGATGGATTGCCATAAAAAGGCTTGGTTGTAAAGGTGAATCAATTTTGTTCTGCTGTTAGAGGGATTAAGTTGATAAAATGAAAGAGAATCTTATTTTATCTTCAAATTTGTGTAGTCATTAAGAAGGGTTTTGGTTTGTTTGTTTTTTGGTTTTTTTTTTTTTTTACTGCTGAGAATGGATTCTCACAGCCTCTACTATAGCAGCCCAGATCCTGGAGTCTGCCTTTTGCTGGGCCTGTGCAGTTCTTTGAAAAAAATAATTTTTCTAGCATAGAGGATTGGAAAATAGTAGGATCAAGTTTAGGAAACTCAGTGTGGCAATCCCTGCTCTCTAGACATCCAAAGCCTGTGTTCACAACTGAATATGCCTTGTCCTGCAGAAAAGATAGGGAAGTGCAGAGCTGGTACCAGTTACTACTCAAAATTGGCTTTCAGTGGTCTTGTGTGTTGCAGAATTTCTTCCTATCCTTGTGCTCTGTTGGCTGTGGTTAGGACCAGTGTTTGGCTTTTGGGATGTTACTGAGTGGTCACTGTAAACTGAAGGGTTTAAATGGAGGAATCCTTCAGACTAGCTGGCAAAATATGGGATGAAAAAGCAAACCAGCTGAGGTTTATTTCTATTTGGATAAATTTGCCACCCCTGCAAAAAGACTAAGGATTGGAAACTGGATTGCAAAAAGGCAAAAAAAAAAATGTTGCTATCAGCTAGTTGTTGGTAGTTACATGAACCTTTGAGTGCCTGTAGAAAGTGCTTCTCTACTAGTGAAAACAACTTACAAATACTGTAGTTGTTTTCTTATTATCCTGATAAATTCTTTTCTCTGGGTATCACTGCCCTGCTTTCTGCTGTGGCAGCTTGACTGCTGCTAGGTTAAACCTGAGTCCCTACACTCCAAATTAGATTTTTTTTTTTAATGTATACTGAGATAAATTTAATTGCAGAGCAATGCAGAATGCTGATCACTGAACATCTCCCTGAACAAAGAGAACCCCAGAAATCCTAAGCCCAGCAATGTTGCTTTAGTAATTTCCAACATACCTGCTCTGAGAGAATAAAGCACATTTACTGAGACACGTGTAAAGGAGTTGAATTTCTCTTTTTATCTTGAACTTAATGGCATGAACAGTCACCACTCAGTATAGCAGATACAGAGAATGAACTAAAACCAAGCGACCAAGTTCAGGCAGTAATTTTTTTTCATCTTTCCAGTAATTTTATGCATTTGATCTCTATTTTCTAAACATTCTTTCATGCTGATATTAAACATACTTCCACTTCTTATATTTGCACCAAAGCACCTCTGTTAATATTTTCTATGAATTAAAATCTCTAAACCTTTACATTTTCAAAACTGATTCAACATTTTGCATGGCTAAGATACAGATCTATTTACAATATGGTTTTTTAAACTATTCATATACAATAGCTTTTTTTTAAAGAGAGAAATATTTATTCAAGGCTTTTTGCACACTTCAGAAGATGTTGTTTTGAGCCGTGTATTGACATCAGGGAGCTCGTTATCATTTTCATCATAACAACAGTGATAACCATGATAACTACTTTATGACCAATAACAACAGCTGGCCAGAGTGTTTTGAAAGTATTCAAATTTTTTTTTAAAGTAAGTACAGAACAATGGTTTTCACAGACTTTTCATCAGTTTTTGTCATCTTTCAGACAACATTTCAGATCATTTCATTCACATTTGTCAATCCTTAATTTTGGAGAAAGGAAATCAAGTGACATTCACTGTTATGGATGTAATGAGCTGACTCTCAGAGAACCAGCACATCAGAGCTGCTCCTGGAGAGCTATGCAAATTCTTCTGAGCATCATCTTTCATCAACAAAAGTCAAAACAATCCTGATTTTTTGAAGACTTTGTTTCTATACTCCCTGATTTCACAAATTTCACACACAAACCTGACGCAGTGCTTTAACTGCTGATTGTTCTCTCAACTTTGGAGTTTTATCAACAATCAAGGAAAACTGCTGACTGATTAATTTTAATTCACTTTGTGGAGATGTTTAGCAACTTTTGGAAGAAAACATTATTGTTTGGGCTGAATGCATGTTTACTTAAACAGACAGCTGGACTGCCAGAGTGAAGCCATTCCTCCAGAGCGCACAGTGCATTTTAACAGGCAGGAGGTTTGCTCCCACATGAATACAGTCCTAATCTCCCTCAAATCAAAATCTTTTTGATATGATACTTTGGATTTGGGCACTTTGAAATCACCTTGTTTTAGAAGCCACTTCAGAGCTGAAGTATCAGCACCTTAAAATCTTAATAGTCACCTTTACTCCCATTCTTTATTCTGTATATTTCAATTGTATTGTTTGAAGGACTTCCTTATACAAGGCTCTGCACAAGCCAAACATCACTCAGTTCTGGGGAGTTGCCCTTGTCACATTGTGCTTGTGAGGAAGGCTGTGTTGTCCTTCATCAGCACCACAGTGGAAGATACCCATGAAAGCTCAGCACAAGAACATCAATACTCTTTGGCAAAATAACCCAGAAGTATACGTGTTTTGATCCTGATAGTTCTAATCATCCTCATCTCTAACCATGGTCATTTTCTGGGAGTTTACTTCTGAAAAACTGCTTTTTAAAAAAAGTTCATTTTCTAGAATTAAACTTTCCATGGAGGGATTCCCAGAAGACCTCTGGGGTCAGAGTATGGAATATTTTCCCTCATTTTATAGAAGGTGACTTGGACAAGGTGACTTTGGTGATTTCCTGTAGTTCTTTGTGACAGGCATCGTATTTCTGCACTCTTACTGTCCATTCACCACAGACCTGACCTTTCCTTGAGGCAATGATCTTAATATTAATTCCTTACTCATGAATATTAGGAGAGAAGAAGAAAGGAGCAGTAGAATGGTGGAAGACAAAAAAAAAGAAAAAAATTTTTGAAAGATGTTCTAAAGAGAAAGGTTGAACTGGGGTGGTCTTTCTTGGCAGCAATGAAGAAGCAGCACAACAGCAAGTGTCTTTCAAGTTCATAGTCAATAAACACAAGAGATAACAATTTGGAAGAAGTAATTTCAGCTGTCTGGGCATCTTACTGTGTGTTCCATTAATGGCAATATATTTGCAGTATTAGTGGCTCCTTAGCTGGGAAGGCTGGTCACACAGGCAACAGCCATGGAAAAGCAACAACACAAGGGGATGCTTGCAGAGTGGGAGGAAAGTACCCGAGATTTAATGACCTGAAAGTGAAATATTTAAGATGTAACTACATGAAGAACCGCAGTTTTCCCCTCTTTGATTGTATTTGAATAATGAGGACTGTATTATCTGCAAAAGAACTGAAATGTAAATAGCAGCCATGGATTTGTTTTCTTTAGTCTCAAGAAGGGACATGATTTGAAATGCAGTATTTGATTTAAAGTGTCTCTCTGAATTTGAGAAGCAAAGAAATAAACTGAAAAGTGCTTAAGTCAGGGGGACCAAATCCCTTGTTGGTATCTACACAGATGTACTTCTAGTTCATTTCAGGGCAGTTGTTTTGATTCTTTCCAACTGTGTTGTACAGGAGTCCCAGAAGCACTGGGCTATCTCACCTGCATGTTGGGCATGATTTTTAGTAAGACACCCCCATGCATCTCCAGTGAGGGAGTGATATTTACCCTGCAGCATTTGCACCCAAGGCTGCCTGACTGGGAGCACAGAAAGCCCAGATGGTTGGGAAAGGATGCATTTTACAGGTTTCTGTCCCTTCTCTGGCTCAAACCACCATCACCAAGCACAGTCTACGCCAAGAGCAGATTTTGAATAAGGTGCTGATTGCCCAGGGACTGCTGTGCTGCACAGCCAGTCTGGAATATGCTGTTTGATTGGTTTAATTATATAAAGTATGCTGCTCTGATATACTAGGGTTGCTAAAAGACAAAATTCCCAGAAGGTAAGTTGGTCTTTAAAATTGAATGGCTGAAAACAGCAATTTAATTAAAATTTTAGTACTTCTGGGAAGGTTTTTTGATGTAGGCAGAAGGGCTAAATTTACTTTGTTATGATCATTTTCCCCTAAACACTGGCTTGCTTGGACTGACGGAGGCTGAATACCCTCTGCACCCCACATGAATTTCCTTCAGTTGTCCTGCTCGCAAACCAGCTCTGTCCTGAAAATAAATGTATAGCATAGATTCCTTTCATTTCTAAGAAGAATAATACTTCTCCTAGGGAGCCATGAAACTGAAATAGATTTTTTTAAAATGAAAGCTTTTTCATCTTCAGTCTGCTCCTAGATGCCACTCAATTGCAAAAGGCAGAAAGTGTGACATGCAGGTTGTCCAAAAATGCCACCTTTAAAACCACTCAATCTGTTTAATACTCAAAGGCTATTCTGCCATTTTACTGTAACGCACAGGGGTGCTTCAAGACTGTATATTTTTTTTTAATTCCAACCTTTTCTCCCACAGACCCAGGAAAGCTTTTAACCACTGTCATTGAGGCTGGTGGCAAAATTGTTAACTACAATTTTCTAGCAATATACACATTCCTTAACTCTGCTTTCTCAGAGTATATCAGTATATCAGTAACTTCCACTCATTCTTCTGTGCCAGTTGAGGATCTTAACATGTTCACTTTTTTGCAAGAAAGTAAACTTGATTGTACTATGGCTTAATATAAAATAATGAGCTTTACTGGTCTTATTCAGCCTTGCCAGAGATTTTTGCACTTGAAATTTCATTAGACTGGAGTGAGAGGGTTTTCTGCCTGAATGCACCTGAAAGGGTATCCACCCCAACATTTGCTTCCTGTGTCTTTTTTGGTCAACTCTGTTTTGTTATAATTTTGCAAAAATGCAGAAGAAACTTTAGATCCAACAGATTTAATCAGTAAGAATTTCAGTGTAGAAATGCTTGTAGCTAGAATTTAATACAGGGCTCAGTTCACAATGACTAAAAAGAAAGGCATGAAAGGGATTTTTTTGAGGCTGGAATTTTTTCTGGAGTTTGTTATTCTGGGTAAAAAAGTTCAGTTGTGATAATTATACAACTACAGTACTACAGCTAATGATAACATATGAAAATGTCTGAGGAAAATATACTAATGCTATTTGAAAGCAGATTAGGGGCTCTTTTCTGCCTTCCTCAGTCCATCAGGGTGGTATGTCTAGACTCTGCAAACCTTCTGTTAATCATGTTAAGAGGGCCTAGAACAAAGCAAACTCTTTTGCTTTAACAGCAGACTGCTGAATATCTCTGTTTCTGTGATAGACATCTTGCAAGGTCAGCAAGGGTTAGTCAGGTCCATTTTGCCCTCAGTCCAGTCTGGCAGATCACACAGGCCTCAGGGTGCGGCGGTTCTGGATTTCTTCTGCCCAACTAACTCTCCCAACACTGTTGGCGAGAGTGTGTGGCTCCCAGACAGCTGTCGAATCCGGGGTGTGGCTGTAGGGCACAGCTGCTCCATGGCACGGGTGGACTGCACTGGGGGTAGCACTGCACTGAGAGTAGGGACAAGGAAAACGGAAACATCTGCTCTATGTTCTACAAAGCCGTTTATTCCGCAGAAAGTCAGGGACAGAAACACACTGAATCAAAACCATACACCAACTTATAAACTGGGGAGGTCCCAGGGGAGGATACACTCTTTAGCCAATTGGGAGAAACTGGGGGTGGAACACAAGGCGGGGAATACAATGTTTAAACCAATGGAGGATTACAGGGGAGGAGAACAACTTAAACAAACCAATGGGGTTTTGAGGGATACAAAATTGATACGGAAGTTTCTAGAGAAAGGGGCAGGCTTGGGGTGGGACTGACATTCAATGGGAGGAGGAACAGGAAACAAAAGGGCAGGTCTTTGGGGAGATGGACAACTAGGGCAAAAGCAACAACGCAGGAGGAAAAGGAACAACCCACTGGTTATAAAATATGCTATAACAATACAAAAAATGATATAACAATACAAAAGCCCTGATGTTGTGGAACATGGTTTTGATTGTAATTTGGTGCTAGCAGTCAGTTTTATAATCGACTACTGACTAAAACTGGCTACTAGGACTGAATTACAATCAAAACCACGTACCACAACATCAGGGCATTTGGAGCTCTTGAAATAAGGGCCGTATATCTCTTTATCTTCTGCATAATGTCCTTAATCTCTCTTCACCAAATAAATGCCACTGCTCTACTTTCCACTGATCTCATGCAGTAAAAACTCTTCAGCATTCCTGGAGAAGCAGTTCATTTGACAGGAAGGAAACAACTGTGCATTCTGTGGTCTTGCATTTCTTTCTCTTTGAGAAATTAAACAATTTTGGTTTTAAAACACATTTAAAATATTTTAATTAGAAAAAATCTGTTTCTGACTTAAAAGCACACAATGAGTACATACTTACTAGACGTGTAAAGCACTTTCATGCTTTTCCTATACGGTACCTTTGAAAATACTGAGGGTATTCATTTTGTATTTTTTACTTCTCTACCATAGCAGAAGACAGACCAGCCCTGCTTGATATCTAGTTGCAGAGGATCAAGAAAAAAATTACATTAGTATTTATCCACTGAATAGCTAGAGTATCCTCTGCTCAGGTAAAGCTGACCTTAGAGTCTAAGTTTTTTTTTTTTTAGTAGCACATTTCTTTGTTGTTTATATCAGTGTGTTCTTTGTAATGGTAGTATTGTGGTGATGACACTGTTATGAATGGCACGTGACCAGCTCTAGTGATTTCAGCTTTGTTGGAAACAGTCTAGGTACAGGACCCATGGGGGTGTGCACACACCACTGCTGCTCCCAAGACAGCATGGAGGAGGAAGAGGAGGATGTCAGCTTTGTCATCCAGTGGAGCTGGCTCTTCTCACAAGAGTCTCTGAGTAGATGCCTGTTGGTTTCAGGTTCATAATCTTTATACTCCTCTTGGCTTGCTCTGGTTAGAGTCATGAAGGCAAAAAGTTCTGACCAGGGTGTTAATGTTGTCTTATGTTTTGTCTGGTCAGAGGTGTTAGTTTAATTCTTTATTTGCATGGTGGTCCGTTGTTCTAGGGGCTTTCTCTAGGTAATCCTTTTCTGCTAAGTCTTATGGGAGTTTCATATTTGCTTACTGGGTGACATAATCTTCTTTATGGTCTTGGGTGGTTCGCCATTTTAGATAACAGTGGGAGCAGCTAGAGCAATACCCGACGGAAAGGGGGATTCATGTAACTACAAAACATCTAACAAACAAGCAAGAGGGATCTGTACAACTGTAGAATATTCAACAAACAACTAAGGGGGATTTACAGAACTGTAGAACGTTCAACATTGCAACTTTATGTTAACTCTTTTAACAATGACCTTCATATCAACTCCTTTAACAATGTGTTCTCTACGGTACTCTTGACTTCCACCAATAAAGAGTTCCACGACTATTAGTACATGCAAGAACTGGGGAATGGACTCTGGAGAAGACACTTTCTTTAATTCTCTGATTACGCATTAAAGTCTGGTGGGTGAAACAGGCCCTGATGTCCCAGAAGACAACAGCACCATGCTTTTGGACAGAACAGACTGTGACATTAAACAGGTACCTGGGATGGAAAAATCAGAAAATGTCTTGCAGTTGGACTGTTGGCTGCTGAAGTACCTTTTAAATTGGAACCCGTGCTTGAGTGAAGTATATCTTTTTCCATAAGCAGGACTGAAAGTTCTTTGCCAGAGTGGAAAGTGCCAGGGCTGCTGAAAATCCTAACTCCTGTTTCTTTCTCAGGGTAAGGTTTGGGGTCTTACATCCTCCAGAGATCAGGGCACTGAGGTCAGGCACCAAAGCTCTCCTTCTTGAGAACGAGAGGTGTTTTCTAATGCATCTCCACTAGCATTTCCTATGGACTGCTGCTAAGCCTGTAGCTCCTCCACTTTTCATGACTTGCAGACAGAGACTCTAAATTCCTGGAAGTATATAAAACCTATATAGCCCAGGAATGCTTGTGTCTCTCATCTCCACTCTGGGTTGTGGTGATGTGCATTTAAACAGTGTTTTAAGGGTTAAATGCTGGCCAAAAAAAAAAAAAGGTTGCAGTTCCATTTCTGCCAATGAGAGATTAACACCAGTGGATGAAAATGAAAAAAGCCAACCATTTATTGACAAATAGAGTGCCAACACAGCATGGGAAAACAATTGTGGAAAAATGCTGCATGTTGATTTGTCAGACCTTGCCCTCCTGTGGATGGGTTCAGTGCTGGCCAAATCATCAGTCCACCCACTAGAATTATTTATTCATTTCCTGCTGTGAGATAGGATTAGGAGGAAGGCAAAGCAGGCTCAAACTTTGAAGGGTATAAAGAAAACTTTATTAACAGAATGAAAAGAAAAATTCTAAGAAATCAGCATAAACCTGATGTGGTAGAAGACTTCTCCTCCACCCCACACCTTCTTTTCTTTCCCACTGACAGCATAAATAGACAAAACCTGGGACTTTTAGTCAGTTTTCCAGCTCTAAAATAGTCATAGGTTTTTTAAGGCATCACCATGGGTAGAAGAAGCTGGGACACACCCGTAATTGTTAAACACTGAACCTGTTCATTGCCATCTAATTTCAAAAGGCTTTCCTATTTCCTACAGGATGTCTCCCTGTATTGCAGCATGGGTATTTCTGGAAGGGCCAGTGTGGCGCTTAGCGCATGTGGTATGAAGGGACATGTAGCATGTTTAAAGTAACTGACAGAAAAAGAACACTTATAATGTCATATGAAATTTCTAAGGTGTTGCACAAACATTAATTATTCTTTGCACTTACTGAAAAGACAAAAACAGCTGTTATTAACAAGCCAACACAGGTAAGAGCCATGATACAGTTATTACTGGTTTTATATCTCTTCCAGATCATAGGATCATAGAATGGCCTTCATGAGAAGGGACCTTAAAGATCACCCAGGTCCAACCCCTCTGCCATGAGCAGGGATGCTTCTCACTAGACATGGCTGCTCAGAGCTCCATCCAGCCTGGCCTTCAACACTTCCAGGGATGGGGCATCCACAACCTCTGGATGGCTTGTCTGATATCTGGATCGGGAAGTTGTCCCCTACACGCTCCAGCACTGCCCTTGGTTTCTTGCAGCCACCTGTATTACTTTCTCAGCAGATGCTGGTGAGGTAGGTGTTAAAGAATACATTCAGTGCAGGTGACTCAGGATGCAGCTGCAGTAAAAGATGCAGGGTGAGCTCTGGTGGGGGGCAGGAGCCCAAGCCCAAGGCAAGAGGCCATGAACTGCCTTTTGCATTACAAAGGCACAGGGACCTGTGGGGCAGCCAGGGGACTCAGAGACACAGTATGATGATGAGCCCAAACCTTCATGACCTTAAATGGTGAGGGGATGAAAGCTCTGGAGTTTCTTTATTCAAGCTTCCTCCTCAGAGGCACCAGCTTGAGTTGTTATTTTTTTATTTACTTACTGAATCGTGATTAAACTGTTTTGAGGATCTGGACATCTGAGACTCTGTTATAGGAAACCCAGGGTTAAGCTGATAAGGAAACCTGGTCTAACTGTGTGAGAGTGGAGGATACAGCTGGGAAAGCCTTCGGTCCCACATGAGGTGATGTGAGAATGACTCCAGAGTGGCTCTTGGGTGATTGGACAGGGAAGTTTCCTTAACACTGAAAGCCCCCTTCCTAGCCTCTTGCTTCTGAAAAGCCCATAGCCCTCAGCTGCAGTGCAGTTGGGGAAGTTGGGGAAGTGTCCCAGCTTGCTTCCATCATGACAATTTGATCACAGCTAGGTTTGGAAGGGACCTAAAGGCTCATCTCGTTCCAATGCCCCTGCAATAGGCAGGGACATCTACTAGACCATGTAGCTCAAAGCCCCATCAAGCCTGGCCTTCAACACTTCCAGGGATGGGGCAGCCACAACCTCTCTGAGAAACCTGTGCCACTGGCTTACCACTCTTATTGTCCAGCACTTCTTCCTAATATCCAACAGAAACAGCTTAAGGCTATTCCCCCTCTTCCCTCCCTGCCCTTCGGAAGAGCATGCTTCTTACAGGCCCTGGCAGGTACTGGAACGGGCTCTAGAGGTTCTAAAAGGTCAATAACAGACAACAGCTACTGGTCACTTACCGTGACCCTGGTCGGTCATGAGCCCAGCATTCTGGAGACTGGGAGTTAGAGGGATGGACCAATCAGCAGGCTCCGAGGCAGGTGACATCACAATGACCGAAGAAGCACCTGGGGCAGTTGGAGGGGCAGAGCATCAGGAGGGCAGTGCAGAGTGGGCTCCTCTCTTCCTTCCCTCTTGTCCCCTTTGGGTACTGGTGTCATTCTCTGGAAGTCACCCAGGACCTTCTTGAGTCAGAAGAGGAATGCCTAAAGACATGGGTAGAAATAGTCATTTGGTAGACCTTCCCACCTGTGAACTCCACAGACTTGGAGAGATTGCAGACCTAGTGGCTTCTGTTCGCCTCTCACGCATCCGTAAGAAAAAGCTAGCGCTGGCCTTGAAGAATGAAGGCTATATTCCAAAACTCCTACAGCTTTTCCAAGTCTGTGAGAGTGTAAAGAACACTGAAGGCTTGCATCTTCTGTTTGACATTGTGAGAGGAATTTTGTACCTGGACAAAGCCATTCTGTTTGAGGTGATGTTTTCTGATGAGTGTATTCTGGGTGTTGTCGGGTGCCTTGAATATGATCCTTGTTTGGCTCAGCCAGGATGGCACAGGGAATTCTTGACCAAAACAGCAAAGCTTCAGGAGGTTATTCCTGTCAGAGACCCTGAAATCAGGCAAAAAATCCGCCAGACATCCAGGGCACAGTACGTTCAAACCATCATCATGCCAAATCCATCGGATTTTGAAGTGGGTTTTCTTTCTACCCTCAATTCCTTCATCAGCTCCAGAAAAAAGCAGATTTTACACGCATTGCAGGTAAGTGTTTTTAATGTGGCTTAGATGGAATCTGTAGAGATTCCTCTGGCTGCAGTTTGGAAATGGTTTAAAGCTGGTGAATACTGTGTAAGTTAATCACAGGTACTTTCATTTGCAAAATGTTTTGAATGCTTTCCCTTCTTTCTGATAGCTTGGATTTTTTGTATTTTCAAAATGGTAAATTTCAGGTGAATATCTTAATACTTTTTATGGGCTGTAACAAAATAAAGTCCTTCTCTTTGATTGCCAAGCAAACCTTTGGAGCTGGTTTTGTATAAGCATTTAAGGAACGTGCAACTTCCAGTATTTCATTCCAGGGACATTTATTACACTGTTTTCCATGTAAAGCAGAGAAATGGGTGGACAGATGCTGCAGATCCAAAAGAGGGAAACTGATCCCCTTGGGATGTTCACAGTGTAGTGTGAATGGTGCAGGTACAGTAGGGCCAAAGTTTTCTCTTGGTTAGCACTTTTTATGTCAGAAGTGTACCAGTTGATTCCCTAGCAGTTGATATGCAAAGTGCTATGAGGGAGTCTGAAACAAATTAGGACTGTCCTTTTCTGTCCCTTTGATGTGTGTGAGAGTGTAACAAATGCCACAGGGAGTCTGTGGGGTTTGGCAGAACTGCAAAACATAGGGGTGGCATGGCAGAGAAGGAAAGGAAATGTCACACTGTAGAGGCGAATTTAGGGATCATCCCCTGTGCCCAGCTTTACCTGTGGCTCCGGTGTCCTGGAGATGCTTCAGCTGCACAGGAGGAGTGCTGAAAGACTGGAAATGATCCTCCTGGATGTGTACTTACCATTTGCCTTTTTTGTGATAAAAATAATGGCAGTGTGGAAAGTTTGACTTTCTGCAGTGTGGGATCCTAGAAAGATCATATTTTCGCTTTCCAGAAGGCACTGTGTAATTTGTGTTCTTTTTGCATGCTCCACAGAAAGATGAGAAATTTTTGCCTGAAGTTTTTGCACAATTAACAAATGAAGCTACAGCTGGTGAACAACAATGTGAATTGGTAAGTCAGCAGTCTTGGTGGTTCCTCAAAGGCTTTAAATGAGAGGGATGAAGTAGAAAGTGAAACTGTCCTGAGAGTTCTGCAGTCTTCTGGAGAATCAGGCAGTACAGCCCCCAGTACAAATTGTAACTCTTTCCTCCTTTCAGAGAGTTTTTTGACTCAAATGCACAAAACTTTTTTTTTTTTTCCCCTTGTGCACCAGATGAAGTTTTTCAAGGAATTCTGTGCCTTTTCTTTCATTTTACCTGAGAGAAGAGATAAATTTCTTCAAACTCTGGCAAAGCTGGGATTTCTTCCAACTCTTGAAATGTTAATGGTAAGTGAAAACTTAGAACTGGTTTTAATAAAACTAGAAAAGCCCATATAGCTTTTTTTTTTTTTTTTTTTTGCATTCCCCATTTTTCAACCCAAAACTTTCACAAATCTGCTGAGCACCTTTCTGTAAGTGTGATGGAGAGTTTTGCTCTGCAGAGAGTGGAGGTTTCTGGTAATGTCCAGAATCCAAAAGCTGCCTACAGTTCTGCTCTGGAGTAGCCTGACTTCACTGCTCTTACTATTTTTACTTTTCAGACTTCATGATGGAGAAGTCTGAGGGCCATGAAGTCCTTGTGACAAGGTAGTCAAAAGGTGAAAAAGGCTTTTTCTTGTGGAAGCTTGATTGTTGTTTTTTTATCAGACAAAATCACATCCATTAAGGAAAGTTCTGGATTCTTCTTGCCTGTAAATGGGCACAGAAACTGTGGTACACCTTGATTTGTACAGCTGGTCCTTTAGTACAAAATTAATAAATTGTGGATAACAGGCATAGAATATCAATAAAGTTAGATATTCAAGCAAGTAGGACATTGTGAATGTTTCCAGCCTATGTTACGGCTCTCAAATGCTCAGAAAGCCTTGTGTCCTTTCTAAAGGAGGAAAACAGTAGGGAAAGGATTTGCCTGGTTCCTTGTTGTTTTTCTGTAACCATATTGTCATGTTTCTTATGAAAATTTTTATAACTGAATGTTCTCCAGTTTTTAAACTCCCTACTCTTTACAGCTTCACGTGATAATGAATACCAAACTTGATTTACTCTAACTTTTTTTTTTTTTTTTGTGAGGGAATGGATGATCTGCAAGTTAGATCTGCTGCTACAGATATATTGTCTTATCTAGTGGAATTTAGTCCAGCCACCATTCAACAATTTGTAATGCAAGAGGCCCAGCAGAGTGAGAATGTAAGTAAAAATGGTTTGGATTTTGTTGAATATACAAGTTTTAGGGCAAACGGGAAAATAATCAGCAAAATAAAACCTAAATTTCTGTGTTTTGTTTTAATTTCTATTAAAAAAAAAATTCAGAAAGTGGGGAACTCCTTCCATTCTTGTGAGTAATCATTTTGTGATTTCTTTCTTTGGGTTTTTTTTTGCAGGATACCCAACTCATCACTGAGGTCATTGAGCAGATAATCTGTAATCCCAACCCTGAATTTGGAGGAGATAATCAGTTGATGGAGATTTTGTGTGCTCTGATCGATCCAGAAAAAATGCTGGCCATAGCAAGTGTAAGAGAACATGAATGGCAGAAAACATGATACTGTCTTGGCAGACTTAAAAGCCTGATATTCTCTATTGCTGTTATTGTGGGCAGAGGATAAAAAATTGTAGTGTTTGTTTAATTGAGTGGAGTGTGGTCTGATAGCGACTTTAAATAAACAAAAGATAAGCTAATTTTGCTGATGGCAGGTATGTGTCTGGGGCATTGTGCCAGTATTAAACCACACAATCCTATGTGCCATAGCACTGTCTGACCACAGCTCTCTCATCTGGATGATAAATCCTGAAAGATTTTAATACGTTGTTACATACCAGAATACCTGTAAAATGGTTTACAGGTTGTTATGGGCAAAACTACATGCATTTCAAAATGGTTTAAGGACACTTTGTCAATCACTTTGAATCATGGATGTTTTTCCCAGTATATATATTCTCAAATGCTGGGGATTCTTTTAATGATAGCTCAGTTGTTTGGAAACACAAGAAACAAAAGTTTGTGCCAAAATAAAGAAATTGATCTTGTGTGAAGAGTGTGCTGCAGATCCAAAGAACTCAGTAGAATTCTTTGTAGGTTGTTTCTTCTGTTAGTACTCTTTTTTTGTATGTGAATGCCAGTGTTTAATGAACTTATTGTTGTTTTAGAATTTAGAAGTATTTGAATTTCTCGATATCTTCTACGACCGTTACATTCATGTTCTTACAGCGCCGCTTCTGGCTGATACATCAGAAGAATGGTATGAAACAGGTAATGAAAGTTTAATTTTTTTTTCCCTTTGAAGGGCCTTACAGTCCTGCTAACAGCAATAGACCTGTGATGCTTGCTGGGAATACACTTGCTGCAAGCTGCTGTTCCTCCAGGGACAGGAATTCTGGGGGCAGGACTTTTCACAGCCCTTTCCTGAAGCTGTGAATGCTGACATAGCTTGATGGGGCACTTTGTAAAGATGCACTTCCTTCATGTATATTGAGAATAATGCCATAGTTTTACTAGTCTAATTTTAAAGAATATTTACTGTAAAGGCAAAAAAGCCACAGGTGTGTTTGTTGTTTTGCTCTGACCCAACGTCCTGCTTCCCAAAGCAATCCAATAGAACAAAAAGTCCACTAAAAATATGTCAGGAACTGCAGTAGCAACTGACCTCAGTGTACTTTGACAGTACATTATTTATTTTCTTGGTACAACTTATGGCATTACTTTTTCTTATAGATAATTATCAAACAGCGGAAATACTTGCCTCAGTTTTGAAGCTGTTGTCTTTTTGTGTGGAACGGCACAAGTATCACATGAAGATTTTCATTATCAAGAAAGATCTCCTAAGAAGAACACTGGTTCTGATGAAATCCAAACACAAATTTCTGGCCTTGTGTGAGTATGGAACTGTCGTGATTTCCTTTTTCAAGGCTTTGTGTGTCCTGTGTGGAAGGTGTACCAGTACCAATGTACACTTGAACTCAGAATTCCTGTTCATTTGCTGTGTTTTACAGGCTGCAATTAAGTAATTTGGAAAAATTGAGGTAGCAGCTGTCTGTAAGCACAGACCAATGCAGTTTGTTGTGGGAAGAAGATTGTTGTCTCTTTTGAAGTCTACAGGGATCCTTTCAAATCTTCATTACAGGATCCTTTGTAATCAGATTTCTTGCCTCATTTCAGTGGAAATTGTGTCCTTTCTTAATAATGTCCTAAATCTGGTTCTCCTTATGGAGAGTTAATGAAGTTCTGTGAACCAGGATCTTTAAAGACTTAGGGCTTGTTCTGCGAGGGGAACAAGGACAAAAGCACAGCAGGGAGTTAACAATTTAGCTTCATGCATGCTGGAATGCATTGCTGCTGGACTTGAGAAAGAAATGCATGGTTCCTGATGACTTTCAAATACCCAGGAAAGTCCAAAAAGGAATGAAAGATGACCTGTCAACAAATGTGCTTCTGCACTTTGGGGATGCATCTTCCTCTTGGGGTAACATCAGGTTTTTCAATTCCTCCACAAGAAGGTGAGAGCCTGGCATGCGGTTGTTGAATGCTTGAATGTCTTTCTTCACACAGGTGCTCTTCGCTTTATGAGGAGGATAATTGGCCTGAAAGATAAAGTTTATAACCATTACATCACTGTGGGAAACCTGTTTGAACCAGTTGTAAATGCTGTGCTGGACAACAGGAATAAGTGCAACCTGCTCAAGTCTGCCTCGATAGAGCTGTTTGAATTCATCCGAAAGGTGAGTTCAGCAGCAGCCTTGCACCGTCCCGTCCGTGACCTAGCAGGGCAAGAGGCAAAAGGCAGAATTTTCCAAGATAGCAAACATCCTGTTTTACTGGAAGGGTCACAAATGGAACTGCGACATTGCTGAGTCTATAGTCCAATTCTAAGGGAAGTTTAAGAATTCTTTCTACATCTCAGCTTTTTTCCTAAGAGTAAATCTGATTACTTCCCGTTTGCTCTTGACAAAAATATTTTGGTTCTGGACAAGGAATCATTTGCTTTCCAAAATAAAGTTAAAAGCTTTCTGACTTTCTGCTTGTGAACATTTGAGACTGAAACCCTGTTTTGTTCTTATTCAGGAGGATATTCAGTTCCTTATTGCACATATAGTTGAAAACTTCTCGGATGCACTGGACTCTGTCAAATACATTCACACATTCCAGGGACTGAAGACAAAATATGAGCAAGCAAAAAAGCAAAAAGAAGCAAACTATGAGCAAAACGAGAAACTGAACAGGTATGGCCCAGTCTCTGTTTTGTGAGGCTGCCAGTGACTGCCATTCTGCAGGCTTCTGGTTGGTTTTTAATTTCCCATAGAGCAGCAGAAGCAGGTGGCTGGGATTGGGGTTGGATTTCATTCTTGATGAAAACTTCTTGGGTTAGAGTAAACCCCCATCTACCATTCTTTGAGTATAACTGGTGTGGTCAGTAGATTGAATCAAATTAGATCAGTTCTGTTCAGAAAACTTTCAGATTATGAAAAGCATAATTTTGCTTTGTTCTTCTGAGTTAGGATCCAGCTGCCTCATTATCACCTGGGTATTTGTGAAGCTTATGGTGCAGATGGAAGCAGGGATGGAGCTGGATTGCCTCTTCCAAGTCACTTAATGGATGACATTTATGTCCTGTCTGAGTCTGAAACATCAGGCAAAGCTTCAATCACTTGTTCTCTGTCTCTTGCAGGGTCTCCATATTGCCTGGTGAGACATTTGTCAAAGAAGCAGTAGTCTCACAAGATGAAGATGGGCAGTTCAGTGAAGGTGAAGAGAAGGCAGCTCCAATGTCGCCAGCAAGCTCCAATGGCTCCCATCCAATGAACACAACCCTGACCACAGTGAAGACAGCCCCCAAGGTGGGAGAGAACTTTCATGGAAGCTCCTGTCCTCACGTAGGACAGCAGAGCAGCCTTGTGGAGCTTTACTGGCTGTAATGGGGCACAGTCAGCAATAGCCTTGTACAGGATGCCTCAGTTAGGGACAAATTCACCCAAATCCCTGACTAGTTTCACTAAGAGTGAAACCCTGACAAGTTTGGGGTAAGGTTCAAGGAGGATAGGGTGGGACTGGAGTCTGTTGTTCATCTGGTGGGCACAGGTTAATTTTGCCTCTTCTGCATGATTGAACTCCTTGGTTTTTTCCCTGCCCAGCTGGTGCCCTGTGTGTGTGATATACAGATAAGATTGCCTTTTTTGGAATCTATTCCCCATCAGGGAATTAATAAGTGTTTTTAAGCAGACAAAATGCAGGAAGTGATACCTCCTTTGTGCCTTTTACAGCTGAGCATTACTTGAATCTTAGCTTCTGAGCAGCTGTAGAAAACTGTGGCAAGAATTTTATTGCTCACCCCTAAGACTTAGGGGCAAAACAGATGCACAGCATGTAGTTTTTCAATGTGGGAATATAATTTCTTTTTTTCTTTTTCTAATTATCAGAGAGGTCTATTTGAAATATTTGGTTATCCTGATGATGAAGATAATGAGACATCACCAAAGAAAAGAGCTCATCTGGATTCCTAAAGGAAACTGAAATTTTAAAATATGAACTTTCATTATGGGTTTTCCAATGCTGCAACTGTTTAATGTTAAAATACGGAACCACCTGCAATCCATCACATAGATCTCTCTTTTAATATATGTTATTATATAATAATATAATAATAATATAATAATAATATAATAACAATATAATAATAATGTAAGGTAGTGGTAATATATGTTTATAATACATAATAGTAATTGGTAGTAATGGTAGTAATGGTAGTGGTAATATATGTTTATAATACAATACAATACCATATAATATAAGTAATATAATTAATATTACAAAATATAGTAGTAACATATGTTAGGTCCATTTCTCATGGAATAGTTTAATGTGAAGCCATTTCTATGTTTTGGAGATTTAGATAATAGTTACTTTAAGGTAGTGGCTAGTTTTAATTGTAGCTCTTGTTTGGAAAAAAATTGCTTTCTGTATAGATATAAGATAGTTTGTTCCATCAAAAAAGTTTATTTTGTATTAAAGATCCCAATGTACCTGTTTTACACCACTGGTAAATATGTGGCAATATTAATGCTGAGCTGTAAAATTCAGGAATTAAAACTGGATTCTGTAATTTCATAAGATGTGTTATTTGTAAGTACTATTTTAATAAAAAGTTACATTAAACCTGACTGGGTGGGTTTGCTTCTTTTCCTGTGAGTTACTGTTGTAGTCAGTGATGTCATGCCTGTGCAAAGGCTAACCCCACTGTCGGCTTCACTTTCAATCTGTCAGGGCCAAGCCAGAACAGGATTTTAAAAAGATTTCTACTCTTTTGAAATTGAATTGCAGGTGACATCTCAAACTTTGCAACTAAAGCGATTATTTTTGCCTAAAGTTGCTTTAATTTAGCATATTTCAGTATCTGGTTGTCTATAGGCTCTGAAGAGGCTGAGGCCAGTGGTTGAACAAGTCTGCGCTGCAGGGATGCTCAGCAACCCTGCTGCTGAACACATCAGTGAATTTCCAGCATTCTGGAAAGTCAATGTCCATGTAATCTGAAATACTGACATATAAAGTACTGAGTTGCTTGTCTGAAAGTTCTGTAAAATTACAAAAAAATCCTTTTGCTTATTGATGATGCAATTTATTCTCAAAACATCCATATTTTCTTGGAGTCTGTGATGAGCTTCTTTAAACCAAGTTGCTTCCTTCCAACTTCTCTGCCTTTGAAATGAATCTTCACCTTGAATCAGGGTGAAGCCAGCTTGAGCTTCTCCAGCAGTCTTCCTGTCCTGTGCTTCCAACCCTCCCACTGACTTGGTTTTTCCATGGGAGGCAACTTGGCATATGGTGGCAGCACCCACCCTTCTGAGTGCCTTGTCCTTCTGGAATGTATCAGCATCATGTCACTTCTGTTCCCTTGGCTAAGGGATACAGAGGAAGGATTTCATAACTTGAAAACTCCCAAAGAAGAAAAAAATAACAGAGCAAATTTTTTACCAGTGTAAAATAAGACTTTTCAATAGAAAAATGTTT
Source organism: Onychostruthus taczanowskii (assembly GCF_017590055.1). Taxonomy (NCBI): domain Eukaryota; kingdom Metazoa; phylum Chordata; class Aves; order Passeriformes; family Passeridae; genus Onychostruthus; species Onychostruthus taczanowskii. The sequence continues at coordinate 3,469,511 of NW_024499351.1, forward strand.
TTTTCAATTCAGCTGTGGGGGAAAAATCCCTGAGATTGATGGGAGCCTAAAGAGTAGGTCACAGATTAGGAGCTAAAAAGCGTTTTAGCCATTCATTGGTTAAGTTACTGGTTATCACAGATGTAGCATTTATTCCTATTAAGCTGCAGCAATCCCCATTAATATAACACTTCATCTTGCATCAGGAAAATGGGGTTTTCCAAAACATTCTGTGTGCCTATCTGAACCACATGCTAAGGCCATGCACTTGAGAAAACTTACTTTAAGATTTTATACTTTGGTCATCTTGGCTGGGTATGAAATGAGAAAAGAAAATAAGCAATGAGGTGCACTGCCAACCCAAATCACTTCAGCATAAAACTGTAGCATATGTGTCAGAGCACTTTCTTTGGAAATCTGTAACAGAAACTCATTTTTTATTCAACAGTATAAAAGAAATGTTCAGCTCCCAAACCTTATAGATCAGGGGGAAATTTAATTATTATATCTAGAATAGTTTGTTATACAATTTTTTTAATCACTTATTCTTAAGGTTTCTGTGAGGAGCTGTCCTCTTGACTTCTCAGAGCTGATAATTACTGTGTCTGGAGAGAAGGGATAAAGAAATCAGGTAAGATTATCCCTGAAATGAGATGGAGTGCTGCAGGGCAGGAGTGAAATGCAAAATTAGGTAAATTGAAAAGAGATGAAATTTAGTTAAGTTGAGACATTTTCTGCCGAAAATAAATTCATATTAAAAAAAAAAAAAAAAACAAAAAAAAACAAAAAAACCAAAAAAAACTAACCCAAAACCAAACCAAAACTGACCAAACTAGAAAAGATGTTACAACTGTATGATGGGTCTTGACCAAGGCTGGCTTTTCAAGGTACTTTAGACTTTAAAATATTTGAGTTGTTTACTTCAAATGTGTGTGAACAGATATCACCTCCCCTGCCACACATACAGGGAAATTTGGACCTCACTAAGAGAGAGTGCAGGAGCCATGAAGTCATGAGTTCAAGGTGCTTCTCTGAATTATCTGTCTATTTAAAAAGATTTCTCTCTGCTAGAGAAATCTCTCTGTTACAGAAGTTAAGTAAATCTCTCTGCATGGGATGTAAACCACGTTACAAACATTTCTTTGTGGTTATTTAGTATAATTCCTGTTGGTGACTGTCCTATTCCAAATCAGAGAAGGGCAATAGGATCAACATTTCTCTAAACAAAATTAATGTGCAACCCTTATATTACTTGTGTTTCTTCTCTCCAGAAAGCAGCAAAAATCTGGGTGGTTTTATCTCTAAAGGTTCGATGTATGAGTGGACAAAAAAGTTTGTATTTTTGCAAGCTGAGGTTCAGGAATACACTAAAGACGTGGCTCTTCCATATTTTCCAGCTAGCTGTGGGATCAGGAGGGCTTGTTTTGGGTGACTCTTGTGTATGTGCTAGACACTGCCACAAGAAGTACATGCAGCTTGCAGACTGCTCACCACATAAAGCTACTTATTTCTAGAGCCTTCTCTCTACTGACAGCTTATATTCAACATTTAGGAGGGACTAAATCATGAAGCTGTATTTATGGAGAAAAAAATGCAGTGTCATCCTCTGAAGCTGTCACATAAGGTAATTCTTTGTTTCAGGAGTTTGCTGCAGATGTATTTCTGTGTTGTGCTTTGACAGCTGAGAGTGAATACACATCTTAAGGTGACCCTGGTGTTCTCTCTCTTCCTGTCTGTATTTCTGGTGGTCACAGGTAACAAAGGTAGAAAGTATCACTCTGTGCCATATCACCATGCTTCTATCACTGAGACCTCTTTTTTGTTTGATTTCTGTGGTTACCATTTAGTGAAATAAAACACAGCTTCAACATGAATGACCGAGATGTCAGAAAAGCTATTAATAGTGATTATGCAATTTATGCTTTTTATGCCCTGAAAGTATTCAAAGCATTAGATTCCTCAAATGCCCAAGCCAAATTAGATGGGGGGGTTTTGGGTTTTTTGGTTTTTTTTTTTGCTTGTTTGTTTTTGTGGGTTTTTTTTGTTTGTTTGCTTGTTTGTTTTGGGGTTGTTTTTTGTTGGTTTTTGTTTTGTTTTCTTTTCTTTTATTTCCTAATTTTCTGTTGTATCTTAATGTTTTTCATCCTCTTCCTCCTGTACTCTGGAAGAGGTCCACAGCTGCCTATACCTTTCCTCGTATACCTTGACACCATATTCTGCTGCCGTGCCCCCACCTATAAAAGGAAGAGAATGATTCCACCATAAGAAACCACGGGAAAGTCATAGGAAAAAACCAGCATGTGTGAGCTAAGATGATGATGGATGATGCTCCGAAATGGAGAAAAATTAATAGTGAAGGAAGACAAAGGAAGCAACTGGAGGGTGTCTTGTGGCAGGAGGTTTTTTAGAGTGCCAAGAAATGGGTGTTGGATGTCCGTGTGGTCTGCCTTTATTAATCTTGTGGGCTGAGCAGTTCTGAGGAAAAGTGATTGCCTGATAGATATTTGCCATGACATCAGTGGGGTAAGGTTACAAACAATTCATCTCGTTTAACAAGACAAATATGAGAAATCAGGAAATAAAAATGACTGGATATTGAGCTCTTTTATTCCAAATAAGGAGGAACTCTACCGTGATTAATCTGTTTTATCAAAATTGGGAAAACCAATAGAAAGGCAAGTTTATAAGCTTAAGTCACATACATGTTCTAGTTTCACCTAATGATTTCATTGTGTATAAACTTTTTTCATGCCCAGTAGGAATAAAAAACCCAGCTCGGGAAGGGTTTCGTATCAGTCATTACGTTATTGGCTTAGGAGTTCTCAGCTTTACTACATGAGGTGGAGGGGACCAGGAGTAAGGGTGCTCATCACTGAGCTCCCAGCCCTGCTAGAACAAATTTACCATTGCCATTTGAATGTATTAAACGTTTGTCATGGATTTCAAAAGATCAGAGTAAGGAAGATTTATGGCAATTTTCAGTATGACTACTCTCAATGTATATAAATAATTATATCTGATATGTGAGGTAGATTTTTTTTTTCTTGGCTGACCAGTAAGTCAAAAAGCAACACTTCATTGATTAGTAGTTCCTCTCCCTCTCTCTGCTTCCTTACTAGATTATAAACCTACAGAAATACTTTGCTACAGACAATTTTATTTACTTTCTTTTTATTTCTTTTGTTTATCTTCCTGGTTTTATCAGAAGATTTAACTGAAAAATATCACTCATTTGATGCATAATACTACAGCCAGGTTCCTAACCTAGATAGATATCTGTTACTACTGCTTCTTCACCAAGTTACTTTATCTCCAATCCTGATTTAATTCTCAAGGAATAATTTTGTATGTGTGGATGGTTAGATTCAGAAATTTACTCTCTATTCACATGTTTTCATTCTTTTATAATTCTCTCTTGCCCTTTGGCTAGCTGCTTCCTCTCGAGTCTTCCTCATCTAACATCTTCAGATATTAAAGAGAGGAGAAAGGGAGCTTCTAGCCTCCCCTGAATGTCATGTATGGAACTGGGTTTTGAGGGATTATTTTGGTCATTGAATCTTTCCATACTTAAATCACCATTTTGTCTGGGGGAATCTCTCCTAACATGTTGAAACATAAAGCTGCTCACTCTGTTGAAATCTAGTCAGGTCACATCATTGTGATGTAAAGAATTGCTGTAATCATGTTCTACAAATGTGGAAATACAGCCCACACAGACAAATAGCAACAGATCCAGACTCTGGTCAAGAGCACTAAATAGAAGGTGTTAAATACCTTGAGTTACTGAAAACTTCATAGGAGATGATTCTGCTCTCGTTTAGAGCTCAGCCCTGCCAGGAGAAATGCTGGATACTTAAGGGAAAATATCTTTGTAATTCTACCAATGAGAAACTGTGAGGGATTTGCCAAGAGGGGAAAGCTTGCTATTAAGCACATCCTGCAGTGAGAGGCAGTGATTTGTTATATTCCAAGGGCGCCTGAGGTGGTGAGCCTGAGGAGGAATAGCTGTATGCAGTCACAGGTGCCTGAGCCTTTGCCCTCACACAGGAGCTCAGTGCTGGCATGCCCTGTTGCTGTGTTGATGCTGACCTGTTGTTTCACAACTATTCCATATATCATAATCCATGATATTTCAGTGGTGCAGTTCCTGCCCTTGGGTCTGGTTCTGCAAGGTGTTTTAAGGACCGAATTTGAAATTTTATTTTTCAGTGCAGGGCAGAAGGATAATTTTCATACATTTATCAAAAGTGGAACCTCTCCAAATTAGACATGGAAGTCAAGAGGAAAAAAAACCTTTCCAGTGTAGCAAATGGCTTCAAACTCCTCAAGACAAGTTGTCTGTTCCTTCAGTTCAGCAACACCAGGACTCAGTGGTCTCTGCAAAATTGGATCTGAAAGCTGTGTTAGCTCCTGAGTTAACTAACTCAAGGATAATTAACTCAGAGTTAATTAACATGCCAAACACATGTTACTGTGGCTGTACAGCTACTGAGATCCCATTATGGTATTGGGATATATTTACTTCCACTACAGCACCGTGGACACATCCATGAAATTTATCACAGTTTTAACCCTCTCTTTTAGATGCCACATTGATTCAGTTTCCCCTGTGTCACATTGTAAAGCTCTCCAGAATCTGGAGACCTTTTCTTAACTTCCTTCTGAAACCTTCCCAAGGCTGCAGTGGCATGAACACTAGACCAATTGTCTATACACAGGTAATAACTCCCTACTGCAATCTTGACAGTCATCTACTTGTCAATCCTCTACAAGAGGATTGATGATGGGGAGAAGTTGATGAGGAGAAAAGGTGGAAAATATTGTTGTAATTGCTTTGTACATTATTGCAAGAGTTTTTAGAAGGGGGAAAAGACATTTTAAAATTATTTTGATCTAAAATACTATAAAATATTGTAAGGAAGAGGACTACTACTGTGAAATATTTTGTTTATTTGTAGAGATTAATTATTCTTGAATGCCATGATGGTAAGTTTTCAGTTAGCTCTGATCAAATGGCTGAAAGCCAAGAGTTATTTCCTACCCAAGTTTCACTTAGGCAGACAATCAAGGGCATTATCCCAATTATACAACAATTATTTTGGGAGAAGAATGTACCATTTGAATCCATAAATAATGCATTTCATCATCTTAGCATTGTGAAGGGGGGCACTGGAGCTTAGTAACTGCAGACTTCTGAGAAATTGCTTTGTAAAGATATTCAAAGATGCCATCATGGAGGCAGGTGTCTGGCTCCTGGAAGTCAGATGGCAAATGGATATTTTTTAAGTTCTTCTGGATTGCTGCTTTTTGTCCGAGTGCCACCACTGCTGCATGGTCTGTTGTGTACTTTGGGGCAAAATGGGCTCACAGTCAGAGCTGCTGCTTGGGCCTTCCCCTACATTTCCAGTGACAGACTAACCAGCTCCTCTCTTGGCAGACTCACACCCGTCCTCCTTGTTCAAAGTAGCTCAGTGTAATGCTGGAGATGCCAGTTATCCCTACAGACAGTCACTCACACCATGTTCTCACAGACAGACCTGAGTTTTTCATGTTGGACCTTCCACTTCTGAACATGATGGCTTCCCCCAAGCAGTTCTATATTAATGCACAGAGTGCCAACAGGGAAAATTTTAGTGTGGTATTCACCCTAGAAAAGTAATTTAATCTGGAGTCTATAGGTGTTTAGTGGGAAAAGTATCCAGAAATGATGAATTAAAAGCTCTTAAATAAAGCAGAGTAATATCATGTTTTAAAAGACTATGTCTTAATGCACAGGAATATCAATTACATTGGCATGTCCTGATTTTTATTTTTCTGAGCTTTAGTACTTGCTATATATTATATGATTCTATTTAATTCTGAACATTTGGTTGCCTGTATTCCTTGTGTCCTTTAGCTTTCCTGAATATGAAAGTGGAGGTAAAACTTGGAATATGGACTTCAAGAGGCAGATTTTTTACGTATTTATACAAGTAAATGCCTCATCTTTACTTTGTCTGTTCTTGTTAAGGTACTAAACTCTCTTTCCTCCAGCTGAGGTTTCCAGAATGTAAAAACATCTCTTGACCTCTGCTAATGCAAAACTGGCATTTGACCAGCAGCATTGCTTGGCCATGACATTTCTAGAGTAAACAAAAGCCATCCCTGTGATCACCAGCTCACTTATTTGTCTTGGCTCTTTCAGTTTGTGAGGTCCATGGCAAGGTCTGTAGCAGGGCATCTTCCCCGACCACATGAGAGCGTATCTGTTGCTCCTTAGGTGATGAAATAACTCAGGGCATCTCACATATGCTCACCTAAGCCTTGGTGCAATGACTCAATCAAGACAGTTTGCCCTGCAGTGAGTTATTTCAGCACCATGGAATTGATGCTGTTAAGTGACAGTCAACACATGTAGAAAGATAAGCTGGAATTTCTGACAGACGCTTCACTTTACAAACTGTAAAAGCTATACCAAACTTTCACAAAGCAGAAATCTTCTGCCCATTCCCTGGAAACATGTGAAGCTTTCTCCCCAAAGTCATGACACCAGCTCTTTGTGCTTCGTCTGCTGGGGATTCAGTGAAAGGACTCTGTGTACACTATTGTCATTTCAGTGGTAAATTTTTAATCTAAACTATTTCTTTGCTATCTTTAATATAGGTACCCTAATCTTGTGCACTGTTTCATGCAATCTGCTAGTGGTTCTTTTATACCGTGTAATAAGTAACTCTGTTGAAGGCCTTTTTACTCTTAATCTCCTATCTATTCAATAAGTAATGCATTTTATAATAGACCTCATCTACCATTCTTGACAGCTTGTGGGCTGAAGGGATTTAGGTGCGAGCTTCCTAAATTCAAGCTGCTGCCAAAAATCTTAGCCTATGGCAGGGCTTGTCTGAAGCTCTCATTTGACCCATAACTATGTCAAATAGGAAAAATGGGAGAATGCTTTCTAGCACAAATCTCTGACCAAGATTTCAGTTCAAAAGCTCAGATTTGTGTCTCACCCACCTTTCCTGACTTCTCTGGGCCAACTGACAAGAACATCCTATTATAACCTAGGTCCTAACTGGGATTGTCTTGCTGTCTTCAGTGAAGCTACTGTAGAGGTGTCTTTTTGTTACTAAGGGAGTATAATTTACTGAATAAATTTTGATGAGACAAATGAAAGCCAGCAGAAATTAAATGTGGAGTTTATAGATTGGAAGATTGCTCCTAGGTCTAAAGTGCCATTTAAAAATGTTTTCTGTAAGACATTGGGGAACACCCAAATCCACAGAAAGGGAAAGGATAAAAGTCAGAGCTTCATCCCATTTAATTTTTAGAGATTTTTCTCTATAATGAATATTACTTGTCTGTTATATTCATAGTTGAAGAGTTTGTATTCATAACTTCTTTCAGTCATCAGCTCCTTAGCTCTAGAGTAGACTTTTCCCCAGTGTGTTCAAATTAATATATATAATATTTCCCATATGCAAGTATAAGATGCACACACTACTTGGTTCCTCAGACACTATTTTCTAGTGAAGTACTGAAAATTCAAGTACTGAAGACATTTTTTTACCTGTAGTTTTCAACAACTGAAATCACAAAACACTGATACCTCTACCAGTGATGATGCTATGTAGTATGTATGTATGATACGTAGGAAATAAATATTACACCTGTTCTAAGTTTTAGAAACAATGTACATGGTTTGTAAATTTTCATCTGGTTTTGCTTTATATTGATAAATCAAGCCTTGTTTTTGATGATATCCAGACAAAAATGAGAGAACATATAGTTTATGTAGATTAAGATGAAGCTTGTTTATAGACATTAAGAAAAAATTGCAAATAAAAGACCCCATTCAAGACTTGATTTCCTGAAGATCTCTCAACCCCACAGAAGTTAGTGGGATATATTCTCTGACAGCTGCCCTATCTGAGTATGGACACTTAATTCTTCTATGTACTCAAAAGTTTCAAAGAAGGTTCAGGCATTCTTTGGAAAAATGGAGACAAATGCTGTTGATTGGCCATGTAACAGTCAACTGTATTTTGTACTGATAGGCTGACCTATCTCTAACCAAAATATTCATGGAGCATCTCTGAACAGTTTCAGCAGTCATCCATTATAGATTCAGGCCATGGTTTGCAGTCTCTATTCATACTTGTTTTGATTCAGAGCAGCAAAAACCTATGCTTTGCAGCTTAAGAGAGTAAACCCAAATGCCACAAACCCAGTGGGAAGAGAAGGCTAAGATTCCATCCCATGTGGAAAAGTCTGACTCCTTGCTCTGTGCCCATGCTCTTCCATCCATTTCATGCTGGATCCTCCTCATATGGCCAGGCATGAACCTACGCCTGTAGGTTCATGAGGTCCTGTAGGGCATGAGAGTGCAAAAAGAGAAAAGTGAAAAAAACTAGGGGAAAAACAACTGATACCAAGGGACAACAAATAACAATAATTAACAGGCTACAGAACAGCCTGCGTCCATATTCACAATTAGAGGGAGAATACTGACCTCTGCAGACCTTTGGTTTGACATATTTTACCTACTTTCAAGTTATTATCCTCAGATCTGGAGATGGTCAGAATGAAACTGTACATTTGTGCAAAATTTGCTCTCTAAGAAAGGTCTTCTACTAACTTCTGGAGGTGAGAATTTGGTGATGCTTCAAAGTGAGAGAATTTACTTTTCTCTCTTTGCAAAATGCATGACTTCACTGATTGCTTCTTCTTTTGTGAATATTGATAAAAGGAGTATGAATTTTAAGAGTGCATGAAATAAACAGTAGAGGAGGTAATTGAAAGCTGCTCCCCTGCTTTTCAGGATGGAAGGAGGGAGTACAGCTGCCCTTTACTGCAGGGAGACATTGCTTCTTCTCATTCCTGCGCTGTCCCTTGTTTAACCCATCCTGGGACTTTTTGTTTAATGAGAAAAATAGCCAAAGCCAAGTGCTGTATGCTGTGTAGCAGATTTTTTTCTTGTGCAGCTCTCTGCCTTAGGCCACCTCTCATGAAATTTGGCATAAATCGGTTTTAATTGCACTTTCAAATGAGTTTATTATTTGGGAGGATGGGAACTTGTGTTGTGATGGATTATTGTGACCAAAATACACTGCTGTCTGCCAGTCTGCAGAGGAGTGTAGAGCAAAATCATGCTCTCTTCATATGGAACTTTTCTCTACTGCTGATACTGTTCTCTACTCCTACAAAGCCAGGATGCCTCTTCTGTCTGGGTTATTATGATGTTTTGTGTACTTCATCCCTCTGACAGAAAACAAACAAGTTTGTGGAAAACAATCTGTGGAAAGAAACTTGGAAAATACATTGTTTTTATCCATTATCCAGTGACAAAGTTATTTTTTTCTCATATTAAAGTAGCTCACAGCACGATGTTCTCACACTGAATAAACTAATGTCATAAACAAAACATGAAAACGTAACACACTCTGCAAAAGAAGTGGATTTTCTACCCAGCTATCTATCTACAAGCTTAAGAGGTGTACAAAACGTCTACCCAAATTTGGCTGATTTTGGGATGTGAGTTTTGCTGGAAGAGAGAAATAAATACTAGGACTTGTTGCACATAAACTGTGCAGTTGTATGGACTTCATTGCTGCAGGACGTCATGGCATAACACAACTTCTCAAAGTTTTTGTCAGCATTTTATTTCATGAGAACAACTCCCAATTTTTTTAAAAATGGAATATTTAAGTGGTTTTATTTTTCTTTACATTTTAACGAATGTAGTAAAAAAGTAACTATGATGAAACATATCAGAGCATTTTGATGATGTTCCCATTCACAGTGTCAGCATTTTGCCTTGAGATGAATGTCAAAGCTGGTGTTCCATGCTCTGATTAAAGCTAAAAGAAAACAGCAGTTATTAAAGACAGTTCACACAGGAAAACTGCTGCAGGTTTGCAAGTTTAGTAAAACATTAGAACAAGCTAAATGCTTCCCTTATTTGAAATGGCTAATAAAATTTCGATGCAAATGCAGCCAGATTTGCTGTAGGTCTAAGTAGCACTCAGAAATGCCTCCCCAGGAAGCACTTTCCAGGCTGAGGGGTATCCCTAACCTCTGTTTTGGAGGGATGCTAATGAGGGCAGGACCTCCCATCTTGTCCCAGCACTGCCCCTTTACATTCTGCTTGTTGGTATCTCAGATTCTGAGGCTTCTCCTTTATTCACAGTTTGAGAAATGAAAGTCTGGGTGAGCCTTAGGTGATGTTTTGTGAAGGTGATGGGAGAGGAGGAGCTGCTGGGAAATAGGGGTTTTTCTCAAGTTTCAGTTTTTCAGGAATGTGTTTTGTGCATCCCATGCTGCAGAGCTGATAGTCCTGTTATGGCTTGTGAACCCTGAATTCATGAGAAAGGCTTTTTAAAGTGAATCTTGCAAGAGGTTTGTCAGTTAGAAATCATTAAAGATCCTTTCTGTGATCCTACAGCAAATTTACCAACTTTGCTCTTTGTAGCATCAAGTACATTTCCTATCTGTAGCCACAGGTGCTGGCATCAGCTACCTATTAAATTGCCCAGTGTATTTATTGTTTGAGTCAGGGGGCCAGAGGGAACAAGTGAAAGGTAGGTTCGGCCTAACTTGCAGCTGAAGTATTTTGGAGGCATTCTCTATACATTTTCCTAGTTCCCTGGGTTTGCCTGGGGCTGTGTTTAATGATCTGTTATTTGACCAAATCAAAAAGCTCTGCCTCTGTGTGAGGGTCTGCCAACTGCAGCCAACAAAAAACCTGTGGTTAAAATTGCATCTGTTCCTCCAAATGAAAGCTAATAATTTTTTTGATTGCTTTACCTTTAGGCACAAGGTATTTTCAATTAATAAATAAAGAAGAAACAAATAAACTTTAGCTGAGACACGTGAAACACTAATTTTGCAGACAGGTGATCCTTCTGAAGACCACAGAGCATCTATATTGTAGTTACCTGCTATTATTAATTTATCTTACAGCAACAGCTAAAAGCCTCCACTGAGACTGGAAACAAAATTCTGTGCTATACCACAGTGAGAGGCAGCTTCTGCCCCAAAGGATTTACTACTTCAACAGAGAGGGGGAAATAACAGCAAATGTGCAAGGAGCCTCTAGGAAACATGAAACTCTCACATGTGACCCTCTGTAGAGCTCTGTAGAGTGCTTTTTAGGAAGAGCTTTGGTTCCTTTGGTTTCCAGAAAGAGTCAGAAGCAGCCCTCATCTGTCATGTGCTGCTAAGGAGAAACATGACACTGATATTTTGCAGCAGAAGACAGGAGTTTAGGTGTTAACTCCATAGATATGCTGTGAAAACTGCAGCCTGCTTCTATCACTTTGACCTCTTACTTGTAGTCACACTAATTAAAAACCCATATTAAATGTTTTTCTGCTCAGGGACTGTAATTTGCATGTGCTAACTAGAACGATGACTGTAATATTTTCCAGATTCACATGTGATTTCAGCTGAGTTCTCTGTCACAGAGGTCCTGGGAACAAGTTACAGTTTAGGAGCAGGATTTCAATTTTTATCATACTAGAAAAATCCATGGTTTAGCTAACTGGGAGTGACACAAGCATCAGTGACTACTAGTGACGAAGAAAGGTCCAGCATTTGAATCTCATTTACCAGGTATAAATGTTCAATTGCTTTTACCCTGTGCTCGTGGACAATTTAATGCCTACAGAAAGTTATAGGTCAAGCAAGAAAATATAGATTCTCCTTGTGCTGGGAATGGGTAAAGGGATGGACTCACAGAGCATGTAAAAACATATCTTTGAGTAAAAGGTGACTTATTTCACAAACGGCCTGATTCAGAGGGTACAAGAGTGTTTTCAACAGGATTTCTAATCCTGTGAGTCACCATCTGAGCTGTAGAAGGGTCTTGGAAGTGCCTGTGCTCAGTTTGGAGGTGGGAGTGGCTTCTTCCATTGTAGCTGGAGCGAGAGATGTACAAACTGTGCAGCTTCCACACCTGGCTCACCCATCACCATCCTCCAGCTTTCATGATGTAAATAAGCACCCAGAGCCTGTTTCAATGCAATCCAGGGAGGCTTCATCATGTCTTTGCCCCAAAGAGGATAAGTCCCCATAGCGCCACTTACTGCAGCTCAGTAGCTCCTCAACCACACAAAGACCTGACCATATGGAAAAGCTTATCCTGCCTGTAGCTCCCACGCCGGTCTGTCCAGATGCACCTGTAGCATCACAGATTTTCAAGAGAATCTAAAAAGATCACCTTTGGGAAATGCAGGGAGTCAGGGCATGCAGTACTCACACTGGAGCAAGTGCTGGAGTCAGATGTAGACAGGCAAGGACTTTTTTTTCCAGTCCTGGCCTCCAAGCATTATCTTGTGTGCCTTCACTGTCAAACTCCTGTTCATGGTGATGGCATTTTCTTTGGAAATCAGTACTGGGGACTTTACCAAAAGCTGAAGAAAATGATATTTTTCTGTTCCAGCATGAATATTAACTTTTGAAGTGGTAATCACCACCAACAACTTATTGGCAAGAGCAACACAAAAATGTAATAAGGCAATTGGGACCAGGTGAGAAATAATAAAGCTGGAATTAAAGGAATAAATCTAAAATGTGCATGAGGATAATTTACTTTTTTCTTTTTTAACATGTGGAAACAACAGAAGACGTAGAATGGCTGAAGCTTTTATGCTGAGTAAGAATTAATGTGACCAGACTGACATTGACCAGACTTGTAACAACTGTCTTTTATTAGATTTTATAAAAGCTTTAAATTTGGGGGACTTTATTATTGCTTTCCTTAGCACGAGCAGAGAACTACAAGACATTTATCTAGAGTCTGTTTCCGTGAGATAACAAGTTTACTTATTCAGTTTCAAATTTGATGTTGTGTAGAAAAATATTTGTGCTCACCTTGTCATATTTAGTTGACGTGTGTTACCCAATTATCTTCTGCTACAGCTACACACTGTTCTGGATGGAGCTCAGTCCCTGCTGACCAATACATGTATTAAATAAGTTCTAACTCCACATGGTAAACTTCTGCACCTTGAAGATAACTCATTGACTATCAGGAACAAGAAGTCCATTTATGTGTTTTCAAATCCAAATCTACAAAAATGTCCAGGTCCAAACAGTATGATCAATTAGGTTAACCTACAATATAATTCATTATATTGATGACTTAACAGAGGGAGAGCATTCACCTACTTAGCGGGATGATAAAATCATGATTTTTTCATCTGGCTCTTTGCACATTTCCTGTAAACTGTCACCAGGGTTCAGGTTCATTTTTCCTGTCTCTCAAACTCACTTAGATGCCTTTCCTTCAGCAGAGTCCAAATAAGTCAATGGAATATGTGGCTTCTTTCCTACACAAAAAACTGTTTGCTTGTGGGAGATGATTTATTATTTTGTTACACTTTGGTGATCTGTCAAGAGGATTACAGCCAGACATTTCTCATCCATTTATATTTAATAAGAAATAGCCATTACCAAGACTGGGACTTTCAATAATTGTGTATTTCCTGCTTCCATTTGTTTTTCCTTATCACTGCTTTCCTGTAACTCTCACATTACCCAGTAATAATGCACTAATTGATTTTGAAGTTGTAAATATTAGACATAACTTGTGAGTGCTTTTGATTCAATACAGGAACAGCAGGGCTCCTGGTAGCTGAGAAACACTTCATAATAGCAGATTTCTATATGTTTATTCATACTGAATTACACACTATTGTTTAGGTCCTTCAAATGGCCTTGCTGGACTTTCGTAACTATCTTGGAATAAAATTTGTCTCTTGAATACCAGTTATGGTGTCAGAAGCCCATCCTAAGCAGCTCACCGAGGACTCTTGCACTTTCTGAGAAGTTCATTAAAACATTGATATCAATTCTCATAAATTTTAGAATAGTGCATTTTTATTTCAGTAAAAGCTAAGCACCACAAAGAGGTAAGTTACTGTTAGCAGTTACTCTAAAACAGATTGGTTTGGATACTCTCCAAAAATCAATTTGCACCCATTTAAAAATACTGTGATAATGAATTGCATTAATTGTTAATGTTTACTTTCAGTCTCATTACAGAGCCAATCCTAAATCTTTCCCACAGAACAACCAATTGGCACCATGTGCTGAGAAGAGAAAGGCAAGGATCCTGAGTGTAATTATTTGTTTGTAATGGCTCAAGACCCATTACTTACTTAGGAGAGTGATTTTGTTCACATGTTAAAACTCTTGAAGCTCACTGGCAGAGGCCCCTGGCAGATTTATGTGAGCTGCTCACTTTGAATCCACAGGATCTGTGTAGACCAAGTAGCAGGGCCAAAATTACTTAAGAAGCATCAGCTGTCATGTTCTGACACTGTTCAGATAAGCCAGTTGCATTTTTAAAAAATACATAAAGGATTTATCAAAAGCTACAATTAGAATATATACCCCAAACTACATCCTGTGTGAAGTTTAAATCAGAAGCACTGCTTATTTTCATTCATTGATGGTTTTATACTGCTTAAGGGTTATTCTGGGTGTAATATTTTTATTCTTCTGTCTCTGTGCCATATCTGGGGTAGTCCCTAAGGTTCATTATCTTAATGAGATGAGAAATAATTTTCAATCTCTAAAAGACCTTTCTTCTCTTGGTGGTTAACTGTTCTGTTAACTGTTGTTGACTGTCAGCTGTCAAACTGATTGATTGATTGATTGGGCACTGGTTGTCTACTGGCTCCAGCTATATTGAGGGTTATTCAACACACAGACTAAGCATGAGCAGTTTAGAGCAGAAAAGTGCAATTTGGTGATTAAGTCATAGGATCAAGATCCCCATTCTTCAAGATATTACTGCAACTTCTAATGCTTAATTTTTCACTTGAAGAATGAGAGGGTGTCAGGACTTTTATATCTGGTGTTTTATGAACATGTTGATAACTGTTTACAGAACCAGAGAAAATAGAGCTTTGCCTGATAAAACTATTTGGAAGTGTTGGGAAATCACTAGATAAAAATCAAAAACATTCAAAATATGTTCTGGTTTTGTTACATATGTCTAGAAATGTGTTCTGCTGCTTTGCTAAAATTTCTAAGGGGGAAAAAAACCCATAAAGCAGTTCATAACTATCAAAATCTTTTGCAGTGCCTCTGATAAAATCCCAGTAGTGGTTGACTCCACTTGCACCCTGACTGTTTGAAGGTATGCTGATTGAAAAAATAAAAAGCCTGGGGAAACAAGTGAAATGTTAATGAGAGAGGTTTCCAAAAGCAACTCTTTCTATGTAACTGCCAGATAAAACTTACCGTTCTTCTCTACAAATCAAAGGTTGGTTATTTGGGAGGACAGACACATAAAAGAAAAGGCTGACTGACATTTGCAAAAGGAAGTTGAGAGTAGAGAAACAGAAAGAATGAAGGGTGAAACATTTAAGATGCAAGAGAAAAATGAGAAGTGAGTGCTGGAGTAGTATAGAACTTAGACAGCAGGTACCTTTAAGGCAAGGATTTTAGTCCCTTTGATCAGCTGGCAGGAGACATCTGTGCAGAATAAGTAAATAAGGAGGGAAGCATGCAGAAAATATTGCAGTCTCTTTTTCATCAGGGAAACACACAGCAAATGCACCTGATGGTCAGTGCCAGCTGCCCTCATAGGACAGGGCAGGCAAATTCAAAAAGCTGCTATAGCACACAGGCTGCCTGAGGAGTCACAGATGAGACACCAGGTATCACATCCTTGGAATGTTAAAATCCTGACATATGTCATGATGGCAGAAGTTGGCCTAGGTTGAGCCTTATTAAGGGAGAAATGTTAGAGAGACAGGGTATCTTTCACAGAAAACAGCAGTTCATGGGTACATTTTGACCCTTCAGGATTTTGCAGCTGCTTTACACCACTTGAAGGCCCTGCATGTTCATGATCTGTATAATGGTCTGTACTCATTAGGTCAAATTTAGAGTAACATATGAATTAGCTGAAAGAAATGGGGCACATTCAATAGGTGATGCTCTGGAACACTGCTGATATTGGGAGTGCACTGAAGTGGCTCATAATGTATCACTGAAAGGCATTTATTTCTGCTTCATTTTTGAAAAACTACTAATGAAGAGGGCAGAGAGCAAGACAGAGTGAACTCTTACTCTGATGTGTACCAATGTCAGATTTCATGTAGACAGCAAAGAACCAGATACCATAAAGGTTTTTAGTGAAACTGTGAGTAACACAGAAGCACAGAAGTACCATCAGTAGCATCGTTACATTAGCAAGGAGAAGGTCAGTGAGAGCTGCAGGTGGTCAGTATCTCTTGAGGTCTGGCTCAGGAGCAGCTTTGGAACAATCTGTCCAAATATACCTTTTTCTTTTTCAGTCATCAGAGCCACATATTATCATGCCAAAATGCAGATGTCTGCTGTCTGAAGATGCCAACATGTAACATACCTGATATTCTGCTATTCAGAATGATCGCAAACACTACAAGACTGCAGATCTCAAGGTGAGCTGAGAAGGATTGGAGCTCATCATTATCCAAATGCTGGCCTGGTAGAAAACAGTTTGTTTTCCACTTTGGTGGGTGCTGTGGGAGTTCACTGTGCCAAATAAATCCCTTCTTCTCTTACAACCTGAGCAAGCGTGTACATGTACCTCTGTCTACCCTGTGTTACGAATGGCTGGGGGGTTTGGAGAAGTCTCTGCCTTTTGCCCAGGCCTCTGGCAGCAGGCAGGAGCTTTACTGAGGCAGCCTGCACCCCAAAGCCCACTCTCATTCACAAGTTCTTTAATAATGGCTGATTCAGTCTATTACAGAATGAATTATTTATTTAATAGATATAAAACTAACAGACATAAGACTTTAACTAATACTACACAGGAATAAAGACCAAAAAAGAAGAGACTACTAGTAGATACATACAGCATGAGGCTAAAGATACCTATTAATATTACACCTAGTGAAGAAATAATATAACTTAGGATTCAATGTATCTTACCATCCAGTTGTTGGTGGGGCACACATTGAAATCCTTTCCCTCAATCCCCAGGAAAGTAACCACGGAACCTGCATCCAGGCTCCAGGGAGAGGTATCTCACAATTTCAGGGTGTGTAGCAGGCTTCTACCTCTGTGAAAACTCATGTAGCTTTTATGGTTTGTAAAACAGTGTCTGTTAATTGAGAATATTTCTTTTACCTCTTCCCACATCTGCTCTTCAGCTCCCACTCTTTCAGGGTGTGTGAGTGTGTAGCAGGCTTCTACCTCTGCGAAAACTCATGTATCTTTTACGGTTTGTAAAACAGTGTCTCTTAATCAAGAATATTTCTTTTACCTCTTCCCACATCTGCTCTTCAGACTAAGATATTGGTTCTCAGCTGAGGCCTGAGTCCTTTTGGCACCAAACTCATGTATCTTTTACGGTTTGTAAAACAGTGTCTCTTAATCAAGAATATTTCTTTTACCTCTTCCCACATCTGCTCTCCAGACTAAGATATTGGTTCTTAGCTGAGGCCTGAGTCCTTTTGGCACCGGAGATAACCCTTTGCTGGACCTTTCAGCCCTTATTTTATTTGTTAATGCACCAACTATCTGTGGTGGGGGGAGTGGGTGATAGATGTCGTGCCACACCCTGCAACAGCAGGGACAGAAATTAACTCTTAAGATTGTGCCTCAGTTTACCACCCACACAAAGATTTTACACCTACCCATAAACTTAAGGACTTCTCACACAAGGTATGCTCACTTCTTAAAATTTAGGAAGTTACAGTTCTCCAGCCAAGAAGCAGGAAATTACCTGTAAGTGATCCCTGGCTGCTGTGAAAGCAAAGAGTTAGCTCTCATCTTTTCCCTTGCCTTAGCTTTGAGAGGAGCAATGCACCTGCAAGGTGATAGTATTGCATTTCAGCAATTTTTTACAAGGAGCAGTGGGAATTCAGGTATTTTACACTGATGGAAGAGCTTTTTGGACCAAGGAATCCTTGCTTCTTTTTGTGCAGTTTGCAGGACTTGAGGTGGTCTTGCCTTACCCTCTTATTATCTGGAAAAATGTCCAGGCCTTCAACAATTACTAATACTTCTTTTAACACTTTCAACACTTTTAAGTGGTGACATGATACTACCAAAGTGCTATTCAGACAAGACTTTACTGGAGGATGAGAGAAGTCTCACGAGATACCTGTTTCCATTGTTTTCTGCCAGCTCTTGGTCTTTGTGGCAGACAGAGTAAGAGATGATTGCTCAGGGAACACTTTTTTAGCCAAATTTGCTGTCAAGGTCAAAGCACTCACACCCCACCTCCCTCAAAAAGATCTAAAATGCTTTTTCTGTTGACAGCAGCTGAGGACAAGAGCAGAACAAAATATGAAGCATGTTCATTACAGCTCAAGACAGACTGATGGCTAAATAGGTGTCTTAATTTGGTCTGTGAAACCCAGAGAATGACTCCCATGGGAGCTGGTGCCCACATTCAAGCTTCAGCTCTAGGATGAATGTGTTTTTTTTACACTGCATGGCTTTGTAAATCTGATCTGTCTCACTGGATGATGCAGCTGCTCTCACCTCGGGGTTTGGTCTCCAAAAGGACCGATGGGAGGGCTCCAGTTTGTCCGACCAGTTCTAATTGCATCCAGCCTGCAGCCTCACACTTTATGGTAGGTAACTCACCTGGAAATAGGAAATTGCAACTTTACTTCCCTCCTCATTGTGAAAATGTGGATTTCATTTCTCTCTCTCCTTGAATGGCTGCAAAAGCTGAAAATGTTCTGCCTTAGAAATAACATTTGCCAGTGGATATCACCAAGCAATATGCAAAAATGAGCCCTGGATATAGATAAGAGAGCTTGACTGCACCACTAGCATGGCAAGTTCCTGGGCCTTCAAATCTGTATTTGGTACCATTTACCACAGGTTTTGATCACGATCAGCCAGTGCAACTGTGGATTATAGCTGAAACCACAAAACATGACTCTATGACATTAGTCCTCTTCATTTAGCACACAAATCCCTTTAACATGATTAATATTTTGTTGAAATCAATAAGCATCTTGACTTAAAAGGCACTGACAGAGCCTGTCCTAATGGCTTCTCTCAATTTCCATTCTGCACTTCTCTCTACCTCCTATAAAAACAAGAGAACAGAAAATTACTCCTATGTATTTCTCATTACCTGGTGTTTCAACTGACATCTGATTTTTCCACTGTCTTTTTAAAACAGCAAATTCAATATTCCCATGCTGTGCATCTTTACAGAAGCCATTTTAGCATAATTTACGATGTTTAGCCAAGAGCAGATGTGAAAATGCTCCTGCTGACAGCTACCACCTTCTACAAACAACAGAACAGGGATTTTAATCCTGTTCCTTTGAAGTGGATGAAAATGGTCCAGTGTTTACTAAAACAAGGCCAATTCACAGGGAAAGCAAAAGAGAAAGCAAGAATATTACATTATCCTCTGTTTTTCAGATTCCCAGGTACCGAAGAAACATCAGTCTTTACTGTTACTCAACACATACATTACCAAAATGCTTAATATCTCTGTCTGTGTCCTGTCTCTGTCAGGACCTGTTGCACTGAATGTGATGACAGTCCTCCTCACAGGAGTTTCACTGAGTACAGAAAAGGCCAGTACAGAGCTCTAGGAAGTGTTGGGATAATGATGGGAGAAAAAGGCATGTGACTTCAGATACCCAGTACCAGACATATTAGCTTCCTTTTTCAACTGCCTTGGAAATTAATTCCCATAGCTGTGATTTCAAGCCTTATGACTGCTTCATGCATCCTCTGAAACACCCAGTTTAATGTGTCCCAAAAAATATGGGACATTTTAGTTCTTTCTTTTTGCACCTGCTTATTAAAATATGAAAGGCTCGTTCATGTAAGCTCTTTCAAAAACTAACAGTGTACCTCATGACTGGCAAACAAACTGTATGCAGACTATCTGAAGTGTTACAATTTTCCAGTGGAGCCCCGTTTTGCAGGGGCAGGCATTGAGGCATGACAGTCACTTTTGTCTGAGCAGGATAGATTTATGAGAGGTTTGTTACACGTACTGAATGGTGACAGTAATTTTGTTGACAACAGTGAAGTGAAAGCTTTGAAATAAAGCATTAGTGACAAATGCATAATACCAGCTGGCTGGTACTCCCAGGAGGCAAACCTTTTTTTTTTTTTTTTTTTTTTTTTTTTTTTTTTTTTTTTTTTTTTTTTTTAATTAAGAGGATTTTCTCTTTAGATGGTCTGTTTATCTGTCATAATTTGACAGTGTATGAAAATGATACCTTGATTTATTTCTCAGAAGATAATTGCCCTGGCATTTAGTCTCTTTGTCTTCTAAATCTTTCCAATTCTTTGCTTTTCTTCTGTTTTCAGGCAGATTCTACATTTCCTAAATGGAGTGGTATTTTCCTGCACAGAGGCAGTCAGTCACTTAGTCACCAACAGAATATACATGTTTGCACAAGGAGATGAGCACAAGAAGGAATGGATTCATCAGACAGGCAACTCTCCTCCTGGTGCCTGGGGCCTCTTTCCAGCACACTTCACACACCAGATAAAAAAAAAAAATAACATATTTCCCTGCAGATTTCTTTGATGCCTGGCAAGGTGTATGTGAGTAATGAATGTCACAGGATTTTCCAGTGGGAACCCATAATGCCAATCCTGGCCATCTCCTGGCATCCATTTGTCCATGTCCTGCTGCATCACTCTCACTGTAAGGGAGCAAAATGATTGCAGGCACAGTTCTGGGACACCCAGCAGCTTTGGGTGGGTGCTTGCCCTCATCACCTGCCAGATTATTGACTGTGCTAATTTATCGCTAGTTCTCAAGGATTACATGTTTAAAAAGACACTGAAGGAGATTAAGGTTGCTCCTAACTACCAAAAAATGTAAAACTCACCAAAGATTTTGTTTGGCACCAGACACAAAAAAGGTTAATTGTCACGGCTTTAGATTGTGAGCATAAAAAATTAAAAATTCTGTGCTCCTACCCTCAGAGGATAAGTATAATTTTGTGATGAATAGTATCAGTGCTTGAGGATTTAAGTACATGGAGTAATGTGCTGTCACTGGCCTATGCAAGATTTGCCTCATGAGACACTTCACACTTTATTATTTTTCCATGCTGAAGTCAACACATTTCTCCTCTCACTTCATACATTCTCCATCACACCCTGTGCCCAGTTTCGTCACATGGAAATTTTACCAAGATTCTTGCTGAGCCTTTTGCAATCAGTAGGAGTCTTGCTTCCAGATTCAATATATATTTTGTTCAGGCATCATGTTCTCTCTGTAGAAGCTCTGGGTAATATATTCAAGGACTTCATTTTCATTTTCAATCTTATATTGGATTACAGTTTGGAAAGTGGTGCTGGTGGTTGGTGTTTGACATTGAGAACTGTTCATCTGGTGTGTGCAAGCTTTCCAGTGATGCACCAGAATTTACAACAGTGCTCAGTTCTGAGCATTTGCAAAGGTGTTTTTTTTTTTTTTTTTTTTTTTCCATGGGACCAGTTATGCTACTCTGATGCTGTCTGGATCCTTTGTGAAATCCCTCAGTTGATGAAGATGGATGATAACCCTGCCAAAGCTGGTCTCAAGTATGTTGTGATTTCAGTTTTGCTTTTTAAAGAGAGGAGAATTAGCAGGATTTCTCCAGAAAATACTGCTTCTCCAGAGATGAAGGTGTAGTATGAATGATTAGAAAGGTTTGGGTTTTTTTAAATACTGTTGTCTGTTTATACTCTTGGCTGCATAAATTCCCTTGTAGTTTTGTAGAATCATAAACCTGGTATATTCTCAGATGCTTTAATACTTTTGGAATCTGACAAAAATGCACCTTTGAACTTTTACCCTGAAGCTTCATTAGAAGTTATTTTGATTACTACTAAATTATTTTTTATGGAAGTCCTGAAAAATATTATTTCTGCAACTGTTTGAAGTACTTCTGCTTATTGACCATTGCACATTGTCAACACTTTTCATTACTTTATTGAGACATTTAAATATGTGCTTTTTCTTTTTTTTAGAAGAGACCCATGGATATTTGATTCTGTATTTTGGTGCCTGCTAAGAAATAGCTATACATAACTTTCACATGTATCACAACAGGATGGAGAGATCTTCAAGTCTCATGGCAGTCTCAGTACACTTACAACATGGAATTTTTATAGGTAAGAAAGATATGACCATCCTTCACAATGAACAGCTTTTATTTCTCTGCAAATGTATCTTGATCTCTCTTTGCCACTTTTAAAAATTATTTGTTTCACAGCTTCTGTGCAACAGGTTTAACTTAGGGTAGTTGTTCACAGTGCAGAAGATGACAAGATTTAGGTGTGTGAAAAGTTTTAGGTATATGATGTATAGATGGGATCCAGTGATCTCCATAGCTTGGGCAGCATCTGCTGACTTTCTAATGCCATGAAAGATGTGAGGTTTAGGAAAAGAAACACACACAATGGGGATATGGGAAAGGAAATGGATAAAATTAACTGGAAGCCCTCTCTCTTTCTCTTTCCCATTTCTACTTGTCATAAATGTGGGCAGGGAATACTTTTGTACCATATATGATGGAGGATGTGTACGCAGAAACGGTTCCTTCTGCTCGTCATTCTTATCCCATTTCATATCAATCCTACCAGGAGCTGACCTGCAGGCAAGCACTGAGCTGTTCATTTCCTGCTATAAAAAAAAGTCTATAAAAATTAATTTCATGTTGAGCAAGCCAGCAAGTCAGCAATCTATTAGTGGATTTTTCCTCCTAACTAGCTTCCCTGCAGGGTCTAGCCCCTCTTTGCAGGTTTTCTCTGGCTTTTTCCCTAGCAGTAGGTAACTGCTCCCTGTCTGCACTGCTGCCAGGAATCAAATTCCAGCTCAGGGTAGTAGGATGCTGCCCCTTGTATCTCATCAGGGAGTTTCAGCCCTGAAATTGAAGCTGTTTTCATCAAAGTAGTGTCTGCTTGGTTAGTTCATCCTTTCAGACAGAACAGGATGGGACCGCTGCTCTAGATTTTGGTAGTGCCTCAGTGGGCAGCAGCTCTGCTGCAGGGCTTAACTTTCCAGACATGATCCTGCTTCCTGGGAAGGGACGTGAACTCAAAAGCCAATAGCCAAGCAAGTACCTACAGCAGCTCAGCTTATTTCTACAATTTTCCAAGTTCTTTGTGCTCCTACAAAAAGCATCTCAGTGGTGTGAAAAATGCATATTATACAATTGGCTTTTCGCAAATATTAAAATGAATATTATATGTGTTATGTTAGAAAGTTATACTGTATTAATCATTTTTAGGAGTGTGCTAAATATAGTTTTAAGCTATAACAATATTAAAATAGAAACTGCAATGAAAAATATTTTTTCTAACTAGCTCAAGAAATTCTTTGCACAGAGGTAACAGCCACAAGACACCAAAATCTCCAAAAGGAGAATTATTGCCTCCTTATCGGGGAGAACCAGACTTTGAGGTACCAAGACAATTGATTTACAGGACAAGGGAAGAATTTGACAATAACCAGAAAATGCCCTTTGAAAAGAATTTTTGAATCATGTATGAGATATATGAATATGCAACAGGCTATTGCTTTTAAGAGTTAATCCTTCGTTAGCGAGCCATGCTTTCAGGAGGAAAGCATCCGAATGTTCGTAATTCTTTGCTTTTCTTGTCCTTTATTGTGCTAACTATGATTGTCCAAATTCTTATTGGTCTAATTTGTATTACTATTTTTATAACCATTTTATCACTATTAAACTTCTAAAATTTTAAAACAAGTGATTGGTGTTTTTGACAGAGGCCACAAGGCATAAATGTTAAATTTGACAGCCCATCTCTATTAAAATCAATGCCAAAATTTCCACTGATTTCCTCTACTCCAAGCAGGGCCTGCACTGAAGATTTCAACTGCAGTCTTTTGCACAATGATACATTCAGTACAGCTTTCTACTGCCCAGCTTTGGTATTGAGTAACTCCAAAAAACCTAGGTTGCTGTCAAAAATTTGTTTTATTTTCATAACATTTGGTCATCCCACTTCTTTTGCAAATCAGAACTTTGAGTAAATTTCCTCAAAAAATCTAGTTTTCAGAACATATGTAGTTGACTGGAGATATGAGCATTACTTTTAGATAGAGTGAAAGAGAAACTATGAAGGCTGAAAAATTAACAGTCAAGGCAAAGTGAGGTGAAAGTAGAGTGGCATGTGCAGAGTGCATGGCCATGCAAGACACAACCTTCTTATCCACCCATTTAATTTGGAGGATTTTAGTCTGCCAGCAAGATCCTACAGAGGTTCACTACAACACATTTGCTCTCTAAAGCGCTCCTCAAAATACCCTTCTTCCAAAAGCAAGGTTAGTCAAAACACAGATTGAGGTTTGTGGATCAGCTTCTGAATAAGGATGAGATGGGAATAAAGATGAATAGGAACTCTTCTGCTGCTGTCAGTATTGCTGTATTTCTGAAAAAGCCTTTCAGCTTCTGACTAACAATATACTTTACCTGTCATACTATAAAATTATTTTAACTGCAAGGAACAGTGGCACCTTATTATGGCCCACACATTTGATGTGGTCAGGGTGCATTTAACATTCAGGTTAATAAAAAGGCACACCCAGGGATCAAACCTGCACCTTTGATACATCATGAAGACGTAGTTTGAAGTAAGAGCCTTCTGGGTCCCAACACAGCCCTGTGAAGGAGGCTCAGACAGCAGTGCTGTGTAGCTGGACTTCTGCCAGGAGGCAGCTCAGAGAAAACAAGCCCTAAAGCATGTTATTCTGCACATTATGAACCAGCTGGAATGAAAATGCTCAAGGCAGGAGTGCAAGAGTGGCCCATCCTCTGGGAACACTTGCATGAACCCAGTAACAGTGTGGGGTGACAGCACTTAATGGGAAGCCAGTTCAATTAGCACCATTGCAAACTGCAAAAAAGCAGAGCTACTGGGCATGGAAGGGAAGGGAGGAGTGAGTGAGGCTCAGGTGATGGTACCTAACAGTTGGCTGACAGTGAGACATTTTGTCTGCGCAGCAGTTGAAAGCTCTTTATTACAGATAACCTCCCAGCAGAGCCTCAGCAGTGCAAGGTGCATCTTAGAATGCTGGAAGTGGGGAAGCAAGCTGCTGCTGTCTTACATCAATGAATGTGCTACAGTATTGTTAGGTAAATAGTGTGTTCTTTTTTCATTTTCACAAGAGATATCCTTCAGGCTGAAGTTATGTGAAACCTGGAGCTATAATAGTGAATATAGTAGAAAAACAGTATCCTCAGTCCTGGGCTAAAAGTAAAAAAAAAAAAAAAAAAATTCTAAAGAGACATGTATGGGGAAATTGTTTATCCTTTGGTAAAACAGATAAAACACAGATTGTGAGTACTAGAACTTTACTTTCTAAAGCAGCATTTTTGGGAGGATATTTTAAAATCATGCTGAAATTATCCAGGTTTAACTTTATCACATATTTGCACTGCTCTCTCTTCTCTCACTCGGTCCCAAAGCTGATTTAAAGATGAAGCTATTGAAGCAACAATGACTTTCCAGTGTACTTTTTAGTGCTGGATTTTAAAACTGCTTCTGTGATTCCTGAGCTGCATTTCCATATCAGTATGAAGACTCAAATGAAGCACTGTGCTTGTGTCAACAAAAAATATGTATGGAGGCCAATGTAAAAACACCCCCCGAATTGTTTTTAGAGAAACTGAGAATTTACCAATGGAGATGTTTTTCCCTGTCACAATGAGGCACAGGCTGAGTGGCTCCTATCCTAGCAGGAACAGCATGCAAACCTTCAAAATAAAGTTAGCACCTGGTAGGTGGCATCTGAGCAAGGAAACATGGGGAAGGAAGGTGACCTTCTCTCTGAAACCCTCAATTATGGACCCTAGTGCAGAATTTAAAAATAAATAAATCACAAAAAACCCTCAAACCATTAAAAAAAACCAAAAAAACCAAACAAAAAAGCGTTAAGGAATGTTTAGTCAAAGGGATTAATTTTTTTTTTTTTTTTGCTTATCTTTACAAATTGCCTTGAAGCCACACTGTATGTAGTGGGCAGTGTTTGAGAGAAGTCTATATGGTTCAAGATGGTACTGTAGCAACATTAATGAATTAGATGAAGGTTTGGTTCAGCTAAAATCAGAACTAAATGTGACTGTGCTTAGGAATGGTTCATGCAGAAACCAATGCAAAAAACACCTCTCTACAGAGGTCACATGAACTGCAATTGAAGCAGTGTTGTCAGGGGAAGGAAAAAATTTTGATCTCGGGCAATCACCTAATACTAAGTGACATATGTTAAGTGAGGAGCCAGACCCTCTTCTGGTGCCAGCCAGCTGTGCAACTGCCAGCTGCTCTGATTTGCTGAAGCAAGGGGACTCATGTCCAGAAGCATTAACCAATCCAGTCAGAAAACATCAGTGAAGCCATGATGAAACATAAATAAGGCTGTGCTGGTCCAACACAAACCTATAAATATCTAATTAAGGAGTAGTTTTGGTTGCCAGTGCCACTGCTGAGGCAAAAGTGTTTTATGGTGTGGAGAGGAATACCAAGCACAGGGCACATTAGGCTGTGTTTTGTCTACCACGCTGTGGTGGCTTTTGTGCATCAGTGAACCATGCACAGTATCAGGTAGATGAGAGTCAGAGCAATGACACACATTAATGAATGTCACTGGCCTCAAGACTCTAAGTAGCCCCATATCCAACAGTAGGAATGTGTTATTTTGTTCCTGCAGCCTGTTGGACCTAGGGACTTGCACGGGTCTGCCTCTGAGCAGCTGCACCTAAACTGTGCTTCAGTGTGAAGTCAGGCACCACACATTTGCCCAGACACTCTCTCTTACCGTAAATATGCTCATCCATGTGGTGTGTGACTCTCTGTGTTAGCTCACTCTCCACCACACTCCCTCTAAGGAGAAAATCACTGCAAGGCTTCCTACTGATTTCCTAGCAGTTTGTACACAAGGTAATTTAAAATACTGAGTTTTGGAAAATATTAGTTTGTACTTCCTGCTTGGTTTTGCTTTTCATTTTGTCATTAGAAGTCTGAAATCCACTCTCAGAACTGCAACTTTAGGCAAGTGAAGAACATTTTAGCCACTAATCTTTAGTAAGTATGACAAGCTTATCTACAAATCTAAGGGAAACTTTTCATTCCTTTTTTTTTTTTTTGTTTTGCAAAACCTCTTAATAGTGCCAGGAATACGGGAGATAGGTCACAGAAAATGCTAATGATACTCCCACAACAGCTATCCTGTAATTTTTGCGCGCGCATTATGGAAAATTGGTCCTAAGTTTTCCCATTTTTCTAGTTTCCAGACTGAGTAGGAGGAAAAAAAAAGCTTTGCAGGGATAGAAGGAAAAAGATAATGAAGTTGAGCAGTTCAATTCAATCTGATCTCTGTTAGTTTTGGAACTTTCAATGAATCCATTAAATAAATTGCTTGAGACCCTGGAAGGAAAATTGTACATCAGCATCTGATTAATAATGATTTGTGAGACTTACTCTAAAACACTATCAATGCTAATAAATAATGTAATTTTTGAGGACAGTAGTCATCCTCTTAAAAAATTACTGCAAGACATAATTTTTTACATTAAATGACATGTACCTAAAAACTGGTAAGTAATCTTGAGATTAAAAAAAAAAAAAATAGCAGAATTCAAAAAAATGAGGTTACAGTTTGTGGGTCAGGCTTGGCAAGTTGTGAAGTTCCAGTATTGCAGTGCATGTAGGACCAGCAAAGCTGACTGAAGTCATTGCTGCAAAAATACACATGTAAGGTTGCAAATTAAACCAGCAAGTCCAACCCTGAACTAGAGCAAGGTTGAGTTTCAGGGAATAAAGAGAGGGTTAAACCAGAAATTGTGTGGTCTGAAAGTGAAGAACACAAGAATGAGGTGGAGGAGATGATAAAAATAAGTGATGTCAAAAGGACAAATTGGTGCAGATACCTCAAGACAACTGGCAGGATGTTACTGGGACTCAGTCTGTTCTAACCAAAGCAAGAGCTGGAAGATGATGGAAATGCAGATAACAAGTGGCATCAAGTTTTCCACTCCCCTGCTCCCAAGAACAACATGATACAGTAGTGGCAGCTGGGATCAGGAGTCATTGAGAGGAGCATGGACATCTGCAATCACCAGCACCACTGGGCCAGATCCTTCCCCAGGGAGCTGGAACCAGTTGTGGCCATGGCCAGGGAGTGGCAACAGTCCAAGAGCTATACTGTGTGCCCAAGAGTTACAAGGAGACTTAAAGGTTCCTTTTCTCCATTATCTCCCTCAATTCTATTTCCTCTACACAAATGAGAATTAATATTTCCCTGGCAGATCCTTCCTAATTCCTTGACTCAACCTGCCAGGCATCAGAGGGAATTTGTGGCATCATGGAGAAATGGGGAATTTATCCTGAAATGCATCTCATCACAGGGTTCTTGGTTTTGGTTTTTTTTTTTTCCCCCCCCAGCTGTCACTGGGGATCCCTCTCTCCCTAATGCATCCTCTTTAAATCACATGGTTGACTGCATAGTAACAACCAACTTTCTATATTTCTGTTAGGAAGTCACAAAATAATAACATGTCTGGAGGATCAGGCAGTGATCTTGAAGCAACTCTGTACAATCAGAGTTGGGAAATTTGCCTTCAGTGTTTAGGAAAATTTCTCTAAAGGCTGATGCAGTGAATTCAGAGTAAATTATAAGTGGTTTCCTTTTGTCAGGTAATAGACTCTCAGTGATTCCAGCATGCAGTTATTTCACATGCTTCAAGAGATCACACTGCTGCAGCAGTAACCTGAGACCCAAAATTTTGCTCAATTAAAAATACTTGGTATTCAGGCAGAATCAGTACAGGCAGAAATTAGGTAATACTGCAACGAATGCCAAGAGACACTTTTCACGTTTGTGTTGGAAATGATAGAACTTGTAGCTTTTTTGAGTAACTTTAATCATGGGTTTGTTCACATTTGCCAAGGGGAGTAGAAGTAAGGTTAATCTTTGAAAGAGTCTGTCTATTGAAGGTTTGAGTTTGAATGGGTGAAGCCTGATGGGGCTTCAAACAACAAAAAGAAGATTCCTAGACTCAGATGTCGCAGCGGGTGGTATGTGCCCCTGGCCCGGTGATAGCGACAACAGGGGCGAGCCAGATCCTCCTGGCAGACCCCGCAGAATTCCAGCTGCCAGCGGAGGTTCAGCGCAGATGAACAAAGAGGCAGCAGCACAGGCCTTGGGGTCGGAACAGGGGTACCTTTACCAGATGACATAACTCACCTGATCCAAGCGCCCAAAACCCGGAATCGAGCGCAGGCACTAACTTATAAACACAGGCGGTCTTGAGAGAGGATACAATTTTTAACCAATCAGGAGAACTGAGGTGGAACACAAGGCAGGGAAATACAATCTATAAACCAGTAGAGGATCATAAGGGAGGGGAAAGGCTTAAATAAACCAATGGGGTATCAAAGGATACAAAACTGACACAGTAGGTTCTGGAGGGAAGGGCAGGCTTAGGGAAGGATTGACATCTGAGGAGGGGAGGAGCAGGGAAGGTTTTGGGGGAAAAAGGGTAGGGACAAGAGGGATTGACAATTTAGCAGGGAGTGGGGAGGCAACAAACAAGAACTGACAGTTAATCGAGCTGAATAACAAGGAGGGAGTGAGGCTGAATTTAGCAACATAAGATACAAAATGGGGAACCTGTGCCACTCCAAAGGCAGGGGGAGAAAAACACAGAGGGATTTAAAAACCACAAATCAAGCAGTAAAATATACCAAATAAAGAAAATGAAAACACACCACAACACTCAGAGAGTTTATCTACAGATTGAGAGTAGACAGAAGATACAAAGGAGATAAATAGACATTAGGAGGCATTACTCCCTTGTGCAGTCAGAGACACCTGATCTGGGAAAAGGTTTATGAGAGAACCAAAGAATGAGGGCCAAACTAACATCGAAGATGAAGGGATCAATAACCAATAGGAGACCAAATACTAAGAATTTTGTAATATGGAATCAATTAACAAGAGTTTCTTCAGTTTTTTTTGTTTATGTATAAATATGCGAAAAGTCTGGTAAAAAAATAGTGTGATGGAGTGATTTCTACTAGAAATGTGGGCATGTGGGGATGGAATGATTCACATTGCACATCTTCTACAGGATAACGTCCTGGCTATAATAAAGTAATGCCTGATTCTCTAACACTTAGAAGATGGTGCTGGAGAGCTTCTGTTTTTCCCACAGTTTCAGTGACATTTGGAAAGCAAAGGACTTGGCCTTAGGAGAGTTTCCTGATATGATGGCATCTCAAAGTGCAGCTTTGCATGTCTGCTCTGCATGTCTTTTTTGCTTCAAGGGTCATTTCTGGCAAGGCCAGACAGGAGAGGGACAGATAGAGTCTTCTGAAGCATTCCTTCCCTGTTCCTCCATTGTAGTCTTTGTCAGATATTTAATCTGTAGA
The DNA here is from genome assembly GCF_017590055.1 of Onychostruthus taczanowskii. NCBI lineage: Eukaryota > Metazoa > Chordata > Aves > Passeriformes > Passeridae > Onychostruthus > Onychostruthus taczanowskii. Next base: position 3,499,847 of record NW_024499351.1, read on the forward strand.
ATCCTGACATTTTCCCCTTTTTTTCACTGCTACCCCAGAGGATTGAAAATCAGGCTCATTGTCTTGCTTAAAATCAGTGCCAATGCCTTCTGTATTAGTCCAAGAGACAACTGGTCCCTCACCAACTGCAAGCAGCCATAAACTGAGCCTAGGATTTATTTGCATAATGATCTGATCTGTTTTGTACTGAAAAGTTGATAGCAGTCTTTTTGGATTATAATGATCTGTGTGATCATGATCAATGAGCATTTCTGTGCATTTTGTTACCTTTATAAGGGCAGGCAGAAGATGATGCTCTGTGTCTGCAACCTCAAGCTCAACTGGTTTCTTAGGACACAAGTAGTTTATTTTTTAACGAAATTGGGCTTTTTTGTGGTCTAGAAGATTTGTGATTAGCACCTATTCACAGAGCAGTCTAATTGGGGCAATGAGTTATTATTTTTCTCAGCAGTGGGGGTCCACAGCCCATGTGTGGGATGCTGCTGCAGCTGGGGCTGCCCCCGCCAGCACGACAGCCTGACATCATAACCAGCTGCCTGTGAGCTGCTCAAAGGAGCAATGTCCCATCCTCCCCTTCACCCAAGCTCCCACTGATGCTTTAAGTTTTAGCTTTCATATTAAAGTGCTTTATCATGTTTCCTGCTTAACAGGATTCATGCAAACACAGCTGACAAGCAATACAATCAGAAAGGGAGATAATTCTGTTTTCACCTCTCATTTATTCAAAATTACTTAATTTATCCTATTACATGACTTACATTCTATAACATTTCCACTTTCATTTATGGTGAAATTAGGGGAAGAGGAGAAGGAAACACTACTCTGGTGTAATTTCTTTTCAAAAAATTCCCTGGTCAGTTTTGTTGTAATTGGTGAATTCTGTTTCCTGCTCTCAAGGAAATCTCCCTGTGTTTAGTTCTCCCTCTGTAGGTCTGTTTTTTGCTAGAATGCCTTTGGCAGCTCTGAGGGCAGAGTGATTTTCCAGAAAAACAGGGCAGGTTAGAAATTGCCTTTTGAATTAGTACATGTCTGCTTCATCCCTGTGACCCTGCACTGGAGATGTCATCCAGTAAAAATCAGCCCTGCTGAGTACCTTTCTTCATATATCTGCTGCTGGAGAGAATTCAAGCATCTTACCTAGTTTAATTACATGCTGAGAATTTAAGGCAGGATTTTAGCAGTTCTTTGCTAAAGGTTCAGGGCAGAGGGGAGGGAAAGAGAAATAAATGGTGCGTGTTTAGAATATTCAGTCTTCTCTGTGCACAGGCTATGTATTCATCCCCAGTATTGTGATGAAATGTTGCTCAGATGTGTCTGAGAGCAGTTCCTCAAAGTGAGCACACACCCATGTGGATGCTGTTAGGAAAGACATCGTCATTTGCCACATGTGTGGTTTTTAACTGTTATTTCCTGGGCAGGAAAAAACAGCAACAGCTGTTGGCATCAGAGACAGGGAGGTGTGTGCCCTTTGGTGCTGCTGGGGAGGAAAGATACCAATTTCTGGCTTGCTTCTTGCTCCTTTATTTGGCCTGTGGGGTCAGGAAGGGCCAATTAGCTCTAAATGCCAGTTTAACCTGGGTGGCATGTGTCTTTGGTAGCTGTGAGGATCAGGGTCAGCTTTTTGATTTGCAGGTGCTGGCACATGTGTGGTTTGTGGTCTCACTCATCCTTCTCAGTGAAGGCTGTCCTTAACAAGACCCTGGCACTGAGCCACTCCTGGGGCAGAGGCAGGAGAGGAATGGGGCATCTGAGCCATCCCCAGTTCTCTCCCCAGTCTGATGGAGGCTCCTTGTCCTGTTTTCTGTGCTGGATCTCCCATGACTGTCAGTGCTGAGTTGCCATTATCTCTTTCTCTGAATTACCATCAGTAGTGCTCCCCAAGCAGCCAGCGTGGTGTGTGCTGACAGCTGTTGGATAGAGTAAAAAATGTAAGTTTATCCTTTTGCCTTCTTTTTAGGCTCTTCTTGTTTCTCTTCCCCAATTCTATTGCTTCATTCATTGGGGGTATTTCTTCCAGCAGCAATTGCACATATCCTCTGGCTCTTGTTTTCCTTGTTCTGTCACAGGAATTCAGATTATTGCCTACAGGGCTCAGGTGAAGCCCAGATTTAGTTCAGCTGCCTTTCCACTTTCTTTCTGCCCCCAGGAAATTAAACACTCTAACAGAAAAAGCTTCCTACTCTTTTTTTTCCTATATGTAAGGAAAGAGCATTTGGTTTATGAGACATACTGTGTCTTTTCTTTCCTCATATTATGAATGCTTCAGTGAGAAAACCGTATTTATTTTTTCTTGTCTATACTGTAAAGTATATTATTGGTCCCATCAAAGTGATACATATCTCAATTACTATGTTTTTCACTAAAAAGAAACGGGAAAAACTTTAAGGTTGCATGGAAAAATTTGTTCTGAAATATTTCATTCATCAAAGACATTCGGAGAAAACAAGAATTGTTCAAGTGATTTTTTTTTGAAGTGCCAAGGAAATAGACACACTACTTGAAGCTTCTGAATGAACTTCTTAAGAAATGTTATTTCTACAAAGACTGAATAGGTATTTTAAGCATTTTCAGGGTGACAAGATACAGACATATCAGAGTATCTCCAAAATGTTCTGTCCTTACAAATTAGCAATATTATTAAATAATGAGGTGTATGGATAGGTGCCATCCTGTGTCCCAAGTCAGGGAATATTAAGTGCTGAAAGGAATGTTTTCTCCAAGTAGCTCAAACTGTCTTCTTACTTTCTTGAGTCCCACTTTTTTCCCCAGGAGGTCTGAGTTAGTCCAAACCACTTGTCACAGATCTCATTTATTTTTGATATGTTGTCCTTTGCTGCTTTATGCATTATTCAGAAAGAGAAAAAATAATCCAAGTGGATAGAATAAAAAGAAAATAGAAAAATAAAAATAAAATCCTGAGTATTTATCCGATTTTCACATCTGATCCTTTGACTGAAAAGGCATCTATCAGAGTGGCATTTCTTCTGTCTCATAGCCAAAATGAAGGGAAAACCATCTCAGCTTAACTGGAGAAAGCTTGTCTGCCTACCACTGCAATTGGGAAAGTCATTTATTTATTGTCACAGAACAAAACAGACAAAAATTTCCATTTTAATTTTGCCATTTAAATTGCCATTTTAATTTTGTTTTTGATCACTACAAAAATTAACAATGCCATTTCTTTTACTCAAATTCCATGCCCATCTCTCTGAAGAGCACAACTGAGCACCAGATGTGTGCAGCAGACTTTCTTCTGGCCTGATTTCAAAACATCTTAGAAAGGGATCTGTCCTAGTGCTGCTGTTACTTTGGGGTATTTATTTGGGCTGGTCTGTGTCATGTTGTGAGGGGTTGGCACAGAAGAAAAAGCGGACAGCAGGTCTTCGGTGGAAAATCCGAGGGTCTTTTATTCTTCTTGCCACAGTAACAAGAGCGCTGGTGAACACAGCCAAACACTAAGACCTCTTACGGGGGGTGATCCCAACTTATATACACTAACATGGAACATTCTAGAAACATCCTAACCAATCATAATAGGCAACGTAATCTATATTAACATAGTAACTTCCATGATCCCATTCAAACAAACTTTAATTCTAACTTGAAAAATTTTAAAAACATTACCTAACTTGAAAAATTGTCCCTGAACTTAGGGTGTAGCTTCCCTGGCCTTGAGTTGATCCCGGCTATGACTGGCCAGGCCAGGCCATTGGATCTCCACAGGTGTGGGGGCAGATGTGTCCTGAGCAATGCAGCAGATATGTACCTTTATATCAGCACATCCACCTCTGCTGGGGGACTCATCCTGATCCCAGCAGGATTTGGTCCCCCTGAGCAGAAGCAATAGCTTGTTGCAGCGCATCTACTATTGCAATAAGGACAAAAGCCAGCTTCTTTCTTACTGCAAAGCAAATTCTCTGCAGGAATCTCTGGGGTTGCTTATGTCAGAGATTGACATGGTACTGAGTCTCCAAGCCACAGCCTTGCTGTAGAACTACAGCCCTCTGGTGGCACCAAATCACTTATTTTGTCAAGAGCTGCATAACATAATAGGGAAAAACTTACCTTTGGGCTCTGACCAGTAACCTGGTGTTGCCTGGAGGGGTAAGAATATCTCTGGGGGAAAAGTCCAAGAAGCAGAGTGCAAGTCAGCATCCGTCTGTGATGCACTGCGTGGACATGACCCACCAGATAAAAACTTCTAAAGAAAATTCAGCCACTGAGTGCAAGGGTACTTACCTCACAGTGAGGTGGGAGGGTATTTACCTCACAGGACTAGGAGAGACCTTAGAAATCATTGTCCTGAAAAAATTACTTGCCCTGGGAAGAGGCCAGTAAGGACCCTTCAATAGTGTTCTGACAATCAGCAGTAAACTCTTCTGTCTCCTAAAGGAGCATGAAACAAGCATCCCTTGCTCTTGGGTAGAGTTTGTTTAGTTTGATGTTTAAAGTGCTTAAATCATTGAGATCTTGCAATATTTTACTCCCTGTGCTTCATTAGAGGAACGATTAGCCTACTTGTCTTATATCTCATTCATAGCTTATATTGCACAGTTTAAAGTCATTATTCCTTGACTTATTTACTATGGTCATGGAAAAGAAAAAAGCACACAAGAATTTATTTTTTCCAGTGTGCTGGTCTCTTTCATATTTGAATATATGTTCTTTGATCCTTCCTTAAAGCTAATCAGTACAAATTCATTTAATCTTTCTGATCGATCATTCACAAAAAGTTCTGCTTTGAATGTCTTCACAGCAGTTTGTTCAGATAGGTAATGTTATGTATTTGGACATGGCTCTTGAGCATCATTTTTCAAAATGAAGAATAACCTCAATTTCCATCTATGAGATCTCAGCATGAAACTTGTGACACATTTCATCATCACACCTTCTCTGAAGTTTTGTTCTGGACTACAGCAACAGGAAACCCTGGGCTACAGCATCAGGCTCTGAATAAAGCCAAAAAACTTGAAAAGACAGCAAGGGTGGATTGAGTGTCTCAGCCGGGTTGTACCAGTAGATGTGATTGTTTTATGGCAACAGTTGTACCAACAAGCTGTCATGTTATTACTGAGAAAACACTCAGCTTGGAGGATTAATTTGAAAGCTCTGAGCCCACTGCCTTGGGGGATCTCTACGACTCTTACCCTGTCTTAACCCACCAGTGTAGAAAAGGCTTTTGCCATGAGAAAAGAAACAGAGCTGGAAGTTCCCAGGATAGGGAGAGTACAGGAGCTCCAAGGTTGCCCCACAGCTATGGCCAGTAAAACGTGGCCAACCACAGCTGGGACTGGGCTTGTTCTTGTCAGAAAGAGAGAGTTCTTTTGGATTGTGACTTTTTTAAAATGTATTTTATACATTCTGATTTAATTTGAGAAACTTGTGTTGACTTAGTCAAGCAGTAAGCAGTACAAGCAGGGTTTTGGCACTGCTAAAATATACTCATGTTGTGCATAAAGGATTTAGCCAAATTAGATTGCAAAGTGATTTATAGCAATACAAGAAATTAAAGAAGGAAAAAAATCACCCTCTTGTACTACAGGTTTATTGAGCTGTGTAAGTAAACACCCATTCTGGGTTGATGGTGATATATCATATAGTGCATTTAAACAGCAAATCACCAGCCTTCAGATTTTGTTATTGAAAGAAGACACACATAATCTGGGGACAAAGAGGGAAAGTGCAAATTGTTTCTGTATACTCCTTCCTGTTTATACTGCAGGTGTTAGGATGAAAAGTGTTCTTTATATGTGTTCTTCAATACACACTCATTGATTTAAATCTAAAAATATTTCAAGAAGTTTGTTAGGCATTTCATTGATGTGTATACAGATAACCTTTCAGTCTTTGAGCCATTTCTGAATAGGAAACAGTGGACAAGATCCCTGTGTAATTCACGTTCGTGGTCCAGATGAGCCAAATAATTCAGCACATAACAGAAGCAGATTGATTTTTCTGAGGTGTTTTTGATTCTTTATTTTTGAAAAGAGTAACAGCTGCAGTTTGTTCCAAACTGGTTTTTCTTTTAGGCTATCTTATTCTGATTTGCTGCATTTGTGTTCATTTTTGGGCTTCTTGCTACAAGAAGGACATGGATGTGCTGCAGGGTCCGCAGCACAAGTCTGATGAGGGGAGCTGAGGGAGCTGGGCGTGTTTAGCCTGGAGAGAAGGAGGCCTGGGGAAGACCTTATCTCTCTCTACAACTATATGAAGGAGGTTGTAGTGAGGTGGGGTTTCTCTTTTCTCCCAAGTAACAAGTGACAGGATGAGAGGAAATGGCCTTAAGTTGTGCTAGGGTAGGGTTAGATTGGATATTAGGAAAAAATTTTTGCTGGAAGGGTTATCAAGCGTTGGAACAGGTTGCCCAGAGAAGTGGTGGAATCACCATACCTGGAAATGTTAAAAAACTTGTGATGTGATAGCTGGGGACATGGTTTAATGGTGAACATGGCAGTGCTGGGCTCTTATTAGCCTCTTCCAGACTTAACAATTCTGTAATTTCTATGATTTGCATGTTCACAAGCTGTCTGGAGGCCAGGGTGACTCCTTAAGTCACCTCCATCTCAAAAAGTCACTAACACAGAGCCTGACAGTCAAGTAAGCTTGCCTTGGCTCTGGTAAAGCTGCATCTATTACATACCTACAACAGAAACTGCCCAAGATGAGGTCTTGGAGTCAGGGATCTCACCTTAGAGACATGCATGTAAATGTAAAGCATGCTATACCAAACCTAGATTTTCCCAGTAGAAGGCGTGGGAAAAATTTCAATAAGAGAAACTGGGACTGCAAGGGTTCTCCTGCAGACAGATCGCCCCATTTAGGGACATGGTGAATCACTGAAAGGCCTGTCCTTTTACTACCCAAGGACTTAAGGTCAGCACGGAGTCAGTGCTTCTTCCAGCCACTGAGAGAGACGGAATAGCACTTACAGGTTCTATTATTTTACTGAAAGGCTATCTGAATCCATAAAAACTCTTGCCATGAAAATACACCGCCCACAATCCAGCAGAATCTACTTTCTGATCTCTTCTGAAAGACTAACTTTGTTAAAAGCTCAGCTACATTGTTGGAGTAAGCAGGCTGCTCCTGCCAAAGAGCTGCAAATGCCGATATCTTTATGCAGCATGGAGACCAGTGGTTTCACGTTCACTGGTTCATAAAGATCCCAGACATTTCTGAAAGATCTATCTCTGTTTTGCTATTTATATACTTTGGAAGCAGACTGTGGAGCTCCACAGTCTGTGTGCACAGCCTAATTTAATTTTCTGAGAAATCATTTGTTCTTTCCCCATGGCACTTCCAAATAATCTGAAGTAGAAGTAAGTAGGAAATGTTTAATGAATTTTCCCCCATTTTGATTCAGATTTAGTAGTGGTGAACCCAGACTTTCTTTTTGAAGTTGAACTTTTTGAGTCACCTGAGCACCAACTGCTTTTTTCACCTCTGTACTTGCCATCAGTGCCTTGAGATATGTTGAGCTTCAAAATACACGAGTTCTAAGTATTCATTTAAGATATGACCATCAAGAAGTGAAATTGACTTTTATATGAACTATTAGAAGAGATCTCAAAATTGGAGTGGCTTGGTGTTGGGCTTTCTGTCTGGGCAAATAGATTAGGGAAGAACACGTCCAAGAAATAGTTATTCAACATGAAAGATAGGAAAAAAATACTAGAGGAGATGCATCAAGGGGAAATTAAAGCCTCTTAGGGAATGGCAGCACACAAGACTCCATTACGGTGGAAGTAAAGGAAGAATCCCTGGGATTCCCTTGGGATGATATGGAAAGTTCACCATGAGGTGGACTGGCTTTTGGCTATCCCCAAATAAAGTGGCTTCCCAAAGAGGCTCTGTTAAGCCAGGATTTTTAGTACCGCTGCTGCTTGGATGCTTCTCATGCCAGGTAGAATTAACCTGCAGAAAATCCTGACATGAAGCCTGAAGTGAGAAGCAAATGATCAAATCTTGCCCATGGAGCTGGAGTTACATGAATTTTTATATACTATCCCATCATTCTAAATGATCACAAAACTGTCAAATAACAAAAATCAAGGGCTGCCATCCACTCACACCAAAATCCTGTCTCAGCAGAAGGCCTCTGTGCACAGCCCTGGGGACACCCCCATGGGACAAAACTCTCCCCCCAGCACAGCCATGAAAGGCTTTGAGCTCAGCCTTCAAAACTGCAAAGCAGTTGTTTTGTTTTCCATGGATAATGCTTTAATCCACCGGGTGAAAGCTGGACGTTGCTCTCTTTTATCCTGGCTGTACACGATTGCAATGCTGGAAAAGAAAAGCCCCTAGCCCTTCTGTGCCCGCCGCTCCTCCGAACTGCTGACGCCTGGGTGGGCAGCTCCAAGGCGGGGCCATTGGGATTTATTTAGTTCACTGCCGCAGATGATGCCTTTAGTGCCACAAACCACCCTGGAGACAAGTCCTAATCATCTGGGGGTGGGGATTATGTTCAGTTCTTCTTCCCCAAACCCCCCAGATATAATTCAGATCCAAACTGGAGAGACAGGCAGGTACACAAGAGGGGACCCCGGCACTGCACAGCCCCTCTGAAGCCATGTACAGGAGCAGCTTCCTCCGTGAGGTACGCAAGGAGAAGTATGAGCGGTCAGATGCCTACGATGAGCTGCGAGGCTCCCCGGAATTCGACAGTTTGGCCCAAGCCCGGGGCTTGGAGAACCTGCAGGAGCTCAACGAGCGCTTCGCCAGCTACATCAACCGCGCGCGTGTGCTGGAGCAGCGCAACACCATCCTGCGCAAACAGCTGGAGACCTTCCAGCGCATGGATGAGCTGGTGGGCTTGGACGAAGCCTTTGCTGGGCAGATTGAGTTCAACCGGCAGCGGATGCGGGAGCTGGCTTCTGACCGAGCCAAGCTGGAGCGGGAGGAGAAGGATGCCCAGCGCATGCTCGATGAGTACCGCAACAAGTAAGGCTTGCAATCCATGGAGGATGGGTGGTGTCATTGCCTTAGTTAATCTTTGTAATAAGGATGGGTTCAGTGTCACCAGCTACTTCTTGTGCGTGTGTGACGCCTCTCCGTGGGTATCAGGCTTGTCAAGAGGGACGGAGTGTAAGCCCATGGTGAAAAGTAAGGTATCAAGACTTGGGGAGCTGCAGCTCTGCCTTTCCTGGTCTCACTGTTCATAGATGGGAAAATGCCCTCTCCATTCCACAGCAGCAGCCCTGGCACACGTTGACTGCTGTTGTTCATTAGCCGTAGGAGAGCTGTGCTCTGAGTTGCAAAGACGAAATAACCCTATTTGCCTACCAGGTGTCTCAAAGCGAGTCTTGTGTCTGAGCAACCCAGAGTTACGCCATGCCAAACATCTCCTGAAATATGCAGGATGTCTCTGAGAAACTCTTATTTACGGCCACTATGAAGCATGTGGGCCAGTCTGTGCCAACCACATCTGTGATGTGTCATGAAAAGAAAGGAGATACATTTTTTCCTGGTGTATAAAATTTGCCCTCCTCTTCTTCCTTGCATCTTGTATTTCCATCTCATGCCACTAAAACAATAAGAATAGGCTTCCCCTAATTTCACCTCTCTAACCTCTGTGCCACCAAAAATCAAAGAGCAGGAGCCTCACATGCTGATGGAGATGAGTGCCTTCCCTCCAGCAACAGGCAATTTTGGTCACATGGCTTAATTAAGAGTTGGTGAGCATTGCTCATAGGACAAAAGAGTTTAATCCTCCTGTTGCTTATTGGCCAGGGATTTTTTACCCCCAAAATGGCTACTTCACCCATGAAAATTTGGCACACTGACAAATAAGCAGCCACGTGGGGGTTGTGAGCTACAGCATACCTATAGAAATGCCAAGCCCTGATCTCTCTTTTTTCATCTGACAGGAGAGAATAGCCCATCCAGGTCACTGAGGCTTATTGCTGCCAGTGGTCAGATGCCCACAATGTCCTGACTCAGTGCCAGTGGGTAATAAGCACCTGATTAGGCAGAATTGTATTTCAATATTTATGAGCAGGAAATTCAACTATGAGTCAATGCTGTAGTTTAGCTGTTGACTCTGGTACTTGCTCATGTGTTTTTATTGCACAGTGCTCATGAGTATTTGACTACGCTCAGTACTTAATTTTCTAGCTGCATATTAGTCAAAAATCTGTGTGAATAGGACAGGATTAGTAATGTGACACAAAGTAATTTACTTTATTAGAGCTGCTTTAAGCAAACTGTAGAAAGGCGGGGAATAATACAGGGCATTGAAAATCCAGAGGAGGAGGCAACACCCAGGAAAAGGGCTGTTCTTTCAGAAAGCAAGATTTCGGACCTGCTAAAGGGGTAGTTAGTGGCTTCCTAGAAAAAAAGGGGTGGCACTTTCTTGTTCAAGCCTGGGATGCTCACTCAGCAGCTGTAAACAAAAGAGGGAAACTTTTACTAAATTCAAACCAAAAATTGCAATTTAAAAATTAAAGATACACAGAGCCATGACAGTGGAAGGACAGTGGGTGCTTTTTAACCAAATTGCACCAATTGGTTTACATCAACAAGTGAATTTTGATGGGCTTTTTTTTTTTTTTCCATTGAGAGCTGCTGAATTTGTCTAGAGGACAGGCGTAAACATTTCTTCAGTGTGAAAAAGTTGGGATGGTTTTGAGTTGCAGGTTTTAAAACAATGCCCCTGCTCTGGTAACATGTACTCTGCTATCTGATGGCTCTGATTTCAGTTCCTGAAAGTTATAAACAAAGCTCCCCAAACAAAATATGGGAGGAATTATCTTCTGTGCCCTATTAGGAGCTGCTGAAACTGGAAACATTCCTGTGCTGAAGACCTGTTCTCCTCCCTGAGTCTGAATTCTGTTGGCAACAGGCACTGCAAGTTCCTTGCTGCAACTTGAAGCATAAAGCTTTTGGTGCACTGGGATTAACAAAATCTCTTAGAGGGGAGCATTTTGAATCAATTAATTGACAAATGTCTGTGTCCTTCACTAATGCAAAGAATTTTGACTGTTACAACCCATTCTTTCACTCACCTTCACTGTTGGGGAAATAGATTTGTATCTAAGTAAACCTTTTAAGCTACATTTATATAAATAGGCCTTTTAAAGTTGCATTTAGACAGAGTAGGGCCTAAGACTACAGGGTCAGTGCAATTAAATGTTCATGAACCATTAAAAAGTAGAACTTACATTAAAATTTATTTTTAAATCCTCTATGGACACATTCATAGCTTTTCTCATTAACATGAATAGTTTGGATTCTGTACCAGGGAATAATTCTTTCTCTTGAAGTTGGAAAAAGAAAAAAAAAATCAATGCTGGGAATAGTCTGGATGCATCTTGTAAAAACCACTAATTATGCTACCTATTGACCACCTGACCACCAACATTATAGCAACATTGCATCTGGATGTGGGACAGGATGGTATTTCTCTCTCCATGATATTGGGAAAGATACTGGAATCCAGATTTTAGTGGCCTTGACTGAACAGGATACACAGACTTCAGAAATTAAATGTCTTGCTAATCATTTGTTTAATTAAAAAAATTGTGCACTGCTAATGCAGTGAATTTTGAACATACAACATGATTCCCTGGACACGGTAATTGGCACAGTGCTCTCCAGAACAAGATGTGCTGTGTGGTGATACTCTGATAAGCTAACACCCTTTGGGGCCACAGTGGAGACCCAACAGAAAAGAAGTGGTAAAACACAATAGCTAGGATATGGGGACTCCACTGGAAAAGCTGCCTTCCAACCCCTTCTGCAGGGATTGTCTTGGCACTGCTGCTGCTTCTCTGGGGATAGGAAGAACTTTATCCTGCTGCAGCTAAGATGAGGAGCATTTGCCTGCCCTCCACTCTCTCCACAATCTGCCAGAATATTGTCCTGCGACTGTCAGCTGTGTTATCAAGAAGCAGGGGCTTCTTGATAACACAGGTAGAATCTGTTCATAAATCAGCAAAGCACAACCCTCTTGGGCTCATCTGAGCATTCAGGGTATGACCCTGGATGACAAATATTACTGGCCTGCCCATCATCCTTGTAGGACCTCCCTTTCATAGTCTGTGCTGTCCTTGGCACCCAAATTGCTGCTGTCTGTTGAGAGAAGGTTAGTGAGGTGCATCAGGGAAAGAGAAAATGACAAAGGTACTAGCCAAGAGGTGCTACTGCCTTTCAGTAGCATTCAGCAGAGAGGCACCATTTTTATTCAGATGAAATGCTCAGGTTTGACGCCAAATTGCGTATCTGGCCGTTGTGCATTGCTGGGATGGATTGTCACTGTTTCCTCTTTGGAGGGGAGCGAGCCCTTGCAGCAGAGGCAGGGTCCAAAAAAAAAGAGGTGATTGAAATCTTTAATCCTCTGATCTGCTTTCTTTGAGCCTGACAGCTCCCTCCCCACCATTCTTTTTCCCCGTGCAAAAAAAAATAAAAAAAGAAAACCAAAACAGTTAACATCCCTTTTCTTTCAACAAGTCCAAAAACATTTGTCGCTGACATAAAGCTACATGACTAGGTGGGAAGGTTCATGTTTTGCTGGTTTTTGAAGGATTTTTGGTTTTTGTTTTTGATTTTTTTTTTAATGAAGCAAATTAACTTAATGGCTCTTAAGCTCCAGCAATGTCTGACTAGCAACCATCTAATAAAAAAAAATTTGGACATGACTAGCTAATTACTAAACATGAAAATCAACTTTGAAGCTTAACAGGGTTGTGACTTGTCAGTCATTGCACTTACAAATACATTTCAGCAGGCACAGAGGCATCTTGAGTTCTCTGAAGCATTTCAAAGAGGTCCATAGCACTTTTGCACTGATCTTCTGGAAAAGACTGAACATCACTTGAAAGAAATTCTCCTTCAAAGGATAATCATGCAATACTAACTCTCTCAAGCTGTCAGGTGGATTTACAGCTGTGTGGCACGGCACATATTTGGGTTACTTGAGAGTAAAGGAAAATGTAGCTGAATATTTTAGTCACTGAAAAAATCTTTTGAGTGAGGATCTAGCAATGAGGGAGATCTGAATTACATTAGGGTTGAGGTTTAGACGCTGAATCCATCAGATGGTTGTGTATTACTGTGAATGGAAAACCAGCCTTTTATTGTAACTGTGTATTTGATTTTCACAAGATGCCACAATTTGCTTCATTCTTGCTCAGCTGTCAGAAAGTATCAAAGTTAGGAAAGTGTTTACTGTCAAGCACACACAAAAAATTTTTAAATAAATAGAAAACTGTCTGGAGTTGAACTACTTGGTAAATACCTGAAACAAAGGCAGTCTCACTTCTGAAGCTGAAAAAATATTCTAGCCTTCTAAGTGAAACTGCTGTTAGTACTAATTGGCAAAAAGGATGTTATTTTAGTCTTATCAGCAATTTCTTGAGGTGATGATGAAATAAAACCTCATCATTTTCACTTGGTTATTTGCTGTTCATGTAAGAATTGAAAACAGACCAGTGCCCAACCCTGCTAATATTATGGGATTTCAGAAGAAGTTGGTAAACCAGAGCACCAGGTTAAATCCATTTCCTTGTTCTGCCAAGTTCTTCCTTTGTGGTCCTGGTCAGTTTGTGAATGACATCATCCACTCATCTTTCCAGTATGTGTTGAAAGAGATGTGAATAAAGTTCTTTGTTCATCCTTCAGGAGAACTTAGGTTGACGTGATCATTATAACTTAATCCTTGATGTGCTCAGTCCAGAAACTGTCAAGTTCCCTGTTGACTGAAGGAAATTCCTTTGATATCACCAGCACATCTGGGCTGGATCAATGAATTTAGAAGACAGACAGGGAGCTATGTTCTGTTCTGAATTTTGGCTTGCATTGGCATCCATTGCTTTTACTGCAAATGAAGGATCCTTATCACCAGAGCTGACTTGTCACCTCCCAGAGTGTTTCTTATAGAAAGTAAGATAATTATAGCTTTTTTATATATATCTACATCTATTTTTTTTAGGGAAAGTAAAGTGTTAAACTTAAAGGGTTAAGACTGTATTTCTGCTGCTGTTGGAGTTTGATAAGTCACTTGTTGAGTACTGATGGCAAAGTCTCACTGCCAAAGTTGCTTCTGGCTGGTGGTTTTTCAGGGGCTTTTTTTGTTTGTTTCTTTGTTTGTTTGTTTTTTAATCCAGTCTCATTAAATTAAGCCACGTCTACTGTTGAAATTTCATATTAGGTTTACTTAAGGAAGGGAATAAATTACAATAAACAACAATTAATTTTTTGCTCTGTGACTAAAAGGATTTTCTAGAAGATAATTCTATTTACATAAAAATGTGGAGTCCTAATTCTTAAAGAATATGTGCTGTTTCCTCAAATCAAACATAAACATATTATACATCCACCTCAGCACCAGGAACATGCAAGTCATGCACTTGTGGATGTTTTATAAAAGCGTAAGAATAGTTGGTTAAATGCAGTCCTTACTAAGGCTCACTTGTTGTTTGACAAAGTTAATATACAAATTACCATTAAATGGGACACAAATCTTGATCCACCTAAGCATCCTAATCCAATGTCTTTCCTACACGGTCAATATGCAAAATTGCAATCTTCATGTTTAATGTGTCTGTCATTAAAACGCTTATTGAACAGCAGCAGGTACAGTAGAAAACCAACAATGTAATTAAATGTTCATGTGCCATTGTAGCAAGTCCTCACAGAGTAATCACTGCTGAATGGCTGTCACTGTAGTTCAATACCAATGGAATATGCTTTTATTGTAGATAATCTATCCTTGGGCATTCTGTAAAAAAGTGATAGCAAATATATGGTATTTCATTGTATTCTGTTATGTAAGCCAAAGACCAGAATTTAGGCAATTCTAGGACCAAAAAATAACTAATGCTAATCCATTAATAAACCTTTTGGGCCCTTTCAAGATTCATATTCTCCTTTAGTGTGAAGCATATCTTGTGCATGACAGTGCAGATAAAAATGCAGTTGCAGAGGGATGAACTGCTGAACTTTTATCTCCTTTTCTCTACTTTCAGGTATAGAAATGAACGTGAATATCAGCAGAGGCTAAAAGAAACCCTGGAGCACCTAAATAAAGTAAGTCTGGGAAAATGCCAGGGGAAAAGTGTACAATTTTTTCCTTTTGGTTTCATTTACTACAGCGAGCTGCTTTGAAGAAGCAGTGGGAAGATAAAATGTCAGAGCAAGGCATTTCTTGTCATTATGCCCTTCTTCATCCTCCCCCTCCCTGTGTAAGCGACTGAGCCTCAGCATGACAGCCTTTTCCCCATGCTTTTTAAACATAGCTACTGTATTAAAATACAGTCACTAGTGATAACCATGCCATGAATAATTGCTGATTAAGTCCATGTTTTGAAGCCTGGAGTGTCTCAAAGCTCCTTAGTCCCTTGCAGGATACGGTCAGCCCTTCCCAGGACAGACCCTCAGCTTCCCATTAGGTTTCCAAAAAAAAGAGAAGCTGCAACTCCCCCTGGTTTGTTCCTTTTACATCAATATAGTTTTTAGTCTAATACCATGGGAAAGCAATAATAAAAATAATAAGATTTAATATAATACAAAGCTTAGAGAAAGATAAAAGTTGGCTGAAGTATTTTGGAAGTTTCCAAACCAGGTCTGTGAAACTGAAAAATCTCGAGGCGTCCTCTCTCACTGCTAGCCTTCATCTGGGTGAAGAGCACAGTATTATATCTTTCCCCAGTTCTACTTTGCACAGGCTATCATTCATCTTCTGTACTGGAAAAACAATTAAAGGTGGATTAAATAGAGATTATTTTTTTATTTCCTTGCTACAAGTGGCTGGACCTGCTCAGCTGAAGCATTGTCATATCAATGATATGTATGTTTTATAATAAGAAAAGACGGAAAGTGCATTTCAGCTTTTCTATCTCCAGTGAGCTCTTGACATTCCGCATCAGTTCTGTTTTCCAGAACACTCTGCTGTTGAACATCCTGCAAACCCTTAAAAATTTTTGTGAAGGTAACCCTTTTGTTATGGGTTTGTTAGAGCTGGTAAGTCTGTCTTCACAGTTCCTCTCAACGAATCTGCAGCTAAAGAAAAGTGAATTGATTCACTAACCTTAGGCACAACTCACAAAATCTTGAGGCATGAGGGTGTTTTTTATCCCACGGTGTCCCTGGACACCTCTGTTGCAGCTCCTTCCACTGGGAGCACCAGGTGCTGGAGAGAATACAGCTGGTTTTGTGTACAGGGCCCAAGATGTGACGTGAAAACCTGCATGTGCAGGTGCAAACTCATTCTTTATCTGACAGCTGGGAAAATACTGGTTCTGGAGAGATGTAAAAAATTTTTCAACCACAGTAATAAAAGTACTGCTTCAGCACATGGATCAATGTTCTGGAATCATAACATAAAGCACAATGGCTTTTCAGAAGTTGAGTGATTAGCAAATACTGCAAAGTTCAAAAGAAAATGCGCAGACACTGCATGGTTCTGATACACAACTCCATCGAGGAAGCTGGTCTCTTTGAAAGCATGGAATAAAAGCAGAAGTATTTTTCCCCTTTAAGGGAATATTTGGAAAGCCAAAACCTGATTTTGTTTATTGCATGCAGAAATATTTGCTTATAGGTGTTATCTAAGGGCCTGGGGGCTCTTTTTGGCTCCCTCCCTACCCTCCCAACATGACCATTGTCCTGCTGATCTTCCTCTCAATAGGATGGGAGAGGAGTGCAGAAAAGCAGCGGGCATTCCTGATGGCTGGCTCTGAATGTGCTGGGCTGGATGTGTCTGAATCAGCCCCTGGCTCACAAAGCAGAGCCTGCTGGAGAGTTCTGTGCCTGGGAGGCTTAGCAGCACAATAAGACAGCCAACATCTACACATTTTTGGAACAGCGCATGCTGTAGGCATGCAAAAGGAAAAAATCCTCTTCTACCAGTCATGTGCTGCACCCACAGTGGTTTGTTTGCAGCCCGTGATCCACTCACAGAGGTATTTTTACAACTGATAAAGGCACATGCGTAATTTGAAAGAGGTACTTTCAAATACTTCTTTTTGTATTCTTTGAGTTAAATGCAGAAAGCAGGACTTTCTTGAGGCAAATTGCAAACTGGTGGAGGAGCTGGCACGTTTTGTAGAGTTGCAAGGAAGACTCAGTTAAAATTTTTTAAGATGCTTTCCCAAAAATTATATTTTATGGTCATAGTTATTGCCAAATCTAAAAAAGAAATAATTCATTAAATAGAAAAATAAAGCATATTACTACTCTCACATGTTTGTAAAATATATTGCCAGGTTCCGTGGAAATTACTCTAAATTCCATGTTTTGTGTTAAATAACGTAACATAGGAAAAATATAAATGAAGCCTTTGAACAGAAATGAAGATTTCATTAGATATAAAGACCAGTGCCACTCATACCTGTGTACTCTGAGATCATGGTTGCTAGTCATATGGTTTGTTCTTTGAACTAATTGGATGTTAGGAACTTTTGTCTTCGCAAATCCCAGTGTTATAAACTTGTGCAGCAAGGTGATTTTTTCTAAACTTGGTCAGCTGTCATTTTTACTTCCAGAAATAGCTCCAAATTGACAAAATTTGTAGCATTTGAGAACATACCAAAGAGGGTGCAAATACTGCGGACCATCCTGTGTTTTTAGAAGGACTTCTTAGGGATCTTAAAAAGGCATCAGGATACCTCAGATCTTGTCATGACATTAGAGAAATCAATGCCTTAGTCTGCTGATGTCATTTGTTTAAGACTCATCCACCATTTCAAGATTTTAACATCAAAATCTGATGTTGCCTCCCAGCATTATTTTGACAGTGGCAGCACCAGACTCTATTGTAAATCACATTTGTGCAGGGCATGGTGAATAACATGGCTCCTGTTTGTTGGTTTCACGATCCTGCTGTATGTTTCAGTAGGCTCACGCTCCAGGCAGGCTGCTCCATGTGCACAGTGACTCACGCAGTGCCTGTGGGACTGCTGTGGCTTTGGCACTCCAGCCACATGTACCACCATGCCACGTGTCTCTGCATTGCAGGAAGCTGATGAAGCCTTGCTGTGCAACCTGGAGCTGCAAATCGAGTCCCAGTTCCTGCAGGATGACATCAATGCTACAAAGGACAGATACAAGAAGGTAACTGGCTGAAATTGCTGTTTTCCTTGTAGAGATGGATGTGGAACTTTGCCCTTCTCCATGATCAAACGGTGGCAAATTAAAGCAAATTGCATTTATATTTTGGTGGGTGCATATAGTACTATTTATTTTCAGTGGGCACCACAGCCAGATGGTTTGCAGCACCCAAACACACTTCTCAGGGTCCAGTCACTACAGCTGTAGCAGAGTCTTGAATTTGTCAACCTCGTGTCATGGTTTAACCCAAAGTGCTGATCAAGCTGTCTTATATTTCATGCTAAGGAAGCTGTTGCTTTCATCATCCAATTTTTTGGGAGAGGGCACTCCAGGTAATCAGCAGACATATGCCTGTGGATCTGTGATTCCACTGCAGCTGACTTTAACATTTGTTGCCTTCTTCATGGGAGAACTGTGGGTCTTGGGATCAAGCCACTGTCCCATCTTTGCTGCTTTTGAAAAAAGTGACTTTTTTTTGGTGCCACATGCAAAGATATTTGTGATTCTTGTTTTGAAAATCTCCTATGAAATTGGAAATCATAAAATCTTCAATTAAGACTATGAACTGTATAGTCCTTATCCAAAAGTCTGTTATATACCCTCAGTATGATGAAACTGCTAGCACTCCTGCACTCAAAAGCAGTTATAAGTTGTATTCCAAACCCAAGCCTGAAGAGGAATTGGACTTTCATGGGCTAAAAGCATTACATATGTAAAAATAAGCCCCAGGAGTACATGGAAATGTCTACCTTACTATGGCATTTTCTAATGAAAATGTTTTTACCTTATCACAGAACCTCATGGAAATCCAGACCTACGTCAATGTCTTGCAGCAGATCATCCAGACAACTCCTCGTGTGTCCCCAATAACCACTGGCATATGTGAGGCAAGTATTGCTGTTGGGAAATACATGCAGCTCTAAGTAAGAAAGAGATAATGTTTACACCTAAAGTGTCCCAGATCCTTTAACTTCTGCTCCAAGGTTAGGTGACAACTGTCAAAACAATGTGTGAGTACTGAATAGTGAATATGGGAGAAAAAAAATTACTGTAGCTTTGAAAAACTGTATCAATGAGGAAAGAGAGATTAACTTTGCCAGGTGCAATCCAGCATATATATTAGTCCCAAAAATGTGTGGTACAAAGGTATTTGAAGTAATTGTGCTTCTTCTCTGAGGAGGAGCTGGCAGGATATATGAATATTTTAAGAGAAAGGAAATCTTATCCTGAAGGGGTGAGATGGTGAAAAATTTAAATGAAATTAATTGATACAGACTAGATGAAAACTTGGTGATTTCCACCAATACGAGTGGCTATGGCAGGAATGTTCAATATTTGTAAGAAGATGTGAACAGGTTTACAGGGTCTAAGCTGTACTGTTACAGACCTGCCATCTGATATCTTTATTCTTAAAGCTGTGCCACTATTCAACAGAATTTGGCCCGAGGTTCAATGCCCACCTTTTATCTGTCATTTGCCATTTTCTATTTGTCTTTACAGTTTACTTCCAGTAGCGCAATTTTTGGCTCTTTTTAGGAGTGAAACATAATTTCCTGTACACACATTGTTTTCTTCCAACCAGGAAAAACTGATAGCAGAGAGGAGGATCCCTGTTCTGCAGAGCCAGCTGGAGGAATACAAGAGCATCCTCTGCCAGCTACAGGCACAGAAATACAAGCTGCAGACAGAGGTACTGGAATCACTAGCCATAAACTCAACCATGTTGCTCATGAACTGCTTTTTTTATGGTTACTTGGTAAAACCTCTAACATGGCTTTAACATGGTTATGTTAACTTGGTGGACTTGGAGTGTGTTTTCCTTTTAGATTTCCATCTTTTTCTTCAGCTGTTTCATTCCCATTCTCTCAATGGAACAAATTGTCAGGTTTAGATGGCCAGGGTGGGCTGTAGGTATTGTAGGTGCAATGAAGCTTTGTCTTTATCAGAGTGGCTGATGAGGGAAGATTTCCACAATGCAACTGGATTCCTGCAGGACAGAATCAGCAGGATATTGTGAATGGAAAAGTCCCACAGGGCTCGTATGACTTTCTTAATTGCTGAGCTCTGGCTGGAAATTGGCTCCATGAAAACCGATGGGGAACCCTTAGGGCTCTGCCCAATCCTCTCTACCACTGCCACATCCAATGCTCAGGTTGCTGTGGGAAGAACTGGACAGGTTTGGGGAACAAAGCTGAGAGGGCTGTTGAGCTACATTTGGCCTTCTGCCTTCATTGATGTCACTACTAAGCATTAAGCCAGCATCTCTCCTGTGCTTGGACACTACCAGCAGGAAAAACCATATGCTTTTTGCCATCCCCTGATTTGCTAAAAATGTCTGGCCAAGACTTTGACTAGTTGTCCTTGCCATCTCCCAGCCAAACCTGCCCTAAATCAACCTTCTGTCTCCAGCCAGTGCCTACAAACATGAGTGCAGTGCAAGGCCGAGGGAGGAGGAGGAGGAGGAGGAGCAGCTGAAGGCTGCAGTGGATAGAAACCAGATCTGAATAGTTGCCAATGGTGTCCCTGAATATTTTTTAGCAGATGGGGTGGAGAATGACCCCAGGTGCAGCTTCCTTTGTGCCTCGAGTTGTCCATCCAGGTGAGAAGAATGAAATATTGACCAAAACATCTTTTGGTGGGATTTTGTGGACAGCCATAGCAGCAGCTTATAACATCCTGAGCATGACTTCTTTGATTAGGGTCAGGACAGTGTATTTTCCTAGGTCTCTTTCTCACATCTGATGCTCTGGGGGAAAGGACACATGCACTCTGGGATGGACAGGAATCAATATGGGGATGAGATAGTGACTCAATATAGAGAAAAAGGGGAGGAAATCAGCCTTCTGCTGGCAGGTGGAGAGAGGCAGTCTTTGGGGAATTAATGGTGCTGCTCTCAAAATAAAATCTTCCCATCCCAGTTAGAAATAGATTATTCATTCATTCATTCATTCTTGTTCCTTGAGATTAAAAGAGTGAAATAGCTTTATGAGTGGAGATCAGTAACACAGTTGCTTGTGATGGTGAAGGCTGGATCTGATGACTGAGGTGTCATCAAGTTTCTTTGCTTTCCTGTTTCTCGACCTGACAGCCATGTGCCTGAGAGGTCCTGGACCCCACCCCATGAGCACTGAACAGAGAAGAGTCTCAGTTTACTTGTACACTACAACATAACCAAACTAATGACAAGGGACATCACTTCTATATTTAGGCTCTTAAAAGTCCCTTTTCTTATCATGCCTGAAGCATATAGAAATAAATCAATTATTGAATAATTCATTAGTCACTTATTGCCCCATTAACTTTTTGTGAGTTCATCTCTTTGAAATGTAGGGAAAAAAGGGACAAAATAACGATAATAACTAGCTGAAAATAGCAGAAGAAAGTGAGAGGAGATTTACAGGGTGAAATATCCCACCTGAAACTCAGCATTTATTTTTGGAAGGTGACTTTTGCCACCTCCTGGTTAATGTGCTCATTGATTTTATTGCTGAAGTAAAAAGACTGAGGAATTGAACTCAAAAGGAGAGTTCTTTGTTTAAAATGTGACTTTTGGTCTTATTTGCCCTGTCTGCAGACCACAGAGAGCTCAGCTTCCCAGTTAACAACTTTTACTGTCCTTTTAAGGTCTTGCCCACTCTGATGAGTTACTGCTTTTTGAATAACCGAACAAAGGTACTGAAATTGCTCCTGTGTTTCAGCAGTGCAGCATCATATTGTGATAAAGCATGACTTGCCTTTCATTATGCTTAAAATATGGGAATGGTGAATTTTTCAAAGCTGCTTCTTTCATCACCGATTTTATTTACCAGACAACCATGCTGGAGCAAGCAATTAAAAACACCCAGGAGAGTTATGACGATGAAATTCAGCTTTACAATGAGCAGATTGAAAACCTTAGGAAGGGGATAGAGGAGGCTGAGAGGATCTTGGAGAAGTACACCACTGACTGCCGCCAGCTGGTGATCTACCAGCAGTCCCTGGAGAATGAGCTGGAACGGTACAAACGGATCATCGAGAATGAGGACAGCCGGTAAGGCTGGATTTCTGGGCACTCACAAAGGGACCAGTGATCTCTATTATTATCTCGTTTGAAAAATATATGTTTAAGGACATTTCATTCACCCAAAGCTATAGCATTTTCACACCTTTCACTGGTAGATATCTAGGGATAGAAATCTATCTAGATGCAAAATCTGGTTAAACTTCTGCCAAGGAAAGGGTCAGAGCCATTTTGGGCTTTCCTGTCCGTGCAGTCTCCTTTCCATATGCTGTTCTGGCATCAGTGTACAGAGGTCAGGAGCACACAAAAGCAATCTGAACATCCTCTCCTCAGACAGGGTTTTGGTGACACTCGCTCAACACAACTGGCAGGTTGATTTTTGGAGGGTGCAGACAAAACAAATGCCCTGTAAAGCAAAGCATTCTTCACAGCAAAGCGATTCCTCAGGCATGGGGAGAAAGAGGAAAAATACAAGAAATTGGCAGGGATTTGGGTTGTGCTTAAACCTACAGAGGAGCACTGTCTCCCTCTAATGTCAACCATCAGCCACAGTGGAGAAAAGGATCTTTCACAGCAGCAGAGCCAGACCCCGAGGCACCCCAACTACTGCTCCAGGCTGTGCAGAAGATTCAGGGGAAGAACACTCACTAAAAAGTCCATCCGATGTGTGGGGAATGGGAGTTTAATTAATTTTCAGGGTCTAATTTTGGACACTGAGTTCTAGTTAGATGTATCTTAACAGAGTAATTCTCAACACCAAAAATCTTATTGACACTGGGTCTCTGACAGGACAAAATATCTCAAATTCCAGCAGAGCAGACTGGGGAGGCCAAAGATGCAGTAACTGTTTTGCAATAGGACTGCCTCTCAATTTTAATTTTTAACCCTTAATAGTACTGACTCCTCAAATGTTTTCCAAGGAAGACTGCTCCAAATTTCTATTTTGCCAGCCAGCATGGTAAAAATGGATTTAGAGTTCTTGCTGACCTCTGGTAGGCTTGGATTTACTGTTTGCCCATCTAAAAACTTCCCATCTTTTCAAAGTGCCATGCTAAATGCAAAGCTGTTGCTATGTGTTGTAATTACTGGTGTACTTTACCTACTGGAGTATCCCATGTCTCCTGCTGGCAGAAACCAGCCTCACTCCAGTAAAGGTGCTGTGGCTGTCTTGATTTTCCCCAGACAACAAGCAGGTTCCCGTCATTCTTTTTGACTCCTCACCACAGAGAAGTAGATATCTTTAACCTCTGTGCTTAATTTTGCACAATTTCACTTGCTTTCACTGAAATGGTGGAGAGAGAACTGATGGATGCACATATTCTCCACAGGTTAAACTCTGCTATAGCAGGAACCCCAGTCACACTCTTCACACAGATTTACCGACCTGCCCAACCTCAGGCTTCAAGAGGAAGAGGTAACCTGTGATGTGTCTTTCTGTGTCTGTCAGGACATCTTTGCATTTTAAGCTCTTTGTCCATCTGTCTTTAATATGGCCACCAGTCACAACAGCCTGACTACAGGTTTGTAAATGCAACCACTTCAGCTTACCTCAGCTGGCCTTGAGACAAGCTGTCAAAGGCCAACACCACAAGCAAAAACATTTCTTTGCTAATTTCTACAGTTTGCTACTTAGGCCAGTCAACAGTAAAATCAAAAGGCACCTGAAATGGTGGAAAGAGCTGTAGGTTTTGTGTTGACTCATTCTGAGTTTGTTTGCAGTTGAGTGATGTGCAAAGAGCACCAAGGTGTGTTAAGTGCAGCAGGCCATTTTTGAGGCCTGTTTTCCTATGAATTATGTTTTCTCTATGTTGTATGTTGGCTTGACTTGTTAGAATTAGGATGCTTGTAAACCTGCTGACAAGGAAATGGCCAGGGCTAAATGAGCAAGACTGCTCTCAATGAAGGAATTGATGTGATAGGTTCTAACATATGGGATGACTTAAACCCAAGGCTCACAGGGGTTTTAATAATGACAAGCTGCCTTGAGAATGGAGACAAACCATCATATGAGGGATGTTTTTGGAATGCAGCTCTAATTTTTCTAACTGCTTTGTGAACTGTAGCAGTTTTATATTAAATGGGTCCATAATGCCTGAGGCCAGACCCTCAGCAGCTGTAAATAACTGCTGTTGTGCAAAGTGGTGTTTTACATGCTGAGGATTTGGCCTGTCTCTAGACACACCACTGATTTCTCCTGCATGACGAGCATGGTATTTCATGTGTGTTACTGTACTGTGGCAGGGGACAAAACAGCTGCCTTGGGGAAAGTATGTTAATATCTGTCTGTCCCCATGTTCTTGTAATTACCAGTACCTACCCCTGTCTCCTCTGCTCTAGCTGCTTATGCCATGGAAATCAGTGACTTGCCTGTGCTCCTGCTGCTGCTAAGCTCTCATGGGATCTGTGCCTACCGATTGCCCAGGAAATCAGAATCAGGGGGTTCTAAGAGTGCAGTGACAGTGTCTGAGTGATGCCTTTGTAGGTGGGTGGCTTCTCAGCTCTGTGACCACCAGCCACTGCTGCTCCCTCCTTACATGACTCTCAGCATCTGTCCATACTCCAAATTTTCAGGAGTGGAGGTGCCTGGCTTGCTTTTAGCCCTTCCTGGGATACAAAGGCTCTCCACCTGCAGTATTGAGGGCAAGAGGCAGCTCTAGCATTTGCAGTGACTGTATTCAAGCACTATTTGTTGTTCTCTTTGCTTTGATTTTTCTTTAGATATCACCCAGGCCATGCAAGACATTGCCAGTATAAAGCCCAGACAAAAAGGCCTGACAAAGAAAATTGCCAGGAAAAAGGAGCTGATGTCAAAAGACATAACCAACAGTCACTCGCCTGAAAGAATGTACGAAAGAACTCTGGAAGGTTTTGACCAAGACCACATGGAGTTTAGGCGTGAAGGCTCAGTTAGGTGTGAACCTGAGCAAGAAGGATCAGAATTTGATGAAAAAGAAATGGGCCCAGAGGATGTACCTGATGGAGCCCAGATAAGTAAAGCCTTTGATAAATTGTGTAATATTGTGAGGGAGAAAATAAGAGTCCACAAGAGACCAGAGGCTAAGTCTGATGCCCATCCCAAAGGGCGTTATGTGCTGGTGACAGGGGAGGAAGGCTATGAAGAACCTTGCATCTTGGCCCCCTGTATTCCTGCTGGGGGAGGGATCACAGTTTCCACTGGCAATGGGAAGGTGATGAATGGTGGTGTGGAGCCCATACCAGAGCTGCCAGAACCTGCTGAACCACCAGAAAAAGAGAAAGGGGAAATCTGTGAAAGGAGAGAAGAGTTTGAACTCCCAGATAAACAGAGAGAGGAGGGGAAAGAAGATGTGCTTGAGTGGGGGAAAAAAGCAAGAGGAAAAATTGAGCAAATCACAAAGTACCCGGAGATCTCTGAGCCTGAGACAGTTACTCCCTCTGGTCTGATAAGCCCAACTGAGCCAGGACTCCTTCGAGAGACAGAATATGAGCGAGAAGATAAGCAGGGCCTTTTGTTCAGGGAAGCAGCCTTACCTGGCTCTATGAGCTATGAGAAGGTGGAGGTGGTGGAGTCCATTGAGAAGTTTTCAGATGACAAAATTCAGACGTATGAAGAGACAGCAATGATTGTTGAGACAATGATAGAGAAGACAAGCAAGAAGAAACCAGGCGACAAAGGCTCTTAAGTGACACATACCCGCTGATAGTCGATTTGTCTGGCATAGTTATTAAATGACTGTGTTTTTTTTCCTGGCCGAATGATACAGTAGTGAGATTTTTGCTGTTTGGTATGGAACAGATTGAAACCTTGATGGCAATTCTGTCTGATGTAGGCTCACCTTTGGTTCAACAACCATTAGCACTCTCCAGGGCACATCCTATACAACTGATTTTCATGATTAGGACACATGGGAAGAAATTATTATGACAGAGCTGCCTGGCTTTCCACAGTATCCGGGACAAATTTGCATATTCCTCTACTACTCCTTTAACTGCCATACAACCTCCCATCTTTGACACAGCTGCAAATGTTAACTTGTGACATCTGGTTCATTTAATAAAAGTTTTGCCTTCTACCAAAGATACCCGCTGTGGGTTTATTTTGCCTATAACATTGACTCACAGACCCTACTTGTAAACATCACCTGACTGGTGTGCAGGAGGTTTCCCAGGGAAAGGGCTGGATACCTCTTAAACAACCTGTTCCAAATCTCTCCCTTTCAGAGTCTTTAAATAGCAATAAGCTTGGCAGACCTTTCTTTTTGGCAATAAAGACAAACTTCCTGTATTCAAGATAAGCTCTTACTGCTCTTAATAAAATTCCCTGAAGGGAGATCTCCCTTACAAAATCTACTGTCTGTCTTTCACCAGCACAGCTAATGTACTTATGAATGCCAACGAGCTTTTGAGCAGACTGGAGCCAAAGACTGAGTATTTAGGTATTTTCTTTTTAAGTATTTCCTTGGACTGTAGAGTTTCATACTGCCACAGGATCCTGTCTCACTCCTGTCACCTGCAGGCAATGGAGCTCCACAGGATTGTTGAAATAAGCAGTGCCTTTCCACCTCCCCATGCCTGGGCAAGCAAAAATCAACACTTGCAGCAACAAGAGTCTTGCGGCTCCCAGAAACCTTCAGTTCAAGAAAACAAACAAACAAACAAACAAACAAAAAAAAACACAAAGAAAAAATCAGGGAAAGGAAATATTTTGCTTGTATGTGTGTAAATAGTGAGCTCTACACCATCTAGGCCTCAGCTTGACTCCAGGCACACAAATGATCCCGCTAAAGCCTAAGACTTACTGAAGGGTGGTACTAGATTAGTCTCCACACATTTCTTGTTCAATCCGATGCCAGTTCTCTGTTTTCATTTCAGCTTTCAGCATTATTGTGCCTTTTCTTTTTGCCTGTTAACTCCTGTCAGCTGCAGCAAAGCAAGGTTAAAAGCCATTTGAGCTGACAAGTCTGAGATTCAGGAACTCCTCACAGCACCCAAGGCTTTCCTTCAATAATATGTTGAGTTATTTCATTCATGAGGTCCAGCACAGGGGTAGCATCTGATCTACTGTGATTGCTGCTAGGTCTGGTAAAGTGGCACCTCATTCTTTGAAACAGGGACAGGTGACTCTCACAGTCACAATTTTAGTCAGGACTTTTTGTTGATGCTGGTTTATTGGAGTGCTGTGGGAGTTTACTCCAGACACGGCTTACTAGAGTGTGTTGCTTTTCAGTTTAATATATTAACAGTGTAAATAACTCCAGAGAAGGAAGTTTATCAATGCCTGTGCAGGCTGGGCTCTGGTGACCTGGTAGCAACTGCCCAGAATAATTGGTGCTGAAGGAATTAGACTTCTGCAAGGTAAACAAAAAAAAAAAAAAAAAAAAAAAAAAAAAACCAAAAAAACAAAACAAAACAAAAAAAACCAACCCAAACCTACCCTCATTGCAGCAATAGGCAGGCTCTTTAATAATTCTGTCACAAAGCAGAGTATAAATAGGTTCAGGCAGGCAGGACATAGATGGAACTGGGCATTCTTCCCCTTCTCCCACTCCATCTGATTTCACTGCAACACAGTGGACCCAATGTTCAGAATACAAAAAGCCTCATTCAATAGCAAGGAGGCAATGTCAGGACAGCCTGGGCGAGGTGTCCAGTGTGTGAATACCTCCACCACTTAATCCTTTTTGTGCTGTGGTGTCATCACTGGCTGCTGACCCAGACCTGGTTTATGATGCCTGTAACCCTTGCTCAGGATTTCAGTGTGATGTAAGAACTGCTCCTAAATCTGGTTTGATGGCACTTACTTAGTGCTAAAGGAAATCACATAAAGCATTGCCTGGGCAGCAAACAGCAGAAGTTGAGGACTAAGAAGAGGTGAAGGCTAAATTCTGCTATGATCTGTAAACTTTCTGTACATTTGCATGAAAGTTATATAGAAAACCACTAGTAGTATCTAGTTAATAGTGACCATGCTGAAGTGTATAGTAAATCTCGTAATTTTAGGGGCTAACATCTACATTAAATGCAGATCCTCAATGAAGTGTTTAAATGCTAAAGTTTAATGGTGAAATAGTTGCAAGCATCTATTCAACAAGAGACTGGAATGAGAACCAGGTTTCTATAGGCACATTCTCACTTCTGAGGCAACCAGAACTAGATCAGGAGGTTCCCTTCCAGATCTTACTGCTCCAGACATGATAGAGTATTATAAAATGAAATATACTTTCTGCTGTGGGAACACAGGAGCTAAAAAGTACCCAGACGTTATGGGGGGAAGTAGAGATGAAAAGGGAAACAGGGGGTTTAATGTGAATCAAAGTGCTCCAAACAGCAGAGGAAAAAAAAATCTGCTGCAGCATTTCCTTAGGACCAGAGCTGCTTATGAGCTGAAGTGAAAAACTGCCACAGTCTCTATTCCTGATCCTCCTCCTCCTCCTCCCAATGCATCTCAGCACCTGCCCTGCTGCTGCTCTTGCAGAGTGACCTTGGAGCAAATGGGTTTGAACCATGAAAATAATGCCACGTAAATTAAAAAAACCTCCTCCCAGCCTGTGGCGTGAATCTTGTATGTGACAGAGTTTCACAGTTAACATAAAATACTTTATTCATAATCTGCTGCTATCACCTCTTTATCTTCTCCATATCCTTAAGTAAATGCAGGATATAAATTTCTTTACCAGTGTAAAAAGCAGAGAAGTAGGAAGTCATCACACTGAGAGCAGCATTTTACCTCCCGTATACCTTCAGATAAGCAATGATGATAGAACCTGCCAGTTTATAACAGCTCTTTATTTTACTGATATTATAAAACATCATCACAAGGCTCACCTATTTTGCATCATGAGCTTAATTTTCCCTTTTATTATAAATACTAAAAAAATTAACTTTCTTTTGCATCAGCAATACCATAAAAAGTCTAACTGGACATATTTTTCAGTGATCCCTTGAAGCAAAAATCCCCAAGAATTTGAAGTAGATCTCTATATTGTATATAAATGTAGTTTTATATATATAATTATATAAAAATTCACCATTTCTGTATATCAGTCACTATTGTGATTTTTCAATTACTAAATTATCAGCATTATGAAAATATGGACAGCCATCTAGTTATTTTGCTGCTTTATAAGATATTTAATAATTTAACAGACAACTGCAAAATTACATGAATGCAATGGAAAGTCATGTACATGTTCATTTAAGAGTTCCACATGGACTTTTCTTATTCCAAAACTTTTCCAAATTTTAGAAGTCCAGTAAAAGCTTTCAGTAACCTCTTTCTTTGATCACATACACACAAAAAGTTACGATGTATGTGTATTATACCTTACATACCATATGTAATTCTAGACATATTTATATGAAAATATACATAATGTACTCTGAATATATACATTGTATGTTAGATATATATATAAAACACACACAGACAGTGATAGCACAGGTGTGTGCATAAATATATATATGGTAAATTTTTCTGATGGGACTGCTGCACACAGTGAGAAACGTGTGAGTAGTGTGAGGCTGCTTGGCTTGGCTTTAGAGTGTAATTCACATAGACTTTGAGTAGGTTGAGCTGTTTGTTTTTCATTTGGAAAAGGAAAGAACAGGCCTCTTATGGAAAAATAAAAGATGGATACTCTCTTGAATTAACATTATTCTCATACATTCTTAAGTGAAACATGTCCACCATAGAACCTTTGGGTTATGTTTTTAATTTGTTAGATAAATATTTACTTACTAAATGTGTTTCTACTACTATGCACCGGATCAACCAGGACAACTCTTATTAAAACATCTTACATTCATACTCTGCATATTAAAAATACATAATAAAAGTCAGAAACTAGTCACTGCTAAAATGTAGATCTTGGATCCTGCAAAGATCTGAAATACCTGCTTAAAATTACCATTTGAGTAGGTCCACTGATGGGCTTTAGTGCAAGTGCCTAAATATTTGCAGAATGAAGACCCTTTATTTCTCAAAGGTTAAATTTGGGATCTCACACCTGAGAACATGTAGTGGTTGCTTCCGTCAGTAATTCTCAACAGGGAGAATATTATCGTTTGCAGCAATAGCCAGAGCATACTCTTGAGGATGAGAGAAATGGACTTTAACTCATGTCCAAAAAGTCAAGGTGGGACTGACTTTAAACAGAAAAAACAATGACTGCCAACAAATCTTCCCAAATATACTACATTTTATTTCTCAAGAAGGCCAACATTGCATTACACTTTAATAACTTCAGCATATTTTTCTCCTTAAATATATCTGTATAACATAATACCAGCAAATATATAGCTTTAAAAAAAGAAATTTAAATTAAAAAATGCTTTGGGACTGAAACTGTGTGCTTCAAATTTTCCCCACAGCAGTATACTGGCAGCTGGGTTGCAAACCCCAGAAAATGGGTGTCTGTGGTTGGTAATGCTGACACAGCCTCATTTTATAGTGCTGGAGAACATCTCAGTAGAGAGACCAGCAGATGCACACAAGCTGCCAGAAATCCTACAGCTAATCCCTATGTGCTTGTTCTGCTGTAAGATGGTAAATTGATTTAAATTGCCAAAATTACAAATAATAATAATAATAAAAAAAACAAACCCAAAGAACAGCAACACAGGAAAAGAATCCCCAAAACAACCAAACTAAAAAAAACTCCAGCAAAACTGGGACTTGTGCTTCTAAGAGGCCCCGACCCGGTTTGCAAATCACTTCTCCCTGACACCCAGCTTTGGCATCGCTTTGCCTTCCTTATTGCATATCTGTTGATCCATCCTGTAGCTGAGGTGTGTATGTAGTGTAACTGTAGTATGAAATAAAACTCTCAAAACAATTGGATTTCTGCCAATCAGACTGGTGAATTTTCCTTATCTCTGGATTATTTATTTTTGTGGGGTCTAGTGGTACTTTGGTTGAACCCAATGGAGGAAGTCCCACTGAAGTCAGTGATGCAGAAGGAGCATGTTCAAAGACCTCTCCAGACAACCTCTTTGTGATTCCCTCTCTCTCAGTCATTTTTCAAAATGTGCTCAATTATCACCAACTTCCAGTGTTAAAATTCATTCTTTTTTTAATACAAACATTTACCACAGAAATATGAAGGGAAAAGCCATTAACTTCTTTGCAGGTTATTACCTATTTGTATGACACAAAAGAAAAATCATCATTTACAGTCACAAACTGTACACAGTATTTGGTGGGAATATATTTTGTGGTTTAGAGATAAAAAATGGACTGCTTCAGTGGCAATTAAAATAATTATTGACGAGATAGAAGACTTTAAAATCAAGAAGGTGATAATTTGTCTACAGAGACAATCATTGTAATACGTCTAACACAGAGGTTTGGATAGTAGAACGGTGAGTAGAGGGGTCTGGGGAAGGAAAGACACCGTCATGCAACACAGCACTACTTCTTGCTCAGTATACTCTTCAGGCTTCTCTCCACTGCTTCATCTAACTCTTCTTCCAGCTCTTCCTTCTTGGACATGGCCAGCTTGGACTGATAATCTTTTACGATTTGGTCTATATACGGTGCACTCTGAGTCCCATGCAGCATCAGTGTCCACTCCTTCAGCACACCCCGCTGGGGCTGGCTGCCAACAAACCCAATCTCCAGGGCCCAGGTGCCTCGGGGGTCTTCTCCCCAAGTGTGAGTCGTCATGAAAGGCCATTTGTCAAAACCCACCTTGGAGTCGTCATCCCTGGGGCGCCGGCTCAGCAGAATGGACTTTGTTCCCATCGGTGAGGTCATGTTGATGTTGAGGTCTCCTCTCCGAGTGGAATTCACAGTTATAACTGCCTGCACGTGTTCCAGGTACCGGACAAAGTTCTCCTTCCCCTCACACGCATCGGTTGTCAGTGTGAGGAACAGTTTGCCACTTGGTGGTATCTTTCTGTGGGTCAAAAGACAATTAAGCAAATTAAAACAGTACAATATGGCTTATGCTAAAACTACTAGGTTTTAGTGCCTCACAGAAAAACACTGTATGATTTTCCTTATTAATACATGAAGAAGTAAGGAAATAATAGTTGCAAACTTAGCCGGAAAGCAAATGTTCCCCTTTTAGAAAATGATACCAAAACCTTAATTTGAAAATAATTATGAAATGTACACCTACACAAAGAGAGAAGTAATACAAATTTAGAAGCACATACTGCTCTTTAAGGACTAACATTAATGGTTGTCTTTACTTATCACTCCTATATTGGGTAATTGCATAATAACATGCATACTCAGCAAAAGAACCATGAGTAGTCAGTCATGTCAGTTTCCTTAAATGACAGCAGAAAATGCCTCTCAGGTGTTGGAGGAACCAATTGCACAGAATTTCAGTGCAGTCACATTAAAGCCTATGTCCTTGTTCTGCTTTGGAAACCAGCACAAACGTGGGATGCTGGAGTCGGCTCATTTGACAAATAGTTTTCCACGAAGATTTCCATCCTTGATCAGCTCCCGTACATGAGTACATGCATCAAGGAAAGAAGCTGCCCATGTTTACTGAGTTACCAATGTGCTGTCTGGCCCAGGAGCTGAGGCTGTAAAGTGCCTTCTAAACCTGTTGGGGTCAGGATACAACTTCAATTACCCACTGCCTCAGAAACTGGCTGGCAAAATACATGGAAAGTGTAAAAATGCTCTACATCTTCACCATCAGTGTTCTTCGAGCAGTGTGACATTTTCCTCTGTCTACAAGAAAGAACTGAAAGACAAGAATTACAGCAATCATTACAAAAGGGACCAAGTCACAAAAGACTCCAGTCACCTTGTTATTATCTTGTCTTCCAATGGCTTCTCCCTGACCTTAGTTGTGCAAATTGAGAATCTTTTGAAGGGCATTGACTACACTGTGGTAATGAATACCTTCTTTTCAAAAGAAATCAGTACCAGCTTTTTCCCTCTGCTAATGAAATACCATATTCTTTGGAGACCAGTGAAAGTATTTCAGTCAAGCCTAGCTTCCAGGAATTCTTTTCTTCTTGAGATGAGCTCCAGATATTACACTTGGTACCTCACTAAGTGGCTCAGGCCAGTCTCTGCCCCACTTCCATAGAGCATTACCTTCTTGGAAGTACTTGCAGAGCAAAACATCATTTAGATCTAGATCCTCAAGGCATTTAAACACTTATCTTAAAGTGAAAAACCTGTGTTGTTCTGAATATTATGGAGGAGAAGTTGGCATAACATAAATATTGTATAGCTAAAACATTTGAGCATCTAATATAATACCCTTGAGATACTTATTTTACATGCCAAAGCACAAGAAAAATGCACTACATGCAGACAGAGGTGAAGGATTGTAATTTCACAGTTGCCACGTGCTTGCAGTTTCTCTGCATGGGAAGCCTCCATCTCAACTCAATCTGAATTCGTGTTGTCTCAAAACATTTTCATGCAGTGGACAAAGCTTTGTCAAACACTGCTTCATTCTCAGAGATGTGACAAGTGTTTTATCTCCTTCAGTTAATGAGGAGGGACATCACAGTGTAAGTCCTTTCTTCCTGTCCAGACTAAAGCCCAAAGAAACAAGAGCAATGTGTTCCCACTACATCTGCTCTGCAGAAGGCTTGACAGCTGCAAAAAGCTTTTCTTTCCACCTTCTCAAGTACTGCAGTGCAAAAGTTCTCTCAGCTCTCTACAAACACGAGCAAAGGCTTCTTCTATTTCCCTTTCCTGTTAACTAGGATCGAATAGTCTCTGCTTCACTAGGGTAATTACTGTAGTCTAGGTGAAATTTTCCTAAAGAGACAAAAAGAACCAGGGTTAGTGGAAAAAGCCTGACACAAAGGTGAAGAAGAGAAAGTGGATTTTCCTCAGCCTTACCATGTGCCACTACCCAACTTGTGTATGTATATATATATATATATATACACACACATATAGTATGTCCATGGCATAGTAGCCAGTGGGAGATTATATATAGTATATCCACTTTTGCATGTGTAGTACCTAGTGGGAGATGAGCAGAGGAAGCTCTTGTGTAATCCTGTTCCTCAGTTAATGGACTGAATTGTCTCAAAATATTGCATTTCCCCAAATGAGCCAGAACCCTTGTCAGGAAAAGTTCCTGTTGCTAACAAATGTTTCTGTTTTAAACACTGATTGCTTTCAGCACATGGTATATTATGTCTGTTAATTATTTCCTGGCCTTTTGCTTAACTGACAATGCTGCTCTGAAACACACTTCCATATCAACTACTCATCTTCATAAATCTATACAAAATACATATGTTATGTATACAAATACCTATACTTAAATAAAAAGATAGAGAATATATATATATATATATATATACACACACACACATATATATATATATATATATAATGTTGCTTCAGCAAACCAAACTGAAAGGATAACCCGCTTATCCACAACAGAAATGCAGAGTTTTCATTTCCAAAGAATCTCTGGAGATGCTGGGACTTAGCTAGCTATTTTTTTTGCAATCCAAAAAATTTACATGTTACACTTCATAATGCTTATCAGCTCCTGTCAGTGACATTTTCATTGGGGAACACAAATATTACAGCAGTGCTGTTAATGTATAGATGTGTCAGGCATTCCTTACAGCCTCCAGAAATAAATGTTCTCTCCTCCTCTAGGATGATCCCCGTTTCAGTAAATGGAGCTGCCCTAAGATAAATGAGATTATTGTGCATTTAATTATTAATAAACTAGAGATATCCTAAAACTAGCTTTGGTATTCTCATTTGTTTTTTACCTGTGAGTATGCATAAGACAGATAAATTAAAACTCAGAGCTCAGCTGTAGAACCTTGAATCATGCAAATTCAATTTGCAAGGTTGGGGGAAAACTCACTCTTTCCCTGGCTGAGCTATGTGCTAGGACAGAATCCTGGTTTGTTTTCTTTTCCCAGCAGAATAATGTTCCCTTCAAAAATGGCACTGAAAAGTCAAATTTCAAATTGTATAGATATAATTCAGGCCATTATTAAGTTAGTATTTCAATTACTTAAATTAAACTAAAGCTATTGTAGTCAATTAGTATTCATTCATTCATTTGTTGACTCATTCACTTTAGCACATAAAGGTAAATCAGAAAATAACCTGACTACCTACCCTGAAATTAGAGAATTGAAAAGCTTAAGGCAAGCAAAATTAAATACTGTCGTGCCTAGTGCTGGTAGCTGTAGATGATTGTTTCAGTCTTCTGGAGATAAAACTGTCTGCTGAAGAATCTCACAATGAGATATGACCTGGCTGATAGATATTTCATGTGGCAACAGCTTACATAATTTACAGTGCCAGTCTCCCACATTCTCATTTGGGAATAGGCTCTTTATTCACAGAAACTTTAGCACAAACATGCCTGTGAGTGCCCAGAAGAAATGGATGTTGCTATTAACCCTACTGGCACTAACACATAGGATGGGCCATAGAATGTCTTGCCCCAGCAAGCCAGGAACTGGAAGATCATATAGTGTCATCAAGCATTGTTGATAAAAAATGTTTTATCAACTTATTACTGGTAATGTTATGGTTTCTTAGGAAACAAAAATCCTCATTAAGTTTCTTTAACTGTCTTTGTCAACATAATTGTATGCTTGCAGTCTCCCTAGATGCCTGAAGAAGCCAAACACATCCACCAGACTATTCAGACTTACTCAGGTTCCTGTATTGACCCTCCAACACAATGGAATCTCTCAGGAACAGTCTTCCAGTCTTTTGCCATCTTAACCATGGCTCCTGCATCTAGGACACCATAGCCAAACAAGTGGTTGAACTCCAGCCCAACGCCGTTCCTACGCCACCTGTGAACCTCATCATGAAGCTGGTTCCTCTTGGAGGTGAGCACTGTCAGGTGCTGCATGTCTCTCCATGTCAGATGCAAGCTGTGGAAGAGCAACATGTGAAACAAACATTACACAATTTCCAAGCAGATATTAAAGAAAAACTGTGCTTGAGTAAGGCTTTGGGTGAAGTTTGCTTCTATGAGTAACACTGGAATTGTAACTACACACATATCAGCAGCAAAGCTTCTATTGATCTCAGTGGGAATAAGAACAGGTTTGAAGTATATAGCACTTTTCCAACTATGTTCTCCAAAATTGCAAAACCACTTCTGATTAAAAACTTCTTTTAACTAGACATTACAGATCCAACATGCAATTTTTAAACTAATAAAATGAGTAAGATATTATACCAGATCCTGAGAAAAATGCAAAAAATTCAAGGTTTATAAAAAAACTTCACCTGGTTTTCCTCTTAGATTTTGCCCCCTATTTCTTGCCTGCTCCTCCTGCTTTTCCCATGGAGCTTCCAGGATCCACCCTCAGAAGCCCTAATCTGATGAAGCTGCTGAGCTCTCACGATCCAGGTGTTAGTAATGTCGGGATTCTGTGACTATGGATATATGGGCCGTGGGTGGCTGCAGCTTTGCAGTATAAGGTATGGCAGAGGTTTTTCATCCATGTTATATTAGCATGGATGGATGCAGTCAAGTAACATTTCCCTAGTTGCAATGGTTATTTTTCATCATTGCTTGTCTTCCTAGATATACAGTGATTATGAAAACAGGAAGGGCACTTGTTATTCTAAAAAGCTTTAGAACTGACATTCTAATTCTACATAACTAAAGCTATTCCAGTAGTTTTATGATGAACTCTTTCAACATCACAATATGTCTGATTCAAACCATCAGCCTAAAAGGATGTGCTTTTCAGCTTTCTGTGCCCCAAGTAATAAGCATGTGTGCGTGCTGAATGTATACCAGAATAGCCAATTACTGTCATTCCCCCAAGGTGACACAAGACAGCTGAAAAGAAGATATCACTTGCATCATTCCTATTGAGATCTTTTAAGAGCTTGCTACATATCTTAAAGCTCTACTTTCTATTTCATGGATTGGTCTGGTTCGAGAGAAATGTCAGTCCTATATTGTGTATGAGCTGACAGACATAATGCAGGCAAGAACAGGGTTCATGGGAGATTGTCAGTGATTCCTGGCAAGGCTTGTCCAGGATAGTTCTGCACAATAAAATTCAATACAGCCAGAAGGATATGGGAGACACTGACAGCTCCTTCTCTCCCCTGCTGCCTTCTCAGCAAAGCCTAGAAATTCTAGTGCAAGCCAGGGGTATTAAGTCTAATTCCTATTCATTATAATGGGATTTATGAGTAGCTCAAATGAAGAAGAATGATAATTATTTCTGAAATATTTAGGTTCCAGTCCAGTTTAAACATTCAGTGTTCAGAAAATTCATTAAACATTTACATTTTAATGGCCATATTAATATTTTATATAGTGGCTGTCACTGAATGAATTTGATAGTAGAAGGAATGATCATACAAAGCTAAACATTTGGCATGTGTTTTACATGTATATAACCTGAAAAATGAGACTTGGATGAAGTCATGTTCTGAGCATGACAGCTATTGCTCTGCTAATGTAAACTTGGCCTCCTCTGACAAATCTTCGTTATTCTGCACTGTTGAAGGAAACTATGCACATAGTACTCACTTCATGCCATGGTTACAGCAACTGAAGCTCTCTATCTAGGCAAATGTTGCCTCAGTTCATGAAAAAAAAATAACATAAAGTAAAAAGGTGGTGTAAGTTATTGATAGGAAAACTTTTCCTAATCAATAGAGAAAAAGATAATGATTTCAAGAGATAAAAAAGGTTCCAGTGTCAGGAATACCATGGAAATGGTAAACAGACAATGGATATTTACTCCTTCAAGTAACAGAGCAATTACACAGCACAGAAGCAAGCTACTGGCAATGGGTTAAGAAAATAAAGAAAACATTCCACACCACCATTGCAAAAAAATATTGAGGAACTGATTGTTACTGGATGACCTAGGTGCCAAATACAGACAATGTGAAAAAGAGTTAGACAGCTTCAAGGAAGATCAATCTGCCTGTGTCTGTTAAACAGAAGAGACCCACTGCTGTCTCTACAAATCATGGATCAACAAAACTCTTGTTGAAAGATCACTCTTAATCCCCATTTCTTGTCCTCTACCTAAGCATCTGTCATTGCAGACAGTGCCCTGGCACAAGATGAACTCCTGTCTGGTATTACAGGGTCATTCTTATGTTTCTGTAGGCTGGGCATTTCACAGAGGACATGTGGAAAAAGTAAATAATCTCTTCCTCCAAACAGTGCTAGAGAAGTCTAATCCCTAGATGCAGAAGATGGGGAGGACACAGAGAGAGCCAGACAGCAAAATACATCTGCCATGCAACTTTGGCAAGTTGCTCCATCTGCAAGTCACCATGCACGTCACTACTGTACGAGTCAGCTTTAGAGCTGGTTATTGCAGCCTCGTGCCACAGCCAGCCAACTGAAATGATGAACACCATTAAACAAACCATAGGCCCTCTCCTCCCCAGAGCTCATGAGGAATTTCTCCACAGCATACTTAGCCTCCAGCGCCAGGGCGAACACTCCGGCCGCTTCAGGGGCAGCTGCAGACGTGCCTGAATGACGCAGGGTGCAGTTGCCATACAAATCTGTTGTAGCCTGCAATGATATTAGATGCAATTAATGAAACCAGCTATCCCATTTTCGTTGCAGCTACAGACTCAGAAAAATACAGAAAGTGGAGTTTGTGCCCTTGCTCTTTAATTGTGTTCATACCCACGATCTGTTCTCTTTTTTGGAAGAGTGCAATCAATTTAAAACCATGGTGAGACACATTTAGAGCATAAATGAAAGAGCAAGTCATCAGGTAGTCAACCAGTGGTCATTATCACTTAGAACCCATCTATTTCTTACAAACACAGCTTAACCAAAGGCCTTAAATTCCTTTCTAATTATCAAAAAGATTTGAAACTAGAATTGTTAACATTATTGAGCTTTTTAACATTTGTCCAACTCTGAGACCAGAAACAGCACCAGGCTGCTGTCTTCTGTGCAGATTAGTCACTAGCAGAGACCAGAAGAAAACTTCAGAAATGCATTTTATGCCACAGATCATTTTGGCTGGTATCATCACAGAGCTTACTGAAGACAGAAACCAGTGCTCTGTCTGCTACTGCATGTGGGCATTTAGGATTGCACAGTGTGTCTTGGGGATTTGAGACAGGGTCATGGAAACTGTACAACAGCTTTTTGCAAAAACTAACCTTGAGTCAGTATGCCTGCATTTTCCACTCAGTAAACTGAACTGAGTTCTGGTTAGTCTGAAGGTGCTGAAGAGCAGTGATCACTACAGTGGAAGAGAATCCCAAATACAACTGGACAGAACCTGCCTGTTTTCCAGCTGTAGGTATGGCCCTGCAGGAACAGCAGACTCTGGTAATCTGAACCCCTATATATCCTCCGTGGGTTACTAAATGTCATTCTGCTCTGTGCTGCTTGTACAGCAGAAGTCTGCCAGTACAAGTAAGCATGATCTCAGATGTTAACTTAGATTTTTACAGAGACCTTTTGTCACACTGTCCTCCAGAAAGATGGCAACTGAACTTTGTAATCTGGTTTCTGATAAAGGAAAGCACCAGCTTTCCTTTGAAGCTCTAAAAGATGGAAGATCATTGCTGTTCTCAGTAAAAATCCCATATCTTCTCAGCTGACAGTTTTGGCACCATCACATACTGCGAATGAGAAAATATTCATCTCAACAAAGAACCATCTGCTGCTCCAAAGTACCCAGAGTTGCAATAGGTCATGCAGATAGACATACATCATGCACAAAGACAGCAACAGCAGCACAATAGTATCAGGACTCACCACACCAGCCTCTGGATTTCTCTTCCTCCCGTTACTGAAAGTGGAGGCTAAGGTTGAAGAGCAGCTTTCATCATACAGAGCTGTCCGTCCATCGTTTATGGCAGAATTGATGGAGATTGTCCACATGCTCGATGCATAACCATCACAGTTACAGTCATCATAGCTGCCTCCATCTCCAGAGGCCCAGACATAGATGCTGCCTTTTCCACCCCGGCCCTGTGAGAGGGGAAAATCGACCCTCTGGAGTCAAACAGCAAATAGCAGATAGCAGCAACCTTAAACTTCGGAAGTGCTCAGGCCTGAACAACAGGCACAAGCCAAAGTTGACTTAGTTGAATCCTGAAAATCATGTAACAGATACTGTCTATGTTAGCCATTTAACAAAAGAACTTTGCACACAGACTGACCAAGCTGCTTTAATGCGAACCCATCTGCTTTAGGAACTTTCACATGACCTTGTGTAACCATTTGCAAGATATGTTAATAAATGTATCATTTTCAGAAAACTTCCCAACTGACATCACCAGATGTTTATTTGCAAGAAACCCCTATCCCTTCCATGGCCTGGGCTCTGGCCAAGCCCTGGTCCCTGTTGGTTGCGAAGTATGTTATAAAAACCACATTTGCAGTGACTTTGGAGACCTCACTTAGGAGTGAACGCACTTCTAGGACATCCCAGTTCCCTGGAAAGTTCTCCAAATCACCACTGCAACAGACCCAGCAACTGTGGGTTCTGGAAGATGGCAAAGTATTTAGGCAATTGGTGATGTATCTTTTTCAATCACTATTCTCTGTCTCTCATACAGTACTGATTAGGTGCATTATCTTGCTTGTTTTGTTTGTTGCTGAAGCCAAGTGCATAGTAAGCTTATTGTTTTATTTAATGTATTATTTTGCCTCTGTGTTGCCTTAGTATTAGTAGTAAAATAAGACCATTCTTTATTGGTGTCCATGTCTTTTAAATCACCCCTATCAACTGGCAAAACAACTGCACATCTAATTGTAAAGCTGAGCATCTATAAAGGAGAAATATGGTACAAACAAAACATATATGAAGCTTCAGCTGTGATATACAGACCTATGCAGATTATTAAACCCAGGTAAATGGCAGCCAAAGCCAGTTTCCGCAACCTTGTGTACACAAAGCACTTCCATTTATCACCTGGTTTGCTTCACACCCTGAAGGCTCCTGATGCACAAGCTAAGACATGGATTCATTAGCATTTATGTCATGGTCTAAGTGCCATGAGGAAAAGTATTCTTTTAAAAGGGATATAGGTCATCTCACAGGCTGGGTTTGTAAGATCTAGTTAAGTTCAGACAATGGCTGAAAAGCTCTACCAGCACCTTGTTCTCTCAATACATTTCTTTTTCCAAATGTATTATTGGCTCAGAGCTGTTTTTCTAACAAACCAGATTCTACTTTTAAGGAGAAAATAAAGCTATGAGGCCATACCAATAATCTACAGAAAAATGGCCAAGCAATTATGCTGAGATGGAGAGGACTGACTGATGCTGAAGAGCCACTATAAAGGCTTGCCATTAATTAAATGAAAGAAATCCACACCCTCTACCTAACTTCCAGACAGGCAGGTAGTGGGAAGGGATCAACTCAGCTCCTTCTAATTCCATAATCAGAAAGAGGTAGGAGCTGCCTGAAAGAGAGTCAGATGTGAGAACTTCAACTCTCAGGGAAAGATCAGTGCCATGGAACTCAAATCTCAGATCTCCATCTGATTCCAACCCAGCCACCATTTCTCTCTATGTTTAGTTCAAGTAATCCAACATTTACTTCCAAGAGCACCAGAAGTCTTCAAGGCTGGAATTTAACACACTGTTTAGATGCACTGAGTAAAAGACTAAAAAATTTCTTCTGGTCTTCTCATTGCCCAGCATGAAATGGATGTTAATGAATATACAAACTTAGTAACCTGCAGTGGCATTTTAATAGGGAACCTTTTCAGTCAGGATTTTAAATCAAATCTGAGTTCCCAGCAGTAGCTTCTATTTTTCATTGCACCCCACTGAACAGAGCAACCTCATTATTTCAAGCATGTTAGTGAGTTGCATTATAATCCACTGAATTGCACAGCAGGATTGCTGACACTGGGATATGTAACATCTCAGGCCACAGATTTTCATAATAAAGATAATGACTATGAAAAAGCTCACTGAAATCCATCTAAGAACTTCCACAAAGGCCTGGTATCAGTTGCATTTTAAGGGAGGAGAATACTGTTGCAAAAATATGTACTTTTAAGATCAAAATCATGTTAGCAATTTATTTTAAAAATAAAAATCAGCAGAAAAAGACCAATTGTGTCTTTTTTCTCTTTGATTTTTTTCCATATCCCACCTTTTGCTCTGACTGCCATTAGTTTACAGGGCCCAAACCTGGTCTTTGGACTGCCTTCAGAGGCTACATCCCAATCTTGCCACCACCATGCCAACCTACACCACCTCACCGCTTTGCAACCCTCTACCTGCTTTGGACAGCCTCAGTCCCAAAAAAACAGGTGGCTGTCCAACACAGAAAGCAGGTGGCAAGAATAGGATGCTTGTCATGTATAGACCCGTTCTTAAACAATCTCCTTTCTTGCCATTTGAAAGGGAGAGGAAACACTTCAATTTCACCTGAGAAATTCACTAAAATATTAAGATGAATTTAACCTCTGCAGTGTTCAGCACAGAGAAAAAAACTTTGCCCTGCTCAGCAGGACTGTTCCATGCTGCCAAGCATTTTACCCCATGGATGGGATTTGTAGCAGAATGGCAGAAAATGCATGTAACAGATTGTTGGTGTGAGGCAAGGGGAATTCACAGAGGAACTGAAACTCTGGGATGGGTTTTATGCATGCAATTACTGTAACTTTGAGAATGGCCTCAGGATATCACTTTCACAGGAGGCATATCCATAAGTGGGTCTTACTGTTAAAACCTACAACTCATCTCTTAATACTCTAATTTCAATTGCCTTTCCTTCCTAGCCAGGACTGGAAAGATGAGCAAACACTACTGGAATAAACTGACAGCAGCCCAACTGCATTTACTTGTAGTGATGCTTAGGACTTGTTGCTCACCTGTCCCACAGTCAGACCCCGCAGTGGGACTGCCTGCACAGGCAAGCTGTTGGTGGCTCTTCTCAGGCATCGTGCCATTTACCAGGTAGAAATATATGGCTTCAGGAGAAGTGAATTTTCAATTCTCTGAATAGTAGTAGTAACCAAACTGATCTAGTCCTGATCTAGTGGGTGGCATCCCTGCTAAAGGCATGGCAGGGGTTCAAGAATTAGATGGCCTTTAAGGTCCGTTCCTACTCAAAGCACTCTACGATTCTATGATAACCCAGGAAAAAAAACCCAAAAAACAAAAAAACCCAAAACCAGTCACATTAACTAAACATCATTTCTAAAGCTCCTGTTTGCATCTCAACCTTATGTGAACCTAAAAAATGTTACTAGTGTGACTCAAGCTGCTGTTCATGAGGACCAAAAACGGGATGGAAGAAGGCAGTAGTAACATACACTGTAAACACCAGAGGGAGCCTGAGGGAAGAGTCAGGGAGAACACAACACCACAGCAAGGTTGTAAGATACGTTTTAAAAAGTATCTTTCCTCCAGAATCCTGTAGAAACCTGCTCATTTCCTCCAAAAGTGATGTATGGCCTGGCACTTGTCCTTCTGAGCCATCTGAAGATACATCTCACTCAGAGCTAAAAATGGATCAGGGTGTGTTTAATACCAGCCCAAGAGAGGCCCAGTTCTCAATTCAGAATGAACCAGAATTAAATTTTTGGCAAGGCTATATGTTTAGTAATTCACAGACAGTTCCTGTGAAGCTCTCTTTAAGAAAAGAGCAGGTTTTCTATTTCCAGTGTCCTTAGTGAGAAGCTGCACTATGAAGAAAAAAATCCCTGAGAAATA
Source organism: Onychostruthus taczanowskii (assembly GCF_017590055.1). Taxonomy (NCBI): domain Eukaryota; kingdom Metazoa; phylum Chordata; class Aves; order Passeriformes; family Passeridae; genus Onychostruthus; species Onychostruthus taczanowskii. The sequence goes on from NW_024499351.1 coordinate 3,543,494, forward strand.
TTCTTACTCCTTTTTCTCATCTTCCACAAGTGCATTATCCCAGAGAAATATCTTTTGTGAACTACCTTGCAAAAGTTAGCTGGCAGAAGACTTCAGCCTTTCTCTCTTATGTAACTTCAGGCATGTCTTAAACTATGTTTTTTTTTTCATTCATTATGCCTGCTTGTTGTTTTCTTCATTCATTATGCCTGCTGGGCTAGTACCTGAGCCAGTGTTTCCTGAAGCTTTGATTGTTTGATTGCTGCATAGCCACCTACTGCTGCAGCCTCAACAGCTGTGAGTAAAGCCCAGGGTCAGGAAGCAAAAAGGGCCTTTGCATAATATCCACAGATATTTAATTCAGCCACGCAGTGAGATGTTTAATAGAGTCTCAAAGCACACACATGTGGAGGGTTTTTCTTTGTTTATGTCATTTTGTGTTGATTCAGATGATCTTTCAGAGAAGCTTTCTTAATATCGAAACGGAGTTGTGGAGACCCTGGGGCAGCATCCCCTGGGTTGGGGAAACACAAGAAGCTTCCCTCGAAAGCCAATAAATTGGCTCCTTCCCCTGTTCCTATGTCTGTTCCTGTGTCCCTGAGCCACTCCCTCCCTATTCCCTGATTGTCCCTCATCTTTGTACTGCCCTGAGACCAGGGTCACCCTGGGGGCTGCTCGAGAGAGGGGAACCTGGACCCTCCATGTGTGTGTGCTTTGGGACTCTACACATCTCACTTCACGGCTGAATTAAACATCTGTGGATATTATGCAAAGGCCCTTTTTGCTTCCTTACCCTGGACTTTACTTGCAGCTATTCAGGCTGCAACAGCCTACTGCAGGGGTGGCTATGCAGTACAAGCCAGCTGGAGGCAGTGAGTCCTTGGCATCCCTGAACTGCTGCAAATTTTTTTTTTGCCAGGGTTTTCTGGAGCCTGCCTGCATGCTCCTGCATCCCTGACATCTCTCACTCCCCTGGCTCATCCAGCTGCCAGGATGATTTGCCTAGAGCAATCTGGTAGCCTGTGACTTCTTGGATCCCTTTGCTCCTTTCCTGTACTGATGACTTGGGCACTGTAAAAAACCTAAAGCAAAATCTAGGCAGAAACACTTTTTTGACAGCCAGCCAAGCAACCTTGATTTAACCTCAGCGATACCTCAGAGAAAACTTAGCAGGAAACATACTTGGACTGCCAAAGTTTGCCACCACACAGGTTCAGGGGCACAGCTACCCTGTTTGAGCTGAATGCCTTTGCACTTCTCCTACATCCGGTTCCTTCCGAAAGCCTGGAGATGCTGAACTGTCGCCCCGAAAAAGCCCAGCACAGCCACAAGCCATGCAGTTCAGCTCAGAAGAAACAGCAACAGGGTTATCCTCTAAAATTCACCACTGATGAAGGCCCTGTCCCTTTCCTGCTGGCCTAATCTTCTGGTATTCAACAGTGGAAGAGGAAAGGCTGTTTTGACAGGAGCAAGAACTCAGTTCAACACTCAGCTACTGTGCAAAGCATAACTGTCACTTGGAACCTCGCTTCCAACATGCTTCTCCTTTTTCTGTCCCTTTCATATTTGCTGTCTTTAATAACTGTCTGTTCAGTTTGTCCTAGCAGATTTCTGAAACTATTTGGGTCAAGTAATAACCACCAAACTCCAAGACTGCTGCATATGAGACTCTCAAAAAACCTAAGGCATATAATTCATAAACCATAATAAAAGGCTTTCTGTAACTTATTTTAGAATTGGTCACAGAAGAGTACTGAACTCACATATGCCAACCCACAATTAATTGCATAATTGTTAATACCTCCTTTAGCTAAAAATAATGGCTTGAGCCATTTTCTATACCTAAATTGCTGTTGAAATTGGATGGGCTTCTCTTAGCCAAGAGAAATGTATGTAAAATTGTATTTCTGGTCAAGAGAGGCAGCATTAGGTTTCAGTGAGGGTTCAGTCTAGCAGGGCAATGAGGATGGAACTTGGAAAATGCTAAGGCAAAACCTTTTAATTAGCATTTATTTTTTGCTGGATTCTGGGATGTGTACCACAAGTGATAATACAGCAATTCTACAGGCCTAATTCTAGTATCGATATTATTTGCAAAAAAATCAATCTCATCCTCTTCTCATTATTTCTGAGCTAGATTATAACTGAGACTCTGCATACCCAATTTACTCTTCAGCAGTGAAAATGCTGGTTTCCCTTCACAGCATTCCCAAGTGGTGTGATGAACTCTGGCCTCACAGGTTCACCTGTGCCCCTGGAAGCACAGTGCAAAGGTTCCCAGCTTGCAATATCAGCCTTGCTGGTAAGCTAAACCATGTACCCGCTGAGCTGTGGCACAGAGATTAGACAAAAAACACTCCTGGGGGCAGAGTGAGACAACAAAATCAGCATTTTCAGGCTACATTATTGTCTTGCCTCCTTAGAAAACATCCCTGTCAGATGACCAGGGTTCAGAATTCCAAGCAGATACAACATGTGTGGGGTTTTAATAAGGTTTGATTTTATCTTAGATGAATAAGACAGGGCATGGAATTATAATGCATATTTCAGACACAATGCAATACAATGGTAAAGGGCTCCCAAGTTATAAAGAAGCTTTCTGGGCTTCCTCAAAAAGTGAGTAATCAGATGGTTGCCAGATCATAATTTTTCCTTTCCTCACTTAGCTGTTGAAAAATAATGTTAGAGGCATCTAACTGTATACACTTCATTAACGTGGTATTTTCAAAGAACGGTAGCACAATTTCTGTGCACTTGGAGAGAGGCAAATGAGAAATATTTCCTTTTGATTTTTTTCATTTTCCTTTCTTCCTGCACTGGTGAGCCCAATTACAAAGCCATGACATGACTATGAATTCTTAATACTGTTCCCCTGGTAATTTGCACTTGGGCATTGTTTTCTTAGGTAGAACTAAATTAGGGAAGCAATAATGTTTTCACCAGCACAAGCAAAAATGGTTTATGTCTTATAAATTCTGGCTGAGAAGGTGAAGTCTCAAGGAATTAATTCAGTCCATGAGCAACCACTCACGACCTCCTAATATAAAGCCTACATCATAAAAATGCAATAGATAAGAGACAAAACTTCTTTTTGTTGCCTTAAATTCCAATAACTGAAGCTGGAAAGAACTGGACTCACAAAATGGCAAAAAAGAAATGTTTACTGGACACTACACTAAAAACAGGATGTACCATAACATATAAGTGGAATTAGTTCTTGGCCTAAGTCGCCTTTTCCTGTTTAAGAGGATGGCTGATACAATTCTGGATGCAAGGTACTAGAGAACAGAAAGTCTCTATTTTAGAGAGATGTCTTGTCACAGGATTTCTATCTATCATCTCTACCTCCCTCTGCAAGCCTTCTAGTCCCCAAAGTGGTAAGCACAGACAAGGGATATGTAAAACACACAGCATTGCTTTGTCCAGTCATACTATGCATACAATGAAGGCAAGACCCCCTCATTAGGCAAGTACTATAAACATAAGACTTTCAGCCTAATTTTTAAAAACTAGAGATTTTTAAAAGTCCTTTCCAGTTACATCCCATATAAGTATTCTCTAGCAGCTGAAAGTCGCATCAGGTAAGAGTGTTCATCTGTGTTCAGGCCAGTGCTGGTAATTGCCAAATACTTGTGGACCTTTGTGTGGATGAAAGTCTTTTCAAACCCTATTCCCAGGTTCTTGCTAATTCAACTGTGAGCTCATCTATCCTTGCAGTGCAACACAAATACTCAGTGACCCAGCCATGCTGCTGACCACTGTCCCTGAACTAAAGCCATGAGATAACACAGTGAAGCCAGATCACCTTAAAAAAATGAGTGGGATTATGTCTTAGTAACAAAAAGCAGCTTGAGTACCTTTCCCAATAACTTCTGATTCCATGGGTTATGCTGACACCCAGTTCAGGCACACACTATCCCTTTTGCGCTCAGCCTTAGGCACAGCTAATAAGAGAGCCCATAAAGGAGTTTCCAGTGTGATGACAGACTGTGTTGTCCTTAATCATGCTATTCAGTGCTGCCTCTATTCGTGCTATTTACCTTCCAAGCGAACAGCACTCCAAAATGAAGGTATGATTAAGGCAAAGGCAAGAATGAGTTTAGCACATGCCAAGAATGGATAATGGAAAAGGAAAGGTAGGAAAATAGAATCAGAGAATAGTTTGGGTTGAAGGGATCTTTTAAAGGCCATCTAGTCCAACTCCACTCTGCAATGAGCAGGGACATCTTCAGCTAGAAGAATATATATCAGAAACAGAAGACATGTTGGTCTTAGTCCACCTGTTTATAGCTGGGTGACTTCAAGACATAAAAATAAGCATATAAATGTGAAGTTTCACAGTTTCTGTAGTTTTTATCCTATTGTCATTATCATGTGACTAGTTACCCCCACATTGCAGTAGCTCTGGAAGAAGAAATTCTAAAGGACATGGAAGTGGAATGGAGGTTGAAGGCTGAAACACTTGGCAGTGTCCTCTTTGAACTGGGCTCCCAAGTGTGGAGGCAGCAAGGCAAACATTACCTGTGTTTGTCAACTCAATTAAATGCATATTCTGTGTAAGAATTCTATATCACTCCTACTTACCGATTTGTATTTTATTGCATTAGAAGCAAGGATATTAATCTTGCTCCATGCTAGAGCTCTTATACTGCCTTCTAGGACATTTGGAAGTATTGCTTTTAGTTTAAGAACACATTTTTATTCTCAGCATGTTGCTTCCTCCCTGCCAATATTTCAGCTTCATCATTAATTCGTGAACCATAACTCTGGTGAGAATCAGCTCTAGGCTGATAAAAAGAATTCCTACGTGTTTTTTCTGCCTCTCAGTTTACAAAAGATACTTTTTAATAAGACAGGAGGGTTACACTGAAAAATAATAATAAACTAGATTTACATTTTTACAGTCAATAGAGAATGTGATGCATATATTATAGACCTATACTAGGTAAAAGGGTATTACATCAAAGGCTTGTTAGTCTTCCTTTCCATGCAGCCAACTCTGTAGTGGGTTTTTCAGAGCACCATGGAGAATACCCAGCATCCACTGACAGCTTGAAATATCTCTAGAAAATCTGGCTCTCCAAAAAAACCAGATCAGAACAAACTATACCCAAAAAAACTGTTCTATTAGCTAATGTAATGAGCAAAAGAAGGGTAGATACAGCTATGATCACAACACAAAGGGAGTTATTTGGGGTGGAACTGTCCCATCTTCTGTGGGAGACTGCCAGGAGATAGCTGGGATACTGCCACTACAAGGTTAAGTGTAATTGCCCCTAGACAACAATATATTTTTTTAGGTAGAATCCAGTATAATTCCTCCTAATTCTGCAATGGCTGACAGAACGGGTTTACTAAGGCAGGCTCTCCTGTTAATTTTATGTCTCCTGATAAGAGAGACATATGTCTCCTGATGAGAGCAATCCTTGCCAGAGCACAGCTCACTGTCACTGTGCTCTCTCTTTCCTGAGCCTTCAACCCAAGTGACCTCAGGGCCTCTTCTGGTCTTAATACTACAAATTATTTCTTGAAGAGAATCACAAACGCTCCTGAAGGCAAGGTATTAAAAAGGTAACATGCCCAACACTGAGTATGGGACTTCAACCAAGCAATAAAACAGAAAAGAAAAATCCCTACGCTGATATTTAATATTCAAAGAGACGGTTAATTTCAGTGTAACTGCACAAATTAAAGCACAGGGCAATATGACAGCAAGTTAATTCAAAGGTATTTTATATACCTAATTACAAAAAATCGCCATGATTATGATTTAACATCTGCTTCTCTTGAAGGGTAAAATTAACTCTATCTCAGTTTTCATTCTTCCACCTTTTTTGCTACTTTTACACAAGTTCTCCATTGGACGAGGACAACACAGAAATTACATGGAAACTTTTCTGTGTTCAAAGTTTGTATCTGCTACAACCAACATTAGTGGAAGAGAGATCACGCAACTATAACACATCAAGGTGCTGCTAGAACTGTCACACACCTAAGAAAGATTCTCCTCAAGACCAAAGTGTTTAACGGGATCTTTATGGAAACACTAGATAAATGAAAATCACAGGAAGAAACACAGCTTGTGTAAGGTGACTTCAGAGGGACTCTGAACTCATCAGAGGTTTGTACAGTTTATACTACAAAACTGAGCAGACTCAGAAGGAATTTTTGACAAGTCTTCCAGTGTTATTGCAGTACATTGCCAATTTTATGGGTGGAAGCATGAAGATGCCTATAATCCCTCTGTTACAGGCAAAACATCTGAGGCTCAGCATTTGAGGAAGCTTTGAATGCTTCACTACTTGTCACAGTGGTAGATTTAATTATCATGTCACAAAACATGGTAAACAGAATGTGCTGCTTACAGTGAGCTGGTGATGAAGAGTGGGAGAATCTGGCACGAGTAAAAGGTAGAAATAATTTGGATGGAAAAGTAACTGTGGAGCTCCCACAGAAAACCATCACAGATGTTCTGGGTAATTTCAGATTTTGTCAATACAAAAACCCATCTATATTCAGCCAAAGGGAGGAGGCTGATTCCCTACAGCACCAGGAGGCAGCCATGGTTGCCTTGGCTGCACGACTCTAAAGAGGTGGAGACAAAGCCATGCAAGGCTGGTTTGTCTGGGATAATTTATTTTATTTTTGAGTCGTGGCACACACATTTCCCCCAACCATCTTATAGCGTGCAGGTTAAACAGACTACAGAATGATATTGAGTGTCTTCTACAAAGACCACGGACTGCTCCTAGAAGGAGTTGGGAATGTGGGGATAAACAAGAAGGCTCCTGGATGATATTAGTCCAGGGACACCTGAACTGTTGCAGTTCAATCACAGCTGTAATAATGACCACACATGAGTAGCCCAAGAGACAATAATTAACAATAATTAAAAATTAAATTGGTAACATGCTAAAACAGAAAATGCAGTGTCAGTAGCTCAGCTGACATATTTCAACCTGGGGAATATTTACAGGTTCAGGCTCTTCCATTTTGACTGCGACGGCCTATGGAAAGCATCTCTAAGCTTGACTGGAGATAAACAGAGTATGCTGAGACTATTCAATAAAATCAATACCAAAAACATCAAAGGAACCTTGAAATATGGTGAAAGTTTGATAATTTGTGCAAATGCATTGTGTTCCCAAGTCACTGGTTTCAGCACAAGCATGTACGCACCATTCTGCCCCAGAACCCAGATTATTGAAACTGTTACCTTATTCACACCATCTGCCATTGCTTGCAGTGTTAACTCTCTAGGTCCATCCACAGTCTTCCCATTATCAGTTGGTCCCCAGCTGGCACTATATATATCTATGACTTGAGGCATATGACTGATGGAGGAAGCCTCAATAATGTCTGTCATAAATGGCTGGTCCAGCATTCGAATACCTGCAGTTTTAATCAACATAAGCATGAAATATGCATTACCCAGCACCAAAGGTAATCTCAGCACCTGCAGAAGGCCCCCCAGTTACAGGTATTTTAAGTCACTGGCAGTTTTATCCATTCAGTAATTCTGCACTTGACATTCCCATGTCACCAGGGTGTGCTTACCCAGCAGGATGTCAGTATTAAACACCAAGGCAGCATGGCCCAGAAAGACAAAGAACTTTATTGTTAGCTTTTTAATTACACAGTGTTTTCCATCTACTCTTTGAGAACACTTTAAAAATAACAGAATTAAGCAGTCTCAGAAACCCAGTGCTTAAATAGTCAATGGCATTTAAAATAAGATTTTGTAAGCTAGCAAAAAAGAGTAAGGCACCCTCACTCATCTAATTTACATTCAGTTTTGTGTTCACATGTCATTAGTTTTTCAAGTAATTTTTCTATTTACTTGGGTACATGTCCAGAATTTAATCAGAGGAGGGAAACATCCTACTCAGCAATTTCCTGGAAAAATATAATTCTGCCAACATGCAGATGCAATAGCAAAATATGGCCAGCATGTGGAGGAAAAAAGCAAACTAAAACTCACTTCCTTTAACCCATACTGCAGTAGAAGTTAAAGAGTTTAAATGATACAACCTTGAGACATGTCAACTTCATAAAACCTCTAAGTGTTGACTCTAAGTGAGCCAGAGTGCAACAGACAGCAGTGCAAGCCCTTAAGCTTCCATTGTGCCTCACACACAGGACAATTTCACTGACAGCCAACCTGTCACTTGGCCTCTGGATGAGACCTGAGTAACGAGGGATTCATTCAAGCTTAATTTGTACCCCTGAGTTGAAGTTCAGCTTTTACCAATGGTTTAGGACACAGATTATGCAGAAATCAGTGCCAAACAGTGTGAATGGAAATAAGGATCCTGATTTAGAAGCCAGTGGCTTTATAATATTCAACAGAAACCCAAATGTGTCAAATATAAGGCTGGAAAAAAGGTGGTATAAATTTCAAATAGAAATCAGACCAAAGCTGGATGTTCTTGATGGGCTAACATGAGCTAGAAATGATGAAGTCAAACTCAATGGGTGAGAAATTGCTTCCCATACTTATAAAATGCAGATCTGCAACCAGCTTCCCATTCGTTCTGCAAACATGGACTCCAAACCATGACAGCAGCAGACCCTCAACTTTCATGGGCTTCCAGTGCCATGGACCACACAGTGCTGTTGCCAATGCACATTGTCCTCGGGCAGGGAAGGCTGGCTGGCACTTCCAAAAATTTGAGGGGATTTTACTACAAAGTGGACAAACACAGAAGATTATTTGTAGGCTGTTGGTCACCAGGAATATTGTCACACCTCTTGATTTTTAAGCAACCAGCTTGAAGTTGTAGAGTTATATGACTAATATGGACATGGTCCAGACAAAATCCCATGCATCAATTCAGATTCCTTGAAGAATAACTCTTGAAAGAATGTAAATTTTGTGGAATGTCCCATCCCTGAAGGAGATGTTACCCTTCCTGAAGAAAGGAGACATTTATTAGACCTGCCTGGCCAGTTACTAACTCTCACTGATATTTCTTGGGTAAGAGCTTAGCAAACATTCTGTGGTGGAGATTCAGCTTTTAGTTATGTAGGTGACAGGTGAAATGTGGCCTTCCTCAGATTCTCCTGACACTACAGTGAAGCAGGAGTTGGCCAAGCAGAGCAGAGCTGTCCATGTACACACACTGTGGACCATCTCCAAGAAGCAATGAGTACAGCCATCCTGATGTCCTGGTGTGGCTCAGAGAAAAGTGAAGTGAAATTCATAAGCATCTATCTCTGCCTGCTGTACCTCAGTTATCATCATGGAACTGTCTTAAGAGTGGGAAAATTGGATTTCTTCAGATTCAACTTCTCCACACATGGTGTGGAGAGCCTAACTCACTCCAAGCACTGTATTCAGTATATATGTGCAGAGAAGAGCTCATTAGAAGCAAAAATACCCAACACACCCAAGGTGTGGATGCTGGGTGCTAGGTACCACCTGTTTCATTCTCTGCATCTGCTCCTATCACTCTGCATCCCTGTTAAAACAGAGGAAACCTACAACCACAGAGATACACAGCACTGCAGGTCCTGCCCTGTGAGAGCCTAAAGAGTAAGAGGAAAATAAGATTTGCCTTTTCAAATGGTTTTTAAGTGCAGCAGGAATTTATACTTTACCTCCTGCAAAATGAGATTTTCCACAAACGATTCCATAGCTATGCAGGGAGAAGCACTGAAAATCAGCATACAAACAGGAGCTGGTATATGGAGGAGCAGAGCTGCTCTTTTTCACTGGTATTAAAGAGCCTTTATTTATAAGGCCCTTGATTGAAAAGGCAAAGACATGGAGAAATTCCTCTCTCCAGCTACTGTGAAAAGTAATAAACACATGGTCCGACACTGATCTGCAGCCCTGTCTGGGGCAACACCCTGTGCCTCTGCAGGAGGAGCTCTGCCTGAAGCACAGTGGGCTATTTACACCTTGGATTGCTACCATACCTGCCACTTTGGAGTTGTATGCAACTCCCACGCCGCAGATGTTGTTGTTGGCAGCAGCAGACACCTCTCCTGCACACCTTGTCCCGTGGCTGTGAAAAGGAAGGCAGAGAGACCAGATGAACCCCAGCGAATGCACATGCTGAGCTGAGCTGGATCACTGTGAGTCTGTTTTGCCTCAGTCAGCTCTCAGTGCTGCAGAGGAAAACCATTCAATGGAAAACTGTTGAGTGCTGAATACTGGCATGAGTTCATTCCTTGCTGAAGCAGGCAATATCCAGGTTCCCCTCTGCAGGAGGAGTGAGGCTTGCTCTGAGTTAAACATGTATCCCTACACTGCATTTAACTGTAAAGTTATTCAGGCCTTTTCATTTTAGCTTGTGAGACAGGTTCTGCCTCGTTAACAACTCTTAGTAGAAACAGCCCCTGACAGAACAGCATAAATGTAAGATCAATATTAATTCCTTTATTTTTGTGTCTTGACAGCATGACACCCATTACTTTGAACCTTATGGAACAGTCTTGTTGCCTTTTTGCTGTCTGAACACATACAAGGAGCATATCCCTGCCCACAAAAGAAATGCTAGAGGAAGAGGTGGGTGCAATACCAAGAAAGCAGCAGAAGGGAACCACAATGGTCACTGCACTCCTCGGCAGCAGAGCTGCACATGGCTGGCCAGGCCCAAAGCTGTGGGACCTAAGGCACGTGCATCCCTCTCATCCAGTGACAAATTCCCAGAAGAGCTGACAAGGTGGTCCAGCTCACAGTGCTATTGCTTTCTGCTCAAGTGGGAAAAGTCTCTGTTCTGATACAGAGGTCCAGGTTTGGGCTGACACATGGTATTTCAATAATACCTGGTGTCTGTGAAGTGCTTTGCAGCTCCTAACAGAGACTCTTTAGCTGCAGTGGCAGTCACTGGCACCACAGGCAGTGGCTCCTACAGGAAGGGAAATTGCATTTTTCTTTCTCCTAATTCATCCTAGAAATTAAACTCAAGAGAAGAGAAATACAGACAACATAGCCTAGTTTTTAAAAAATAGCATAGCAGCAGGGAAACTACTGAAACCTGTGCTGCTGTCAGGTTTTTTTTAGTCTAAGATGTTGATTCAATATATGACTCCATCCTACTGCTCACATCAATCCACTCTGAGCATTGAAACTGGCACAGATCCTACAGCATGCTATGGATTCATGCAATTCAAAATGCTGCATTATAAAGGTTATACTGAGTATCAGATGGACCATCCTGGGAGGCAGCAAAACTGTATTAATCATCTTTTTCCCATCTCTTCCCCTTTACGTGTGTCTGGCAAAGGTAAGTGCAACATTAATAAAAAGATAAGAAGCAAGACATACTTTTTCCTGCTCTGCTTGGGAGAATATATTTTTAGAGGCAGTTCCATAAAGAAAGATGACAGAAGATCTAATCTGCTTTCTTTTACAAAGTGGGTAGAGAAGACAGCAATACAGATTTCTTATTCAGCTGCTGCAGAAATTGCTATCAACAATCAAACAACAAGATTTTCCCTCATGATCTTGCTCAAGGAATTCACTGGTAGGTGCTAGCCATGCTAGGCATTCATTATCTAGTCACCTATGGGCCAACTACAAGGCACAGAGAAGAATAATGGCTTTGTTCAAAATTGGCTTGACTAATGCTGGGTGCAAAACATCACTGATGCTGCCAGATTACAGTGAGAAAAACTGCATTAGGACCTTCCTGACAAAAAAGTTTTACCAGAAGGTCTTCTCCCTGTCCTAGTCTCTCCAGAGCAGTGGCCCACACAATGGAGACTGTAAACAGGCCTATTCCAGCAGCTCAGAGTTTCAATATTGTGCTGCTGACTAGAGAGAAAAAAAAAAAAAAAAATCACGTTTGAGTTAGTGGAAATGCATTTGGTTGAATTATTAATGGCAAATATCTGACTTTTCCAACTCAGCCCTATTTGCTGTTCATGTATCATTGATAAACCCTTTGTGGTTTCTATGAAGTGACTCATGTCAGAAGAACAAATCACAGCCTTTCTCTACAGTGTTCACCTCTTCCCTATTTTGGTATTTAAAGTAAGGGGATAGAATACAAAAATATTTTCATCTGTGCTACTTCAAAGGTAAACCATATATTAAGAAGAAGAGCAAGTCTAACATAAACTTCATGTAAGTGAACACATTTTACGTGAACGTGCATAAAAAAGTAAGGGGGAGAAGTGGATTTAGTTGAAAAAGATTTTTTTATACTGTATTTTAAAAAATACCTATACTAGCTACGAAAATTTCACTCTGCTTTGTCTTTGAAAAGAATTCTGTTTTAAAATCTACTGCCAATGCTCCTGTGCGTACCTCCCTACTGATGTATTTTTGAAAGTGTCAGAGGCGGCACAGATTTTTACTGAGGCTCCTTTTCAGCTGCTTTGAAATGCTTCTGCAGACAGCAAAGGACAGGAGCCATCCATCCTATCTTCAGCTGTTTGCAGGGGAGGGCTATGCAGAGCTGCAGTCTCAATAGCTGGACTATAGAAATAATAATAACAGAAATTCTAATGGTCCTAATAGAAAGGACCATCTGCCTTTCTTGACCAGTTTAGCTGCTTGCACTGGGCAGCAATTAAACATGCAGAGCTCAGATGGACAATTTGTGGGGCAAATGCAATCCCTTTTTTACTCACATGACATTGTCAGCCTCTAAGAATTTGAGTGTTCAGAGAAGGGAAAGCATTCTCCTGCTTTGGTTTGGATCCACAGTTAGCAAAAGATTCTTACATCTGAAGAATATAGGTTTCCAAAATAGTAAATAAATTTTTCCCTGATAACTCATTATCTGAGTGAGAGAGTATACAGAATACAAAGGCCATAGGAGCAGAGATCAATACTGGCTATTTAGGTCAGGGCAGAAATTTGTAATCTCATTGCTCTGAGGTGGAGAGCCCAAGTTGTGCCTTCTGCATGCTCACAACATGAAATCAGAGGGCAGTATGAGGCCAAGCAATCACTGAATCACTGATTCCTATGGCTACCTCTTCCCTGCAGAATGTGGTACAAGCCAAGGAACTGAATGTGGTTCAGAAGGAGAGGGTGTTCAAAATCAGTCAGTTCCCAAAGTGGTTCTTAAAAAACACTGAGTTCTGTGGGGCTGCCTCTCGTTTTGGGAACAGGGCTTGATCCAAGTTCCTTCACTGCTCCCACTGCTCCTCAGGCTCAAACACAGCTCTGTTCCAGGGTGAACCAAGTGTCACTCTCCTGCTGGGTCCCCAAGCTGTGGATTTGAACAGTCAAACAGTGAATACAGCAAACATGAGAATAAACCCCTTGGCTGCCAAGCCATCTATGGGCCTCTTCTTCCCACAGCAGCAGCTGAACTGCCTGAAACCAATATCCTGCCTGAGGCACCACCCTTCCCTTCCAAAAACCACCCTGCATGGTTTCATAGGCCAATGGCTCTTAGATGGAAAGGCCAAAGTGATTCCAGCAGTCTTCCAAAGCCCCAAATGGAAGGGGAATTTGTGCTTACAAGCAGAGCAGCTGTGATTAATGGAATACTCCATGAAAAACCTTTCCTATTTATTCTTAAAGTCTAATGAACACATTCCACATGCAGCTGGCAGCTCACAAAAGCCCCTTGGTGATCAGTCCTCTGCTTCTTGTTCCACAAATCACTTGAAATGCTCACACAGAAACGTATTCTTTATGGAAAAAGGAATATTACACTATCCTATTTCAAATCTGATCCTTCTGCATGCATAAAATTCGATGGGAGATGCATCACTGGCTGTGCAAAACCGAACCTTTATTTCAGGTTTCTCTCAATAGATATTCCATGTAATCATGCCCTATCCAGATGCACCTGTGTAGCTACACATAGGGACAGACAGAAGCAGACAGCTTTACCTACCAGCAACACTAATTCAGGAGTCAGAAGCCATGGCAAGAGCTTATAGAGGAGTATTTCAGCTCAAATAATGGAATAGCAAAGAAATACACAGACAAAAACAGTCACAGCTACTCCTGGACAGATGGATATTGTGTGCTGGTTTGCATCTTAACCTGCAGAAAACTAAGAATCTTGCATCTTAAATCCTTCCTTATTCTATGAAGGCAAGAAATGGATGCCCCACTGAATGTGTTGCTCCCATGATTTACCTTGCAAGACAGAAAATTCCCTGTCTTGTAAAAGAAATCTGAAGGTTCATTGTATTACAAAGTGGTTTGGGTTGGAAAGGACCTTAAAGATCATCCAGCTCCAATCTCCCTGCCATGGGCAGGGATGCCACCCATGAGATAAGGTTGCTCAGGGCCCATCCAGCCTGGCCCTGAACATTTCCAGGGATGGAGCATCCAAGGTTCATTGACAAACAATGTAATACTTCCTAGGCATTGTTTCTATTTTTTTCTGAAAAGAAAGAACAGTAAAGGATATCTGCAAAGAAATTTCTCCATTGTTTCCCCCCTTCCTACTGCCGACCTGAACTCTCCATTCCCCCAAGAAACAGAGGAAACTGTTGCAGTTCTCTGACAATCTGAATCATGTTGTTCTCAATTATTACAGATTGGGTCACAAACAATAGTGCTGCTCACCCTCAATTCTTCACTGAAGTGCCTGAAGTTAGCCAGGGGCACCTGGGACCAGAGACAATAACCCCTGCCATGTCTGGAATGCTTGAGGTCTACTCAAAGAGACTTTGGGATGTAACTCTCCCTCCAGGGAGAGTTTACCTTGCAGAACAGGTAAGGATGGAAAACTGGGCCCCACAATAAAATACTTGATGGCAGCAGAATCAGTGTTAATGGGACTTGGCAGAACATACTTAATTTTATGAAGTTCCACACTGAAAACAACAAAAGCTACCATTACACACTAAAGTTAATTTTAATTTTCTTCGTCTCCAGAGCTAAGTGGTATCTACCTCTTAAAAAGATCCTTTGCATAAATAGAACAAGAAAGTCAGCAGACCTTCACAAATTAGAGCCCTAGTCTTTCTGTGACTTTCCATTCACTAACTGGATTCATACTACTTTAAAAGTGTCAGATGTCCTTCCCAAAATGAAGCAGAAATCTCGCTGAGATCTTGCTTTGGCTGAAAAATGGCAGGACTACAAAGAAGGACATCACAGCTCCTAACTCTATTTAATCCATTCCAGGAGGCCCTTATCTGAGGTGGAAGCACAGCTGCTTCTTTGTTGTGTCACTCTGACAGAACTACAATTGATTTCTTTAGAAATAAAAACAAAAACCCCCATCCAAAACTAGGAGACCATCCAGTCATCCTAAGTTACAGATGAAAACCACATCAAATAGGCCTGAACTATTTTTTGATAAGCACTCAGTCTAAGCCCTGAAATCTTTAAAAAGTTTTCAACAAAAAGGTATGTAGCCACCACTTATCCAAACAATCTAAAAATATACTTTTCTGGAGCAGCAACTTCATTTATAAACTATAAACCTAAAAAAATGACATTGTAAGTAACCTCTAATTTTCAAGCAGCAGTGAGACTGCAGTGTCTGTTCTGTGATGATTGAATTCAGCAGAAAACAGACATTTCACAAAAATGCAGAATTTCTTACACAAACCAAAGTGAAGGGCAGGCTGCCCAAAATCCATTTACCTGTTAAACCAGTCATCTGTGTAGCGGGGATAGGGGTAGGGATCATTGCTGCTGAAGTCGTAGCTGGCTTTGGCATTCTACAAAACACAAGGAACACAGAAAATCAGCTGAAGAACAGACATGAAGTGAAACACAAATTGAATGAGAAGCTGAGAATCAATAGCAAACTTTGCCCTCTTCATTCTGCGAGATGTATCTGGACAGAAACCAGGCCCATTAGTGCTGTGCCATTTCCCATTTTCCACACCAGCAAGCCTGGGGAACAATGCTTTCTGGCATGCAAAGCCTCCTGTAGACCAGTGTGGTCAATTGTGAGGTGGTGTGAGAGCTCGGGTTACTACTGAGCATCAACATCAACACTTACCAGAGTATTCAGGTATTAAACTACTTGGCGTGGAAAAGCAAAGATTAAATCCCATTTTCCAAATGGTGGTGGAAGTGACATGACACATGGGTCTTCTACAAAAGAAGTATTTTTGTAAACCTCATTTGTGGTACTACAACAGTCAGATTTCTAAAGGCATTTCAATGCCTAAGAATGTAAATTTCTTAAAATTCAACTGCAAAAACTGCATTAATGGTCAGCACATATGCCTGAAAATCTCTTTGCGTATTTTCTCATTCCTTTAGTTGTCTGAACAGCTTCACAAACATGGCTTTCAGGCACTTCTCAAAATGTCATCCCATGTCTCGGTTTTCTATAAAAATCTAATTCATTCCTGATTTGTCCTATCAGCAGCTAAGGACACTCAGCAACTTTTTGAACTGAAGCAAATAGAAAGTTTCAGGAAGTCAAGTGCCATCTTCTTTTTTCTCTCTTAATGAAAAAATAAAGGGTGACTGAAAATTAGGCTTTAAAAAATATTTAGCAGTTTCCTCTCAAGTGTACGTTCATTGAGTTTATGTTTTAATAATCATCATACTCAAGGAACAGAATTATGTTAATTCTTAATTAATGTGTACTTGTATTCCTTTTAAGATTTGGCTGAGCATGCTATTGAAGATAATTTGAGACTTGTGCATGAATAGCTTTGCTCCTAAAAACATTCCCTTTCATCTGAATCTCAGTTCCTGAGATACAGGAATAGACAGTCCATTGGTAGCGCCCAAGTTTTGGATTCAAACCCTTGAACTCCCAAACACTTGTTCCAGGATGAAATGAGGACAACATTGCCCTTGATACTTAGAGGGCAAAACTAAGTGTCTTTCAAGTTATTGTACAGGGGGTTTTTTGGGTGGTCACTTCAAAGCCTGGTTGCTTATATTCAGCACAGACAGTAAATATTTTGCAGCATTTGAATGGAGCAGAGACTTTCAGAATGGCTCTCAAATGGCTTGATGCTGTCTTCCAGCTCAGAGATTAATTCTTTTTTGAGATCCTTATGGATCTCTCCATATCTCCACGCTCAGGCCCTGATTTTCAGCCTGAAGATGCCATCCAGTCATGTCAGCTATAGCCACAGTGCTTCTAAGTCTTTGTGCCCAGGTGTCTGATTAATTTGCTTCTTTTAATTACCCCAACTGCTTATACAGCACTTTGAATGGCACAGGTTTGCATGAGCTAAGAGTAAACAGAACATCACTTTTCAGCCAGGGAAAAAAGGAGAATTTGACATTTGTCTATAATTCATGAGCAGTACCGAGAAGGTGGACAAGCAGTTATTTTTTACTACTTCTCATAATTCAAGAAATTGAAATTACTGAGGGGGAGACTTAAAAGCAGCAGAAAACAAGTACTTTTCCACAGAACACGTAATGAGTTACAAAATTCACTGTCATAGATACCACACAGACATATTGCCAACTTCATACTCACTCACAACTTCTGCTTCCACTCTAAAAATATCGTACAAATTTAAACTCAGCCACGTGTCAACCGTGTTTTATTTTCCCATTTAGCAGAAATGCAGTCACACTTACATACCCTAAGCTCAAAGGGGGTCTGGTAAGGCTGACTTTTCAGGACATCATGAAATATGCAGGCACCTTGCACTTGCTATCAAGCACTCTCGACTCTAGAATTCCCCTGTGCAAAAATTAAGGCTGAGAAGCCCTTCTAGCTGTGCTGCTGTACCACTGGTGTTCACAGCAGTGACAGACAAAGGGATTCCACCCTGAATGATTCAGACACCCTACAGCAAACTGCAGCTCTGCTGCAGGCCCCAGGTAAGGCAGCTTATGGAAAGATGCCTTTAGCAGGCTATAAACCAAGTTGTGCAGTCACATCCTTTAGCTCTCATTTGCTCCATTTTGGATCACAGCACTCATAGGAAAAAGATAACTAATGGAGTGGGAACCATCCGAAAAGGGCAAAATTAAGAAGAAGTCTTGGAAAGAAAACAACTGCTAACTGAGCAATTTATCTTCATTAGGGTCTTTGAGAAAAGACAGTGAGTTTCAGCTTTGTGAAGGAGTATTTCAACCACACTATGGAAGCAGTGAAATGGATAATGAAACAGCAGAGAGAAGTACAAATGGACTGCTTCAAGTTCCTAATTTAAAGATTAAATCTACAAATACTTAAGCCTCAGCTTTTGTTAATTTTTTAAAGCTAAAGTAAGAAATTAAACGATTTCAGAATTGCACCACAAAGGGAACTGCTTGAGTGGACAGCTTAAATATTTCATTTTGTGTTTTGCAAAGTGAATATTAAAATCTGTGTTTTGCCATTGTCCTCCATAGACTGGAGCCCCCAGCAGGCAGCAAGAGGGAGTTTATTGCTGACATGGAGAATTAATCAGCATAGGAACCTGTGAGGTTGCAATCAAAACCAGTGCAGATGAGGAGCCACAATAGCACACTGAAATGGGAACACTGCTTTTCCACTCAGGTGATTCAGTGCCCTGTTTTCTTGCCAAACTAGTCTGCTGGCAGTTCCTTCTCTTAGACTTGAATTGTTTAACATTTGATTTTCAATGTCTAAGGTAGTTGCCTGGTTTTTAACCTCAGGGAGAACTTGAGCCTCCAACCTCAAGCACTGGTCTGCCCTTAGACCAGTCACTATTACAACGAGGTGAATCTAATCCCTCATGTTCCATCAAAACCAGTTCATTGCTGCAGAGTGATCTGATGTTTATCAGTCACTATCTATACACAACTACTTATAAATAATATCTCTTTAAAAATAATATCTCTTTAAAAAATGCTACTACAGAGAGGAATGGTATTTCTCTCTAAGGAATATCTCTATTTTTGTCTTCTAGCCTCTACACCAAATAAAATACTAACAGAAGAGTATCAGATGCCAGGATGAGACCTTTTCAATAATTTATTAAGTAATGGCTTGTATACCATGACACAAATAGATTACTTTTGCCTCTGTATAATATTTTGCTTTCCTTAAAAATAACCTTAGACTAGAACTTCCCAAAGAATTGCCTTGTACCTTTTAAAACACATGCAGTAAAATCATCTGTGGAAAAAATTCATTATGCAAAATATGACACTAACAATAAATCAGTTGTCCCATGAGTTGTTCAGCACTGTAATAAAATTATGTACCTTGAATAATGCAGTAAGCCCATAAATTTTTGTCTGACTTCAAAAGCTTCTGCAGTGTAATTCACATACACTCTCCTTTTTCTCTGTAAGTCAAGAAATATGCCTATGCCCACATGCTAGTTCAGGAGACAATTAAAGCCACATTCCCACTGGTCACAGGCTGATTCTATTAATGACATTAAAGTCCTGTACTAGATCTGAGGTAGAAAGATACCTTTTTTTATTTTTTTTTTTTTGGATTTCTTTACTGATCCAAAGAGAAAGCAAAGCCATGAACTCAAATTACACATCTCAAGGAAATGGTACTAAAATACATCTGAACATCATGTGGTGGCAAAATGAAATTCAGTTCTGTACACACGGGCTTAAATAAATGGAATATGCCCACCAAAAGGTGAGCAAGGAGACAACATGTTTAACTTAGGAGAGGTGCTGCAAGGCTTAAAGGTCATTAACAAAAAAACAGAGGCACTGCTGCTGAGTCAGCCATTGTACAATAAGCCCTCTCCTCTCTGCCATGGGAAGCACCCTTTTATTTTGGTTTGGTTTGTGGGGATTTTAAAATGAAAATGAAAAAAGCCCTGTAACTTTTTTAATACCTCTGTCTCTATACGAACTAATGTACATGTTCTATATTTTTCTATCCAGCAAATTCAGAGCCAGTTTGAAGACCATGTAAACACTAAGAATATATCCACAAAGTAATGGGTTTTGTTCAAAGATATTAACCTTAGAAAGCAAATTCAGAACTGGTGGAATCTGCCATGTGTCTCCAGAAACTGCCTTTTACCCAGCTCTTACAGGCATATCACGAAAGCAAAAATACTGAGCCAGACAACACCAGCCAGATCTTGAATAATAAATAAGACAGCAGCACACTTCTCTGCTGTTCTTCTTTTCAAAACAGCCACAGAATAATAAATCAGAACATAATTTGAAATTGATGGAGTTGTGTCCTGGGTCCAGAATAGTACCTGAGGTGCCTGTAAGCCCTCCTGGTATTCCATTTCCAGGTATTCCAGTACAGGCTCTGCTTGGCCACAGAATGAGCAAGTAAAGAGCTCACCACAACAATGATTTCATTTTGTAGTTATTACTGAAAAAAACCTTCAATTTCTTCAACAATTACTAAGCATCTGGGTTAGGCCAAAGGAAAAACTAGTGGAATTACAGTCAAAAGAAGATAAGCTTACTGCAAACAAGTTCCTACTGCTTAATTTACAACAGTTAAAGTTGTTGAGCTTACAAGATGTAAGAATTCTAATAATCCAGGCTCAGAGTTTATAGGAAGACAAGTTGGCTGTCCCCCACTTCTGATCTAACAACTTACTTTGCAAAGCTGAAAGTTTTTCACTTCTTAGGCTTAAAAGCAAACAAACAAAAAGGCAGTTAAAAAAACCATGGAGTCTCACTTTAACACTTACATTTATCTTCATTAAGGTAGCATTATTTTTTAGTTACAGTTATGAAGAAAAATAGCTTTGCTGAGGTCATATCACATTGTATTATTTTTCTATATTAAACAGATTTCTTTGTCAAGTAACTGATGATCCTCTCTACATATCACTTAGCACTACAATGTCACACAATCACTTATTTTACTTTTACCACAGTAATGGCCTTCCTATTTCCCCTGCAGACAAAATGAGAAAACCAGCATTAGTTACACTGCTGGCTGATGCTCTCCAGCATGTGAGCATCTTTAAAAAAAAAGGGTGGAGTAAACACACCAGCTCCAAAGAGCCGAAAAGAAATCAGAAATTAATTCTTAGGTACCAAGATTGTCAGGTGTTTTCCCAGTGAACAAAATGAAAGTCCAAACGCAACCAGCTAAATGCCATCTAACCCCGTGGCTGTTTGCTAATGCTTAGCTCAGAGGTGTAGAGTCAAACAAGACCAAAAAAATGGGAATCACAAAGACTCAGAGAAAATGTTATGTTGGGCAGAATTTTTAAGAGGTAGAGAATTCTTTTTTGCAATAAATTTTTAAAAATAAAACCAGCTTATTGAAATACCCTCCATTATTTTCCCCTGCATCTTTACCTGACATAGGAAAAAAATAAGAAATTGAGGCAGACATGAGACTTTATTAAAAAGAAGCAGCCAAATTAATTTCTGTTTGTAATAAAGATACTGCTTCATGATTCACCTCTTGGCATTCTTAGCCTGCTCCACAATTTTCAGTCTGATGGGGAAAAACCTGAAGCACATCACCAGTTGTTAATTGCTCAGAGCCAGAGCTCTGAAGGCAAAAAACAAGTTAACCTACAGAACTGAAACCTACTTCTACTTAGCCAAGCATTCCTTAATTTTCAGAGGGGGTGCACAAGAATCTTTAAGCTGTACCTATAACACACCAAGGAGGTATGCTCATAGGGAGTCATGACACTAAGGCAATAAAATTAGTAAAATAAATATAAATTAGGCAACTAGTTGCTGTTAAAGATTTTCAGGCCAAGCAGCAAATTTAAAGCCTTGGGTTACAGAGTGAACTCCTTGGTTTCTTTAATTTGGGGGAAATGAAAAGGGGGTAAGAGGGCATATAAGTTGTTAAAGAAAAATGAGTCCTTGGATTATTTTATTATAATAGGAAATACAAATTGTGCAATTACTTCTACAAAAAAACCTCTGAACACACTTTTCATCTAGTTTTAGCATTCCATTTTATAAAAAACCTGGGCCACATTCCCCTTCCAATGGATAATTTTCCCCTTCAGATACTTTCATTATGCATTAGTTTGACCTACTGAAGTTGAAAAACTAATGGAGGTACAAAGCTGGCAGCAGAGAAATGAGGTCCAAGTCCATTATTCTTTGTTATGTCCCTGTAAGAAACAGATGACAAGCCCATCACTACATCAAATATGTGTTTGCTGGGCACTGAGCTGCAGTAAAGGTCATGTTTGCAATGTTTTGATGGCAGCCAGCACTTAGAGCCTCCTGGAGGGATCAGCAGAAAGGGAAGGGGAGCTAAACCATCCTGCTCCTGCCCATGAGCCAACACCTAGCAGAATCTGCCATGGGCTCTTCTCATCAAACACAGCAAGATCCAGATCACACCCAGCACCAAGGTCTCTTAAGGGGCATGTGGGGGATTAGGGAGATTTTTTTTTTTTCATCACTGTGAGAAAACCTGTAGCTCAGAGGCTGCAATACAAACTCAGCAGTCCTTCAAGTCAAGTCATTTAGCATGACATGGTCTGGCAAGGAGTGGTCACTCATGCTGGGAGAGCCAACCTTTCCCTGCTGCGGTGTGTGACCAACAGGCACTGGCACCCACATTGCAGAGTCCAGAAAAGCTGACAATTATCAGCAGCACTCACAGCAAAAGGCAGCTGTGACTGGACTTGTGGTTGCAGTGGCACTCAGAAAACAACTATGGCAGGTTGTTAAAGATGACCACTTCTAGAGGCTACACCAAACTATTGCTACAGAACAGCCAAACTGGAGCTTTGCAAAGAGGGAAATCAAAATGGCTTAGGTGGTTTGAGGGGTGATCTACAACAGAGAGACCTGGTCTGTGTGGGTTATGGAGAGGGGAGGACTGGGAAAACTAGTCTGGTGATGCAGAGGAACTGAAAGTGAAAGCAGACAAGACAGAAAACTGGTTGGGTATTTTCCTTCTCATCAAAGGCTTCTCAGCAGACAAGAGAACTGTGAACAACCACACAGCTGGTGTTTCACCTAAATTGCATGGATATGGAAGATGAATGAACACATAAAAGTGACACTGTAGATGAAGCAAAAGGAGGTGAAAATTTCATAGAAGAGACTCAAAATCATAATGCGAACTATTACCTGCATTTCTTCTGTCAAAAAAAAACAAACACAGCTTGATTTACAATCCTTAGAGTTAAAAGGTCTCGAAGACCTATTGTTTGTTATTTCAGTTGTAAGCTGACCATATTAGCATCCCAGGGAAGAATTATAATGTGATTAATACCTGTAAAGACATGCTGGGCTCTCAGGAATTTTAATGTGCAAATTTAGATTTTCTGGCATTAATTAAAGTTTGCATTGCTTATTCCATGTGCAATCACCTAAATTCAAAATTACAGAGGGAAAAGGTGGAATCTTCAGAATGTGCTCATGTAAATCCATGAATAATACTAAATTTTCCAAGTATTTAAGATTTTAAATAGTACATGATCATTCAAGATTCTTCTGTTAAAGATTAGTATATTTGATCATAGCTAATGTATTCACAGTAATTTACTGGATGTTAAAATTTCAGAAGTGTCCTAGACATCATTAGATGACTGACAGAAAGATTCTCAACTACATCTGTCAGACACAGTATCACGGTTGACTAATCCTGCAAATGAGTTAAGTGTCACTGAATTAAAGTGATTTAGTTTCTCACAAGAAGGAATTCTAAAAAAAACATCTGCTAGCATTGAAATTATTAAGTCCTTGAACACAGCACAGTCTTCATCCTCACCTTTGTACATATTTAAAGACAGACTCACCTCATTCAACAAAAGTCAGAACATGGCTTGCCTGAAAAACATTTCCAACAATTCCCAATCTGCATCAATGATTACAAGTAAGGACAGCACAGGGAACATGTGACTGAGGTATCCACTACAATATACATTTAAGTTTCACCAAAAGAACATCAATACAGTACTGGAAGTAGCCAAAATTTCATCAAATACAAGCTCCTTTTCCACAGGAGAACATGCTATCCCAGGCAGTCATGTTTCCACAGCCCTTGGTATCATTAATTGCTCTGCTGAAGTCTGTGCCTCTCACTGTTATGCTTAAAAAATAAAGGCAATGCACAGTAGAACAAACTGCTATTTACATGATCTGTCAAATTGCTGATTTTAACACAAAAACTACCATTGACTTCAATGGGGCCAGCATTTTATAAGACACTGTGCACCGCTATTCTGTTCCCTGGTAAGAGATGTTCATTATACATTATGCTTCTATTGGGAAAAAACCAGAAATTATGAACATTATACTTAAATCAAAGCAATCTGAAACAAGGCAGAGGTTTTAAAACATCTTAACTACCTACAGAGCTGCCAAGAAATAAAATATTAACATGAAGAACATAAATGCATACAAATAAAATCAAACAATGCAAAGCAAACAATCGTGCCAAGATGAAGTGCCAGGATGGAAAAGATTGAATTAATTTCAAATTAACCAAATTAATTTACAGGTACAATGAAGGAGAGGTGTTTAAAGTACTGGTGAACATCTGTAGCTTTATTTACTGTATCTAGGCCATTTTGATTTCAAAAAGAAAGGGCACTACTTGTGAATGTCAGATCTCCTACACTCTTTTACTTTGCAAGACTGGCTTATCCAGAGGGCTTGGCCAAAGCTCTCCTTTTAAAAGCAGTTGAAAGTCCAGTAGTTAAAAGCAGATTTGTGACTTTCCTTGCCAAAATCACCACTGGGCCCAAAAAAATCTCCGTAAACCCCATCAAATTTTGATGAAGCTTTGTGAGGGAACAGTGCTCCACATGCACCATCTAATTCAGACTTCCCTGGTGATACCTTAGTAACCAAAAATTACTACAGCATGAATTTTAATTAAGTTGCATCTAAATGTTGGTGGATATTCAGGGATTTCCACACTAGTTAGGGTCTTAAAAAATAGCAGCAGCTAAATAACTATTCTTTGAGAAACAGAAAATAAAGGCTTTCAAATGGAAAAATCTTAAAAAATTGTTTGGGCCATTTTCCATGCAAAATGTATTACTTTCACTTTGGAGAAAGGAAAGCTATTTTTTTCAATTTGTTGAATTTGATTTTAAAATTACATGGTGTTCACTGCCTTCAGGGGATCATATGTCTGACCCTCTTCTCCCAAGTGCACCAAGCACTAGAGTGGGATTTTAGTGCTGCTGTTTTAGTTCAGCACATTCTGGATGTCAGATATTTAAAATTAGGTTGAACAGATCCAAAATAAAAATATTTCACTTTTGTTTTCCCATGGACACTTTAGTTTTATGAAAAGGCTTACTTGGAGAAACCCTAGAGAGAGGCACAAGCCAATTCCAAAAACATCAGCCAGAACTGATGCAGAAGTGTCATCTGCTCTTTCATCCTTGTGCATTTCTCATTTCAACAATCTTAATTTACTTTCCATAGATGATGCCTTAAGTGAAAATTAATACTAGTGCTTTATGATTAAAGTGATTAGCCACCTTGCACTTTCTCAGTGTGCAACTGATTAAGTGCATTGATTATAGAGAAAAATAAACGCTGCAGACAATGAGTGCTTGTTAGCTTGCACAGTAAGTATCTTTGGCACCATCTCAAATTGCTTACACACCAGGCATGTATTTAACTTGAAAATTATCCCCTTTTCAGGTGGTTCTAATATAGAATAAAGCTGGAAACTTTCTGCAGCATACATTGATCTCAAAATAATATCGGGCAAGTGCAACTACAATATGTGAGTGCCTTTTGATTCCAAAGGAACAGTGTTTTGAGGCTATTTTACAGCCAACATAAATCAGTGCATCCCCCTGGGGAGGCCAACATCAGTGGCGTGGTGCCAACTCCAGCTGCATGGATGGTACTAATCACTAAGCCCCAGGTCCTGTCAAGCATTCAGCGTCCAGATCTCTAAAAATGGGCTTCAGCAAAGCCTTTCACATAACAACTTTCAGTGGAAGAAATCCAGCTTTCAGCTGTAAACACAGCTCTGTGACACAAATCACCTCTCCTTAAGGCAATCACACCTCCCTCACAAGTCACAGTCTCTTTTGCAGGAAAAGCCTCTTTCTGTGCCCTCTGGCCATATGAAATAATCCAGAGGAGAAACAGCCTTGACATTCTTTCTGCTGTTCCAGCTTTTTGATTGAGTTGAAAGCAAGAGATTATGATTACAGAAACTTTTTACCTTTCATTAAATAGGAAGACCCTGACATCTCCTTTACACAGGCTTCTCTCCCCCACTGGCAGTGCTCACGTTAAGCAGCAATGAGGCACAGTGCAGAGGAACTGTACAGTCATCTTATTTAGACTTCAATACACGAGCACCAACAACATGTCCCTTTAATAGCAGTTACTGTTGGGAGCAGGGAAGGACTGTTTGTAGGAGCCCATTATGTTTTCCAAGATTTGAAGCATTTTCTGTAGGTGACTAATTCAGGACACCCCTCCAGGTACACTGAGAACCTTATATGCCTGGCTGATTTGATCAGGGAAGGCATCATCTCTTTTTTAGCCTTTATTATGTTGTGAGGAAAAATCCAAAACAGATTGCACAGAACATAGAAATGAGCCCAGAAGCTGATCCTGCACAGAATAACAGAAAAAATAGCCATGTCTGAAAGGGAATTTAATTCCTTTCCCAGTAACTTCTAATTTTTTCCAGTGAAACTTTGTTGTCATGCATGTCCTGAGTAATCATATTCTAAACTCTAAAATAAGCCCCTGAGCTACCAGAAGCCACCTGAGCAGCATAAACAGCCCAACAGAAGGCTACCAGTTTTGACTGCTAAGGCATCAATCAGCCTCGCATTTTAACACTTGATCCATCCTTCCATCCTGGCAAAAGAGAGGCTTCCTTCTGTCTCAGCAATTTCTTGAAGCAGATTGTGGCAGAAATTTCATTAACAGCCTTCATCCATCAGTGTTCTAACTGAATTTTCAGTGCGAGCAGAAGGATGTATTGTGAATTTATCCCAGGATTTGGTTGATAATTTTTAGGTTTTATGCTAGTTTTTATTTTAGAATACCTATTAGCAAGAACCCAACTCCAAAGCAACACCAAAAAACGCAAAAGAAAGCAACCAAGCCCAAATCTAATTAGTGATGTGCTGAAACAAGTTTATTTAGTCCTTTATTTTTTATAACAAATGCTTTTTTAACATTACCATTAAAAATAGATGCTAGCAATGACAGTCAGCACATAGAGTTTTTCCATATAACACCTTTAATGTATCAGAAGCAAAGGTTTATTGAAATGAAGTGTCTAGTGCATGTGCTGCATAACCCTTTGAAATGCAGTAGGAAATGTAGTCTGTCTCAGAGTCTTTTGAAAATCATGCCATGGGAATCAGATCTCATAAAACTGCCTGATATCATTCCCTGACACTAGGCCAGTAGGAACCTGACTCTCCTATGGTTTGTGTTTACGATTCCTGAGGATTCCCTGGGTTCACATTAAGTGCAGAGACAACATTTTCTTCCCACCAGTTATATATGGACTCTGCTGGACTCAGGAAAAAAAACAGCTGGGATTTTGGGGTGGGGTGAGCAGTGGGTCACCCAGGCCAAAGCAGTGTGGATCAGTAAATGTCAGTGAAGCTGTGTCAGCTCTACAAAATCCCACAGCTAGGCCCCAGAGATTTTTACAGGAGATACTGATGGTTTGTACTGGTAAATCATTGCCATTAGGCTCATGGCTACTGGAACAATTTGCTAGTCCTTTTTGTGCTGTGCAGGGAGGCCAAATCATACTCAGAAATTCATGTTAATGAAGGAAGAACAGACTTTCTAAAAGTAAGAAGATCCTTCCTGCTGTTGCTATGCTTTGCTGCACATATTGCAGTGTGAAATTTATTGCCTGTACTATTTCTTATTCCTTTTGTGGCTGTAAAGATTATTCAATGGTGTTTTTGTTCCCATAGCAAACAAAATGGCAAATGCAGCTCAGAACAGAAGTGGAACATTTTCTTGCTTCGCTGCTTATGTGATAAGATAATTATTCCAAAAATACGCTCCCACTCTCAGCAAGGCAGGGGGAGCTGTTATGGTATTGGCTGGAGACAAGTTATCAAAAGTGATGACAGAGAGACTGCTTTGTGTTTGGAGATGCTGACAAAGCGGGAAGAGAAGACAGGTAAGGCCATCTGCTGTTCACATCTGAATGAGAAATGGTAGATGATGGAAAACTTTGACTAACCCCGAGCTAAATCCAAAGGAATCCTCATTCCTTACATAGGGCCTTTCCTGTGTACAGTTGGAGTGACAGCTGGCAAGGACCTTGGAAGATAAGGCTGCACCACAAAGACTCGTAGCACAGAGAGGAAAAGAGAGGAGGTTTGGGGAAGGCCAGCAATGAACCTCTGCTCAGGTTGATGCTTGTTTGCACGTGTTACATCTGTGCAATTCTAGAGTTCAAAATCTTTTCAATTGCTATCTATTATTGAGAATTGCTACTTGATTCTCATTCTATATGTGTCAATACTTGGTGAAAACATCACCTACTCACATAGTGACCTCCAGTTTTCCTATAGTGTTTGTCTTGCTCTCTCTCCCTCCCTAGGTTTTTTGAAAAAAGCTTTCAGCTTCAGGCAGAGTTCAGACACTGAAACCAGCAATTTTTCACTCCTGGCCTGAGTCTCTTGGTGGGATCCTGATTTTTCTAACTACTGCTAATCCAGGACAAACCCACTTATAGGAGATGATCAGCTCCCCATTGCCCTAAGTGGGAAAATGCTGCTACACTGACCTTCACCAGCAGGCAGTGGCCAAGAATAAAATACCACAATAAAAAACTGGTATCAGATAGAGCTCAGCTTATGTTTCTGTTGGTGGAACAAGAACTCTCCATTTGCTTAGTTTTTTCTTTGAAATACTTTGCTATGTCCATCCCCAACAACTGCTTTTTCCCCCTTTTATTAGACATATCTCAGATGCAGCCCCTGTAACTTGACATTTCTTTCTCACTCAGATGCTGTATCTTGGAGAAATTGTCCTGAAAATTGCTGGGTTTATATGTACATTATGATTTGAAAGCAAACCATGGTGTAGATTAGGCCCCAGCTTTTTAATTATCAGTTCATAATGAAGGGCTCTCTTTGTGGTGAAAAAAATAGTTTCCTGAAGGTTTCCAAGGTTCCCTGCAGGGTTTCCAAGGCTTGGAAGAAAATATAGCTCATTTGACAATGAGTCTCTCTGCATTCACAGTGTAGAATGGAAAATTCCAGCTTTGCCATAACTCCCTGATCCCAGAAAAGCAAGTAGCTATACTGCAGCAAGCCAGAAGGCAATGCTGGGAGAGCAGTCCACCCACACCATGAGCAGGCACATGTCTTTCCATGTATATAAAGAGCCCAGAAATGGATGATTCAAGCAGTAAATCTTAGAAAACTGCAGAGAAAAATATGGATGGAAGTGCACTCCATGTGATAGGTGGAAGTTCAACAGTCTTAAGAGAAAGTACAAAGTTTTCTTCTTCAGAAAGATCTTTCTCTTCCCTGACCCTGCATTTCATCTAAGTGCTGAGCTCCATTAAACTATTCAAGCAAGAAAACCAGAAAGTGAAAATCATAAAAGACAAATTAAAATGAGAAACCAAGCCCAAGGTTTTACACTTGAAAATGCTCAACTGCCAAACCTACCACCTTTGAGAGACTTTCTACTTGCTCCCAATTTTCCAAGCAAGACGTACAGACACTGCCAAGGTATGCAGGCTTTAATACGATTGAAAAGATTTTTATTTCTTAAAAATAAACAACAGAACTTCAGAGAAAGCTGTCCCAAAGTGCAGATATAGTGAAACACCAAGAATGTGGTACAGGAGTTGCACAAAGATGACTGCAATTGCTATGTCAGCTTAAGAGACTTGTTTCAGTGCATTTTTACATCCAAACTGTTATTTTCTTCAGTGGAATTTAAGTCCTCATCTTTAGTTCATGCCCAAATTACTCCCTACTGGGAAAAAGGCCCCTGTGGCCTCTGAGAGACAGCAGAGGCTGCCAGAGCAGGAACTCTTGGGACTGTGTAGCCTGTGCAGCCTCACAGGGAGAGGCAAAGTACAGGTGAACCAAGCCCTGCACTCACTCTGCTGTGGCTGGGCAAGGGAGGTGATGGCAGGTTTTAGCAGCAGGAGAAGGAATCAACCTTGTCCTTAACCAGCCACCTCTCAGACACAGTGCTGTGACAGCCTAGGACCATAGACCTCATGTGAAAAATTCTATTTTGGATTTTCAGTATTAAAGCCTGGAGGTCTTATCCCCTTCAAGATCTTTCAGATGGGATTTTTGCTGCTCCTTTAATGACTGTCTTACCAACCAGCCATTTGCTTCTGCATTTTGTATTAGCCAGCTGATCTTCTCTTTTCCCTCCACAGCCTGATCACTGCTACACTACAGAACCTCTCCTCACTTGGACAGTCACTCCTGCACAAATCTTTTCAGATCCTTGTTTCAAAGTCAGTCTCCTCAAAAGTCTTCCATGACTGCCATTAAAGGTTTGATGATCCTCTGTGCAGACAGCTTTTCTTTCCAATTTTCTTTCCAATATCCAAGGATCTTTTTCCAATATCCCTTAACTCTCAGATTTCTCTCCAGTTCCATTATTTCAGGATTTCTACCATCATATCTGTGCATTGCCCTTCTCTGTGTCACTGTCCACTAATTTCCACAATATTCACAACTGCCACTCTAAAACCAATATATTTCTGCTAAACCTGACAAATATTTATCCATCAAACACAAAATATTTTGGAATTAAAAGAGAAAACACTGTATTACAACAGAATCTAGTTTTGGTTTCTGGGCATGATCCTAAATTCACTGTTAACAACAGAACTCTTATATCAGGTATATTGGGCAGAATTTTTTCTTGTCTATTTGCAACATAATTTTTAGAAACAGAATGTGCCCACATACTTTGTCCACACTTGCTGCTGAAAAGTGAATATAGAGCATGTGCTTTGCCCACATCACATGCTACACTATACACAGAGCACAATTTCTGCAAAGAAAAAGGCTGCCTTTAAAAAAATTATTTATTTCTATCAATTTATGGGAACATCCTACTGAGTTATTTCTCTTGGGAGAGAATTCTGCAGTCAGGGCACAGGGTTTAATTAGCTGCTATTAAGCCAGTTCATAAGGAGTGAAACTGGATAATCTGCATTCTATGGTCAGCTGTTTCCCAAATGCCCACTCCAAAGCCTTCCATATCCATTTTCTATCTACCAAATGTGCTTTGCTTCTTGCAACACAAATAGGTTTTCATCCTGTGTGTGTCACTATGTTCCAAACTGCCCGTATGTAAAAATAACTGTCTTCCTTATTTTGGAGTTGTTCTATCCAAGTGGCTGATATTTTTTTCCAAAAGCTCCAGCACACCTTATTCCTCTTTTCATTTAATTATAATTGCAAACTAAACCACATTGCTGAGCTGAAGCAGCCTGGGCTTCCCTCAGGAAGGGACCTGAAGATAGGAGTGCTAGTGCCAATGGAGGGTTGGAGGGAGACGAAGAGTTAAGAAAGGAAGAACACTCTAGTCCAAAGGTCTGAATCCTGAGGTAGATTTGTGGAACAATCAACTTGCATAGCATGTACTGAGAATACACAATCTGCCCTGCACATGCTTTGAAACACTGGATCAAAACACCTGGTATAAAGGAATTAAACTGGTTTTGGAGGTTTCAAAGGCTAATACCTGCCTTGCCACAGCTCCATGGCCCTCCAAGTGATAGGGGCATTCTGCATCTTAATAGCAGGACTTAGAAAAAATTCACATGTTACTCATTTCTGTCCTAAATCCAATACTACAAGCTGCAGCTTATTTAATGTGACACAAGACTGTCATTCCTCCACAAAGAGCCTTGTCACATTTCCACTCCTTGCACAGGCAGCCCCATTTTCAGTCTGCTCCTTTCAATGGGAAATGTATGATCACTAAGATCAGGAGTCCAGCTGTACTGCTCTTCTACTCCCTATTTAAAATTTTGTAGCAGAGGGAATACAGTAATAAGAAAATCCACATCTTACAGAAAAGGTCAGCATGAACTTACGTAGTTTGATGCAAGATCTGGATGCAGATAATCAATTCCTGCAATAAGACAATGACAGAACAGAAACCAAAGGTTAAGAGTTTCAAAAAAGATTTTCTAATGATCACAGAACAAGATTCCTTTACAACCATAGGAGAATAATCATGGGGAATAATGCAACTGATTGAAGTGAAATTCCAGTTTTTAAATGTGGGCTTTTCAATAATTTATGTAAAAATCCAGATGCCATTTGAAAAAGTGAGCTGAATGACAAAGTTTATTGTTTTGTAGACTAGATCATATTTATTTATAAGGTTTAAATCACAACTTAGCTTTGTATGAGTTTTGTCATCTCAAGGCATACCAAAACTAATAAGATTAGTAAGCACTGGATCAGTACAGGATAGAAAAATGAGTATTTTTAACCACTGTAAACTAGAAAATTACCTAGAGTAGACTTGGGGTGATCACTAAGGCAAGCATTTCAGATTATTTGCATGAAAGAGAACTTTTAATATTGGATTAAACCATTTTAGCAAATATCTGTGTATAGGCTCCACATTTTGGTAGTGTGCTAAAGATTCTAACTGTGTAATACTCTTTCTATTGCAGGGCAATAGAATAATAGAATACTCATTCTACTGCATGGCATCTTTCTATACATGGCAAATGTACAAATCCCAGTGGATGGTGTAACAGAGGTGGCAGATCCACACTCAGCTGGGATAAGATGACCTATTACATAGACATTAAAACACACAAAACAATGACCACCAATCTCATGCTACATTTTCATCATCACCACTCTATCCTGTTTTTCCAACCACCTCCCCATTACATGCTCTATTTTATTTTCAAGGAGAATGCCATATCATCATTGTTTTTCTGATGGAAAGATTAATTCTCATTCTGTAGGGTCCTTAGCATTAGATTTGCCTTAGGAGACCCTTGTTACTGATCCAAATGGTAGATGGACAATAAAAATCTCTATGAAGAATCCTGTTATTCAGGCCATCTTTTTTTAGAGTTACCAGAAAGAAATTATAAGGCAAATTACTCCCTTCTCTGAAAGCTGTATATGATGGACCAGCAGTTTTATTGATGCAAAGCTCAAGCAGTTTGCCATCGTTCCCAGCACAGTCAGGCCTTGCTAATCTGAAAGCCAAGTCCTGCCTCTGTGAGATCTGTGAAATCATGACACAAGAGGTCATCTCTCAGATGAGATTGATCTTTCATCAATACATAAATCAGGTTGCTCCAGGCTTTATCCAACCTGGCCTTGAACACTGCCACAACCTCCCTTGGCAACCTGTTACAGTAGCTCACCACCCTCATAGCAAAGAATTTCTTCTTAATATCCAGATGTCTGAGTCTACTTTCTTACTTCCACAAAAACCTTGCCATAGGAGTAAGCAAGTGAGGAACTGAAATAAGTAAGGACAGATCCCGTTTGACTCTAGAAAACATATGTGGATACAGACATTTTATTTATTTTTAATTTTATTCAGCCCCTTTTATTAAAGGAAAACATTCAAAATTCATTCCAAAGGAGAGTGTTGAGAGGCTGCATGGAATTCCTTTACTTCAGCAAGAACCCATAAG
This sequence comes from Onychostruthus taczanowskii, assembly GCF_017590055.1. Lineage (NCBI taxonomy): Eukaryota > Metazoa > Chordata > Aves > Passeriformes > Passeridae > Onychostruthus > Onychostruthus taczanowskii. Next base: position 3,576,802 of record NW_024499351.1, read on the forward strand.
TAGAAGAGCTGAAACTTCAACTGTACCTTTTATCTTCATCTTTCCTGATCTTAGTCTGAAGCTAGCAATATATCTACTATGCAGATCTTCACTGACATTCAGCACGAAAGTGTTTAATTATTTCCGCTATCAAGGATGACTTTGAAAATAATGTAATCCAAAAAACATTTTCTTAGGTATTTTTGGACAGCAATTTCCTCCTCCAGTCAGTGCCTACAGAAATCAAGGGGAGTTTCTCCTTAGGTTTAATGGCCATTACAGTGTGCCCTGAAAGACATCTGAATGATAATTGCAAACTATTTCTAATGCTCGGATATCCATTCCTCAGTACCCCTATCTTTGTATCATATTTTCCCTGAAGATGTCAAAGTATTTATAGAGGCTGGTAGTTTCACCACTACAAGCAATCAACTATTACTTTTTAATCTTTTTTTTTAACTTCAATTACATGAAAAAAGTCTACTTAAAAGTATTAAATTAGAACTCCGTCTTCACTTACCATCATCCATAATTCCTATGGTTACTCCCTTCCCTGTGTATCCCAGCTCCCATGCTTCAGCTACGTTAAGGTCAAGTCCAGGAGTCCCATCTGCTTGACCAGTGTTAATCTAATACATCAGTGAAAAAAAAAAAAAAGCTTTTTTTACTTGACTGACATATTTCCACAGCCACTGTTTTTTCCTTTATGTCTCTGCATGCATCTTTGGTACAGAAAATATATTCCATATGTTTTTGGAGTATGCATCTGTCCATAATCATATCTACTTCAATAACGCAGCTTTAAAAAAAACCAAACCCAACAACAACAAAACAAATCCCAAAAAAAACAAACACCACAAAAAAAAACCCAAACCAAACAAAAAACAAAAAAAACCCCACAACAACAACAAAAAACCTGAAAAAACCCAAAACTGGTAAAATTCAATTTTTTGTGGTTTATAAGATTTGGTTAAACATTGAATCTTTTGGACCCCAAAAAAGGATTTTTCCACTTAACATGTCAGCCAGTGGATCAATCCAGGAAAAATGTTAGAACAACTGATTTTTATGAGCAGGAAATACTTTTTCTTAAAAGTAGGGATCCACTGTATAGCTTCCTAATTTTTTCTTATTTTTATCACTGCAACATTTTGATTAACTACCAGAAAATAACTGAATTAATCCCCACTTTAGTTTATCGACTCTTCAAGGATAAAATCCCATCCATGCTAATGTGCCTCCAATTCATTTGAAACCTTTTGCCTCAGGAAAAAAAAACCAAACAACTGCAGCCATATTGGATGGATTAATGAAACATAAGAAATGGATTAAGAGGAAGAAAGATTACTCTTAAGCAAAAATACCTTTCTTAAGTTAACAAGGCAGTACTGCATTTACTGAGTATTTCATCATAAATATGTTGCAACAATAAAACAGACCAGAATTACTTTATAAATTTTTTAAATTAAAAAATCATTTCACTTCCAAGTAAAAATATAACTTTTCTTTCATGCCTAAAGACGTCTCACTCTAAAAATATGACACAGAAAAACTGAAACAATTAAGCAAAATATGAATTTCCTCTGACATTAGCTGAAGCCAAAATTCATCAGTTTTCAGCTGTTCTTTTTTTGACAAATTACATTCAAATTTCCATAAGAAAAGAAAAGCTTTAACTTTTGTTAGCAAATACTTTATAGTTTTTTGTTATAATTCCATAACAATATTTTACCTGGCAACAGCTCAAAGACATGATTCGTATGCAGTTCTAGGAGTCACACCAGCACACCATCAATGCCCACAGGACATCAATATAGTTCTCTTTCCAGCCTTCTAAGGAGCTTTCCATTGAATGAAATGAAATTTATCACTTGAAATGTGCTGGATCTTCCCAATAAAAAGGGGTACAATTAAAACCAACACAACAGAGCCTTGGATCCATTCCCAAGTCCTGCATTTGGAAAGAACTGTTGGAAAACACTGCAACTGCACAGCACGGCTTGAATGACAATTATTTAGTTATGATTACTGTGATTTTCTCTCAGAACTTACCAGGTACCACTGCTTTGTAAATAAAGGATCATTCATGTTGATGTCAATGTCATTGATGTCTCTATATCCTCGCTTCCTTCTGATGAAGCCCTCCTGTTGCACAGCTTTCCTCACCTGGAAGAGTTAATTTTTACATCTTTACCTCAGCATTCTTGACACACATAAAAAGCTTATTTTAGACTTGTTTTCATGAGTGATAAGGGTTATGAAAACACACTATTTGTGTTTGTGTCATTCATTTGCAACTTCTAAACCAGGGACTGATTCCATTCAGAATTTACAGAGGCAGAAAGCTCCAGGACTACTGCAACAGCTGTGAAGGGAAGAGACTCCCCCAGAGTGTTCTATCTGGAGAAAAAACTCATCTTGAACATGTTTTAGACACCAAACAATCAGCATAAGAGTGAGTCCCTCTCCAGGCATCATTATTATCACGAGTCCTCTTGTCACAGTTGTATTTTTCATCGCCATCAAAATAGAAGCTAAAATTATTTAACCGATTCCAAATATGTCACAGCTCCAAGCTGTAGACATTTGACAAAATGAGGAAGCAGGTCTCAACCTCACTTCTACTTTTTCAGATTTTTCTCCAGGGCATTATAAGATCATTAGATAACCTTTCCTGCCTGATAGGGAGGAACAATCTCATTATTTATGTCTCAATGTTATGCATGAGGTGAAGGATTCCTATAGGGGTTTCCTATGGAAGCCTATTCCTATTCCATGCTGGCAGCCTTGTCATTTTATTTTCATCTGAGAAATCTATCAAAACTCCCCTTTTTACAGTAGGACAGGACACTGCCAATGAAATTTTCTGGGAGAAAAAATCTGGTGTTGTGAGCTTTCATCATTTTCTGAGGCTCTCAAAAATGTCTCGTAAAATGATCTACTTTCAAGGATTAACCTTGCAATAAATAAGTGATAAATAAATATACTGGCAAGAAAAACTACATGGCAAAGAAGTCACTAAACTGACCACACTGGCTGAAGTATAGGATATGAAAATACAGGTTATAAAACACAAGTCATCACAGATTCCCAGAAATCCCTTTCTTTATGCACTGCAAATCCACAAGACATTTAAGGAAGCACTGTTGAATATAAGACAAGTTAAACATGCAAATATCTTTGGAGGCAGGAACTTCAAATGTCAGACCATAACCACCTTATTTGTACCCATGTAAAAAAGCCTTCCTAAAGGAGACCACTCAGTGGCTGCAGCTGGAGGTGTAATATGTAATAACACATTCATAGAAATTGCAAAAAGTGCTGTCAGCTTCGGCACACTCATTTTGCACTCTTTAGCCTAACCTGGTAACAAGATAGAGTGAAGAGTACTAACATTTAATTGTTAAAAAAAAAAAAAAAAAGGAAAAAAAGAAAAAAATCCAGCCTTCCTGATCAAAGAGGAACGATTAAAACCATTAAATACATGTTTAAGTGCAGCAAAAAGGAGTACAAGACCCCCTAACATTTACTTAGGTGTGTTCTTGAAAAGAATCCGTGGTTATTAAATAAATCTTATAACTCAGAGAACAACTTCTACATATGTGACTTTGGCATTTCAGATTAAAAATGTATACATATGAGTTACACTGCTGTGTCATAGCAACTTTGTGTATATTCAATCAGATCTTAGGACAGTTGAATCATTCTTGGAGGCATCTTTCTGTCTCAGTTAATTAAAGCATGAGCATAAAAGCCAGTGCTCAGTGAGGTGTCTGTGATAGAGGTGAAACTGGGATCTAACTGATGGGAGCTAAAACCTGTTTTCCTCCTAGCTCTGCTGTTTCACTATAACCCCGAAAACTCAATACCAATTCAGAGGGAACAGGATGGTGCACAGCATGGCCTGAAAAGGCAGGGTCAAAGGTTTCCAACAATACACTTGTATGAATTTTACCTCCTTAACTAAAGGCACAAAATGGTAAAATACTGAATTGGTTCTTTCATTTATACGTGTGCTCCCAATGCTTGTGCAGGTTCATTAAAAGTGGAACGGATTGAAAGTAAAGAAAATACCCAATATGAAATAACCTGGTAAGAGGACAGTGACTAAGCAGGATCCATACAAGGTGTACTTCATGACACCAAGTCGCTGTACACAGTAAAGAAAGGTATCAGCACAGCGTTTGACAGCTCTAACACAAAGCTCAGTGATGCCATGGAGACAGAGCAACACGTGTCACTCTGCCTCCCCCCTCCCAGCCTCACCCCTGCCTCTCTGCTTGCCACTGCACACCCTGAGCTGTCACCAGAGAACATAATTAGGAACAGAAGACAAGCCTCATGCAGAGGGATGCCAGATAAAAAGATTTCAGGCGTTTGTGCTCCCATGTAAGCTTGCTGGCTCTGCAGGACCTGCCTGCATTAGGGTACTGAATTAGGATTAAACACAAAAGGACTTCTACTAATTAAAAAGCAATGCTGGGGAGCCCTGGCTTGTCTTTTAAGACAACGGAGAGGAAGAGAGGGAGCAATGTGCAGAAACAGCACAGGGTGTTTTCCCTCTTCAGCATCACCTCATTTGTCTGATTTGTTCCATCTTCACAATACAACATAGTGTATTTTCTGTATAACATTATAATTTCCTGAGACAAGGAAATACACCCCTCAAAGAGGCATAATCTTCACTGAACTGAAACCACTCTGCAGGCTGTTTTCTGAATGTTTCACTTAGAGAAAGGGCATACAGGATGTCACCATCCATACACAGAACAGTCTCAGAAATTCTGGGACCTTTTTTCACCACAAAAACCAAGTGGGTTTCCTCATATTTGCAAATGACAGTAAGTCATACAATTGAATCTGGAAAAGATCAGGCATTTTTGTGAAAAGAAGAGTTCAAATTTTTGGAAAAGGTCTTGGTAGCTTTTTCCATGAGCTACAAATTGCCTTAGTCAGCTGCCTTGCAGTGTGATCTCAACCAGCACAAGGTAAGAATTTGCCTTTTTCCTCACAAAGACATGTTTAGAAAGCAATGAGCCCAAGAACAGGTAACATTCATGTATTCCAGAAAAAAAAGATCCCAAAAGAACAAACTTGGAAAATGATAATGCAAATCCAGTGATCTCGGTGGAAAACTGCCCATTTAGGGCTGCACACAGCTGACACAGCAAAATCCTCGTCTTCTTGCCAGCTGGGTACCTACGTTAGAAAAACACACTGTTTTTTCCCAAGAAGGAAATTTCTGCTTTCATATCTAGTCTAGATCAGGAGAGGGACTGCATCTCATTCTACTTCAGAAGGAAGAGTAGGCCTCCCCAAAGGCATTAAGTACCACATCAAGGTTTCAAAAACATGTGCAAGAGAGAACACGTCTGCATGTCCAACAGTAGAAAAGTCCTGGGAAACATTTTCATCTTGTAACATCCATAATCCCATCAGCTTGTGTGACATTCAGACCTGGAACCCAGCCCTCAATCCGATGCACAATGCAACCTCACATCAGCTTTTAAGTCCTTGTTTCTCTAAATGAAGCAGGAACAGCAGCATTCATAGGACTCAGGCTTCTGATAACAGTCACTAAATGATTCAAGCCTGTGAGGTATATTTATTAGAACCTAGTGAAACAACATTTTCTTACAAAAATAGCATGAATTTTACCATCTCAAAATTAGGCTTATTTATCTACAATAACAGCCTTTAGTTTATTTCATTCTTAAGTAATGTCTTCCTTTTTCATTAGAATACAAGTTTAAGTACAGATCAGAACCTGAGCAACTACTTTATTAGCATAGAACTAAATTATGAAAAAGTTACTACTAGCTGTGTTGCAAGCAGAATGAAGGTCATGTATCAAAGGTAGTCCATGGATGGCTTTCTTTACAAGGAAAAAAAGGTTTCAAGTATTGATTTTTACTGTACTTTTTCTTATGCATGGTGCATACAGTCACTTGGATGATAATAAACCAGCAGGATACTGGATGCAAAACCGATTAGAAAATAATCAATTGACTGCAGTACTGCTCTGGAAGGGCCAGGAACTGCAGCACTCTACTATGCTCTCTGCTCCCATGAATGCCAAGACAATCAGCTCCTCATTTCAAAGGAACAGGGTTAATTGCACCGATGAGATCCTGCAGTTAAATGACTCTGTTATATTGAGCATAAATGACAGACTTGCTAAATTATACCAGTGGGTGTAAGAAAGTGGAACAGTACCCACAACTTGAACCTCAAATATCAAGAACTTCAAAAGAGCAGAATCTGAACCAAATACCAGAGGAAGAAGGCAGTCCCAACTGATGACATTGAATAGGCATGTTGGGGCGTTTAAAAACCAACAAGCACATAGCAGCAAGCTGATCAATCAATGGAAGTAATAGTTCTTTTTTCTCTAAAGCCTCAAGGTTAATACAGGTCTGTTCCTGAAAGTGAAGTAAGAAGTGGAAACCGATAGCCGGTAGTTTTGAAGAAGTCAGGCTGGTGGTTGGACTCAGGCCCTATAAACTGTACTGAAGATCAACATCCCTTGAAGGTGGTTTGGGACAGTGTGTCCAGATGCACAAAGGCATCACCAAACAAAACAGCTTCAGATAGTGGAAGGCTGTACTGACTGTTGGTAGCATTAATTTCTCATATCCAAGGAAATATGGTGGCAACAAAAGAGAGAGACAGAAAAGTTCAATTGAGCCAGTGATCAGCACATCCAATGTGTTGGAAAACACACCAGTTTAAAAATTTTTGAATAACTTTACTCAAGGGGTTCTGTTTGCCTATCACTGGGGAAAAAGAATTTTAAGTTTCTTTCTAGGGGATTTTTCCTCTAGGTGAGGTCTGATGAATTTAAGATCTCAACAGACTGGGAATAGCCCAAAAGATAAAGAACCACCAGTGGCCATCTACGAACATCTACCCCAGACTCTGCCTCTGGTAGAGTTGGAGACATCTCCTCCAGAAAAGACCGGTAAGAAAATCAAGGAATGAAGATCTACTTAATATCAGAAGCAAAGAAATACGGATCCAATAGGACACCAAGTACTAAGAACTACACAACTTTAGACCAATGAACACTGACACAATTGGTTTTTATGAGATTTGACTGTATAAAAGATCTGAAAAATCTAGTAAAGACTATGTGTCATGGAATGATTCTCTCTGCACACTCAGGCTATGCATGGGTAAGATTTCTATGATACATCTTGGCCAGATAATAAAGTAATTGACTCTCTAACATTAAAATTGTTGTTAGAGGGTTTTTGTTTTCCTCGCAGTTTTGGTGACAAACCTTTTAGAAAGTTATGAGAATGGGACAGCATGTACACACAGGAGCTTTTAGGGGTATTATCCATAAATTACATCCCTCTGCTACTAAAGCCAATACAGAGTTACTGAGTGCATATTTTTCACCTCTGATTTCTAAATTTACTTAGACAAAGACGTTTAATTTTTCTGTATCATGGGAGGTGCATATATTAGAGAAATACAATGTCAGAGACGACCACCCATCTCACATTCTACATTTTTGTTAAAGCTACAAAGTAACCCATTTTTGTGCGACTCTCCACTACAAAATGACAGTAATAACATTGAAGCTACTCACTAGCAAAAAGAAAGTACAGATCTACTCAGACTGCAACAAGTCAGATGAATAAAGCAAAACTGAATCACTTTTAAAAGGCACTGAGGACAGCTCATTTCTATAAATGAAGTGATAACTAGGGGAGCAGTTTGCAGCAGCTGCTCATGAGATGGACTCAGGCTGGAAGTTTGTGGAGAACTGTCTCCGCTGGGAGGGTGCCCACAGTGGCATGGGGAAAAAACTCCTCCCTGAGCAACCAAAGAAACCAGGTGATGAACTGACCATAACTGACCATTCCCTGTTGCTCGCACTGCTTGAATAGGAGGCAGAGCTGGGAAGGAGGGAGAGGTGGGGGGAAGATGCTCTTAAGGGTTCATAATCCTGCTCTGATTTGGTTAGAGTACCAAATTCAACTCCTGTCTCTACCTACAGCCTGCATTGCTCAAGATGTTTGATGAGTGATCTCTCCCAGTCCATATCTCAACACAGGAACCCTCCTATGTTATATTTTCTCTCCTCTGTCTAGCTCCGGAGAGGAGTGAGAGGCTTTGGCACGTACCTGGCATCTGACCAGGGTCAACCCATCACACACAGCAATGCAGAAAATTGGTGCCTTTTCTGTGACAGAGTTGGTTCCATCTACTCAATTTTGAAGTTTCTGAGCCAGTTTTGTGGCCCAGAAAGCACAAGCAGGGATATCAGGGGGCTTGTGAGTGTCACTGACCTTCCAATCCTTACTAATAAAATGAGAACTGCTCCTCTCAAGCAAGCTAATGACTTTCAAAGGCTCTCATGGATCTCTCCATACCTAGCAACAAGACACTGTTGCTAAACGTAGGTGTTTCTGGAGAATTATTCCTAGCAACTTCTCCAAGTGTCTCCCCAGCTGTATCCTGGGGACTGTTTTGTACAGGGACTTACCCTATAGCAAAAACATAGCAGCTGTTACAGCATAAATCCTGTGTTAGAGCACAAATCTCTAGAAATTTGGAAGACTACCAACAGAACTTTCCCTACCACTTCTAAGCAAAGGACACATGAATAATTTTTCATTTTTTTTCAATTTCAAATATTTCCTTAAAGGAAAAATGCATATCTTTCCATAAAATACTTGTATCACTCTTTATGTATTTTTAAATGGTTATTTTCTTAATGATGAGCACAGACAACATGAGAATGGCTTTGATTTACAGGAAAAGTAACATTCCCTGTAAAATAGTTATTTTTCATTGTTTTTAGCTATACCTCTACCTTGCTTTTACTTTTTTGTTACTAGTTGAAACAATGTCACTGGATATCAAGGCCCTCCTGGGTATTTTTATTATCACACTTGGATGTTCTGGACCAGTTCTAGTTTTACCCTTTCTGTAACCAGCCCCATTTGCCATCCCAAACATGTCTAAGCTTACACAGATCATCAGCAGATACGTAAATATCCCCACAGTGATCCCTCTTGGCATGTCTCCTCATTTTTATTTGACTCCAGCTTATGTTCCTTGAATTTCTTCTCTGTCCATCTAAACTTGGTATTGCAATGTGTCACATTTGTGGGTGAAGAAAATAGGAACAAAAACCTGTACAATAAACTGTACAATAAACTCTAACAAAAGACTTACTGATTGCATTCTGCATTAAGACCTGGCATAGCTGGGACTGCTCATTAACTTCTCTGCAAAAATCACAGAAAATCCTAACACTAGAGGTACAGCCATTTAGGAAACCACCCCAGAAGTTCATCATCAATCAGACAATAATAAAACATGAAGTTGAACAGCCTGAGTTCAAAGGTTTCATACAGGTAAATAACCTTTCCTGATGAAAACACAACTTAAAGGACTCCAGTTTCAACCAAGTTCATATTTTTTTAAAAAAAGAATACACAAAAACTACCATCCTTTTGCCTTTTTTTGTTATCTTTTGTTTTCCTGATATTAGTTCAGTTCTTGGTAAATAAGGAGCTTTTGAAAATAAAAGAAGGGGAAAGGAAATCAATATTTTTGTCCATTTAGCAGGCCTCTCACAGTTCAGTGACATTCAGGATACAGAGAGTAAAGAGACAAGGAATCAATGTGTAAGAGGAGACTGCAGATCATATTCAACCTGCTCAGCTAAGCAATCAATAGCTCCTCCAGCTTCTACTTTGAAATGCAAGTGAGCTGGTCAAGCTGCAATGTAAAATCAATGCTGAGTATGGATGGTCTACAACGGAAAATGCCAGTTTGGTAAAACAGAAATTTTCATGGGATCATGCCCTCTTTGACAAGATTTTTTTTTTGCCCTGGGGTAGAATTTATTAAGGGGAAACACTGAGACAGAGGAAAAAGCCCTGTATATCTTGATATTCTGTGCACTGCCTCAAGAGCAAGCAAACTGGTTCCCACCTCTACTTTCTCTTCAGCTGGGCAGGAGGGGCATATCAGGATCCACACTACCACAGGTTCTGGCTATTCTCAGGTATGTGTTTCAAATTTTTTTTCCACTGCTTAGACGAGCCAGCATGAGAGCAAGAACATTTCTGAAATCTTAAGAAGTTTCCAAAGGAATGAAAGACTTCTTCTTATTCTACATAATACCAAAAAAAAGACAAAGTACATATCTTTTCTTCCATGTCTTCTTGCAAGATAGCAGAACAGTCACTTCAGTTACAAAATCAAAGACCTCTGTAAGAAAGAAATGTCCTGGAGTTTGGCTATAACTACACATTAGTCTTTCCAGTAGACATGCAGAGACTGCAAACCACAGGGACGCTTTATCAGCAGCTTAGCGGTAAATTTTGCACTTTGCTGTCTCACCAGTTAGATGGGTCAAAGAAACAATCAGCCTTTCCAAATCAATCAGAATAATCACCCCTCAGTGTGGGTATAAACAGCATGCCTGGTGGCAGAAAATAAAATAGGGCCTTTTGTATATAGGTCATTATCAACTGCAAATCCTACCTAGCTGCAAAATTAGGAGAACTGTGACTTGCAGAAACTTTACCTGATATTCCTTTGTCAAGTGCTGCAGATATGACTTTCTTAAAACATTATGCTTGCAACAAAACCAAACCTACCTTTTTCTTCTTCTTTCTCAACAGAAAAAAGTCTTTTTGTAGAGTGATTTTTACTTATTACAAAGAACACCATCAATCTTTGAAGTGATAACCAGAGTCGGTCTAAGTTAAATTTACCTCTCTGTGGTATAAAAAAGGTTTTAGCTTAAATGGGAATCAGGCCCAGATCACATTTAAGATTGCAAACCTTTTGGCTGTGTCTGTGCAAAGAAGAGAGATGCTCATATGATGCTGAATCTTCTAATTTAATTATTCTCTCTGTCATCACTTGTAACTTTGGACCATTTCTTATACCCCAAGGCAGTCATCCAGCAATGGATTCCCTCCTACTCCACAACTCACTGGTCCTATGAGGAGATATATACTACACAATCCACCTTTATATAACCTCCTTTTTAGTGATTCCCTTAGTACAGTAGCTGCTTCCACACAAGCAATGAATATCTGATATATCCCAAGAGAACAGAAGTGCTCACAGGCTAAAGATTTCTCCAACTCTGTTGATTTTAAGTTAATTTATTTCACAAAGCAAGTCTTCAGATATGTGGGAACTGTGAGAAAATACCACTTGGAGAAAAATCAGCTGAATTTGGTTTTTATGGGAAGAACTAAAAGGTAAAGTTATTCTTTTTGTTGACATGTCCCCTGGACTCACTCTAACACAGAAGAGACTTGTAAATGTGTGAATATTTGTGCTAATGCCCAGACACATTTGGAGTCATAAAGCACCACTGGTAGCAGCTTCACCTCTAACTTCATGTATTTTCTTTGTAAAGATGTAAATTTGTTTTATAGACATTAAGTTTCAGTGTATTCCATATGGACAGATTAGAAGGGCTCTGCAATACATCTGTGGAGGTAAAGTTTAGGGAAACTGAGTCAGCAGCATGAAGTCTTAAACTAAGTCTGCAGCATATGCTGAAAATACACCCCCTGGTCACCAAAGTGATTCTGCAATTAAAAGCCAGCTTCTGACCTTTGCTATAACTCATCATACTTCCACTTCATTCTCCACAGCCTCCTTCCCACTCAAATTTCATCTAAATAGCTCATCACTCACCTTAGACCATCTGCTTGGAAAATGATAATATATATTTTCTCACGGAATTACTGGCACACATTACCCTTGTTTCCATGTTACAGGAAACACACCCTAATGTCTCACTCATTGAAGAGCTGCCTGTTGCCCTGTCCTTTATGTCATTTGTTTTGCTCTTCATCTGTATTCCACTTCTAAACTGCTTCTGAGTCAAAAACCCAGACACTTTTATACAGCTGACCCCTAAATGGAATAACAGCACTCAGTCATGGTAACCACAGCAGGACCTGTAGGCGGCTTCCCTTGTGCCTGGAGCTTAGAGTAAAAGTTTACTTCAGCTTCCTCTGCTCCTTCTGAGAGCTGGGCCCCACTGGATCCAGAGGCAGCAAAATTGTTTCCAGAATCTCTGCTGAAGAGCAGCTTCCAGAATAAAAATGGGATCACAGCCCTGGGAGGGAAGGCAGGCAGACTAGTGTCAGTGATGCTGTCCAACATGCAGTGCATGAACTAAGCTGAAAACCAATCTTACCTAAATTAATTTAAGAAAGCCTGAATTAAAAGAATTATTTAAAACTAGCTGTCGGTCCTCAAACCTGGAGACAGGAGGTGACAGTGAAGTAAAAGCTGGCTCCACTGTGTAGAATCCAGGCTTTCTCAAAATTGGTTTCAGAAAGCACACCAAGTGCCTTCTGATTGGATTTTCCTGGCTGCAACCCTCAGAGTGCCCTGAAGAATGTAATTATTCTCTTTTGTAACCTCTTCTGCACTGCCACTGCTTAATACAATTTTTCTTTTCCCTGCTTTTCCTGCTCTGTGATCAAATGATGCAGTTTGAAGCTGAGAAGAGCTACTTTGGCTACCATGAAAGGGAGCGCCTCTGCACAGACAGGACACCACAGCCAGCCACACAGCTCTCTTCCAGCAGCTCCAGGTCCCTGCCCTGGTTCTGGTCCTCACTGCCCCATGCTGACAGACTGCTAGGAGGGATTACAGCCCACTGCTGTCAACACCTCCCAACCAGGTGGTAATGCCAACTGCAGAAGATCCATTTAGCTTTAATAAAGCACAAAGACTATTTTTACAAAGCTGCCTGCCTGGAGTGATATAGCGACAGTCACCAAAGAAGTTTAAGCTTTTTCTAGTATTTAAAACCTGCAATGCTTAAACGTCAATGTTCACATGAGTGGTAGTGACATACTAGTGAGCCTTTCTTGACCATCTCTAACACCTTCAGAGCTCTGCTGCTATTGCAGTGGAAACGAGATAAAAAACTGCAAACCACTGATTTTCCTGAAGTCCTGTCTAGTGGATAGTACATGGGCTGCACAACATCTTCTCTGAGGAAATTTCATAACTGGAAGCCAGACACAAAACAGAAGCCAGGCAGTCTTTTGACAGAGGGAAAACTGCAATTATGCTGCTGCTGACATTCACACATCTGCTCATGCAACCAAAAGCAGAGCAGTTGCTCACAGCTACTTAATTACCATAATACACATGACAGAAAAGACATAGGAGCTTGCTTCCATCACTGCCTTTCCCAGCCAAGTAGGAAGCTACTGATGATTTATATTGATTGAGCTGTGCAGGTTGCAATTTCAGTGCCTAGATTCAGAGGTTTATGGATCCCCATCACCAACCACATTAATAAAATAAGCAGAGGTTTATGTATCACTGCTGTACAGCACTGGGTTAGTAGAGTATAGCTGCCAGGGACAGGCCATCTGCCACACAGAAAGCATCAAAACAGAATTTCTAGAGAACAATTTCTGTAATAAGAGGAAAGGTGGGAAAAAAGGACAAGTAAGGGATTGGCTTACAAAAAGCAAAGAAACAGCCAGAATCCTTCTGTTCTGGCCTTTATCCAAACTAGTTTTTGTTTCGATATTTTAAGAGGACTGTGCTTGACCCTTGTCAAAACATGTACATCAGAATCCTGTCTTTTAATTGTCAAATGTTCTCTTTCAGTTGCAGCTGATGCCTCCGATTTTAGGTTTTGTATTGTTCAGATTCTGTGTTGCTTTCATGTGTGGGTCCGCCTTCATACTAGGGATGGTAAGCTCTCTTCACAGAGTACGTAGACAAAACAATTCCTTCTCTAACTGGGGACCAAGGACAACTGATCCAGATCTTAGGCCCAAGAGCATAAACAACATGGACTGAAGAGAGAAAAACAAGAAGGATGGGACTTCATGGGCTAAAGCGGTAATTAGACAAAACGTATAAAAGTGTGAGACCCTGTGACTGGTCATCCATTTTGTGACCATTTTTGGGTTCATCTTGGGTGTAGCCCTCCCTGGGCTCTTACACTGTCCAAGATGTATCCATTGAGGCCTTTAAAAAATCCCTACTTTAGCTCAATCTAGTCTCTGTTCTGGGTCAGCCTTCATAAGGCATCACAGCCTTGGAGCCTGCAGAGTGCAATTGCAGGACTTGCTGGTGGCCAGCACCAAGGCAGGGATATCCACATCAGAGCGCTTTTCCCACCTCATCCCAGAACCTGGCTGCTATCAATTGGCAGAACAGTACCATTCTGGGCCTGAACTCCTGAACTGTCCAGTGCTCAGCCTGAGCAGCACACTGAACCCATATGCCTCCAGCAAAAGCTTACAGATCTTTTCTTGACAAGAGAGGCACCAGACGATGAATGACTTGGCAAAGGGATCACATCCCATAGGAAACTGTAGGCAGGAGAGCCAACACAGTGCAGTGGTGAGGACAGACAGAGCTGGCCCAAGCGTAACAGAGTCCACAGAGAGGGAAAAACCCATGAAATTAAGACAAGCATTAATATGCTCAGAGTTCATCCCAGAGGAAACTCTTCTCAGTGACAACACTGAGGCAGCACAAGGTATACCCATCCCTGGAAGAGTTCAAGGCCAGGCTGGATGGGGCTTTGAGCAACCTGATCTTCTGGAAGGTGTTACTACCCAGCAAGGGGGCTGGAACTAGATGGTCTTTAAGGTCCCTTCCAACCCAAACCATTCCTTGATACTAAAACACAGAAATGTGGTCTGAATAATCTTCATAGGTTTTCTCAACACCCACTTCAGCAGAGAGGCTTTTTACATCCTTGCCCATGTTTTCCAGCAGCCTGTCCTACAGACTGCTGGCCAAGCCCCTTTCTAAAGAGTATCTGCAGAATTAATTTTTTTTTCAAAAATCTTGGAGGCAAAGGGGTTTCTGCCTTGATTTAAAGGGATCAGGTAATCCAAGTAATTTGGAGTTGTCATAAGCCCCTCTATTTATCCACTGTCTAGAGCAATGAAAAATGGTTCCTGAAGAACACAAAACTCATTATTAATTGCCGTTGCATGTGCACCAGCAGGGATTTTGGTACCAGAATTTTTCCTAGTTCCCACTGGGTTAGAGCAGAGGCTGGTTTAAATGAAGTGATAAAATTGTCATCCTGCTGAAAATTCTATGAACCATTGTTGCTTTTTTTGGCCAGGAATGAGGAAGTATCTTTTCAGTTCAGTTATTAGCATAAAATAATTAGACTTCAGGGTATATTTTGCTCCCAGTGCACATACATAACTTGCATTAATATTAATAGGGACTTCTCTATTCACGCTCATTGAAAGGAGCCCATACCTCAAAGGACTGAGAAAAGCAAAAGCATATTTAGGGTTTAGTCTATCACTGAAGATTTCCACAGACTCCTGTAAACTGCTGTCTTCGTTGTATACTTCTTTCTCTTCCTAGTTTATTTCCAATTAGACAAATATTTAGCAGATCATGGAAGAACATCATTTGCTCAGGATTCCCACTGCAGGCAATCAAAACTGTGCATGCAAATTCTATGGAAATTACTCTGTTCAGACTTTGAAACCAAATTCATGTTATGGTTTCCACAGAATAAAAATTTAACAGAAAAGCTTCCCTCATGAAAATGTATTTCTTTCATATGAGAAGTGAAGAATCTCTGATTAATACTAACAGTACCTGCAGCACATGCATTTAGGGGTTCTTCACATTTCCAAAAAGCCAGAATTAATTTGTGTTATGGCAAGCACTCAAGATGTATCTTCCCAGAGCAACAAAAGGGAGATTTGGGAAAATAAACTACTACAGCAGAGGGATTCGCTTCATGGCAACTTGAAGAGATGCCTAGACTGGCACCAGGATAGAAAGTCCTGTGTGTCTTGGACCTGAAGAAATGTAAAACATCCAGTGCTAAATGGCAGAATCACAGACATGGCAAGTCGTCACCAATGCAACGACATCAGAGGTGATGTCCTTTGTTCTGGGCCTTTCCTTTAAGGGCAAGGTGAGCTGTACCTATAAACGACCATCACCAAATAAAAATTATAAACAACAAAGTGATGCCAACAATGGAGCAGAATTATATAAGGGACGAAACTGCTGAAGTCTTGGTTCAAAATATCATTTTATGAGATTGAGGGTAATAGGAGTGTTCTGCAAAACAGGAAAACCCGAACAAAAGACCAGAAAAAACCTCTGGGGTCTATGAAAAGGCCTGAAAATTTCATTTATCTCTTCTGGGTAGGGCCCCTCATCATTCCTCACTCTTCTTTCAGGGAAGGTCAACCCAGTTGTTATTGTCAGTCTCTCTTGTTTCATCTCACCCCATTTCACCATGGACCAAATTGCAAATGAGATGTGGATAATGTTCTAGCTTAGAAAGAACTTTTTAAAATGCAATCATATTCCCTATCTCAACACCAGATGCCACTGGAACAACAGCAAAAAAAAAACAAAACAAAACAAAAAAGAGAATGGTGTCAGAGGAATAAACAGTCAGGACAGAGGAGGCAGGAATAATTAAACTCTTAAGCTCAGGAACACCACAGCAAAAAATAATCAGTGAACCTCGACAGTGCAACAACAGTGTACATTTGGTATTAGCTCCTTGGAAAAGATTCAGTTCTCCAGAAGTGCAAAGACCCAGGTTCCATCTCCTCTTGTCCAAGGGTAAATACACTCTATTAATTTCTGTGAGATTACTTCAGATTTTCACTGCTGCAAACTGGAGAAACATCTGTCTCGTTTTTAACACCACCCCTCTAAGGAAAAACTGTTCAAAGCCTCCCTCCAGTTGAACTCAAACTTCACAGGTCCCAACAGGTGATGAAAACTGTTCAGGGCAATTTTTCTTCCCTTTATATTAATTCCCAAAGCAGGCAACATTTAGAGAGGCTGAAAGCACAAGCTCATACCTTACATGAACGTGTAACTGAGGTCATGGCTTGGCCAAGAATGAAGGAAGGATATGTTTATTATGTTTGGTTTTTTCCTTGAGATCTCATGAAAATACAGTCCTTGAAAGGTACTTTATTGCTCAGAAATCTTATCTGAGGTCTTTATATAAAATAGGGCTGAAATGGGAAATTCCACCTTATATGTTGTCAACCTTCAAAAGAAATAAAAAAAAAGGCAGAACTGAAAAAAGTTCTCTCCTCTTCTCCCATCTTATGTTTTCTCTCAGTTTAACTCAGGAGTTGGCACAAAAACCCCATATAAATCTCAAGCAAATTATTCATCATGTCTTTCATCAACATCATTAGCTCCCCTAGTCAGTCTGGGCAAGCAGCTGCTGTTTTAATCAAGCAAAACATATTAAAAGAGGTTTCAAATCACTTCACAAAGGGGACAAAAACTATTTATCATTTCATTTTCCATCTCCATCAGAGTGCAATGCACTCACAAACAACAGAACCTGGGCCAGAACCTGGAGGCAGTGCTGCAGTGTGGGATCAGACCTAAGAAGATTCCAGGTCCAGATGATTCTCCCGGTAGTTGGGGCAAAAAGACTGCAAGGAGCTAAATAACAGCTTCCTACCTGCTGAGATCTAGGAGACCTCCAACTTCCATACGCAAATGTTATAATAAAAACCTATAACACCTACGTAACTCTAATTGCTAAGAAATCACTGATACATCTATCTGACAAACCATCTCCTCCCCAGCCAATCATTACAAGTTTGGGGACAGTAGTATAGTCTAATGCAGGTCTAAGGTACCAAAAAAACCACACAGTTCCCCAAATTTCAGCTGCTTTTCACCTGAAAATACAAAGGCAAGGAGCTGTTGGATTTTGCCTTCTGGGAAACATTGCACGTGTATATTTCAGATAGATGAAGTAAAACACATTCAGTCAATTTGTGCATATTTTATGCAAAAAGCAAGTTGTTCACTGGACAGCAAAGAATGAAAATAGTAAATGAAAAAGTGTTATTTAAGTTAAAGTCTCCTGAGCATGAAGTCGGCTCTAATCTCTGTTAAGGCTGGAGAGGTTTTCTCCATCTGCTGCTGCTTTTACCCAGGATAAAGAAATACCTGGGAAAGGCCGGAACAAGCCATGGATTGTGTATTTCATGAATGCTGGAAAAAAATGTGGGATGAGCCATGGGGAAGCAAGGACAGGAACAGAGGCAGGACCACTAGTACTGGAATATACCTAGAGAGAAATGACTCCATACAACTGTGTTGTTATTTTATGCTTAGATAGCCTCTAGCACAGTAATTTCTCCTGCACCTCCAGCTCATGCATGTGGAAGCACCAGAAAACTAATTACAGTTTAAGGTTACTGTCCTTTGTGTAAGTCTTTTGGGCTTCAGAGGATCTGCTCTAATCTCTTGGGTTTCATTTTTCTCCCACTGTTCTCATCTCAGTTTTCTTAGTGCCCAGATGTTGTAAAGACTACAAATGGCTGTAATCCAACTTCTATTTTGTTGTTGTTGTTGGGATTTTTTTCTTCCAGACAGTAGATTGGGCATCTCATCTTCCTCTGCTTTACTGTATAACCTTTTGGAAAATTTAAGGTCGCCTTCCTCCCACATTCTTTTCCAGCATTTATGAAATACACAATCCATATTTGAAATGTGCTTTGAAACCTGTACTTAAATATTATTTCATTAAATACTACAAAAGACCACAAATTATTTCAGATGGACAGATCATTTCAGTGGGAGAGCAGCAAGTGTCAAATTACTGAAGCAGTCCTTTTCTCACTTTTGTCTATTTTGTAGGCAGACAGAAAGTATTTGGGAAGATTCATTTGACTTTCTGGCTCCCACTGAATTATTCATTGTTTGCAAGACAAGTAGGTAATTCACCTTGCACACACTTCTCAAGTGCAGTGCTAATAAGAAAACCATGCTGAGTTGATTTTTCTGACAAACAACATTCTCATGTAAATAGCTGTCCTTAAAGAAATACATCCTCTCTCTATGCAAAAATGTTCAGTATTCTACAGTGAATGGCAGGACACCAATAGATATTAAATCGATTCAGACTCCTAAAAGCAATGTTCTTTTTCATATCTTTCCATCTCAATCTGGAACTTGCATTTCTTTCATACATTTAAACTTTCTTCCAAACCTTGCTGGCACATGAAAGTGAAAATACTTCATCATTAAAATCCAAATTCTGAGATAGCATATGGCAACTCTGAAATGAAACAAAAAAAAAAAAAAATTTCTCCCTATGGGAAGTTGCTTGCTCCATACAAAGTTTTCATCCTTAGGGATAACAACCCAAACCCAATCATTTACGTCCCCTTTTCCACGTTTTTCACCAGCTACCTCCCAGGAACTGAAAAAAAAAGTACCAGTTGTATCTCGTCTTCTCAAGTCAAGTGGTGGGCTTTTCAGTTTGCAGTGAATTATAGACCATGAGTAAAGCACTTTCTCCTTTGAGGGACTGCACCACTCAGCTTGCATCATCTCCTCAGAATGGGAAAGTCTGCTCTGACTGGATCAAATCTCAGCCTCCTTAGATGTTTTCAGAAAAGGCAGAGTGAGCTGAGTTCCCCTGGATTTGTCTGTGAGAAGTTCTAGTCCCTCACAGTGGCACTGCTGCCTCTAAGTTGGTTCTTAGCCATTCAGAACCAATTAAGAAGACAAGTGAAGTAAGCAGCGAGCTGCCCAGGAGAAGGCTGGCTGGAGGAGTCCTGGCTGATCATCAGATGCTTCTTTTGGAGGTTGCCTTCCACTAGCTATTCTTCCTTGAAACATGCATGAAACATACTTTTCACATTCTAGAAACTGGACTCAGACAGACAGAAGCCTGGGATTAGGATTTTCATTTGGAAAGAATAATGAAACTGAAGAAAACAGTCCAAAATGACCATGAAACAAAATCTGGAAGGTTCCAACCAGAAAGTCTGAAACAAAATGAAACTTTTTTTTTTTTACTAAATAAAATAATTTGGTGTTATGAATTTTTTTTTCCTGATGAAGTATTTCAAATATGAAAATGTAGATTCTACTTCCTTGTGACTCACCATCAAAAATATGAGTTGAAGTCTTAAAGATATTTTTTCTTTGGGAAAACAGTAATTATAGTTAGTTGGCTGTCAAATGGAAAAATTTTTGTAAGTTTTTCTTATGACATGCCCTGCACAACTTGGGGAAAGGCCCTTGAAAACGGTGAGATGTGTACATGGCTAGAGCTGGAAACAGGGAAATAAGTTTAACATGGATATTTCCCTTTCTGTTTTCAGAAAATAAACAGTCCAATAGCAATCAAGGGAATTATTCCAAGAAAAGCTCATGTTCCAAAGAAATAAAACATATTCCAATTAATGTCTTCCCAGAGAGCATTCCAGTTGAGAAGTGAAAATAGAGCAAGCACTGCATAATTATATTAGTATATCCTGGTCTAAGATATCCAGCATTTTTGTCCAAATTCTACCAGTGATACTTGCTGGCCCAAGAGAGCAGGTCCAGGAGATAAGTGAAGGTTTTACAACACAAGTTCAGCTTGTTTTGAGTTGGAAAAAAAGAGCAGCTAAAATGGTGCTTACAAGGTTTATAGGAAGTATCTCATTTTTTTAAGTCACTGTGGAGTCACTGACTACACAGTGGTTTTTCCAAAGCATGAAGTAGCTACAGCCAACAGCTCCTCAAAGTCCTTGTTTTGCTGGGAGAAAATGCCTCCAGATATAATAGCCCTGACTTTGGTAGAACTGCAGGGAGGACGAAAGCAATCCAAAAGCTCTGCAGGGCAAGGCTGGCTGAGCGCCAGGGAAGCAACAGCCAAACACAGAC
The DNA here is from genome assembly GCF_017590055.1 of Onychostruthus taczanowskii. Lineage (NCBI taxonomy): Eukaryota > Metazoa > Chordata > Aves > Passeriformes > Passeridae > Onychostruthus > Onychostruthus taczanowskii. Next base: position 3,597,463 of record NW_024499351.1, read on the forward strand.
GATGGGCTCTGCACTGAGTTTATCATATTTGCTGGATGACAAAGCCAAGTTAGATAGGAACAAATGTAATCAATCCCTCAGCCTCAGACTCCAAGACAAAACACAGGGCATCTCCTCACCCCGGTGGCTTATTTTATTTTTCAGGTTCTTGATGCAGACACATCTAACGTTATCTGTACCTCCTTCAAAGAAAAGGAATAGGGGTGTGAAGAGCTGGCAAGGAAGAAGTGAACCAGGTGTTAATGCTGACCGTAGCACTGCAGTGTTACATAACCTAGAGCCTGGCAGTAATCAGCTCAGTGACATTGCTGTGAGACCAGAAGCATAACAATAATAATTAGATCTGGCAATTCTGGCTCTGCTGTGAAGACTTTATGTCTGCAAAGCTCATGGATCCCTTACCACATGTTCCTCTGTATGGAAGTATAACGCTCAGAATCAAGTAAGATAAAGACCATGAAGACAGACAATTTACACTGATGACATACTAAATCTGTACCTATAATAAGGGTGTACTTCTTTTCAGCACTCAAGAGAGTAGGAAGCTTGCAATGTAAAACACAAAGCTGTATCTTCACAGAAATGTAGTCACTCAGATATCACTCCTTATAAGCAAAATTGCAATATTTAACAGAGTCCATTTATAATGGTAGGGAATTGATACTTTACAGATAATTAGGGAAAATATGTACCATAGAGATGTTTAATATTTCTTAGTCTTTCCATGGTGTTTTGTTTTTCTCTCCCTCAGTATGGAAGTTCCCAAGGCCAAGAAGCATTTATTCAACTTCACCAACCCATGACATACATATTAGCATTTTAATTATTATTGGCTATTTTGAGCTTTTATTGGCTGAAAAAGCAGTAGTTCAACGCAGCATCAAATAACTACTGCAGCAAACTACTACTAAAATAATTTACATCTAAACCTTTCATTTATTTCCATTGTATCTCCAAATACTGCAATCAACTTTCAGTGACCTTTGTAAAACCCCTTTTTGTATTCATAGAGCATGTTATGCATACAAACAGTAAAGTAGGTTAAATGGCATGAGTGGAAGCACTACATAATACATTTATTGTGTGATACAGTACCATATGCCATTGAAGAGATTCTTTTGACTTAAGTCTCTTAGGAGAAAGGGGGTGGGGTTTTCAAAGTCACAGCCCTGTGACACAAGCCCTGGTACACCATGCTTAGATACCCCAAAAAACTACACCAAAAAATATTCTAGTCTTATGTTATTATTGATTTAACTGCACACCCTCAGTTGCACCACATTTTATTTACTGTCATATATATTAAATGCTTCTGGTCATATAAGTGTACACAAAAGAAACCCCATCAACTGTTTTAGTATTTGATTTTAACATTGATTTTCTGACATCAATTAAGAGTAGAAATAAACTTACAATTTTGCTTCATTCTGTACCTATCACCTCACAGTCTGGGTACCATATACTAACAGATACAATATTTTACTAATTCTATAATCTTCCCAAGTTGTATGTTAATGTATTTAAAATCTTTTGAAAGGCAGTTTTTCAGCCTCTGCATTTTTTATTAGGTTTAGAGATATGCCCAAAAGAAAACAGAGCCCAAAATGTCTGGTTGCATTGTTCCTGAGGAAGATTTCTTAGCATACAATTTACTTGGACAGGAGAAAAGGAAGTACAGCTGAATAGACACACTTCCTAAACTGGAAGTGAAGCCAACCTTGAAGACAGAGTTGCACACGGCAGTCTGAATTCTATCACAGCTCTAATGTTGGTAACCTGGTAATTTTTGAACCCCCACATATTTTGCACTCGTCAAGCACCAACAGTATGCCTATGGATTCCTGGATCCAGCGAATGCTGGGATACTCACAACCTTCAGTGACTGCTAGCTCAGCATATCAATGCACTGCATTTCTTTTTCAAAACCAAACCAAACTTGTCCTAAACCAAAGCAAAATTCTGCATCACAGTGGGTTCCATTTAATGCAAAGCCACTGGCTCAGTGTGTCCATTCTTCTCTACATCCTACTAAAAAGACCTTAAATCATACAGCCTCGCCACTGCCACTGCTTGTAATATTTAACACACCTCTCTGAAGATCCTAGGCTGGAAACTGCACAGACAAATAACAAAAGCAAGGCCTGCTCTACAAAACAGAGATTCTGCATCAGGCAGGAAACAAGAGGGAAACAGGAAAAGGCAGAGGGAGACAGAGGAGCAACACTGCAGTCAGGAGACAAGACATCAACAATAAAGCAGAAACCTGACTAATGCAAATTCAGCAAATTACAGGCAGCAGAAGAGAAGCTGGATGTAGCCAGCTATCACAACAGGTTTTTGTAAAAGTACTGAACTTCCTCATGGTTACAAGCAGTTTTGAGAAATAAAGCTCCTTCTATTGCCTCACCCCAAGTACCTTGTTCAGCAATACGAAAATGATGCAATACATGACACGAAGCAGCTTCAAGGGGTCACTTGAACCATCCCAGAGCCACAAAGAGAAATTAGCCACATCCAGCTCAGCCATGGTCACTGTCTAACCTTGTCTTAAAGCCACCAACTACCCAGACTCCCCAGATCCTGGTGGCACCAAGACTACAGTACATCACTGATTTTATTTTTGGAAAATTCTACATTAATCTGCACAGTGCTGCCTTTGCCCACCAGTCTATTACCCTAGAGTACATTCATTTATATTTTCTTTAATAGAAACACTTCTAGCTTACCCTGTAATCTCAGTTATAGAGTATTTTCATAAAAGACACTCTATGTTTGAGTTTGATGTAATTTTGATAGTCTGTTACTTTATTGTGTGCAGCTAATGGTGCTTTTTCATAGAACACAGACAGAAAAGATTTTCAACATTCTTTAATGTTGATGTTGATCAATTGGGCTCTTTTCTCTGTCTTTCTAGTTACAAATACAGATCAGTTAAGATTAGTTTTTACATTGTGCTGGACATAATTTTCTCCAGTAGCAAACTGTTTGAAATATTCCATACTCAATGGTGTCGCGATATTTCACTTTATAATTGTATTGCACATCACAAATAAAATATACATATGCAGTCCAAAGATGAGGCAGCGATGCCACACAAAATCTGAGGAATTTAAACTTAGAAACTGTGAAATTCTTCAGCACATGCTCAACACCCTCACACTGCAGTGGACTTCCCTATCATTCTAAGTGATAGCTTAAGTATCTGAATAACTCTAGGCCTCATAATTTTTTATTATCAGAGAGTCCTTTTTCTGAAGACAGAAACTGATCATATAATAATCATGATATCTGAATTAAAGAGCAGCTAGGTGTTTACAGCTGGAATGCCCACTGGTCAACTACACAAAACAGAGCTGGACAGGGCTTTCCATGAGCAGTTAAATCCAGCAACCCTTGCTGGGCAGGAAGAGAGTCTACAAAGGCCAGGGATAACAAAAATAGGACTCCCTAAGCTTCAATTTTCAACAGGCAATCACAGGGATTTCAGCAATCACTGTCTGCAGTGACAACAACCATGCTATGTACCTAGTACAGTCACAAACCAAACTTGACGCCTCACTGAATTTCTGATACATTTCTTTTGACACTATCACAGAAGCAATTTAATGACCTAAAGACTAGCTTATCCCCTGCATTCTGCAGGCAGAGGAGTACCCCCTTACTTATACAAGCATTGCAAGAAGGGCAGAGTAGTGGGAAAACCTTTTTCCTCACTTCACAGACACTTCAATCTCCTCTTTGCAGCCCTGATGATTTCTTGTTTGGAATGACACCGTTCATGCACCATATGCAGCATATTTCCTGCAATTACTTATCTGTGCCCTGCTGCCTGTATGACCCTTTTTCTTTCCATGTCTGAAGAGCAGGTTGAATGCCACCTTCTCAAAAACTGACTCTGTGTCTGAGTTGTTTGGGTTTTTGATTTTTTTAACACTGTGCTGTAATCTCTGCTGCTTCTTCCTTCTTGTGTTCTTAGGTAATAAACCCATATATTTCAATAATTCCATAACCACCCATCAACATGTGCAGAGGGTCCAATTATCATAAAAGAAACATGCCCATTTAAGCATTAAATTTTCTCAGCAATAAGACACAAGATCAATTACCAGATGACATACAGGTGACTCAAGTTCCCTCAAAAGAATTGTCTTTTTTTCTTACAATGCTGGCCAGCTGGCTTCATTATTAATCAGAAACACAGAATCTTTGAAAACAGCCCTGAGCTGTGTGGGAAAGCAAAATAAATACAGTACAAGATGGTTATCAACCTGAAAAAGGTAACAGTACCAGAAGAGGCACCCTCTGAACAGGTACATACTCTTGGAAACCCTTCCTCAAACACACTGGATAAAGCATAAGACAACTTATATCAGAAATGATAACCCAGGGATCCATTCATGGAAGTCACTGCCTGTTTTCTGCATAACATGCTTCATTTCATCAGCATGGCTGAGACAAAACTTTCTTCAGTACTTGTGTGCAGCACAGCCTCAATGAATAGTGTGTAGGTTTGAGGGTAGTTTGGGGTTTTTTTCAGCATTGGAAAGAAGACATTTCCTCCCATGAGTTTTCCTTGGCTGTTCAATATTTATTACAGATACTTAAGCAGAGCTTTTACTACCTAATGTTCCATTTCATATCAAAAAGATAACACTGATGCAGGTGTAATGCTGCCCTGTAGTCTCATAAAATTATGGCAGCTCCAAACTTCTCCCGAACATAATCCTACCAGAATGCCAGCCCTATGACAACAGATATCAGAGCAAAATGCTAAATAGATTTTACTGGGAAGTCTGTCAGCCTCTACCATCTGCAGCATGTATTTACATAAAAGAGACAAAAACATGAAGGGCTTTTTGTCCTGCCATTCTGCCATCTCTCTGTCGTAACACACACCACCCTCCCTGCACGGCAGAGAACTGGATGGTGAACCTAAAACCTCCATCTAAGATTTGAGAGGGGATAGCAAGTCTTGGGCATTACATTAATTTATGTCATGTTTAGCTCCACAGAAGTTAAAAAATTTATATGAATCTAGGATCACTGCTGTGGTGAACTACACAAACAGTGCAGTTTTTTCCCTCCACCCACAATATCAACAGCAGGATTACGACAGGGAACTGGTCAAGTGATGGCCCTTTCTTCTCCTGCTGCCCCTTTGCTTTCAGGAGCAAACCAGCCTTCTTCTCAGATGGAGGAAGCATCTTGGGATACCTTCCAATCTCTTATTTTTTTTTTACCAGGGAATCTGGTCAGTAATCTGAGAAATCAAGATGTGATGATGGGGCATGAAGCAGGAAGAAAAATGCCAAAAATTGCCATTTAAAAAACCCCGAATTGTTAATTGCTCTTACTGCTTTGCTGGAGGGACAGAATGTTATTTGCCTCCAGTAACGGAAAGCTGGAGAAACAAGTTACACCTCCACAGCAAATACAAAGGTCTGAACAAGGGAAAGCTCCAATGGCTCCTAGTGCTTGTATCCCCAGAGCACTGCACTCCACACTGGCTGGAGAACTACAGAGAACTGAGGAAAACTCGGTTTTCCTGATTTTATCAGGAAGATTTTAATTGCTGCAAAGGGGAAGATCTGTGCTGACACCTAAGGGAGCAAGACAAAAAGCTCCACCTTTAGCCCAACTCAAACCTGTCACTAATGTGCTGGAAAAGGCCCTGATGATTGACTTACATTGTGCTGCCATTGCTAAGGGCTGCTGTGCTGCTGCTTCCCAAGCTGCCACCCATCCCTCTTTCTCCCTGTTAAAGGGGAAACATGGATAAAATATTAAGCTCTGGCAGCACTGGACAGCCCCTGCCTGGCGGGGAGATAGAGGGCAGTTGTGCATTCACAGGTTGCAAGGGTCCCTCACAAATAAGCTGTGAGACTGATCCCGGAGCCTTTGGGGTCTGATCCGGTTGGCTCTGGACCCCTGGCCCCTCTCAACCTCACAAGGACACAAGTAAAATAGAGGGGGGCTCTTTCTCCTTGGGACAACCATCCCACCATTATGGAATTCCTCTAGGGGCTCCAGGAGAGGTGAAAAGAGTTCCACTGTGTGATGGTGGCAGGTTTTAAACCCAGGGGAAGGGGGGCAGAGGAGAGGAGCCACAGCCAACGGGACACAAGTGATGGCAGGGGCAAGAGGAAGAGTAACCTGGGGAGAGACCACCACCACCACAGGGGCTTTGGGGGAGAGGGGAAAAACAGAACAAATCATGTGATACAAACATAATACTCAGTGCAAAATACCAAACCCAGTGCAAGACAACAATAAGCCAGTCACATTAAGGGGGCACATAAAGGATCTCAGGCGAGAAAGGTGATGAAAGATTTTTATTTGTTCAACTAAAAGCATAAATCCTCTGCATTTACAACCCTCTTCTCTTTGTCCTATGAAACAAGCAGTTTGGGAGTACTGCTAACCATGGGCACCTGGTTAACTACTCCTGAAAGAAGCTCTGCATCCACCCTCCTCAGATTCCTGGATCAGCACAGCCAAGTCTCCCTTTCTAATCCCTTTCTGAAATGTAACAACTGCCATCGCTGGGATGTTTCTTTCCAAAGAAATCATCACCTAAGTGCCAAACTCACTTGCAGTGGAAGATGTTCATTTAACCTTTCCTCCCTCCATACATACATATTTATTCTCCCAATAGCAACACAGATCCACTAGCATAGAGATATCAGTAATGGGACTCAGCTCTTCTCTGTATATTACAGCTTCTTCCCTGAGCAGGATTAATCTTGGCAGCTGTCTGACAAAAGAGACTGTGTGGGAGGAAAATGGTTTTATCTAAAACTTGGAAAAAACCAAAATAATCTTTGAGAGAAAAAATTATGTTTCAACCCTTCTCCTTCAGTGGAAGAATATTTACTAACAGAAAATAACCACCAAAAACAAAAGTACAGAAGTATTGATCAAAAAGGTAACAAAATCACCATGAATTTTTCCTTTCCTTTTATTTATGTGGCCACTTTTTAAAACGTTTACATAATAATACAACTGAGACCACAGTTGTATTTATAATATAGGAGACTAGAAGGTAAGTCAGCTTTGAAAATGACAGTGAAACTGTACTGGGTTTGAACAGCCTGGTTTTGGTAGCAGTGGGGCTGCAGGGGTGGAGTACTGCACAGCAGCAGCTGTGCATGAGATGGACTCAGGCTGGAAGTTTGTGGAGAACTGTCTCCTGTGTGAGAGCCCCCACAGCGGTGTAGGGAAACAACTCCTCCCTGAGCAACCAAAGAAACCAGGTGATGGATCATAACCCCATTCCCTGTCTCCTTGCACTGCTGGAGTAGGAGGCAGAGCTGGAAAGGAGGGAGGGGTGGGGGGAAGGTGTTCTTAAGGGTTCATAATCCTACTCTGATTTGGTTAGAGTAATAAATTCAATTCATATCTCTAGCCTGTATTGCCCATGATGTTTGATGAGTGATCTCTCTCAGTCCATATCTCAACACATGAACCCTTCATTATATTTTCTATTCCCTGTCCTGCTGGGAAGGGGAGTAACAGAGTGAATTGGCATGCACCTGGCACCCAGCCAGCACCAGCCCACTACAGAAGCAAATCCCATGGTTTTGTTTTCCTTTAGCTGTGGTGGAGCAGGGAGGACTCCCATTTCCCATCCTGCCTCTACTGCACTAACAAACAAGGCACTATGAAGTATCTTTGTATCTCTGACTCACCTTTCCAGGGCAATCACATTGATAAAACATACCACAGGCCCTCACTATTAAGAGCAAAGTTTGCTCTTACAGAAGCTGTTATCCCCCCTTATTCACAGGGAAGACTCTCTAAAGGTGCCCTTGCTCTGAGGCTGTGTTGTGACCCACACTTAGGAAGTACAGATTGATGTCAGTGTGGGTACCTTGTTTCCAGTCTCTCCAACCAGAACATGCTCCTCAATGTCCCACTCAGCTCATGGACTCCTCCACTCCCAGATCACTCAACTTTCTCCCTGACTCTGGGCTTTTGTTCCAGCCTGTCCCACTTATTCTCTCTTCACATTCACACTGATGCCTGGTCCCATATTATTCTGGCTCCTCAGAGCTTTATTCCACCCAGGGGCCGTATCCTTGCTGCCACCTCCTCCAGGCTGTCTGCATCCATGGGTCATGGCAAGGGCTACTTTCCTGTCTGCAGCTCCAGGGAAAAGTACAGCAGTCCCTTCCATGAAGTCTTACAAGATCAGAAAAGCCTAATGGCTGACCTTTTGGTCTGAGACGAAAAGGTTTCTGCTAAAGGAATAAACAGATAAAGGCACACAAAAATGCAATTTCACATGGAGAATGCTGGAGTAGCTGCTGCTATGTCTTAGCTCATTTAGAACTCCAGTTTAAAAATGTAAAAATGGTAGAGGGAATCCCTCCCCTCCCTGCAATTCATTTGGCACCAAAGGTATATAAGCTAAAATAACAAAATAGAAGTGCACCTGGAAACCACAGAAATTTGTAACTGATGCACAAGAGTCAAAGCAAACCTCTCCTGCAAGGTTCTCCATACCTCAGATAATGTAATGTAAATAACAAAACAGCCTCCATTTGAAGCAGTTTAGTTCACTATGGAATTTGCCACCTTGACAGCAAGGATCCCTGACAGAACAGTAGCGACATCAAAAGCCACGGTGCCTCATGCACCTGCACTTTCTTCTTGAACAGTACAATAGGACAACACACTATGTGACAATGCTAAATGTACCTTCATCCACTGCCAGGACTGCTCCAGGCTTCAGCAATATGAATCCATTAAATAATGTCAAAACCATTGTATTTGAGATGGTTCTTCAAAACAAAGATTAGTTCTTGCTGGATTTCTAGAAATTTATTAACATTCCATTCCCACTCCCTTGACTGCAGTGATGTTATCACATAATTGCTGTAATGTTTTTAGCATAGCTCCAAATTATTTTGGTTCAAACATAGAGTAAATTTTACACAACAAAGCATTTTGGAGCATTTTAGAAGACATGCAGATCATGGAAATGATGCAGTAACCTGTTTGCATAGTGCTGTGATATCTGTCTTAGACTACTGAAAAGCTGACATGGATCCTCAAGGGATTTCCTTGATTAAAAAACATTAATTAATTGAGTGAACATCTGTGCTGTTTTCCAGCTAGTAACTAAAATTAGCTGGGCATTGTAACCTCCTTAAAAGTGAAAAGTATACAGAATAAGTGCTGCCCACTTTCTCACATTTGGGTAGGGCCAAGCAACTTTTTGCAGCAGCATTTACTGTAACGGATCCTGAGAGATTTTTATAGCCTTGTGGTGGAAATTTTCTTCCTGACTAGCCTGAAAACAAGAACATTTTATTCTTGGCTTCACACACTAACATATTAACCATGACAGTGCTGACATTTGTTGCTAAGTAAAATTGATCGTAAATGGTCTAGAAAGCTGCCATTACATTTAGAAATTACTTTTAGAGTTTGAAATTAAGTACTGTCAACACAACTCATGTTTCCATTTATACACAAATTTGACAGGAATTTTTATGGCTTCACATAGAAAAGAAGAAGGGAGATAAGACTAATTATTTTAATTGCTCTCAAACTGTATTACATAAAGCAACTGACCTATATGGTATCATAAGAGCTCAAGGACTATTCAACAGGACAGGCTAGATGAGAAAATGTCATGTTACACATGGAGATGAGACGTTGCTTCATCCCCCTTCCATTTTCCAGTGCAAACCACGAAGTCAGAATTCACCCAGGCGCATCCTTTTCCTCACATGGGAGATAGTGTCAGTTATTTAAACACAGCTTCCCTGAAATCAAAGGAGGGAGCCACTGGTAGGCAGGAGCACAATGAGGTGGAGATTATCAGAAAAAATGAGATTTCACTGCAAGTGACAGAAGCCCACTGTGAGTACGGAAACTGCAAGCATCAGATGACTCCAAAAAAGACCATCTCTGAACGAGAAGGTAGATTCACTTAAGCTGCTCTTAATAGCAGTGCAGACACTTAGTCTAGAGGAATCAATGCAAGAGCCAGTCTGGAATTAGTACAGGAGTGCTCAGATTTGTAATGTTAGGCTGCAGTGAGAATTGGTGGTTTCATACAAATATCACAGGTATTTGTAAAATTTTCAGAGACTTACAGAAATCTTTATTTCCAAAGAGCATATGGAATGACTCTGCACAGTGAATGTACCCAGACACCACTTTTAAATGTTCTGACTTAATTGTGTGTTTTTTCTCTTAAATTTTCTCATGTATTTTTTCATAAATGACTTTACAAGATTGGGTGGTTCAGAGACAGGAAATATCTCAGGACATTTGCTTTAGTATCCACTAATTGTAGATTTTCCACAGTGATTTCCTTTCTGACCCCTGCTTAGTAAACAAAATAATGGAAGCCTGTGAATTTCTGTTCAAGGCAGGTTGAACATGTCTCTGCCTCATAACCCCTCACCTGTATCTGGTTTCTCCATGGAGAAGAGGACCAGGAAGAGACCCCAGAGCACCCAACTATCAGCATCTTGGGACAGAGCAATGGGGCAGGCAGCATCTGGAACCTGTGTGGTTCCCTCACATGGCTCTCAACTACAGAAGTGACCAGCTATGGGCACCCTAGCTGGACCTGGGCCTGGAATCACTTGAAATTTCTGCAGAAGCAGGAAAATTAATCTGGGAATTCATCAGACCTTGCTTGCTCTGGTGTCACAACAACAATTATGGTCTTATTTAATCTATTTTCCTCTTCTTCCTACTCAAGTGTTTCATTGTCACAGGTGTTCCAATAACACAAATCTGGCAATCACATTCTGTCTGGAATAAAATTGTTTCCCCCTCTTCACAGCGCAGTGAACTGAAATCTTAATGAAGGATTAAAAAATAATCTATTTGCTGTCATGATATCATTCCTTAGGCTGACCTACTTTCTTTGGGCAGTAAATATAATTTTTGTGCTACCTGGTCCAACTTCAGCCCAGTATTAAACTGGTGCAAAAACTCTGCATATAAGGAAAAAGAATTTGTCAGTGCCAGCTCATAGCTTTCCACAAAAGGGGCCTTTTTCTCCTGTCTGGGAGGTTTATACTCTGAAAACTGAGCACAGCATTTGTAGACTGCAATCAAGAGCCTCTAAAAGAACTACTCAAGTTTGACAGCTTACACTCTCCTAGTAACTGGTGTTTATACTGTTCCTGAGAAGGAAGGAATCTATGCTGGTTGCTGAGAAAGTGCCACCATTCACACCACAAGGTATTCAGAGCTGAATAACCCATGGGTAGCAGGATTCATGGAGGGGACAGCCAGGAGATGTACCTCAGATGGCTTCTCCCCACATTACAGAGTGCACAGAGATGTCCTGGAGACTATGGCATCACTGAGTCTTACTGGAGAGAGGACACATCTCAGAGAATGTATGTCTACTTCTAACGGTAAAGTAAAAATAAATGCTGAGACTATTTTGGAAGTGTGTGCATACAGAAGCCACCAAGCTTGAAACAAGCACTGGGGAAAAAACCCCATAATCATATCCACAGATTTGATCATCACCTGATTGCATAAAAAATGGTCTGTGCCACAAAGAAAACATGACAGTGCACATAATGATGAAACACTTACCCTGGAGTCCTTTTCCAGACGAAGCTTGTGTTGAAGGCTGCGTCTTCTCCTGGCTTTAGCAAGACCATTGTGATAAAAAAAGTATCCAGATTCTAAAAAAGGGAGCTGAGGAAGAAGAGAGGAGAAAAAAAATAATGGAGTTATTGGCTGTTAATAAGGATGACAAGAAAACTTCTACCTGTGAAGGGATTTAGGAATCTACAACAAGACTTGTGAAGAGTTATACCAAAGAGCCCAAATCACTCCTGAGAATGCCACTTTTAAGTTATTTTTGAGAAGGGCATCCAGCAGCATTGAAGTTGTTCGATACAGTTTTACAGTGCATAACTTCACTTGGATGCACTTGGTACTCTTTCCACCTTAGATTTAAGGTCAACAATGCCAATATTTCTGACAGTTTTAGCTAGCTGAAGCAAAGAAGTTCCCTGAACTGTGATTTTTTTTCCTTTTTCTTAGATCTGTTCAAGCCTGCTCTGGACTGAACACCGAGAAGAGCACCAGCAGCTCCACCTGAGGCCCCTTGGCCGAGCCTGGGCCACGGCATTTCCAGCACCAGAGAAACTGATCAGAAACTAAGTGAGACGAGCTGCAACCCGGGGAGGGGACTGTTCTGAGTTTGGGGAATTTTTAGAGCAGTGAGAAGTTTTATTGTTTAATATTGTTTAGGTTCTATTGTTTAATAAACAAGTTTCTTTCCACTTTTTCTCCAAGGAGATATTTTCTCCCGAACCGGTTGGAAGGGGAAGAGCAATTAACTCTGCTTTTGTAGAGAAGCCCCTTTAAGAGTTATCTCCCAAACTTGCCCTAAACCAGGACAGTACCCCAAATCACAAGAGGAAGTATTTCCTATTTCCTGAAAAGCCAAAATAAAAGAACAAAATTAATTACGAAAGATTTGAAACTCCAGAGAGCATCTCTCACCACGAGAGCCTTACATAAATGCTTTGCTGAGCTGTTGTAACATACCCAAACTGACACCATAAGATGGAAGGCAGAAAGCAAAGAGATTTCCACTTTCAGAAAAATACAATACTTGGAGTTTCTTCTGAGCACCCCGAAATGGAACGTACAAAACATATTAAAGAAACAGACAGCTCAGTGTTCAGGTGGGAACAGTGTTCTGCACCTTGAACGTCCAAGACATTTAAGGAGCAAGCAAACACCTCTGAGGGGCTTCCCATTATTAAATGCATTTCTCTCCTCAGGACTGTCAGAGAGCAACTGGAAGGCTCATAGACATTTAGCTTTTCGAAGGCTAAAAGACAGTGTTAGGAGAACATCATCCCACTTCCAGCACTTAATTAGGAAGCTCCACTTGAATCTCAAATGATCAGTTCTTTCCCCATTTGAACTTAATAGGGACATTCCAGTTGAACATTTAAATCTAAGCAACTAACTGCACATTTTTAAACTAAGTTAGTCCTTGTAAAAGTTGAAAAAAATGGTTGAGAAGTTACACATTAATGCTATGAATACTTCAACTTCAAAGGTTTGACTACCCTGCATGTAAAATACCTATTTAAAAGAGATATTCTAGAACAGCTATGACAGCCTGTTCCTCTCCTTTTTATTATCTGTACTTCATGATAACATAAACACCTTAGCAGGAGTTCAAAGTTCTTTACTGAAATACCACGGCTGATGTCTAGATGGAAAAAATGTTGAGAGAACCTGGGCTGAATACAGGTAGCAGCATCATGCTGCCATAAAACAGCTTCTGTTCTTGTATACACATATATACAGTGCATAAATATAAATTACCTTCTATGAAATTACCTCCTGTTTCAGTCAGTCTATCAGTATATCTGGTACACTTCCACAAACATAGTTTATACATGGAAAGCAGTGTGGAAATAGAAGATAGTGAATTCTGAAAGTTTAAAATCCAGTCATTCCAAAAATGAGTATGCAAGTTTGGGTTTTCTTTTTGTACAAAGTACTTCTTTATGTTAATTGAAACATTTATTATCAATGAAATGAAAGCATTTAATTTTCATGTTAAAATTTCATTCTGTATGATATATAAGCATGAAGTAACTTTGAACAAAAAACAAAGCATTCTGTTCTGAAAAAAAGACCTCTTTTAAAGTGTTTCTAAAAGGTTCATCAAAATCATTATGGTTCCCTGAAGCTGATCTGCATGGCTGACTGGAAAGCTTTTCTGGGTGAATAATCAGAATATTTAGCTTCAGCTCCACACACCTGTGAAAAATACAACAGCTGAGGCAGAAGGAGAAAAAAGATTATGAAAGCTCACAGTGAAGGCCACCAAAGTCTCCTCACTTTGTATGTATCTTCAGAGTCAGAGCTCTGAAAGTTCAAATTCTGTCTGGGTTTAGGTAATTGTTTTAAAAAGCAGATTTACATTTAAACTTGTATCTGACATCTTTACCAACTAGGTTATCAGGTATTTACATAATCCAGAGTTTGGTAATAGATCTGGCTCTCCAGGAAAAGGCCCTTCCCCCACACTTAATACATTATGCCTCAAAAACATGCAGGGGAAAAAAAATCTAAACAGGCAGATTAGTTACAGCTTGAAATCCATCCTGGTGTGCTATCCATTACCATCCTTTGCTGTCTGTGGCCCAATTAGCCTCCTAATTCTCTTTACGAAATCAGGCTACTTTTCTTCCTTCTATTTCAGTGTCAACCATTAAAATCAAATCCAGTCAAATATTGATCTTCATGTTCTTCTATTAAAGATTAGTCTAAGCAATTTTGAAGATATCTGGAAATATATAATAACATATATTTGCTGTTTATTTTCCATATAAGGTTAGTTTCTAATACCTTTTAGCATGAAGCAATATTGCATATAGTAAACTTTTAAAGCTGGTGAATTCAAGTTTGACGATAAGCAATTACAATTAGTACAAAAAGGACCAGATTTATGGATAAAGTCATAAGATTGACTAAGATTATTCCACTCTTTTCACAGTTATCCCAGTAATCTTTGAGGAACTCTGATATTTTACGGTTCACATGGTTTTTCACACCAGATCAATTAAACCCAGAGGGAGACACCTAGGAAGGCAGCTCAGTGAGGCAATACCTGAAAGATTATGTGATCCAGCACTGTGGATTGTGAATAATTAATAGCAGAAACCAAGCAATTTTCAGGAAGAATCTAAACCCTACAGTAAATCCTTGAAATCAATGACCATACATCTGGGAGAAATCAGACACCAGGGAAAGGGCCCAAAATGCCAAGCTTTGAAGAGTGTTTTGCACTGAGATGTGTGAATACCACAAGAAATGACTGAAACTTTCAATTCTGAGGGACTCCTGCTGCCAGATCAGTAACTTATTGGTCCCAACCAAATGGAGGACACAGGTAGCTCACAGGAGGATTTACATTCCCACTACCAGCTACTCCAGGAAGTGTCTTTTGATTTGGAGCTACAGCAAAAGAGCAAATAGTGAAATGAACAGTGCAAATAATGAAATGAAATGAAAACAGATCTCCTGTACATAAAGACTTCTAAGTGCCATCAGTAGTATCTGCTCTGTAATGCTGTAGCTGTAAAGCTGGAATTGTTACGGAGTAAAATTCCTATTCTGGCAGCAGCAGGCTCAGCATGTACCATGGAGCAGTAATGCACTCAGCCTGGTGACTCAGGTTCTTTTTGTAAGACAAAAGCAAAGCTTCCTCAAAAAAAAAAAAAAAAAAAAGCAATTAAGTAAGATAACTAATTACTGGAAAGCACTTTAACATTCAAGTGAGGAAGATTACTTAGAATTAGAAATAGGCCTAGTTATTGCCTTGATGTATAAATATTGTCCATTACAAGGCACGACTGCCAGAATCTCAGGAATTACAAGCACTTCATTACTTGCAATAGTTGTATAAATGTACTGGTGGAAAATACATATAAGCAAAACCAGAATCACAAACATAAAAAACAGCATGTAGAGCAAAATATTTTATATCCACCTGTCTCCTTCTTTTCTTCATATTTGCAATCTCCTTGTGGTTATTAATAAACACTTTCTGAAGCAAAAATGAAATCCGTTTAACCCTCTTTCTGAAGGATGTGGACAAGAAAATAACTTTTAAAAATTCAGTGATCAACTAAATGCAGCAAAGGAAAACTCTTTCAGTGGAAGAGGCTTAAATGAAAGCAAAACAGACTTGATGATCTTAGGGTCTTTTCCAACCTTAACAATCTGTGATTCTATGAAAATGGCGAAGATGCAGCATTTGGTATAGAAAGAAGCAGGAAATGTTTCATTTTGTCCACAGTTTTAGCACCAATATGTCTGAGGTATCTTAGCTGTTCTCAGGCTACTGCTGACCCACAGAGGTTGAGGTGTAATTATTGCTGAAATAAAAATGAGTAAAGTTAAATTCATGGTTCTCAACCTTTCTGCACTTTCCTCCTTACAGTCCTTCCCCAGAAAGAAAAGGGAGTGACTCTGGGCTGCCCTGGATGCCACTGCAGGGAAGAAGGGCTGTAAACACACAGCTACAATTCTCCCCTGCCAGGCCCAAGCATTGCTCCTGAGAGGTGCCATTCCCTGGTACTAAAAGGGAGAAAAACTTAGTCCACGGCTGAGCCCTCAACTGCTCTGAGAAGGAAAAATCAGGTATCAAGTAAAGCCTGTTCCTCAGAGACACCTGATCTAGGATGGGGCAGCACACAGAGATAGCTCCCCAGAGCTGATGGCTCCCATCCCATCTTGACAGAGAAAATCAAACTGCTCTTCTTTCTTGGTCTTGCCTTGAACAATATGCACAGTGACACCAGTTGCAGTTTTGCCTGTCACAAAGCAAAGGAAATCAATATAAGCTGCAAAGCAGTGAGGAAGTTTAAAGAAAAGCCACAGAAAGACTAAAATCAGGTACTGTTTCTCATTCTAAAACTGCAGTAAGTGAGACCACCTTGGACAGAGCTAACACAGAAAACAAGCATAAGCATCTCCTGACCAGAAAAGCCCATCTAGCAAAGGTATTATGAAGCAGCAATAAATTTTTAAGAAAATTCCCAAATTGAATTAAGCTGCCAGTGGCATCAATACTTTATCTGGCTCCCTGGGAGAGGTCCAGCATTCACAGTCTGTCACTAGTTTTAAGAGGTAATATAGAATACAACAAAAATAAAGATGAACATTGGTTCCAAGGCTTATCTTTACTATAAAATTTTACTGGCTCCTTGTCTTTAACATTGCATTTTACTGGCTCACTACAGAGCTCTACATACATTATGGTGCCCACAAAAAGCTTAAGAACAACCTGGATTGTCCCCTCTTGTTTTAATGGGAACTATCTCTGCTCAGCCTTCCCATGCTGCCTTTCACACTGTTTCAGATAATGCAGAATCCCTACAGCACTCTGCTGACTTATGTGCATCATTTCCAACTATTTCTCCCCAATACTGTAACATTCTAAAACCAGTTTACTTTAACCTTTTGTTAAGTCACTAATGGGAACAACAGTCTGCAACAACTTTCTTTTGAGCAAAATCATTGATAAATACAAGAAGGTCAATTTATAGCAAGTTACCACCTCCTCTGGCCACCAAAATCAGCATAAATGGATCTGTCAGTGAATGGGATTCACAGAAAGCACTCATTCAGCCAGGCTGACAAAGACCCTCCCCAGAGCTCCTTGCCTGCCTTAGTATGAATATGTGGCCATGGATGTGAGAGTTCAAACAAACACTGGTGCCAAAGGAAAAAATCCCCCAAATAATAATTTAATTTTTTCCTTTTTTTAAAGAAGTATAACATAAAACATGTCTCCCCACAGAGTCCAAGCACTGCCCAAGCATCACTCCTGACTTTGAAAGGAACCATAAATTGGCACAGATGAGCCCTTTCATCCCATTACTGCTCAGTAATTACACCGGCAGAAAATATGACCTAAACCCAGTACAAATAAATGTATTTGATGAAAAGGCAAATACATTTGCAGGCCCCACAGGCCTCACACATTCAGTTACCATTGCAAGTGAAGCACAACAAAGTACCTCACAGCAGAAATTAGAAACCTTTTTATCCCAGTTTCACCAAATGCACTGAGGATGCTTATAAATATTCAATATTAATTTTTAAACTCTCTTGCTCTAATTTTCCCCCACCCCAATTAGCATTAGAAATCATTTTACCTTTAAATACACCTTTAGATGGGAGCTAAGCCTGAAGTCAAAACCACTCACTCACTTTAGGGATAAGGGCCATGTAAGAGAAGAGCCAGCCAGAAACACCAGCAGCCTCAGGCACCGAAATGACACAGAACAAAGCACGAACACTGAAGGATTAATTCAAACACTGGCAGAGAAATGTGAAATAGCACAGAGGACTAAAGCTGCACCAGAGATCACCCAGCAGGAAATCCAGTCACTGCGTCCCCAGGGCCCCAGGCAAGGATTTCCACTTGCTCATTTGTGTGCTATAATTATGCTGAGGGCTCAAAATAAGGATCTCAGGTGGAGCCAGGGTTCTGCACAAGCTCCAAACAGCCCCAAGGACTGGCACAGTCAGGCCCAGGTCTGAGTGCTGTGATTCAGTCTTCTGGATCAGTTCTCCCTGTACCTGTGTCCGAGCCAGCTGCCTCCACTAAAGTCTAATCTGCTTCCCTTGGCAAATCTGGCAGGTGGAGGGGTTATAGCCATAGATTCAACACTCCCAAAAGGTACATTTCGTCTGAAAATATCATCAGATCGTCCTTGTGAAATCAATTCAGTAACACAAAGTGAAAATTTCTCTTACAAATTAATTCATAAATGCCTGTCTTAGACATTTTCATGTGCTTTCAGCTGTTTCATATAAATATCCAACCATCTCTTAAAGGAATCAGCAACTGGGGGTGAGATTAAGGGACCAAGACTAAGTAGAGAGATACAAAAGTCAATGGAAATATTGTAACACACATGATAACAAGGCCACCTGTTACTGTTATTTAGAAGAGTGGTTATCCTGTAAGAACACAGAAATCCTGTTTAAAAAGTTCTATTACATCTCAAGCCAGCAGAGGTCATTTCCCATGGTTTCTCAAAGGTTTCCTCACCTCCACAGCAAAATATCTTCTCCTTGAAAAACAGGTAAAGCCAAAAGAGATGTCCAAAGAATTTGTAAAATATATGCCTTAGGATTTTATTTTATCCAACAGGATAAAACAAAGCCTTTTGCCTAGTCCCTCTTGCATGCAGCAAGAACAAGGTTAAAGAGTCTCCTCAACAGCTGGACGTGAGGTGTTTAATAAAAACCTGGAGGTAAATTAAACTTAACCACTTGTGGACTGTGATTACACTTACACGTCCAAGCTGTCCATGTGGAATTCATCTGAATGCCCTGCACAATTCATGGCAAAAGAGGCCCTTTCCAAGCACGATTCATCTCACTTTTCTGAGGTGGCCATGTTAGGGCTGAGCCCCAGGAGCTCTTTCACTCTGAAGTTTCTCTGATGTTAAATGGCTACTGTCATTTTCTCATCAGTTTTGTTGTTAGATTACCCCACCCAGTGCTTCCAAGCATTTACAAAACACTGCTCCATTGGCTTGGTTACAAGCTTGTGATAGTTGGAATTTGATCTGCAATTGAATGAATCACACAGGTGTAAGGTTTTACTGTACCTGTGTCACTGTTAGGTTTGCCACTGGAGAGCTCCATCCTGCAAGCACATAAAGTCATCCAAGTCATCAGTGACAATACTCTGGATTTGCTGATAGTTTTATCAGTGAATTGGAGAAGTCATTTGACACTTTAAAATTTGTTATTCTAGTTTATGGGAATTGATCTGTGCAGTTTAGAGAGTTTTATCTGTTACTCCCCAGTAACTGTAAACACCATTATCAATTCTACCACATGCCCTGTGGAAAGCAGGATACTTCCCAGATTTCAAGGAGAATGTTGCTTATACACTAGAGCTCAAATTGCACTGTCTGGCTTAATCCAGACTGCCATTACCTGGAGTAGGTGATTATTATTGTTTGGCTGACAGGTTGAAGTAAAGGCTGAGCAATCATCATTATGTCCTCTTACATAAATGGGTTGGCTGTGGGTGTGTGTGCAAGAAGAGCACGCCAGTCAAGCCCTGGGAACCAGAAAAAAAATCTGGAGTTCAGCACCAAAAAATGCTCACTGGGAGCATCTACCAAGTGTGTTGCCATTTTTAGCAGCAACAAACTACCACTGGGAAAAGGAGACAACCTCTCCAATCATTCAGCTACACAACTCGATTACAACTACACAAACAACAGATAAACACACACATCATTTAGAATAATTAAGTAAATATGATTTCATGAGAAGGTGAATCAATTAAATTTTCTTAAAGCAGGTATGTGTTACACAAAATTATTTTTTACACAAATGGGGAGAATTTTACCATTCTATTAAAACAAAACAAAAACATCTCCACCCAATAAAAACAAAATAATAACAAAAGAACAAAATAGAATAAACAAACACACACACACCCAAACCTAAGCAAACAAAAATGAGAAAAGAAGACAAACAGAAATCAGACTCCGGACATTCTTTAGAGACAATTAGTCAATACTTGACCCAGCTAATTAACCATAACTCATTTAGTCTGAGGCAGTCAGTCCTGCACTAATAAAAGGAGGAAAAAGGATGGTAATCAGAAGTGGCTTTGCCAGTTCTATGTTTTATTAACAAAGGTGATAAAATTTTGGCTATAAGTACCTGTCTCCTGCTTGGAACCATGGAGCTCCTCAGGGTATCCTGTCACTTTTTTGATGTTCTGCTGTGTTTTCAAAGCATCTCTCAAGTTGTTAATACTCTGTACAAGTTTTCACACTTCAAACGACCTTCTCTCCAAGATCATTCAACCCATGACCATTTCCTTTGCTATTTCCCTCTCTGCCCTTGCTTAACATGGTAGCAACTCTGCTTTAGGACAGAGCCAGAACTAAATTTGCAAAGACATGAGTTTCAGCATCTTCTTCGTTAGGAGAATCTTGGGCAATTAAAGCTGTAACATTCTTGTTGCAGTTGCCTCCCGTGTAAAATGGCATACTCCTACAAGCACTAGTTTAGTTATTTTATTTATTGATAGGATTCACTTAATAAATGTTTGCACAGTATTATAGGCTGTGATATGAAACTCTTAACTGTAAAATGCCAAGTGCCACTGCAAACATATATTAATGGGTATATCTACACATGTAATATATCTGAGAAATCAGGTACTTCCTTAACAATATTTGTTAAATGTTGTAATATATTTAAGAAATAGAAGATGGAAATCTCTTCTTTCTATCAGAATATCTTCCTTAGAGAAATTGACTCAGTCTGCAAATTTAAACGGCCATGGTACGCTTCTGAGATAGATCAATATTGCTGACAGCAATTAGCACTGCTTGTAAAAGGCCACTTTGCCTCACTCCTGATTTACAGCCTATCTCTCCTTTCAAGCATGCAACCAAACAGGTTGACTAGTACTGTCACACAGGAGCCTAGTGCCACATCAGCTTCAGAAATACAGAGATAAAAGCCATGAGCTAAAGTTTGCTGTTTAAAAAACAACATTCAGATACAGCGTGCCCCAGACACAAAACACCAGTACTTAAACCTCACCAATGAAGAACGGCAACACGCTGCTAAACACAGAGATCATGATCCTCAGTAAGACACTTGGGCATTATTTTTAAGTCTACATTCATGTAACAAAGTGGCTACATAAACATGTGTGCAAGTGCTTACTTAGCTCATACAGCATCTAAAAGCAGTCAGGAACTCAAGCCTGAGTGAAGCAGAGTGATAAGAGCAACTCAGAGCAAAATTAGTTGGTTACTGACAAGAGTTACTCAAGAAGGCACAGAAGATGTGAATTACTCTATTGCAAAGATGCTAGCTCTTACTGACACTTTAAGAAGATCTGACCTCTCTTGCAATTCAAAACCTTTACTCTCTCCTTTTTACTCTGTGTCTGTTTAATGCTAGGCTGCTAAGCAAGAGCTGATAAACAGAAAATGCTTCACAGAGAGGTTTCTGTTATTACATCACACTGAAAAATCTTCCAGTTGCCAGAGAAGCAGTCAGTTCCTTCAGAAAAATATGTGCTTTATGGGAGAGAAGCCCATGGGTAACAATTAGAAACAAAACTGTGACATTAAAGGACAGGAGGGTCACACTGTTTCTCTTTTTTTTTTTTTTTTTTTTTTTTTTAACATAAGGTAGTATGATCGAGAAAAGCAGGGGAAGGAAGCCTCAAGAAAAACATTTTCAGCAGAGCCAAGGAAAAGAAAACATTTTGGAACACTGCTGTTTTCCTTATTTTTGTAAAGTTTCTTGGTTCTGCTAGGAGGAAGTCACAGACACTATCCTCACTACCACAAGATCAGGTCAGAGGCAAAACCTTTACTCATGCCACCACAACCTGGAGAGAGCTCCTGTTGACTCTTGACAAAAAAGCATAATGATCACTTTACAACAAGGAGCAGCTGCTCTGAGTGGGGTCAAGAGCTCTGTGGTAGACAGAAGAAAAAGCATGACTTAAACCTAGCAATAATGATGAGGAAGGAAAGGAAACAGCAACACCCAACACCACCTCTCACCCTTCCTCCCAGGGCCTTGCTCACTGACCTTTCAGACATCTGATAAATAAGACTTTTACTGCCAATTAATAAATGATGGAAGTCTATTGCTGGCAGAAATTGTTTTCAGTCCAGCATGTGCTTATATGTTATCTTGCTCCTATGACATCAGTCAAGCAAGGAAAATGTAGCAAAGGAAAATTTTAATTAATCACTCAGCGTTTCAGCCTTTAGAGCCTGAAAAATGGGTTTCTCTAGCAAGGTATAATATATTTAATGTGAATAATATGTGTTCAGTTAGAAGGGGGGAAAAGGGATTTTACAGAATCACACTGAATGTTTTAATCTTCATCAAAAGAAAGAAAAATATCCACTTGCTTTTCTGACATGGTTCTATTCTGAACTGTATCTTAATTGTAGGAGAAATTGAATGGTTTTACAGTTAAGAGATGAAAAGTACATTTGCCTGTGAAGTTTGGGGGTTTAAATGGCAATATAAAAATTAAAAGATGGAAATGCTGTCAAGATAATGATGTTGTAATCCACAACCATCATTCCATCAATGTTAGCAGCCAGTTCTTCCAAATGTGTTCCAGATCTGATTTTTGATACTTCATTCAAATTCTGAACTGACAGTTCCACTTTACAACTGGCTCTAAGTAACTTCTAAACAGCTAAGTTCAGCTGAAACACTGTTCTAAAATTAATCAATACGGGGAAGCAGAAAGTCCCCATGGGATTGATGGGAATTCAACAGTCATGCTTATAGCTAATTCACCATATTTGGCTGCAGCTAAAAGCCTTAAAAAGAAGCTTTTGCTGCCCTTGGTGTTGCACAGTAGGTGACAGAGACAGTACTCACCCACAGAGCAGATTTCAGCATCACACTCCTCCGTTTCACTGGCTTTTCATAAAAAATGAGTAGGTAGAAAGAAGGATCCTTTGTCATCAGGAAAGGGAAGGCTCTATTCCATCTCTTTTACTACCCATACAAGGAAGAGATTTACCTCTTTGGCTCTAGTTTTGTATCCAACAATTATCTGAAACTAAAATTGTCTACTTAATAATATTTAAATATATATTTGCTGGGTTTCAGGTATTCACAGATTGATTCTTTGGAGAAAACTGCTCTGGCATATTCATCTTATTCATCTGGAAGCAAATAATCTAGTTCAGTCATGAGTATCTGGGATACATGTGCCAATTGGTTTGATGTAAACACTGAGGTCACTATCATTACCATTTGCTTTTTATGGACAAAGTAGCTAAGAATATAACATTTCCACAGAAGTCTTGTTTGAGAAGGTAGGCAATAAAGGACAATGTCCCAGTACACTCCTTGTGAAAGAGCTATTACTACCCAACTTATTTATTTATAATCACAGTGTATAAACAGAGAGAGTGGCCAAGCTCATCATTTCTTTTTTAAGTCCAAGCTCCTGCTACTTGCTGAACACAACCAGCACAGCTGAGTTACACTGCTGAGCTACTGTCACAAATCTATGACCAAAGTGTATTTCACACTGCATGATAAACTGTGTGGCATGGCCACTCAGAACTTCACACAGTACACACCGAATTCAGCTCTCTCTGGGACGCTGCTTTCTGTCACAAAACATGGCCTGAGCCTGCTGAGCTGAAATTAAATCTCCATTTCAGTAGCACAGGGTTTGCCTTTTCAATGAACTTATGAGAGTTAAATGCAGAGTTTGCCTTGATTTACAAGAGCAACACACCAGACTTTGACAAATGCTTGAGTAGTTCAGCTTCCTCCCACCAGAGGCTATAGGTGGATGGAAGGGTTGAGCTGCTCACTGCAATATTTATAGCCACCGTGCAGCAGCATCCTGTAGAGACCTGACCCATTTAATTATCTGAAAAAGTTGGAAAAAAAAAAAAAAAGAAGAACAGGGTTTCTGATGATTGGAATAACATTGCAGGACAAAGGTAAATTTTACATCTATTAACAACACTGAATTTGCTACTACCGCTCGCACAGAAACTTCACCCATTCTGTGGACTGGAACTGCACAGAAGGGTTTCCCAGCTATAATATTTTAATAAGAACTGGCATAATTTATCATTCATTTTAACAATTTGGCTTGATTTCCAGCTCACAGAATATTCTGTGAGCATGGACATTTCTCAGAACTTACACGTGGAAACTATCTACCAGGTAAACTCTACCTATGTTTTGGCAACTACTTTGCAACTGCTTTATTACAAACATTTGAAACTTGAGCTGCATGTGTCAATTTTAACTGTACAACTCCATTGACTGATGAGGTTAAAGGTCATATGCAAACTTCTATTTAGCTGCACTAAGCAGTAACTATTACCAGCATAACTATCCCAGGAGTCTAGAAGCTCTTATGTTGCTGTTGATTTTGCTTGGTTTTGTTTGTTTGTGTTTTTTGAAATCAACATGGTGGTCTTGTTAAAAGCTCCAGTGGAAATTAAATGTCTGCCAATATTGTTCTGACTTGGAATGAGTGAAACAGTCAGTACTCCTACACTGATAGTAACAGCACTGCAGTTGGGTTTGTTTCCCCACTTTAACCACATCAGTCTAGTTACAGCAGTATAAGTTTTCCTAAGAGTTGCTGGGGTCTTATATCTTGTCACCTGGCATGTTTTGTGAAGAAGATAGAAGGCTATCTTTCACCTTCACACAACAGTTGGGTTTTCAAAAAGATACCAAGAAATTCAAACACCTCTGTCCTTTTCTGAAGGAGACAAGCAGCAGACTCAGTCCCCAGGACCATTTGCCGGCTAATAAACAAATGCCAAGGATGCCCAGCACTCTGGGCTACATGGCAGGAGATAGACTAATGCACAGCATGTTCCAGTATGCTGGCATCACAGCATTCAGGGAATGCTGTCCACTTCTTACACGTTTTCTCCTTGACACTGGCAAAACTAAATACAATGTAAATGAAAACCAATAATTGCACATTCCCCATTGGGCTACAGCATCAAAAAAAAAAAAAAGTGAAAAAAGAACTGCACTTGTGATGCAGTTCCTGGGTCTCTACCACATGGTCTATTTTGCAAATGGGTCCAAACAATATGGAATAAATAAAATTATAAATGCTGGCAGCTTTATAAACTGAGAGAATTCCATAACTCTCAGTTTACTGAGCTGTAGTTCAGGAAAAAAAACAAAAATCTCTAAAGGTAAGGTTTAATCTGCATGTTTTGCCAAGAAACAACTACACCACTTATTCAAAACAATGAAGCAATTACAGTGGGGCTCTACAGTAAGGGAGTCTAACCTTACTGTTTTACATTCAAACAAGTGTAAAATCTGACAAGGTAATTATTTTATAGCTCAAACAGAACATGCACCACCAGCAGTCTGAGTCTCTGGCAGAGAAGGAGTTTTACAGAAACTGGGTTAGGGATGTGCTTGAGCCTGTGGTTTACAGATCTTCTTGATAATTTACATATTTCATGTGCATAATTGATTACATTTAAGTAACAGGAATTTTTTTTTGTTTGCTCCAAGTCAGCGAGTGTTTGCTCCTGGAGCGGTTTATGCATTCAAGGCAAAACACAAAGTATTAAAGTATTAAAAAAAAAAAAAAAGCAAACATCTATTTTCCAGATTTAGAGGTTGATCTGCACAGGAGGGCATTTTAAGGGTTTAGTATGTGCATCCCAGGATGAAATGTTCAGGATCCCTGACAGAAATCCCAGCAAAGCGCTCTCAAGGCTGGGAACCCATTATTCTGCCTCTTGGTCTGCCTTCTACACCACATTAACTCCCACCTCGCAGGTGGGAAAAAATAGACCAGCTTTAAGCAACACAAACATAAAATTCTCCACATTTTCAAATCCATGTTTGGTTCTTATTTTAAAATCTGGGGCCACTGAATGCTAGCTGTTTAAAACCCTTCACCTCAATGCAAAATATTTAGCTTTCTAGTTATGGTGGCATTTTGTGGACTGTCTCAGTGTCGCTGTTGTTGATGAAATGGAAAGAGATGCCTAAATTCTGATCTCCAAATAGAAGACCTTTCTAAATGCATCTTCCACCTCTCCTTGTTAGAAATTAATTGAAAAAATGCAAGGCAAGGTCGGAAAGCAGCTTTTTTCAGCCTGCATTAAGAAATGTATTCTGGTGACAACTGTGCCAAGAGGTAAATAAATTAAATGAAGGGGGGGGGGGGGGGGGGGGAACGGGACGATGACGACCCAATCAAAACCAAAAACTTGCTCTTTCTGCAGTTCTTACAATATTAGGGGGGCATTCTCACAACTCCTGAATGCTCAAAGATGGTAAGACTAACCATTTTAAGAAAAAAGTATGTTTTATTACAGAATCTGTTTCACCAGAAATACATGGAATCAATTTTAGCACGTAAAAATTGAGTGAAAAATTGCAAATATTAAAATAACAATCAAAGAGCACAATCAGCATTACAAAGATGTCTGTATTCAGGATTAATTCAGGGAAGATTAAAGAAAAATTTACTACTCTTTTTGACACATTAGGATCCTAGACCTAAAAAAAAGCACCTGTTTATGTAAGAACCAAGCCCTTCTCAATCAATTCATCAAGCACTGAATTTAAAGCACACATTCAGCCTACCTGACATCTTGTAGGGGTTTCAAAATGATGGAAGGAAGCATGGCCAAGGAATCAATTAGAAAGCACATCATGCAGTCCATCACTTCAATCTTAAAGGCAATGCTTTCTCATGCATTTCTACAGAAATCTGCTGTTAAGTAAACATAATGTGCACTTGCTCAGAGATTGCTTATTTTTGGGGAAAAAAAACGTGCACTAAAAATACATAATTTAAAAACCAGCTCCCATAAAGTCATGTTAAAAGAGATCTGTGATACCCTAAAGGCATAAAAGGAATCTTTCTCATACACATCTTAAATTCACACACAATAAAAAAAGAATCTGCTCTTGTGTTCCTACACTGTACTGAAATAAAGGTGATTATTCTCAGACCATGGCTCTTCTCCAATATGGGCAAAGTTAACTGGATTTGTTTTAAGTAAATAACTCAATATATCATCCGAACAGCATGTGTCATTGAAGTAGCTAAAAGACCACTTCTATTTCTGATGTAATTTGGGAGTGGGGGGGGGTGGGTGTGTGCTGGTATTTTTTGAGTATTTCATTAGACAGCACATCTGCACACAGTAGTTTCCCTCGAGAGCTTCCCACTAACAGCTCTGTGCTTCTCCACACGGCCACGTTCAACTTCCTGCACTGTCGATATCGCCATGAAAGCTGAGTCTGCAGACTGTAGGCTGCTAGACAAGCCTGACGATAGCAAAACAGAGAGGAGATTCTTCAGCACTACCGAAGAGCCACTGGTATAAAGGATACATGCTTCTACTGGCAGCCAATTATCGCCACCCAAACCCCGTTAAGAACAGAGATTGCTATCAGCCTCTCACTGATTGTCCTCCAACATGCCCAGTAAAATGTCAAACCCTACCAACTTTTCCCCTTCCCTAAAATTACTGCCTTGCAGAAAGCAGAGTGCTATTTCCTCTTACAGCTGGGGAGGAGGGGTGGCAAGCTTTTCAGGGATTGGGATAGTATAACCCAGAAAACTTCAGACAGTACGTGCTGAGTACAGGACCCAGTGCAGCCACCCGCTGCCCCACGCCATGAGCACGCACACACACACATCACACCATGGCTCTGCTGGGCTTCATTCCTAGAGACACCCGTGTCCACAGCCTCCTCACAGCCAGTCCTGGAAAGCAGGTACTCCCTCTCCTCTTGCACACCCGAGGGACTTCCCTCCAGCTCAGGTGAGCTACAAGGCTGATTTCCATGAAGAAGCTGTATGTCTCCTAATGGGGCCAAGGCATCCTGGGGAGAAGCATGGTAGAGGGGAGAGGATTTGAACAGCCCACAGGCTGCATTTCCCCATCCTACAAAATCCTCTCTCTCTCTGTCTGTCTCTTCCCCACTTGGACCACAGGATCATTTGAAAGCATCTAGCAAAAGTCATACGAAATTGATCTATGCAGGAGCATACCCTTCTTTCCTCATAAGGCCTTATCAATCAGACAATCCCAGGAGAGGAGGAAGGGAACACCATCAGGAAGAGACTAGAAGAGGAAAACTGTTAACCAAAAAGCTGTATCTAAATCTCATATAACAAAACATAATCCACACAATGAATCCTTTCCCAAATGTATCAGCAGCTATCTGTCACTATCACGACAAGGCTGTGTGCCTAAAACAAAAGCATCTTCTCAGAGCAGGAATTAGCTGTGGTCACAGCAACAATGATCTTGTCCTTATTTCTCTGACAAGCTCCCACTGGAGTTGAAACGAGGCAACCTGAGGGAGGGAGCCTCACTTGATATGTCGTTTTAATTTTTATTTTTAAATCAAGGTTTACAGCCATTTCACTCAGTCATGTTCAGGGTGCTATTATCACTCATTTCCTTGGATGTAGGATCAGGCTGCATTGCATAACTACCAGGAAAAGAAAAAAACCCAAACAAGCAGCAGCAACACTCACAGCCCGCTTTCCTTTTGCACCCCTCCAAGCAAGTCTGCCAGGAACTGTACTGACCAGAGCACTCTATCAGACTCTCCCTGTTTTCACCCCAGGTCTTATTGTACCCTAAAATATTTAGAGGTCCAATTATTATTTGAAAGTGAGAGATTTCTAGCAGAGGTGGACACTCTAGGAGCCAGGAGGGGAGCTGTCACTCTGGCTACGTTTGATTTCCTAGGATCTCAGGAGTCAAAACAACCTCCAATGGTACTTGAAGTTTCCCAACTTACATTTTTAGGGAAAAGCGTTCATTACTTATCATGGGATCGTCCTATTTCACAAGGAGAATAACAGGGGTATTAAGAAGCCCACCAGCATCAAAACCTGAGTGTCAAACCCCCTATGAAATCTTCTATTCAAATTGTGTGCAGGCTTCTCCATGGAGATGAGGCTTTCCTTTTTCCGCAGGTGCTCGAGCCGCTCCAGGCGCGCTCGGGAAGCCCTAGGCGGCAGCCCCAGCCCCGCAGGATGGGAGCTCCTCCATGGCAGGATGTTTACATAGTAAGTCAAAAGGCACCGAGTTACCATGTGGGAAACTCCGCTCTCCCTCCAAGATAACCACCCAGCTGGGCCAATGCCGAGGAACACCCGCAGTTGCTCTTGGCACCGCTATTCCTCCCAGCCCCTGGAGAAGCGGGAATTAGCGCGGGTCCAGCGGGACGCGCTCCGCGCCGTCCCTCCCGCAGGTGAGCGGCGGCCCGCCCCGCGCCAGGGCCACCCCGGCGCGGCCGCACGCCCCCGGCAGACACCGAGCCCGCCTGCCCCGAGCGCACGGCCAAGGGCACCGCAGAGCTCCGACCCCGCGC
Source organism: Onychostruthus taczanowskii (assembly GCF_017590055.1). Lineage (NCBI taxonomy): Eukaryota > Metazoa > Chordata > Aves > Passeriformes > Passeridae > Onychostruthus > Onychostruthus taczanowskii. Next base: position 3,626,896 of record NW_024499351.1, read on the forward strand.
GGGGGGCTTACCTTGCGCACCCCGCCGAAGCCGTGCTCCGCCGCTACCCGCTCGGCCTCCGCCTGGCCCCCGCCGTGCAGCTCCACCAAGAAATGGTTGCTGTAGACGGCTCCGCGGGCCGGGGCGCCGAGGAAGTGCAGGAGAAAGAGGAGGAGGAGGAGGAGGGAGCCCCGAAGAAGCGGCGGCCCCGGCGGCATGGCCCCGCGCTGCGCGCCCGCGGAGGCAGCCCGCCGGGCGGGCGGGCGAGAGAGGGAGCGCCCAAAGGATGGGAGGGGAGGAGGGCGAAAAAAAAAATTCAACCAAATGGGAGCGGCAGAGGCAAGAGGAGAGCAGCGCGGAGAGGACCGGCCGGGCGGCGCGGATGCGTGTTCCACGGCGGCCGAGGGGCAGCAGCAGCCGAGCGGGGAGGGGGGGGACGCGCCGCGCTGCCAATCATGGGGGGGAGGATCGCCTCGGCCCCCCTTCCCTCCCAGCCCCCGGAACGCTCCGCACGCCTCCCCGGCACCCCACCCACGCTGCACTCCCACCTTCCACAGCCCTGCCCCTGCAAAGCCGCACCTCCCGATCGCAGCGCGCAGCAGCCCCCTCCCAGCTCCAGCCGAGCCGAGCCGAGCCGTGCCCGGACCCTCCGGCCGTGCCTGCTGAGGGGGAAGGTCGCCGAGGGGAGGTAGACACCCCGAAGCTGGAGCCTCTACGCGGGTGGCTGTAGGGACTGGAGAACGAAAGACTTTGGCAAGACCCTGACCCTCGGGACTGGCGCCCAGCTTCTCTCTCTCTTCGACCCAGCGAACACAAAATATCTGGAGTTCCCCCCTAGCCTCCCGTTCTAGCCAGAACCCTGCCCCAGCTGCTCACAGGGCCGTCAGCAACCTGCCCTTTATCCCTCTTTTTACAAAAGCAAAAGGACAGGGAGGTGGTTAAACAGTGATAGTGCAAAGCCAGGGGAAAACCTCAGGCCCAGGGCTCCTCACTGACTCCGTCTATACTGCCGGGATGCTCAGGAGCACAAAGGTGTCCAGGCTCCCTGAAAAATCCCCAAACAGTTTGCAGGGGATGACTGACAGGAAAGTACCTGGGCCTTCCCAGTGCTGAGACAGCTGAGCGTTGAGAATGTTCCCTGCACAGGTGGGATTGCAGAGGTGGCAGCACCTAAAAAGAATGGGAGCTCGGTTCTGTAAGTAATCTGCCATCTGCTATGATTGGAAAGGAACAGTACAGGTTATGCAAGTTTATGGCAAAGTATAGTTTAGCTTCTTCCCACAGATACGTCTGTTAATTTGTCATACCAAAGGTCAATCCTTTGATGGATCCCTGAATGATCCCCTGGGAAAGACTTGGGACACAGAAAGCCCAATCTTCTTTAAAACAAACAAAATTATAGATTTACTGTAATCTGTCCTGAAAATGGTCAAATGGAGTGCAGATGTTAAATAAATCAGGGAAAACAAAGAAAAACATCAAAAATCACAAACAAGGCTCTTCTTCCATTATGCTAAAATGCTTTAGAAAACGACAGAAGAGCTGACCGCATCGTTGTGAATCCAAATGAGCATTGGTTTGTCATGACAAATTATTGATTTCCTTCCTTTGGATAAAAGAAATCCCTATTCAAACAGAAAGGAAATGGCAACTTGAAGCCTAATCCAAAGCCCAGTTACATCAACAGAAGTGCTGTAACTGAATGACTGATGTTGAAAAAAAATCAAACATGAAGGAAAGGTAAACCATGAGAAATGGCACAGTAGAGAAGGAAAACAACTTTGCAGTCTCATTAAGAGATTAGTATTAGTGATGGTAGAATTCATCTTTTAGATGCTTGTTCTAAGAGGCAGTTGCTAAAAACAACTTTATATATTATTTCTTTAAACCAAGTTGTTTGTTTTCATCAATAGTCAGCAACGCCTCTCCTTACAATATTTTTCCAGTATTAAAGCATTTCCAGGTAACTTGGAGCCTGTGAGCTCCTGGATCAGTTATACCTACTGGTGACTGCTTGACAGCTAGTGGAGGCCCTGCTGGTTTCCATCCACAGCTGTTCCTTGGTATCAGAAACAAAAGAAAAATAAAAGTTGGGGAAAGGCATTTTCTCTAATTTAAATTCCTGTATATAGGTTTTTCTTTTCCCAGAGGACTTCCCTGGGTTGACACACCTCTTTATTTTGGTGCCAGTCCACAGAAAGAGGAGCACCAATAACAAAGGCAATGGAGCAGCCCTCCTGGCTCCCTCTAACCAGAAAGGCAAGGTCCTGCACACATTCAGAAATGATCGTAGCACAGGTCTGGGTGAGGGATGTGACTGAATCATTCTCTGTGCATATCCTGACAGCCCCAAGTGCCACCTGTCAGTACTGCTCTGCAAGCTGGTGCCATTAAAGAGACTTTGCCAACAAGGGAGCATCACTGTCTGTGGCTTGTAAACCTTATAATGACAAGCTCTGATGGCTTGGTCTGTGTGATGTTAAAAAATAATAATTTTTAAAGGATTAATTTAGGAAAGGCTGGTTTAAAAAGTAAAATCTAAACACCAAGAAGAGAAAACTCCACCAAAAGCAGGAATTTAAAGAAAAATAGTCATGACTACAGAAGTTTAAGATTGGACAGGACTACTGGGATTTCTAACCTAGTACTTTATGTTAACTGTAGGACTTACTGGCATTAGTTCTTGCATCTGGTCTGTAGTCCTTTTTTTTTTCCTTAACATACAAATGTTGAATTAACAATCAAGACTGATCTATTACAGCCATTGGGGAAATGTTCCAATGACTGCTTACAGTCATTTGTAAAAAGTTATATCTGTGCCTCTGTTTAAAATGCTGATCAGTCCTACACTGACTTCTAGGTTTTGTTCTTATGAATTTTTTCATGGAACTGCTGAACTGTTATTTTCTCCAGATGAGTTTTAAGATTGTGATAAAAAAGACATAGAGTTAACACTCCCTTGAATGTCTTCCTGTAAGGCCTATTTTCTATCCCTTCAACCATTCACATAAATCTTTTTACTCCCTGAATTGTGAACTGTAACTGCATCAGATATTTTTTCAGCAGAGGTCAGGCCAGTGTGAAATGGATGTTACATCACAATTCAGATATTTTTTCAGCAGAGGTCAGGCCAATGTTAAATTGATGTTACATCACAATTCTGTTCTTACTGGGTACCCATTCTTTGGCCAGCTGAGGATTTAGTTCAGCCTCCATGCTACTGAGTCTCCCTGATGTGCAGCAATGCTGATGCTGACTCTCAGATCTCTCGTTCTCCCTGAGCCCTCTTCAGGACAGGTTATTGTATCCTGCATGGCCAGCAATCTTTGTACCTAGATATTTATGACTCTACTTGGTGAAAATACACATAATTTACCTGCATGGAGCTTTCCAAACAATCACTCAACACTAATCTCTTTATGGCTTTCTTCTTTAACCTGCTCACTTTATTAGTAATGAGTTTATATTGATGTACTGGATTAGCAAGATTTTACGGAGATAATTTCTTGGCCCCAGTCCTTTGGAACCTCTGCGGAATCAAATCAACTCCAGCAATGATTCCCAGTTTGTAAATATACTTAAGAACCTAGCATTTAATCAGTTTTTAGTTTAGTGTCATAAAGGCCATTTTGATTTTTATATCCTATTTATTTACTGACCTGTCACACAATATTAAGGGTCTCCCAGACACAAGCAATGTCATAGATACAATGGATCAAAAAAACCTTCAATTTTTTTCAATTTCTTCAGGTAGTCCAGTAAAAGAGACTAAGGTTCCCCCATAAATTCTGGCTTGTCTAACAGAAGGCAAATAAACAACAATGCTAGCTATACCAGTGAAAACTACAGCAGTGCTTTGAAAAAAATGATATAAAATTCGTTTAAAAATCCCAGTTCTAAATGGATTTCTGACTATATTTTTAAACAACCATTAAATTACTACAATTATTTTACAACATGTAATTGGCTTTCACTATGAGGCCAATGGAGTACTAACTTTAAAGGAGATGTTTCTTTCCCTGGGGGCTGCACAGGATGGTGCCATGCCAAGAGACCAGTATGTCAGAGGAAGTTGCAAAAACTCATTTCCTTGCTGTGTGAGTAAACAGAATCCTAAGTCCAAGATTTACATTGCTTTCATCTTTAATCAGTCATCCTAGCAGATGCATGGGCAGTAGTGTTCTGAAGAGCTGGAAACAGAGCATTGCAATAATTAAATTTTGTGTTATGAGAGAACAAAACACATAAGCATCCCTTGGCACAACTCCGAGTCTCCCTTAAACCTATCTTTCTGAAGCTGTGAAGTGGGCTTATATGCTTTCAGTGGACTCTGGAGCAGGCTCAAAGATAATACCTACATTCAGAGGAACAGAAACAGGATTAAAAAGGCTTGAGAAGAGATTTCCAAGGAAAGGAATTGGATGCATAGTTAAAAAGGCCACAGTTGAAAGAAAAGTGAAACAGTGAAAATTTGACAATTTTATTTAGGACAGGGAATAAACACAGACCTGTATGAATAAAAGCAAGAACTGGAGAATATAGAAGAATATAAAGCCTATATAAAGCTTATATTGCCTGTGTATCAAGAGCACAGGACAGCATGCATAACTGAATGTACAGAATAGAGTGAAATGCTATGAGAAAATGCCATAAAGAAGTTGAGCTGAAAAATCCCCTGCTGAATTGGCCCACTACAGCTACAGGGTCAAAGTCACTTCAGGATTCTAGAAGCTTTCCAACAGTGTGTCTGTCCATTAGCATTGCTGTGGATCGTCTTATGACAGTGTATAAAAGCAAAGTTTAATTGGTTTGTTTTGATAATGAGCAGCATAGGTATGAGCAAAGCAGAAACCACGGTGAATGAGAGCACAGCTACAATCCATTTTGGGCTGATTTGGTAATCAGCCATGTCTGTCTCAAAGAGGATTTTCATAAAACACGTCTAGGCCATTTTAGTGCAATGATGGAAAGATGGATGAATGAGTTACCACAGCAAAGCCAAGCATGATGAAGCAAGCAACAGCAGTGTTTCTGTGTGGGGGTTCTAGATTAAAGAGCTTGGCATGCATCTATCTTAGATTGCTTCAAGATCATTTTCCCTACTTAAAAATACTTCCCTGACCATTTTCATTGTTCTATACTATCAAAATATTTTGTTACTGTTACAAATATATTAACAATGGCAGAATTATTTATAGGCACATGATCTGTTGCATCTTATGTTGAATGTTGTTACTGAAGAGAGGCTACAGCAGGGACTCCTTCTATGTCTAACATATGTGAGCCCAGGAAGCTTAGCAGTTACCAGGCACAGGAATTATGACCAAGGATAAAATATTTTGTGCCATCACCAAGCAAAACTGCATAGATCTTTCAAAGTTAAAAGACATTTGGAATTTGGGAGCCTATTCCAGAGCTTCTAATTATATAAACTTTAAGTTGCAGGCAGAATCTTTTCCATACACTTTTATCTATGCAAGTGTTATATTGCCAAGTGTCAGAGTGAACATGTACTGATTTAGTGACATGATAATGCAGATAGTAAAGAGTGTAGTTTTCAGCATCCATTGCCTGCAGGCCAGCAGGGCTGCAGGCAATGAGCATGGGTGAAGGAAAGGTGTAATTACCTCTTCAAGCAATTTGTTTTTTTTTTAATGCTCCCAGACATAAGGACCAGAGGGGCTGCTAAGCAACATGGTACCTGACAGAGAAGTGAAAACTATTGAGATAACCAGTGAGCGTAATCTCCTACACTTACTTAATGAGGGCACAATCCAAAATCAACAGAGAGAAATAGCTTACAGGTAAAATATACTTTTACAAAAAAGAAAAATTCAGCCCTTTAATGACAGGATTGAGTTTAGGCCTGTGCTGAAAGCCTCAAGAGACTATGGCACGTACATGTCTGTTTTCTAAATAGGAATTTGATTATCCATGTACAGAAGTTGTTCCCTGAATCCACCTCTTAGCCACTGCTTAATGTCCACATAGACAAATGTTCAGCTTAGGCAACTATGGCAAAGAGGTACTAAAATTCATGAAAATATATGCTTCATTTATTTTAAAGGGATATGATTGCCACTTTGGCCAGACTCATATGCTTTTTCTGCTACCAAGTCTTTGCTGAAGACAATCTGTCTAGAAAAATAATGTCTGTGCAAATGATCTTAGAGAACTAGAATTGCTCAGCAGAATCAGTTTGGAGCAGATGGTCTCAGTGATATTTTAGAAGATAACAATGGGTGAGATAAAGCTTTTAAGCAAGACCTGGAAAAACTAGCATTTAAAAAAGCCAAAACAAAACCAAAAGCCAACAACAGACTTGGGGAAAGGGTACAAGAAATCCGAGGTAAAAAGATGTCTGTTGACCACACGAATGAGTGGGTGATGGAAAATGACTGGATATGTGGAGTTAGGGACAGAGATCATGGATTGGGAAAAATAGATTGAAAGTGGAATTCAAGACAAAACATCAAAACATCCAGAAAGTTGGTCTCCAAGAAGTCCACCCACACAGGTGATGAAAGCTTCATCAATTACTAACTCACCTAACTTGGCTTCGGGAAGCTCTGAACTGTGTCTCAAATTAATTACAGAAAGGCTGAGAAATAGAATGCTGTAATTACAGTTTGTTCAACTTTCTGAGCCCCTGCAACTGTTAATCTCCTTGATAGAAGGAATGGGTGTCAACATACAGGTGGGGTATAAATAATAAGCTCATCAACTTTGGTAGAACATTAAAAGAGAACATTTGGCTCAAACAACAAAACAAAACAGCTGTCCCCAAAAATGTTCCATGACAGTTCCATGACAATTTTTTGGGTGTTTGATTACTAATAAAAAAATGTTGAAAAGTCTTGTGTTTACTGTTTGCTTTTCATTTTAGACTTCATTCATTCGAACATGCTATGCTTCCCACAGACGGGGATAATTTTTATCTTAGCAGTTAACAATCATCTATATGAAACATGATATGTTTATGGAATTTTTTCTATTTCCATGCATTAAAATCTCAGGCTTTGTTTCCAACCAAAAATAACAACTCAGAAGAAAATCCATAATCCATTTTTTAGCGCTTGATTTTAAAGAAAAACCAAGAGGAATGATCACAAAAAAATAACTTATAAAGACAAGAATGAAAATAAAACAAGAAGTTGTCCCCATCTGAGTTAAAAGCTCTCTATGAACAGACTTAATTTTGCGTTCATAAATCAGAGATGTGGCACCATATATCCAGATTAATATAGGTTTCTTTCAAATTTATCTTTGAAATTTCAAGTTTCTACAAGGCAAATTAAACTCTTCCACTACTAACTTTGTTCTGCTTGTTTGTAGGAAAATAAACTTATCATGACTTCTTTGTATAAATATCCTTTTGCTAGAACTTACAAAGTATCTGTATTTTCTATTGTAAATTAAAGCCTTGCAGCCCATCGAAAAGAACAGACAAATACAAGTAAATTATCTCCATCATCTGTGCTGGGCAGCTTCGATCAATTTTCTCACAATTCAGCTGCCAAGTATGACCAGAGTTAAGGTGCTTGGTTAATGACTGAGGTGAATTAGGCTGTGATCTTCCTACTACCAGTTTCACACGTCGGCAGTTCACCTCCCACCCTGGAAAAGCCTACAGACCACACCTTTTCGCTCATGTCAGCAGGAATTAGAAGAAAATCCACAAAATGGCTTAAAGCATCACACCAAAATATCAGTTTTAAGTTAATAGATGTTTACCCCTGTTGAAATTAATTTCCTTCAGGATCTCTGCACAGCTGCCTCTCATTTTGTCATATTTGGGTTCCTCATTCCCAGCCTCTGCCTAAAAACCTTTTCCTAGAAACCAGTGGTGTTTTTACACTTCTGGTGCACAGGCACTGAAGCTGAAATGCAGGCACAACCTAAAAATTGTGAAACAAAGTGCAGAGGATGCTGCAGACAGTCTACTAGAGATACTGGCTTTGGAATTATGAGAGTCAGTGTGCCATGTCCCAGCATGGTAAGATGAGGGTTAGGCTGCCACCAGCCACCACCCCAGCCCGCTGTCACCAGCTGTGCCACAAAAAGCTGTTTGCTAGAGGTTAGTGATGGGAAAAGCAAAGGGAGAAATGAAAACTCTGCTTTTTCCCTTTATCTCACGTCTGATGTAATGATCACGTCTGAGGCTGTTTGGACAAAGAAACTTAATTCCACTCAGAGGTTCCAAAGTGCTTGTGCTGTAGACAACAGCAATAAACAACATTTTGTAAAGAAAAATAGAGGATTTTTTAAAAGCCAGGCCATACAAAGCCTACTGAAATTCAGTGGGAAATGGATAATAAAGCTGTGTATTTTTTGAAATTCTTCTCTGGCAGAAATAATTTTGTCTGGATTTTTAGCATGAAAACAAACACCTCTATTCCTCTACCTCTGTTTCTGTAGTGTTGTCCTTTTCCAAATCATTAAGAAGTGTATACATATTGTCACGCTAAGCAGTATCATGGCTTCCTAAAAATTCACCAAATAGCTGCTACACATTCTGAATTTAAAAAGCAAATTTTCAGTAAGAAAAAAACCCCAAAAAACAAACAACCAAAAAAACCCAAAAAAAACCACAAGTAAGTCAAAAAACATGACTTGGGCTCTAAACACCTCTTCTATCATCATTCTGTTCACAAATAAATGCATTACCTGTTACTGTTTCTTCTGTGACATAACTATGATGAACACAACAAAAGCGTGTGCAGGCTGTGCTCAAGAGTTCATTTCAAAACTACCACAAGAACCTGATGTTTGGCTAAATCTTTATTTCACTTGTAGAAAATAATGAAGCCTCAAGGAACAGATGAGAATGCAAGTCTTCAATAAACACCTTAGTATGGGAAAACTGAAATTTATTTTACTGTGTGGTTTGGTTTGGGTGTAATTTTTGTTTTGTTTTTACTTTGCTACATGATCAAATTTCAAAAAGTGAGAACCTATTTCCCATTACCACAATCATGCTGGCTTCAAGGTGGGGGGGGGGGGCGCTTTCAAGAGACTTCTCAATAATTTTTAGTTCTTTGCAATACTTATCTCTCCATGGGAGCAGAGCTGCATCAGTGATTAAAAGGAAATAAAAGGTTCGGGTTTTAAGATGGGTTTGCCTTTGTATGCATATCTTACCCACTATATATGATAATACACTGGTCTTGGCAGAGCCATGGATCACTATTTTTAAAAAATGAGAGAGAGCATCTGGCTCTCCAAATGTGCATTTCTGTTTTGCCCAAAGGCTTGCTTTGGCAGGTTCTTTTAGTCATATCCTGTTCAAGTTACTATCAGGAGCCATCTCTTTGAAAAATGGTGATACCCTCCATGAATAAATTAGGCAGAAGGATCACCATCATGATGAGGGGCATCATGAGACAAAAATAGTCTCAGTGGGAAAGATAGCAATTCTATTTTCTTATGGAAATGCATAATGTAGAACAGTCCTACTAATTTTTCATTGTTAAAGGATCACAATAATGCATTGCAGATATTGAATACCTGTTTGTATTACCAGAAAATACAAAAATGAAAAGAAATTTAGAAAAAAAAAAGGAAACAACCAGAAGAATGAGCACTGGTAAAGGAAAAGGAAAGCGTGCAATGTTCTATTTCCTATGCAACAGTTATGGATCTTATGAAATCATTGCATCTTTGTGTAGACTCTTCTGTGTGATCACTGCCAAAATGTGGGACAAAGTATATCCTTATATTAAACTGATATAGAATGAACAACACTGAAAAAAGGAATTTTTTTTCTTTTTTCTTTTTTTTTTTAATATGGAACAGATGGTCATCTTATCCAAACAGCTGTTGTGGGGGGGAAATGATTCACAATCAGGCATCAAAGGCTAAAAATGGTCAAATTCAGATGCACACCCACCTGCTAAGTAGTGGTATCAGCATCCAGCCACTAACTGATATAAGACAGGAGAAGAGAAGTGAGGCAAGAAGGCTCCTCCTGGTCAGCTCTCCCTGCTGCTCTCAGTAAAATATGAGCTATAATTGTAATTCCAAGCTGGTGCTGAGCAAATCCTCTAACTATGCCTCAAGGTGGTTTTTTGATGTCCAAGTTTAATGCTAACAAGTGGAATTGCCAAAAAACGAAAGAAATAAAAAACCTACAGCCTGTGAAAATAAAAATTTATTTGTTTCAGGAGATTTAATTTTAGCACTAGGTGGCATTGCTGTAAATCTTTCAGTGCCTCTCTCCTGAGCTCTTCACTACATGGGTAATATTCTTAACAGCTGGTGAAATACACAGGCTTCACTGAGGTGGCACTAGCCATGCTGCTCAAAACGTGCACAATGTGTCAGACAGTCTATACAATGAGAGATTTCGTTCTGACTTTGGTCTCAACTCTTCTTTTTACCACTGCAGGAATAGACACAGTCAATAATCAGATGTTCAGTTTCTCCAACTGAAAGACTCAGCCTATCTTAAAGTTTCTATGAAACAATGCAAGCTCACTCTGGTGTTCTTCCCCTTCACAGTCACCCTCAAAAATCTTTCTACCAGAGAAAACACAGTGGGTTACAGCTCATCTTTATGTGTTACATGACAGCTGTAATATCTGGGCTTTTTATCAATTCACTGCACTACTGGGTTGACTCACTGGCCTGTGCAATATGGAAAATATTTTTTAAAGTTGTTTTGCTGGTTTTTTTTTACTAGAATTATTGAATTGTATGTGAAAGTTATTAATGAAAAGTCTAGCAGCATGAGAACAGTAAAAAGCATGGATCTCTAAATATGAAGAAAGTTTTCAAGAGCATGGAACTTATACAAGCCGTCAAACCTCCATTTTCAAACAACCTCAGCAAAATGTGTCTCAAATTCAATTTTGAAAACTCCTGAAATCTCATTCTGACTTCACCAACCAAGCCTTAGGTACTGTGTCTGAGGATTATGACCCAATGTACGGCAGTACTATATCCCAAGGAGGGTTTAAAACTTCTAGGAGATAAAATTCAACCAAGTCCAGAAATGCAATGCTGAAATTTTCTAGGCTGTAACCACCTAAAGCTTAGACTGGGTAAAAAGACTGTTTATGCTCTTCATATTCAGGAGTCACTGGATAAAAAATAAAGTATGGTCTTGAAAAAGTGGTTAGAGCCTAGAACTCCTCACTCTCAGCTGAAAACCTCAGGGACCAGATAAATCATGAGTTGTCCAGTTTTACCTTTTCAAGGGCACAAGTGAGGACATTTAGCTCCTCAGACAAGAAATTCATGCATGTTTTCTGTCTTAACCACCTCATCTTCAGTTCCATTGCTAGATTTTTTTCTTCCTTCCCAAGACAAACCCTTTAATAAAATGTACTCTGAGGCCCAGGTGACACTGTCTGCTTTACTGATTTGACAGGGTGATTTGTATTTGCCTCTGTTTCAACAAATCAGCTCTGTTAAATCAGCAGCAATGACTCTTCCCATTTTCCTGAGCTACACCAAGAAGTCAGAACAGCACTGTGACCAGTGATGCTTTTGTTCAACAGAGTCTGTCCTGGGAATGAGGTGATTTGTAACACTGAGCATCACTGAGTTTTAGCAGAAATACATTCCAGCTTCTTTTAAACCATTTCAGGGCAAAGACAGAGTGCTATTCAATGGAGGAAAACAAGGACAAGGACAAGGACAGTCAAACAAAAAGTAGCTACTTTCACTTTCAAAACTCCACAGAGTTAACTTCTGAAAGTGAAAGAATTTATATAAAACAACCTTTATCTCCTTTACAGTCTTCCTTTTGTGCCTTCTTATGCCAACAAGCAAGCACACAAACAACTCCAGCTCTGAGGAGGAAGATACAGCCTCACAGAAGGGGGTCAAGGAGTCTTTCCCTACTGTCCAATCCCACACAGCCTGAGCTTCATTCACCAGGTCTCAAGTCCTTGTAACTGGGCAGGTGGAACCATTCAATCAGAGTGATAGCTCTCATCCTTCCAAAGCACTTGAGCTCTGGGGATAAAAACAGCTTAGCACTAATGTTAATTATTGTCTTTATTCTACAAAGGCCTTGGATACATATGGGGGTTAAAAAAAAAACCAAAAAAAAACAACAACAAAAACACCAAAAAAAGGAATGTTTCATCTCTGAATCAGTTTAGACAAAAATCAGTGAACTTCTCTTATTCTTGCTTTCATGAAAATGTATCAGTTTCTGAACCCTTCAGAAGGAGCAGGAAGAACTGTGTGCTCAGAACTCTTAGCTCAAGGTGCATGGCACACGCCAGTGTGCTCCTTGCCTAAAAGACACCACTGATGCCCTGATACAACAATCCTCCTTCTCTTCCTTCTTTACTGAAACAAATCCCTTGATAGGTGCAGCTGGAAAACAGCCCCTCTTTTATGAAGGGTAAAGGGTTTTATTTGTTTGGGAATTTTTTTTTGTTTTTCAATTTTCACTTCCATTTGATCACATAAATGACATCTCATTTCCACTCCTATTACCTTGCAAGTACCATTTCTTCCTGAGCTGGCCCAATACAGATGGACCAGTATCATTCATTTGTTCATACTTTGAAAATCTCACACTGAATCACCTTGTTTAGGAGGTGACTATCACAGCATGGCACTGCTGGTACAGACATGGGTTAATGTACTCATTATGCCATTCGGGGACAATTCATCAGTCTGTTAATAATCTTAAAACTGAACAGTGATTGCTAGTAATATATTAGTCATCTTAAAAAAGTACCCACACATCCATGATAAATGATGGTCCTGACAAAAGGATTTAAAAGAGAAAATCTGTGTAGTGGTTGCATACCCTCAAAGGGGAATGGTTAAACACATGAATTCAGAGACTGAATTCCCTCCATTCCTGTCTGACATTCACCTACAATGTATATATAAATTAGAGATATCTAATTTAATCAGGCAGCCAGTATTGAAACACTTGCATTAAATTTTATAAGGAAACATGGAAACACAAAGTACAATATTAGTTCCCTCCAGAAGCAACTGACTGGAGTCTACAAGGATTCTAATTTTTTGGCAGAGAAACAATCTTTTCCTTCTCAAGAACAGAGTATTCTTATTTATCCTTGGCTTCTTCAGCTGCCTATTTAATGTCTGGCATTTCTCTTCTCAGGAACTGATTCTGTTCATTTCTGTAGCAGCCTCATGAGAGTCTCAACAGGGCTGAGCACTGAAAGGAAAGGTCACCAGCAAATCAAAGCAGGAGTGGGCTGTGAGCTGGCACTCACAACAGCAGGAGAAGGATATCTTTGTGGCTACAGGCACGTGAGCTTATTGCAGCTTTCTTGACCTCCTAGGATTTGGCTAAGATGTCAGATCTGAATTTCTTTTATTGAATGTATGAAGAGAAGTCAAACAAATGCTAGGAGCGAGAGTGACCTCTGGAAAGAAGGCATAAAAATTATACTAACTACTCACGCATGTCTAAAGGAAATTATATCTTAAAATCAGTGTTTGTTGCAAGGTTAAAGAGCATCTGAAATTGAAGTACTTATTAGCTATTTTTCTGCTGATAGTCATTGGTAATTGTTAGTTACCTAACATTTCTGACAAATGCAGGCTTTCTCTGTAGTCAAGAATTTAATTAGTTGTGCTGGGAATGTTTGGAACAACATAAATAATTCTGGTCACTCAGATTCTAGAAAGATTGAGATTTCTGCAGGTATTAAAAAAAACCAAAAACACTTCAGACAGTCATGGAAGCCAAGAGTCAGCCCAAACATTGCAAAGTCCAGCTGGGTTTTTTCAATCAGCCAAAACATAAGAGAAGGGATAGGGCTGCTCTTAAAAATGTGATCGCAGAATCACACATCTAAGGGAAAGCACTGACAAAGAAGGGGCATTTAAGACCAGGCACATTATTGTCATAAAAACATATCCTTCTGGCAGGATAACACCTGTACCTTTTGTACTTAACTCTACCAGTTCTGACTACAGTAAACCAAGATCAACTGAGGGGAAAAAGCCAAAAATATGTGGCAAGAATATCTTGACTTGACCTTCTCTACAAAACAGCAGAGGAGACCTTGATCCAAACGTAACAACTCAGGTTCTAGTTGTACCTTGGGGTTCTCTTTGGGAAAGGATGGAGGTCTCAGAGCCTCCCTAAAGAAGAAGCTGAGCTGGAGCTCCCCTTTTGAACTGCCTGTGATCAGTCAGGATCTGTGTGCTAGTCTTCTCCTTTTCCAAAGCCCAGGAGTGTCTGGAAGATGCAATGGTTTTAAGGGCTCAAGAATTTTTGCTCCCATTTGGGTGTGGCAAGGGTAATTACACCCTACCAGTTGGCCCCTGCATACTGCCCAGGAAAATATAGAGATGGAATTAATTAGGAAAAAGTGGCAAAAGTGCCTGAAGAAAGAATGTATGAGACTGAGGGAAAGGAAAAGGGAGAAGAGAAGGCAATCGGAATGCAGAAGCGAATCAAGGAGGCAAAAAGTCAAAGATTTATAAACCAGTAAAAATTTAGAAAAGAAAAATGTTTGGAAAGAGACAGGGAGGAGATGGGGACAAAATATGTGTGAAGCCTATGTGAGAAAGCCACTGCAAGGAGCTGCTATGGAAGATTTAAAAACTGAGCAAATGTGTGAACAAGATGCATATTTCTGTCATGGCAAAAAAGAAGCCTCCTGTTTGCCTCCTTCCAGGCAGTTTCCCTGCAACAATTTCCATTGCTGGTACACCTGCCCAGTATTCATCTCCATATGCATTGATTTTAATATTTGACGTAGTATCTTGCAAAGCAACTGGCGCCAGCTCTAAATAATCAGCTAATGCAGTCTCTGTACATCTGTAAGGGCTGGAATGCAGCACCTTTTCAGCGCAGCATCATCACAGTATGCCTTAAGACTCTGCAAACAAATCCAACTGGTGAATAGTTATTAATTTATCACACAGTTCCCTGGAGCCACAGTAAGGTTCAATCCACCTACTAGATTCACCACACAAATTCCTGAGAGGTCACTTGAATTACTTTTAATCTTTGCTGGAATATGAAAATGTTGAGGTGTGAAATGCCTCCATCCCTTAAAATAAAACAAAATTACTTCACTCCCGGAAAAGGAAAGGTGCTGCTTCAGCTCCATCAGACAACACAGCTTCTGGTGATGTCAACAGAAATGTCACTGACATAATGAGGCAGAACAGGTTGCAATTCTGCACTGTTTTTATTTGGGAGTAGTCATCTCAGATATGCAGGCTGTGCCCCAGAGCTGCTTGCACACAGTCCTGCTGGTTCTACAGCAGGACTGTTTATGTGAACAGAATCTGGCAGTAGCTGTCTTAAGTAAAAAGCTGCAAATTTACTATTCATAGGCTTTCAACATTTATTTGCTTCTGGCTTCCAAAAGTTGCCAAAAACCAGGGAGAAACTCTACCTTCTTTTGTGAAATGGTAGAATAGTGCTGGTCTTTCCAGCTGCAGAGCTGTAACAAGAGGATTGCTGTTAGACATATTCTTTCTGACAGTATTTTTACAGAAGGAAATCAGTGTGAGTAAGGTCGCTTCCTTAGAGATTGTAGCTGAAAACAGGTTGGGTTTTTTTCTTAAACACACAAAAATCCTTAGAAGAATAGAGCTTCTTTTATAAGAGAAGCTGTCCCTATCTCAAAAAAAAACTTCTTAAAGGTTCATTCATACCAAATCATTCCTGGGATATCTGCAACCATCCATTTGCACACTCTGTGACTCTCTTCTAGCAGTCATCCCTCTCTCATGCTATTCCATTGCTAAGAGAACACCACCCTAACTTGGGTGTCTCTTCCTTGCAAACCTTTAATCTAGTGCAGCTTTAGTCACCAAGCTGGTAATACTTTGTTAATTTCTTACTCAGGATTAGAGGGACCCCCAAGCCCCAACTACCTCTGCCTGATACATGCTCTGCTGCTTGTATTTGAAGGGCTACTAGAACATGTTTCAGAAACAGCTGTCTGAAACAAAGAGAGCATTGAGACATATCTGCAGACACTATGGCACAGTATTCCTTGGCTCTTCCTGGGGCTGAGATGGAATCAGTGACGTCTTTATCCATGGACATAATGAAAGGAAATGAAAGATTTTTTTAAAATTTGGCTTCTATTTTTGCAACAGAACTAACACAATGACAAACAAAATTCATACGTGTACCTTATAAAAACAAACATATATGTACCTTATAAGGTACATATATGTAGCTTATAAAATATTTGTAAAAATAAAATTTCTAAAAGTTTTAAAACTTATATAGATAATTATTGTCCTTCTCAGTTTGTTAATCTCAATAATGAAAAATCTGTAAAGCACAAAAAGTGCTTTACAGAATTAGGCTCCCTAATGCACTATGGTGCTCAAGCAGCTTGTCTTTGCAGAGGACCAAGGATATCAGTGACAGCAAAAATCTTCTCTAAATTCTGAAATATTTTTATGAAAACAATTTTAATTTAGAAACCAGAGCACATACTTCTGCAGAGATGGAACAGAAACAGTAGGCAGGTAAAGTTGTTTCACTTTGAAACACACTATGTCCTCATTTCTAAGTGATCTTCCAGTCTTACAGTTCACCTACTTGCCTTCTGCTCTCTGGCACTGCAGAGCAAAGAGCAGGGTTTTAAAAACACTGTGTGTCCCAATGTTAATAGCAAGAAAAACATCATGGGAATGGGATAGGATACTGACAGTAAGTATTCAAATCTGAGTTTAAGGTCCCAGAACAGATTAAATTTACCACTCATTTTGGCTGCAGGATTCCTTGACTGATCATTTAAGCACTACACTGCACTTACACATGCAACTAACATTTAGGGCTTTCAGAAACCTTTCTGAGAAGAGATCCCATAAATAAGGAAGGAAGTTGACTTCAGAACTCAAGGCACAGTCAAAGATAATACCTGGGGGAGAGCTGGGACCAGTAGTGGCTCCTCACAGGGTGAACAGTGACCATGTGTCACTGTCAGACATACCATGCACCCCCCACCATTAAGGTACTGTTTATATAAGAAAGGCTAATGACGTCTGAAATGCTAGAAAAGGAAGTGCAAAACCTTGTGTAAAAGAAAAAAAAGGAGAATAATTTCAGTAGTCTTTAATGTTTATGCCATAGAATTTGAGCCTTTGCACACAGCAGGAGGTATTTGACATTTTCCTTTTCAGAGATTAGCACTTCCAGGTATTGATTTAAACTAGGATTTATACCGTGACTACCATTTTTATGAAAGGCATAATAAGAGAGATTAGCAAGAAATTGCCAGGCACACCATCCTTAATCAGCTGCAAACTGTTTTTATCCTAAACCTTCAGGTTTGTCAATAAAAGCAAAATGTTCATAACTAACTGAGGTAGCAGGAAAAGAGCATTCAGTCCAATTTTGAATACAAATAGCCACTGAGAAAGGGTACCATAAGAGAGTTTTTTATCTTTTCTTTTTAACCTGGAATAGATTAATAATTCATACTCATCTTAAATCTTATTATCTGGTTTGGATTAAGGTTCCTTCTCAACCACAAAGTTCTCTCCACACCCTTTAAAGGACATGGGGTCTGTCTGAGCCTGTCAGAAGGTTGCCAGGAAAACTTCTCATACCCCAGTCCCTTGCTGGGCACAGTCTCAAGTAATGTGCATCCCTTTTTTAGCCTATGAGTCTTCCTTTGGAAAAAAAAAAAAAAAAAAACAAAAACCTAGATTTAAAACACAATGAATAAGGAGAAACACCACCCATTGATCTGTGTCAATACAACCTGAGGACTGAATACATTATTAAGAAAGATTTTCTTTTGCACAAATAGAAATAAAAACCTTTCTTGTTTTGATTTTCAGAAAGAGTTCAGCACATACCTTGCTCTCAGTAAAATTTTCACAGGTGCCTTTCAACATGCCTTGTCCATCCAATCAGTTCTGAAAATCCTAACTTTGCCTACTTGGCAATTGTGGAAACATTTGCTACAGCCAGGTGTATTTTAATAACAAAGAAGAAAAATTGAAGGGAAAATATAGTTTGTTTTTTGTCTCACTTCTAGTTACCCAACTCCTAAATTAAAAGCAGGAAAATAGGTGCCTCATTCACTGCTCAGGTCTGCTTGGAAATGGGTTACCTGCTTAGCCTGCACCATAAGATTTTAACTTTTTATTGGTTAGAAAGCACCAAAGGTTCTTACCACTGAATAAAATGGATTAATATTTACAAGAATTATATTTTTCTTGAGAAAGTTTAATCTTGGCATAACCTTAGATCAATGGTGCCATGATAGGATAGAGCTTTTTCTGTTAAGGTTAGGTTCAAGCAACAAGTAGAGCACGTTTTGTTCACTTTCTGCCTTCTTAGGTAAAGCACAGTGCTAGTCCTTATGAGGCAAAATTGATAGCCTGAATGCTAAAAACCTTTGATATCTCTTCTGCTCTGTCCACAGCCAATGAAAATTTCATAACTGCCCAGTTAAGGAAAAAAACACTTTGAAGCAGCTGTCTCTCATTCATGCTATCTTTTGAGTTCATGTTGTTGATACAGAGATAATGGAAAATTCATCTGTTGTAAAAGGAAAGCCTAGAAAGTGGGGGAGCTGTCCATGGTACCTGGGGATCACCGTGGCTGTAGACACCCGTCTCAGCTGGGCCTGGTCCACTTCTTCACTGCCTCCAAAGCTGTTCCTCCTGTAAGCAGCCAATTTTGGAGCTAGATTTCCTTTCATCCTGTGGTGAATGGTCACAGAGGCCAGGTTATGCTGGGGTATTTGAGTCACAGAAATTGAAGAGCAAGAGAAAAGAGGCAGGGCTGGGACAGAGCCCTGGGACCTTAGTGAGCTGCTTCAAAGGGAATCACAAAGGTGAGGCACAGTCACACCTGTCTTCTACCCCAAACAGCAGTTTTGCACCTTGGAACAGCAGCAACCAGCTTAACTTCTGTCATGGTTTCACCTCAGCCAGCTGTTAAGCAGATCACTAAGCCCACCAGCAAGATGAGGGAGAGAAGGGAAAGGTAAAAGCTGGAAAACTCATGAGTTGAAAAAAAGACAGTTTAATAGGGAATGCAAAAGCTGCATATGCAAGCAAAGCAAAACAAAGAATTAATTTAGTGTTTCTCATGGACAGGGAGGTGTTCAGCTATCTCCATCACATGTAACAGTTCTTTGGGCAGACAAACATCATCACTCCAAACATCCCGCTCTTCCTCCTTCTTTCCTCCACTTTATATACTGATCATGATGCAATTCAGCATGGAAAATCCCTTTTGGCTCTGTGTAAGCCCTACTCAGCAATAACTAAACTACTTCTATATTTTCAGCCCCATGTTCAGCAAAAATCAAGACACAGCCTACACCAACCACTATGACAAAAGCTAACGCTGCCCCAGTCAAATCCAGCACAACTTCCCAGGCCTCTGGCCTAAAAGTAAATAGTGAGAACTCTTTGCTCTGTGAGGGTTTTAAAATTTTATCTATGGTTTATAGTTTCAGAAAATTAGGAAAGTTTTCTCCAGTGGGAAGTACTCAAAAGAACAATGTCAAAATGCAGCACACTTCCATTGCCCACTGGGACAAATTTATGCTGTCTGAAGATCTGACCCTGACTCCTTCTCTCATTTCTCTGCTACTCAATCTATATTCAAAATGTTACCAGAGGCTTATCTTATGAATATTAATACTATTCTCATTCAGTGCTAAGGCTTGGCTCAGGGATGGCGATACAGGAAATCAGCTAAGTAACTCAACTGTCACTCATGGCTCTCTGAAAATATCCTGGTAATAATAAATGTTGTCAGAGATGCTCATGGCTGATGCATTTAAAAGAGCATCCAGCAAACATGAAACTTATGTCTCTGTATACAATGGATCTAACAAAATTGCAGTGATCCAATCAACCAGCCAGAAAATAATTTTAGTTCTTTTATAAACATCTATTTTTAAGCAGGGATACATAGCCATCTCAGAGAGAACTCAATAAACATTATTAACATAAAATAAAGCATAACTCAACATAATTATCAAAGTAGAAAATTAAGACTATTTGTGCCCAAAGAAAACCAAAATCTTCTGGAAGAGGATGAACAAAAAAAAAAAAAAAAAACAAAAAAACTAATCACCCATATTTTTTGTTCATTGTACAGGCCTGTACTGTTAGTTAGGCCAGATTTTAAAATACTAGATTGGACTTTGAAAACAGGCTAATATAGCAAACCAGCCAGACCATAAACCCCCTATAGACTTAATCTAATGGAGTAGAATGTGAATGTGCTTGCACTCCTGATTTCTTACATTTTTTGTCAGACAGTATTAAGAGACAGATGGCAACACTTTTTCAAGGGCCAAATGGTAGCAAAATTGTCAGCCCTCAGTGACTGACAGTGTGTTAGAAGTCATCCTTGCTTTTGCCTTGCCCACTCACAAAACAGTTGCCTGGAACCTGTGATGAACTAAATGTTTTTACTTGCTTGACAGAAGCATTTACTTAGGATTAAAAATCAAAACTCCAAGTCATGAAAACAGAGTTTAATAACTCTGGAGAAGTTGGAGAAGTTGAACTGTAGTTTTGATTACAACTGGCCAGAAATATTTGAATTTTAAACATTTCTCACAAAATTGAAAGATAAAAGAAGTTTGGGGTTAGGAGGTGGAAATGTTCCACCTCTTATATGGCAACATGCATGAAACAGAAAGGAAAACTGGAAAGCATAATGAGGAGCTACAGGAAACACCCAGAAGGATCCCAAAAGTACTGCTCCTTGAGTCCTCACTCTCTAATAACCACTTATCAGTACTGACACCAATGAATTCTCCATATCAGAAACCATCCAAACATTTTGAACCTCAAACTTGGCACAAATCTCTTCCAGAACTGTCAGGTTTTTTTTTTTTTTTTCCTGAAATAGGGGAGTTTGAAAGAGCTATTCTGTCTTGAATATCTGGAAAGCATCTGAACATCCTCTTTTAACCCCACAGCTCTGCAGTTACTGAGCCATCCCAAGAGGGAGAATTCACACATGTCAGTACTTGCCAGTTGTATAGTTACCAAATCTTGTCAAATACAGGTATATATCTCCCTTTACTTGGGAACAATATAACACCATTATTTTTCTTGTGCCCTGTTCCTGCCACAGGGAGGGTGCTGAGCAGTATCATTTCTACATCCTTCTACAGCATTCTACTGCCTTTTCTCAATCTCATCTAAAATGTTCTTAGGTTACAGTTTCTTGAGTTTCCCTTTTCACATACACTCCTCCCAGGAATGGATTACTGTAGTTCAGTGTTTATGTTTCAGTTACTGGCCTCCATCATCAACCCTGCACGCTCTGCTGTTTGATGAAAATGCACTTGTTTTCCTGTTGTGCACAACTTTTGGTTAATATACCCCCAGACCAGAGAAGGCATCAATGAGATATTAATTTGTTGTGCTGCTTGAGTTATAGCTACTGGCTGGGCAAACTAAAAGGTCCTCTATCACAGGAATGGGTTTGTTACACTTAATTGCGTGTCTTACTCTGAGTCATCAAAACATTTGATGTCTCTGAACAACATCAAAATATCCAAGCCAAGTAGGAAAGGCTAACAAAAAATCAGAAAGCTGAATGCTGGCTCACACTGCCTCATATGATTAAAGAGAATTAGAGATTGAGCAAAAAAAGCCCTAGAGTCTGTGACATTGATGTTGTGCAGAAAGACATCTTGGGAGCAGCTCAGACTGCTTCCACTTGGGACTCTTGTGTCTTTTTCACTATGGGATATAAAACAATTAAGCTGCAGCCTGTGTGCCTTGGCCAGCCCAAGAAAGGAAGGAGGAGATGTGCAGAAAGTTTATCATGCCTAAAGTTTATGGCATCTGAGGTTTGTCAAGGTAGCCAGTTGGAGCAGAGCAAGTTTTGAGGAAAAACACAAGGCTGAGAATCATGACAATGGGATTTTATTCCTATCCTGGTCCGTGGAGAAAAAAAAAAGACATTTTATTTTCCTGTTTCCTTACTTATCTCTTGTCTGCTCTATCCACTTAAACAAAAATGCTTTGTGTGCTTGCAAATTGGCACCTTGATCATGAATAAGACTAGAAAGTGCAGCATGCTATAAATAAGCATGTTATCAAAATTGTATTTGCTTGGGAAGCCACTTCATATTGGGTCAGAGAAGTCATTCCTGCCATGCTTCACAATAAAAGCCATTCCACAGGAAGTTTCCTTGCTTTCTGTGTCAGCCAGAGCAGATCTGACAGAGTGGAAATCAGGGGTCAAAGCCCAATCCACAATCTGAATCCTTCCTTTGTTTAAACAGAGAACCCAATAACCTATAAAATATCTCATTAAAACAATTTCAATTTAAAAGAAAGATTCTATTCCTACACAAACTATCTAATCCTCATATCAGATTTGGTCTGTTGTGAACAAAAAGGGATTTTCTTCAAACAACATTGAGAACATTTTAAAGGAGAAGGGCTGGGTATATCTCGAAGTAGGTTTTCCATCTACTAAGTTCTTCCCCAGTATAAAGCCTACATGAAAAGAAAATCTTGCTTAAACTAGAATTTTTCATTTCTTCCTCAATGTAGGCAGAAATGATTCAATACAGTGAAGGAACAAAGAGTAGCTAAGGAGTTGCCCCTCATGCTGCCATCTGAGGCATGGCCAGTGCAGCCAGGCATTAATCTGTAGTGAGCACAAAACACATTTAGAAACACTTTGACTCACTCCTGCAGTCCCTCAAAGGGAAATAGAGCTTGAAAACCCCTTTATTTAATAAGAACCTTTTTCCAGGAAATAGTACCGTGACCAAGCCCAAACATAACATTGTCTCCGAGCTTTGACAAACTGAGATGAGCACTTAAGTAGCCTTAGTACTTAGTTTGCCTTAAGTAGCCTTAGAAATCTATTAGAATTTGATAATTAATAAAGTCCAGTAAAATGGGTTGTTGCATGCATATGTATCAATATCTGTTTAAAAATACACGCCACTGTTAATTCTTATCAGTTTTTTGAGAATGCCAAAGCAAAGAGAAAGTGGAACATCTCTGTTTAATATGCTAATCATGGGAGGGTATCAGTGTTTTACCATGAAAGAAGCTGCACTTTTTATACACAACTCTTTTTTTAGATCTGGCTCATTTCTTGACATGCCACAAAATGGTAAGTCAATACATTTAGATGAAATTTAGTGCCCACATTATTGAAGTAAATTAATCTATGAAGAAAAATAAGGCCTACTAAAAATATGAGTTGAAAAATATGAAGTACATTAAACAAACAATTTATCCAGATCCTTAACAATCTTGCAAGATTGTTAGTAGAAAACTGAATTACAGACGCAAAATACATTCTCTCTCTCAACTCGAACCCTGGGTATATCACATTGAATTTAAAGCTAATCTGATATAAGCTTTGCTGTCCCTCTCTAAGGACAAAGAATTCTATGACATTTGGAAATGGCTACTAGTCACATACCATGCATTTTTCAGTACCATCTATTTGAAATTGGTATCATTACATGTACTTGAGGAGATCTTTGCCTGGTCTGGTTTGTTATTTTTTCTTTACAGCTGATTCTATAGCATGATGCTCTGACTACATTTATAAACCTGAGTGTCAGTGTGCTGCTATTTTCACAGAAAAACTGCCATTACAAAAAAAAACCCCAAAAAAATAGCACATGTCTTATGTCACTTACCTTCACAAGACAATTGGTTTCATGGAGCAAACATCAGCAGCTGCATTATCAAATAACATGAAGACTGTGACGGATAAATAATAAAAAATGGATCTGTTTGTGAGAAGAAAGAGATGGAAAGAAACTAATTTTTGCAGCTCCTCTTCAGAACATCAAATCTGACTAATGAAAGATCTTACAGATGCACACACAGACAGCATTTGTTTTAATTTGCTATTTAGACCAAAATTATTTTAAAATGCTACAAATTTTTATTTTATACATTTTTATTCAAACATCAGACACAGTGTAACCGGCAGAGAGAAGAATAAATTACTCTAAATACACTAAGACCCAATAAAAATGCAGTATTATCTAATCTATACATCTCTCGTAGGTAACACAAAAAGTCTTTTCAATGCATCCTGTAGAAAAAGATATGTCTGTTCTTTGCCCTTACTATGAGAGTTCAGCCTAAATTGCTGGCCTCTTTAAAAGCTGTCAGCTCTAAAAAGCAGAATACTTCAGAAGGTGAAGATATCTTGAGATATCTTGAGATAATCAAGACACTTAAAACTGACTCCTCTCCTTTGTTCATTTTGAACTCATCTTTTTTTGCCAAGGATTAATTTCAGTCTATTGATAACTTGTTAGCCATCAATCCTGCCTAAGTATTTCTAGCTAAAAACAACCAAAATATTGATTTGACACTGAGCAAATCCATCTAACAAAGCTTGCATGAAAGAACTTATTTATGCTTTTGCTCACTGAACCACAAGTGAATGCTGGCTCACACTGCCAGAGAAAACTGATGTTTTCTCTGACCACATAAGATTTTTTGCTATTATTCTAAGCAAATGAAATCAAAATAGAAGCAGCCATTAAAAGATTATGCTACTGTATAATTTTTTGTTTCCAGTTCTTTCCACATATATGTGTAAATTGTGTAAATTCTTCATTATACTCCAATCAAGCTGAATTAAAATGCTTTCCAAATAGAATTCTGTGCTATATAAGCTTGTCTCATTAAAAATTTAGAAGAGGGGAAACAACCTTGTGACTAGTAGCTAAAATAGTGCTGATGCTGCTTTTTGAGAGCCAGGCAGACTGTTTGTGCTCTCACATTGCTTATTTTTACAAATGAAAGAAAATGGTGATCAGAATTCAATACATATACCTAGAACCTCCAACGCAGAACTTACAAGAAAAGATAAGGTGTCAAGCTGGCCTAACAAAAGTTTCTGATGCTCCAAACCCAGCAGCACTGCATGCAGTTGATGGTGTCAAAACAGTAGAAAATGATCCTTCTGTACGATAGTTGATTATTGGGACAGTTTTGACAATAGAACAAAGGGAATTAAAAATAATTATCACCTCCAGGAAGATGTTTCTTATATATCACTGCTTAACCTGATTATGAGGATGTGCAGTGGGTTTGCAAACCTTGGTGAGCTGAAGCACTGTTCTGTATTATTTAATTTCATCTTGCTTTTTTATTTCCTAGCTAAGAGAGCCTAGTAATTGTTCCAGGGCTCCTTGTCATTCCTTTGTTGGCACTGTGAGATTACTAAAATTCTGTGAAAGTATCCAGCATATGAGTTTTCACACTGCTACAGTTAATCCCATGTCTATTCAAACACAGCAAGTTCCTCAAAGCTATGTGTGCTCCATACCAGGAAGGGTTTGGGGTGCAGGATTCCTGAGAGAGATTACTCAGTGGCTGCAGCGGAAAAGAATAAACTGCTCTGACAGGCAGGATTGTCCTGCAAAGACAATCAGGAATGATATGGATTTGCACAAAACAACTTGAAACCATGTGTGAGAGAATGAACCACAGAAGTCTATTTTGTGTCCAGCTACAAACCCATTGAGAGTCAGCAGATCTTCCCCTCATCCTCACAACTACAGCAGACAACTGCACACAGACTTTGCAGGAGAAATTTGCTGTTTCAATAATGAGAATTCAATACTGAGAAGGGAAGGAGGCAGAGCATCTGGTAGGAAAGTAAACCAGGGCTCTGAGTGAGCAGAAGGACTTGATCCTCTCTTCTTTTAATTGACTCTCACACAAGAATAACACAACACACTGAGTTCTTTCAATCCTCTTGGTACCAAATCTAAAGTAGTTATGCCATACTGCCATTCTGTCCCAGGATTTTCCAGCTCTCTATTTTAAATGTCACAAATGAGTCAAGAACAATCATCAGGAGAAACAGGAACAGGAGAATGAATATGCAGTCATCTGTAGAAGAGTTTGCAGTACGAGATCCTCTGTGCCAGTTCGCTGATGAAAACCATTTCCCATCTCACCATTTAGCCTTCAGGGATACCATGAACCAGAAAACTGTCAGTTCATAGCAAAGTATTTTTGAATAAAATTATTTTCCCAGATTCAACAATCCCATCAACCCATAATGTAATGGTGACAGATTTGGTAGGTGAACAACAAACTATTTCTCGAGGAATTTTTTGAGCGCAAATTTTTATCCATAACTTAACTGGCTACTCTTAAGGCAGTTTCAAGTTTTCTTGCCTTTTTCAACATCTGTGTTTATCCAGAAAATTGTAGTGAAGGAAATGTCTTAACAGAAATTATGTCAGATTAAAAGTTGCAGTTTAAATGGTAGTAATATCACTTTTGTTTGTTAAGCTGGACAACAGAAAAGGCAAGGAATTGGAGCTAAAGGGCTAAGAGCTCTGTCATCAAGTAGATTGCCAAACATGACATACTGATACACCGATGGCTCCAAGTCAGTCTGCCCTTTCCTCTGTTTCTCCCAATTTCTCTGGTATGGGCAAAGAGGCACACATAAGATCTCTGGATTTTGGAGAAAAAATAATTGAAGAACAATGCCATTGCTTAGTTCAGCTAGAGAGAAAAGGGAGGATCAGCAAACAGAAAAGAGGCATTTGAGGCACTCTGTGGTCAGAGAACCCTCTCCACCAATGGTTCCTGGTTTATCTGTACATTTACATCTTAGTTATGGCCTCTAAATAACTTGTTAATTAATCTCATCCAAGAATAACATAAACTAGAGCAGACCTTCAGAAAAGTATCTGAAATTGAAGAGCAAAGAACTGGGCTTCTCTCTCTGCACAGTGCTGCTGTGTGGCTCTCAACCCTCAGGGACTGACCTCAAGAAGTCGTGCGTGCCACTGCCACATTTGGTTGCTGCTTCTCTGTCTGCAGAGGCAGTTGCCAGCAGGATGTAATGGCATAACGAGGAGGAGATCTCACTCCATCAGCACAGAGCTGACCACCTGCACCTCAGTCAGCCTGCTGGGCTCCTCTTGGCACCGTATTGAGTTTGCTCCACACAGGAGCAGTTATGCCAGGCTTTTAAGCCCAGTGTTTAATTCAACAGAATTTAAAAATCTCACTTGCTCTCAGATACACAAAGTCACTAGAAGGTAGGAAAAGAGCTTCTGGAAGGGAGGTTGCACTTATCCATGCTGAACTTTTGGTAAGTTGAGCACATTTTGTGGAGCAGCAGTGCCAAAGGTCTGGTCCAATTTTTGTAATTGTTCTTTGGTCTCAATATAATTCTCCAGAGCTTCCACTGGGCTGGTGATATCCAAGGCTGCGTTCCTCTCAGATGTGCTGTTAGGAACACCAGACCACACTGATGACCAGTGATCACAGCATGTTTCAACAGGTGCAGAGGGGAGTTTTCTGGCAAAGTGACTCCATTCATGAAGACAAGTAGCTCTTGGATGTGGATGCACCAGACGTCCCTGCCACTTCTCTTTCCCCGGCTAGCTGATGACAAGAGAGGGGGGTGGCAGGTTCCCCCTGTAGCTCAGTTGAATCCCAGTTGTCAGTTGTTTCGGCGCAGTATGAAACATAGGCAGCGCACACGGGTCCCAGTGAAACTTTATTTGATGACAAACTTCCCCTTTTTCCTCTCCTGGGCCCCATTCAAGGGGCGAACAAAGACTTATATCTCGGGAGAAAGTCAGGGGAAGACCTAACTTTCAACAAATCAAGAGAGTTGGGAGTAAAAAACCTAGGCGGGGAATAACAGTAGTAAACCAATAAACTTCCAAGGGAGGCAAAACAGTTTCAATAAATGGGTAAAGTTTGGAGAAATAGAAACTGGAAACTAGCTGACGACATAACTGGGAAAAGGCGGAGACAAAAGGAAAACAGCACCAAGGAAAACCACCAAATCACAAATCAAACCATAAACCTACTAATAAAACAAAAAGCACAATACAACAGTCCCAGTGGGAGAGGTTTATTGGACATAATTCCAGAGGGCAATGAGCATGTTTGTGAGAGCATCTTCTAACTTTCAATGGAGGAAAACCAAGTGAGCAAGGTTTTTTATTCAAGTGAACATGAACAAATCACACTGACATGAGTGTGAGGGCCAAAGTGCTCATGATTTGACATAGGAAAATTGACTGGTGGAAAGAGAAAATAATCCAAATTAAAGCTCACATTGAACAATGCTGAAAACTCCAGGGCTTGGTAAAGAG
The DNA here is from genome assembly GCF_017590055.1 of Onychostruthus taczanowskii. Lineage (NCBI taxonomy): Eukaryota > Metazoa > Chordata > Aves > Passeriformes > Passeridae > Onychostruthus > Onychostruthus taczanowskii. Next base: position 3,654,927 of record NW_024499351.1, read on the forward strand.
AACGAGCCACTCTCGGGAGTCAGAAAACAGCTACCTCAGACACTTATGCAGGTAACAGAAGTCATGAAAAGGAGAAAAGCATAAGATTACCATTTCTGGTGTGTCAGTCCTTGCATGGATTCCATGGGCATAATTCATGAATCAAGCAGGATTTTTCTATCACTGTAAAAAGAGAATATTGCCTATTTGTTCTTTCACCCCATTACTTATTCTTACAAGGAACAATACACAATTGTGTATGTACTTACTGCAACTACAATTTACCAACATTTCCCATTATAAGATGCTATTTTCAGTTACCTACAATATGGTCAAACCATCAAAATTGCAAAAGCAATGACATCTCAAAATTTACACTTTCAACATAGAAAAATGCAGGTTTTAAGACACTAAGACAGGGCTGAGTTTGGGTTTATCAGAGAACAATGGCACAGAGTGTAAAACCAGAAAACTGTAGATGCAAGGGGGAGAATAAATTTCTAGTTCATTCAAGGCTTAATACCCAGTAGGATTTCTGTGCAGTTCTGCATGGGGGAGAAGTCCAGGCTTGTGTGTGTTCCCAAAGGGAAATGGGATGACAATGCCAGCTTTGTGTCTTGTCTCTATCTAAATTAAGTATTTTGGGCTTTTTCTTTTGTGAAGGTGTGAAATTCTACAGCTAACATGGATGAAATAGGCAGCGGTTTGAGAAATGACATGTCAGTCAGAGATGTATTTCCATGGGGAGCACTGAGGTCCTGCTCAAGACAGCAAAATGGTCTGTTCCATGTTGAACAGCAAGACAAATTAAAAAAAAAAAAAAAAAAAAAAAAAAACAACAACAACAAACAAACCAACCAAACCAAAAAACCCAAAAAAGCAGAACAACCCCCTCAAAAAAAACCACCCAAACAAAAAAACCAACCAAACAACAACAAAAAACCCCTACAACTTGTGATTTATAGCCTTAATGCTGCAACCAGCAAGAAAGTCAGACAAACTCACTGAAATCTGTCAGTGGGAAGGTCATAAGCTACCAAAACCAGTTTGAGTGCCAAAACTAACTGTTGTTACAACACCTAATTCTGATAGACATAAAATGTCACACCTCTGACAGGTAACAGACAGCAGAGAGAGACCCAGAAGATACACACCTTCCTGCTGCTTTTTCACTAATAAGACACACTGTCCTTTTTGAAATACAGAGTTGCATGACTTTCCTAAATAATCACCAGTATGACTGTTTCCAAACACACAGCTCTACTCCTGTGCTGAACACTACTTTAATCATACTGAGACCTGCCCTTCTCTCTTAACATAAAATAAGATGAGGGACACAGTGCTCTGAATAAATTCTTGCTTAGCAAATACAACCTTGATTGAAAAAAAATCTGTATAAAAGAACATAAACATTGGAATATCTGCATCTGTGTGAGATAACTATATAAAGACCTCAATTCAGGTAAGTATTTCTTTATAGAAAATGCCATGTCATTCTTACTGGAGCATTCTGACTGGAAAGGCATCTAGAATAAGCAGAACTGAATCATCCCAAGTTGCTAAGAAGGCTTGTGTTTCTTTTTTCCCTTTTTTTTTTGTTTTTTTAATAGTCATTTGAGGTTTAGGAAAAAAAACTGTGATTATGAAGTATATGAAGTAAATTGTCAAGCAAAAATAAAATTAATTGTGCCTATCCATCCTCTGCTGCTGTTATCAAACTTCAGTTATGCTTTCTTTTCATTTTAATATTGCTTCTGCTCCTTCAAAGAACAAAACAAACATCTCTTGCCACCAAGGGTAAATATTCAGTAAATAAGGTAGCCTGCAGCCTAACTAAATCCAGATATAAGTTCACTCCAAGAGTACACAAAGCCCATCATCACTACTCCTGGTGAACTTTTAATTGGACTGTCTTATTGTGCTCAACTACAGGAACAACTGCAATCAAATGGCTGTTGTCTTGGGTTACAACGGAAGGTGTAACCAAAAGTATTCTATTACCATCTACATGAGCTGGTAAAAATGATGGGGCAGTGTTCTTTAACTTCGCCATGACACAGCACTGATAACTCCCTCCAGGGAAGCAGCAATCACCCTGAGGGGCCCAAATCCACCAAAGAGCCATCAAGGTCTCCCAGAGTGACTCACAGAATTACATCATCCCACTGTGAGATGCCCCACCCTGGGGGAGGAACCAAACAGGTCTATAATCTGGAGTTTGGAACACCAGGAGATCCCAACCACCAGATTCCCAGAGCACAGGAGCTCTTGACCAACACCACTGGACCTCAGAGAAGGACCAGACCTTTTTCTACAGGATCACCACTTTGACAGAGACACATTCATCACTCCAACGGGACTGCAGCACAATTTAATTGGACTGCTACCACCACCCTGACCAACAAACAGGGTGTCAGGTCGTATTCTGACTTTGTCAGAACTTTCAACCAGTGTTTCTATAATATTGGCTTTATCATAATTTTCCTATCAAATTGTAGTTCTGACTTGGAATCTCTCACAAAATATTTGTGTTAATTCCTCTGCTGATTTGCTTTCTAACTAGCACAGCTGTGTACATAGAATACATTAATGACCCACTGCATGCAATTTTATTTGAGCCAAGATGGTTTTTCACCATTGGCTACCATTCCCTAGGGATAAACACATAGAACTTGTATGCTCTATCAGACAGCACCTGAAAGAGAAACCTGACGTATTACATATACACACCCCACTCCATTTTTATTTAAACCACAGCAGATATTTCTGAAGAAGGAAAAAAAAAATTAGCAGAGGAAAAGATGATGTAAAACATTGAGGTTTTTCTTTTTTTTTTTTTTTATCATCATAATGGATGATTGTTAGTAATCTTTGCTTTTTATCATTTGGTGCAAGTATTTTTAGATACCTGAGTAAGCTTCTATATATTTCCTGCAAAAAATTTTCAACTGAGCACAGGATTCCAAAACAGAGCCTATTTACAATGTCAAAGCTAATTAGCAAAACTAAGTACAATATTTAAAGCATGGATACAGGCCCTAAGTTTAGATATCACCAGTTACTAGAGGTACTGAACTACCATTAGCCTTGAGTCCTTGATAACCATATGTGAAACTTCAGCATTAGAAAAATGGTATGTTCAGGCTGATCATTAAATACTTTGAGAGGTTTGAGGTATAATTTGTACTCAACTTGGCAGCTTGCTGAAAACAAACAAGGGGTATTCTTTTCTCCCCTATGCAATGCCCAGCTTAATTTTTAAGCACTCCACAAGAAAATGTTGTGGAAGCCAAACTATAAATAGGTAGGTTGAAGAAGAAATTAGACTCATTCATCTTTGGTGGATATAATCAAGAAAATCAGTGTGGAAAACAATACTCAGCAGCTTACCAAGAGCTAAAAAGAAATATATGTGGAAGGATATCCTAAGCACCCTTCTTTCCATACTGTTTTCCTAAGTTTTCCTCCACTACTGGCTGAAAGTATTTACTATGCTGGATCCATTTCTGGATTGATCTGAAATAGCACACATTTTTCCCCTACCATAGAACAAGGACCAGGAACTTAAAATAATTGCAGTACTGTTTCTAAAGTTTGAACAGAGTGTTAGCTGGAATTCAATTAAACTGTATTTACTATTGTCACATATGCACTGAAAACATCTAGACATTTTAAGACAGAATGGCAACAAAAATGGTCATTTGAATTATCATATCCCTCAGTGTTTCTTGATATTATGAAAAACAAAATTAAACAGGAAGACAGATGGGTTGTGTAAAGAAAAATATCTATCAAAGTCATATATACTGCAGAAATATCTATCAAAGTCATACACAACGCAGGTTTCGCACTGAAGCAGCAAACCCGACACTTTCAGTAGAAAATGGGTTAGTTTCTTTCCATTCACCTCCCAGTACAGCTATTCACTTGTCTTTTGAGATTTGCCTTTTACCAGCTCTCTTGGATAGGGTTTTATTTTTGTCATTCCTGAAAATGTTCAAGGCCTATTTGGATGGAAACCCGAGGAACCTGACCTAGTAAATGGCATCCCTGCCCATGGCAGGGGTTTGGGATTTGATCATCTCTAAAGTCCCTTTCAACCCTAATCATTCTAGGATCTTAATTGCACTTAAGGAACTATGGTTGTAGGAAAAATCTTTCCTTATGACATTAATCTTCTGAAAGTGTCATCAAATAGCAAAGGAGAAAAAAAATCTCAAACTGCTTTTTAATTAGGCTGTGTATTACTGCATCACCCATCTCCAGCATTAAACAAGAGAGACCATGGGTTTAATGTATCTTATAATTCTGTTTCAATGGCAAACACTGACAAATCCCCTAATCTCTGTCCTCAGGTCAGATAGAGATGTTGTCTCCATTGCCATGCACTCAGTTTCATCAGTCCAGGATCTGACCCACAGCCTTGAATGGGACCTTGGCTTTGATCCCTGTCCTAGGAAACAACAGAAATGGGCAGAAAGGAGACACCTGAAAGGACATATTAAATGGATGATAGGACAGCAGCTGTTAACACTTCACCTCACATTATAAAATACAGCCCCATCTCCTTCTTTTCACCCAGGCAGACTACACAAAACTTCAAACCTCTCTTGAAAGTATGAAGTGTCCTGTCCATTCACCTATAGACAGGGCCCCATGTTGGGAGAAACCAATGCCCACAAATATCTTACATGGTAAATGCTTCCTTTATGTCCCAGAAAAGCAAAGCTTTTTTCAAAAAGAAGGACACCTATCCATTTTTAAATAACTCACTTTGACTTTTTCAGCAGTTGATTTCAGGAAACTGAAATTTGTCTGAGAAGTCAAAAGAACTTTTTTTTCAAAGTTCACTTTCTTTTGTTAGACTATTTCCACTAGCAAATATTACCCATTTCTTCTGCCACTGTGCATAGAGCACAATGTACTTTGTACTCTGATGAGGTTTTCCAATTCAGCAAACAAGATACATTCGTAGGAAAAAACCAGCAAGAGCACAGACTTATGAAAAACATTACTAAAAAAAGTGCATGGACATATGCCAAGAACAGAGAAGACAAATACTATAAAAACAGCAATGCAAGTAATGATATTCAAAGCAAATATTAGGTAGGTTTAATGCAGTAGAGACATGCATCAGGGAGGAGGAAGAGAAAGAACACCCCTTGGAGATCAAGCTTATCTGCAACAGTTTGTGAAATAGCAAGAAATAAGATGAGAAAAACTTCTGGCAATAATTCTACTAAACAGAATGCAGCTAATGAAGTAGCTGAAGAACAACAATATTTACTATGTGAAATTAAAGGAGCACAAAAAAAAATCTTTAACAAATTGCACACCAACAAGGAAGGAAGAAAACCAAAAAAAGTTGCAGGGAATAGGTCACAATGAAAGCCACAACAGTAGGTTAATAAGAAACATCATTTACTCCTATAATGAATATTGTTACACTCCTCAAGAAATGAAATAGGCAGTGATGAACTAAACTAACTCAGGCAGACAGAGATGGTATAGGGTGATTGTTTGATTCACAAATTTGCATCATATAGAGGAGCAATAAAAAACTGCTGCAGCACCCATATTGTAGACAAGAGAGTACAGTGGATATTCAGCTGATTATAATACGAAGTGGACAGGTAATAATAATGTATTATGAGTCCTTAGAAACTGCTTGGATATGTAAAACCTTTTCTTTAAATAGAGAGCAGGAGTCTGCGACTCCTTGCACATGTATTTGGAAATGATTCCACACATGTCCAGTGCAGTGCAATAAACACCCTTCTTTTCAACATTAATCAGTTGAAGAGTCATCTGTCTGTGCATCACATGAACATGCAATTTTACATCAAAATACATGTGAAACATCTAGTAGAGGCTGGGGACAGCACAGTGAAGCTGAACAAAATAGTGTTCATCCTTGCATTTGTCAGATTGATTCTAGCATGGTGACAATGATACTGAATGCCAATTAAAGGTGACTAAGGGATAATTTCTAAGCTCACCTTTCTCTGTATTAAGTCTTTGCCTAAGATAAGTGAACATCATCAGAATGTTTAAATCTTCTCCAAGGATAGAAAAATCTCCAAGCCAGGCACTTATGAGCTAAGATGAAGGAAGCAGGAAAGAGCAGCTTGAAAGAGTCTCTCTTTCAAGTGTGACATTAATAAGTTCCCAAAAGTGAAGCAAGACAGGGAAAAAGATAATAAACACTAGATAAGTAAGCATGACCTCTGTTACTGAATCAACATCAAGAAGGAACAAAAATACTGGGAGCTGTTTTCCCTTTCTGCAGGAACAACATCAACATGTTCCTTGTAGATGTCAAGCTCCTTGTCTCAGTTTGGAGACAAATTCTAAGAGAAAAATGCTATAAAATGAGTGTTTTTCTCTAAAGAGAGAGGGCTTCAATAACTCCACTTTCTTCTGCCAATGAGAGAAATAAATGCCAGAGGATCTAAGTGGAAAAAAGTAAAACTGTTTATGAAGAAAAGCAAGATACCCACAAAGCACAGGAAAAAGAAAGATAATTGAACCTTCCACTCTGTGGAGGCCCTGGGAGGCATCCCCTAAGTTAGGGAGACACAAAAATCTTCTCTCAAAAAGCTGTTAGACCCCATTGGCTCCTTCCCCAGTTCCTATGTCCCTGAGCCACTCCCTGCCTATTCCCTTATTGGCCTTCATTTGGTACTGCCCTGAGGTTTACACCGAGGGGTCCCTGGGGAGAGAAACCGGGACCCTCCATGTGTGTCTCCCTTGGACCTGAACATCTCACTGCGTGGTTGAATAAAACATCTGTGGATATTGTGCAATTAGACCCTTTTTACTTCCCTACCCTGGACTTTACCAGCAGCTATTCAGGCTGCAACACCACCCCACATCCACCTCACTGTGGGGCCGAGGGGCAAAGAGTTCACAAAGCAGCTGGGAACCTGCTGGATTTCAGGCATGGATCTTCTCACAGCCAGCGAAGTCGGTGGAGTTTAATGTCCCTTCTTTTGCTGGCTTGGACTTTCTGGAGTTCAGACCTGCCAAAGCTGCCCCTCAGGCTCCCCGAACCGGGGAGAAAAAAACAAAAAAACCCCAACAAAAATACTGCTGAAAAAATGTGCTGGTGAAAAGCTTCCAGGCCAGGGGAATGAAAAAAAAACAAAACAAAACCTAAACCAAGCCAAACAAAAAACCCCAGAAACTTCTTGCCGAAGTTAACAAAAATTAATCTAGCAGGAAAGGCAATGAAGCAACAATCCATTCAGAAAGTTAAATGCACTATCTGGACTAAAATATATGACAAAAGCAGAGCAAAGGGAGTCATGAAGGAGGGAGACTTTCATGATCAAAGCTGACTATCAAGAAAAGGAAAGTGCATTTATGCAAAGCAGGCAAAGAAAATCGAACTTGTCCTAACTCAAAGCTGGATGGGTGTTCAAGCAAAGCAGCCAAAAAACCCTAGACAATTGTGCCCAGAGAGGGGAATCTGCCAGAGAAGAAGAAAGATGAGAGGTGCAGGAGGACAGTTGACTACACTGAAGTGTCTTTTTTCCAAAAGTCCTGTACATTACGGACAGGCAAAGTACTCCAACTGAAAGGGACTGAGGTCTGATGTATGGAGCACCTGCCAATTGTGAAAACGAAAATCAGACAAACCAAAATGGGAATTAATTTTTTGTCTAACGACCTGAATTTCTATCCTTGAGACATAACAGGCTGAAGGATTCATCTGGTCAACAATCTTAGCCCCAAAGATCCAAACTGAAGGGAAAGAAATGAATAAAGGACAAGAACGAAAACCACAGCTAAGTAGCAGTAGCAGTTATACTGCAAAGCCCTTACAGTAAACCAAGCTGTCTATTTGAACTCTCAGAGTCTGGCAATACAACAACAGGCAACAGACAACACAAATTTCCATGGGAACTATGAAATACAATTATGTGGGTGGAGTGAGAGAATGTATAGAAATCTTTAGCTCAAGAGAAATTTTGAAAATCTATCCAAGGCAACACAAGTAAAGGATATATAGCTTTTCATCACTTAAAGAATCATCAATTGAAAGAAAAAAGTGTGAGAAATGGTTTTGAAATTACAGACAATTTGAACAATCTAACAACTGCAAAGACAGGTAAAGAGAAGAATCAAATAAAAACACTGAAATTTAGTGACAGATGAAATAAGCATTGGAGGTTTGAGTATACAAAGATCAGAATTAGACACTAAAGAGTTAATAATAGACAAGCTAATTCTGAAGACTCAAAATATAATTCCTGCTTGCTTGGTTTCATTTTGATTGTTAAATTCTCTCTCCTTACCAAGAAATAAAATATTTTTATTTTACACAGGATTGGTAGACTACACCTTACTTAGTAAACAGCCTGCTGATAGCTACAGTAAAGAAACTTCTAAAAAAATGTCAGGATAAGAAAACAGTTGTATCATTTGAAATGCCCCCATGGAAGTACAGGCAGCCCAATACTGAGGATGATTTTCTATTCCAATTTCTGTTTCAGAATGTCAAAGACAAAAAAACATACTGCCCCCTGCTTTGATCCTGTAGCTAGGCTAGCTAAGAAAAAGATGAATTTCCTACCGATGCTATGTTTGAGGAAATTGCTCATTGTATGTTCTGTTGGGCTGGATGCCAAAAGGAAATTAAAGATCTATTGGCCAACTCAGCTGCTATGCAGTAACAGCATCTGAAAAACAGTTCGTGATCTTTGTCGTGTTAGGGCAACCTCTCTGCAAATGAAAACTAATAAGATTCAAATTGAAAGGCATGTTGATAGAGTTTCTAATGTCTGGGACAAACTCATCTACTGGGACAGATTTAAGAGCCACGACAGAGTACTTTCTGAGGACTGGGACACAAAAAAATGGCAATTTCCTGACTGTGGATTTCAGCTGGGCAAGAGGGGAGAGGGGATGGAAAAAGAAGCAACATTTGTGGGTTTTGTTTGGTTTTGGTTTTCCATCAATGTAGTCCTTCTTCAAAAACACTCCAAGATAATATATGACTGGACAACCTGTACACCACTCTAAACAAAAATAAAACTTTAAATCAGCACAAGAACAGTAAACCACTAAAAACTTATTTCACATCATTACATTCCTCTCAGAGGCAAAGCTTTCTCAGTCACACAGATATTCAGGGAGATACCAGTCCTTTGAGATGCCAGACTGCCCCAATCCTGAACAACATCCAGAGACTCGTTCGCATCTCTCAGTCTCAATGATGAAGACAGAGAACACCACTACATCCACAGCTGAGCCCATTATTGTCTGCTATCTACCTCTCTTGATCTTTCCACCACTGCACCATTGGAGGCACACACTTTTTGTGTTGCTTCTCAGTATGCCTGCAAAGACCAGCAGAGCTCCTCTGGAGAAAGGGGAAATATTCTTTTGAATCTTGAAGTCATTTGAAATCACCTTCAAACGTCTATTTGGTCAGTGTCTACAAGCAAGTGTAACTTTCAGCAATAGCTCTCAATTGCTTGTAGCGTATCTAAAACACACTTTCAAGGTTCTATTTATTATGACACAGAAGTCTAGCAAGTACATACTAAATGGAACTGTGGAAATTCAAGGGCTGAACATCTAAGTATTGAGAGATTGATAGACTGGATATGTCTATATCTATCTTTCTCTCATCTAGGGACTCACGGATACTGCATTGTTTCCCACAACAAAGTATATGAAAATGTGAAGAGAATGTGAGTTTTATAATAGATTACCTTCTCCTATGTATCATATTAAATGCATTGCTCTGCTCTGTCATATAGAGACACTTGTGTGGGGGAACACACACACTTAATTGATAACAGGATGGAAAAGCATGAACTCTTTTTTTTTATACGCAAGAAGAGTGCCCCTTCCAAATTTGCAGAGATGGACTGGAATTTATTGCTAAAGACATACTTTTGCCTAGTCCAAAGGAAAAGGTCTTTTTCAGCACAAGTTAAGACAACCACAAGCTCTTTCAGGGCTCAATAGCAATAACCTCAGTAACAATGAAAGAACAGGTCTCAGATGCAGAGGGAGATGTATAAATATTCTCCATGGTTACAAATTTCAAATATCAAATAATCTGAAGAACAAGTGACTTTGTCCCCGTTTAGTTCAAACAGAATGGAAGCATCTTCAAAAGCAAGTTATGGATCCTCTTTATAACACATATTTTAGCCAAAAATCCAGTTTATGCTATCTGTAACAGAACACACTTCCCAGAAAACACAGAGCATTAATGATATCAATAAGATATAAATGGGGCATAAAGAAGGTACATAATCAGCACGGGTGAAGGTTGGACTGATGTAATATGATCAGTATAACACGTATGGTTTAAGAAAGTGCCTTGGGTTACAGCAGAAGGTAACCAAAAGTATTCTATTACCATCTACATGAGCTGGTAAAAATGATGGGGCAGTGTTCTTTAACTTCTCCATGGCTCAGCCCTGATAGTGCCATCCAGGGAAGCAGCAGCCACCCTGAGGGGCCCAAATCCACCAAAGAGCCATCAAGGTCTCCCAGAGTGACTCACAGAATTACATCATCCCACTGTGAGATGCCCCACCCTGGGGGAGGAACCAAACAGGTCTATAATCTGGAGTTTGGAACACCAGGAGACGCCAACCACCAGATTCCCAGAGCTCTTGATCAACACCAGTGGACTTCCAGAGAAGGACCAGACCTTTCTCTACAGGATCACGACTTTGACACAATCACATTCATCACTCCAATGGGACTGCAGCCACAATTTAATTGGACTGTTACCACCACCCTGACCAACAAAGAGGGTGTCAGGTCGTGTTCTGACTTTGTCAGAACTTTAAACCAGTGTTTCTATAATATTGCCTTTATCATAATTTTCCTATTAAATTGTAGTTCTGATTTGGAATGTCTCAGAAGATATTTGCGTGGAGTTAATTCCTCCCAACGGCTTGCCTTCAGACCAGAACAGCATGGAACAGGGCAATGGTCAGAAGTCTAGCAGACAAGATCTAGGAGAGTATGCAATGACTGTGCAGTCTAAAGAGCAATCATCTGAAAAAAACAATGAGATGGAAAGCATTCAAAACAAAACAAAATAAAAATTGTCTCAAGGAGAGGAAGAATCAAATGGAGACCTTAGTGAGTCTTGCTCAGGCCTCTGGCTGTGATTGTGGTGGAGGCAGACTGCAGTGTTACACAACAAGAACATTTCTTGCAACCCTCTAGGTTCTCCACACCCATAGTAAGTAAAGACAAAATGGTGAGTCTTAAATCTACACCAATGAAAAATCAGGTTGCTTCTAAAGAAAAGCAGAACCAAAGGTCTCGCTATCAAAAAGGACAATGTTTCTTCTAACTGAATAGCCAAAGGAAAGGTAGGATTTCTATCAAAGGAAATTTTTTCCAAAAAAACCCTCTTGTCAGGACATGTCACAAATGCTGCTTTTAGAGAGAAAAATGGACTGGATGACTATCAGGCCTTCTCTTATCTTATGATAAGAGAATTTAATCTTGAAACGTTGTCCGCCCACCACCCTTCCTGCATAAAATGACTCTGGACTGGATTGAGAGATCTGAGTTAACTAGAAGACACCTGATTGGAGCATACCTATCCTGCTAAGTATGATTTTCCTAAGGTAATAAATAAAAAAAAAAAAAAAAAGAGATAAGGAAGAACCTATCTACCCAAAGCTGCTACTGGGTCAGTTACTGATCACTAACAAACGTACATCTACCAACATACTCTATGAACCTTGTTTTCAGGTTGAAAATATCTTTGCAAACTGGTTGCTAGGAGCTCTACTCCTTGACATTTACATGCTTGAGCAAAAACATGCTGCTTAGCAAAACGTCATGATAAATGTGTCAGGAGGTTGACATTGGCTAGAAGCCAGTGAGAAAAATTATTCACTCATTCTTCTTTGCTATGAGGAGGGGGAAAGAACAATTAAAAGGCTTATGAGGTGAGATAAGTATGAGAAGCAAACACTCTAAAGGCAAAACAGGATCAAAACTTAAAAGATATAAAGAAAAATTTATAGACAAAATTAAAAGAAGTAGCATTTTGAGAACTAAAATAAACCTTTAGAATACCTTTGCCCCCCCTCAGCTGTTCTTTCATTCCCACTGACAGCACAGGGAAATAAAACATGGAGTTTTTAGTCAGTTTGTCACTTCTAAAAATTTTTCTTCAGTTTGCTTAGGGAGAGGAGTCTCTTTTGCTATGCCATGGGGTCCTTCTCAAGGGAGACAGTTCTCTGTGAACTTTTCTAATGTGGTTAAATTTTCACAAGTAGCAAGTTCCACCCAACCTGCAACATGAGTCCCTCCCATGGGCAAAGCAGTCTTCCCGCAACTCTTTTTTGTGTGCCATTGGGTTCATGGAGTGTAGTTTTTAAGGATTTGCTGTTCCACTGTAAAAGCAAGGGTCCTCTTCCTCTGTCTCTAGAAGCAAGGGTTCTCTCTCTCTCTCTCTGTTCAAGTCTCTCACCAGATCAGTTTCTCAGCATCCACACATTCCAGCAAAACCACCTTTTTCTCACAGGCTTTGGTTGAATTCCGCGTCGTCCCCCCCCCACCCCCCCCCCACACTTCATGAATTAAAGGGAAATAATTTGTTGTATTATACTCCTCGCCAGGGCTTCAGAAGTACCTCAGCTCCGACACACAGAGCATCTCCTCCTCCCCCTCTCTCTATTGCACTGACCTTAGCTGTTGCCATGTTGTTCTCTGGATGTGTCTCCACTTTTCCCTTTTCTCTGATTTGAGGGAGAATTGCTGTCCATAAGTTTGTTTGTTTACAAGTTCTATCAATTAAAAAGTTTTTCTAGAGTTCTGGAAGGCTGCAAGGTTGATCCTGTCTGTGCTCCTCACCGCAGAATTGCTCACCATGCCTCTCACTGCTGGTTATGTGGTCCCTGCTGGCACCACGTGAGCCACAGCATGGTCCCAGCAGCCACACTGGGAAGGGGCCCAGCAGCCCCCTTACAACCCCTTGGAGGGCAGGAAGAAAGAGGATTCCCACTTTTTTTTCCTTTCTTAAACATGTTATCATAGAGACGTTGCATGGACAGGCTTAGCAGCTGACCTGCAGGCCAAAGGACTGAGTTAGCAGAAGAAATTGATAAAAATGAGTTTATCCATAGCAAGGGAGAAAGCAAGGCCCTTAGCATGGAAACCAACAAAATAGGGATAAAGGATACTTGCAGTGAGAGGATACATGCCTTAGTGAGCAGCGTACATGCCTTAATAATAACTTGTTCTAAACTCTTGCCAATTAATTATTGATGTCAATTGCTTTGTACCAATAAAATAAAATAAGCTATTGCCTTATCCAATGAATATAATGAGCTGTTTTGATGTAACAAATGACTTAAGATCACACTTTGTTAGGGGTATAAAACTTGAGAACAGCTTGTAACAAAGAAGAAGCCGTTGATGTCACTGCACAAGTGTATGTCGTGTGTCCATCCCTACAGTGACAATGTTATCAGCTTTTCTAACTGGCTTAGCAGTGTGCCTGTTCTCAGAGCCAGACAGAGATTGGTTTTGCCAGCACAGAGGAAGCTTTTAGTAGCTCCTTACAGAAAATCACTTTTGTGGCTGGCTTCTTCGCTCCTCATCAAAAATCAAGTTCTGCAAAACCAACACAAAATGTCATTTTTAAGCATTGTCTGCTGCAGTTCTAATTAGCTTGTAAGCAAAGCATGAGCATCATAGTAGATCTCAGATGGAAGTCCTGTTTTGCAACAGCCAAATACAGGTTGTCTCAAAATTGTGGGGGCTGGAGAAGACGCTTGATATCAAGTTTAAAAAATTAATTTAAAAATATATATTTTACTGACAGCAATATCTCTATTTAAAATCTCAACAAAACCAAATGGCTTTGTAGGTATATTCCTATTAATTCATTACCTCTCAATAATGCAAGCTCGAAAGAATACAAACAGGTTCATGCAATCCATTATCAGACATTAGCCTGACCTCAAAAAAAGAAGAAATCTATGTTTGACCTCCAGTTCTGGCAGATTAGTAGCTGGATTAGTACCTTTTTCTCCATGTGTTGATTTTTTAGGTGTTAGAGGAGAAGAATGATACTTCTGTTTACTTGAGTTGTTGCAGGGACTCTTCCTTGCCTTTGAAAATGTTTGGGGGGAGTGCTGTGTCAGCGCAGGAGCAAGTGAGTAAGCATCCACGAGGATTTCAGAGACAGAGTCCTATGGGTTTGCTAGACCAAGAAAATGTTTTCCTCAACAGCTCTTTAGATCAGCTTTGACTGTATAAAATCATCATTTGCAGAGCATGTCTGGGACTTGCTGCCGTCAGGGCTGGCTGCAGCTTGGACACTGCAGAGATCATTCCCTACAGCACCACTCCAGGGGGGACCTGGATGGAGAGCAGGTAGTCCACATCCCATGAAGCCCTGCTGAGCTGCAAGAAGCTGTAAGAAAGGAAAATTGAAAAGCTAGTCCTTATTTCATCCCTGCTGCTACAAATCAATCCATGGAGAACAGAGCCTTTTGACTTTTAAACAAAGTCAAAGTGACAGTGATCAAAAGCCTTTATCGGCCTGGCTGCTCGGTGAGAAGGGGAAGGTTTTGAGCAGTGCATCTCAGGAGCTGTACATCATCTTCACACGACAGCCTCCTAGTGGCAGGAAAAGAATGGCTAGCCATAGTGTGTTATACGAGTTTTGGGCACTTCACACATCCACGGCTTCTGTAGCAGGATTGTGAGAACAGCGCATTTGGGCAGAGCTTGCAACCTTCAGTCACTACTTCAGATAGAGAACAAGAGAGAGGGAAAGCTCTTAGATGGTCTGTCTCCTGGGATAGTGAAGTGACTCAAGGCCATCCATTTGAAGACTGATGAACTAGCAAAATCTGTTAAATAACACATACCATTCTGGTTTGCGTTCCATTCCATTCTTCAACAACCAAAAATCTTCTGCATCACTGAGTGTATGAAACCACCCGTTAGCTGATCAGATCTGAATTTAGCAACATTGGAGAAACTCATCATGTGGGCCAGATTTGTCATGGTACATCAGTTAAGGAAAGTGGAAAATCTGACTTACTAAAATGTATGAATCCATGTCTGGCTCCAGTACTGAATAGAGTTCAAACACAGAAAACTGGTTTTGTGTGAACTCTGAGCTTGTGTTGAAATGGAAGGAAAAAAAAATTATGTCAATTAGAGATTATGATGGTTATAATTGACATAAATCTGATCTAAATATGAAAGCACGTATAAAGAGCTGCTCACTTGCCACTGCAGGTTCTGAGGGGTCCACTGGGGATATCTTGCAATACTTGCTGCTCAATTTCAAGATCAAGCTTCTTGAGAGGGGACACAGTGTAAGAATTTCAAATAGTTAACATGTGGGCAAACCCCAAGTAGAACAAAGAGACCCCCCTGTGACCTGAAGGACATAAAAAGGAACCGTATTAATCACTATGGTGACAGAGTGCCAGTGCTGGGATTGGAGGTGCTGTTGTTCCTGATACGATAGGTCTGGCTCAGAACATCCTCCAGAAGCAGAGTCACTGTCACAGGCATGACACAGGAAAACCAGCTCTGTCTGGCTAAGCTCCTGGAAGGGAGACTCAGGCATCATCCATACATTCCTTAGATACCATGCATGGGCTCCATCCACACTTACAGACCTGCCAGGGTAGGCTCTCTCTGATGTAGTTTGAAATTTAATACTTCTGAAAGATGGAAAAGGAATGACAAAGACCATCACTCTGCATGTTCAGTGGATTGCATCTGCGAAAAAGATACCAAATTTGATGAAGGATTCCCTGTCATCCTGAGACAAGCTCCTTTTTGGTATTTGTAAGGTGACACACCATCAATTACTCTTAAAACTATGTATTTGCCCTGAAATCCTATGGCTCAGGCTATAAACTAAGAAGCTAAGAAACTCAGTTAATAATCTAAGAAATTAGCAGTCCTAGTAATGAAAACTTCCACATCAGTCATAATATCAACATTTTTCCTTTTTCATCTGCAATGAGAGGTTTATCAATACACATCTGACAACATGCATTTACATGCAAGACAGATAATACTAGCAGGCATTCAAATTCCTCATGAAAATTTGTGTTAACCAGAGCTACAAACACTTAGCAGGGGAGGTCTGTTTCACAGCATCTAATGTTTATCCATGTTTGGGGGACTATTTTAAGTCAAAGTAAGGTTATTTCACAAATATTTCATTGTGCTGTTTCTCATAAAGCCTGAGTGATTAGTGCTGAAAATTGAGCTAAAAATGTAAGTTAAATTTCTACAAGTTATTCAAGATCATGTATTTAATAACTGAGTCTGAGAGGAATGACAAAAACAGATTTAGGATACAGCCTTGTGCTATGTTTTCTCCCTATGGCTTTCAAAAATAATGATTAAAATTTAGTTAATCCTATAATTGAAGATGGATAGTTTTGTCTATACAGTAATAGAATAAGAATGTAGTTAATGTTACATTAAGGAATCCGCATTGTGTTTGGAAGGAGGAGAACCCTCTGTAAATTTTTGCTGGAGTGATCTAAAAATTTCCTTATTTACAGGGAAAGGATACGAGATAGTATGAGATACTTAACTTCATGAAAATCAGCACTCAAACTTGAGAGAAATGAATAGGTTCTAAACTGTGCAATAACCTTCTATGAACTAAGCCATGATTCAAGAGCCATTTTAAGCACTCATCAGAGTTCATGGTAACCCTATTAATAAACATGCGCTAATTCACTGTCTTGGGGTGATTTTATGACAGTACTCTGTTCCTGACCATCTGCTTGACACCCAGAATGGCTGTGTAGCTTTATGGTAGATCTGGGAGAGGGGCAGGAGCGTGGGAAGCCCAGAGCAAGCTTTGTTGAAAGACTCTCTCCAGAGTGTGCTTGTTTGGCATGGACCAGACATTGTGTTCTAGCCTAGCTCGGTTAGTTTTTTTCTAGCTTAAGCAAGAAGGTTTTTTTTTCCCTTCCCCTGGCCTGGAGGCTGCACCAGCAATCCTTTTGGTGGCTTCTGGTTTTGTTTTTTTTTTTTTTTTTCTTGAACTCTTTGGCTTACTTTCATTGCAAAATCAGACAATGCCGAGGCGGTTCACCGGGACCTGCAGGAGGATCAGCAGGGGCCGCTCCAGCCAGCCCGAGACCTTGGGAAAAGCTGAACCAACAAGAGAAAGGACACCAAAATCCACAGCTTCATCTGCTGTGAGGAGGAGACCAACACCAGAAATTTAACAGGTTCCCCCCCATCTGTTTTGCCTGAGCTGCTGCATGAACTCCTTTTTCCTTTCCCTGAGACAAAGGGAAGGCCACCGTTTTGTCTTCCCTACCAGCAGCCAGCCAGTGTGTTTTCTTCCCCAGGCATTTTGGGGTGTTTTGGGTTTCTTTTTATTCTGCTGGAAGTAGGGGTGGTGTGGGAGGGGATGGGAATGAGGGGTAAGGTTCTGAATGTTCAATATCTAGCATTTATTCATTTTTTTTCCGTGCTGTGCAGGCACTTTGGTCTGTCAATAAACAGGTCTTTTTCACTTTCACCCACTGGCATTCATTTTTCTCATTGGCAAAAGGGATTACTGGAGTCCTTCTCTTTAGAAGAAACACTGATTATAGAGTTTTTTCTCCTAAATTTGTCTCTGAACTGAGACATTCACTGTAAAGATGAGTACAATAAACCTTTCAGAGCCATGTCAAAACACCCTATTTAGATGAAGCCCTTAAGGAGCTGAACTTCATAAGGGACATAAACGTTTAGATTGTTACCAGATGATAAATTGTCTACACCTTGTGAGCTAACACAGTGCTTGTTCCACCAAAATCACTGACTTACAGAACTGCACAATGTCCATTGTGTAAGGACAGCTGAAAGTTCACCAGCCCCAGTGCTCTACCAACTCAAGAATGTCAGCTGGAGCACTGGGGTCTACAACCATTCAGGACTACCAGAGAGATCTCCAGGACAAAACCAAGCATGTGTACAGGGGAGGCAAGATATATTAATGATTTCAGGAAAATTTTTATCATATGCTGGGGCAATAAATGAATACGTATGTAAAATACAGTATATAAAAACTATAGAAACTCTCCTCTACTCAGCATGAATGGATTTAGGAGGAGGTATTCCCCCATGCATCCAGCCAAAGAAAGAATGCCTGCTTCTTAACACTATATTGATATTAAGGGTTTTTTTTATTTTACCAAATTTTTGGTAATAGGGTCACATGAAAAAAAAAGCCACACAATGAATGCATCCCCCCAGTGCATTTCTCAGTGCAGCCCTCTGAAAATTAACTCCATCATTTGCAATAAGAGTTCCATCTTTTAGAAACTTAAACTTTCTGGAGTACTGATCCACCTACCATAACATCAAGTCATGATGCTTAAAATATTCCTTCAGTACAAAATCCACGGAGGGTGGACGCAACCTTCATTCCACCCATTGTAGCATAAATTGAATTAACTCATGTTAATGTTCCACATTCCTGTACTACATTGCAGACCAAAAAGTTTTTTAAAACTGGAAATATATTTGTGAAGTTTTGATTTATGTTTTAGGCTAAACCCCTTCATTCATTCTGAGGGTAATTTATCACACACGCTGGCAAATTCCACCTTTGCATTTGCTGATAAAAGAGATTTGGTATCTCTTATTCTGTGTGCAAACAGATCTCTTTAGCATGGCATTCCTCAGAAATAATTACCAGATAGGGCTGCATCTCCCTGACATGCTGCTACTGTCTGTTTAAAGTTATTGGAAATGCCTCTGCCCACATTAAGTTGCAAATTAGACAATATGCCAAAGCCAAAAGTATGGATTTTATTTGGTAGTGAATATGAGAGAGAGAGAGAGAGAGGGAAGAGAAAGAAACAGGAAAGAGGTGGGGGAACAGAAAGAGAGTGACACAGACAGAATAAAATATCACCAGATACCACTGGCATCCCAAGGATCCTCTCCAGCTGATCTTGGTGGTGAAGGTCCCCAAAAAGCATTGGATTAATACATGCTTAGGCCAGGTACCTGCCCTGGGGCAGGGACAATGACAGTTTCACTTGCAGCAGGCTCTGGATCTGTTGCATCACCTGCAGTCTTGTGGTGCAAGGCTCCAGGAATGTGTCTGGGAGCACTTCAGGGGGTCTGTGATGGATTATAACACCTCCTCATCTGCCTCTCAAGCAGATGTCTCATGGATGGGGCCTGTGGGGTTGGGGGTTCCACAGCTGGGCCAGTTTGTGTAAGGGAGGATGTGTGAGGGTGTTCACCTCCTGTGACCAGAGGTTACACCCGAAACCTCCTCCTTGCCTCTCAGCTGGGGGGAGTCTGTGTAACTCTGACCTCTGTGGGCTGTAGTCTCCTCCATCCCAAACCCTGCCAGGGAGGATTTTCTGCTGTGTTTTGCTTTCTTGTGTGGATGCATTCCTTTCCCTCAGCCTCGTTTATTTCTCTCTAGGCCTGAGATGATTGGACAGTGTCCCTTTTATCTTACCTAGGCAGCTTAACTGACAGTCCAAAGTTCCAGCCAGGCATCTTCAAGGAGGGGTGGGCTTTTGTGCTTGTAGCTTCTTCATACAGATTTTGCTAAAATGGGCAAAACTCCTTCATAACAACATTTAAGACATGAACCATTTCATTCTGGCACATGCATAAAATATTATAAAGGAATTTATGACATGAAAATATTTCTGTTGCATACTTGGGAAAAAAGTGCTCACACTGCAATTGGAAGAACTTTCTTATGACAAGAAAATTAAAAGTGAATGAAAATAAAGTGTCCCAATGTTTTTAATATGAAAATGTTACATTTAAAAATATTTTAGATGAGCTTGTCTATCTTAAATAAACAGATATTAGAGTAATATTTATAATTTTAAATAAATATTTCACAAAATGTTAGAAAAATATTTTCTAACATAGTGTCCTGCCTAAGCAATTTATTTTTCTACTTCACTAAATTATAGCTCAAATTATCAAAACCCAATTTGCAGCACTGAGATCACAGTGAGTAATCTCACTTAATGAAGCTGTAATCAATGTCTGAGCAACTCCATTATTAGTATCATTACGTTATATATTTATGCATGATGAACACTTCACCACAAACAATCTTCAAAGGCAAAATTTTCATATGCTAATTTATAACTCCAGGGTTTTCCCAGATTTCACTTTAAATAATTTTTCACCTTTTAACAACAAAAGCAGCTAAAATGGGTAGAAGATGTTTCAGCAGTCGTTAGAGTTCTGACAGGAGACTGTGCTTGCTGGTGGTAATTACAGCAGCTTTCTTCAAGAGCACTTCTGCCTGTACCATTTCATAGTGATTATGAGACCATATGATACAGCCTATTCTTTTTCAAAAGATTCCACTTGTGAGCTCCACTGAAAGAAACAGAGGAAATTTCAATGTGAACAGTTAAAACATATCCACACAACAAAACAGAAACACTAAACAGAGGTCTGCCACCTCTGGAAGCAGTTCTTTTGTTTTCACATGCCTCCTATGACGCATCAGCAATAACTTCAAGTCACTTAGCCACTGGAGAAAATTCTCAGATGTTAAATAATTTGTGACATGGCAGTGCACTAAGAAAACTTGTAACACATTTCTTCCTAGTACTAGAAGGCAGGAGTTTCTGTCCTTACTATTAATCAAGTACCTGTCACACTTGTTTCACCTGGTGGCACCTGCAAGGACTTGGGACCAGGACTCCTAGAATGCCTGAAGTACCAAGACCTCCCCAGCACTAGCAACAAAATACAAAGGCAAAGGATGCAGAAGTACCTTTGTTCCAAAGCCTCTAGAATCACGTTTTCTAGAGGTTTCTAGAGGTTTCTTAAGGCTTGTAAACCACTAAGTGTCCTCCTTTACCATTTCAGAATAGAAGTGATAGTTTGTTTTATATATTAAGATGGATGATTTTATTGAAATGGAAGAAGGGAGGGAAGGAGGGAAGGAAGAAAGGACAAACAGTTTCCTTCATCAGTTTTGTTACCAAAATATTCAGTAACCTTGTCAAGGTAAAAAAAAAAAAAGGCACAGCAGTCCCCTAGATCTATGGCAAACGAATTAAAAGTATTTTCCAATTAACCTCAGGCACGGCAGATAGTGCTTATTTAATGAGATTCAGTTTTATGTAGTGATAGAGGTACAAAGCAATGTTTCATAATCTCATAAATATATATACAGTTATTTTAGTATCAGAAGCTATACCCCATCTATTCATGCAAAATTAAGTTGTGTCCTAGAGATATGCACTTCTTAATGTCAGTGGTCTCTGTGTAGATGAATGGTAAACAAAGGCCAACAAGGTATAGAAAGGTGGTAAATAGCCAGATTCCACTTACACACCACTGGAATAAATCAGCTTGTTTCAGCTGAAGGATGCACACAGGCATATGTGAGAGAGAAACAAATGTACAGACTTCATTTTAGTTACAAAAGAGCATCAGAAAGATCACTTTTTCTGCTGCCTAGAAGTAACCTGAAGTAACTGCCTGAAGTTGTACAACTTGTATGATCACAAAGTTTTATGAGAATACATGTTCAGCATGTTTTGAAATGATGAGCAAGTGACACCTTTATAAATTCACAATATGAAGCTTTGATGTCCACAACCATAAGATCCCATGCCGAATACACCCTGTGAAGTGCTTACGTGGTTATTCTGTCTGTGGCCTATACACCATCTTCATGCTCATGTACTAGCCACTGAAAAATGTTCTTACTCCTTCAGACTCACATGGAAGACACCAATCATATATGGAAAATGAAGGCTTTAAAAATCAAGCAGAATTCTGTTACCAGAGTTGAGCTCTTCCATACAAATTCCACAGTTTAGCTGTCTCCAATTAAGCAATCTTTCAAATCCACATTAATGCCAGCGCTAAAAGGATGAATGGGCAAGGGGGAGTGGAAATCAGCTCTCTATTTCCAAACAGACGACGCATAAGTACATTTTGTGATCATTTATGTGTTATGAAGTTTGCATATATATTTACATTGAAGTTGCTGCTAGTGGCATGTGACAAAATCCAATTATGGAGATGCCAAGTTTGTACCAAGCACTTTAATTCTCCAGTGTTTTGTGTGGAAATGAACAGACTGTGATACCAAGATCTAGGTCTGGACTAATTGAGATCTTTAGACAAATCCAATTCTATTTGAGAAAAAGCATTGATTGCCACATATATCCAGCTGCCACTATGATTACAACAAGCAGAACTTCTAACTGGAAAAACCTTTCCAAGAAAATAGAACATAATTTTGCAACACTTGCCTTAGAAAATGATAATCCAATTTTGTTACCAGAGCTGTTCTTGATTCTTCAGAGTCTTCTTGCACCCCTACTTAGACAGTAGTATAAATGAAGAATAACTCAAAGAACAACTTCAGAGGATGAAGCATCAAAGTTTATTACAGCTGATGACTGTCACAGAAAAGGCAGAGCCAAAGAAAACCTCAAATCAAATCAGAATTTTTCTGTGTAACAAAAAGCTGTTTCTTTTAAGAACTGGGGAGCTGCTTTGCACTTGCTGCTCTGGGTGGAAGTGGTACTCTTGTAAACTGACACAACTGTTATATAAACAAAGTCTAACTAGAGCAATATGGCTGTGTACTTGTATCTGCTGATGTCAGTAACCATAACAAGCCCAAATAGGTTGCTGTCAGATGTTAACCTAGTGTAGTGGAAGATGATTTTAAAATCACATTATTGTAACAGATGATGTTAACAACAAAAACAATGCTGAATAAGAACCCTATTAAGGGCATTAGGTACGAATAGCATTCCTTTAATGCACTTGCATAATTTTGAAGTTCAGTTCTGAACCTTTCATCACACTAAAATGGCAGCTACTAACATTTTCCCCCTTCACTATATTCTAAAAGTGCTGAGAAATACTTTGAAATATTAGAGTCCCAGGCATTTTTATTTCTAAACAGAATTATCAGTCACTGGATGTACTGAGTTGGCAAAAAGAAATATTATCCAGCATAAGGAAGATGGCCATATACAGCAGATTTGAATGTAATACAGAGCTGCAAAACACTGAAGAAAAAGCAAAGGTGGGCAGCTGTGTTGCAGAGAGATAGAAAAGAAACCAAGTATATCCTGGAGTAATGAGTGGTTAAGGATGAAATGAGGGGGAAGGACTCCAGATGCTTACCAATCACCTCAACAGTCCTCACCAACAACTAGAGCGAAACCACAGGCCATAGGACTTCAGGGAATGGTACAGCTGTGACAGTGTAGTTGGCAGGTAGAAGACTGTTTTTTGTTGTTGAGATGTCATTACTGTCATGCAAATATACCCTGACTAAAGTTAGACTAAAGGGATTTCTAAAGAAACACAGCGTTGCACTGAGCAGCAAATATCCAAGATGAGTTCAGCAGAGTACTTCATTTAGTCCCACATCACACTGACCTGAGAATTTAAATAATAAAGCAAGAAGGTCCTTTAATGGACCATAACTGAAAAGTGCCCAGGAAGCAGGGTCCATCTGATGTTATTGTGTCACATACATCTCTCAATCAATACCCAAAAGACAAGTTGCTTCCCAGCAAAAGTTATACATGAGTTCAACTAAAAATTTTCTTCTTAAACTTGTACATAGGTATTTCTAATTATATGCAAGGCTTTCTTTCTGTTCAAATTAGACACACACATCCATGTGGGGTTTATCCCCCAGTCTTGGGATAGTCAAGGAGGTAATACAGAGAGATGGGAGGTCTGTGGCAGGGAGTTCTTCCCATCATATGGCTGCAATGATAGAAATTGGGAAGTGCTAGTAGTAGAGGAGGCACTGATAGCTTTGCACCCTTTCTACCAAGAGTCTGACAGCTCTTAAATTATAATTACACAAAAACTAGCACTCCAAGACTCTTTGACTGAAAAATTCAAGTTCTTTACAAGTCTATTCCAGTTGTTTTAACATAAAATATATTGTTTAATGTAAAAACAGTACTAATTGGTTTATCTAGGACTCTACACCCAGTTTCTTAATTTCATTCCCCAGGAAGAGCTAGAACTGGAAAGGTCTAAAGGAAGATACAAATTCTTTTTGTAGAGAACCAAGAAGAGTAATTTTTGAGAGCTAAACTGTGCAGCTTGTGCCTTCTCAAGCTAAACCATCACAGTTTTGTTAAGCACCTCTAAATAACATGGATTCATTACCATTACGATGGTAGTTATGCCCATTTCTCAGACAGATACATATTTATAGTTTTAGTTCTAATTAGATGTTGTACTTCTGAACACGGCATTCCCAACAGCCCGTGTTTCACCTTTTCACATCTACATTCATAAAGAAAATATATTTAGGAGATGCAAGTGAAGACATGAAAGGCAGCTGAAAAAGCAGTAAGGGTAAGTGACTAATGGATAAGTTTTCTCTGAATATATTCACTCCTATTCCTGCTCAAATTTGTTCTGTGATATGACATTCTCTTTTACTCTCCCACATGTGCATTTGCATTTCACACACACAAGTCTGACCAACAGTATCTGGGGAAGAAAAATACTATTATAGATGGTAAATGTGCAAACCTAACCTTTACTCCAATTGGATAATGTCCTCTAAGATATTCAGAGCCTCATTTTTTTTTTCTCAGTTACAGGGATGTAAATCATTTTGAGTTTCTTCTGAGATGAGAAAAATCATGTTCTTGGTCTTTATGCCTTCTGGTGGTTTATTGCCCAAAAGCACACCTATCCTTTTGCTTAGAGGTGAGACACTTTTTTCTCTGGCACATTGTCAGTAGGATCCAAGCTGAACTAGCCTCTTTGATTAAACTGCTGGGCAAGATCCTGCAGACATTGACTGTAACAATGGATTTGTCCAGTCCTGGAATCACCAGCATGACCAGCAGCTGAACTGAGGCTTCTCTTACAGGTGGCGCAGCACACCACAATATTGCTGGGTAAGCAAACCAGTTCATGGGGATTTGCATTCTTCAAACCAGCTCTGGATCAGAGACTGGGTCCCAAAAGAAGGAGAAAATTAAAGACTTCTGTAAGCTGATGGCATTTAGCCTCCAAGTCAACTGTACTGCTTAAACATGAAAGTTTATCCTTATAATCACCAGCTATAGAAATAAAATGAGCATGATATTTTCAAACAAATATCTCACAGTTTTGTCTTGGGAGGAGGTTACCTTCTGGCTATAAATCAACAGCCCACTAATAAGTGGCTTGGAAACAGCATGTAAGAATGTAGAAAAGCTCTCTTGCCAGAATGCAGAAGTTATCATCATCATCATCTCAATTTTAACCTAGAAAAAGCCCCTCATTTTGAAAGTGTTCCAAGTAATTCAAAAAAATCCATCAAAACAGCATTTTCAATCAAGCATACAATAAAATTTAATATATAGGAAACCAGTGTTCCCAGTTAGATATAAGGAAGTGTTGCTATAGTCCCTTCTGTTGAGGAGAAATGAAAGACTTTGTGGGAGCAGACATAAACTACTAAAAAATGCAGCATGGCTAAAATCCTGGCCTACAAGCTTGAAGAATATTGAAAATCAAAGCATTTTAGGGCATTGGCAAGTGAAGATGGATTTAATCAAAAGAATATTTACATATGAATAACATAGCTCATACACATTTATAGCCATCCATGAAAAATTGAATTACTTTGCAATGCAAACCAGCTGGGGCAGCTTGTGAATGCCAATGAATGATGAATACCACTAATGACAGAACTCCATTTAATTGAGTTTTAAAAAGCATATTAATTTTTTCAGTAAGTGGTTATTGTAATTATAAAGATTTTCTAAAGTCACTGTGCTGCTGGTAAAGCATCCAGTACAGGAATACATCAGAACAGGTTTTGATCTTCCATTTCCTCATATACACAAGGATTAGTTTAACCATCAAAGAAAAGAACTTAGAAAATGTGGTTAAAAACATGTAGAGGCCGGGGAGAAAACACAATACACTTTTTTGCAGCTTGTTTGTACCTACAGGGCATAGAGTCAGTTACAGAATCACCTCTAGAAGTACTCAGCGACTGTATACCCAAGCTTCCGTGGCACAAAAGAGTCAATCACTGACTGAACCTCTGCGCAGCTTCCAAGCCCATTTGATGCCAGCCCTCAGTTCAGAAGGCCACAGTAAATCTAGTCCCACAGAAACCTGACAGGCAATGGTCAATGGAGATGTAAATGCCTCATCAGCAAGTTTTTGATTTAATGTTTAGTTCACTGCTGGTGCACTGAATTACTAGTGTACAAAGATACAGCCTAAAAGCAAAAGGCAAAGTAAATAAGTCCTCAAACTGCTTCTTGTATGTTGAAATTATACATAAAAGTCTTAAAAGCTGGTTACTGAAACCAGTGCTAGTAAGAGTTTACTAACTGCTAAAGCTCATGTAGGGACCAAAAGTTATATAGTTAATGAAAAAATGAGCAGTAAATATCTTCAGATGCATTTGTTCAGAAGAGTAGATTTTTTTTTTTAATTAACCCACATCTCAATATGGCCTCACTTGCTCGCCAAACTCCAAAACACACAAGAGTATTTCAGCACACCTAGAACACTTCAACTGCAAACTGTGCTCCAAGCAATGTGCAATGATGGCTTGTTGTATCGTGCTTTTTGTTTTATTAGTAGGTTTATGGTTTGATTTGTGATTTGGTGGTTTTCCTTGGTGCTGTTTTCCTTTTGTCTCCACCTTTTCCCAGTTATTTCGTCAGCTAGTTTCCAGTTTCTATTTCTCCAAACTTTACCCGTTTATTGAAATCATTTTTCCTCCCTTGGAAGTTTATTGGTTCACTATTGTTATTCCCTGCCTAGGTTTTTTACTCCCAGCTCTCCTGATTTGTTGGAAGTTGTGTCTTCCCCTGACCTTCCCCCACCTATAAGTCTTTGTTTACCCCTTGATCGCTGTCCCAGGAGAGGAAAAGGGGAAGTTTGCCATCATATAAAATTTCCCTGGGACCCGTGTGCGCTGCCTATGTTTTATATTGCACCGAAACAACTGACAACTGGGATTCAACTGAGCTCCAGGGGGAACCTGCCGTCCCCCGCCCTCTGGTCATCAGCTAGCCAGGGAAAGAGAAGCGGCAATGGCTGCTGTCTTTCTTTAAGACAATTTGAGGGGGTGGGCATTCTAAAATGCGTTACCACCCCTTAGTTTCAGCTAACCCATCTCCAACAATATGGAGAAAATTAGTATGAGCAAAGTGAAAAAAACCTTAGTTTATTAACAGGCAAAAAATAACAAATAATTACTAGGTGCAAAATTACTAAGTCCCAAGATCATTCTTTCACTAAGATTTATTCTAAGACTAATGTAATAAAAATAAATATATTTCTTGAACATCAGGCTATAGTTTACATTTTTCATATTATAAAAGGGGGAACTACCCTAGACCTGTGAATAGTCAACAATTATTTAATAGATTAGGGTTTCCAAGTCACAGACTTCTGATTGAAACATTTCAGATTAAATCTGTCTTGAGGAATATTTCCCAAACAAACAAAAGAAAATTAAAGACACAACCCAATATGGAGTATTCTGATGAGGTGTCAAGTTCTAACCATGCTTTTCTTGTCGTATTTGGTCATGAGAAGCTTTCTAGACATTTTTACATGAAGAAACTGGTATGTTCAAGGCAATAAAAACTAAGACTTGAAGCGCACCTAAGGAAAAGGACTGACCACACCAAGCTTTTGATGACACAATTGTTTGTAAGTTTCTGCTCTGCCTGTCCAGAAAATATTTCAAAGTGCAGCTTGGGTAAACACATCCAACTAGAGAAATATCACTCAAAATAATTTAAAACACCTTCTCTCTCTAAATACTTGTACCTTTTGTGATGTGCAGTGGTTAGGATTCACAAGAGCGGACCATATACAGTCTGCCATCTGGAAGCTTGTAATATCACACACCTCCATTCCTTTTGGTTAGGAGACCCAATAATGCTTTACTGCCATCTGTTGTTTTGGGACTCCTCATGACTCTCTCATGATCCTGTCAGTGCCACTTTGCTGTTCTTGTTGAGGATGGGAGGGTGATCTGCAAGCTCTGGCATTGCTACGTGTGGAGCTGCACGTCCTGTGATATCCAGGACAACCCCTCCATCCAGAGTCGCTCTCAGAGCTATGCAGAAGTTTAAAAATAGGGTGTGTGACAGAAAAATGAAATATAATCCTGTAAATCACATGTGAACTTGATTATACCTCTTCCGTTCATCCATGTTTATTAAAAGTTGCAAGAAAGTTGCTGTGAAGCCCTGTTTGTCCAGCTCTAGAGCATTAAAGAAGGAATACACTGCTGTTGCAGTACAGTAATAAGTACTGCTATTTAATACAGATTGGGTTAAGAAAAAACAGTACTTAACAGCAGATAGGATGATTTTACCACAGCCCTCTTTGAGCAAGGAAGTGCTGCTCAAAATTATGATTACACTTGTTCTCGTTAAAAAAGTAAACATAAGCTTGACTGCGACAAAACAGGTAAAAGTGCAAGGAGGGTTTAGTAGTTCTTATGAATCTATTGATAGAAACACTGTTGCTATAACAACAGTATATCAGAAGGATGGGGGAAAGGGCCAGAAACACAACTTTAATAACTAAAAAGATCTCATTTCAGATCTCCTCATTACAGGCTAGAGCTCACTTACCGCAGGTAAGTAAGCACAGACTTTATGCAATACGCTTCAAACCACAAAATACCTATTTTTCTTTGCTACCACCACCTTTTACATCCAAATACTTCAGAAAATGTTAGCCATTAGAGTACCCTTGTGAGGCAAGGGGCATTAACACTGCTGCTTGCCATTAGGGTAAGTCAGAGAGCAGTGCCTCAAATTAAACTGCCTCAGATCATATTAGAAGCCTTGCACAGAATCAGGACTATTCCTGACTGACAGACCCATGTGTGACCTTACCTCCTGATCTGTCTTTCCACCAGTGCTTAACAAATGCTCAACCCCTTCCTCACCTTTGAGAAAAAGGTCAGACATGGATATTTCGATAACAGAGAAAGCTCTGTGTAGAATAACTAGTGCAGTGAGCATCAGGGATTCCTCCACTGTTTGTTCCAATTACAAAACAGGCTCCCCAGCTTCCTCATTTGCACAAGCTGTACTTATGAAGAAGCAAATATCTGGAATGGTATCTCTCTTTAAAGAAAAAATGGTCTCTAAAACAATAAAATAAATTTATCATCTGCATGACACCGTCTGGAAGAATTGGCCAAAAAGTGCCAAGCTACTAGCCAATGTAGTTTTTCTTTTCTTCCTTTCCCTCCCTTTAGAGTATTCCTCGCAGGGATGAGTTACCACAGTTCTTTATTTCCCTGGAGTTCCTACGTGCTATTATCATTACTTGGGCACATCTGACTGAGAGTCTTTTAACTTGCTTCCTAACAGGTTTCAGCCTAGCCTATCTGACATAGGTCAAATTCTTTTAAAGTGTCTATAATTGATTATAAAGTTTTACATGTTGCATGGAAGGCTGATTTTTAGCTATGACTTTATTCAGTCTTCTTCCCTCAAATATATTTAGGACTTCACAACAATTTTAGCAAGTTATTCACTAGGCTTCTGTTGAATATTCTCAATGACCATAGAAGTTTTATTTTCTGCACATCTGTCTTGTGGTCATGAAACCAGCTCCCAGAGAGTGTTTAAGGTAACTCCATCAAGCATTTCTGTTGCAAGCACAGACGGGGAATAGGACACAGTCAAGTAGCAAAATCTGCGGCTAATCACGCCTCTTACCTTTAACACTACTATTCTACTTCTTTACAGATGCCAGTAGAGAGAAGTATTAGTGAGTGCCATGACAGGTAGCACCACCCCCCCCCCCCCCCAGATGCTTTTCTGCTCGCATTCCCTCTTCCCATCAGAGCTACGTGCAGAGTTAAATTCCTGCTCCTCAGGAGTTTTGACCCAATGTCTCCCATCACTTTGCAAATGTGCCACTCTACGGGGCTTTACAGGCAGAGAGGGGGACCATGGGACCTTTTCCAGGAGGGTTCATATTGTGGTCCCTCACTTCAAAGAAATATTCTCTGTGACCACCTTTCCTCCCCAAGAATACCAGTTCAGGTCTCTCAAGATCAAAGGCCAGACCTACAGCTTGACTAACAGACAATGAGTACAGCAGTACCAAAATCGTGGCACATGGGTTCATTTACAGGAACAGATCATTCAATGTGTCTTTCTCTCTGCACAACAAGCAAGGGCAATGCCACAGAATACCATGGCCCCTCACTGTATTCAGCTCACCCTGAGCAAAAGCCTTCAGATCACAGCCTTCAGTTTGATAATAGGTCCAAGTACTTTGCCCCTCAGATAAAAATAAGAAAGAAAAAATTATGAAAATAAAAAATCACCTTCCTGACTTAAAAGAAATTCTGTCAAAGAGAAAACAATTCCTGAATGTTTTCTCCTGTAAATGAAAGCAAGTCATTAACTTCTTAGTTTCCCAAGTCATTTACTACGTGAATCTAATCACTCTCCATTATGTTTTAGTATTATTTTACTAGTTACATTTCCTCAAAATAGAGGAGTGCTAAATCCTCTTCTTCCCTTAGTGAGAGATCACTAAGAATTTTTAAAGGTTGGTGTAACCATCCAATCTCTTTGAAAATCTGAATGATCCAACTGTCTTTGCAATTTTATTTTTGCTCACTGAGACACACTCAAGGTCACAGAACTATGTATTGCTATAGCAATTGCTCTTGCTATTGTACAACCAGCATGGCTTCTCTTCTCTAGACCCCTTCTCCAAACACCTTAGAGTCCCAGCTTCAATGTTTCTCTTTGTCAGTTCTTAAAGTACACTAATTTTTTTTGCCTTCTGTTTTCCCTCCATGTAAAATTTATCCCAGTGTCCCAGTTTTCTTAGTTATTTCTACTGCATTTGAACTTACAGAAATTTTATTCCTTTTCTTTCATAGTGATGACAAATATCACCAAGGGCCTGTGGTAGGACAGGTGTAACACCAGAGCCTAAGTGTTTTTGTCTGTCTAGATTTCCAATACTTTTTTAATTGGAAGTTTATTGAGCACTGAGGTGCTTCCTTCACACTGTCTGGGATTCTTTGGAATTTGCCATACATGAATTTTCCAACAAGGTAAAGTAAACAAGTTGTGCTTGAAAGTTAGACATTTGTGCAATTGAAAGGCCTCATTCAAATCCCTTTCAGCAGGAATCCAAGTCCAAGGACAGCAAATTGTTTATCCCTTGTTCCTGTTTCTTATGCAACATTGTCCTGGAAGAACATGCGTATATTGGCCAGCAACATCGCCCCTGGATCTCAGGCACAGCCTGTTCCCGCTGTAGAGAACACCCTTCTCCTGACCCTGATAAATGCTTACAGAGCAGCTCTGATTCAACACTGACTTTCCTGAACTGCATGATCAAGCTGAAACACAATAAAACTCTCTGCCATTGTCCACAGCTCTCAGCATCGTCCACCCTGATAAAAACTAGTTTTGTGCTTAAAATTATCTCTGCACTTCACAAAGGCAGCACACTGGGTGCTCTATTCTCTTTGGCAGACACACTTTTACGTAATAATTGTATACGTCCCCAGACAAAGAAACTCTTGCAGTTAAATATCCAGTCTTGCAAGATTTATGTTTTTCCAGAGCAATTATCCATCTTGTTTCATGCAGCAGTGACTGAAGCTCCCAACAGAACCTCATCAAAATCCAGAACAATTAAGTCACACATCCTTATTATGGTTTTGTCCCCTCACTACAATGACTCCATCTAAAATACTGGCTTTCTGAAAAATATTCTACAAAATATTCTACAGTGTGTAAGGGAAGTTAACCATCCCTTATTACATAGAAACAGTGAGCAATTACTACTCTCTTCCAGAGTCTTTCCAAGGGCATAAATAATACCATTCCTACTTAAGGAATACAATGGGTGCTAAACTTCTGCACAGGGACTCTCCAAGTTGACCTCCATGTCCCCACTTTTTAACATGAATCCAACTAGAAGATTTGGTGTAGATCACAAAAAGGTGTCAACAGACTAAATTATCTCACCGTAGTCACACCACCTTAATTGACACCTACTCTCATCTGGCAGAATTCAAGATGTGTTCATTAGGGCTTATTGTAAATGTCAGTCACAAAACTGCTCAGCTTTGCTCCCAGAGCTATGCAGGTCTTTAAAAATCAATGGATCCTGGTTTCTTGTTTTCCCTGTATCTTCAGATGCAAAAAACTAACTGCAACAAGAAATAAGGAAGCACACAAGGTCACAGGGAACTAAAAGGATGGTTCTAAATAATTGCTGGATCATTAGCAATATTTGAAAGATGCATTAGCATGAAAAAACTGTAATTAGAAACAACCTTTCCTTATTCTGCCAAGAGGCTGACTGCCTCTAATGTGATGAAAGCAAGCAGGATAGCTCCATTTTATAAACACAGTGAGCAGAGATCAAGAAATAGATGCCAAAATGAGTGATTCTCTGTAAGAATTTTGAAGATTTGTAGAACTGGTACTAAGAAGAAATGTTTCTCCTAGAATTCCAGCTTGTGGAATCCAATTCTTCACTCAGAACCCCAGCTTTCTTTTTCTCTAGAGAACAAAAATCTTTAAGACAAGGAACACAAATCCCAGTAAATATAGAAAGTAAAGCATAGTCACAATATTTAATAATATTTTCAGTCTAATTTTTTCAGCCTGCATCAAGGAGGTACGTGACACAACAGCAGAAAACTAGAAATGCTATTCCAGCTTTGTAAACAGAAACATCAATTTGGTCTCTTTGTCATTTTCTTTAACATAAGAAGAACAGGCTTAAATCTCAACAAGAAAAAAAAAGATGAATTATTTATAAAGACCCACAGGCAGATTCAGGAAATCAAAATAAAAAGATACTATATAACACTGTGTAGGTAAAACTAACAAATCCCAGAATAACAGATTTTTCAGGTACATTTACATGCCTGAATCCAACAGATTTCAGTTTATAAATTCAGATCACTTTCTAGCATCCATAAAATGAACGAAACAAGAGCAGAAAATCTGACCAGAGAGTGATAGATAGTCTGTCTCTTCCCTGTCCCTCTGAGGACAGGTTCTCTCTCTCCAGCTCTCTGCCACACTGACTCGCTCTGCTGCAAGGCCAGAAGAGGGATGTCTGTGACTGGCAATCACCCAGAGGCTTCCAGTATCTTATTACACAAACACATCTTCTGTCTTATCTCCCAGAGATGAAGGACAACAACAACAACAAAATTGCATAGAATGGATGGGAATTTTAAGATTTCTTGGGCAAATAAGCTAGCAAGTGGACTACAAGTTGAAATCCTGTCGTGCAAATCCTCACTGATTGCAGGGACAGAAGGGCTCTACGCCTCTTCTTCAACATATATAACAACTTCAAGTGTTGTGCTCATTCTTTCATTAATGCAGAGGGATTTCTGGAGGAGATCTTGTCATAACTGCTGTTGACAAAATCTTTTTCACTTGTGCAAAAAAAACCCCAAAATATCCATGATATTTTACAGTTGGACAGATGAAGGCACAAAAGGGAGCTCAAATCCAGAGCTGAGAATGAGACACAGATTCCCATATAGCTTGGGCAGGCTTTCTTCCTCAGCAGGGATCACAGCAGGCCTGACAAGGCACCACACTTTTTCCCTCTCACAACAATCCTTGAAGAGCTGAGGCAGACATTCATTAGCCCACTCAACTGTGGAGGTGGATCAGCCCTATTTAAACAGTGCTGACTTCCTTCAGGCACAGCCCAGGGATCCCTGAGGAACTTCTGCTTCACAAATTTGATATATGAGCTTGACTTCACAAGAGGTAAATGTCCAACATACATCTGCAAACACAGAGGAATGGCAGTGGTTTCCATGGCAATGTTCATCTAAAAAGAGCTCTCAGTTCATCCATCCTGCTCCCCTCTGCCCTGGATCTCAGAAACGCAACTCTCCCTGAGCTTATCAGCAAGCTCACAAAAGGAGTACATCAACATGCAGGGCCTTCTGCTTGCAGGGGTCCCATGGGTCCCTGCGAGGGCAGAGGAGCCCTTGGGGACATGCCTGATGTTTTCACACAAAATGAACAATTAGAGCAAAGCCCCTGTGGGCTTGAGAGTATAGGCATATTTTAACTGTGAGCAGTTCCATCCTCAGGTTCCATATTAGGATACAAAACTACAACAGTCTTAGTATCTAGGCTAAGGTTCTACTGATGCAAGAAACTCAAAGCAAGAGGCAAAAAGATGCTTTCACGACCTGAAGGCAGACCTCCACATGCCATTCCTTCACTCATACTACTGTCCATATTCTCATTCCTCTTTTCCTGCATTAGCAGGCAGTTCTAGCCACGTGAAAGGTAAATAGAAAACCCCTCCAGTGCCTGGTTATCTGAAGCTGTCATACATGTGCATATTTCTACATGTAGATCTGCGCAGACAGGAAGGAAGAAAGGATCCTGCTCTGGGATCCAACATGCATAGTGCAGCTTCAGTCATTACACTTTTTGCCAGTTACTTATATACTACCGTAACTATTCACAAAAACCAGATGTGTAAGGATCAAAAATGATGGTCCATCCCTCCTCTGTAAAGTACATGGAGTCTTATAGAAGAAAATCTTGCTACACGCTATAAAGTTCATATTTTCCATGTATCTGCAACCTGAAGTGTTTATTCCCTTTCACATAACAAATATGTGAACCCTAACTAGGAATTACTGTCTTATTCATGGTACCCAATGAATATCCATGGTATTATTTGCTGAACCTGTAGTCTTTTTTAAAGAAAACTTTAAGGTCTTTGGTTTTTTTTGCTGCTACTCATTTCCAGGCAAGTGAAGTTCATGTCAGAACTTTACTCCTGCAGCTCTCCTTATTTTATCCCTTGCCTTTCTTCTATTGGAAATACCTCTTGGTCTATTCCCTCCCAGCTCTCAGATCTCTTGCCTTTTATTTCTAGTTACCTGAGACCTTTCTACAGTATTTTTAAGGAAAGCAAAGTGCTTTGGTGTGTGGGTACTGCACTGCAGACTGAAAATTCAATAATATGCCACCATGCTATTTTATGAACAATTCCTTCACCAGATTTTTCTCCTGAGAAGCTGAGAAGCCTCAGAAAAGAAACAAAAACAATAATGATCTGAGTGCTTTGGAATGTGGTCTGGAGATCATTTACCAACAGGTGCATCTTTGATTGGTTCCATATTAATTGTTTTACCTTAATGACGAATCAAATCCACATGTGTCACATTCTCTGGTCTGCCCCCGGTTTCTATCATTCATTCCTTTCCCTGACTTCTGATGTATTCCTTTCTCCATTCTTCTAAGTATAGCTTTAGTACAGCATAATATAATAAAATATAACATAATATTTTATTATATGATATAATATAACATAATTAAATGAGATACAATATCATATATATAATATATATTGTATCATATAAAATAATATCATGTGTCATACAATATAGTGTCATATAATATAACATCATATAATATGTCATGTGATAAAATGTAATATAATGTAATATCATATCATATAATAATATTGTATCATATAAAATAATATCGTATATAATGTGTCAAAATATAACACATAATTTCATATTATATAGTGTCATATAAGGTCCTACAATGTCAAATAATGTCACAAAATATAATATCATATCATGCCATATGATATAATATACTGCCGTATAATATATAATATAATAATGTGATATAATATATCATGCCCAATAACATAATGCCATATATTATAATGTCATATGATAAAACATAATGCCATATACTATAATTCCATATAATTATAAAACAATGTAACTATAATGTAAAGTAACATAACGTAACATAACATAATATATTGCCTTGTGATATAATATCAGGCCATGTAATACAAAGTCATGCAATACAATACAATATAATACAATACAATATAATATGCAATAAAATATAATATAATGCAATGTAATATAATATAATGCAATATAATGCAATAAAACAGAATAAATTGTAATGTAATGTAATATAATATGACATGATATAATACAATGCAATGTAATGAAATGTAATATAACATATTACATGTCATGACCATATATTACATGGCATGACCATATACTAGATGGCTTCACCATATATTACTTGGCATGATATTAGCATGACCATATATCACATGGAATTATATTATATCACATGGCATGATATGTTATATTGCATTACATTACTTTACATTACATGGCAAAATATGGCAATATATTATATGTAATTATATTATATTACATGGCATGACCATATATCACATGGAATTATATTATATCACATGGCATGATATGTTATATTGCCTTACATTACTTTACCTTACACGGCAAAATATGGAAATATATTATATGTAATTATATTATATTACATGGCATGACCATATACTAGATGGTTTCACCATATATTACTTGGCATGATACTATATCATATGACATGACATTATATCCCATGGCATGATATTGTGTTATATTATATGACACTATATGGCATTATATGACATTATTTCGCATTAAAAGGCATTATATTATGTGGCATTATATGGCATTCTATTATATAGCATTATATGGCGTTCTATTATATAGCATTATATGGCATTCTATTATATAGAATTATATGGCATTATATGACATTAATTGGCATTATATTATGTGGCATTATATGGCATTCTATTATATAGCATTATATGGCATTCTATTACAGGGCATTATATTATACGGCATTACACGACATTCTATTATATGGCATGATATGGCAATATATTATATTACATGGCATCACCATATATTACATCACGTATTATTATATCACACGGCATGATATATATCACAAGGCATGATGTCCTGGTTTGGGGCAAATTTGGGAGATAACCCTCAAAGGGGCTCCTCTACAAAACCAGATTCAATTGGCCTCTCCCCTCAACCGGTTCAGGAGAAAATATCATGATATTGTGATATGTTATATTCTATGATAATATATGGCATTATTTGGCATTAAAAGGCATTATATTATATGGCATTATATGGCATTCTATTATATGGCATTCTGGCATTATATTATATATGGCATTATAATTTAAGGCATGATATGGCAATATATTGTATGGCATTATATGGCATTATATTATACAGGATTAAGTGGCATTACATTTTATGGCAATATATTATATGGCATGATATGGCAATATATTATATGGTACTATATTTTTTGGCATTATAGTGTACTACATGGCAAGACCGTACATAAATGTCATGACCATGTATTACATGTCATGACATTACATCACATGGCATGATATTATATTTTATTTCAGCCTTCAAGAATTATGGAATGAGATTTGTCTCTTCCCTTGTCCTGGGACCCTCTCAAACTACAATAGCAACAATTATACTCCAGCATAATCTCTTTCAGTGACTCTTCACACAGAACAGGGCCATATATCACAGCATCCAGGTCTGACCTAAATCAGCAGCACCGTACAGAGGCATCTGCCACTGACACCACTCACTGCTCTGCTGGGGATGCCAACACTTCCAAGCAGGTGGTGAAGCCTGGGAAAGCTCACTCATCCTGCAGAAGTACCCATGAAAGGGGCATGTTCGTGGAATACACTTTCAGCTCTGAATTTCCAGCCTTGCAGTGTTGTGCTCAGAATACTGATGCTGTAGTGTGTGAGAAAGAAGGCGAGAGGACTCTCCAGTGCACACGAACAAACACATGGTAATAAATATTTTCTTGAGCCAGAAACCAGTAATGTAACACAATAACCAACAGTAAATCACAGCTGTAAGCAAACATTAATATACTAGTTATTAAGATAGCAAATCAGTCAGCTGGTTCCTTTTATGAGTTCAGCATAGAGAAAATGAATAAAAATATAAAGGAAACCTCACTTTCCCAGAGCACAGGATATTTACTCTAGTGAATGTTGAAACCTCTGTAAAGGTTACTGAAGAATTCCTTTGTCTCAAGAACTTGCCTTCTAAAATAAAGGCAACACATTCTGCAAGCACAAGTTGTGCCAGATTTTGGTATATAATAATCTATACCGAGAGGTAATGCTGAGTCATTTCACAATTAGCTATAAAGGTGGTGTTTGGGACTGGAAAAACAGTAGGTACTCCCAAAACAGCATGTAAGATGTCAGTTCCTATAAATCATTAAAACCCCACAACCTAAAATCTCTCCAATTTTACTTCTTCCTACTCATCTTATGGCACTGCAACTTCCATCCCAATTTGATCTTTCAGACAACAAAACTGCAGTTATTCTGGAAAATGTCAAAACCATTTCATTTCTCCTCCACTTTAATAAGGATAATAGAGTATTTGCATATTGTGCCACAGTGACCTGAGCTTAAAATTTGCAAAAGAACAATCATAAATAGCAATTTAAATACTAAAAATATGAACCTTGTCTATAATTTGCTTTCATGTAAAAAGAGTATTTGTTCCATTACTAAGTCTAAGAGGCCTCAGTTAAGGACTAGAGGAACAAAATGCATGATCAATAACCATGCTGAACTAAAAAAGTAGTCTTTTTTACTAAAAAAGTAAAAAGAAGCAGAAGCAGATGTTTGCTGAAGAGCATGATATATTTTTGACACCTGAAATCAACCTTTTGCTTTTCAAAAGTTTTGCTGTCCACTTGAAAATGGAAATGAAAAATGGACCAAAAAACAGTTTTCATATATAACACTGTCTATCATTATTACTACATTTTGAGATTTAAAATTCCTCTGAAGATACCTACTAGAGAAATCAAATTGCTTTATTTGACAGGAAGAAGTTTTTCTAGGCAACATATGTGCTGCAACAAAATCTACACTACCATCTCCCACTTACAAACAAGTTTCCCAGCCAAAAAAACCCCAAACCCCTGTATATCCCAGGCTCTCATAAACATGCAAGCTTGGAGTAGTTTGTAGAAAAAGAGCTGCTTCTTAGCACTGAGGAACCAACTCCATAAAGGAGCGTCAACCGGATTGCACAGGAATGGAGGGAGAGTACGCCCCTCACTGCAAAACTTCTCCTGGCATGACAGCAGGTATGCAGGGAAGAGAACAAAATCTTTAAATGCTACTTTGAGGAAAGACTCAAGCACTTGTCTGCCCTCAATATCTTCTCTGCAGCATAAAAGAGAGCCACTTATATAGAGTTTAACCTCAAACTACTATTTGCAGGACAAAAGCTCCACATATGGTGGGATATAAATTACAGGGGAGAAATAGCAGCAAGAACAGCAATAACAATCTGTGTAGGTTCAAAAAGAGTACATTGTATAACCCTCTTAATTTTATACTTGAGGACTGTTCTACCAACCCCCAGTACAAACCTCCCCAGAGCTGAACATACCATCACAAGTCAACTCTGTTGGAGAACTTGCAGTTTCAGAAAATACCTTTATGTTCTGAATAGCTTGAATAACAAATTTACAGGGTCCTCAATCACCTCCACGTTACAATTTTGCATTGCATTTTGCTAAACTGAATTTGATTACTCTGGTACAAGAGTTCCTAATGTGATAATAACAGAAGCTTTTTATATTATGTCAGATTCTTCTGTGGTAAAAATTTGACACAGTTCATAGAGAAGATCAGGACAGAAGGTGAATTGATTTTATTAGCAATGGACCAAGGTCTAACATTTTTCAAGCTAAAACTGGAAGCAATTTTGTGTGTTGAACAAAATCTGTTGCCTGTAGTTCTCTCTCAAGCTTCCTTATCAGCTTATGTCTTTCTGCAGAGGTGGGAGGAACTGCACTCCTTCCAGATAAATTTGATCCTCACCTCTTTCAGAAATTGCCAAAATTACTAATTATGATTGTGTGTGTGTATCACCATGTTTTCTTAGAAATGTTTTTTTATGTAAAGAAATAGCTAAATCCCTACCTGGTGCACTTGCCTACACTCCAGTTCCATTATGAAAGCAAACACAAACTTTTCAAAGCACCTGACAAAAAAAATTCTTGAGTCCCATTTCCTGGTAGCCAACACTTGCTAAATCACCGGATCATCTAAGCTTTCCATAGTCTGTTTTTTTTACTGACAATGGTATCTTTTTATGTCAGAGAATTAAAAAAATAAAGAAGTCTTACTAAAATAAGTAGAATCTGGAACTAGATTATTGGCCATGGACAGAGGAAAAAAAAAGTGCATGATATTTCTGAATTTAGAGGAGATACATAATTGTTCATAACATTTTGACTGCTGACATTCAGTTTCATGTCAGGTTATGGGGGAAAGAAGACTTTGGTACAGAAAAGAAATATCCTCTTAAAACAGCTATTCTCTGCATCTAAGGTAGTGACCAGTTCCCTGGGTGATTTACATCTTTCCTCAACCCTGCAAATACAATTGTGTTCTTTGCAAGGTGTCTCCTTCATGTCTTTTCCTCAGAAGCAACAAGGATGGATTGGCTGTGACAATGTGCTTTGAAATACTCTCATTAGCCTGAGTTCTGTAAACAAAAGGTCACGCCTTGGCAGCTCTCATTTTCTCTCCTTTGTTTTCTTTTAATAGTGAACACAGACATGAGCTCATACTTGCCATGACAGCCACTTGCCTGAAATTAGCTTAATACTGCTGCTGAAGGGGCCCATTTGATTAGATTCCTAGGGAAGGTGCTAAAAACCAGGGTTTCTATCTTGAAAAATGTGAACAACACATCATATTTCTTATTAGAAAAGCTAAGAATATATTCTGTCTTGGAAGCTTACATGAAGTGCAGCAGTGATGAAGAAATACTTTTGGACTTGACCTTAAGTAACTTCCAAACAAAATTGTGAAAAAAACCTCAAAACATCGTAGCCTACAAACAAGAATGTATGGCTGCCCATAAAACACTTGGGTGATCCACATTTGACAATTTTAAGACATGAAACTGGGCAGACAATGCCATTTACCAAAATCTCAAAATGCAACATGATGCTGGTTAAATAGAGAAATCAATTTATTTTGCATCTCCAAAGGAGACTGAATTTTGGTTGTTTTTATTTGATAAAGCACCCGCCACTTCAAAAGTCTGCATCTCTGTTCCACATAGGCTTCAAGAAGATGAGACATAAATAGATAGACCAAAAAAGTACCCTGATCTCCAAGCTTCCTTAAGAAACTCTTCATCACTGAGAGGTTTTACAACATAGAAAGAGCCTGTGTTTTCTTCCACTGGCTCATCTCAGCACAGTGGAGCAAGGTGGGTGGTATGGAAAGCATGCCTAGTACAGCTAATTAACTCAATTTCTCCAATTTCTAATTATCCATCAAAATACCTTGCAAGATGACAACACTAGGCCTTCATTCTCATCTCTTCTCAGTATTATAAATAATGTCACTCGATTGGAGTAAGCTGAGAACAAGAAAGTGAACACGACATGCAGGAAAAGAGCAGTTGATGGCAGAAAGCGGAGAACACGGAAGGTGGAGTAGGAGAAGACTGACCCACAGAAAAGAGCAGGGAGGTGCACTGAGTGCTGACCTGTTTCAAACACTGCCTAGGGCTGGCAGAGGGAGAAATTCCCACAGACCAAGCTACTGCAGCAGTTCTGAAACTTCTACCAGGACATGCACCAAAAAGCCAGCCTCATACACACAGAGAACCATGGCTGGCACCAAGTGGCTTTTTAGGCTTGGAAGGCAGCAACCCAAGATGTATGCATCCAGGAACTTAACCCAGCAGCCTGAGTGGGAAAACAGAAAGCAGAGAAAGAAAAGTGAGAGAAAACTCATCCCTGATATTTCAATAGGTAGAGGCTGGTACAATATTTTTTACTTCTCTGCTTTTTTGCCTTTTTTTTTTTTTTTAAGAAAAGCCATCTGTCAGTTTGTTTGATAGCCTAATTCCCCCTTAATTCAATCCTGTTAACTTTGGTCTTAAAATTCTACTAAAGGTATTTTTGGTATTGCAGCTGGTAGAAAGAGATGGTTTTGCAGAGAGAGGGAGGATAGATTTTTTCAGTCATGGGAAGAAATCATATATAACTTTTTTTAAATCACTGTAGCATTAGTAGATTAGTGTATTTTTTGCTTTAGCCTGCACTGCTCTACAGTTTTCCTAGTAAGCTACTCAGATTTCTTAGTTCCTCCCCTCTAGATAGTAAAAACGCCGGCTCTGGTCTGTTATAACCCATAGCAGTTTTAGTAGTCACCAAAGAGACTTTTTAATTATGGCCTCCCTCAATGATACTAGCTGACCTTCACTATCTCCATCATGTGAGTAGCTGCCACAGGATTTTCCCAAGGGATATAGGATCTCTCCTGCATGGAATGACCTGAAAGGGTCTCCAGGCATCTACTGGGAACATTTGGGATAAGGGCTGGGGAGCTCAAGCATTAGAAGGTAAGCTGCTTCATCCCAGCAGCTGCTTTTCAAAGGCCATACATCACCTTTAGCTGAAGGCGTATTAAACATCTCAGAACAAACTGCTCTTTCTTTAAAAACCAAACCAGAAAAGAAGAAAAACCAGCTAAACAAAACTACCCACTTGAACATCCCCTGGTGAAAGGCATACAGGCAGAAGGTGATATGGATGACACTGGAGAGCCCAAGGATATAAAGAACTCAACAAGATGCAGATATAAAAATAGAAAAAGCCAAGAACTAGGAAAAATAGGTATTAACCATTTTAGAGGTAATAAACAAATAGTTAACCAATAGTTTAAATACTCACCATATATTTAGCTAATTTATGCTAGACAGACAAGAAAAAGCAGGGTAAGAACACTTTAAAAATGTTTCAAAAAATACACCGTGTTCTTCCCAGTGGTGGTGATTTGAGACTGTCACAACCCACTGTAAAATCTTCACCCCTGCCTGAGTCAGCCTTAGGATCCAGAGAGACAGAGGAGGGCAAACATCACACCAGAGAAAGGGTAAGCACAGGAACGTTAATGAAACGTTCCTAGCAGTCATTAAATCTCTGCTCCACCAGCTTCAGCATAGTTTTGAGAAGAGGCAATACAGCAGCCATCTATTTGTTATGGATTTTAAAGTTTAATTCCTCAACCAGCATGCAGCAGAGCTGAGAAAAATACATTTGGGGAAAAAAAAAAACCAAAAAACCTTTAGAAACCAGATGGAAAAAATCTGAAAGGAAGATTTAGAAATAACTTGTTCTGGATTGAAATTATATCAACAATTAAATGTGATGTGTGAAAGGATGATAAGTCAAATGTTAAAGAAGACTTACAGCAATTTCTCTCAACCCAGCTAAGAGTTCACAAGAGAAGAAATCAGCTTAGACTATAAAAAAGCTATGAAGGCTAAGGTTTTTTCATCCTTTTAGAAAGAAAATTTTAAAAAATGGCATCATGCTTTGAGCTTATGTGTAGCTATCTTCAGAAAAAAAAGGGGTTAACAGGTGAAAAACTATTATGATTAATATCCTTTAAATGTTATATTGCCTTTTTACCATTTTATCCATACTAATAAGCTTCTATTCTAACAGTCTAACAAGTTTTACACCTATGTTCTGCTGAGAACTTTAGACAACTAGTAGTGTTCCCACTTTGCAGCCCTGATACCCATTCTTTTGCTGTTATTCCTTTATAAATCGACCATTACTACAGCATGAACAACTTAGCATCCCCTTTACAGAAAACAGCTTAATAATTGCAATGAAAAACTTGAAGTCAAACTCAAATATAAAAGCCTCATGCAAGTGTCGTGGTGTCCTCTCAGATTTACTAATTCTGCTGTGTATTTCTAAGCAGTTTTTTGTTGTGACTTGGTTATTTGATGACAACATCTCCTAGTACATTTGTTCCTCAGAACTAAAACAATAATTGCTTTCATTTACTGCACTCTCTCACCATTAATTTATAACTGTATTGAAAAAGACAAAGTGGCTTAAAAATAGTCCAAAAACCTTAACTTGGAAACACGAAGTGAGGAATGGGAAGATTACCCATTTAGAATAGGACACGTTAAAAAATTCTACTACATGAACAATCAGGCACTAATAAAAATAAGGCTTATTTTAGCTAAT
This sequence comes from Onychostruthus taczanowskii, assembly GCF_017590055.1. Lineage (NCBI taxonomy): Eukaryota > Metazoa > Chordata > Aves > Passeriformes > Passeridae > Onychostruthus > Onychostruthus taczanowskii. The sequence goes on from NW_024499351.1 coordinate 3,698,876, forward strand.
TTGAACAGATATAGGCTCTGTATGCCCCTCCTTTATTGCTTAATACCTAGTTTGAATCCCCTAGATACCACTGTACTTCTACAAATCTTTGGAACTGAGGGACATTCTACCGCATACTTCTCAAAAGAGGAGCAATTTAGGAAAGTTGGATAACAAAAATGGGGATATCTCCATGGACATACTTGTGTTTTTCTCTAAATACAGCACTCTCTCACTGACAAAAGCTTCTCTGTTTCAGCTTAATCTCAGGAAATGTATAAATTGCCTGCACAAAATGAAATGATGATGCTTCTCCATCAATTAGATTCCGTTTGCCTGTGCACACGGATTGAAATGAATGGCCAGAGATTTACATGAGCCCCATCTGGTTTGGATTCAGTATCCAAAGAGGATGCAGGTAGAATAGTATTTCTTTTCATTAACTATAAAGAGCATTATTCACCAAAATATCTCCCTAATATTTCTCTCAATGTATTTTCTTCATTTTGCTAAAACCACCTTATATTAGCTTGCCATCACGCAGCTTGTCGTCACCACAGTTTTTGCCATAGCAACCTGTTATCCTACATCATCACACAGGCCAAAGCTGAGCATGGCACTGTCCACATGCATATGAAGTTTTAATTTAGGGCAGTATTCAGAGCTACCAGCTAACAAAGAGCAGTCACCGGCTGCCTCTCACATCTAGAGCACAAGGAGATGCGCACAGTATGTACCAAGACAACTTACGTAATGGAGGTGTTTTTGCAATGCCACAGGGATGGAAGGACTCTTCAAATTTTCAGAATGCTGAAAAACTGCTCTTCAAACATACCAGAACTCCCATTTAAGAAGCATCTGTACAGCTTTTGAGGATAATTAGTTTTTTTACTTCTGTAAGAAGCATCATGAATGTGCATCAGAGAAATGCCCAGCATTTCCCTGGTCTTTAAGAAGAAATAACGTAATTCCAGCTCATCTATTTTTTAAGGGCACAATACTGGCAATTTATTTTCATCTATAGAAAACAAACAGTAAAATTTCTGCTATTTGGTAAATATGCTTCAGAATTTCAATGCCTTTGTTTAGTCTGAGATCTTCCAAGCTACCACCCAAAACCTTACAGAAAATTAGAATTCGTACCTCAACTTTATGGTAGGACATGGCATGATAGAGAATCTCCACAAGACCACAAAAAGCACTATCAACTGTCCATGTTCTAGTATGAAGGCAAATATAAGAGTAAGTGAATTTCATTGGAAATATTTACTTTCCAGTTTTCTGTCCCTTCTGTTTTGTTCACAGGAAGGCCCTTTTGCTTCACAGTGCATCAAAATACTCATCTCAAATCCCAGAATCACAGAATCAACTAGGCTGGGAAAAAAACTTTGAGATCAAGTCCAACCAATAACCTTACACCACCTTGTTAAGCAGACCTTGGCACTAAGTATCACTTCCAGTCTTTTCCTACGTGCTTCTAGGTATGGTAACTCCACCACTTCCCTGAGCAACCCATTCCAGTGACCAGTCACTCTTCCTGCAAAGAACGTCTTCCTAATGTCCTAAATTGCCCCTGGCACAGACTAAGACTGTCTTCTTGTCCTGTCGCTGGTTGCCTGGGAGAAAAGACTGACCCCCACCTGGCTACACCCTCCTTTCAAGGAGTTGTAATGAGTGATGAGGTCTACATGAGCCTCCTCTTCTCCAGGCTAAACAACACCAGCTCCCTTAGCTGCTCCTCACAGGAGCATGAGCTCCCTTCATGTTCTAGATGTTTTTGTTCTAGACCCTTCATCAGCTTTCTTGCCCCTTCTCTGGACATGCTGCAGCATCTCAACATACTTCCCAAATTGGGCTGTCCAGAACTAGACACAGCACTCAAGGTGTGGCCTAACCAGTGCCGAGTACAGGGGAAGAATGACCTCCCTGGTCCTGCTGACCTCACTATTTCTGATACAGGCCAGGATGCTGTTGGCTTTTTTGGCCACATGAGGACACTGCTAGCTAATCTTCTTTCTGCCGTCAATCTGTACCCCCAGGGTTCAATTGTGCTTGGCTGCTGTCCAGCCATTCTATCCCAACCTGTAGTGCTGTAGGGGACTGTGGTTGCCAAAGGGCAGGACCCAGCACCTGGTCTTGTTAAACATCATATTGTTTGGTTTAGCCCATCTATCCAGCCTGTCCAGGTTCCACTGCAGAGCCCTCCTAGCCTCCAGCAGATCGACACTGGCACCCAACTTGGTGTCATCTGGTAGACTGAATCCCCTCACCCAGGTCATCAGTAAGGATATTAAACAGGACTGAGCCCAACACAGATCCCTGGGGGACACCTCTTGTGACTGACCACCAACTAGATGCAACACCACTCACCATCACTCTCCGGGCCTGGCCATCCAGGCAGTTTTTAAAACAAGAATTGGCATCTGTCCAAGCCATGGGCTGCCACCTTTTCCAGGATTGTGCCATGGGAGATGGTGTCAAAGACTTTGCTGAAGTTCAGGTAGACAACATCCACCAGGATGTTTATCACCTGGTCACAAAAGGAGATGAGGCTGCTCAGGCAGGACTTGCCCCTCCCAAATCCATGATGGCTGGGTCTGATCCCTCATCTGTCCTGTAAGGGCCATGTGACCACACTCAATATGATCTATTCCACAACCTTGCTGGGCACTAGGTCAGGCTGACAGGCCTGGAGTTTCCCAGATCCTCCTTTCAGCCCTTCTTTGGGATGGGGGTCACATTGGCCTCTTCAGTCATCTGGGACCTCCCCAGATAGCCAGGACTCATGAAAAGTGAAGCAAAGTGGCTCAGCTCCTTCAACACCATCAGATGGATCCCCTCTGGTCCCATAGACTTGTGAGCATCTAAGTAGCTCAGGAGACCACTAACTGATTTCTCCCAGAGAAAGGAAAAACAGGGGAGTAATTCTGCTCTCCATCCCTGTCTACTAGCTCAGAAGCCAGTTGTTCTCAGGACAATGTGAAAACTACGTTAGAAACTTTTGTCCTCAGTGCCCAGTGTTTCAGCCTAATCTCCTCAGTGTGAGGCTGAAACAGGGGAAGATTAAAGGCAAGAACTTTTATAGTTTCCTGACACCCAAAGTCCTTAAAAGCTACTTTAGTACCAGCACAAGTTAAAGACCACTTCTGTTATTCTATATTAAACCAATGCTCTTGATCTTTTATTTCCTACATGGAAAGATTTCACTCTTTTGAAGGTATTTGGGATACTGAGCACACAAAACATCTTTGTACCTGAAGGAAAATTTTCAGACTGTTCAACTGTGTGAGTTGGCTTCCTTTGTGAGTTTTTTTTTTTTTTTTTGAGTTTTTGGGTTTTGTGGGTTTTTTTGGAGGGAGTGAGTGTGGAGGAAGGTGCATGTGAGAGTGGCTGTGTATGTGTTTTTTAGGGAGATAGTCTATGTGCACGTCTTGATATTTTTTTTTCAGCCCTATAGGTACCAGGGACATGAGTTACACAAATTGTTCTGTCAGCAGGGAAACAGCTGTGAATTACCACCAACATCAGCTGATAGATCTTTTTACAGCATTGTCCTCATATCCTACCATTAGCAAACCTGCCATCAGAAATATATAATTTTTAAATAACATGAACAAGAATAGCTAGATATGTGAATTTTTTCTATGAACACATATGGCATATACATATGAAAAATGAATAGTGTCTGAGTAGCTTTTCTTTGGTATAGGGGAAGAAACATTTATTTGTCTTAATTTTGAAACTTTTTAAAGCCTGATCATTTCCTAAATTGTGTTTCAGGAAAGTTTCATATTTGGATAATTGCAAGCAAGAAAAGAGCAAGCTTTGTGAGGACAAAAGGAGTGATTAGCATTGCTTGGTTTACAGCAGATCTGAGTAAACTTATATAAACAAAATTAATTTTTCCCCCCAGTTTTACAGCATCTGCACACTTCATAAACACACTTTATCACTCACTTGCACGTATGTTGTTGAGAAAAGAAGTTATAACTGAAGCAAGACATTGATGACAGCACTCTCATTCATTTTCCATATGAACAACATTCACCAGTAGATACTAGATAATATGAAAAATGTACTCTGGATATTTGGTTTCCCCAGGGACATAACCAGATCTGGCAACTTGAACTACACACACAGAGACACAAAAAATGCGCATTCATCAATCTTGTAAAAACATGGTTAATATTATCAGACAAAAATAACACCTGGATTTTCTGTGGATTTTTACTCAATTATTTACAATCCCTTAATGTTCTGTCAAAGTCAAGAAGTCTACAATGAGAAAATTTGGCAGAAGATTTGTCTTTTACACAAGACAAATCTGTATTATAAGGAAGGTTGCTGTATTACTACATACAATCAGAGATGAAATCATTCTCTTTCCACAGTTTGTGGAATTTGCACAGAGGCTAAGTACAAGCCTTAGCTGAAGGCAGAGTTGTCTTGTTATGAGACAGTTTAAAGGAGAACACTGTGGAATTATCTGTCTCCTTTTAAGGATTCCAACAATCCCTTTTCACCAATAAGGAATGGTTACTAATAGATAAAAGTGAAAAAACATTTCATTAATAAATAGAACACTGATACATGATGTTTGTGCATCTGAGATTTAACACACAACAGACCTCTGCTGATCATCAGCCAAACAGCGTGTTTTATTTTTCGGGGTTTGCTTTATAGGCAGTTCAAAGCTCCTTGCTCTAGACAGCCATTGTTCTAATCCCCACACCTCCCAGACTCTGAACCAGTCAAATGCTTGTATTTTAGGAGAGTTGTTACAGGTTAAGTCAGCCCAGAGTCTGATATATGGAACTGGGCTGGGTTTCTTATTATAACCAGATTAATGTTCAATGCAAATCAGCTCGTACTGCAAGAGAACACCACCAGGCAAGAAAGTGAAAAAAATAAATAACTGCTAGATATCCAACTGCTAACCCATACAACCCTACTGAAAAAATGAGAGACCAAAGTGTCAGGAACAAATGTTTGGAATACAAGGCCTAGAAGCAATGGGTCCTGGCTTGTAGGACGAAAGGGACAAGATGGCACCAGATCCCTCTAGGAAAGGCAGGAGCCTCACAGAGCAGTTCCAGCAGCAGACAAAGGCCCAACAGCTCATCCAGCATCAACCTCCTCTCCATGGAAAGGCACGGCAGAGCGGCCATGGCAGGCAAAGCACCTGGGCTGGAGAACTTGGGGGTTCTGTACGTTTAATTACATGTTCCTGCTCATAGATTTGTCAATCAAGTTCCCTACTGAAACGATCTGTAGGCCAGCCAACAGTTGTCCACTTGGATTAACAGACAATTTCGACTTTGATTAACTGACAATTTCTTATTCCATCAGAAAGACAATGCCTTGAACAATTTCTCCCTTTTGGAGTTAGATGTGTAACTGGAACTTTATTTAAAAGACTCATCCTGGACAGTCTGAGCAGGATTTGCCGATTTTAGGTACCATTTGCTTTGTCACTTGTACCAGAAACAATGAGTTGTGGCAGAAATAAGTGAACAGAACTGCTGCCATCTCCCAAACAAAGGTGTTACCTTTTTACAAAATACCACTTGAATTCAGTCTGCAAATTTTCCATCAGTATGTAATAACAAAAAGCAAAGTACTTTCTTTAAAGTCCATTCTGTACTCCCACCTTACACAGTCAAATTTGTCTAATTAATGTTGCTGGTCTATGATTTTGGGCTTTTCGTTTCCTTCAAGAAGAATAACATTCTTTGTAACATATTTTCTGAAAGAAACAGAGCAAAACAACAGTACAGACTGAAAATGGATTTCTATAAAGTAGAGAGTTTCTTAATGGTCCACATGGAATACCTTATAAAAATAATGAACCAGGTAATCTGCATAATTGCAAGCACTTCGGCCACAACAGTAACTTTCAGTTTTTAATGCCTGAGCACCAATCCAGAGATTGCTAAAAACCTCTGTGACACTGCTGGGCAGGAAGAACCAGCTCTTCTAGAGCTGCAAAAAAAAAGTTATCCTAATTACATTTTTTTTTTCTTTCTGCTGTCTTTTTCACATGGCCTTTTTCCATTAATCTTCTCTCATTCTACTTCTGCAAAGAGAAAACCTACTTTGCTCTTAGATACTAGATAACTTATGGAGACCATTCTTATGCCATAAATGCATATCCAAGCTAGCAGTCTCACCTGGGCTGCAAAACATACAAGAAAAAAACATCAACCAAAAAACCCAAAGGGAGGTGTCAGAGAAGAGATTTCTGGAATTCATTAGGACCTTGTTCACCTAAGCTAAAAAAAAAGTCAATATGGCACTGTTTGCCATTTCTTCAGGAAAATCCTCCTCAGTTCCTTCCCTTTCTCCTAATTCCTGGGAGACTTGCTTCCCTCAGACAGGCCCCTCAAACCGATTCCTGCTCACTTGTTTCTAACATCTGCTAGCCATTTGAAACTGCATCTGTTCATTCTAGTTCACTGGAAAAGGTCTGTTTTTCCAGCATGAAGCGATGCAAGGCAGAGTTACTGCATCTGAGTTAAGGCTTTAATGCACTTAGCTAAGATACGTAAATGGACTGCAGAAAGAACAAAAATAATACATTCTATGACATCTGCTGACTGCCCTCGTTAGCCAACTCATGATAAGCAGTCATCACAAACATGTTTACTTTCCTCCTGTCCTCCTGCAAACATTTACCCATTCTGTATTTCTGCTCTTTTGCTTTCTGATGGAACAGATCACCTCTAAGTGAATTGTTGCTCATCAGCTTGCAAGGATATACCTGGAAATCTTTAAATGCTTTATATTCTGATTTTGCATAACCTCCACATCTGCCAAAGCCAAAACCTTGCTGGTTTTAGAGACATCAGCTTTAAAAATGAGCAGATATTTGAAAATCTCTTCATTGTTGCATACTAAGCCATGCAATATTTTGTGCTATTTAAAATATTCTACCAAAAGAAGACTTCAAGAAAATACTTACAAAGATCACTTACATCACTACTCTTTGGCCATGCTGAAAAGAAAAGTGAGCTGACCCTCTCAAAAAAACTCAAACTTTAAACATCCAGAGTCCACCATACCTGTAAGCCACAAATGCACCCAAGGTACTTAGAGCAATATGTTTCAGTGAAAATGTTCTTAGGAGGAAAGAAACAAGAGTTTAAGTTGTCCCTCCTGCCACTGTTAGTGACTTTGTTTGAAACACACTGTCCATCACCCCTTCAAAAGTTTGTGCCAATATACAGTTGCCAGCTTCCTTCCTCAACCTGTAAAATATTTACATTTTATCCCTCTCTGGATTTGACTAACTTTGCTGAACTTTAGGTTAGGGATTTTTAAAAGTAAGCCACTCATAGCCCATGTGGAACTCGCTTCTGGTCTCCAATGTCTCCATTTTCATGAGTTGAACTGGTTGCTATTTGTGTTCAGCAGAGGACCAGCTTTATCTCTTTTTCATTGAAATTGTTTTGGCTTTTCTTTAGCTATGGCCCGTTTTGGAAAAGTTACAATATTTGCCCCAAGGAGGAGCTTCTACAATATACTGCCAGGTTGTTGGCCCTGAACTAGGCAGAGATTCAAAGCTTTAGAGCAACCCAAGGCCCATTCCATGACTTTTCCATACTTTTCTGCAATGATATCCATTTAACTTTGTCACTAACAGATTTAATTTTTGTACTTCTTGTAGTATTTCTCCTATACATATGCATTTCTTATAAAAATCATTAGCAAACAATTCTGAATGGCTTTCTCTTCCCTGGTTATTTGCCATCACTTCCTGCTCCTTGCAAAGACTTGTAATAAATTTCTATATTTCCTTTCTCATGTGACACTACACAAATCTAAGTGACATCCAGACAAATGTGAGCTTCATTCAAGCATAAAAGGAAGCGCCAGTGTATTCTGGACCCAACTCACTTTCATAATCCGGACTATATTTGCACCTTCATTTCCCATTAACATGTCATTATGCTATCACATCCCCCAAATTCCACCTTGGCTGCACAAAGCCATGACCAGCTCAGTTCTCATGGTGGCAGCAGCAGTTAATGGGTTACTGATATTACCCATACACCCAGACTACATTTATCTACCATATCAATCAACAGGCTTTGTAAGTATGAAGAAAATCTGTCTTGTAAGATGAAATTTATAAAATAAGGGATGCATCTCACACTTCTACTTCCTTTCCAAACCCTCCCACCAAAATACACTCTGATCCAGAAAAAGTCGGCCTTTCCCCCCCCCCCCCCACCCCCCAAAATGAGCTGTTTGTTTGTTGCCAAGGTAAATGTTAATCATTAGTACTTTATTCATGGGTCTATTTACCATCTAAACAGGAGATAGCTTCAAACTATGCCCAAGGGAAATTAGATTTCTAAAAATTAGGATGCTTGTTTTAGAATCTAAATTAAGCTGTTAGTTCACAAGAAAAATCTTGGCCAGGGAGAAGATCTGGATCTACATGAGAGTTTCAGAGAACATCTGTGTATGTCAGGAAATATGTATCCCTTAACCCTGCTTAACAACAGGATCACCCTGCTGTCAACATTCCATCTAGTAGGAAGGTTTTTTTTTGAAGAATGACCTTGCATCTCTTTAATAATAGCTGTGCCGTATAGTGAGGAAGAAAGGGGAGCAGGCATCTCAGAGCTGGCAGTGCAAGTGGAACAGTACAGTTTTCCTTTATGAAATCCAAGCATGGGCATCAATTTTTTTAGGGTAAAAGCCAGGAACACAACAGCAGATTTCTTCTTGCATTTCTGTCTGGAACTGTGAGCTGGGACCAAGGGACAGGAATGTCACTCCACCTCCACAGCTGCAGCAACGCCCCAAAGCAGAGCCGTCCTTGCTGCCTAGGTCAGTACACCTGTATTCAGCAGGTAGGCAGGAAAGAGGAAGAGAGAATAGGAGTTGAGGAAAACAGTCTCAGGAGAACTGATGGCAGAATGAGCAATAGGATCAGAGGCTGAACCGAAAAATCTTCCTGCAAGATCAGACCAGATGCCACTGAGACACCTGAAGCAAAATTTTAAATGGGAACTTCCATGTCAAGAGAAACCAGCATCTCGAATATTTAATAAAAAACTTTCCTGATTATTGTTCCTTTTGCCCTCGCCAAACTGTGGCAATGACCTGTAACAATCTTAAATAAGATTACCTCTTTTTCCTGATGGCCAGGCTTATCATTCCAACTCTTAGCTTCCACAAATTTATTGTCCTTGATGTGTCTCGGCCTCTAGAACACTGCAACCTTTGCCAATAACAATTACAGAAAAAAAAAGAACATAGCCCATTTCTGAAGCAATACTTAAGAAGGGAAGATAAGATACTTCATTTGAGGAGTATTTAGGCTTTTGCTTGTCTTATAATAGCAACTTTTTTTTTTTTTTTCACAATGTCTCCCATCAAACAGTAATAACTCTAACCAAAAATCACAACAAAACACTCTTGAACAAGAAGTCAGGTAGATTCAAAATCCTGTACATTTCATCAGCAGAATAAGTGTGAAAAACCATTGCTGGAGCACAGATTGTCTATGCTGCAACTCATACAAGGATGATTTTGAGATGTTTACACCCACAGCAATATTTGGACTGTAACTCGGTGGGGTAGGATTGTTTTTTACATCTTTACTTCCAAAGAAAGTTTCCGGCTGTAGAGCTGGAGTTGATTTCATGGCATGGGAGGGGTTTATGAATCATTCAATGAAGATAAAGATGACACTAGTTTTCTCTCCTTCTCTCAAACTTCTTTATCCACTGCCTCACTTCATGACTCATTTAACATCAAATACAATAAGAAATATAGTTGTGTTTCAGAGTTGCCTTTAATGCCACTAGAAAATGGGAAAAATTTGGACTACTGATTTGATTATTTATGTGGTTACACAGAAATTGTGCCCAAATTTCAGTTCTTGCTACATTTGCAATAGTAGGACTTGTAAAAACAAGTTCAACCCCAGATTAGGCATAAAAATAGTTGTTGCATAAAAGCATGTTTTATTCATGGAGAAAGCACTGGTATTCTATTCCTTCCATGTTCAGTTTTTCAAAGCTTAATTAGCACTGTTGGCTCTGAAGGAAATGGTAAAAAGAACTATCTTGAAAGAAGCCTTATTTTTAGGCCTGGTGACAATTGATTTACATTTGTGAACCTTGCCATTTATCCTGGCTTGTGGGTCCATGCATGAGGCTGTCGTGAGCCTTCAAAGACAGACTTGTCCCTAGAGCACCACATCAGAGGATTCAGAAGAGGGGTGTAAGAGCACAAGGGGCCAGAACACACTGTTCCCTCAGACTGTTTCCTACAGACTGCCCCAACCCACGTGGAGAGAGTGCAGCACTAACTCATTTAAGGCAATTGAGCACGTACCCAGTTCCTGGATTTGCAGCATTTGCTCCTTGTAACACAATGCAGGAGCTCAGCATGACTGAGCAGCAGAACTTTAAATCCAACCAACAAGAGACACCAAAAGATAATAAGTTAAAAATTACAGAAAATGAAAGGCAGTGGTAGGTATGCAGTAAAGCAAGCTAAAGAAATGGCTTTAAACAACCTGTCTCTTTAAACAACCTGACAGGTTTTGGTCAAACACTAAAAGCCAAGGATGTACCTCTAAACTCCTAATGGAAAAAAAATCGGTCACCTAATTGTTCTCCAAAACAAATTTAAATTTAAATCATGACTGAGGAACTTTCACAATTTGCTTTCCGGGCTGCTATTTCAAGCCAAACTCTGCATATGCAAACAAGCAACCCTTTGCTTTCTTTAGCATCTACACTTACTAGAGTTTCATTTCCCCACAGGACCTCCCACATCACTGTAGCTCACAGCAAAGAATGGAAAGTCTCAGCACAAAAACAGAGGAACACACAGCCACGCTTTCTTTAATGGTGGGCTATGACACAAACAAAAATTGTTGCCAGGAAATGGCTCTTCAGATTGCATTTACTATGCTACACACTTCATTTCTCTCTATTATAGAAATATTCTTCAGCCAACCTACCACTAAGTGTCTTGTTTGCTTGTTCACTGACAACCAGAGTACTTGCATTAACGTTCACCCTGGGTTTTTTTTTCACAGCCTACCCTTTTCACACCATTTCACACCATTAATTGCTCTTGCAATTAATCTTGCAAGATGAATTCCGTAAAATTATCAATGACATTTATAATGTTTAAACAAGAAAGAAAAAGTGCCTTGATGCTTCTGGGTCTGTTTGTATTTTTGCAGCTTCAATGGAAAATCAACAGGCTTTGTTTGCTAATTATTTTAATTTGCAACTTGGAGAGAAGGAGGTTTAGCACCTATCAGATGAGCTTTTCTCTAAAGATGAAAAGAGTCACATGGGAATCAGGACATCAGGCCCTAGATGAATGATTTTCCTACTTTTTATGAATCAGAGAACTGTTCATCCATAAATTCCATTTCCAGAACAAGAGGAACAGATGCATGTCCCAACCTCTACCTGCAAAGGAAAACATTGGCTCACTGTCACTGCCCCTCGCTTGCTTTTGAAAAGTAGTTTACACCAGAAATAGTTTCAAAATGCAAAGCAAACTATTATTTTCTAGCACCCTCTTCCTTCAGTGACCTGTGCTGCCTGTGTTTCCCATGCTATTTGATTCCTGTATGCTGTCATCTAGGAATCCGTGTGGTCTAATTATGATATTTGGCAGGTATTGTTTATAATAAATATATTATTATATAATAAAATATAATTATAAGTATATATAAACTTATATAATAATTTGTATAAATGTATTTTTATATTTGGCATAAAGTATATGTCATTATTCCTGCTAAACTTGCAAAGCCTCAGGTCTCCAGGCAACTGTTGTTAACCAGTCACATAGTGCCCATACTTCAATTTTAGCTAATTAGCATTTTCTAGTGAGAAACTAGATTATTCATTGATGCTAAGAGAAGAATAACTGGACTTTACTAATGACATATTAACAAGCTCTCTGCTGCTCCCTTACCAGCCACTGCCATGGGTTCTTTTTTCGTATTAACAGCTAAATGTTCACAGAGAGAATGCTGAATGTGTTCACTGTAAGTTAATGGGGCAGCTTCAATGTCTCTCAAGTTGTATGCCAGGTACTCCAGCCCACCCCAAGGCACAGAGAAAGAGCAGAATGGACAACACTGCTCCTCTACTGTGTCCCTCACCCAGGTCACCTGGGTCTCTCATTCAGCTCCAGGCTTCATGGTGGACAGCGGTAATTTGTGGGCTCCAGGCAGACACAGAGACCTCATGTAATGAGCTGCAGCACAAATATCTCTCATGACAAATCAAACAGAAAAAGTAATTAAAACCAATCTAGCAAACTAAGCATGAATGCAGAACTGTTCCATCAGAGGAAACTTGGCTGCAGCTTGGAAATTTTTTTTCTACTTCCTTTTAAAGCTGTAATCCTGCAGTGCAAATACAACCTCGCCAGAGACAGTGAGAGGAGAGGCAGCAGAATGCAGAGTATGAGGCGCCCTCACACAGGAAGATGGGAATAGTCTAGTACCTTATTAAAAAAACCCAAAACACCAGTACTTCTGTTTTCAGTACATCAGAGAAGAGGAAATAATTGGATCTCTTTTTTTCATTTCACCTTCTTTAAAGTAGCCAATAGTTTAAAGTTAGGATAAGAAGAAAAGAGAAAGAAAAGGACAAAAATTAAAAGCATATGCTGCTTTTGGACATGGATGTTATTCCAAGTAAACCCTGTACCTGTGCATTAGATTATGCACTGCCTTCTCAATGCAATACTTGTGTAGCAATTTAAGTTGTCCAGCAGAATACTTCAGTCTGTTACTGGATCTGCTGGACTCTTCCCCTTATCTTGCTTTTCCAGTTCCTGAAAAATCCACTAGAAGTCACCAGGCAGGAGCTCAGGTGCCTTAGGTCTGGTCTGTCTCGCAGCCGGGAGCACAAACGCAGGCACTGCGCTCCCTGAGCTGCCGGATGGTTCAGTCTCCTCTGCCACCCAGAGGCTTCGTGCCAGTCCTGCAACCCGACCACGGCTTCTCCTCCAGGTAGAACTGGGCAGAGCTATTAACTTATTTTCTCTGGAAGCAAAAGTCAACCCAATGGAGCACAATGACAGCAGAAAGCCAAAACCTTGTATTCTTGTAACACAAAAAGCACTTCTGAAGGGTTTCTGAAGCTCTTCACCCAAAACAAAGCTTTCCTCAAAACCCATCAAGTGAGAAGTTCCACTTCATAACCAATATGAAAATCTAGTTAAAGTCAGAGGGTATAAGAATAGATTTGAGCATAACCACCAAGACTCTTCCATATCACCACCATGTGGTTTTTCAATAGTGGCAAGTTACAGAAGTACTTAACACCAACACCAAACCTAAATTTTGTTTCAAGGGGTTTTGTGATTTGTTTGGCTTTTTGTTGGATATGGGTTTTGGGTTTTTTTTCCATGAAAAATACTGGAAGGTGTTGCTTGCATCCAAAAGCAACTTGCAGTCTGTCAGACTCTTGAGCTTTTGGTTTTCTTCCCTACAAGAAAATTGCCAACCAGTAAATAAAGGCAGCACCTTTGTCCCAGACTTTTACTGCATTCTGACTGTCTGAGGTAAGGCTCTACAGACATATATCCTATCAGTTTTGGGGTTTTTTTTATTGTGTTTTATTCTCTTGGATATCTCTCAGACCACAACAGATAATGACTCTAATGCCAGGAAAGTGCTTTTGCAAGTAGAAAAACTCCTACTGTAAATAACCAATTGTTAGCACCACCAGCATCAATGACCTTGATTTATGTAGTTTGAGAAACATTCCTTCAGAAACGTTCTTGTGGCAGAAAACAGTAATCTGGTCTGTACATTTAAAGCATATATTCCAGGAGATTTAAACTCACAATTTAAAGGCTCCTTTTTAAGTTCCATCCCTTCTATCTCCCCCTCCAAATAAAACCCATCATTCCTAAAATGCTGTCAATAAAGCCTTGTATTCTTGACCTTCCACATTGTAATTCTGAATGTTTTATGCTAATGGAGTATCTGCACTGATACAGATATAAACACAGTTTAATAGACCTAGAGGGCCCTTGAAAATGGAAGTGGGGAAAAAGGCTCCACTCTAAATTAGCATGTTGCAAATGGTAAGATTAAAATGCATGTGTAATACTGAAAATTACCTTACTGCTTCATGAATGAAGAGTCAATCTACCTAAACCCTAAGGAGTAGCAAAGAGATGGGAGAAACAAAAGCCAGCAATTTTGTTGAGCACAATCTACCCTGGCTCTTAAATCTGCAAGTAACATGAACTGCTACAATTCACAAAGAATGAGGCAAAGCTGGCACATAAAGTTGTCTGCCACAATCTAATCCATATGCATATTCCAAGTCAGAAAGAAATTTCACTAGGCATTGGTGAATTTTGTAACTATATAAAACAGCTTCTTTTCTACTGCAAACTACCTTTTTTAAAGAACTTAGAGAAAACAATCAAGCAATGTCAGGTGTTATGCAATTTTTTGATGCCTTGTAACCACTGTAGTTTCAAGGCAGGTCTGCATTCCAGTTATGCACACCTATCAGTTGCATTTGCAAACAAATCAAGTTCCAACAGAAGAAACTTAGGTGGCACTTAGTAGTCATAATACACACATAACCTCATGCTTTCCATGTGTGTAATCTATATCCATGTTTAGCAGGCAAGTTCAGCACATAGTTATTAAAAAACAGTTTAAATTCAGTGTGTGGTCAGTTGCTCAACTTTATGCAAACATGACACTAGCGATGTTCCCATATCTGTGGATGCAAATAAAGTGCAAGAGGACTTAATTTCTTTTTCTTATTTTCCATGCATCACCCATTTCTAATTTTAACTATTTCCAGAAGGTACAAGCTATGGGCTCCAGAAGCAAGAATACTAAAGGCCAAGAATATGCCCCCACCTTGTGCTGATAACACACTGTTTAGGGGTGTGCCGTTTTAAGAAAATTATTATGTTGGATGTATCCAAGCACCAAAAAATCTCTGATGTGTAACTGATGTATTAGGAGCTATAAGACAGTGCATTTCAGGATAATGACCGTAGCTGTTCTTTGTTTCAGAAGGCCTCAGTTTCTTTAACAAAGTAAGTTTACTACTGTGAGATAAAACCAGCTTAATTGCAGCGGTCATTGGGCCAGTATTAAAACTTTCTCTATACTAAGATGAATACATTAGACCCAAGCTATTTGGTCAAAGTCCAAATGAAAACAAACAGCTTTTAATTTCTCTTACAGTGAGTACAGCTTTGTTTCTGTGAAGATTTCCTGGCCACTCTACAACCAGACTAGTGGGTAACAGAAGCATTTTTGTAATAGGCCCCCATTCATTGAT
This sequence comes from Onychostruthus taczanowskii, assembly GCF_017590055.1. Lineage (NCBI taxonomy): Eukaryota > Metazoa > Chordata > Aves > Passeriformes > Passeridae > Onychostruthus > Onychostruthus taczanowskii. The sequence continues at coordinate 3,714,178 of NW_024499351.1, forward strand.
GGGGTCACTTTGTCATGGTGAGCAAATATAGCTTTATATCACCTTTGATTTTCATTCACTTTCCCAGTGACAGGAAACAGAGGTCTCTTCCTGACACCACTAACATCCTCAGTAACCTGCCCACTTCCTGAGTTGTGCCAGTGCTCTGTAGTTATCTCCCTCTCTTCTGCAGGTCATGCCACAGGGACGCACAGTGAGGATTTTTTTGCAGGTTGGCAAGGACAATTCTCCCAGACATCTTTGTTTTCAAATTCTAAGAGGGGTTTATGTGTTCCTCCAGTTCCTGGCCAGAGTAGCAAAACAAGAAATCAAATCCACTCATTTATACCACACAGAAAAATTCATTTCTTCTCCGCAATGCATTAGAAGTAGTTTCTATAGAGACCACATTGGTCACATTGGTTAAATTCTATAAAAATAGCTTTGTTAAAAGTTTCCTCCACTTTCACCCTAACGTGACCATCTCTTTTTTCAGCCTTTTTTGCCTTCACAGCCTTTGACTCAGAAAGATCAACATTTATGCCTTGCCTCATGTACTATCACTTCTATTCACTCTTCATGATAACTGGAGATATGACATCATCTTGTTGCAAAAGCTCCATACCTTCTCAGTGGTTTCTCATGGGCACCTCCTCACAGTACTGACTCCTTCTCCCTCACAGCACAGCCAACAAACTCCACCAAACTTCTCGGCCAGCCAACCTACTCTTTTACAATACCCATCCTAACTGGATCCAGCTGTGGCCTAAGGGCAGGCCTGTTCCTAATTCTTGATAATTAGGACAGCTGTAACTCCTTAGGGGTAAATTACCTTCATCACTCTCTCTATTCTCCTACATTCCATCCATCCACATCCGGGTGACAGAGGTAGTTGAGAGTTTTTTAAAGAAAAAAAAAACCACAGGCTTTTCATCTGTGGCCTTTGTTGGTATTGCTCACTGAGCCACACCTTTAAGTAAAGACATGGGCACCTTCGCGAAAAAAGTGTTCAATATATTTTACACTCTGTCATGAGACCTTTAGGTTCATGTTTCAGCACTGCTGTGTTAAATGCAGGTCCAAGCTGACAGTGTCCCTTGCATCTGCTGTTCAGTGGTCTGTTTGTGATGTTCATTTCCACTGGATGCATAGTTGGGCTTTTTGGGCAAACCGTGCCCCTCAAACCAGGAGGCTTTTTTAAATCTTGTACATGATTTTATGAAGACACAGGGTGGGTGAGAGCTTTGTCTGGTTTCTGTACTAAGGAATGGAATGCAGGAGGTTCCTGCAATATTGACATTGAAGTTGGAATGTCCAATGATATCAGTGTGACTTTTCTCAGGGATGAATCTTGCTCCCAGCAGTCTGCAGTGTGGTAGCATAGGACGTGACAGAGCAGGGTGTGAGGGACAGGGGGATGGGAACAGTGAGGTATTTCATGCTGGCGGCTGAGTTTGGTGGTGCTGATGTTTCTAGAGCCAAAGCAGATTGATTTGGTTCTGGAGCACTAGAACAGAATCCAAATGGTAGAAAGTATTTATTTGTCCTTAGGCTGAAAAATATTGCTGTGCAGCACTTTTTCCCTTGCACCTGCAGTTCACTGTGGGAAAGATTTATTGTAGTGAGCAAATGTTGTGGCTAGTGCAGTGAAAAGCAGGAGTTACTGGTAAGATCAGCTTGGAGAGTGTGGCTGCCAGCCAAAACCTTGCTGCGTTCTGGTGCGATGCCGCTACGGGAGGAATGAGCGTGAGGTGCAAAGCCTTGAGCAGTGCTGGGAAATGGGAGGTGAGGAAGGGTTGGGCTAAGGATGGATTTAAACTGGGCTGGGTGTTAATGTGGGAAGAGACGCTTGTCACCCAGACTGTCAAAATGAAGACCTGTAAAATCCTAGCTCTGCGTTGTGTTTAATGTGTTTTTACTTCATATTTATGTCATCACAAAAAGCAAGGAAAATGTGACTGGTTTCCACTATCGCAATTGGAAGGTTTTTCAAAGGCTGGTGTATTTAGATTCTCTTTTTCCACTCCAAGTGTGCCTTTTCCCCTCCTTTTTCAATATCTGCTGCACTGGGTGTCCCAGGGAGGGCTGGATTCTTCAGCAGGGGTCTTAGGAGCCTTGCCTTGTCTGTTACTCCTAGGACTCTCCTTGTCTTGCCTGCCTCTAACTTGCTCTGCCACGCAAAGCCAGCCCTTTCCTTGCCTTCCCTGCTACCCCTCTCTTGCCTGGCGTTACCTTGCATGCCCCACCTTGACCTGCCTACTGCTTTCTTCTCTAGCCTTGCTTTGCTTTGTCTTTCTCGTCCCTTCCCTTGCCTTTCCTACCTGACTGCAGGAGGAAAAATCCAAGGTTATGATGGAATAACTGTAATTTTTGCTCTTACAGGCACATTGGAATGCTTTTCACTTGCAAGTATTAGAATACTTGTGAAATCACACATACACGAAATCACCAAAAGGAATGAAAAAGTATATAAATGGAGATAGGACGATAATTGAAGTGACTGTGAAAGAGACATAATTTTGCAATGTACTCTGGGAGCAGGTGTAACTTCAATTTTCTAAGTCTTGTGCAAATAAACGTGGTTTATGTTGCAGATACAAAACACTACAGGTTTTTAAAGTGATGTTTTTTCTGAAATATTTAGAACAGTTACAACTCACACTACTGTATCTGATTACTTCACTGCATCCAATGTATTTCATGTCACACAAAACCTATGAAGTTTTTAACAAATGAGAAAAAATAAAGTAAATCAAACCTGAGAAACCCAGAAGCATTAGGAGATGTATTTTGGAAAAGCCTGGCTAAAAATCTGAAACTTTTATGTATCTTCTCAGGACTTGCTTCTACTGCCAGCCACCAAGACAAAACCAAGTTAGATCACATTACTGCCAAACTGTAATCAATTTCTAACTATACCTGGGGAGAATAACCACTAATGGTAAGCTGTATTTCCTAAGTGAAAAACAGCTGTCCCCTTGATAATGAGGTTGAATGCTGTGTTTATTTTGAATATGCTGGCATTCAGCATGTCTGATCATCCTTTTGCTCTGGAAAGAAAGCTATTTTTAGCACTCACTTCTGAGAAATAAGGGCCACCTTAAAAGCTCCTAAACTGAATAAAGCCCTGGAAGGCTAATCAATAATGAGACAGACTTGAGGAAAAAACATGGCTCAAAACCAGCATATTTATATTTTATTTTATAAAAATTAGTATTTCAACAGAAAAAGTTACTATCCGGGTGATCTGCGGAAATTTTACATGTGCCCTTGTCATTGTGGCAATTCTATTTGAGTCTGATGTTTCCTGCAGAGAACAGCAAACATGCTAGCTGAGCAGAGTATCAGTGTTTTAAAAAGAAAACGCCTATCCACAGAACTCCTTTACAGGAGTATATAGTTATTTCTTCGCATAAGTGATTTTCATGGCATGAGATGGAGTGATCTTGAATCCCTGGAGAGCGTCTCGAGCAGCCCCTGCTTGGTTCTCATTTTCGAACTCCACGAACGCGATGTCATGGCGCCCTGGCACTAAGCGTACTTCTTTGAATCCGGGAAACCTTTAAAATAAGGTGAGAGTCAAAAAATATTTCTTAGCTCAATAATAGATCTCTCTTCAGTACCTCCTTATCAGAAGCATCTACTAGTGCAATAGTAGAAAATTGAAATTGAAGGGTTTTACATGTTCTATCCTTAGAACTATGCCTCAATGAAGGAATATTACATGGAAGCAGTTTAATCAGAGCTGTACACATACAGAAGCAATCTGACTAGTTTTAAAACTGCTCCTGCTGTCCTACGGACTTCAGTATTACAGTCACCAGCTTAAATCCAGTGCAAATTGATAGCAGATAAATCACACAATCAAAACCAGCTAAAAGCAAAATCAGATCTGATTTGCTTTCTGAACCAAGTCATCAGAAACCTTGGCAGTAAGACAAACAACTGAAATACCTTCAGAAGGTATTTGTTGTCAACTGAGAAAACACACACAGGTTACAGAAAAATTCAAAGGAGAAATCATTTCTATTCAAAACTTACTGATTAAATAACATGGACAGCATCATCTCATTTGTTTCCTCAGGCAAATTATTAAGGAAAAGGATATAGTTTGGTGGGTTATCAGGCACCTGCAACAACAGAAGATCAAAGCTCAGAAGACTATACATAGTTGCATACAGTTCCATTGCATCTGTTTGCATGATTATTTGAACCAAGATTCACATTTCTTTAGTTTTGCTCGTAATGTTCTATCTGGGCTTCACCATGCCTTTATCAATATGCAGACAGAGCCCCTTTGTTCTTTTACACGGATCTATTAATTTGGAGAGTTCTTACTTCCACAAAAATCACAATACCATACTGTCTTAGATGTCACATTTAAACTCAACTAGTCATGAGCTGACACTGCAGTACTCTCTGCACTCAAGTGCCACAGTAGTGGCTGCAGAGCTATTCAAGACACCTGTAATGCAGTGGTAGAATGTATGGACTCGCATCCTTCCGGAAAGCAGTGGGAAGCCACGACCTATTTACCCGCAGTACAACCAAAATACTGAGTATCTTTGGGCAATCAAAGATACTCAAAACTCAAAAACTCACAAAATACAAACGGTTTTATTACAGAGTTCAATTAAAATGTCTTAATTAGAAACCCCTTTAGATTTAGAGCTTCAGTCTTGTAACAGATTTGCTAATATGGATTTGTAGCCACCCACCACAAACAAGGCTAAGTAGTCATTTGCTGATACTGGAATCTTCAAGTCATCAAGTAAATTATAAATATAAAAATAAACTGGACACCCCAACTTCAAATATCCTCAAAGCAGTGCCAAATAAAAAGCCTCAGCAGAACAATCTCCTTCTACTGGTAGAAATATTCCAGGTAGTGCCATTAGAAAATAAACTTCTGAAGTTCAAAGAAATACCCAAACACTCAGTGTTGTGCTTTGATGCAAACTGACATACACATTGTGTCTGAAAATCCATGGAGCAAGACCTTTTCCCCTGTTGATTATGCATGCAATGGCAGTACTCAAGAAAGATGCAGGGCAGGCAAAGATATTCATCTATGGTACTTGCTCTCCTGCAAATCCTGGCTCTTCACCACTTTCACTTCTAACATGAATCATTTAGAAGATCACTGAGCAGACAAGATGAATGAAGTGTAGGCAGTTGTTCCTACATCTACACACAATCCTTTGGAAGATAAAACACTTATGAGAAAAAAGGAAAAGTGAGCCGAGAACCCCCAAACTCCTGAAATAAAGCACTTAGGCAGATTTGGCATCCTGTGTTGTCTTCCTTTATCTGCTGCCAGAACAAAGTAAGTTAAAGGGAACTTAGCAATGAAAAAAAAAATTAAGAATCCTTCAACTGATACTAAGCATAGTCCAAATTTAAGAACCCAGTATGATTTGGTAAAAGTGCTGTTTTCTGTATAGTAATGAGAAACTGCAGATTCTCATTTCCTGCCAACCAGCTACAGTAAAAAAGGGATTTGTTTTGTTTTGTCATGTAGCCGTTAGACAAATGTCTCATAGGACAAAAACAAAGCTGTAAAATATATCCTGAAGTTTCCATGTGTAACAAGCTATTATTCATACAGAATAATTATAAACATTTTTAGTGACAAAAATAAAAAACATTACCTGATTCTGTGGTGTAGTTCCTGGGGCACTGCCTGAATAATACAGAATAATTATAAACATTAGTGCTTTTAGTGACAAAAATAAAAAACATTACCTGATTCTGTGGTGTAGTTCCTGGGGCACTGCCTGAATTCTGTGTTGCTCCCTAGCAAGTAAGTACAAAATAGTATTACCAAGGTGCTCCATTAGAAATACACAAGCATATATCACCATGTTTCTCTACAATTCAAGACATATGTTAATGGGTTTTTTGAGCTGCAATCCAACAACATTTGGTGTCTACAAGATACTTCCCAAAGGCAAAAAATTGTGTGAATTTTGCTTAGCTTCAAAACCAGGCAATCAAAAGAAATAACATCAGTACTACCTGATCAATCTAATGGCTGAGTCAAGCATTTCTCCACATTACAGAATTTCATTTAATAGACAGGGAGGAAGTAGTTTTGAAAATGAAGGCCTAGACAAGAATCCTGGTTTCACCTGGGATAGAATTTTCTTCTTAGTACAGTGTGTTCTGAATTTAATATGAAAGTAACACTGATAACAAACTGATGCTTTGGTTGTTGACAAGTAGTGCCTGTTTGTATCAAGGACTTTCCAGTTTCCCATGCTCTGCTAGTGAGTAGGTGCACAAGAAGTCAGGAGGGGGCCAGGACAGCTGACCAGAACTGGCCAAAAGGACATTCCATAGTACAAAATATCATGTCCAATATATAAACTGGGGGGATCTGGTCAGGTGCCTTGATGTTTTCTGCCATATCCCAGCACAAAAGCTACTACATGTTCTTACTTTAGGCAACCCAACCCTTAGTGGAGATAAATCTCACCTAACTCCTATTAATTTAACATGGAACATCTAACACCTAACGTAAATGAATTGTCTTGTTCTCATTTGCCATTTAGGCAACGTGGAATTAAAACACTGAAGAGAAAAGCTGGTTGAGCACTTGAAGCCAGTACTAAAGATAAGCACACTCTCCTTTTTTTCCTTTTCTTAAGAGGCTAGTTTCTACTTTGGTGTGTTGTACCTTTGCCCTACATCTTTAGTTTCATCTGAAATAGCAAAGGAGGGAAAAATAGGAACAACAAGGACTACATAACCAGCCCTCTCGCCTTCAACTTCTAGTAAATGCTCAAGAGCTCTAGATAATCAACAGACCCCAATTCAGGGAATAGAAAAGTAACAAAAGAAAATATCAAGTCCTAAAAAAATTATTTACAGCTCTTGTGGTTTTTTTTTTTTTTTTTTTTTTGGTTTTTTTTGTTTTTTTTTGTTTTTTTGTTTTTTTGGGTTTTTTTTTTTTTTTCCCTGAACAGAGAAGCAGCTTACCTGGATAACCTTTTTATTTGGTGCATTTGCTGACTGTTCCAGAGTTTTAGCTTTCTTCTTTTCCTTTCTTTTTTCCTTATCAGCAAAAGTCCCACGCATTTTAGAGATGATATCAGAGTCTGTTTTTGCATACTGAATACGCTTTTTAAAAGAATAAAGAAAAACAGTATATTCTGCAGTTAATAATATTGAACATTTTACACCACTTACATTAACTGTGTATTTACACTTTTTTTCTGCAGAAACCTTTTATATTAAAAACATTGTTATAAAGTGTAGGTACACTTACAGAGCAAACAATTCTCACAGTTTTTTCTGAACACAATTACAGAAGTCTAAAAAAACCCCCTAATATGGAAATTACTAACTTTAGCTCATTGAAATCAGAACTCCATTTATTTAACAGCATCTTTTTAACATCTGTCAAAGCAGCACCTACAGAGAGATACATTTGAACTACACAGAGGATATCAGAGAAAACTGGCACTAGCTTCTACTAAAACTGAGAGTTTTCAGTCCCATTTTGAAGAGAGTTAAAATTTGACAGCGATTTCTCATATCTCTGCAGAAACATAAATTTAGCAAAACCCAAACTTCTTAAACAGAAAAGGCAAGTATCCACCTTAATCCCAACAGGGTTGCATAAATGCTGCTGTTCTTTTGACAAAGGCCCCCCACAGCTGAAGGTTAAGCAGATGCAGGTATAACTATACCAGTGTGCAACATTATTATTTATGCACACAATCCTATTGTTTTTCCTATCAGAGACTACCTCAATACAAAACTACACAACAGCTTATTATTTTTTTAATGCTTTTCTTTAGTGCTTAGAGTATACAGGCTGCAGGCGATGTTCAGAGGGAAGTACATGTGAAAGCTTATGAAGCCTCAATTCTTTTATTTCTTATTGAGTTCTACTGAGCACAAAACTCCTTAAGGATAAATGGTGGGCTGAGTCTGCAAAATTCTGTGTTAAGGATTTAATTAGAGAATATGAAGGTGTTAAGGCACATAGCTTGTGGCCCAGCAGCACAACTGCTTCCTTCAGTGCTCAAAGGCATGAGCTGAGAGCCAGTAGAATTGTACCCATCCATTGCTGAAGTCGTGGGCCATTTGCATGTATTGTCACACCTCACCAACAGCTGCAGAATTAAGAGATGCCTAATTATCCAAGCAGACAAGAACAAGGCAGGTCAACTGTGCTATTCTGCATATTATGAAGTACATGACTACATCCTGTTCTATGAACCAGCACTAAATATTTGCTTCACTGAAGTTATGCTGAAGTACAGTTACTTGGTTTGGTGATCTACAGTCAAGCAGAACTAGCCATCAATCAGTGGTCACATCTGGAAAGCAAACTGGAGATCTTCACTCTTCTCACTGTTACCTCAAAAAGGAAGCATCACATTCCAGCTATTCATTACCAACCTAAGAGTAGTTAATGTTACTCTACATAGAGTAACTGAAAACTACTCCTATTTCAATAATATTATAGAATTCATTTAACTGGCTCAATGGAAGACATGATGAGTAACATGAAAGCTTTAAAACGTAAAATCTTAAAAACTTTAATCCAGCATAGAAAAACAAAAAATCCCCCATTAAAAAATCTAAATGTTAAGTTCAAAGTGTGTGTGCTGTAACTGCAGTCTCTTCAGCATCCCTCCAGCTGGCACAAATGCAGATACTCATCAGGATGTGACCTGAGTAATCCTTTGGCAACAACTACACAGGAGAATTCACTCCCAAGCGGCAAGTACCAAAACACTGTATCACACCATCAGGGTATTTTTCTTCTTTACAAAGGTAACAAAATAACTTACCATTGGTTTCCCATAAAATGGAAAGCCCTGCAGCTGTCTCAAAGCATTGGTAGATGATCCAAGTTCTTTAAATATAACAAATGCCTGTCCTCTCATCTTCATGGTTTTTAAAGCCACAATGTCAACCACATGACCAAACTGTGAGAACAACGCGTACAGGGACCTCTTCAGCTCTGGGGACCAAAACAGAAAACAGAGATTGTAACAATAAAACAGATTATAACATGTTACATGCATATTTCCACTTCTACCTAGTCTGCTGTCCTTTGGAAACGATGTTTATTACAAGCTTTTGCTCACGCAGTGAGTACATGAATTTGTCCAAACTGCTGCATCATTACAAGTTTACTTGTCCAGGTTTTGTAAACTGGTGTGCAACATTCGTTTTCATAATTCAAGGATTCAGGGTAGTGAAGAAATTATAGTGTCATGCACTCTACCATTCCAAGGGAGTAACAATTGCATAAAGGTATGTAAGAACATATTTTCATTCAGGTATATGCACACACACTCCCTCACACAATCAAGTAGGATGCACGACAGCCATCGCAAACTGATCAGAAAATCAAAACTGAAACAAGAAGCAGTAAAAAGATATGATGTAAAACAAGAATGCATCAAAATAGTAACTACCTAAAGGCTAATTGAAGTTGGAAATTTTGGTTTTAACTATTTAATAAATTTTCTCACTCACAGGAAATATTTTTTCATATTCTGGATCCAAATTACTTCTGTATGGGATTACTGCAACTTACGGCTGCAGTGGATTTACTTGAATTACCTACAATAACCTGAATACATGCCAAATTAAACCTTAGCACTACCCAAACCAAGCTAAATAAATAATCTGTACTGTGTAATCATTCTAACACAAAACCCTTACATTTGAAGTTATTTTAGCAATATAAGAATGCTGCCTCTTCTTTATTGATGTTGAGACTTGGTAACACCAGTCCACTGTCACTTTCTCCACCTGCTCCTGACTAACTATACTAACTATGTATTTTTGTAATTAAAATAATGTTTTCTATCAAAACATTTTCCGTAAAAATTATTTTAAGACCTGTATTAAAATAAAAAGTAATTTGTAATCAGTACAAAGTAATTTGTAAAACAGTACAAAGTAATTTATAATCTTTGTATTTAACCCACGGCAATCCCATGAGATTTAACGAGACCAAGTGCAAGGTGATAAACCTGGGTCAGGGCAACCCTCAGCATCAATCCAGGCTGGGGGATGGACAGATGGAGAGCAGCACTGAGAAAGACTTGGGGTGATGGTGGAGAAGGGGCTGGACATGTGTACCCACAGCCCAAAAGCAGCCATGTCCTGGGCTGCACCCACAGCAGAGTGGGAGCACCCTGTGAGCCCCACCTGCAGGGCTGCAGCCAGACCTGGGCTGTCCAGCACAGGAAGGACAGGGAGCTGCTGGTCCAAGGCCAGGAGGCCTCCAAGTTGATTAGAGGGATGGAGCACCTCTCCTGTGAAGAACGGCTGAGAGATTTGGGGCTGTTCAGCCTGGAAAAGAGAAGGCTCAGGAGTGATCTAACTTTGGCCTGCCAGTACCTGAAGGGAGCCTACAAGATGGATAAGGACTATTTACAAGGGCTTGGAGTGACAGAACAAGGGGTAATAACTTCAAACGGAGAGGAGGCTTAGATGTGATACTGGGAGAATATCCTTTACTGTCAGGGTGCTGAGGCACTGGAACAGGCTTCCCAGAGAGGCTGTGGACTCCCCATCCCTAAAAGCCTTCAAAACTGGGCTGTAGGGAGATCTCAGCAATCTGATCTAGTGGGAGGTGCATTTGTTTGCTTTAGCTACTGTTGCATTACAGGAAAGCGCTTTCCTAGAGCTTGGCTCGTGATTCCTGCTCAGCACTTCAGAGCCCTCCGGGAGCTCCTAAACGCCCCTTTGTAAGGCAAGTGCTGTGTGCAAGTGAACGACCAGGCTTCGCTGGACAACCAGAAGCGACCCGTACCTTCCTTCTTGATCTTGTCATTGATGTTGTTGATGTAGATGGTGTGGTTCGGCCTGATGTCCATTCTCGGCGGCACCTGCGAACCTGCCTGCGGGCAGAGCACAGAGGAGAGGAGTTATCGAACCCCGGCCCAGACAGCTGCCAACGCCGGCCACCCCTCACAGCCCCCCGCACCGGCACCGCGAGTGGGGGGCGGCTTGTCCGTCCGTCTGTCTGCCTGCCCGCCCCGCTCTGGCCCTTTCCGTGCGGAAGAGAGCTGCGACAGCAGGACAGGACCTCCAGAGAGGGCACCCCAAGCCAGCCCCTTCTTGCACTCACGCGGCTCCCAAAGCACCTCACCTCCCGTCTCCGGTGCGGCCCGCGCTCTCGATGGCGGCCTGTACGCCCCGCCCCGCCTCGCCGGGACGCAGCGCAGGCGCCAAAGCCGCGCCCAGAGCAGTCGATGCGTCGAACGCCGATAGCGCCGATGGGGGCGGCGGGGGGCCCGAGAGGCCCGGGATGAACGGGAGAAAACGGGATAAAAAAGAATCGATAAAAAGGATCAAAGCTTGTTGATAAAAAGGGATCGAAGTTTATTGTCCGGCGAAATAGGCACTTCTTGTTTCAGGGTTTGGCTCTGTCCTGTCCTAATAGGGCAATAAGCGAAGTGAGCGAGATGGGGATAAAAAGGATCGATAAAAAGGATCAAAGCTTGTTAATAAAAAGGGATCGAAGTTTGTTGTCGGCCGAAATGGGCATTTCTTGTTTCAGGGTTTGGCTCTGTCCTGTCCTAATAGGGCAATAAGCGAAGTGATTTGTTTTTTTTTGTTTTTGGTTTTTTGTTTGTTTGTTTGTTTGGGTTTTTTTGGTTTGGTTTGTTTTTGGGGTTTTTTTTTGTTTGGTTTGGTTTTGCTGGTTTTTTTTTTGTTTGTTTTTCGAAGAGAAGTGATTTGGGTTTTTCTGTTTTTGTTGTTTTTTTGTTTTTTGTGGGGTTTTTTGTTTGTTTTGGTTTTGCTGTTTTTTTTTTTTGTTGTTTTTTTGGTTTTTTTTTTTTTTTTTTTGGGGTTTTTTTTTTTTTTTTTTTGGGGTTTTTTTTTTTTTTTTTTTGGGGTTTTTTTTTTTTTTTTTTTGGGGTTTTTTTTTTTTTTTTTTTGGGGTTTTTTTTTTTTTTTTTTTGGGGTTTTTTTTTTTTTTTTTTTGGGGTTTTTTTTTTTTTTTTTTTGGGGTTTTTTTTTTTTTTTTTTTGGGGTTTTTTTTTTTTTTTTTTTGGGGTTTTTTTTTTTTTTTTTTTGGGGTTTTTTTTTTTTTTTTTTTGGTTTTATTTTTTTTTTTTTTTGTTTGTTGGGATTTTTTTTTCCTGTTTTTGTCTCTTCACAGCACCTGGAGCAGCAGCCTGGGAAAGCCCAGAATGGTTTAAAGGTTTGGGTTGGAAGAACCTTAAAGGTCATCTAGCAAAACCACCCTGCCGTGGTCATGGGCGCCTCCAACTTGACTGGGCTGCTCCAAGCCCTATCCAGCTGTGAGAAACGACTGCTCACTTTGAAAATTTATCAAGGTTTATTAACCCTTAACAAAAATATAACAAAGGACTACATAAGGAAAAAGCTGCAGCGCTGGGAGCTGCCCCGCACGGGTACCGCGTGGCCAGTTCGTATTCAGGCTGGATGCTCAGTCCTTCATAACCCTGGGGTGCATCAGCCAGCCCTGGCCCCCCAAAATCTGTCAGTCAGCTCTTCTGTGCCATTTATCGGTGGAGACTGCTTTCCTGTAACTTTCCTGGAGATCAGGTGTTGTCATGCCTCACCCCCTAAGCACCAAGCTTTTCCATTCCCACCTGCTCCATGCAAGGGACATGTGCACACCTTTTTACCTGTCCTAGAGAGCCCCACAGTCTGCTGGTCACAACACAGGGGGAAAAGGGAACCATGGGGAGGACAGAGGACATCTAAACTGCAACAACACAACTATACATCAATAAAACTTTTCTTAGTATTCACACAATAGTTACCTTTTAATTACGAGAGCCAATCATCTCGTTATCCATCTATAACACAGCCTAGCCACGAATGCCCATTCCACAGTTTCTCTGGACAGCCTGTGCCAGAGCATCACCACCCTCACGGTGAAGTGTTTCTTCCCAACATCCGGTCTCAACCTGTCCTCTTTCCCTTTGATTCCATCCCCCCTTGTCCTGTCACTCCATAAATTATATTGAGTTTCTATAAAAGATTTTTTATTCTTCATTAAAACACTTGAGTATTTTCTACCATTGAAATTTTTTATTTTAAAAGGTTTTTTTTTGGTTTTTTTTTTTTTTTTGTTTTTTTTTTTTTTTTTTTTTTTTTTTTTTTTTTCTTGCAAGACAAATGTACTGTAAAGTCCTGCTACCTTCAAAATGGTTAAATTTTTGGGGAACATCTGCTTATACAAAGAGGGTGTTCTCATGGTCACTTTGTTCAGCAGCTGCAGCCTTTGAGTGCATTGGCAGGGGATGCTGAGGTTAGGTAGAGATGTTTTTTTGCAGTGTGTTTCAGTAGTGCTCTGGAAGAGTTACCTGTGCCACAGAAACTGCTTACAAAGATGAAGATCTTTGTCTCTGGGTCAAGCATGAGTTACAGAGAAATGCATCAGAAGGTAGCTCATGTGTGCATTATAGCTGTTGTTTAAAAGTCTAAAAGAAAGGAGAAATCTCAGACTCAAGAAATATGAAAAGAATGAATTATAGCAGTTAAAGTTTGGGGTGTGTTTTTTTTGTTTGTTTGTTTTTGTTTTGCCTGTGGGTGTTTTTTTTGGTTTGTTTGTTTGTTTTTTGGTTTTGTTTTTTTTTTTTTTTTGTAATATTGCTGACAGGACTAAATGATTTTCACCATATAGTCTGTTAATATGCAGCTGGCATTAATGGCTTTTCTTTTTACAGCATTGCAAGCCCTGTTAATACAGGTGAGAATATGTTTGTAGTGTTCCTTTAGCTGTATTTCAGCTGCTTTTAGAAACAACATCAGTTGTTAATACACACTACTGCATTAGCCCATTAGAAATTAAAAAAATAGGGTTTTTAAAATTAAAAAATGTTTAAAAACCAAAAGCAAATAAAGTTTAAAAAAAAGGACAAAAAGACCAAAAACCTTTTGGAAGCACCTAAGAGAGTGAGTAGCTGTTAGAAGCCTTTCAAAATTTTACCATTAATTTTTTTGTTTGTTTGTTTTTTGGTTTTGGTTTTTTTTTTTTTTTTTTGTAATATTGTTGACAGGACTAAATGATTTTCACCATATCGTCTGTTAACATGCAGCTGGCATTAATGGCTTTTCTTTTTACAGCATTGCAAGCCCTGTTAATACAGGTGAGAATATGTTTGTAGTGTTCCTTTAGCTGTATTTCAGCTGCTTTTAGAAACAACATCAGTTGTTAATACACACTACTGCATTAGCCCATTAGAAATTAAAAAATAGGGTTTTTAAAATTAAAAAATGTTTAAAAACCAAAAGCAAATAAAGTTTAAAAAAAAGGACAAAAAGACCAAAAACCTTTTGGAAGCACCTAAGAGAGAGTAGCTGTTAGAAGCCTTTCAAAATTTTACCATTAATGCAGTATTAGTGCATTGTAGTAGTGCTAGTAGTGCACTAGCAGTAGTGAATGTGGTACAGCGACAAATATGGATAGTTTTGATGAACAAGTTCATCATAAAGAATAGAAGTGGCACGATAGCTAATGTTAATTTCCACCTAGTGAAGCCCATGTTGTTTTCTATAACTGTGTCATGGAAAGAAAAGCATATTCAATATCAGGATGTAAAATAATGTATTTTACATCTTGAGACAAAAAGAAAGCCACCTTGATGAAAAAAATGTAGTTTTTCATGTGAGTATTGTGGGAAAAAGGCCAGCAAATGTGCTTTTCTTCTGAACATGAAAATGTACTCATGGTGGAGGGGAAGAATATTTTCAGTTCATTTGGAAAGACAATGTACATCTGTTACAATGCTATTTATGAACTTACAGGAACAAAATTGTTCTGTGATAGATTTCCATTATAGCTTGTGCAAGTTGCCAGACACTGGGTGGTTTGGGTTTTTTTCCTATATATTTAAGCCTCTAAACACTTTCTTTTTTTGTGTGTTATGCATATTGTGAAATACTCCTGGCTATGTGCAGTTTAGAATTCAAAATTTATGTAGAGAAAGATATTTACTTTCCTGTCAGGTGAGGACAAATATCACAGGGCTGTGATGAGTACTTCCTTTTCCATTTTCTCTGGATGTGTGGGGAAGATTAAGAAATAACACTGAAAGCTTTCAAGCTTGCTTATATGGTTGCACCTTTAATGTTTGAGCTGCTGCAGTGACATATAATCTTAAAAAATTTCGAAGTCCTATAACTAAACACTGTAACAAATTTTGGTTTAAATCTTTACTGACTTTTATTTGAGTATCAATGGCAAATTGGTTTGGGTACCACACCTGTGTAGTTCCTGTTCTGCAGTCATTTTACAGGTCCTGTTCCAGGGCTGCTGGTAAAAATAATTCTTTGGATCCTTGAAACAATCTAAGTAAGCTCCAGTCATCAGACAACTTCCTATTTTCGTCGTTTTTAATCTCTGCTCTTTTTATGCTATGAATTTTATGGTAGAGCAATTTCTTTATTTTTTTTTTTCTTTCCCTTTTGAGGACTGCATGATTAGAACAGACTGCCATCTCTACAGTCTCTTCTACCCTCTCAATTTCTCTGAGCTGAATTTATTCCCAGTGATTGGAAGTTAAAAGTGTAAAGCTATCCTGCAGGGCTGTGTTTCCAAAGTTTATGTCAAGTACAGAGAGCAATATCTACTGAAGACTGAGTTAATAGGCTGGAATTTGCAAAGGAGATCTTAATTTCTTCCTACCCTGAGACAAATAATTTGCATCCAGTATTACATAGCTGAAAGGCTTGGAATGAAGTGAGTGCTGTGCCATGTGAGAGTAAATTGAGGGCTGATGGGAAATGAATATAGGGAAGCCACTGGTCAGCCTAAACTAAGAAGGCTGATCTGAAATCTCAGCTTCCCAGTCTTCCTGCACAGTAAATTTTCCTGTGAATTGCATAAGGCCCTCATGCAGAATCACTGTGTGCCTGATAGAAGCATCATGTAATGCTTACCAAGAGCTTTCTGAAATGCTTCAGATGGCGTCTTCATGTTGGCATAGATTAAATGAATGTACTTTCTTTTGAAGCTGAAGCTGTTTTATGAACCTGTTTAGGAAGTGACAAGAAAGGACTACAGGGTGAATTCAAGATGATTTTTCATTTACAAGACCTTGACACAAGCCTGTGTCATAGATGAAGCCTTTTGTGTATCTTATTCCTTTTGCTGCTAGCTTTCAGTCACAGTAAAACAGAGTTTGCAGGATTTGCTTGAGCTTCCATTTTGTTTGATATCTAATCTCCTTCTGAAAAAAACACTTCTGACACAGATATTTCCTCTCCCCAGGAATACTGATGCTATGGGAAATGCTGTAGCAGACGTTCCCATGGTAAACAGGAAAGATTTTATTCACATTCTTTCAACTGGAACATGTACCAAGAGAGGATCTCTGTCATCATTTTCAGTCAAGTCAGTCAATATAAAATGTATCATGGGAAAACTAGAGTGGAACAGTATTCCTTTTGCAGATTCCTTTTGGGAAGGCTTTTTGTCAGGGACTCATGGCTAACTCTTTTTCTGTGTTTTAGTAGCAACTCTATATTTTAAGCAAGAGAATCCTGTGAATGAGGATGTTATAATTTAATGTTTATGCTGCAGTCAAGGCTAATGTGATTCACACAGCCTGGAATTTTCTTTTCTATGAACTTTACAGGATAGGCTGATGGTTGTAACCCATTTTGTTTCCTTCCATAAGAGATATTTCTGCCATTTTTGTCCTGAATTGAG
This sequence comes from Onychostruthus taczanowskii, assembly GCF_017590055.1. Lineage (NCBI taxonomy): Eukaryota > Metazoa > Chordata > Aves > Passeriformes > Passeridae > Onychostruthus > Onychostruthus taczanowskii. The sequence continues at coordinate 3,730,829 of NW_024499351.1, forward strand.
GGGAATACCGGAAACTTGGACAGAGAGGATGGGCTAGAACAGAAGGAATTCTTTATCTTTCTAGAGCTTGTCTCTTCAAGTTTTCCTGGAGATAAACTGGTTGGGAACATCAGTTTCAGTAGGGCTATTTTCACCTTGAAAAAAAAGTAAAATAAGTAGAGTATGTTATGTTCTATAATAAGTTTAAAAATAATTAGAACCCAAATTAGAACTGTGTAATTCTCCACAGTACGCTTCAGAGTTAGTCCACATTTTTCACATGCTTTTTCCTGTGCATGTCCATAAAAGCAACTATTTTTAAAATGCATGGTTTTCCCAGAGCCTGTGTACTTCTTCAGCACTATACCCACATTGCAATCACTATCTGTTTAAAACAGAAGTAACCTAGGAGAAAAATGTAACATGATCTAATTTCTACATGCCAGGAAGTGATGAGAGGGAAATGCTTGTGAAAATTCCGCTAGAGAGTGATATAAAAAAAAAAAAAAAAAACAAAAAAAACCCCAAAAAAACAAAACAAAAAAAAAAAAAAAAAAAAAAAAAAAAAAAAGACTAACACCTTTTTTACACTCTGAGAACTGTTGCATTTAACTTTATAATAAATTGCCTGGATACTTCTTCTGCAGGTTATATAGACTCCAAATAGTTACTGTGATCATTGAAATAATAGAATCTCAACATTTATGGCAGCAACAGGCTGAGAATACACAGAAACATGCTTCTTAAATAAACGATGAAAAATAACTTACAAAGGCAAAACAGTGATGTTTTGAAATGCTGAGAATTAACATTCTCAAGGACATTTAGCATGTGTCCAATCCCCAGCTTGCTGAAAATTGTGTGTTTGCAGAGCAGGCAGGGAGAGCTTTAAAAAGCTGCAGTCACTTTTCTCTCTTGTAGTCACATCCAGCTGTGACTGTGAGGGATCTCACCCAGAAATTGTTCTGCACATCACTGTCACTGCACTAATAGGATCAGAGGGTGTTCTGTAAGTCCTCTCTGTTAGACAAAGGTTAGCACCAATGGTAAGGTCATCTCTGCCTCTCACCAAAGCCAAAAGCATGTAGACCCTGTTGGGGGGATAGAATGTAAGAAAATGAAGATAGTGCAGGAGGTAATCTCACCCCTGAGGAGTGGCAGCTGGGCCCATTACCAAAGATTAGGAGCAGGCCTGCCCTTAACAGGACACAGCTGTGACCAATGAGAAGAAGAGTGCTATAAGAGAGTGGGTTAGCTGGTTGAAAAGGGAGTTGGTGTTTGTTGGGTTGTGCTGTGAGGAAGGAGGCAGTGCTGAGAGGAGCTGCCCATGAGCACTCACCAAGAAGGTATAGAGCTTTTGTGAATAAGGAGGCAACAATTGAGCTTTTGTAAGTAAGGAGACAATAGTACCCCCATTCAGAAAAGTCTTTGAGAGACAGGAGACCATGGTCATCATCTCTGCTTTGAGCATTAACTGATGGAATCCACAGGAGCAGAGCTGATGTGATATCCTGCCCAAAGGGCTTGAGACTGCACTATGTTCCCAGACAAGTACTCCTCTGATCACAGGGGTGATGAAGCTTGACTATTGATTTACCTTGTTTTCCTTAGGTTTGAAAAATTTAAGTTAGATTTTCTGCTGTCTTTGTATGTGTTTTTTGAATTCTTCTCTGTTCTCTATTACAGATCATCCCTTACTGTGCGTTGACTATGATACACAGGCTCACATATTCTGTAGAAGCTAGCTGAAATAATGAAAATTATGGGGTGGACCCTAGTCCTTTCTCTAAACAGACACCTCTTTTAACAAATATGGAACTTTGTATGTTTATGAGGCTGTTCTCTGAAGTTTGCTTGTAATCAGCCAATGTATTCAGAAGGTTTATGGTGGGAGAATGAAGGCGCCAGGGAGTGGGAGGTCTAGTGTGATGTTGCTGAAAAGCCACCTAAGATATCACACTGTGCCTTACAGTTCAAACCTTAACTGTAGAACTATGGTAAAACAATAGGCTCTATTGAAGCCCCACACACTGTATGAATGCTGGCAAACTTTTGTTATTCCTGATACACCAACTAAATACTGCAACTTGCCAGCAGTTTCTCAGAGCAAATCTGGGCACCTTTTCTTTCTCTGTTTAAGATGCATTGCGTAGAGACACTTTACCTCTATCTGTAGTGGGGAGCAATGCTTCCTATCAGGCAAGCCTGGCTTTCAGGACTTTGGACTACATACAGGTTGTGGTTCTGGTACAAAAGTGCAAGTGGGAAACTGGGATGGGGACAAACAGCTAGGCAGCAGATATTTAAAAACTGTCTTGGATTTTGGCTTGCTAAGGAATTCTGATTTTGTTGAAGGATTTAAGATTAGAAATTCTCTTAAATCTAATCCTGGAGCTTTGAGCTGGTGATGACATGAGTCTTCCCTGTGATACTGATGAGACTGGATGCTGTGACTGTTGAATATCTGAACTGTGGTGCTGTTCTCTGATTCTGTAAACACTTTTTGATGGATGGATTTTATTTGAAGGCTCCATTTTTTCCTTTGTATAAAGCCTGCCCTGCACAGCGATCAGGTTTGAATTATCCCAGTTCAATGGTGAATCTTCCTCACTCATCTTCCTACTGATTTCCCTCTGCAGCCTAGAGCTTTCAGCTCTGTCATGGTGACATGTGAAAAAATTTGGGCTGGATTCTGGCTGTATTCATAAGGGTTTCCACAGAAGGGTCTTGCTGACTCCCTTCATAAAGATCAGGCTTAAAGTGAGACTGGGACAAGGTGTAAAGGCTTTAATCATGGTCAGCTTCTGAAGTTAATGCCCATTTAGGCCCCAAAGGTAGCAGTGTAATTAGTGCTGGTTGGCAGTGACCTCAGAAGATCTGCTCTAATAACACAAATGCTGATTGCTTGCATTCCCCAGCTTTGGATTTTGCCTTTGGCACAAGTGCTGGTGCAGGCCAAATTACAGAGCATAGATTACATATCTGACTCAATACAGCATCCAGCCTGCTTCTGTGCCAGAGATAACTGAGTGTCTACCCTCACTCTGCCCCTGCCATGACCATAGTCTGCCTCTGATTAATGCCATGTGCAGCCTCTGAACTGCTCCATAGATCTGAGCACAAGGCCACTTCTGCTGCATTAGTCTGGTTCAGGCTCCTTACCGAGGCTTACAGAGCAGATATAACCAACATTTCAAAGGGATCCTCTGCTTGATGGTGTCTTTTTATGTAATAGCAATATGAAATTAAAGCACATTGAACTCGTGACTGTGACAAAGTGCATAACAGCTGTAAGATATTTGCATTTCAGGGCATTTGGGGGAAAGATAATATCCATAAACCTTACACCAATAGATCTGATTTCTTGACAGCCTTTTCTCTTGTTCATTGCAAACAAAAGCCCCATTGAAGAAATAATAGTAATGGAAGGAAAGTTGTCACTTCTTTTCCCTTTAGAAAAACATAGTTTGAGAAGAAGGAGCAATAGCTCAGAGGTAAGAGAGGCTTTGTCTTTTGGTGCCTGCATGATTCAAGAGTAACAAAGCTGTATTGATGTACTTATATATGTGGTCATCATACACAGAAGAGCTGGCTGGGAATGATCACTGCTGGGCACAGATGGGACCTTTCATGTTTATTCTAAACTATAACTGTGTCCAGCTGTTTTGTGACTCCTGAGCATAAACCAGAGATCCTCCAGAAAGGAGGAGCTCAAGCTGCTCCATGCCAATCTGCAGAATGGATGCCAGCTTAAGAACAGACTTTTGAGTCAGGCAGATATGATGACCAGTGCTGTGCTAAAAATGTGCTGAAGTGGTTGTCATCTAGTTTTTCGAGAATCAGGCATGCTGCCCAAACTTCTAAGAAATGGATTTAATTAGGTATGATTTTAAGATTAATAGACAGCATTAGTATAGTGGTTTGGGGTTGTCTGTTTTTTTTATTTATTTGATTGCAGGATTTTTTTCTTGATTTTGTTTGTGAGTTTGTTTTGTTTTTCTATTTGCTTGGGTTTAGATTTCCTTCTATCTGCACTGGAAACAAATTATGGGATTGTAAAGCTAATGCATAAGTGATAGGATAGCTGTGCTAAGGAGATAAGGGCCTTGATTGTGGCCCTAAAGCAAGTCAAACGTGTCTGTTGCTATCTGCCAGGGAAAAGGCTGTCTTCCACTTATGCTTCTCGTGCACTCTCACTGTCATCAGCTTGTTTTTATTTTGATTTAACAGTTTGATGCAGGTCCTGAACTCTGGTCTGACACTTATGGAAGCTTGGTTTCTCTGTAGCTTTGTTAGATATCATGCTCTTAAGACTTTCTATCATTTTCTGTCTTTCACCTCTTCTGCAGACTATTTATTGTGTGATTTTGCTCCCTCTTTGATTGTAAGTGTACAGACTTGCTTATATCATGTTTCTCATGTGACAGATCCTTCTGGTAGAGAGTCAGCTCAATTCACTTGAAATTACTCTGGAGAGGCCCATGTCTTGAGTTGATTCTGCCTTTTAATCTCTCACTGGATACTGGTGTAAGGATATGGGAATTCAGTTTTGCTGGATTTGGCCTTTTGCTGGCATTCCATTCTGCATCTACCCAATGCTTCATCTTGGTCTAAGGCTAAAAATCTTCAGCTGCTGACTGCTGTCAACAATACAAATACCCCTTGAAGATTAAAATATTTTTGATAGAAAAGACTTGGTGCTCAGACAATGAAAGAAGTTTCCTTAGCACTATATTTTTAGAGATTAGCCAGTGTAGAGGAAAAACCCAAGCCTTATTGGAGCACTAGATGTAAGGCCTTGGTCCTTTAGAGTCTTACAGTTTGTAATATTTGAATCACATTATCTCTTTAGAATCAGATGAAGCCTCAGCCTGCATGGAGGGTAGGGTGATGGTCAAGGTCCTCTGTGCTCCTGTGTTGACAGGAAGGCTGGTGCAAGATTTGGAAGGGAAATTGTACCAGAGAAAGAAGCAGCAGTCGTTAGCACAAGTCACTGGGAAGGCGAAGAGGCTACCCCAAAACCACCCAGGCTGAAGGCATTGTGCCTCTTAGCACCAACCCTCCAGGGTGATTTGTAACTGGAGTCTAGCTCTTGTGCAGGAGCAAGGAGTGCCTGTGGTAAGTTTGGATGCTCTGGAAGTGGGCAGTGGAATGCAGACCAGTGCCTGACAGGGCTAGTCTGAAATCAAGCCTGGGTCTGGCTTTAAGCCCCAGGCAGAAGCATGACTGAGGGAACATCAAGCCCAGGAGCTCGTCCCAGTGCCAGGTGGGAGCCTGGGGACATTGGGGAATCCAGACAGTATCTGTGGTGATACTGTGTCCCCAAATCTCTGACTGGAGGACATGTGGTGACCATGTCCACAAGTCTCTGAGTGGTTGCATTGGGAACAGGAGACTCAGATGAGCACCTCAGTGCTCATACACTGGCTCCTGTCAGCCAGATGTGGCTGAAGAGCCACAGGTGGGAAATTTAGGAGGGGAAGCCACAGGGGATGAAGCAGGCGAGGCCTTTGTGCCAGTCTGAGGGTAAAGCATGAAGTTTTGCTGCAGCAGGAAAAGCTGAGCATAACCCTCAGTGATCGACCTGACACATGCTGCAGGGCTGCCCCTGCTCAGTGCCCTTATCCAAAATCTGGCACTGAGCTCGGCACATGTGTGTGTTTTTGCTATGGGCATCCCAAGCTTCCCTGACTATTGGGAAGCTATGCTCAGCTGTACTGAGCTACTTTGTCACACTCTTAAACCTCTCTTCCACCCTCATGTTCTGCAGGCAAAAATATCCCTCTGCCTTTTTGAGGAGGTATAGTAAGAGGAGAGATGAAAATTTAGTTAATGAATCTTTCACTCTGCATGTGCCAATTATGTGGGGGTTTTTCTCAGATGGTCTAAATGATAGATATAACTAGTTAAATTCAGAGTAACCATTTTTAACCCATGTTTAGCGCTGTAGTGGGCTACTTCTATTTTTAGGCCAAAGAAGAATTTGTGAGCCTGAAATCCCATCCATGTTCTTGTAAGTATATCAGTCAGTCTAATAAAAGAGATTACCTCTTCCTGTGGACCTTGCCTCACTTATATTCTTCAGGCACTGTGACTACAACAATGGTGCTTGCTCATCTTTGCTGCTGCTTCTCTGCCACCTGCAGTGTGCAGCTTGAATGTACATGACAGAAGACAAGGGGAAGCTCATCAAGATATTTCCTGGCTTTACAGTGTTTCATTTGCAAGTGTAAAGACCTTCCTGGAAACGTAGTAAAAGTTAAGCTGGAAAGGAGCTCTAGAGGTTTCCCAGTCCAGCCCTATTCCATGGCGGACTAATAAATTTTGTTTGGATGCTCAGCACCATATCCAGTCAAGTTGCCAACACTTCCAAGCATGGAGCTTTCAAAACCTCTCTGTGCATGTTACTTCAGTGCTGAACCACTCTTTCTAAGCAGATTTTTTCCTTACATCCAACCTACTATGGCAGCCTCTCATTAGTGGTCTGATCTCTGGGTGATACAAAAAAGCTCTTCCTGGGGAGGCCTGTGCTTCAGTCTCTCAGCAGTTTTAGTGTTCCTTTGCTGGACTTTTTGTCATTGTCTTGCTTGCTCTACAAACTGGACACTATGTTCCAAGCATGCCTAGCCATGCCAAGTATAGGGGAATAAGTTTTCCTCTGTCTGCTGGCTGTGCACTTGCTTGTGTGGCCTAGTATGTGATTAGCTGCCTTTGCTGCAAGGCACATGGCTGGCTCTTGTGCAATTTGCCAAAAAGAATCTCCCAAGTACCCTTCTGCAGAGCTATTACACACTCAGCTCATCCCTAGCATGTACAGCTGGGTGGGGTTAGAGCACCCCAGCTGTAGGCTGCTTCTTTTTGGTCTTCAAGAGGTTTCTATGGGCCAATTCCTCCAGCCTATCAAGGCCTCCCAGGCTGGGTTTTTTTCTGTCTCCCTACTTTTTAAGCATTTAATTTTGTGTCCTCTTTTGCTTGTTCCTATGCAATGCAGACATGTAGACATGTTCAAAGACGTAGTTCCCTTCCAGAGCAGTGTTTTCTTGTATTATGGACTACAGAGGCATGGTGGGATTGGTTTGTAGAAGCAGACTAGTCTGAACTGCACTGGAGATGGTCTTGGAAGGGGAAGGGCCTCTGCTGCCCAGAGCCTTTGGAAGCATTTGCTTGATGGAATGCAGACATCTGTTCTAGCAGGTGTCACTGTCATATTTGCTGAAAAATCTCTTTGCCCAGGATTCTTCTCCTGGGAAGGTGAGAGGCCTCAGAGAAAAATGTAAACAATAATTATCTGATTGCCTCTCCTGTGTTTTGGTGGTTTGGAGACTGTTTACCAACTGGTCATTGTTTGATGGGTTTCATGTGATTTGTTTTTACTTAATGACCAATCACTGTCCAACTGTGTTGGGACTCTGGAAGGAGTCAAGGGTTTTCATTATTATTCTTTCTAGCCTTTTGTCTGTATCCTTTATTATTTTAGTGTAGTTTTAGCATAACATTCTTTAATATAATATCATAAATAATAATTAGCCTTCTAAGAACATATGGAGTCAGATTCATCAATTTCCTTCCTTCGGGGACCCCAGAAACTACCACAAGCAGGAGCAAAAGCCCCTCAGGTGTTCATCCTTGCTATCTGCTCATTGAGAGACTCACTAAGGAGAAAAAACTAGAAAATTCCTGCTCTTGAACTACTCAACAAAATAATTTCATATTTGGTTTCTTTTGCTTCACACCTTACCTTGTACTTTACCTCATCTCCTTTCCACATGGATCGTAAAGCTTCAGCTTAAACAAGAACTGAATTAAAGGCTGATTTTGTGTAGAAGATTTCAGACTACCGTGTTCTGCTCAGAGAGGCAACAAAGTGACAGCATCTGGGTATGAACTTCTCCCAACATAGCTTGAGATTTCCCTTCAGAACCAATCCAGGCTGTATTCTGAATGGGAAAATACAATTAGTCCCCTTTTCTGCTACATACCTAGCCTCCCAGTGTTACATTTCTAGAATAATATCAGTAGTCTTCACAAGAGGGTATTATGTCAGTTTAAAGATAAAAAAGAGGAGCAAATATGATCAGTTAGGCAGATTCTCCTCAGCTGCAGCAGCCACTGCTTATCCTTTATTCAACAGGAGGCAATATGCTTTTTCTCTTTCATGTTTTTATGAGCAAAATCGTGACCTTAGAATGCTCATTTCCCTCCCTCCAGCACAAGTCAATCATAGTAACAATTAACTAGTTCTGAAATTAAAAGTGACATTTTAGAAAAAACAGGTAAAAATTGGGTGCCAAGGAGGGAAAATTAAATTTCTTTCCCCCTCCTCTTTGTGTCATATTTTTGACAGAATAATATAGTTCTGTTTTATTAGATAACAGTTTATAAAATTTACTGTGTCTTTCAATTTCACAGTCTGTTTTCCTGGGTAGCAAGAGCACTTAGGGTCTGCTCTTGGTCATCGCAGGCTGCTCGCCTGGAAATTGGGACAACTGGGAAAAGCAAGACATGATCTGTAACACTGGAGATAGGGTTTTTTTTTTTGTTGTTGTTGTTGGTTTTTTTTTGTTTGTTTTTGGTTTTTTTTTTTTTTTAGTTCTTGAACTCCTAAAATCTTTCCAGCCATTTCCAAGGATATTTTCTGCTGTATTCCCTTTTGTAGTCTCTTCTCCAGGCTCAATTGAATTCTTGCACCCATGTACATTTTCTTCTCGGTTATGGTTTCAACTTACTCTCTTCTGGAATCCTCCAGTTGTCTTAAATGCTTCCTGAAGCATAGTGACTGAAACTGAGCATAACATTTGGCCAAAGCCCCTTCTGTCTTGGGAACACTGACAAAAGTATTCCCACTTGCTATGTGTGGAACATTGATTTTTCTTTATACCCCAAAATGGCATTTCTCTTGCTCACCACACTGACACTGTTGATTTGTGCTGACCAACCCATCCACCATATTCCTGAGTTTCTACTGAGCCAGCTGCTGCTGGCTACAGGGAAGCTGCTTATTTCTGCAGATATTGGAGTTCATCCAGCTCTTCTGAGAATTTTCCAGTTTATCAAGAGCATTTTCAGTTCCAGTCCTGTCTCTAAGAATATCTACATCCCCTCTCCATTTCATGTCATCCGCAAATTTAACAAGCATACTCTGTATTCCATCATCCATAGTGTAAACAAAAATGCTGGGAAAATTAGATACAGATTTAGGATAAATCTCCATAGAGAATTGCTTGTTAGCCCTTCCTTTTGGACAGGGAGTCTTTATAAGTACTCTTTGAATGTAGTTGTACAGAGTTCTTAGTGTTTTTATTTTGCACTCATGCTAGCCTGTTGATCCAGATAATTTTCTTTTTTTTTTTTTTTTTTTTTTGTTTTGCTTACTTAAAACAGTAGTACAAAAGACAATGCCAAAAGCCTAGGTAAATGAAAAATATGCAACTGCTTCTCCTGCACTGATGCTCTTGAACCATCATAGTGGTTGTTGTTCAGCTCCTTGTTTGCCATGTGGAGGCTTAGAGCAAGTTCTTGCTCTCTTCCAGCTCTTTTTTTTTTTTTTTGTTTCTTTTTGGAAGTTGAAGGTAAAGCTGATGATCTTTTCCACTCATTTCCTTTCTCACTTCCTTTTAAACACAGACCCCCAAACTCACAATGTTCTCACAGTTGGAAGCTCAACTGTCCACAGCTATTCTCAAAAGCAACTGCTAACCTGTTTGAGACTATTTTAGGCAGTTTTTCATATATGGTAGGCAGATTGTTAATCAGGTTTAGCCAAATTGCCAACACTTTACTTTGAGCGCTACCTAATCTGGTAATTTGGGCTATTGGGTTTTCTAACGTTTATTTGGCCCTCTGTCACTGATGTTGCCTGCACCTTTCCAGTGCTAAGTGAGGAAAAAGGAATTATTTGGCATACCATAGAAAGGGACCAGCCTTAGGCCCAATGTAAATGAACTGGCAGGAAAAGCTGCACTCACAAGCAACAAAATTCATGGGGAGACCGAGGGGGAAAAAAAGCCAGAGACTGTTACCAAGGAATGTGGGCAGAGGCTGAGCTTCATAGGAATACACAGGTGCCTCCAGGTTTGTCTGTCTATTTGTGTACTGCTGTGGATAAGAATCATAGAATCCTTAAAGTTGGAAAAGTACTTTAAGACCATGAAGTCAAACAATTAACCTAGCACCACTCTGCTCCGCACTAAAGCCATATCTCCAAGTGCCATTTCCACACAACTTTTGAACACTTTCAGGGATGGTGATTCAGCCACTTCTCCAGGCATCCAATGCCAATGACTGACCACCCTTCCAGTGAAGACATTTTTCCTAATATCCAAGATAAACCTTTCCTGGTACAAGGGCTATTTCCTCTCATCCTTTCACTTGTTACTGGAAGAAGAGCTTGACCTTCCCCTTGGTTCAATCTCCCTTCAGGCAGTTGTAGACAGCAACCCTTTGAGTCTTCTTTTTCTCCAGGCAGGACAATCCCAGTTCCCTCAGCTCCTCCTCATCAGACTAGTGCTCGAGACCCTTCACAAGGTTCCACTGCCCTCTCTGGACACACTCCAGCACCTCAATGTGTTTCTTGTAGAGAAGGGACTGAAACAAACACAGAACTTGAGGTGCAGCCTCACCATGCTGAGTACAGCAGGACTGCCCTGGTCCTGCTGCTCACGCTGTTCTTGGCATAGGCCAAGCTGCCACTGACCTTCTTGGTCACCTGGGTACATGTTGGCTCATGTCCAGCTGTCAACCAGAGAAGGTAGAAGAAAGCAGCATATTTTTGTAGGCCATAACTGTGCAAAATACTCTGTTCCAAAAGTAGAAATAGTTTTGTTGTGCGTTGAAGGATTTTGTCATCTAAATTTTTCCCTTTTAAAAGTGTATTTTCTTTTCTCCTTCTTTTAAGTGTGTATTGCAACAATCCATTTCACCATGGAAAGAAACTGTCATGCAAGGAGCCTTACTTATCTCTTAGTGCAGAAGAATGGCTTACAGAACAGGTCTTGAACTTTACACCTCTGGATGCTTAAATCAAAAGAAGTTTTGTAAGCCTTCAGAGAAAACAGAGGGATGGTGGTATTCTGCCAGGAAAAAAAAACTTGTTCCATTATAGAAAGAAATCAATTCCCAGCTGAAAATGAGAGAGCAAGGAAGATTAGAAGATTTTCAGGTAACTTTTCATCCAGCATCCCTCTGCTTCCAGCAAAGCCTGAATTTTTCTGCCCTAACAACAGACATCCACAGTCACCTGTGACTTGTGTTAGTGCCTCAGCAGATTTTTCTATTGCACTGGAAATATTAAAGTTGAAAGCACTGAAAAGGAAAGAGGAGGGAACTGACAGATTCCATGAGAATCATCAAAAGAGATGAGTTAGATGTGTAAGAGGTTGTGGTTGTAGGATTGTCAAAGGGGAATGCCAGTTCATATGTTCACACTTGGCTGGTGTAGCTAAATCTGAACAGTTTAACAAGTTCTTGCATTTTCCAGGAGCAGTTCGTGGCAAACCATGAACTGCTACCAAATGATTTAACAGCAAAATATTAGAGTAGCATGAAAGCAAGCTGGCTGAATAAGGAAAAGGATCTCCATGTGTGGGGGGGATAGACTATAAGAAAATAGTGCAGAGAGTAATCTCACCCCTAAGGAGTTGCAGCTGGGCAAATTACCAAAGATTATGAACAGGCCTGGCTTTAACAGGCCACAGATGTGACCAGTGAGAAGAAGAGTGCTATACAAGAGTGGATTGGCTGGTTGAAGAGTAACTGGAGTCAGCTGGCTACTTGGTGGGGAAGTGAGAGTCAGTCCTCTGAAGAGCTGTCCATGAGAAAACAGCAAGAAGGTATGAAACTTTTGCAATAAGGAGACAACAGTATGGAACTTTTGCAATAATATGACAACATCCATGTGGATGGAAAGGTAAATTTTGTATTCTCTTTTTGGGTATATTTGTTGTGTGTTCCAGAAAAATGAAAGAGGTTTAAGCAAAATCACCTCTCTCTTCTTTTTGAAGACCCCATCCCCTGTGTTAGTTTAGTTGAGCACTTGTAAGACATATCTACTACTATGGCCTGGACAAAAACTGAAATTTCATGTAAATGAGAGAAATGTTTGAAAGAATTTGGCACTTTGTCCCTTACCATGATACTTATAGTTAGGTTTTCATCCTTTGTGAGATGCTAGCTTATTTTTGAAGGGCATTTTATAGAGAATTTAGCAGTGGGGTTTGCTGGACTGTGGCTGCTAACACAGAAAATAGAGATTAGGCTTGAATGAAACATCCATTCCAAGAGAAGCCCAAGTATACCAGAAACTGAAAATGATCAAGCTAATAAGCAGAGGTTGTTAGTCTTGTATACCTCCAGCATGCCTCCACTGGATTTTAGAAAGCATCACCTGCCACACAGTTAGTGAACTTGCCAAAAAAGCTGGCTACTTCTTATCTCAGTAAATATTGTCAAGCAACCTTTCTCCTCCTTGGCCTCTGAGCTGAGAGGCCAGAGTAAAAGGAAGAAGGGATAGGGGGGACAGAAGAGGGAAAGTGTAGTATTATATCAGGATAACAACTTGACCTTGTAATTTTTGAAACATTTTTTACCAGGAAACCTTTTCCTCAGAAACAATTTGAATCAGTACAACTTTTGTGAGATAGAGCAACTCTGGTACAAAGCTTAACAGAAATCTGTAATAAGTGGCAGTGATGTCAATCTTTGTCCTTTGATTAAATGGTTGGTCTTTCTACCAGCCTTGGTTTTAAACAAATATATTCACAAAAGAAAAAACTGCCATAGTATATTATCTACCTAAAAGGCTTGTTGTGAAAAATTTAATCTCGGGCACAGAGCACTTTGAAGTGAGGCCAGCAGCACTCTTGAGAAAAAGTTCCCATGGCAGAGGAGTCCAGCACAGGTTGCCTAAGAGACCCCCTTCTTTCTCTTGCCAGATTTATTACCCAGACTTGGCAATGTGTAACTATGAGATTCCAAGTGTATTATTTTAACTGTTGTATTCCTTAGCTAGGGGTTCTTGGGTTATGTCTGTATTAATTATATCTTTCTGAGCTAACATTTACTTTTAAGGAATGCAGTGTGTTCCAAGGTCAGCTTCTTGTCTTGCCCATTGCTCACGCTTTAAAATCAAATGTATCTAATAAACCTCATGGACGTCATAATTTTTTAAAAATTTAATCAGTTGTGGTTTCAAAGAGGATAGCCAATTTCTTCCTCATTTTTGCTCTTTCTCCCATTGCACACAGGTAAGCAAAGAAGAAGAGTGAATACAAGTGTTACGAGAGATGCCTGTACAGAAAGTTGATTTCCAGTCTGCTCAATGATTTGAACTGACATAATTTCATTCTATAAGCTCCAACTTGCTAATGGAGAAAGGAGGAAAAAGGAATTGCGCATCTCTGCACAGGCTGCAAGACTAGAAGAAATATCATTGGGGAAAAAGGTGAATTGCAACTACTTATATTAATTGATTCAGGAGCAGGGTATGCTTTCAGTAACTGCTTTCATTTATTCATTTAAACTAGGGTCACAAGTGTGTGTCTCTGTGTGTGTTGTTTCATCTAATTTTTCTTCACTGACCAGCAAATTAAACTGCATGGCTACAAGAGCTGTGTGATTTTTATCTTTAGTACATTCCCAGTTCTGTTTCTGGCCCTACTGGTGAGAAGAGCCCTTGCACGTGTCCTCGTGTTCCTACTGTGACTTTATGCCTGTTAATTAACTGCATAGTAGCAAGCCATCACTCTTTCTTCCTCCAGTGTCCCCCAGGTTACAAGAGAGTAGCATTACTTACATTCTCACTTGCTGAAATATCTCTGCTTGGTCAGGAGAGAAGGGCAGACAGCATTTAGGAAAGATGGATGAGTTCTTTCCCAGGTTTTCTCTAATTATGAGTAACACAAACTGACACTGAACATCTGGTTATCCCTGAAGGACTTTGTTAAAAATATTATTTAAGAAAAAACAAAAACCAAAAACCCACACACAACCTCCTCTTCCCCAAACAAAACCAACCCCTCCAAATCTCCAGCCTTCTAACTTTTGAGCCTTAATGTTAAAATCCTTAAAATGTTTAAGGGGGGGGGGGGAAATCCATCTGTAACCTCCTGGTGAATTATTTCTCCATCTTTCACTTTGATGGTTACCTGTGTGTGATATTTCTTATCTTACTTACCAGGCAGTTTTCTATTTTTTTTCTTTTGATTTTTTCACTATGTTCAATTAGAATACTTGAAACCATTTATTTGGGACAAAATCTGTTTTTTTTTTTTTTTTTGTTCTTGGGCACTTAAGGCAGTGATTTGCATGTGGAACACAACTAAAATACTGTAGCTGAAATTATACTCTGATTCAGTACTCTATGATGTGATTCAGTACTCTATAATCATGATAGAATTTTTTCTTTTGTTCTCCCAGTAATAACTGAGGGGGCAAAAACCTCATTCCTCTACATTTTTTGGGGAATAATTGCACATTAATATCCAACATTTATAGGCAATAAAAGGGAAAAGGAGTACAGAGAAATCACTATATCCTTGAGGATGAGCAGCTACTTGGGTAAGTGAACTGTGCTGAGAATCATGTTGCTATAGTTGAAATCCAATTGATCATCTCTAGGTTTTGAAAAAACCCAAATGTGGCAGAATAAGCAAACCTTCTGTCACAGAACTAAAGGTATGATTTTCCTGGAGCCAAACTGAAACAGGAGTCTGTAGTCTGGACTGTTAAGCATTTTTTGATAGTCTTCTTTCCTCTCAGTTTAGGTCATGAGCTCTTCTGGACTCTCTGCTTATAACACATTACAATGTAGTATTTATTTGTCAATATTAGCTCATTTCCTTGGTGATGCTACAGAGAAATTCAGCATTTAAAGTCAGATATGGGCACTCCCTCACTCCCTGTTTGACACCAGAGATCTAGTGCTCGCCCTTTGCTTTATTGTTGACAACAGTTTCTGTAGGAGCAACCCACAGCAGAGAAGTTTGAGACAGCAGCTGCTTATAGAATAAGCAGAACATTGTCTGAATAGACTGTGCTGGATTTCTGAAGTGTCAAACCTATTGTCCTTCTGTCTTTTCATTGTTAGAGCCACGTCAGGTTGTGCCAGGTTTACTGGAGAAATGCTGCTGAGCAGAGGGTGGTATTTGCCTCAGGCTTCCAGGAGCAGTGCTGCACACCCCTTCCCCCTGCCTCTCCCTCCTGTGAAATCTCAATTCTGGTGAAAAGAAAACGTATAAGGTAAAGGTGTCTTCCACTCTGGGTGTAGAAGGGGAGCACAGAGGAGATGTCAAGATCTGAGGGCAGAGCTATACCTGACTGGCCCTGCCCAGTCCCCTTGGAGCCTCTTCCTATCATGCTCATGGCAAAGGACCCCATCTTAGTTCATCCTGG
Organism: Onychostruthus taczanowskii; assembly: GCF_017590055.1. NCBI lineage: Eukaryota > Metazoa > Chordata > Aves > Passeriformes > Passeridae > Onychostruthus > Onychostruthus taczanowskii. Next base: position 3,746,195 of record NW_024499351.1, read on the forward strand.
ACCTCTCAGCAGTCCCTGCCCAATTACCTATCTCATCCTTTTGTACTCTTTTTTGTTTGTTCGTTTGTTTTTTTTTTGTTTTTTTTTTTTGCTTTCCTTACTCCAAAACTAGACCCCTCTGTTACTGACAGTTTCTTAGGCCTGTGTTCTCCATCGACCCAGAGACAATCCTGTGGATTTGCTCTGAGGATTTCCCCCTAGTTATCCACACTCTCTAGTGATGAGCCTAGGAGTACTTGTGTGATATTGACAATCTGTTGAAATGAAATGAAGGGTAATGATGTACATGGCACAGTTGACAGCACAACAGCTTTGTCTACTTTGAGTATCACACTGCTCAGTAGCATAACACCAGGAAGGATTGTCCAAAAGCAAGGGGTGTGCATGAGTCTGAGGCTTCATATTTACTGCTGTGGTGTGTGCAAGAAAACTGTCCATATTCTTTATTTTTTTTTTAATCTGTAGCAAACCCTTGATCTATTAAAAAATGGAAAAAGCTCTGAATGACTGAAACATGCAATAGAGGTTTTTTATTTGAAACCTGCCGTAGAGGTTTTTTTTTGTTTTGGTTTTTGTTTTGGTTTTTGTTTTTTGTTTTTTTTTGTTTGTTTGGTTTTTTTTTTTAATGTTAACCTTTAGTCTCATTAACAGCTCATTCAGAACTGAATTTTACTGATTCAGGGTCATTAGCTTTCATTAAGGTAAGCAGAAAGGTGACTAACAGTGACCCAGTAATCTATGTGTCTATACTTGTCTACAGTGAGAGAATTCATGACATGTTACTGTGGGATAGTCAAACTGGCATGAATTTAAGATGGAACAGGGCATGGTGTGGAATATTTATAGCTCCTGCACATGCAAATTTTATCTAGGCTATTCAGAGATGGATTTTTGTGCCATCTTTTATAAATACTTTAGAGATAAAGGGGAAGAATGATATTTTGTCTTCTGCCAAAGTGGTGAAAAGGAATCATGATAAACATCCCAGAATTATCTAAAGGAGTTCTTGTGAGATTTATCAGCTGTTGGCATAAAAAGCCAATGCCCCATAAGACTGTTCAGTTCGGAAGAGCAGTCTGTTTCCAGAGAAGTCTGGGCACATGTGCTATCCTAATGTCAACATGCCAGATTTACATGAAAAGCAACAACTGAAATTTGAGTCATTTGCTTGCATTACTTACTACTGACAACCTAAGACTGAATTATTCCTCTTGCCATGGATCTTGTGAACTCCTTTCTATGTGTAGGGAAACCATCCTCAGAGGGTGGGCAGAGGAAAAGGTTTTTATACAAGACCGATATTTTTTCTTTTTAAATCATGTTAGTGGATGTTAAAATGTCTGGTAGAATTTTTGAAGTCTGATGATGGAGAGAAGATAAGAATATAGATATGTAGGCAGAGTTCTAAGCTGTCCTCTTATGCTATTGTGGTATCTAACAATGTGTAGTTGCGTCCCTTGTTAAGTGAACAAGAGGTTTTCTCTTAGGAAAAGAAGCTGCAGATTTAATAAAGAAGAGAGTGATTGAATCCTGTTAGCTCCTCACAGAGTGTCCGTTCTCTTTTGCATCACTGAGCATTCAAACCTGGAGTCACTTTGCTGTAATTCACTGAACCTCAGTTTTTCTCTGCCATAGTAGAGCAACATTTGACCTCTGGGCATGTGTAATTATCTCCATTGTATGTCACAACTATTTGTTTACATCTACCTTTGTAAATAATCTTGAAAAGATATTTGTGGGGCTGTTCTTCTCTTTTGTTCTAGTCTAGACTGAAGAAATAATTAGCAACATGCAACGGATGAATCAGACTCCAGAAAATAAGAGGTGAGTGATAGAACACTTTGGAGTTGAGCAGAAAAGAGATATGGTACATATGATGTCATTAAGGTTCTAAAGGGCCAGAAGGAAAACCAATCAAAAATTGCCTCAGCTTTTGAGATTTGTCCTGTTAGTGTGATCAAAATGTGCTGATATTTAATGAAATCAGACGTGTAAAATATTTCTTATATTTCTTTTATTTCTGGCCTTATCTGAAACCAGTAGGTGTCAGTGGAAGACTTTCTGAAGTGTTAGAGATGTCTCAGGGGATGAAACCCTTCAGCTGGCAGAAACATAGTAGCTGGATTTCATGCCTATGATGAGGAGGTTAAACCCTGAATCATGTGCTTTCAAGTGCACTTGCTAAGCTTCTTTTCAGCCTTCAGTGTATCAGTCCTGAATGCTGTAGTTATCCATACAATAGTCCAGTCCCTCTTGGAGGTTTGCTCAGTGCTTTGATTCAGTAACAGCACTGAGGTTTACAGTCTATTGATGTATTGCTAAGGAAAGTAGTGTCTTTTGATAAGTAAGTCTTTTGATCTGTAAGGAATCTGTATGAGGATCTTCAAGTAGGATAAAAAACATAAGTCTGGAAAGTTGTGAAAGAGTAAAAAAGAAAAAAAAGCTGATTGCTGATAAACTAGGAAATCCTGTGAAATGTTACTAGGATAAAGTATAACTTGTCTGACCACAGCACACCTGCATTTTTTGACTTTAGTGAAAACCTGTTCTGGAAGCCATTTTCTTCCAGAGTGTGAGAACATACTGGCTAGTAAATTGTAAAATGGTAAATAAGGAAATAGCTGTTCATGGGATGTAAAGTTCCTCTTTAAGAGAAGAGAAAGATGCAAATCTTCTTTCTGTGTAGTGTCAGGAACAGTGCTTGAACAGTCAAGCCAGCTGTCGTTGTGGTTTTTTTTTCCTTCAGCAGCTAAACTGGCCCAAATTTCTCCCTAGTGTAACTGCCTTCCCATCAATGAATGTATGCCTGAATGCAGCTGCTCTGATTATGTTTGTTTCTACAGCATGGTGCAGAATTTGAGTTCCATTGCTTTGTAGTCAACCACTAAAAAACCAGTAAAATCAGTCATTGGCTCGGGATCTCCCACAGGACTAATGAATAAAACAAACAGAACTCTCCAGGCCAAGACGTATCTGAGGAATAGTTTTGCATAAAATGAGCTAAAAGGCATTTAAACAATGGGTAAAGTTTTCTCTCTTTCTCCTCCTTGCCAGGTACTAATTTTAGAAGTACAAACTCAGGTAACCTCAAACCTTCCCCTCCATGTCTTCCTCAATTACACATTAAGGAATTAAAACTAGCAAAGTCAGAAAGTTGTTCATGTTGCTGTTCTTCTTTTTGTCTTACTGCTGTGTTTAGAAGCCCAAGCCAAGAAATTTGGGCCACATATGCTAACATGTTCTGACACTATAGGGAACAGAGCTTTACAAACATTGTTCAAATATTGTTTTGGGGGGGTGGGTTGTTTAGGTTTTTTGGTCTTTGTTGAGTGTTTTTTTGTTTTTTTTTAATGTAGAATGTGTTAATGTAAGCAATTAAAAAAGTGTTCAATCCATATTAACCTGAAATGAACTTTACAGTTTTCTCAGAGGAGAAAAGGGAGATATGAGTATATGTAAACATTGAATAAAGTTTTCTTAATATTTTCTAAAACAGAAGGCATAATTTTTTTTCTCTCATTTCTTTGAGGCCCTTCCAGGACCAGTCACTTTTTCTGATCCACAGAGTTGGGACTATGCTCTTCTATTGTTTACAGTGCTTCACACAAGAACCAGGATCTTTGAGAAGCTAGTGGCTGTTGTACCCCAGGGCAGGGAGCAGCAGGAAGCATGGTCAGGCCCTTTCCCCACATGAGGCAGTGCATCCCTCAAATTTGGCTCATGCTCTCTTCCTCCAGCCTTCCTCACTTTTCATCAGAGCTGTTGGCTCCTGCTGAACTGAGTGCTGATACTGCACCACAGACCAGAGGGATGAAGAGGAGGGCTGCCTGCTGCTGACAAGCTGCTTGGAGAGTAGGAAGTTTAGGTGTTCTGTGATCTTTAATGCTGAAGCATCATCATTATTCAATATAGTACCTAGTCCTGAATCTGACACCCTGGCACAAAGATGTTACATGTCAATTATGCCTAATGAATTACTGCAGATTCTGAAAGCCCCTCCCAGCTCCAGGGCAGCTCCTCAGTCAACAGGATTTTCCTGACCTGCTCATTGCAGGAGTGAGACAAGCCAGAGAGGAAGGCTAGAAGCTCTCACACAGCAGAGATAGGCCAGTTCCTCCTTTCCATGTTCTCACTCCCTTCACCTGTGCCTTTCCTTCCTCCTTCCTTCCCTTCTGCATCTGCAAAGCCTTGGAGGTGTAACCCTGCACCCATCTTTCCTGGCTATTCTGTTCTCCATGGCTTCCCGTGCACATGGACGCAGGTGTGGGAGACAGATAAAACAGAATGATACTCAGCTGGACTGCCACCAGGGAAGAAAGTTTGTTTATATTAATACAGACCACTGGAGTGAAGGATACTATTTGTGCATGCGGTTCTTCTCCTCCTCTAGATGAGGAGCTGGCAAGGGCCTGTGATACAGGACTGGCTACAGCAGCATGGGCACTGACAGCCTGCAGACGAGCTTGCTGACAAGCTGTGAAAAGCCAAAAAGGTCTTGGCCTCAAATAAGACCCTGGCTGGACAGAAGCATGAGCTGGCCATGTAGGATCTTGTAACATAACATTATTGACTTGTAGTGAGGTGAATGGGTGAAGTGACAGTGAAGTTGACCTGTAAAATTCTGAAGTGAATTTTTTTCTGGACTCTCCTAAGGGAATACAACTTGTTTATTCTGCTCTTTGTGTGCCATTATCTGTTCTTTGTGCTGGGATTCAGTAATTTCTTCCCTGTCTCTGTTCCCTTTGTGTCCAGAGCCTGACTATTTTTGCATCAAGTGCTAGGGGATGTTGGTTGAGGGTCAAAGGTGGGTGGCAGCCCATGTGCCAGCATTCATTTCCTGGTGGAAATAGTGTGGGTACAGGGGGTGTGTGTACTCAACTGAACTGGAGGTAATGTTGTGGGTGTTTGGCATGGTTAACTCAAGTTTCTATGTGGGTCTACCTCCTAATGGCTCTATGGACACAGCCTTAGATGACAATTAGCTTTGCACTGCCAGCTCTGTCCTTTAAATTGTGCATGTACTTTTTTACTTCTGGAAACCTGAAGCAGACATGAGAGGAAGAAAATAGTGAAAAACTGGTCTGTGTTTTAGAACAGCTTGAATCTATGAGGTGTCAAGTTCTTGATAAATGGGAAGAAATGAATACACTAGAGACTGTGAAGAAAGAAATAGTGGTTTATGCTGTGATGGTGCATATAATGGCAAACACTCTTAAAAAATGTAGGCAAAAAAAAATAAAAATCTAAATATGTCCAAGTAAGATTTCTGAAGAAGTATTGGTGTCCGTGTAGGTGCTACCACAATAAACCTTTTAGCACTGAGATATTGCCCCTCAGTGGTCTTTATTTTATCCCACATGCAATGCACCTAGTTTGGGTGTTCCTATGCTCACCACAGCATCTTAGCCTCTGCCCCTGCAGTGGGAGGCTTGTAGGCTGACCCTCGCTCTGTCAGATGGTGATCTACAGACACAGGGGTTATTTCTGTATTCATGCTACAATTCTGGGGATTTGCCAGTAAATATACATTAAACGACAGCATCATTAATTTTAACCTGTTTTTTTCTTAGCCTGGAGAAACAAAAAGGTTCTGGGTGGGATTTTTAAGTATTCCAAGTTGGCATCATGTATCATTGAAAGGAATGCTGAAACACCTAGGGACTTCAAGGAGGGAGTGATAGGACTGTCTCCTGATTTCCTTTGACATCTCATTTCTGGATGCTGAAATAACCAAACATTTCTGGAGATTATTTGCTAGTATATAGGAATGCCCACAGCTGTGAACACATTTCAGATGCAGACAGGAATGTCAAGTTTAAGTCTAGATTGATTCAGAAGTCTTTGTTGGATTCTTGATATCAAGTAATTGATTTTTTTAATAAAATGACAAATATTAACATGATTACTTGTTTACAGAATGGAGTTGTTACTTGTTTGGTTTTTCTAGGCTCCATCATTATTGGTTCAGCTCTCAGTCATTGGTGCTGTACAAAGCAGGCAGTGACAGGTAGGCTTGTATTGAATACTGTGTAATCCAAGGTGCAGAACTTGCAGAAATTTGTTTATGTGCCAAAATTTGCATACTGAAAGTGGCCTGTGTGAGGACCACTTAAACTATAAAAGATAGATGCCTGAAAATTTCTGCAGGATTAGTGCATTCAGCATTTACAAATAGTATTCCTTTTCTGTTGGCTGTTGTGCAGTTAGAAATAGCACAAGATTTCAATAAAGGCACTTTAACATGTCCTTGTCATCGGTTACGCTGCTAAGTGTTCCAGCTGTGTGAAGTGAGGAGGTAATTTCATGCAGCTAAAAGTACAGTCAGCGTGAGTAGGGGATAATGTGTCGCTCGTAATGGTGGGAAAACTGCAGTTGTTCATGTAAGGCTTATGTTTGACTAAGCATCTAAAAGGTCAAACATATCTCCAAACTTACTGTCTCCTGAAGTTATACCTATTGACAAGAGATGAAACTAATTAAATAAGTATACCCTTAATAAAACTGGTGCCAAAAAGTCACAGAAAAGCTGAAAAAAACTGAAAAAACACATAACGTGAAAATTGCAGGTATAAGTACAGCCAGTGTTCTTATGTTTGACTGTCTTTAAATTCAATGACATATTTAAAATAATTGTTTTTTCTGCCTAATTTTTCAGCCAACCATGTGCACTGCTACCTAAGAGTACAAGAAAGAAGTCGGTCACTTGTTTCTAAAGCACTTAGCAGGCCTTCAACATTGTAGAGCTTTGGGAAATGAAGAGAACTCTTGGTTTGTTTAGAAGATTTACTTGGTATCAAGATATGAAAACAATAAACAGCAGTAGTAAGTCATGAACTCTTCCTTTTTTTCCCCCTTTTTTTTTTTTTTTTCCCCTAGTAAACAGGACAACTTAGGATCCCTGTGCCTTTTGTAAGATTCCTGTGTAAGTACTCTGAGTACGCTCCTCCATGGCATGATAACAAATTAAATATGGTTCTCTGAAAAAATATCCACTTTGGGAAGTACTTCCTTTTGCTTTTTTAAAAAATAGATATAAGTATTCAGAAGGTCTTTAAATATAAATTGCTGGTTTATAAAGTAGATTTTTTTGGGAGGCTGAGCTTGTCTGTACTGTAATGAAAAGAGAAAGTCGGTAGATGGCAATGTTGTATAGTTATCCCAACAGGAGACAGCCACATCAGCAAGGGAGGGAAACCTCTTACGCTCCTTAAGTAGCCATAAGGGAAAATGGAATGGACCCTGCAGGCCTTTTGGAGACTTGGCCTTTCAAGCATACTTCTGCTGAATCCTTGTGTAGGCTTTCTGAATTTGTAATACCATTTGTAACAGCAAGTCAACATTTCAAACCCCTCATTGAAAGGGAAAACCCACTATAATTTAAGAACGTTCTAATTAAACCAGAGCATTGCCACAGTATTTTAAAAACATTTCATAATGCTGCATAAGTACGACATGTTCTTTGCCATGGAGGTTTTATTTTTAAAAAGATAAGCGTGTCTGATGCATTTTCTTTTGCTGGAATGTTAACAGATCTGTTTAACTGATCTGTTACTGCCTTTTTGTGCTCAAAATTTGAAAGTCAACTCATCAAACACATTTCTCCAATGCCAAATAAAGGTTATCTCCTTAGAACCCAATGTGGTTCAGGCATATAGCAAACTAGTTTATACATGAGTTACTTTCACTAACTCTAATCCCAAATGACTGGAAATCTTCTCTTTGGCTCTAGCAAGTTCCAGGTTAGGCCTGCTGTGCTTTACCTTCTAGAAAGTGGAAAGGTATGGGATATAATTCCTTATTTTGTTCTTTTTTTCCTTTTCCTAAACTACTGTGGAGAGCTATTAGAGCAGTTTGATCTAAATATGTAAATCAAAGCTGCAAAATCTTCCTCCTTCCAGCTGTACTGAAGGCACTGGAAGGAGGTAAAAGCCTGTGGTAGATAACCCTGACATATGAAATTCATGGAACAGCTCAGCAGCAGGAACTTGGGAAGACTTCTGTAAAATATAGGAACTAACAGATGTCTTGAGAGAAGTGAGTAATGGTTTGAATAAAGCAATTTTAAGTTCTGCTGCAGACTCTGAAGCTCTATGTTAGCAGCCAAAAAAGCAGGCATCATTTCAGATACAGGTGAAATGTGAAGTACAAAGCTCATTGCATTCAGAGCTTGGTCTAGCATCTCAGTCTAAAACCCAGAAATGGTCATGGATGCTGAATGACAAAATCAAGTCATTTGTAGCATAGCAGTGGCTGTAGCAAAAAACAATGCTGTGAACACCCTTCCTTGTTTACATGGTAAGACCTGGTTTTACTGTCTGTTCAGTTTCCCTCTGAGGTAAAAAAAGGTAGAAAACTGGCCAGAAGAGAGGCTCTATGTCAGACTCAAAGACGTATGTAACTTGAGATGTAGTGCTAAATTAAAACTCCTGTCACACAGAGACTACTTACTATAATTTATGTCAAGGTTAATGGAGTAAAAAATTGGAGTATTTTAAATGCTGATCAGACATGTTGCCAATTAGTATTGCTGCAGATTTTTTGTTATATACCAAAAAGTATTTCAGTGTTTCTCACCATTTATGTCTTTTTTTGCAGGAAGTTGAAGGAAATAGCACAGAAATTTTAAATAAACTGAAAATCACTCAGGAAAATCAAAGGTGAGTATGAAATGTTCAAATATCTATGCCAGTGTGGTTGCACAGAAAGTGTTAGAGTGATGGAAATTCCAGCCATAGCCGCTTTGGCCCAAAGGAAGACAAATTAGCTACTGATAAGAGATGCATTCAAGTGTTCATTGCAGAACATACACAGTAGCAGCTGGGAGTCATAATCAGATATTATAGATTTGACTTCAGTGTGGCTCAGAGTATTAAATAATAAAAATTATGCACAGAGTTTAATTAACAATTCTGACTGCTTCAGCTTCTTATTTACAGAATCAGAATATTCAAAGTTGGAAGGGACCCAGAAGGATCATCAAAGTCTATCTCTTGGCCCTGCACAGGACAGCCCCAAGAATAGCACCATGTGTCCCAGAGCATTGTTCCATCACTTCTCCAACTCTGTCAGGCTTGGTGGTATGACTATACAGGTACACAACAGACACATATGGTACTTAAAGACTTATAAGTTTTCTGAAAGCATCCTGCTGATGGTTTTTACACCTAAAATGGAGAAGTTCAAGCCCTTGTCTGTTCCGACACTGCTCACTAGTGACAGTTTTGGTAACTTCTTTTTGCAGTACAATTTTCTTTATAATGGTAACTACCTTGAGATTCTTAAACTTCTTTGACATAAACATTTCTTTATTTGAAAGGGGTATATTATAGGATCATCTCAAGCATTTGAAGCAACATATTTTAAGAAGCTAAATCAAGCATGTTTGATTATTGGTGCTGCCTGTCAGAAGTAATATTGAATATATTTGTTTCTATGGTGCTTTCAGTATTTTGTTTTAGCACAAGACTGTTTATTTCTGCCATGTTTTTAGTCTTCCAAAGCTCTGTATATTCCAAAGCTTTGGATGAGGAGCCATTCAACCTAAAGCATGATGGAAGGGAGGCTCTCCCTATTTATTTATCCACTGTCAAGGTCATGGAATGCACATACTTATACAGCTGTTTTTTCAGCGTATTTAACATAGCTTCAGATTGGTTGGTTGTAAGTTTGTAGTGCTGCTTAGAGGTTTTTCTTACCTGAAGTACAATTTTACAGAAACTGAGCCAATGTTAGCCAGGACTAAGGCTTTATATGAGTGAAAAAAATATATCCATAAAATATTTTGTGTGTCTAGTTTGTTGTCTGTGAGTATTTTTGTACCTACAATTTACCAGTATAAGAAATCACTGCATCCAGGCAAATCAGGTGGTGGCAGGCTGCAGTAAATTTCATTCCTCAGTTTGCTGCATGCCTAATTTGTTAGTTTATATGTGCATGAGTAATGCAAATGATTTAATCTATCAGCTGGAGGTGGACATCATAAGTTAATACAAGGCCTGAGGGCACACAGGCTCTCTGACCTGAGTGCATTTTGGGTCAGCCTTTCAGGGTTTCAAACATTAAGCAGCCATTATGCAGTTGTCTTTTTTGGTTACAACACAGCACTAAGAGAGAGGTTTCTCAGATTTAGATGGCAGGTGGTGTTTTGTGCCATAGGAACCACAAATGGTTGCTGCAGGGTCCTGTTGTGTCTGTGACCTGTACACTTCCATGTACAATTATGACATTGTTGGTAAGAGTCCAAAATTATAGTTACAGACCCCAAAGAATTAAATCCATTAATATAGAAAAGAATAACTCTATTTTCATCTTATTGCCAGCATTTGGTGTCAAGGGGACATTGTAATTACTGACACTTGCAGAAATTTTTACCTTTAAATTTTATTAGGGAAGTAAGATAAGAATTTATTTTCAAAGAAGGTATGAATCTTAGCAAAAAAGATTCCTGAACTCAGATCTTATAAAATATAAAAATTTTTGATTAAATTATTTTTTCAAGCTTAAGATAGAAAGTCAATAATTCTACTAGTCTATGAAATCTTTAAAATTAAGACTAAGCTTCTGTTAATTTTCCATTTCTGGCTCTTGATTGAGAATTGTGTTAGGTTTCATGAGGTGGTTTATACAGTTATGGTACACTTAGCTTTTGGAGGGTGGCAGTGCAAATAGCTCTAAATTCAGGAGCTGTTCTCTAATAATCTAAGACCACTAACACACAATAATTTCATGAACATGCAGAGTAACCACTTTATGGTATGAAGTAATTTTATATCATGTTATGATTTCCTGGATGGATGCATTTATTAGGCTTAATGAGGGGGAGGGGAGGAATTGAAGGAAAAACAGTAAAGCAAAGCATGAAATCTAAATGAACAGTCTCCCCACAAACAGCAGGGAGAGCACTTACTAGACCATGATTTGTGTTTCACTTCCTGCTCAAATTTGCAAGGATTTCTTTCCCAGAGCGTAGCACTAGTAGATCTAGAAAGTTCAAGATGATTACAAAATTATGTGCAAAATTAATAAGTGCTTCTGATAGTTACGTTCCCTTCAGGAACTGAACATAAATCAGTGTAGTTGAAGTGTTAGAGATTATATAAAGGACCTGTATGAATAGAAGATTTCTTTGCTCTTTCCCTTCAAAAAGTATTGATGAATTATATCTTAAGAACATGAGCAATAGAAGAGTTAGAAACAAGGTTATAAGGCATGGTCACGCTTGCATCTGCTTCTAAATTGCAGAAGTGTTCATGAATCTGCTTTCTGCTATTTCTCGAATTTCGAATTGAGAGTTGCATGATCTGCAGCTCAGGTATGGGACTTAGTGGATAAATGTCAATGTCATTTGACAGACAAAACTTGGACAAAAATAAAACTCAGCTCTTTCTGAGAGGATAATAGAACATATTTTGTTAAAAATTAAAATTTGAGAACATTATAAATGTGAAGTAATTGGTCAGCCAAAAGGCTATTAGAAATAAAACATAAAAGTAATTAGTAGTAGGTGTAGTGGAATACAAGGTTAATTAGTCTCATTTGTGTGATGTTAATAATTGAATCAGCCCTGGGATACTTACAGAAGCACTCTCACTAAATGTTTTAAAAAATGTAACAGAAGGACTTTTACATTTTGCTTGAAGCAGAGCTTATGTATAAACGTTTTAAAGTAGCCCACTGTCTTGGGATATTTGCATAATAGGATGCTTTGTAAAATGAATGTCCAAAATTCTGCTCTCCCCCACAATGTTAGGAATCCTATTTCTAGAACTGACATTATTCTCTTTCTCCAGGACAGATCAAGGAAACCAAAACGTTAATGGTAGCATGAGATTTCTGAATCAAAGTCTGTCTTGAGGCATAATTAATGGAAGTTGTCTAATTATCTGAAGTCAAAACTGTATCATCCTTTGCCCTTTATGCGCATAAGATAACATAGATGACATTTAATTAGAGGTAAAACATGGATTAATACTTATTTAATAGATTTGGTAGGAGCTTTCCTCAGGTACGAAGAGATTGTCTGGTGACTTGGGCAAATATTTAGCCTGTGCCTGTAGCCAGATAAACAATTTGCAGCAAACTATTTACTTAGCCAGTTTCTACTGTTTCTGCAGGCTTAACAGCTACCTTTGAAAATTGTTGTTAATTTTAGTTCTTATTTAAGAAATTAAAAATTTTTGAAATACAAAATATTGAATGCTATTTTTTACCTCCAAATGGATGAGGTCATAATATGTGTTTATTTGTTTTCCTGGTTAGATGGTTGTATCCACAGGTCCAGTGAAAATAGTAAAATCTATTTTGGACTTAGCTTTGTGTTCTAATTTGGATTGGTCATCTGTCTCACTATTTTGTAGAAATGGTTGTTGTCAGTTCTTAACAGCTCTATTTGATCCATGCCTAAGTCATTGTAGGAAAGGAAGGCAACAGGAAAGAAAATTATGCTGTGGAAATGATGGCATCCACACTCTGCATTATAAAACTTTATGGGGCAGTGCCACAGATGTAAACCATTTTTACTTTCAGTATATAATACTGCATCTAGAAAAGGTCTCTTTTATTTAGAAAGGTGTAGGAGGGGATGCTTTCTAGAGCTGCAGGTAGCTTTTTGTCCAGATCCATTCCAACAAATTTCAGTTATCTAGCAAGATGTTAGGGATTGTAAACTATCCTCTGGCAATTAATCTTTCTCCCTTTACAAGCAACTTTGAGTGCCTGAAATTAGAAGAATTGGTCTTAATTCCTTTTTTATGGCTCAGAGTGGGAAGATCCTGGGTGCTGCCTGTGTTTACATTGGAATGTTGACTGTCACAGGCTTAGATCTCAGTTTCTGGTCAGTGTTTGTGTTGGTTGTAAACTGTATTTCTATTTAGAAAGCTGTGGGAGCTAGTAGGGGGAGTTCTTTTACCTGAAAAAGAAAATAATTTCTGGGAATCTGAGAGTTTGAGAAGAAAATAAGTAAAGAGAGATAAATACCACTTCAAATATACTCCTAATTACTTGAGGGTGTGCCAGTGGAATCCAGGTTCAAAAAACTGATATTAAACCCCAGAATTACATATTATAACAAAATGGAAAAATCAGCAATGTTCAGCAATGTGTTTTCATTTTTGCATATGATTTTGTGGATAACTATACTGTCTGCATAAAGAGATATTATCATATAACATTTTTAGAAAGTGTCTAGTGCTGATAATCATTCTATTAAACAGCTGTATTATTCTGTACAGTTTTCAGTAGACACTGCCCTCTTTCCATCATGGCCCCTTTCCATATGGAAGCACTAGCTAGTAGTTATACTCTCAGGACAGAACTCCCATGTGGAAGTTAAGTACATCAAAGCTACATCTGCTAAATAAGATCTGGATACTGGTCTTGGATCTTGCCTTGAACTATGTTGGTACATACTGGCATATGAATGTTGATTGTGTGAATCTTTTCATGGCCCCGAAATTTTGACTTTCATTTTATGAAATCTTACTGTGGCTGCAATTTTTTTTTTTTAAGCAAGAGATGGGCTCAGATCCAGTGAAAGCATCTGCTTGATTTTGTGGAAAGCCTGAAAAAAATGGTCAAAGAAAAGAAGTAGCCCTTTCTGCTGGAAGGGGTGTTGTTTAATACTTGTAATTAAACCTCTGAAGCCTGTAATTAAATACCTGTAATTAAACCTATGAATAGTGGTTGTTTATGCAGGAGTGTGAAGGAAAAGTAGGAAGAAAACAGATCATACCAACTACACAGTGTTATCCATGCTAAAGGAACATTTTTTTTCCTGTGCACAATCAACCTGTGGAAAATGGAATATCGTTTTTTAAATTTAATAAGTAATCAAATGGAAGGCAGACAAGGAAACAGTCACACTTTGTAGCAACCAAGAGAAACCCAGAGATGTCAATGTGTCAAATAGAAATATTTGCATTCACTGGAGAAACATTCATTCCAAGAGACTCATAGACTGTACAATTTAAGCAAAATGCATGGACTATTGCTGGCAACCTGAGATACATATTATTGAAAAAAAGAAACCAAAAAAACCCAACCAAACAAATAGCCATAAGACAAACAAGAAATATCAAACCCACCATTTTCTGATGTATAAAATGCCTACCCCAAAACCACAACTTGGGGGGTCTTCAAATTGTTTATAGTGGTTTCTTATTTGCTTGGGTCTTTTTTTTGTTTAGTTTGGGGGTTTTGTTTGGTTTTCTTTTATTGTTTGCTTTTATTGTTTGCGGGTTTCTCTTTTTTTTTAATTTGGTTTCTTTTTCTTTAGTTGTTTTGGGGTGTTTTGCTTATTTTTTGTTTGCTTTGGTTTTTGTTAAGTGTCTACTTTTTTGTTTGATCAAGTTTCATGAAAATGTTGTCACTGTAGTAGGTGACATTGTAAGACATCAAGTTAAAGAAGTTACATCATAGAGCTGAGTTCTTAGGGTTTTGCCTTGTTTTAGATTCAGGTCCATCAAAATTTGTAACTGCTGATAGTAAAATATCCTTAGTCTTCCTCTACCTTCTTTTTGGCTGAAGCCACTGTCTGAGATGAAGCCTAAATTCTGCAGTGTCTAAATTCTATGGTGTCTCAGCACTGATGTGTGTCACTTGCACAGAGCTCCCATGGGATCTACCAGTGAGCCACTGCTGCCCCTGCCTTACACACAGACATCTCTGATCATGAATCCTGCTTGTCCTAAAAGATGTCTCTTAAATATTATTTTTAATTTTATTTTAGACCTATGGGCCCTTTACCCTGTCTTCTGAGGAAGAGTACAAGAACAGGGGTAATTAGGAGAATTAACAGTGTCGCCTAAATTCTAGTGAATGACTTTCTTTGGATCTGCTGTCTTCTGCCATCCATGCTACTAGAGAGAATTTAGACAAGTCCATTATGAAAAAGGAAGAGAGAAACACAGTAGTATTATGTCCATGAGTTGCTGTCCAAAATGGCATTTTTCTGTGGAAATCTGCTATAGAATGATATTTTTAGGAAGAAGTGAGAAGGATAGCATTTTTTATGGGTAACAAGGGCAGTCAGAGTTATAACAGTTATGGCTGAAAACAGGAAAGGCTTGAAAGTAAGCCAGAATCCCTCAGTAATATCTAATATGTGAAGTAGGAAGGGAATATCCTATAGCAACATATGGTGCTGCTTGCTGCTGGAGATAGCACTCTGTGGAAAATGCTTTCTGAATTTGGGCCCATGGTGTCAGTTCCCATGTCTAGTTTAGGGACGGAAAATAGCTACTGCAGTTTGTGACTGCCCTGGAATGTATTCTGTGAAAGTAATTTAAAATATATATGCAAATTTTAAAATTTTTTAAAGCATTTTGAGTTATTTCAGTGAAGTCAGGGCAGAAGAAAAAAATGATTTAGACTTTTTAAGGACAATATATGCATTCACTTCATAATACAGTCACTACCGGAGTCTGATCTCTACTGCTGTACAAGTACTGATTAGTATTCTGTGAACACAAATGTGTGGTTTGAATGCACTAATTATTACAGCATATTTTTAATAATTCTCTTCTTGTAACCCTCAATTTATCTTTATTGCTTTTATGAAATAAATATAGGAGCTCCCAGAAGGTGAATGTAATATTATTTTGTGCTCACCTCTCATCAGAGGCTCTGCCAGAAGTTTACAAACATCAATTAAGTTTCACCATGCTGCCATCTGGGAAATAACTCTTCTTACACCCATGTTACAGATGGATAAGCAAACAGGAGCTAAATAACTTGGCCATGATCATGTTGCCAATTGGGAATAGAAATTTCACACTGTCTCCCAGTCCCTCACTCAGGTCTAACCAGTAAGCATGCTGCCACACAGTTTAGTTACATTTTGGACTGTTTTTAATGAACTAAGTTGCTGGTTTTTTTCTTCTGAATCATCCAAAACTTGCCAACATTTTATTTTAATAAAGAATACTCATGCCAATATTTATAGTTAAATATGTTTATCCTTTGGTTGGTTCTAAGATTTGTGTATGCTGCTAACACAGGGTGATACCAAGCAAAGCACAAATAAATTTTGGTAGTTCCTTTTAAAAAAGTTTCTACTGACAGCTGTGGATGTGGGTTGTGGAAACAGGATATAAGATGAAACACACAGGACAAGAGGAACGGGACGTGCCTGCAGATGACCAGTGTGGAGTTAAGCCAACAGTAACTCATACAGAGGAAATGTGGGGATATCCATATGTGGTGAACTGTGGTGTTATTGGTTAAGCAAGAAGAAGAGTGTGTTACCCTGTAGGCCATGTTTAAGGTCATGGGATGACTGTAGTTTTAAAAGGTCTTATATGAACACCATGTTGGGCCCTATAAATTGGCTTCTGATCATCAGTCAGCCGTCCCCACCTCTGAATCCCAACAGACAGCAATGGCTTTTGGGTCAGTTTCTCACACTTGTATTTTAAATTGATCTCTTCAATTCCTCAGTTAGTTTATTTTTTCCTTGCACAGAATCCTTACCCTTTTCTAATGTTTGTAGAAATGTTTCTAATGCTTGGTTGATAAGGCATGCACGAGGGATGAGGAGTTGTTTTTTTTGGTTTTTTTTTTTTTTTTTTTTTTTGTTGTGTTCTTCCTGTTTTGTTGGTAACCCCTTTGAACCTAATAGAGATGTATCTAACTGTGAGCAGAAATACAAAGCTGCTATTAATTAAAATTGTTCTTTTCCAGTTTCAGCACCAGGTAATTAAAATTTTTGGGTAGGGGTGGGATTTAAAGGTTGTTTCAGTTCTCCCTTATGCGTGCTATTAATTATGAAGACAAAGTATTTGCTCTACAACATTAGAGGATATACTTCCATGTGAAAAATGGGTGGTTACTGTTAGACTGCTGGATTTACTTTTCCTGGAGAGAAGGTGATGCCAAAGAAAACTTTGTGTGCTATTGTAGTGACAACTTCCAAATTTTAGGGGCATTCTCACAGAAAGAAGCCATTCTTTCTAACCGGCTGGTTCTTTCTGATTTTGGCACTGAGACAGATGGCCATTTAAACAGATGGGTAGATACACTATGATAATTCTCTTTGTAATAAACATTTATTATTTAAAAACCTGCGAGATTACACCTCAAGTGTCAGCTTAGGGAGCAGTCAGGGAAGTGCTGGTTACCTGAAGTGAGTAGTTACTGTTAAGTCTGTTCCCAAGTGAACCCCAATCGTACGGTGCATACATTAATCCCAACAGGGTGACTCTAGAAAATATGATTAGTGAGGTTACCTGTGTCTAAAGAATACAGGTTAATAGCATAAAGAAGATCTGCTTAAGGATTTGATTCTGCCCAGGCAGGCCTTTTGCTTCATAAGGGGCTACAAGTCTGCCAAGCACCACAGCACTCATAGCTGACTGCTTGCCATTTGGACAAGTGATAACAATAACTTTTAATCATGTCCAGGGAATACAAGTGTTTCCCAAGGAGATGTGAGCAGCCAGAGGGTGGGAAATCATAAGATATCTTTGAAGGAAGAAGTGATGGGGAGAAGATTTGCATGAGAAGATCTGAAGTGTTGAGGATAAGCAGAAAGTAGAGAATCCCAAGTCAAATACTCGTCTGTTTAAAAGTTTTACATCTTCTAATTGTGCCAAGCAACTAGATCCTGGGGCCTGAGCTGTGAACATCTAACAGTGTGAACCTTTGGAGCTGAGAGAAGTAGGAAGCTTTCTTTGCATATTTAATTTATTTATATTTTATTTAGTAAAATATTTAACTTTCATCTCTTTAGCTTCTGTCAGTAAATAGTTTATTTTACATTTACCTGAATTTTGATTGAGTTCAGGTTGATTTCAGGATGCTGGCAAATGTCAAGATCACTTACGTGGTTTGGGGAGGGTATTTCAAACTTGACTGTAGGAATTTCATTTTTTCATACTGTCCACTATATTTATTGGTTTTCATTTCCAAAAGTAATCTCAGTATCTGCCCAGATGCATAGGACAGTTTGCAAGATGATGATTGAGATCTGTGTGAAGGAAGCTTCTTTTGGCTAATGGTGTAAATTAAGAAGAGAATAGTCTGATCCTCAAAAAAGTAGTTTGGATCTAACGTTTCATTTACAAAAAAATTTACAAGATTGAGTAGGCAGCCCTTACTCATGTTTCCCAAAAATAACCCCACTTCCCCACCTCCAAAAAAAAAAAAAAACAAACAAAAAAACCCCAAAAAACAAAAACCCAAAACAACAACAACAACAAAAAAAAAAACCAAACCAAAAAAAACAAAACCAACCCCAAAAGGCTTTTATTCTTATATTTTGAAAACGTAAAATATTCATGGCATCAACCACAGAGGAGAAGCTAAAGTAGGGCCTTTTGATTAAGGTAAGAATGGAAGAGTAAACAAACTGAAGTATATTAAATGAAGTATTAAAAGGCAAAAAAACCTGCTCTGATGCATTCAAGAAACCAAAAATCTGTCCCAGAACTGGAAGCAGATTAGAAGAGATATTCTACCCCTGAACATGCAAGGTTTTGGTAGACATTTCCATGGGACCCTTAAAATAGAACATTTCTCTCCTTAAGTCCCACGAGAGCAGGCTTTCTAACTGGGTTTTAAAATATTCCTTTTACAACCAGAGATATTTCTCTTTGATGGTAGAATTGCTATTTTCTTATGTGCATTTTTCTCCTGCGCTCTGAAAATCAACTAAAAATGCAATGTAAATATGATATTATTTCAGTTCTATTAATGAAATGAGAAATTATATTAAAAAAGAATAATCTTTAAAGCCAGAATTATTCTCATAGTTATAAAGATGACACAGGCTTAGACAGTTATTTTCTTCTTTACCCTGTTCTATTCTGATATGTCAAACTATCCTTAATCCCGCAAGCTGAAACTTGCAAAGTTTTTTAATACAAATGATGAGTTGGGTGCTTGCATCACAGAAACAGGGCTGGAAGAGTGGTCTTGAAAATTGCCCGAGTCCTAACACCAGTTTAGCTGGTTCTTAAAATCTTTAAAATGTACAGGATAAAGTAGATTCTCATTCTCTGTAGTTTGTCTCTTGCGCTTCAGTTTCCTGACTGTTAGCTAAAAGTTTTCTCTTTTAGAAAGTCTTTGTAGGAGCACATCTGGCTGACTTTTCCTTGCAGCCTTTGAAAGGGGAATTACCATTTAATGAGATTTCAGCCATGCACTTTGATGGAAGGAAGAAGACTGTGTCCTTCACTAAGTGAAACATCTTTCAAATAAAGAAAGGAACCAAGGCTTCTGAATACTCATGTGAACACTTTGTCTTAAATAAAAGCAGAGCTTGTTCAGTGGTCAAACTCTCACCACTGTGCAAGCAGTACTAGGATTTCATTCATAAGTTTTGTATTATGGGCCAAATAATGCAGAGGTAAGTCTGTTTACTGCCAGATTGTATGTTTTAACACGTAAACATAGAGAAATGTAAAAAAAACCCCACCTGCTTCCAAAGGGATGAACCCCATGGGGAAGGTTTTGGCATGAGGAGGATTTTGTCAGCAGAATTCATTTGAAACTGGAGGAAGTCTCCTTCAGTGGCTCATTATGTAGAATTACATGTACTCATTTTGTAACTATCCAGGAAGGGGTTTTCTTTTTTGCTTTAATTTTAGATGCTGCTTACCCTTAGGCATGTCTATACAGTGTCATGGATGGTTCTTCAGGTCTGCAGTTCACACGGTTTGCTTGGTTCATATCTCAGGTCAAGTTCAGGATTGCAAATTGCCATCAGCTGGGAAAAACAAGGCTCACTATTCTCCACTACCTTAAAGCAAACAATCTCAGCTACTTGGATTTTTACAGCGTCTGTCTTGTGCTAGGGAGCTGCTTTATTGTAGACTCCAGCACTATATTTCTTCAAATAAGCAAGTAATTCCCCCTTAACTGCCAGGAATGGGATACTTACCTCAATTCAGTACAAAACCTGGACATAACATACAATCATAGTGTGGCATGCATTTCTTCTATGTTGTTTGTCTAGTTAATTAAGACATTATCCAAAGCAATTAAATTATTTAACCTAGAACAGTGGGTGTATTTAATCTCTTTTACTTTTTTCCAATAAATGAAGTGCAAGAAGCAGGTAGTAGTAGCAGTAAGATATTGGAATTATCATTTAGTTCTGTTAATGAAAAAAGAACCCAAACATGATTAAATTAGTCAGTAACCGAAGTGAATTCAGAACAGAACATTTAAAAATGCCTGTTTATGCAGTGAGAAAACTAGTTGCTAAGTTACCACAAACTGTTTGATGATGTGAACAAAGTGATGCAATTGTTAATGCTTACATTGCGTCATCTGATGCAGTGTTGATTCTTGTATTTAATCTCCATCATCCTTATCTCTTTGCTTGTTTTCCTAAAGCTCTGTATTTTGGGCCAGTGTCTTCAATAGGAAATGCTAGGTAGCCCTGTGAACTACTCCTGTGTGTTCTTTAGGAATGTACACAATAGAGCCAATTGAGGGCATCCTGACATGAAGATATCCAGACTGCTCTCACCTATTATTTTAGGACCTGTAGGTGGCCATAGACAGGATTGGTGTGCTGCCCTTGGGCTGGGTGGGGGAGTAGCCAGTGGTATTTTGTGGAAGGTTGAGTATATTAAAATAGGTAACACAGCTTTTGTGAAGCTATGGCAAAAATCACAGTGTGATGGCACTTTTGGGGTCTGTGAGTTGTCTTCTCCCAGTTTATCCTCCCACTCCTTGAGGTTTAAACATCTACAGCCCATCCTGATACCTGCAAACAAACCTTTCTCCGTTCAGACCTGTTTGCTCTGCTGCTCCTCCCTGTTTCAGGGTTCACACAGGTGTTCTACTTTGCTGCCTGCTTGCTGGGGCTCTTAGATGGTCTTTTGCCTAGTTCTCTCTTCAGAGAAAGTGCCGCTCTGTAAGATAAAAGGGCACCAGCACCTGGGGAAGTTGGTAATGCAGAGGAAGAGTTCCATATTTACTGTCAGTGTTTTTCTAGTATTAGGCCTGCATAGCATTTATTTAAGGTTGCAATAATATGGCAGAGCTGGTTAACAGACAGGACCAAGCTGGAGAAGAACTTTGTTCGGCACGTGTGCCAGTCCCGCAAAAAGAAAATGAGGCAAATGTGCAATTGCCAAGTGCAAGGTGCACTTATGAGAACATCCATAGCTTGCTGATGCAAGGTAAGTTAAAAGTAGAAAGCTGGTTTTTGGAAGAGGTAGGCTTTTATATAGAACAGGTACACTTGCATGCTCTACAGCTTTAAAAAGGGTATTCATACATCAGCCTGTATTTCTTATTTTTCTGAAATGAAGACAGAGGTGGGGGAACAAGTGAATATTTAAGTAAGGATCAAAAAATTTATAAAATCTATTTAATTCTCCCATTTAACAAATGGTGGGACAAGAGGAAATGGACTCAAGTTTTACTAAGATTTAAATTGGATATTAGGAAAAATTTCTTTACCAAAGGGTTATCAAGCATTGGGATGGGCTGCTCAAGAAAGTGGTTGAATCAGCATCCCTAGAGGTACTTAAATGACATATAAATATAGTGCTTATGGACACAGTTTAGTGTTGGACTTGACAAGCTAGGGGTTGGACTCAATGGTCTTAAAGGTCTTTTCCAATCTGAGTGATTCTGTGATTATTCAGGTGTCAAAGAATCACTAAGATTTTAATTAAGGATGCTATAAAGGTAATGGGAGTGGAAAGAAGTATGTTAGGAAAGGAAAATGTGCAGTTAAGGCATGATGTGCTTCAGTCTGGATTACAGGACAAAGGGAGGTAGAAAATAGGGTAAGCAGAACAATAAACTAGAAAATTTTTTATTGCAGGCATGTCAGAAGCTGCTTGCAAAAAGCAGACAAATCTGGTTTTTCTCTTTGGGGTTTTATTAAGTGCTGCTGATCTTTCTGAGATGCCATGGGGAGGTGGGGATGAGTATTTTAGTGTTACCTGAGTTATACTCAGTATGATGGGCAGGGGTTCCAACCCACTTGGGCTGCCTTGTAGCTCTGTACTGGACTTCTGTAAGGGTAGGGGTTTCAACAAGAGATCATTCCAGTGTATCCTCCTGTTATTTTGTTTTAAAAGACAGCATCTTCTGTCTTCCTTCGGCTATGGGGCAGGGCTGTGCCTGTGAAGAAAGTCTTTACTGCCCACAGTGTATTGCCCATGGCTTGTTTGTAGCATTCCTAGAGGATAGCCTTTTTTGGATTTCTGCCTGTGCCTGCCATGTCTGATCTATCTTACTGAGTTCCTTGGAGTTTCTTTGTCTGCCATGAGCTGTCTGAGTCTTCTGACTTTCAGCAGCAGCTGAGCTGTCCCAGTTCCCTCTGGGCAGCTGAGTGATGTCCTGTGAGATGCCAAACACTCCAGAACCTCCCAAGGCAGCCTCACAGTTCTACTCAGAGCTGTTTACAGTGGAGCAGGTAATACATTTTTAAGAAGTGTTTCAAGGTAAAGTTATGAATAATGTTGAGTAGAATTGGACCTTTAGGAAGAATAATTTTTTAAAAACCATTCTAGTATGGTCTGGTAGTTGTCTAGGACCTGTAAATATGTGATTTGTGTCTCTCATGTGCAGAAATGCCTGAAAGATCTCTTCTGTGAGAAGGTGGCTGCTGATAAATTCTTTTCTGCCTGCATGTGTGAAAGTAAGGAGTTCCTGGCTGCTTCTATGAAAAGTGGACAGCTATTTTGGCTGTATCAAAAAGTTGACTATGTCATATTTACCTAACATTTTGAAATTGAAGCTGAATTTGAGGTGATACAACAATACCTTTCTGTATATACTACTGCTAATACTGCAACTGGATTGGGAACTGCAGATGTTTTATTCATGCTTTTTATACATTTTAAGCTAAGGCTGGATTTCTGCAGCATGCAAATGTGCACAAGGATAATTCTGCCATCTATACATATGCCTACATATTATAAACCTAAGTATATCAGTATAAAACCAAGCTATTTAATAGACTGCATTCATTCCTGCCACAACTTTACATGTCTTCTCAGTCTTGTTAAATGTTGTCTTTTGTGATTATTGCTTACCTGAGGAGAGGAAGCACAGGCATTCTAACCACTAGGATGTTTTATTTTTGAATTCCACATCCCTTCTTAGATGAAGGTAGTAAAGACATCTATTTGAACTTTATTTTTCTCCTGCAATTTGATGCTCTGGATTATAGGGTATTCTGGCTCAGTTGCTTTCATTGTTTGTTTTTTTAATGTTGGCTTGTTGGTTTGTTTGGTTGGGAGATTTTTTGGGGTTTTTTTGTTGTTGTTTGTTTGGGAGTTTTGAGGTGTGTTTTTTTTTTTTTTTTGTTTTGTTTTCTAAGCGTTCCACTTTAGGTATAAAATATTGGAATATTTTTGCACATGAAGACCAGAACACAAGCGTCCCAAATCTCAGATGAGTGTCCCAATGATCAGTTATCTACTTGTCTCTCCAGCACTTGGCAAGCATTTCAGTATCTCATCAAAGAGGATCAGCATGCACAGGAAAGACTGCTGCCATGGCTAGGATGTCCTCCTGTGCATGATGCAGCTCTGTCCAGGCAGAGAAGGGAACTTAATCTGGCCTCTAAATTTCTTACCTCAGCCAGTTATGAGCTTTTCCTCATGTTCAGGTGTTTTTATTCTGATCTGTTTATTTGGAGGCTTAAACATTGCTATTTTATACTCTTTCAGCTTGAAAAGAAAAGCCCCAAACTGAAGAACATGTAAGTGGCAAACATTGGTATTACTACTCTGCTTTAACTTATTTAATAAGTCTATGCTCTAAGAAAAAGGATTTTTGGTGAGAATTATATTCAGAATTTTTTAGCTGTGAATATTTGATATTGTGCATGCAAATTAGGTTGATTAGCACTTATAGGAGTTTCTCTATATTTGTCTGAAGTGTGTACATGCACAGAGGTGAATGGCTATTATGCATGTATTATCGTTAAATATATATTAGAATTAATTTCTCAGTGTGCGTGTGTTGTGATTCACCATAATTTTGTGTGAACTTGAAAGGCCTCTTATGCATCCTGACATACATCCCCACTGTTATCTTAACAACTGTTGTTCTTTGCTGCAAAGTCAAAGTACATTTGAATGTAAGGGCACTTACAGCATATTTATGTCATCCTGGGCAACCACAGGGAGAATTTGTCAGGCTGTAAAGCCTAAGCAACCAGTCACCATCCATAATTGTGGACTTTTGTTATTAACCCCTGTGACCAGAGTACTGCTGGACGTGGAAGAAAACACATAAAGTATTTATCGAGAAATAATAAAAATGCACTCCCCAAACACAAATTTTACCTGCAGTCTCACAGACTGATATTGTGAAACAAAGGAATTGAAAGAACAGCCTGCTGGAAACTGTTGGCCACAGGGGATGAAAAAAAAAAAAGACAGGAAATCTGCAGCTGAAAAATATTGTAAGACAAATGGAATTAGCATTTGTATAAAAAAGTTTGGAGCAAATTAATTGCTCTCTTGAACTTCTAACTTCCCCCAGAATTGAAGCCCACAACTAGGATGAAATTTTGTTTTGTTCTGGTAACATTTATGTGTTCCAATTAATTGTCATTTTTTTATTGCATGATGGCTGAACAAAACCTGCTGTTACATCTAGAGTCAGATGAAGATTTTTTCAGTGGCATATGAAACTAGGCAAAATTCTGTTTCTGCTGCCTTTGAAAATAGGCCTCCAATATATTTATTACAACAAACATCTCTACTGCTTGATACTAAGTTGTACAGTGAGGCCACAGAGTGATGGGGGAAAGACAAGTGATAATACTATAATCCTCAGAGATAATACAGGTTCAGATAGTTTGATTGATATTATTATCTTGCGAGTAATCTGCACCCAGCTGAAGAGGACCACTACACACTCAAAACCAATGTTGATATTTTAGGACTTCAGTGGTGTCCAAGCATTATGCTTACAGACTGCACCAGTCTAACCTTTTTTATTTTTTTCTTCCCCAAGATCTGAAAACTAGCTAAATTGGTTCCTTCTACTACTGCCCCCAGCCCACCAATATTGTCACAAAACCCAGTGATGATCTCTAAGAGAGACAAATTTTATTCTGTGTGGGTCAGATCTAAGTAAATTATTTTTCTTTAAAAAGTGGTTTTGACTCACATGTTGGTCTATGAAAAGTGTCTACTCTCAGAAGATAACTTCAGATTTTCTCCTCAAAATTCATGCTGTCAGCTGGTTATTTTGTGAACAAGCAATGATGTATCTGTTTCCTATTTACTTTTTCTTCAGTATTCCCATTAGGAGTGGGACTCAGCTGATGAAGGTCCAATACTTGTTAAATGTGGAGATGACAGGGTGTACTGGCTGCTGAGTCTGGCCAAGGAGCATGGTTTTCTGCTGAGGATATCCCTAAGGCACTTAATTAAAACTCCCAGCAGGCAACATCTGTATAAAAACAGTTTTGGTTTTGGGGCAGACTAGAAATTTTAGATTCCTGATGAATTTTATACTCTCCCCTCCCCATCATTACCCCCCCAGTAAAAGCATATTCTCCCATGTATATGAAAACAGACAACACGCATTTCATTAAAAAACTTGGAAATTTTCATGTGGTATTCTCACCATGTCTAGCATAAAGAGGAATGTCAGGACTGTAGTGGCAATCACTTGTGTATGCATGCAGGCCTTAACATCTTAAGGGCAAACAGCTTCTGCCTTTTCATGTCCTTGAAATTAACATGTGGGACAATTGGCCCAGCTTCTGAGTGGCAATACTGTGTGATGTTTATTTGGTTCCTAGTTTAAAGGTATTACAGGGGAAAAAACATGTAAAATAAATGAAGCTCCACAGGCAGTGTGAGAAATTGCTAAATAGTATTTGGGCTATTATACTCCAGACTGCTGGGGGAAGGCACGATTCAACAGCCACGGCCATTTTTCCTCTTCTCTCCTGCTATCTCTCCCTAGCAGTTCTTATTATTGACCTGGGACTCAGCACAATTAAAATATTTTTTTCAGTTCTTTCCTGCACTCATCGTGATGGGGATTTTTTTTTTAATATCAAAAATGCAAGAAAGAGAAATTAATGTTCTAAAGCCTGGAGTGGATGATTAGATTTGCTGAAAATGAAAGGCTAATCCAAGCGGTGGTAATGTTTTCAAACGCTATGTCACAGGTGGTATAGTCTGCTATTAGAGGTCCTAAAGAGCAGTTTTCATACATGTTGTAATAAATCCCATTCATATGATGACAAGTAAATAAGAGACGTAAGTGAGGTTGCTGAGCAGAAGAAGACAAAATTCTCAGAGGAAAAGTACTGTGGTTGGCACTGGCCTCCCTTGGAAAGGGACAAAATACAGGAAGTTTTTCTGCCTCTTGCCGTCGTGTGCACATACCTCACCAGAAATATGTATAGTTGAAAGTACTTTTAAATACCGAAAAACCAAAATAACAGCAATGGCTGGAGACCCTGACAGAAAGTATGAGAACAACCTACAATTGGTTTTGTAAGGGCCAGAGAAGATTAATTAAAGGGAAGGACTCTGAGGTTGGCCATAAAAAAATCTGAGAAAATACCTAGTAGTCACTAGGGATCTGCATGCTCAGTGCTAGGAATAGTCAGGGTATTTGAAAAATATGCTGGACTCAATGTAAAATAATATTGAACCTGTTTGAGGATATGGATTAGGTCTGGGCTACTCTGAGAAGTCCTACAAGTTTAATGATTTATAACTCAAAAATTTGCCTGGTAGGTTCTATTTCAGTAATTTTATATTTGAGGCATAATCATATTCTAAGACTTTATTGAAAGCTAAAATTCAGGAGGTGTCATTCAGATGTTAAAATACTAGCTTGAATAATCAAGGAGGCTACTGCATAGAAAATAATAGAATACTTTTCTTTTCATGTTTTCACCTCTTTGTAATGAAAAAATCAAATTGTTCTGTCAAAATATTTCACAACAGTGGAAGCAGATGTTGACTGAGAAGAAGAAAATGTTTCAACCCTTATAAACTGGTGAGAAAAATATTTTACCTTTTATTCTAAACCAACGAGGCACCAATAGCTACTATAAAGTCTGTAGTATCTGTACTATTTTACTTCAAGTTTACTTTCAAGTGGTGAAACATCTTCTTTCTTACAAAATAGGAATTCTGAGTTTGTTACCTCAACTATCCACATGGAGAAGGTGTCTACATACCATTTTGCAGTGTTGTCAGCAAGTCATGAAGACCAACTTTCCAAAGACAAAGCTCAGGATGAAATTGTGTATTTGAGCAACTTTTATGGAGTACCATTTGTTATGAATTGTATCAATGCTCTGAGTGTAGTCACGTTTATCTGAGGTAAGAAACCTTTATTTCACCCTCAACAAGTCTGAAATCTTGCTCTTGCACCGGAACACTCGCATCTATTTTTCTTCTCTTTTATATTTCTGGCTTGACAATAGCTAGCTTGTGGTAGCTTTCAGAAAGAAAGGAGCACTTCAGCCCATCAGAGGTGAACTCTGCATTTCTTAAGGTAACAGTTGAATTTTTAAATGCTGAGTTTATTCTTTTTTAAGTAAAGTCTGAGTTTTATTCACTGGTGAATACTCATGAAGAATAAATGCAAAAACCTCAAGCAAACCCCTACAGGTTTACTTCAGATTTCTTCTGTTTTCTTTCTTTTGTGGGCTTAACTAAAGAATTTTAAAAGTTCTCTGGTGAATGAGCATATCAGATTCTGGCTTTATGCATGGAAATTCTACTGTAAATGCCTTTGAATCAGTATTTTATTTCCCCCCTCCCTATTTGATTTTTTTATCTCATTTTTTCCTCTTTCACAACATAGCAGTGTCCTCTGTTTTTGTGTTTGACTTGCTGACTACTTGCTTCTGCATCTAAAGAATATGGGTAATAGGTAGATACTTGAAGACTTTGCTTTTGTTTTTGTTTGTTTGGCTTGGTTTTGTTTTTTGTTTTTTTTTTTTTTTTTTTTTTTTTGTTTGAGGTTTTTTGTTGGTTTTTTTTGCTGGGTTTTGTTTTGTTTAACTGTATTTGTATTTTCAATTCTCTTCTTGTCTGTGTAACCTTCTGTGGTGGGAGGGGAATTTTGTCCTGGAATCACACAATCCAGGGAGTAATCTTCAAGAATTCCTGACACTTTTATAGAAACTTTGGGTGGATATGGTTGACCCAGCTTCTGTAAGTGAGAAACCTGAATCAAAGCTATCATCTGCTAATACCACACTGCCAGGTAGGATATAGCAGGGTGGCAAGAAAACAGTTTTGGCACAGAAAAAAGAAGAAATATTTCCAATTATGAGTTGTCATCAGTGGTGTTTTTCAGGAAAGCAAAGGCAGTGGGAACTTGAACAGTTTCCACTGCCTTTAGTGGAACAGGTTGCATGCATTTAGTTAATGGGGTGCTTAATTTTGGTTTTGGATGGGAGTTAAAGTTTCTGGGCTAGCAATTTCACATTTATTCAAAAAATGGTTTAACAAGTTCTGTATGCTTTCATCAGCATCCATTAGTGTTTTTGAACTCCATACCTATTATGATATATCCCCCAAAGAACAGCATTGAAAGGTATATTCATTGAGTACTATATGTTTAAAATTTTCATCAACAGAGGAAATCCCAGTCTGCTTCTGTAGAATAATGGTTTATCTAAAGTATGTTACCCCATAGTCCATATTTTCTGCCTATTTAGTAAACTTCAAGGCAATGAATTGCTGTTGATTACATTATTCAGCTATCAGCTTGTTTTATTCCCTCAGAAGGTGTGGGAAGAATGCTCCAGAAAAGCCTGTTGGAAAGCAGCAGTGTTCCTGCTGCATTTATTCCAGCTTGGGCTGGCTCTTACTGGACTCCTGTGAAATGGTGGTGCTGTGATACTTTGAAAAGTGAGGGAAAAGAGGAATCAGCTTTTAGCCTGTGATAAGAAAGCTGTTGCAAAGTTGCGTTTTGTTTCTCTGTCTCTTTTCATGCTAAAATCTGTACTCCTGTGTTTAAAGTAATTTGACTTGAGTCTTCTTCCCACAGAAAAAAAACCTATCTTTTCCCCTGACTTTCTCTCCCTTTTTGCATATCAAACTATTTCCAAGAATCTAGTGTTTTCCCCTTCCATTTAGGGCACAATTATGTACTCCTCCTGCAACCATCATTTGTATTGCACATCTGTATTGCACATTTGTTTAGCACCGCTTTGTTCTTCTCTCTGTGACATCAAACATAAGCCATAGCTTTACTCTTAGGACCTATCTGACCTTTCTCCATGCACCCAAAGCTCAACTCCCATCTCCAGTAATCATCTGGACATCAGCACTGCCAGGCACTTGCATACTAATTTTTTTAAGTTCTTGGGTGAGTACTTTAGTGCTGTCTCCTGTTAGCCCAGGTGCTTGTGAGCAGTACTCTCCTCCACCACCCCAAAGTGACTTCATTGCTCTCTTCCAAATGCCTGATTGTGAGTATCCTTAAAACTTTCATAACTAGAGACTTGACAGGAGCTGGGCTGCTGTGCATTGGGCCACCAAGAGGCTGGCTGGAATCAGCTGTGGTTCTGAGTGCTCATTTCTCCTTCTTTTGAGACCCTTGCCTTTGTGCCTCTTTGCTTGCATTCAAACCCTAAAGCTTGCAGGCTGTTACTCTGAATTTCTGCCTATTTTATGGGCTTTTATGTGCAACCAGCAGGCTTGCTTTGATTAGAAAGATTGGAAATTTGCAAGATTAGAAATTTGTGCCATGATTTTTGGGGAACATCCATCCACTCCCTTGTTATGTATCTAGCAATTCAGTTTTGCTTGATTTTTTTTCAGTGTATAGAAGCCAGAAAATGCAATGATGCACCAGTGATATTATAAAATTAATTATAGACTTACATAGGTGTTTGGAATAGTTGCATGCCAAGCTTCAATAATCATGGAAGGCATTTGTTTGCTGTATGATGTGAGCTGTAGCATCACCCAGATGTGTGTTCAGTAGCAGCCCGACAGGGATTTCCTTCCATAACTCCTGTCAAAACTGCCAGCACTGTTTTGGGTTCTTTTTCTAGCAATGCTAAAAATTTTCTGTTCTCTTAATAAACATTTGTTTTATTAATTTTAAAGTGATATATTTATCAAATACACAAATACAGGATATAGGATTGTAAGCTGAAATCTGTAGTTAAAAGTTGTACTGTTATTGAAAGTCTCACTTTTGGCTGGTATATACAAAGACAACCTAACAATAAAAATTCCAGTTATTTTTTAAGTTAGTTTCTCATACTTAACTATCTCTTCCTTGCACCTACTTTGTCAATGCAAGAAAATGTTAAGCGATATATATTCAAAAAGAAACTAGAGAATAGAAATTAAAATCCTCTCCTTACCCTGGATTTCAGAAGCATCTAAAAAGACTGATATGCACCATTTTGAGATAAGTTATCATAAAAATCTCTCTAATAAAAATTACTTATTTCAATCCTATTTTTCCCGAAATTTAGACTTTTCAAAAGATTTTTATACTCTTGCCATGTAAATGTTAGTCAAACTTGTTAATAATTAAATGTGGATGGCTAGAAAAAATATATTAATTATGCATCTCCTACGCCACAGAAAGAAGCTGTTTTAACAGGCTACAAAATGATTTAGTATGCACAAAATTTAACATTTAATAGTACCACAAGAACATTTATTTTAAATGTTTCCATGTTCCAGTCCTCTCTAATTAATATTTAAATGTTACTGCACTGATTATGCTCTTTTTTCTCTTGCTTAGTGCAATTGAACTTTTTCATTTAACAGCCATTGGCTGAAGCTTCAACAAACCACACACCAGAATAAATCTGGCTACTTGAGGGTACAGACTTGAGGGACCCCAAGGTACCTCAGAAGAAAGGTTCATGGAAATTATCTTTAGGACTGCTTTCTTTACAAATAGAAGCTATTGTGTATCACCAACAAAGTGTACAGAAGAGGGTTTGGAAGGTATTATTTGATTTTAAAAAGGTTGAATCCATCAGATATGCATTTTCATGCATAACTGCAGAAGCAGTGAAGATTGTTTTGGCTTGACTGGCATTTACAGCTGTGCACTGGAGCAAATGTTTTAATGCCCTCTTGAATTTTAGTTCCTAAAAGACGTGATGCACTTGACAGCCTATTAGACTCTTCAGGAGCAAAGCCAAAGGAGAAGCCTTTAAGCTGAGCAATTATTTTCTGTTAAAGTGCAGAAATGTTGGTTGTAAGATGAGCAATGCTAAGAGGAAGTATAGATTGATCTAGATGATGTGTTCTCATAGTCCCTTCTATGAGTCTTGTCCTTACCAAAATAAGACCTGATGTCTTTTTTTTTTTTTTTTTTTTTTTTTTTAACATCTATATAAATCAGAATATTTTCCTAGAGGAGGGAAGCCACTACCATACTGATTAAGAGAATGTCATTAATTATTTTTTTTTGTTTCCCTCATTGCTGATTAGCTGGTATCATTACAGGGTTTTTGGCACTACAAGTAGGTGGTGTGGAGTCAGGGCCAAGAGCTGGGAAGGAGATGAGAGGGGTGCTTGGGAAAAGATGCAAAGTGCCATTTCTAAGGAATGTGTGAACAGGCTGGCTGCTTTGTAGATCCAACTGCAGCTCGGAGCTGCCAGCCTGTGAGTCAGTGTTGGACATGTTTGGGATTAGTGACTTTGCAGTTTGCATTAGGCATGGCTGTGCCCTTGAGGCAGACAGCAATTCTGAGCTTGATTTCATTTTTTTTTCTGCTGGTTTCTAAGACATCTGTGACAAGAAATGCTGTGCTTCTTTATGCACTTGTGGGGAAAGAAAGAATTTTAAGAAGACAGCACTTCTGATTAAAATCTCTGCTGTTTCATTTCATCTCTAAATCAAATACTATTTTAATGTTTTTTAGTGCTCTGCAAGAAAAGCAAAGTTAAACTATTGATAAGGCTTTATCTACAGGTATTTCCTTTCATAGTAAGAAAAGCAGGTTATAGGGATCTGTAAGAAATTGCTTCCTATTCCTTTCCATAGATTTGATGAGTTTGTCAGTTAGAAAGTGGTGTTGAAGAGATAGTTGAAGAAGAGAGAATGAAGAGACAGGATCTACCCATCTGTGAATACGAAATGTATTTAGATTTAATAAAGGCAATGAGCAAAGGGATGGGACTTGAGCGAGTGGAAAGCCTTGATGGCTTTGACAAGCCTTTTCTTTATTCTCTTGAGCTAATTGAGTCACTTGACAGGTTAGCATCAGGGTACAGTCAAATTCTGACAGGCTAATTTGAGCTTGTGGTTCCAATGAAACATACATATGCACTCACTATATTTAGTGACAATCAGTGTCATTTTCTGCTTAAATGCAGACAGCGCAACACATTTATTTAACTGCTTATCTGGAAACAAAGCAAGCAACCCAGTGATGAAGGTGAAGCCAAAGGGTTAGGTCAGGGGCTCTATTTGCACTCTTCACAATGCTTGGGATCCAGAAGGAGGATGGGAGGTTGACCATTAAGCTGGCCTGAGTGAGACTGGTAGAGGAGGACAAAGGATGGGAACTGCCATAACCTGCCATGTGATGTGGTAAACAGAGGGATATTTTTTTGGCCATAATTGGGCTAGAGATTCAAAAGACTGGTGACAAAACTATCCCTGCTTAGCAGCGGCTGCCTCCCTAACACCGAGTAAGCACAAAACCATTCAGCATTGCATAATCTTAACTACCTTTTGGGAGGGTATTGAGCAAATTGACCAGCTGGACTGCGCTGAAAGACAGTAATCCTCAGCCATGAGCTGTCCTTCAAAAGTGTGGAAGTTAGACTGTGCACCCTGACACAAATATCCATTAGGACTGCAATTCTACAATCAGAACTCCAAGTGATAAATAACTTTACAAAGCTCCTTAATATTCTTTTTGTGAAAATAGTTTGCACTTGCCTCATGTCACCCTGTATGACTGCTTTGGCCAATTTGATTTGGGCCCTAAAACTACTAGATGAATGTTTCATGAGGGCATAGGGAAGAAGGAATATGATTTTTCAGCGTTAGCTCATGTTTGTTAAAGTTCCCATAACTCAGAGTCAGGATCTGTTTTGTTACATCATCTTTGGCTAATGTTAAAATCTTAGCACTGTTGTGCTATAAATCTAGTGAAACGAAGACTCCATGACATTCTTCTCTCTCCTTTCCAACTTTTAAATTCTCTGTTGGTAGAAATTATATTTTTCTGTTGGAGCAGATGTAGCTGTTCATTGTGACTGTAAAATATCTGAAGTATGTAGTGTCAAATCCTTAATGTAGCAAACAAGAATGTATGCTTGTAATGCTGTAACATAGGATTTTTTTTTTTGCTTATGATGGCTGAGTTCTGTGTGTAAGCAAAGACAACTTGTGCAGAAATTGTTATCCCTGTCCATTGCTAAGTTTGTCATGAGTGATACTCTGGTGTAGTCATAAAAGCAAGGGTTGGAGATGTCTAAAACCTGTTTGTGTCAGGTCCCATTTGTGTCAGGTTCTCAGGAACCACTTTTGTTCACATGGTGTAGCTGTGTATTGTGTCTTCAGGGAGCCTCTTTTTTCTGATCAACAGAGGCCAACACATGGCTAACTAAGATGCAAGAAGTCTGCACTGAGTTATAACTGGCTAATTTATGTAACACGGCAGCCTTTGGCTTTAAATTCTAGCCTATTTTCAATTTTTGTTTGACAATTAACAAAATCAGTTGTCACTTTGGGAACAGAGGAAGAGAAACTTGCAATGAAAGCTTGCAGCTGGATTTCCAGAATTTGGCTTTGAACTGCTCTTACTACCCATGACAGGACTTCTATTTTAACTTTTGTTTTCCAAATGCCAGTCTCCTCAAGAGTGACCATTTTCTAGAAGCTGTATCTGGTATCTCATCTGGAAAATTTGATAATTTTCTGTAGACTTTATTCCATTTTAAAGTATTAACATTTTTCTTCAAGATGTATCCTTGTCTTCCATCAACACAATCTTTCATTTCTCTACAAGGTTATGTTGATTATATGCTAATGTGATGATGCTGTCATTTAAAATGAAGATCAGTCTTTTAATGCTAATGCACTGATTTCAGTTTTGGAGAGAAACCTGTAGTTAGCTCCGTCATGACAACTTTGTGTGATATATGTCACAGTTTGGAAATGATCCAACTAAGTGTTATGTTGTAAACATCGTGTTTCCTTTCCAGTGTTCAGAGGCTAATTTATTCCAATCAGGATGTACTTTGACAAGCCTTTGAATGGGATGCAGCTGCTGTTGTTAAATATTTCCACCTCTCCCTGTTTTTCAGGTTTTCCCAGATGTCATAATCTGCAGAGCTCTCCATGCTAGCATTACAAGCAGCTCTGTCGAGGGTTAGGAGGAAGTGAGAGTGGGATGTGCTGGAAGGAAAAGTAGCCCATTATGCTCATTATAGGAAGAGATGGACAAAGAGTTTTGATTGGAAAAGCCTTCTGCACTGATGAATGACTAATTCACTCAGATTCTAAATCTGACAGTTATTGTGCATTTGATGAATGCTTTGGAAATTCTATATGGGGAAAGACATCTCATAATAACATGACTCAGAAACAGTGAAGCAATAAGCCTTTTAAAACCAGAGATCCTACCTGAGCTGAAATGATGCTGGTTCTGCTTTGGAATACAAAAACTTTGAAAGCCAGTGCATTTTCCTCCATTCCACAAGCCTAGCTGGTAAAAATCATTGCAGTAGTCTTCACATACCAAAAGAAATGCCTGTCTCCTAAACTATTCCTCCCAAGCCTGTGAAACTCTAGCTGGATAACTTTTTAGGGAAGCTTTGTATGACTTGTCATGGTCCTATTGCTATGGAATGAGCAGTGAAGTTATTCCATGAGGTCTTTTGAAAGTATATCAGTTGGAAAGAGTGTATGATGCTGTTTGCATCTTTTGAAATGGAGTCCTTGCTGCTTTTTGACTGTCAAGGAAACAGTAAAGCTTATCTGTGTTTTGTTTAGCCAGAAATATTGCACGAATTTATTACCCCATCCTTGGCTAAACGCATTTCTTAGGGTTTTTTGTGCTATGGATTATCTGACTGGCTAGTTGACTTCAGCAGAACTCTGACTTTCTTAGTCATTTTAAATGACATCAGAATACTTTCTCAACAATTTAATTTCTCTTACAATGGCTACTTTTGCTTGTAGTCTCTATAAATTTTTTTGCAGTCAATATTTTTTACTTTAACAGTGAAGTAAGTTGTGAGATAATTATACCTTTGTTAGAGCAGAGCAAGTGAAATTAGAGCTGGGTCTTGGGTTTTATTGACTCTTGCAGCCTTTGTTACTCTGATTTCTATAGCTAGGAAATAAATTTTAGTTTACTACATTTGATGTGTGCAAACATCTTTACAGAGAGTATAATTCTTTGACTGTTACTTTCATGGTCTTTAAATGAAGGTAAACGTAAAGACCACCATCAAAGAAAGAATACTTTCCTCTTCGAGATCAAACTGCAAGGAGAAAACAGTAGGGAAGGCCTACTGGGGTTACATGATGTCCCTGAGCAAACTTGGGGATAGATTAGACTAAATTTATAACAATTTCTCTATGAATGCTCAGTTTGTGCAGAAATCCTTTCCAACTTCAACACATACTGTATACTGATTTGGGAATTGCTCTGAAAAAACCTTCAGTTGATGGCTTTTAGGCATTTCTGGTTCCTCCAGTATAGGAGGGAATAGTCGTAGAGAGAATAGTCTGGTTTTCTGCTAATAAAGATATCAGATTTTAGGAGTTTGGCTATGAAGTCTCTGAGTAGACACAGCATAGTGCACTGTGTTGGAAAGTTCTTCAGGCTTCCTTACACAGACCTCTGCAACCACCTGAAGGGAGGCTGAGAACACCTGGGTGCCAGCCTCTGCTCCTAGGCAATCAGTGACAGAGCAGGAGGACATACTCTTAAGCTGCAGCAGGGGAGGTTTAGGTTGGATATTAAGAAGAATTTCTTTACAGACATGGTGATTAGACACTGGAACAGACTGCCAAGGGAAATGATGCAGTCACTGTCCTGGTGGTGCCACTGGATATGGCACTTAGTGCCATTGTCTAGTTGACATGGTGTTAGGTCAGAGGTTGGATCTGATCAACTCAGAGGTGTTTTCCAACATAATTGAGTCTATGATTATGTGATATTTTACCCAGAGAGTCCCCTACTAAGATTTAAAAGGGTATGTAACTATTTCCATTTGGGTAAGGGCCAAATGTGTTGCTAAAATACCAATTAATGTGGCTTGTAATATTTCAGTAGTTCATATTCTAGTTTTCTAGAGGAGTGGTTTGTACTATCATTTCATTTCACACAAATGGAAAACAGGTGAGAAATACTGATTTGACAGTATCTTCCTAACTTTACATAACATTAAGGCTCTGTTTGGACAAAGCAGAAGACCTGCAATCCACTCCCAACCCCTTGGGCCTATTATCCCCCCTCTAAAAGGTGTCAGTAACATGACCTGATGGAAGTCACATCATCTTTCAAGTCTGCTACTGTTTATTAAGTTCTTGAGAAACAACCTACTTTTTTCTGGTTTGTGTGATAGTTATTTTCCTTTGTTTTGTCATTCTGCCTTTGTTTTCTTTTCATGTAAGGCAATTGGGAAATCATGTAAAAATAAGTTCATGTTTACTTTTGTCATCATCCACTGATTCTGTTCTGCAAAATAGGATGACTTATAAAAGTAACAAATTAGGGCAAAGCTTATAGGTAAAAACACACTGTCAAAACCTGATTGCCTACAGCACAAAGTGAATATTTTTTCTGAATGCTGTCTACTATTTACAATTACAATCCACAATACTGCCTCTACAAATCTAGAGTTTTCAATATTTGGATTCAAGAAGGAATGTGTATAATATGTCTTTATTTTCTGCATAGTGTCTTTACTGAGAAAAAGTCAGGAGTAACACTTGCTTACAGATGGAATTTTCTCAGATCTTTCATCAGGATAATCAGCTTCAGTTTTATTACAATCTGTCTTGATTTCTTCCTTGATAATTGCCCAGTCCTGAAAAATGAAGTGGCTACTTGAGTAAAAGTTGCAGGGTGGTGTAAGCTGAGCTGAAATCTCAATCATATGGTTTATTTCAAGACATTTCTACTTTGAACCTGGCAAGCAAAATAAAAATATATTTTGGGGTTGTGGGTTTTTTTCAATGTTTGTTTGGTTTTAGTTTTACAATTACAGTAATTTAAACTATCTAAGGGAAACTTTCAGGATGCTTTGTAGTCACTAAAGAAATAGACAGTGGACATTCTTGTCCAGAAAATCAAGTCTGAATTTTTTCTTTTTCCATCTGAAGTTTAATATACAATTAAAAAAAAATCTTATATTTATCATATGATTCAGCTCAGTGGTATTATTTTATGATAATCAGATCCTTTAGCAAAATGCTACTAACTATACAAGATTCTGCAAGGATAAATGACATCTATGTTGTAAACTCATTAGTTTCTGAATTCATAGGCAGGTGCTCTGCTACATGGCATGTAGTTGCTTTTTTTTTGTTAAGTTCTTTCTGCTGAATTGATTGTTTCTTACTGGACTCTTTCAGACCCCTCACGTAGGGAGGACACTAGGTAGAAGTGCTCCTTTGCTGCGCTTTTTCTCTGTTAAATTTCCCTCAGACCTCTTTGGGCATAGAGTAGCTTTTATTGATAGCATAGATTTTGTTTCTGGGTACAATGTGTAAACTTCTGGTGCCATCATTCACTCTTTGTAAGGGTTGAATTGACAATGGCAAGCACTGAATATGCTTCAGTACAGAAAGTGAATATATAGAGTTAAATGTACTTTCACTTCTTTTGTAACAACCTCACAGATTGTACAACTCAAACCTTAAAAAATCCACCAAAGTTTTGGACAACAATGACACCTGCTGAAAAGTGACTGCTTTTCAGTTGCTAAGCAGAAAGAGGTCAATTTCCTTTAATAGCTTAGCAACAAGAGCATTGATTTTAAAATACTGTCAGAATGACATTATTTTTCAGTCTTCTCCTTTTTATAATGGCTAAATAATTTACTAGCTTTGTGCTTAATTTTTTCTGCAATATGATAATCAGAAGTTGAGATATAAAGATTTTTTTCATGAAAGCTAAATTTATTTGTGGTCAGTAGTTAACGTCTCCTAAGAATTTATACATTTTTTAGTGTGTCTTGAAACAATCATACTTTGTTGAAATTGCCTGGGTTTAACAGATCAACTTGTAAAACCTGTTCAGAACAATGGGTACAGCTGGCAGGAAACAACTCCTTGCAAATACATTGATCTGCTCCTTTCCTCCTGCATTCCACACTGCAGTGGCCAACCTGCCATCATTCATCGAAGAGACATGGCAGTGATACAGTCACTGTTTATGTGGGACTACAGAGATCTACAGCTGTTCAACAGCTCAGATCAGCTTTCATTGTTGGCATCAGAAATGTCTTACCCAGGTAGATCAAAAATAGTGTACTGTTATGTGCACAACCCTATGCAAATCCAAAATGAAACAGCATTTTCTTCTCTCTTCTAGGAACTCCTGTCTCTGCCATTTATGGCCAGGTAAAATAGACATAAACGTTTTCTCCAGAGCTAATTATAGAGGTATAAATTGCTATATTTTAGAGTAATTCCACTTCCTGCCTTAGAATTACAATGTTTAAAACTTGCTGGTATTTTATCAATTTTATCAGCTTTATTTCTCATACCCACTACTGTTTCTTTTCTGCTTTGTCTCACGTACAGTCTCATTCTTCCACCCTATGTTATGGAATGACTAATATTTATTCTGCATGAGAATTCTCTTCAAGAAGGAGAACTGAGGGGTGCTATTTTCCATTATTCATTACTCCATGTTACCTCAGACTGCTAATGTTTTCATCTTTGTTTTTTGTCTGTTTTTGTAATTCTTTTTGCAGTGTGGCAATAGTGCTTTCTGTATACTTTTGGTGCCAGAGCTACCACAGCCAGAGCTTCTATTGATGGCTTGTCATAGCAGAGTGGAAAAAGACCTTGGGTAAAAATATTAACATGGCAAGTTCCAGCTGGTGCCGACCTATCTGAACAATTGGATTACAAGTGACTGGCATGCCATATTGTGAAGCTGTTGTCAGAAAATTATTACCCAAGACTTTACACATGGAGGATTGCAAATGCATTCAGGCTTTTCTTCAAAGCACAGTTTGCTGAATGAAAAGGAAGGGAACAGAAATGGGAAACAATAACGTGCTCTTAGGACGTAAAACTTTAGGAGTGAAGAGTGCTGCTTGGTGTTCAGAGACAAATGCAACTATCAGGTATGATTTTTTATTTTTTTAAGATAGGCCAATTTTTCTACTGCATTTGTTGGATGTTATCTGACATAACACTCATATCCAAAATAGAAGCCAAATATATACTGAAACAGTTCACCATAATAAAAAATTTCACTGATGTTGCTGTGGGGTTGGGGCTGTTTGAAGACTATGTGGTGACATTTATCCCTATGAAATTTAACCTAACAGTAGTGGATAGAGCAGGACTAGCTGGGCCAATGTCTTTGTTAAATGATGTGTATATCACCATTTCACTACTGGTCCACAGATCTCTTTCAGTGTGGTTTCCCTCCTCCTGCCTTCATGCTCTTTATTACTTCCTGACACACAGATTCGTGAAGCTGCAAAACAGTGTACAAATAGATGCCTGAGACCTCATAGTGAATTTTGTCCCAATAAGTAATGGCAATCAGTTGTGTGGAGATGGTACTAAAGTGGTTCTAAAAGGCAAATTATAATGTCGAGTCACAAGTTGCAGATTTGCATGAATTGAAGGTTTTAATGTGATCTTTCAGACTGGTTCTACTGAAGTAATTTTATGGCTTTGTGTTAATTTGTTTGAGAGACATTTATGATATTAATAATGCTGCAGGTTGGCCCAGCATTATGTTGAGTGTTGCAGTGGACTCTCACAATAAATGGATGCTTGGGCTCTATGAAAAGGTGACAGTCCTATTTCCAAAATATACAGTAATATTCACTGCTTCCTAAAAGTCTATTATGTGCTATGAGAGAGTTTTTATCAAAGCAGGTATAGTACACCTCCATGTTATGGATTCTTTGTTTGTTCCCTTATTGCCTCTTTCTGGTACTTCATTACTATCAAGCCGCTTGTGATTAACACAGTGCACGTGTTTCTGTATGCTTCCTGTTAGTCCACATTTTTTTTTACTCTTAGGTTAATCCTCTAGAAGGTGATTTTTTTATTTTACAATTTTTCAGAAGCTGCTCAGTAATTTACGCCTTTATGCTGAGTAATAAGTGCCTGGAATGAAGGCTGTGAGGCTGTACAGGACTCTCTGATCCTATCAAGTGACTCACTTAGTGACTGTGGAGCAACTGAAGGATAGTTGTGCTTGCTGCTTTGCTTTCCTCTGTCATGGCTCTCTGCACAGCCTCATTCTGGCCACAAACAGAAACAGAAATGACACAGTGATGAGATATAAACTTCAAGTGGCTGGACTGGCTGAGCTTTGGTTAGCGCAGGGTGTGTTCCAAAGTGACACAGCTGGAGCCACTTGAATATGTCCTGTTTCAAGATTTCTTTCTTTCAGGAAGAGACCCTGGTAATAACTTTATGAATGAAAACAGACCTGTCCAAACTTCCCCAGGTCCATTTTCTATTTGTTGGATACTTCTTGTGCCTACATTCTCATGTTCTTCTATAGCTATAGTGTTGGTGTGGGGCTAGACTTTGCTGCTCAATCCCAGTTTTACAGCCTAGCTCCTGCCTGAACTTATCTGAGTGTTCGAGGGGACCTCATGTCTTCTTTTATTCTAGCAGTGCCAGACATGAGGGTATTTCGCTGATTTGTGCTGTGGTGGGTACTTGGCTTTGGCCTGGCCTCTTGGCTCATTTAATGGGGGCAGAAAGGAACTTTTCTGTGAGGATCCAACCCATTTTGATGTGCAGATAGCTCAGCTTCATGGAGGTTTTTCTTTTTTTTTTTTTTTCCCACGCTGTTCTCTGCATTGCTACTGCTGTTCAGGACCTGTAATCTTACTTACTTCAGCCAACCAGCTCTTGCACCCTGTAAAGCCTTCCCCTTTCCCCCAGAAAGCCCCATCT
The DNA here is from genome assembly GCF_017590055.1 of Onychostruthus taczanowskii. Taxonomy (NCBI): domain Eukaryota; kingdom Metazoa; phylum Chordata; class Aves; order Passeriformes; family Passeridae; genus Onychostruthus; species Onychostruthus taczanowskii. The sequence continues at coordinate 3,787,220 of NW_024499351.1, forward strand.
CAGGGAATTCTTGCTGCTTCTAGGCTTAATTTCTGTTTCCCTGTTCCTTCATCAGTCAGAGTTTCAGAGTACAAGCTGTCAGGGCTCACACTTTACCATCTCCATGGGATTTAATGCCCTCCCTCCCCAAACTAATATTCAGAATAATTTTAGTACTGCTTCATTTAGTGCTATACTGTTTGGTAATAGTAAGGGAAAGTTCAGGAAATCTGTTGACTGATAGAAAGTTTTTTTCAGTTTTGCTGTTGCTGTTTTAGGGTTGACAGGGAAGTAGAGATCTGTGCATATTAGGAAGATCCTAATTCAGCATTAGATTCTATAGTCATATGCTTTTTAAGTCCTTAGAAATACTCAGGAAGATAAGTCTCCCTGATATATAATACAGAGCTACAGAGATTTATAGAATTACTATTAGTAGCAGAGTTTCTCAAGGATTTAGCCAAAGACATGCTTTTGACAAGTACAATGCTGAATGTTGTCTTTCATATTGCCAGCTGATGTCATTCAGTTGACATTGCTGATCGGGGCCTGCTGACTTGCCACATTAGAGAATTCTTGTCTTTAAAACCTAGACTATATTTTCAGCCAAGGTGAGTTGACACCTCCTCCAAACTGCATGGTACCCTCTGAGAAATCTAGCCCTTGATCTGCTCTCTATTTCTACTTATTCAGTGTTGGCATATTTTACGATCCTGCCTTGGAAATGGAAAGCTTGACTGTTTTATTGAACTCTTGCTAACAACTGGCTCTGTATTAAAAATCACCCCTGCCAGGCCTTGGAAATATTTTACTGCTGCAAGAAACCTTATGAGCGTTAAGCTGAATGTGGACATTTTGTAAGCAATTCTAGGAAGTTTAGGATTTATACATATATATATATATAAAACTAGAGGATGATGCTGTCTGTGGCTTGCAAGGGACATGTATAACAATACCCATGCAAATAAAGCAGCACACTATGAAATTATTCTGTCAGTAAGGATGTGGAGTAAACCTTAGAGGTGAAAGAAATCTGTGAATTAATTTCACTTGACAATTGTGACAATTCACTGTGCACAAAACATACTAAGAATGAGGCACTGTAATTAGTGAAACTAAATAGTGAAACCACCAATTCAGTGTGCACCCTTACATTTTTATTTCCTTTTCTTTACAGCAGTATACGCTATTGAAGCAATATACACTATTGAAGGCCATAGTGTTAACTCAAGCTCTATGTCAGAATTCTAATTTTCTAAAGAATATTTTTTTAATCCCTTATCAAAGGATCTCCCAAACCTTTCCTCTTGAACAGTACCTTTTGCTGTAGAAAAGTACCAGCAGTCCTTATTCAGACTGCTAGATGGGCAATCTTTGGACTGAGTGGTTTCTGGAGGTCAAAAAGCTGGATGAGGAGGGTGGGACTACAAGGTAAACTCTGTGAGAGCTATTTCAGGACAGAAAGAGCTATGTATCTGTCAGGTACCCATTACAGGGAAGGACCAATAGCTGTAGCTCAGTTTCAGGTGTAAAATTTTTAAAATTCATGTCAATTTGTACATAATGCTGAACCTTTTTTCAGCATTATGTACAAAATAACCAGCTCATTTATCCTTAACTGTTCTGCTATACAATCTCAGGGAAGCCAGATTTGTACCTAGTATGTCCTTAGGGAAATTCCCTATCCTGTATTTCCAACTTGATTTTCTTTTTAAATTACCATCCCTCTTCATTTTTGTTCAATTATTTTTCCCTCCATCATTCCTCTTCCCCGTGCCTTTTATAGCTATAAACCTATGGTTTAGCCAACTAGATGTCTTATCTCTCTGTTATTTGAGTTACCAATCTATTACATTTTCTTTTCCTATCCTCTTTTTCTTTCTTTTTCCTTTCCTTCCTTTTCCCCTGCTCTTGGTACAATTAGTAAATTCTTCAGTGAGTCTGGGAAAATGCTACCCCTTGTGATGGGAAAGGAATCTGGGATTAAGTGTTTATATCCAACCTGCCATGGTTTGTGAATCCACTGACACTTAGACTCACAGGAAAGGTCAGGAAAAGTAACCTTTCTCATCTTTACTGCTCCTTAATCTCATTAACTATCTCAAAAAGTCGTGCTTTCTCTTCTGGTAGGGGTAGCTCTATTAAAATATCTGTCTATAAAGGGTCCTAAATCAACAGCGGGTGAACAAAGCATTGTCCCTGAGGACCCAAAAGCTTCATACAATTTCTAAAACATGCAGAGTAGTTTATCAGAATTTGGAGTAGTGAAGAGAGGGACACTAATGAGGGTCAGCTTACCAGCTGGTGATCCAGGTCACTAGTTTCTGACATCTTTGCAAATTATTCTCTGACATCCTTGAAAATTATTCTCTCAGGCACCATATTCATGTGGTGTCATCTTTTTTGAACAATGGGCAAAATTTCACAATATTTGGCATATTTCCTGAAAAGTTGAGATGTTCTCTAAGAGTAGGGCTACTTGGGTGATGTTCCGTATGTTAGTGTTATTTGCTTGTTTATAGAACAGACTTTTAATCTGCCCTCAGAACACTTAATTTTTAACAGCTTTCACTCACAGATTTTTATTTTTCCTTTTTTTTCTGTTAAAGGACTTACTGCAGAATTACAATCTAATCAAAATAAGAGGATTTAACATAGAACTTGAGTGCATTTTAGCATGGTATGATATTAAGCTTACCTTCAGGTAATCAGAATTTGAGGTCACATTTAAGTTAAGGGTCAACCTACAAAAAGCCTCTTTAGTGACTGTACTTTGGGAAACTGTAGCACTGGTCAGATTTGAGGGATTTTGTGATGTTGTTGGGTGTCTGGTATTCTTTTTGTTTTTCCATGGGATCAGAAGCAGAAGTTTCAGTGTAAAAGACTGACCTAGTAGAAAGTGCTGACTTTTATCTTGGAGGAAACAGGATAAAATATTTCATGTTGGGTTTGTAGCTTACAGAATAAAATGTTCTCCATCATGCATGCATCACAAACAATGCTGTAATCAATATAGATTAAAAGCTGGTGTTTATACTGGTGGCAAACACCATGCTTGTAGTTCAAAATACAGCCTTCTATTTTTTTTTCTGGATGTCTCCCCAGCTTGTGATTTGGCTCTGATTTAGATAGGCTCTTGGACAACTGTATTATTCAGATTATATGAATTTCCATTAGAGGAGTTCAGTTTTTTGTTTGCATTTCTAATCTCATCTTTCCCAGTGAGACAATTGTTTGTGGAGAGGACTGCCTTTGAAGTTTTAACTGTTTTGTTTATAGCAGTGCTGTAGCTGTGTATTCGAGTCTTTCATGTGTCTGGACAATCTTTTAGTTGCTGGATGTTATTTATTCCTAGGTATCATCCTTTATTCAAAACCTTATTGGCCTGAACCTACCTTGCAGAGCTGTTTTATGAACATTTTACTTTTTTTTTCTGTGAAACAGTAAATTACTACAAGTCTTATGTGACTGTGTGAGGTGTAATGTAGTTTTCAATGCATGTTTAGTAGCATAATCCAATTTGTTATCACAGGAGAAGAAACACCTTGGCAACTCTGTCTTTCAAGTAGTTTGCAACACTGCCCTAGTACTTGGAGGGGCTGGTCTCACCTAAAAGTTACCTTCCACTGAATTTAGGGAATTTACCTATGCTTGTTGTTAACTAGGTTCTGGAGAGGGATCTAGTGATATTTAAATTCTGGGGTGTATTTGTAGCTGGGGCTGGTCATACTTGTGTTTGCCCTGAAGTTTCTGGTAAGATCAAGGCCTAAAAAACAGAAGGAGTGGAAAGAGAGAGATGCTTGTGTGACTACAAGCAAAAGTATTCCTCTGAATGAACATCAGACTGGTATTTGTGAACGTGTATTTTTATACGAGTTGAATGAGTAATGAAGTATAACAAGGACCAGTAGCTTCTGTCTTCGTCACTGAAATGTGTTTTAAAGAATTTTAAGAGTAACAGCTGTTGTACAGTGAGACTTCTGGAACTCTTGTACAGAAACTGTCATTCTATTTTCTTCTGCTGCTTGATGTGTTGGGCCATGCATAAGATGATTTCGGATTCACAGCTTGGTCATGTGAAGGACTTTAAATATATGGGTGTAATATTCAAAGAAGAGTGGTATTGAGTTTGGGATGTGTTTATATCCTTAGCCTAACTCCTTGAAACTTCAATTACTTTTAAAGAAATCAAATAGATGGGCTATTTTAATCTATCAATTTAGATTTCTTGTGGGAAAAATAAGAAGCATATATATGATAGAAGGGAGGATAGAGAAGCATTGGGTTGGGAAAAGCTGATGCAAGACAGCAGGAGCTCATTTTGATTTGTTCTGACTTTATGAACATTTCTGAAATGTAGATTTTATAAATGTTTGGAGTTTATTTTCTTATATCAAAAGTCAGTTATATCCGGCCTCTACGTTTCCAGATGTCTGGTGTTGTTAGGAAAATGAAGACAGTTTTCTCTTGCTGTTAGTTCTACACATCTTTCTGATGTTGATATCTTTTTAATTAGAGATACCAAATACTAAAAAAAAAATACTTTATGTCAAGTTCTCCTCTACCCTTATTACCTTTGCCTTTTGTATGCCAGCAATGAAAATTAACAATTTCTATACAAAAACATTTCTATACAACATTATTTTGTGACTGGCCTGCCATACTCTGATTTACAGATACATGAGATGTGACTCAATATTGTGTTTAGTAATGCCTGTGGGAAAATATTTTTCTACCAAGTCAGAAAACATTTTTCAAAGGTAAACTTGCTTTTTTTCTGTCTTGTATAGTCTTTCTTTCATACAAGGCTTTAAAGGAATTATCACATATGCCCAAGGCTTCTGACATTAAATGTTGTCTGAACTTTGAGAAACCTACCACGTGGCCTCTTTAAAGAGGCAATATATGGCAATATTATGGAGAGCTTGTAACTGCAGCAACAGCAGTCATATATGATCTTATTGACACGTGTCTTCATTTCTCCATGCTTGCAGCACAGTGGATGTAAATTTTGTTCTTTTTATGCCTTCAGCCATGACAAGCAATCAAGGTTCTGGCTGTTGCTGGAAGAATTTGTGTAACTCACCATTTGGATGGTAGATCCTTCCCCCAAAGTCATCATGTCAGGGAAGAATCACTGATTGTGAACTCATTGCAGCTTTGCCTGTGTGGTGCTCACTCAGTGTTGTAGGACCCTTGCTTAGGACTTTCTGTTCAGGGGGTGGCCGGAGTCAGGGAGCTCTTAGTTACCTAGCTTGGTAATTGCTTTGCAATGTGCAAATGAGGAGACATGGCTCTGACTCCACCTGAGTCGGAACTTGCAGTTCCAAGTTGCAGGCCACTGTAATCGAAGAACGAGCAGTCTCTCATGTTGTGTCAGCAAAGGAAAAAGCCCAGTTTTGCAGGCTGTCTCAATATGCTTGGCACAATAAGCCCATGATCACAGCTGACATTACATCCATTCAAGGACAGGGGTGTACACAGGACCTAGTTATATCTAGACATTCCATTACTAGTTAGAGCCAGCTCCTGAGGCTGTACCTCCTAGTTCCTGAGCAAGGCGGGGAGGGAGGGTGGAAAATTCCCCCTCCTTCCCCATAAAGTTCTCCCCTTTAGCCACTAAAGTTCCACTAAAGCTGCCAGATGATGATGAACAATCTGCTGCCAAGGAGCATTATAGAGGGCTGTGTTGCAACAGGCAGGCACAAATCACCCACTAAGGTCAGTGATGACAGTTCTTGCCTTCTTAGTGGGTGCATCAACTTTCATTTGCTCTTTTCATAAACACAGAATAATCAGATTAAATCTTGGTTTTTAATAGCTGAGAATTTTTTCCCCTGCCTTTTTTCTCATCTCCCAGTCTACCCCAACGGTGACACAAGACTCAATCTGGGTCTGTCTCTTATTAGCAGAAATGTTGCTGATTCCAGAGGAGAGATTCAGACGAGCAAAATATCCTGTTCCAGGAAAATCATGTCTTCAGCTCTGGGATGTGATGCATAAGTGTCTATTGCTCAGCTACAGGAAAAGTAGATTTTACTTTGACATTTTTTTTCAGTGTCATGGCCAGCTGGAAAATATTAGGGTTGCATGTAGGTTCTGTCTTCCTTTTTGGAAGGTTAAATGTGGTTCTTGTAGGGTAAAGAATAGGCAATGAAATTGCTGCCTTCTTCTCACAGCAGCCTGCTCCAGCTGTGCTGTGAAAGTGTGATGGGTTACTGCTTCTAATGCTGTATTCAGGCTTGCACTCTATCACGGGCTGTAAGCATCTAAACCCCTTCAAATTCCCTGGGAGCCACAAAAGTCAAAGGGCATAAGCAATTCAGGAATCATGCTCTTGTTCTTCAAAAGGAAGGGTGATGCCACTGCTGCAGGATCAGGTGTGGGCAGAGACATTGAGATCCTCTAATGTTTCCAGTAACAGAGAATGTTTTCTTTCATTACACTTCCAAACAGAAAATATCATGTAGGAGGAAGAAAATGGGTTTCCTGACTTGCTTTTAAAATTTTCTGAGTGAGAAATAATCACAGTTTTGAAGATGAATTTTATTTTGATGATGACTTTCAATGGCATAAATCTAGATAGCATAACTAGCCCACTCCTTGGGTTCATGTTGAGTTACTATGTTTTTACCAGGCTCTTTGGTACTCTTTGCCTCTGATAGATAGCCAGGGACTATGTTTAGAGCCCCAGCCTTTCTTTTTTTGCTTGCTGAGTCAGAGGGGTAAGGACCAGAGAAAGTTGTTTTTTCCTAATTTAGTTTGTTTCCAAGCATCTCCTTGCCTATGGAGCTAGTGCTGGATGAAGAGATGGGGAAAAATGGGGGACAAAGATGCATTTAGGGACAGACCTGAACTCAAAAATTATTCCAAAGTTTGATTCTGGCCCATAAGAAGAAGCAGGTTAGGAGAATGAGTCTGAAGGAGGATTAATATTGGTACAGAAACCTAGAGGTCTCTGTGAAAGTTCTCTATTTCTTGGGAACAGCTCAGAACAGGTATTGAACAAAGAGGATTAAAAGTGACCATAATTTCCTTGCAGGAAGAGGATAGCGAGTGATGAAGTCTACATTAAGTAGAAATGAAAATGTAGATCAAAATTTATTACAGAAGAGAGGCAGACACAGTAACCACACTGTTCATACTTGGCTATCATGTTTTTACATAACTTGATAGCTGAAAATGTTTATCTCCATAAAGGGTATTCCTTCTTTCTTCCCTCTTTCCTAATTGCTGGGAACTAGGGACATGCTTTAGAGAACACATAACCATGCTTTCTCTGATTCCACCTTCTTTCCTAGCCATGTGGACCAGACAAATGTCTACCCTGCATTGGTAGGACCATTACTGCAGTAGAATACAAATACCAGGAACTTCCACACTTTGGACCTTTTTCTTCATATGGACAGACCAACAAAAGAAAAAATTCAGGAAAACATGACTAAACTAAAGCATCATGAGTAGTCTTAGTGTTATTCAAGCACAACTTTTTGAAAATACAGAAGAATCAAGTGCTATTTTTTATTTGGCTTTGTTGTTGGCTTTCCCAGAATACTTCAGCATTGAAGAACTTAAACCAGCTTTTTTATCTCGAAAAAGAATAATCATATTTACTGTAAACAGGGGAGATAAAAGTTTTTTTTTTTGTCAGAAATGTTTAATCCTATTCTTCTGAGAATGCATAAGTGGGTAAGTTTAACAATCTCTTTCTAGAACTTGATGAGGGGGCATTGTATAGCATGTTATGCAGCATAAATGATGCATAATTTCTCTAGCTTGGAAGAATACTCAACTGTAGTTCTGCCTAAATTAGTCTCCCTGGATTTTGAAACAAAAGGGAGAGAAGAAATGTCAAAACAGCTTGCAAGAAGACACTCTATGATGTAACGAGCCATTTTCAGTTATTTGCCATCAGTCCTTACTAATCAGGGAGATCCTAGTTGACTGGAAGTTAGCAAATGTGATGTCCATCTACAAGGAGGGGCCAGAAGGAGGATCTGGAGAACTGTAGGCCACTCAGCCTGACCTTGGTGCCAGGGAAGGTCATGGAGCAGAACAGCCAGGGGATCAGGTCCAGTTTCATCTCCAAAAGAGTTGTCCAGCATTATTACAGGCTACTCAGGGAAGTGTTGGTGTCACCAACTCTGGGGGGGATTTAAAAGTGTGTAGGTGTGGCATTTAGAAACATGGGTTAGTAGTGGATTGGCAGTGCTGGGTTTACAGTTGGACTCGATAATTTTAGAGGTCTTTTGCAGCCTAAACCATTCCATGATTCTGTAAATGTGTGGGATTTTTGTGTTGGCTCAAAGCAAAGAATTTCTTTCTCAAAAAAATCCATCTGTGTCTATCACAGAGGATGAATTGTGAGGCCTGTCTGATCCTGCGGCACAGTCAACTTTAACCAGAGTTACTGTACTGCTTCAGATGAGTGGATTTAACAGTTCTTTGGAGCACATTTTCAGTATTCTAGTTGCAGACCTTACAGACGAAGGGAAGAGCAATCTTAGCTTCAAGGAAAGAGAATGAACTTTTCAATGGCCACCAGGCATGACAATATTTATATATTTCCTAGATGATATTGGCATCATATTTTTGCTGAGTTGGAGTTGAAACATTCACAGAGAGGAAGCATATGCAAAAGAGCTGAGCTCAGGTCTTTGTTCAGAGTTGTGCTGGATTCATTAGGGTGCTCTGTGCTATATATAAACCAAATTAGGATAGACTAAACCAGAAGACTTGACTGGCAGTTGTATTTCTCAGCCTTGAACTACTCCATCATTTACTGTGACAAGATGATATTCAGTAGCTTACAGATTGTTTGCTCAGTTTACTGCTTAAATACAATATTGAGGCTGTTGTTGCCAGCACCAAATTTAGGCATGGTGTTTTGAGCACTTGCTGGGTTAGGCAAAACCTTTTTCCTGAGTGACTTTCTTACTCATCCTGCTGGGATGAGGGACTGCTGAACTGGCTTTGTCAGGCAAAGATCTTTGTGCCTCAGCATTCTTAGGCAGCTGTCTGCAGCCTTTACTTTCTTTTCAACAGTTTTCTGTTTGATCATCACTCATCTTGTGTATTGTGCACCAAGGTCTCTTCTACACGGGCAGCTGGCGTTGACGGGCTTCAGCAGCAATGGCAGATGAGTTCCTCTTGTGCCTGTTGCCAAACAGAACTTTGCTGTGCACAAAAATCCTTGAAGTGTGACATCTCATAGCATCTGAGCAGTGCCACACTGGGTCCCTGGCGCTGCCTGCTGAGGCCCTTCTGGGGCCCTCGGGAGTGTGGTGACAGCCTGGCAGCTGGAAGACCAGATAGGAGCACTAAGCAAGTACTACGAACTCCTACCTTTATTTGAGTAGATACTGTTACTGCTGGGAGCAGGAGGTACTGCCCTTTCGTCTGGTGGCTTTCCTGTGCTGCCACAGCTGTAACTGGATATTCAGGCTGTCACTGACTGGCTCTGAACCTGACAGCAGATACTACATAGCTTTTGCTGGAGCTGGCAGCTACAGGTAAATCCACCATACTCCAGATGTAGGACATCCAAGCACCTGTTATGTGGCAGTACTTCTCATTTCTTTTTCCCCCCTTGCCTGCCAACTTTTGCAGAGCTGGCAGATGAAGTTTCCATAGCAGAAGGTCTCTGTGTACAGGCCTGTTTGGGCAATACAGAGGCTGCACTAGTGCTACCTTTGGGATTTTGGCTTTCAGGGCTCTTGACAAGACCAGTAAACCTCTCTGTGCTCGGAGAGGGGCTGCATCACAGGACTGGCCCCTGTCCCCACAGATCCTGTTGGGCATCTCCGGCCACCAGGGAACCACTGCACCCTGTGGCACCCTGCACAATGGACCACACAGAACACGGAGGCATCCCAGTATTTTTTGGTGTGGACGTGGTTCAGGTGCCATGACATGGTTGTAATATACTGTGCTGGTTTTGGCTGGGGTGGAGATAATTTTCTTCACTGTACAGGTTTGATGGCATGGTTTGAATTTGTGCTGGAAACAGGGCAGATAACACAGGGTTGTTTTTGTTATTGCTGAGCAGGGCTTACACAAAGACAAGGTCTTTTCTTCTCATCCCACCCAATCAGTGGGTGGGCTGGAAGTGCACAATGAGTTGGCAACCATGTCATGGCACCCATACTATATGGAATTAAGCTCCGCAGATAAAACTGGGAAAGAAGTAGGAAAAGGGTACATGTTGAAATCACAGCATTTGTCTTCCCAAATCACTGCTACATGTGATGGAGCCCTGCTCTCATGGGTGGACAAATACCTGCCTGCCCATGGAAAGTGATGAATGAATTCCTTGTTTTGCCTTGCTTGCATGCGTGCAACTTTTGCTTTACCCACTAAACTGTCTTTATCCCAGTCCACAAAATTTCCCACTTCACTCTTCTGATTCTCTCCCCACCAGCAGGATGGAGCAGTGAGTGAGTGGCTGCATGGTGCTTAATTGACAGTTGGAGTTAAAACATGATATACAAAAAGCTTAAAATATACCTGCTGAGTGGCTATGTAAATGTGTAAGTCCTCATGGTACATGCGTCCTGTGGGTGTATGTGGTTTTCTCCTTAATGAGCTTGGCAAGGATTTCTGGAGTGGAAGGAAGGTAGAGGAGAGGAAGAGTTTGCCCTCCTTTGTACCATGAGGCACGCTTTCCTCTTAAGCTAATTTATCTAGCAAATTATTTGTTATTGTGGGGACCTGTGACACTTGGCAACAGAAACAGAGTTATGTCTTCTTGTGGCACATTGCAGTAGACATTTAAAAGCCACAATATAATGAATGAGCCTTGTGTTTGCCAGGAGGTGGTGGGCAGTGTAGCGTGGGCTATGGTAACATGTAGGGAAGATGTTTTTATGGCATTTCTGGAAAAAATGGTTGCTCTTTGCTTTCCTCTGTGGGTAACTGGATTTGGTGACTCAGGTGATATTTTTCAAGCACTAACCTGTTCAAAACACTAACCTGCCTTTGACAGAAGATGGTAGGTCAGTTCCTGCAGACTTCAAAATTCATTTGATTTCCAATAACTCCTTTCAACCAGTCTGGGCTTTTCATGTTGCCCTTGATAAACCTGGAAATGTTTTAGGTTAGATACCATACGCTAGGGAATTTTGCAGGTTTCTGCTTTCAAATACAACACCCCTTGCAAATCAGAGTACTTCCAATGTACGATGTGGCTTTTCAAAGGTCCCTAAAAGATTAAGGAATATGTCAGGAGGTGAGTGCAGTGCCATTTTTCTTGCTTTTTGTGAGTTACAGCAAGTGGTGGGTTTATCAGCTGTTTCACATGACAGAGACAATACAAGCAAGCATTTCTAAATCTGTGCTCTCAGTAGCACTCCTGCTCTTCCTTCACTTCCAAACTCCTGCTCTTCCTTCACTTGCAAACAATCTTTTCTTAACGGCTGTTGTTTTACTCTGTGCCATTATGTCCTGTTTCTTTTTTTTTTTTTTTAATTTTTTGGTCACCTTATCTCTCCCAGGAAATTGTAGCTTTCTGTTTTAACACATAAAACAGGAGTATTTCCAGGATATGTACAGCTATGCTCTTGAACTTGTGACATTTAAAGGGCAATAGAATGCTAATGTGACTAATAAAACAGGAAAAATGGCTTTATATAAGTCAGTGTGAAAATGACTCAACCTGCCTTTTAAATGGACTAATTTAAACAACATTCATTCATGGGGGCATGGGGGGAGGCTGCAAAACTTGGGTGATACAAATAGAATGAAAAAAACCAAAGCAAGCCCTTGCCATTCTCTTCTGACACCTTTAAAAAAGATCTAGCCAAATTTTCCTATGATGGGGACTCCTTATCTTTTATTTTCTGCAGATGATAATTCACAAGAGTAATTGGCTAAATGTTTTTGTTCTGTTTCCATTCTGCTGTGAAAGATGTTATAAGCTAAAAGACATTTTATTGGATTTTTAATTGTTTTTTGGATTTTTCTTTGAACATGTACAGTAAAGTTCCACATTTCATAGTTCAGTGTTTCTAGATAATGCTGTGAGGCCTATGCACCCATCTATTACACTTGCCATTACACTTTCTGAACAATACTAAGGCTGTACTGATTTTAAATGTATGACATGCAGTTGCTAAGTCATTAAATTATCTATACGGATTGAAAATGAAGGAAAGCACTCATAAGTTTTACCTTTTTGACCTATCCTTTCTACCCCAATCAAGGTTTCTCAGTCAATGTGGAAAACCACTGAGATTTTTGGATTATTACAATAGTCAAAAGGCCTCAAATAACAAGAACAATTTGTGATTATGACCCACAGTAATTCTAAGGTATGTTATTATTCTGAATACAATTTGTTTATTTTATTAAAGGTATACATATGAAGGAAATTTGTGGGTTGAAAGCTGGGAGTGTCCCATGAATGTGTGCTAATGATTTTTACTCGCAATAAAAAAATTATAGGTATTTTTTCTGTTTTTTTTAACAACAACAACGAACAACAAACCCCAATTACTCAGAGAGTAAAAAGATACAGGTATTATATGACATCTTAAAAGTACTCTTGACTAATTAACATTAAAAGCTCATTAAAATATTGTTTCCTTTAATGCAAGCTATTCTTTCATCTTTTCCAGTAATGCATCACCTATTAAATTTTTGATGTGGAAAATTAGTGCTTCAGGTCTTAAGAAAGTGACAAGCATAGTGTTGAGAGAGTGGCAAGAATAATGCTTGAGCTATAATTTTAGGATTAATAATGCAGATTCACCCTTCCTAGTGTAACAGAAATGTGCACACCTCATGAAAACTTCATGCTATAAGTTAAGTTTTGTCTTAACTCCAAACATATTGATATGTGGTATCCAGTGATATTGATGCTTTCTTACACTTTGATTTTACATTATATAGAAAGCTTTATTATGCCTCTTGTTTGTGCCAGTACCTTAAAGTGCTTTCTCTTCTCCTGTCTGTGTTCCCTGCTCTTGTTATTCTGGCTGAAGTGTTTCCTGCCACTGAGAGAGATTGTTTTGTTGGTGTCTTAGTTCTGGCCAGGATGGAGTTAATTTTTTTTACAGTAGCTGGGTGTGGTGGTGCCCACCTCTAGTCCCAGCTGACAGGGAGGCTGAGCCCACTGGATCGCTTGAGCCCAGGGATCCTAATTTCCTTTTACAGTTTTTCCTAGGCTGCAGTACACTGTGACATGTGAGCACATTCAGGACTGTAATGTTGTTCTATACCATCCTATGCCATTGCCGGTGGTGGGGAAAAGGGACTGTGGCTTCTTGGAGGAAAGGCATTCCTTTTCTGGTCAGGAGAAAGCATGGTGTGATGGGATGTTTGGTATTTGTCGTGGATTTTATGTGAAAATCTGTGACTTACATGTTTTGTTATTAATACTGTAGTTGTTACTGTTAATTTTCTTATCTCAATCCTGTTTCCAGTAAATTAATTGCTCTTATCTCAATCTGTAACACCTTTTTGTAACTCCAATTCTCAACTCCCTCCCCAGAGCAGAAAGGGGAAGGAGACTGGGAGAGTCCAAGATAATGGTATCTGGTTTGGGGCAATCTTGGGAGAAGCAGGGTAAGGGAGAGACACTAAATCATGACATGGCCAAGTGTGAGTTGGCCTTTTCAGTTTTGCTGGGTTTTTTGAGTTGCAAATCCATGGGGCCTGGATGAGTTAGCACAACATGTCCGCAGTGGCCGTCCTTTCTGAGCTGACTCACAAACTGGCCTGTAGCTCAGGATCTTTGAGCCCTATATGGACTTATTTGGGAACTCTGTGTATGTGTCAATAAACTCACATTATCAGGAGTGGTTTTCCTTCTTAAAAGACTAGTATTTCTAAAATGAATTTGATCTCTCTGGTGGGCACCCTTTCGCTAAACTGTCACATACAATGTAGGCATTTTCTTGAAGTATTTCCTTCAAGTTGGAAACTGAATTTTTTTATTAAGCTGATTACTTAATACCTTTTTTCCTCCCTACAGTCGTTTTGCCCATTATCAAATAGGTAGGAATCCTTTCTTTTACTGGACAAATGCCTCGTCTTGATTTCTTTCTTCTCCTTTTGATAGCTACATGCAGATTTTTGCCCCTCCTTACTGCAGTTCTTTTTTTCCTATTTCCCCTTGTCTCCAGCCTTTTCTCTGGGAATAGAAAGGACAGAAGAGAATGATTACCTTCTGCTCACTTTCAAGATTCAGAGCATTTTAGAAGACTTTATGGCAATCTGTTCTCCAGTTGAAAACAGCTGATGTAAACTCACTCTAGAAGTAGTGGTAGGTTAAAGATTGTTCATACTTAGTGCTGAAGATTTTGAAATGTACTAGAATTTTGCAGGACATCTTTATTGAACAAAATAAAACTAACAAAACTTCAATATTGTTCAATAATGTTTATCTAGAAAGGCTGAATGTCTTTCCAAGATGGTGCAATTGTAAAAGAAAAGACGTTTTCTCACTGCTGTAGCAAAAACTTATTCTGAGTTCATGTGGAGCCTTGCAACTTAAATCCTACTTTTTAATGTCAAAACCAGTTATCTTAATCTCCCCTGACAAAGCTTTTCCGTGAAATGTGTTTTCTATTCATATGCTTTCCATCTTAGTATGCCACACGCTTCTCGCACCCACAGCTTCATGACGACAGTACATCGTGCTGCAATCCCTTGAAAGAGATTTTGATTTGGCTGCAATATTTCTGGTCATGTTAGATGCTTGGCTGCAATAAAGTCAGGTCTGGACCATTCTGTGATTTTGCACAAGAACTTTTAGTCTTTCTTTTCTGTGTTAAAAGCTATAAATACCATGTCTCTAAAGGGAATTGCAAAGAATAATATTAAGGAGTGAGCAGGGTGATAGTTACCCAGCTTGTCACTGGCTGTGACCATCTATGTTTTTATGTGTCATGGTAGGGCAGCTCTCCTGTTCCTCTCGCTCACATATCTGATGAAAGCAAATTGCCAGCTCCAGAAACTTTGTGGGAAGACAGACTGGGCTTTTTAGCCTTTGTTTATATGGCTGTAGATACAACAGGGGCAGAATGAATTCAGTCATAATTAATGTGTAAATTAGTCGTTTTTTTCTGTGGATTTTAGCCACCCAATCTTAATATCGTTTTGAGCCTTACAATGAAGAAAGTACAGCTTTAACTACTATTAAGTACTGAGTAGCCATTTTTTTATTCCATGTAGCCAATATTAATTGGCTCAAAATTATCATGTATATGGATGATTATTCATTTTGGCAACACCTTTGCTTGAAGCCTATTGAATCTTTCAAAATACCTCAGAAATTTAGGAACTGTGAATGATATTGTTCTTCCAAATGAGCAGGTTAAATTTGTATGTGTCACTAAATCTTTTGAAGCTAGATGGTTTTAATAGAGGTGTATTAGCTCAACTTTAAAATTTGAGCACCAAAGCCACAGGACTTAAGCTAAAACAAACCAGTGATACACTTAAAATTGTATTTTTTGTCTGACTGTGGTAAGAATCTGTAAATCAAAGAACCCCTATAAGGAATGTGTATGTCAACAATAGAGTGGTTTAGAAAAAAAAGACAGTGTTTGGCAAGGACTTCTGGGCTGAAAGAGTAACAAAAACAAAAGCAGTTTTCCTACGAAAGCAGTTCCTGGCTCCCAGCCCTGCCAAGTTCAGCAGGATCCCGACTGAGCCTTGGACTGATAACTGTGCTATGCATTTCCTTATTTCCCTTACTGGTCAAGGTGCCTATGTGGTTTACTGCGGTCACTCAGGGAGGAAGACAGCAATAAAGGGTGTGAGTTTAGGAATCTTCTCAACTATAAACTGTTTCTTCTAGAAAATCAGATTATGGAATTTTTCCGCTTTTCTGACCCCAGAAATAGGTGGACCCTTTCAGTCAGTTTTGCAAAGCTTTGTTAAAACAGGGATGAGAGTCTCTAGCTTCGTATTACAATCTAAGTTTTATAGCAGACTGGAGGTGTAGTTTAGTATTGAGGGTAGGAAATGATGGCCTGTGTAGAAGTTATACAACCTGTAGCAAGACAGACTTTTCTGGCTCTAGTGTTCATGAAATAACATGATGATTTCTATTAAATGTGACAGTTTATGAATATTCATAGCTGCTTAAATTTCCTCAACGAAGAAGAAAAATATTTTAAGGGATATGTATTATTTTTACATTTCAATACTTCCTTGATAAAATTAGTGATATTTATTTTAGTCAACATTGCCTTTGAGTTGTGCTCTAAACCTTAATTAAAGTTATTCAACTTGGCTCGTATTCAGCCATACTCCAAAGATAACCTATGCTATAGATTACAGTTCATCTTGCTTTTTAAATTTGTTTTATTTTTTCTAATATTCTGCTAGAAAATATGCATCTCATAGATACTTTCCTTTTGAGCTGTGAAGTTCATGAAATAGTAACTCTCTTCCACTGTCTCACTTGTCACTGTGTTTCTCTTAATCAATCAAAGTGTTTGGGTCTCTGTAATTTTCTAGTTGGTAGTAAACCTTGACAGGGTAAAGGACATATTTTTGTTATACATCACCAAATATAGAGGGGGAAGTAAGGGAAGCCCTACTATTTTGAAGTCCTCCTGATTGCTCTGAATGTTTGTAATTAATTGCTGTCAGTCTTAAGGGGTGAAAAAGCAGTATTTCTGTCTCTTTACTCTTTTGTTCCTGACCAGATGAACTTCCCAGATAAACTTTTCTGCAGTGCATAAGGGCTCCTTCTTTTTTTTATTTGCTCTTTTTTTTTTTCCCTTAATAGTTCAATTATTTCTGAGAGCATCTATGCTTTTTATTTGCTTAAGCTATATGTATAGCTTATTTTTAAAATTATGTTTGTTGTGCGTTAAAGTAACTTATGACTACTCACTATTGAGGCAAAATTTGGGTTGGACCCTAGAAAGGCATCCAAGGATGATGAAAACTGTTGCTATCCACAGACAATGGCAGCATTCAGATGATTTCTTTCAGCCTGATGAGAGGGAATAATACACTTAGGACAATGAATAAAGCCTCAAAATACAATTTTTTTCTTTTTTTTCTAATGTCTCATTTTATAGTCAGACATTGGATACTGTTTCCAAAAGTAAAGTGAACTGGCTTTATGCAGGTACGGTTATCAGAAACTAGGGGTTTTACAAAAACAAATAAAATACATGAAGATTAACTTTTTTTCCTGCCATTCCCCAGAAGAATATGCCAGAATATACTCAGAGAATGAATATTGTGTGTAGCAATTAGTCTTTAGCTTATAGTAGGAGAAGGGCTCCCTTTGACTAAGTTCAATAAAACTGGAACTGGAGGATGTCTCGGTGCCACTCTTGTAGAGTTTGGGATTCCAGTCTGCTGGGACAAAAGATCACAGAAGTGCAAATACCTTATGAGCAAGCATCATCTGTGCCACTTTGTAGATATCTGCAGAAGTACAAATACAAAATTTTAGGTAAAGTCATATGAAGTAACTGTGATTAAAAGACATACCAAAGCTTGCAAGGTTGGAAAGAAAAGAAAGATTTTCTTACTTAAGAAGCTTATGTTGCAATGAATAAGAATTTCTTATATAAGTGTTATGCAAGTGCACTTAAAATAGGAAACCAGCCCTCTCAATAAACAAGAGCATAAGTCTTTTAAAGTTTTGAGTAGTACCAGATGTAAAAAAACGAATAATACAGCAACATTCTCCAACCCCCAAAACACTAAATGATGGATAAACTGTTGAATATGAATGAATAATCAAGGTTAGAAAAGATAAGGCAAAAGATGACTCAGTCAAAGCCAAATTAAAGTTTTGTTAACAAGAAAACAATGCCATTGGATGCTGTGAACTGCAATGAAATTCTAAGGAAAATTGAGCTGAAAATTCACTTTTTAGAAGTACCATACTGGAACTTTCAGAGTCAGTGTTTCATTGCTCCCTTTAAGGACCTTAAGACCCAAAATGTTTCATAAGGCAGTGTTTTTGCTCAGATTTTATTTAGAAAAGGGGTTTATCAGAGGCATCAATCAAACTTAAGCAATTTTCTGTCTTTGAATAGAAAGGACTTTGAGACATCATCTGTTTCTTCTCTCTGTTGTGACACAGAGCCAATATTTCTCTATCATTGGTTGAAAGGCTGTAGTGATGTAGAATCCGTGGCATTGCTCTGCAGTGAAATTTACTACTAGATTATTACTGTAGTTGGAGGTTTTTTCATACCCTCTGAGCTAATATTTTTTGGCTGCCAATATTTGTTTGACATGGTCACAGTGAGCACAGGGGATCTTTGCTCTCTTTGCCTTAGTATGGGAAGAAAGACTTTTACCTACTGAGTGACTGGAATACTGTTTCCATGCCCTTTTTGATATTCTCTTTCTCTTTCACTCCCTTCTCTTTCTCTTTCCAGAGGAAAAAATGTCTTTGCCTTTCCTAAGAATGCATATCACCAAATTTCTAAATCCAAAGGTATTTCCACTATAGTCTTCTGCATCTCTCTTATTTTTTGTTTCCTCAGGACTAGACTCTGGGGTGAATTCAACCAAAGCTGCACAACTGCCAAGCACAGCAAATAAATGTATTACATGTACTACATATATTAAGATAGTGCAGGAGCCTGTTAATATTTGAACCACTGCTGCTTCACTAATTATTTCCCATTTTCTATTTGTGCATTTAACCGTTTCTTCCCAGACCTAAACACATCTTTTTTATTGCACTTTTTCTCATTAGGATTGTGTGGGAGCATTGAGAGAAAGGAGAACTACATTTAAATGGGAAAATTACTGTGGAAACCTGGCAGGTCCTCCTTTGACATCCATGAGGAAGTCATCAAGAAGAAATGTCAGAATCTTCACAGAGGTGGGAGGATGACAGACTATGGGTGTGAGTTGAAATAAAAACAGTTGAGGTTGAATATAAGAGAAGCCTTTTTCCAAGTGAGGACAGTGGAACAGATTGCCTTTGGCAGGTTGTAACTGCAGTTTCTGCTGTCTTCATACTTGTTTTTGGTCAGTCAGGTCATGAAAACATTTTTGAGAAACCTGGTCTGATCCTTTGTGCAGAAAGTTAGACTAATGGTCTCTTGAGGTCCCTTTCAATTTAAATTTTCCTATAATTGTTTCTGTGATTCTCAAGGGATTCTCACTTGATATGTGAGATGCTAACAATCCTTTTCAGCAAAGGACTGGACTAAATACTTTAAATAAAATTTTATTTCACATTAAATCATTATTAAAAATACTGACTAGCACTGGATTCACTGCAGATCCCTCCAAATCCCATCTTGAGACTGAAAATTCTGACTTAAGACATGAGCATGTTTTGAAATCAGGTATTCATGCACTGACATTTCCTTTGAATTGTATTTTCCTGATGTGAGAATATCATGCAGGTATGTGAAAAAGTTTAGATAACATAAATGTCATGTCTGTGTCTTTCCCCTTATCATCTAGGCCAGCAATCCTACTAAATATATGAAATTAAACTGGCATAATATAATGTATCATTTTATTATTACTTTTTAGTAGCCTATTGTCTTCTTGGTCATAGTAAATAATAATTTAAGTATTTCTTGCTGGTATTTTCCTAAGCACTGGCAAAAAGTCCAGTAATACATATTAGAATGTTATTTTAGATAGACGCTGCTTGCTCTGCTTTGGTTTTCTGTTTCTGAGAGGCACTTTTGTCCTCTGAATTGTTAGGGATAGCTTTCACCAGTTCCTGAAATTTTTTAGGGTGAGCTTTGTCAGGTCCAGCTATGTTGAAAATATCTATCTTGCCTTGGTACTTCTAATATGTCCTTTCCTTATTTTGGTCTGTGTTCCTCTCTCTTTTATTATCCATTGTGTCATTCTCAAAAAAATGGATGGAAATGTTAGAATTTCAGTCTTATCTGTGTCATACATTATTTGTTGTTCTTCCAAAGATATGGTGCCTGCATTTTTTTCTATTTTTTTCTCTTATATTCAGTAAAAGTATAGAAGTGTTTCTGATGCAATCAGTGGGTTTTTCCTTGAAACCTTTTATGTTCCTTGCCAGCTGTAACTCATTTTGTGTATTCCTGTTTTGATTTTATTTTTGTGGGCTGTGTTATTCCCTCATTCATTCTTGGTCATATGTTCTTCTTTCCACTTTCTGTGTGACTCCCCTCTAATTTTCATGCTATTTAAGAGTTATGAGTGAGACATAAGACAGGTACTGAAAACAATTGGTAAAAAATCTACAAAATAAAGATTTACAAGTGCTCATGTGCATCATCTTCCCTGAATGGTCTGGCAAATAAGATAAACCCCATCTGTCTTTCAAGATTGCTGGAAATAGCAAGCAAGATGATTTGAGTGTATATAGTGTCACATATAGAGATGGTTGGATCATAATGCCTAGGTCACCAAGAACTCTGTTTTTCCACCCCAAAGGATATGCATGACCAATCTGGAATCAAAGACTGTCTCTGGAAGCACAGAGGGGCCATATACCAGTCAAACTTGACTAAGTGTTTCAGAGATCATAGAATTAATTGTAGTAACAGCTAAATTAAATTGCAGTTACCATTTGATTTAATTGCAGTTAAATTAAATGCAGTCCAAATAGCAAAAGGAAACAATGAAAATGCAAGCCATTCCCAACAGACCTTGGGAAAAAAAAAAAAAAAAGAAATAACCTTTCCACTGCAAATTATACAAACAACCTCATTATTACAGAGTTCTCTGTAGACTTCTGGGAACTGACTTCTTGGAACAGTTATGGATAAAGAAATAAAATATTTGGGTGATATTTGGATAGAAGTGGAGTGCCAAACAGTACCATTTGAGATAATGAACCTCAGTGTATTCATAGCTGGTCTGCACAATTTACTGTAAAATAAAAATTGAGCCATGCCTTACTGCCATAAAACAACAGCCATGCATCCTGTTAAACTGAGTTAAAACTGTTAAGGATTTGTAAAAGAAAATTGTCAAAAATAAATCGATCATATATATGGCAAATCATTTTGGAAATGAGAAATGCTATCAAAGTCCTTTTTCATCTGCAACATAGAGTGCAGGATGTCACATTTTTCTGGTGCGCAAGGGCTGGAAAGGATGGTGGAAAGAGTTACAGGCAAAAAAGTACACAAGGTCAAAGCTTGCTGCTGCTTCTAATAGACTTGCATGCACTACAGCTGGTCAGGTTCTTTGGTTCTTTAGGACAAGTGAGATATTAATTGGGAGTTGGTATCCATTTAATATATAAGCAACCATTCATATTAACATCTCAGTAACTGAAAATACTTGTTTACTTAAAGGACAGCTATATTGGACCATCAGGAATTCAGTAGGAATGAAGTTTTGAAGGCAGTGAAACCTATACTCCACTGTGACTTAATAAGCAGGAAGCGGAAGGAATAGGTCAATAAGTTATCATTAGAGAACCATACAGATTTGCAAAATACCACACAACTAGAATAACATGGGTGATAAAAAAAGGAGTATCCTGCCATCACATGAAAACAACTTGCTCCAACACAAAACTGTTTAAACTATTCAACAAATTGCAAGACCAGTTGGTTTTATCTTATGTTAGTCAGACACTTGAGGAGTGATAGGGATGTAGACTACTGAAGAAGGAAAATTATTACAGTGCATTTTATTTCCTCAGAGTAATTTATATCACTATACCATCTTATGGATCTATACCTCTAAAAAGGCTTGAAAAGCATAATTTTAAGGACCGTGTAGTCCTGATTAACATGTGAAGGACCAATAACTTGAAATTACAGGGAAAAAATAAAGCATTTCTTCTGTACCCTGGCAGCCTGAGATTGTAAAAAAATGTTTCACTCCTCACAGGAATGATATAAATTTTAAATCTATGTAACAAAATGATAAATATATAAGTAGGGCATGGCGTTCTGTTTAATTATACTGTCTTGAATAATTGTGACAAAAGTCATGTTCTGGTGGATAGCCCCTTAGTAGGGGCCTTGTAGTGTGATCACATCTTATATACAAGATGATGTCTAGAAAGTGCTTAGTAAGAGGGACAGTCAGTGGAGGAAGGAATGAATCCTGAGCATTGCAGTGGCTTGCCTGTCACTCTTGGTTATGTGTGAATGCTGAACCCTGCCTGTGCTGTGCTTTGGATGCTTGGCTCCTTTGCCAGTTTGAAAGCACGAGCAGAGACTGAGGTGCATCCGCATGCACTAGGAAGCTTTTCTACCTGTCTCAGGCTTAACATCACTGCTGCCTTATTCCAGTGGTGCTCACACTTGAGATCCACACGCAGGTCTGGTTATTATTCCACTCCCTGAACTCCACCATTGTGCCGGTGCTGGTGCGTATGAGCTCTGTTTTCAGTCTGGCTGTGTGCAGCTGGATGCTGGTATTGTATCTGCCAGCATTGTGTAAACCCCATCCATTTACTGAAGTCATCCAAGATAATTATACTTTTAAATCCACAGGGCTGTTGCCAAACCATGCACTCACGAAAGGCAGATGCCTGAATTTTCCATGGAGTTCTGCAGCAAATCCACCATGTGAAGGGGAGCGAGGTGCATTATAAAACTTCCACCTTGTCTTTTGTAATGCAGAAAGGGTTTAATTAGACATAAATGAGTTTGATCAATGAATCATTAACTTCCATTAAACTTTAAGTAGATTGCCTGACCCGGCTACTTCATTCTGAATTTAATCTGGTATACACTTGATAATTAGAGTTAAAGGGACAAGGGCTGGAGGCAATCCTTCTCAATCCTTCACATAAAATGGAGTTGAGTCAGCTAATAAGTTAATTTTATAGTCAGTGTGTAAGGACAGAATTGGCCATAAAATGTAATTTTCCTAGAAAAACGGATCAGGAAGCAGACTGTCACTTTGTTTTGCTTTCAGAATTACCTTAGGAATTACCTGCCCAGGGTCTTCAAAGCCTTCACAAATCCCATCCTCCTCAGCACAGCAGCTTGGAGGATTAGATTTCATGAATACAGTCAGAAATCAGGTAGCAAGGCAGGAAATCTCACGTCTTTGCAAGAATGCTGGTGTAGCTCTCCCCATGGTTGAAAAAAATTGATCTGCCTTGTCTAGATCCATGGGCTGGTAAAGGAGTGATAGAATGGAGCTTTCTGGCAGCTTCCAACCCTAGGAAATGTAGAGCCTTTGATCTGCTGGCTTTGGCAGCACCTGGATCCAGAACAGCAATTGGTGTTGTGTGTGCCTGCTGTTTGTTTTACTGTGTGGAAATGGCAGGCTGGCTGGCTGGGGTGGCTCTGCATGGCCCTATGCTGTGCAGTAGGGATGGATTCTTGGGAGGTATCAAGTTCATGTGTGACATGTTTCAATTACCAAAGCTGACTTAAAGAACCAGAGGTTTGCTACTTGTCTTACTTCTACAGAAGTGTGTTCTTTTTGTCTCTCCTCTGAGCTATGATACTCTGCTTTCTGGGCTCAGACTAGGTTATCCTGAGGGATACTGGATGATTCAAAGTGGGCTCCCTTTGCCTGCTTTAGTATTTGCCTTATTCCATCTGAAATAGATGTACTTGACAGAACATTTAAGCCTCTTTTGAGTCGGATGCTGTGGAAACAAAAGTTATTTATGCTGATAGTAGCTGTAGTATCAAAGGCTGTTGTGGTGGGCAGCCCTTGCTGGTGGTATGTGTGGCTGCTCACAAAAACGCTTATTTAATGGAATGAGACTATTGCCCAAAGGCGTACATGAACACATTTGAGGAAGGTATACTTCAAAACCCAGAGCTATTCAGTCTGATGTGAGCACCATGACCAGTGCTAAAGAGTGATAAAGGAGAGGGCTGGCACCACCTCTCTCTCTGGCCTTTGTACTTATTGATAAGTATATTACCACAGTTGACCACTAATGTCAGAAAAGAGTGAAGTATGGGATTTCTTTTGGAGTGTAGTTACAAGATTGCTCTTGAGAAATGTAACATTGCTTGGACACAAGCTATTTTGTGTACACCTAGAAGCAGGTATTTTCTTAGCTGTAAAGGACTGCAGGCACAACTAAAAGTGGTGATGCAGTGTGGAGACCCTGGGGGCCATTCTCTGGTTTAGGGAGACACAAGAAACGTACCTCAAAAAGCTGTTAAGACCCCATTGGCTTGTTCCCCTGTTCCTATGTCTATTCCTATGTACCTGAGCCACTCCTCCCTATTGCCTGACTGGCCCTCATCTTTGTACTGCCCTGAGACCAAGTTCACCCCCAGGCCCCTCAGACACGGATAAGCTTGGACCGTCCATGTGTGGTGCCTGGGACCTGATCATCTCACCGCGCAGCTGAATTAAACATCTGTGGGAATTCTGCAAAGGCCCTTTTTGCTTCCTTACCCTGGACTTTATCAGCAGCTATTCAGGTTGCTACAATGCAGAACTTCTAAGTTGTGGAGTTAGAAATATCGGGCCTATGCTTTTCTCATTCCTTCAGTCTCGGCCTTGATGCATTGTTCCTGCATGCCCTGTGAGTTCCCCAGCCTGGGCTGGCTGAGAGCCTTGCTCTGGGCTTGTAATGGCCTGCAAAATGACAGGCAGTCCTGGGGTTGGGTTTTTGTGGCGCTCCGCTGCTGCTCTGAGATACAAGGGCAAAAGTAGCAGCTGATTAGCTACCTATTTAAGGAGGATTGTCCATTCTCTGCAGTCATGCTGAGGGATCCTGAATTAAGCGTTGCTGAGTTCAGGTCATGCGGGCAACCTTAGTACTGCCATTTTGAGGATTTTGAATGCTGGATTATTTGACCTTAGTGGCATTATTTTTAAACTATTTTATGTGGATGTGATTTTGTGTATTTAGGTCAGGCAATTGCTAGCAATGTTCTCTTGCTCTAAAAGCCACTGATCTCTTCTTTTTAATAGCACTGCCAGTATGCAGGGACGAATTCTCCTAGAGCTGATGAAAACTTCTAAAAAATGTCCCTTCCCAGTGCTTTAATGATGTTGTTGTTGATAAATGCTTGCTGGTATGCCATTATTTATCTTTCAAATTCTCCACAGCCAGGCTGCCATTATAGATGACAATAGCTGCTGGGGTTTAGCAGCAGAGAGCTGAGAGTGCCCTGTTCCCACAGTGCCTGGCACACCTTCAGCCCAAGTCAACACTGACCAGCATTAATTGCTGCTGACTGTTTTATGTTGCCTGTGTAGTGTCTGGTGTTTGGTTCCAGGCTTCTGTAAAACAGAATTGCCAGAGCAGCCTTTTATCAATATAAGTTTTTCCATCAAAAGGGCACCTAACTTTTGCTGCAGTAAATGGTGACTTCTGGTGATTTGGTTTTTTGGATTTCCTTGAGAGATCTTTTCATAAGGATATTTGATGCTCACTTTGAAGAATGTCATAGGGAACATCCACTGATGGTAACCATTTTGTGCTAACTGGGCTAGAAAAATGGAAGCTTAATTCCCATCAGTGAAGAATTGCTCTTATCAGTGCTCACAGGGTTAAGCATGTGAGTTGCTGTTTGCCATTGGCAGTAAGGGATTTACAGCCTGGCTTTCTGGGAATTGAGAAACTTATTCTCTCTAGGGTGCTTCATCCTGAACCTTTTTACAAGCATTTAAAAGTCAATTCAAGTGATAAAATCTGTTATTTATTTTGAAGAAAACATGTTTTAAGGCATCAAAACTGCTTCATTATTTGAAAATACATTTAGAAGACATGCTTGCTTTCCACAGTGCTCAAAAGACAAATTTCAAGTAACAAAAGCCTTCCTAGTAGGTGGTGGATAAACATTTTATGTTTCCAGTAGAAGATGGGCTTGTCTCTTGCTGCTGTAAGCAATTTCAAAAGATAGTTGTTTACAAAAAAGATGCAGAAGCATTTGCTACCAGCCAAGCCTGACAATCAGCTACATCTGTCAGAATATGACGAAGGAATTTCATACGTCTGTAAATAAAAATAAAATTTTCTTAACTATATTTAAATTTACTGAACTATTTTTTATCCTATTATCTCTAAATTACAAACTTTCTCTCATACAACTCCTTCTATTGGGTTCATGGCTTCCTTTTTTTTTGTTTTTTTTTTTCCTTTGAGCCTGCAAAGCGAGGTTTTCCCAAGTGATTTTCTCAAAAATAGAATCTGCCAGAGTAATGCAAACCCAACCTCACCTGAAGCCACTTCTACATGGATCTCCATGGCAGTTGTATCCATCTGGTCTAGAGCTATGCAGCCCAGGGAGTGCTAAACTTTGCAAGAAAATTAAGTGTGTCGACTTCAGACAGAACCCTCAGAGATTTTGCTTGCTGGATTTTATCTGAGTGTGTATGAACTGTGACATTTTGATGTATTTTAAGCCACCAGACTTTTGCATTCTCTCATAAGGATAGGAAAAAGTATTTTTTGACCGAAAGCAGAACCTGTCAAAATTTTTCAGATTGGTTGGAGTAATGTATTTCTACTTGTCAGTTCAGAAATCGCTGTATCATTTTGACTGAATTTTTCCACAAAGGATTAGCTTCAGAATCGTATTAGTAGGGGAAACTGGTGTAAGTACTAACAAAGCGGAACCAACTGAAAAAAAAGAAAAACAACAAAAAACCAAAACCAAACAAAACACCACCAAACAACAACAACAAAAATTTAAAACGAAAAAAAACTCACCAAAACCCCAAACAAAAATAAAAACAACAAAAAACTGCCAAAAACAACGAAAAAAACCCCACCCCCAAAACCTCAAAACCACCAAAAACCCCCCACCAAATCCAAACCAACAACAACCAAACAAACTACCCCAGGAAGAGAAGAAAAATATATAATGGAAGAACTAGGAGGTAGCTAAATACTGGCAAGTTTTGAAGCACCATTTAAGACTACTTGTGAGCTGAAAGTAAAGACAGATAATTTATTTTTAGGGCACAGCTAGAAAGTCAAAGGAAATTATTGTTCTCCTCTATTTAGCACTTGTCATGCTGCATCTGGAATACCATGATCAGTGCTAGGCCCTGTTTTATTGGAAGGAGTCTGTTAGACAGCCACGGAGATGTTCAGCTAATGGAAGATGGCACGTTGAGGGAGCAAGATGGGCTTGGCTGGGTCAGGTTGTGCTGGCTGAACAGATCTGTGCTGTGAAGAAACACCACACTTTGGCTTGTGGACAAGTGCCTTTTCTTGACAAAGATAGAACGAGGGGTGGTGGCTTTTTTTTTTTTTTTTTTGTGGTGATACCTACATAGTTTTTGCTATTAACTATGACCTGAGAGAAAATCCTATGTGGTAAATTCTTCAGTATAGCTTTTGAGCTAGGTGCACTTTTTTTTTGTTCTCATTGTTACAAAGTATGTATCCTTTGCTGTCCACTTTCCAGTTCAGCCTTTATTTCTGGCTCTCTGTAAATTGTAAATAACAAACTCTTTGCATGTGCAGCAGCTTCTAGCTGAGAGGCCCAGAAAGGTGGCAAAAAAAGCTCTTGTGTTGATACTGTGTTCATAGACAACTTGAGCTCAGGTGACAGAAAACACCTGTGGAAAATGGACTGGGCTTTCCTGGGGACTATCTCATCTTTTAGGTTGTTTTCTGTGGCACACAGTGGATATGAGACCTCAGCATCCATCTAATAGAGTGGCTGGATGCTGCTGGCTAGACGAAAGAAGTTCAACGCCCTTTCAAACAGCAAGAAAATGAACCCTGGAGTTAACGCCAGAAGTTGTGGTAGGTCTGAAGTTTTTCACTTGAGGGGCACAGCTGTGCTGTCCCACAGCTGGCCTAGAGAACATACCTGCACACGAGGACTGGTGGCAAACAGTGAACATGGCCTGGAGCTTCCTTCCACTTCTCTGACAGCAATGGCATGGCCACTGCCACAAAACAGTCATCCCTCACAGTTTCAGATCCAGTTCTTCTGCTGAAGGGTGTCCATTAAGAGAGCAGCACCAAGAACTGAAGGGTGTCCTGCAACCACAGAACTGAAAATAGGGAGATGGATGTCTCCAGTCAGATCAGATGGGAAAACCTGTCAGAGCTGAAAGCTGAACCCACATATCTTGATTCTTTGTTCCATGACTTAGGTGTCAGAGCATGCATCCTGATGTGAACATGCCACTGAGCTAGCTAGAGAACAGTATTTTTCAGTGTTCTCTTTCTACTGTTCAGCACCCATTCTCTATTTCACTTGATTTTGCTTAGAACCATTTGTTCTTTTTTTTTTTTTTTTTCCCTACCACTTTCCAATGGCATCCTCTTCTGCCTTTTGTTATATCTGTTCCCCTCAGTCTAACTGCTCCTCCATGTCATGGCTCTGGAATGTGTTTTGGCAGCTATGATGAAAGGAGCAAGCTGTCAGAGCAGCTCTAGCAGAGCCTTCTTTTGGAGAAGCACACCAAAGCAGATACAGGTGTCAACATTAATGGTAAGTAGAAAGCACATAAGACACCACAGATAAGAGATCTCTGTTTTCTTTTCCTCCTTCCTCCTCCCAATCTGTCTCTGTCTTATACATCTCAGTGGACAGGACCAGTGGTAAACTCTCTCTTGCATTGTTGGATGCTGTTGGGGCAGTGGATATGCTGTAGCTGCTGGTCTGTACCTGTGCAATGCCCTTGCCCAAGGAGGAGCGCATCACAGAGCACTGCCACAGCTTCTTGTCCACATCTAAAACATCTCTCTCTGACTAACATTAACATATGCTATACAGTATTTCCTAAAGAAATTTAGCAGTCTCTCTTGCCCTTGGCAGAGAATGTATTTTTTTTAATGTGAGGACAGCTTACGCTATGTCACAATGCTGATATAAAGCTACAGGATTAGAAAGCTGAAGTGGCTTGTAGGACTGCAAGTCAAGAGAAAAATGGTCACAAGGAAACAAGAGGCTGTGAGGAAGCCCAGAGCACAATTTTGCTGATTCTGGAGATGGCTGAGATGACAGGTTAGGACAGCTTTTTTTAACTTTCTGTCTGATATTAGTGGTGCTGGAGGCAGAACCAGAGAGAATTGTATTGTGCACATGGTGCTGCTAGATTGCTCTCCTCTCCCCCACCAGACCCATTGCACACCAGAAATGCAGCTGGCTGGCTTCTGTTCTCTGCTTTCTACATGTCTACACCTTCAGTGGAAATGCTAGAGTAGGTATATCTGCTTATTTACTTGTT
Organism: Onychostruthus taczanowskii; assembly: GCF_017590055.1. Classification (NCBI taxonomy): domain Eukaryota; kingdom Metazoa; phylum Chordata; class Aves; order Passeriformes; family Passeridae; genus Onychostruthus; species Onychostruthus taczanowskii. The sequence continues at coordinate 3,816,224 of NW_024499351.1, forward strand.
CAAAAGGTGTCTCAGGGGATTCACAGGTTTGGTGTGGAAGGGTTTTGCTGTTCTATTCCAGTCACTGTGCAATATAGGGGAGGAATTTCACAGTGCAGAAGATGCTGCTGCTGCTCTTGGGGCTCTGCACAGTTTGAAGCCTGTTTGAAGCCTTGCCCATGTAGCAGGTTTGATGGCTGCGTTGTTCACTGGTACAGGAAAGGCCTGCAGGCCACACTGTTGTTGCAAATTATGTGATCAGCTGATTGTCTGTATCATGTAAACCAAAGCTCCCATTGAATTCCTTTGGAATTAGGCAAGGCATTTGGCCTGCAGCACTTGAGTGAATAAATGCATTGCACTATGGGGAACTCAGAAGCAAAGCTTTAAGCTGTCTCTTTTAAAAGGTATTTTCTTCAGTAAAAAATTCAGCCCATCACAGTAGTGTGGAACAAAAGACAATGCTTTACAATACCGTAAAATTATTTCATAGTTTTAATCAAACAAATTATATTTTTTATTTCCTCTGTCGTCTTAAATAAGACTGGCCTGCTGAATGACTTCTTTAACATGTGTATTTTGCACAGGCATATGTGTCTGTAAATGCAGGGTGCATTCCTTGTGTGCTCTATATTATGTCTTCTCACCAATAGTATTTGCTTTCATGGCTGATGACAAACATAAAGAAATATTTCTGAGACCAGGAGCATGCTGCTGTATTGCTCTATGTTTCTGTCTGGTGCAAGCTCTACAGAATTTAGTAATATGAAATTGTATAACTTAAAAACCGTAATATTGAATATATGGTACAGTGTATGCTGCCAGAAAACCCTTAGAGTTTTACCCTGAAATAAAAACTAAGAGGAAGATTGTGGGAGGAGAGAACTTCAAATATTACATTTTATGGGAGCCAGTCAAATCTAGACAGGACTCAAAGCTTTAGATAGTATACTGGCATTGGGAAGCACTTTTTTATGGATGACCCTGTTATAGGAGTGAAACATCACCTCTGAAAACAGTTTCAGACTATTTTCTTCTGTAATTCAGTTATTGTCTGGCTTCTGTTGCTCTTGACATCTAATGGAAGATTACAGAAATCAGAATAAAATCTTCCAGGTGATTGAAAATGCCAAGTGACTGATTAGTGGTGACTTTAATGTTCCTTCATGGAAGTTGGAATTTTGTAGCCTTGAAGAGTGTTGACAAAACAGTGATACCTCTTTTACAACAGTTTTGGAGCAAATAATTGTCACTTTTTATTCATGACAGTAAATGGTATTATCTTGCTTTAGGAAGACATTTGCTGCCACAGTTTCCCGCTTGCAAAATTCTTATATAGAGCTGTCTGAAAGGGATTTTGTGAAACTAAGTGAGAATTAATTAAAGGTAGGAGTGTCAGCAGTCTGCAGAGATCTTATTCCTTTTAATGTGTTTGTAATGTGTAATGCTTGTTTCCTGAGCAAATGAATCTAATGAAGGCATATTTTGCCTGTTACACATCTCTTGATTCTGTTGAAAAGATTTGAAGCCATCTGTAGTTGTGTGGGGCTGAAGTAGAAAGCCAACAGATAGGTATGTACATAGAGAAGAGACCCAGTAGATCCAATAGAGAAGTTGTGGTCTTGACCCTAATAAGGCATTTGAGGAGCAGAAGCCACACATAGTCAGCATGTAAAAGTCTACAGCCATGGAGAAAGCATTGACTGGGGCTTTTGCTTTCTAATAAGGAAATCTTTATTTCCACAAATTCAGGGATAAGGCACACATCCATAGGAACCTTGGCTTTGTTAGTACGAGTACTGACTGCTGCCAGTGTATGACTTCAGGAGATGTGTTTTGATGTCCCTTCTGTGGCAACTTGTGATGGTGGTACCACCAAGAACTTCAGGAAATGCAACTGGGACCACTGTTGTTCTTGATCCTATTATTTCTTCTCTCCTGTTTAATATTTCTTTATGCTATAGTCAGTGCTAGTGCTGTTCACCCAAACCCGGCATTTACAGCTTCATTCTGACTGCTTTTACCTGCAGGAAATGCCAAGGAGAGAGTTTCTCTTTTTCTAGGACTATAGTTGATGGATTAAAAGTTGTCATTGCATAGGAAAGAGACTGCAAGAGAAAGGGCAACTGCAAGCAGAGATAAGGAATTCCTAAATCCAGCCGTTTACACTAAAATGCAAAGTAGTGCAAGTGTCTGTGAGTCAGCTGCCTAGAGAAAACAAAAGGCTTGGCTTTTCTGAGTGTTGTCGCAGAGCTGTGGGCAATTTCCATGGTTTCTTCTTTAAAAATATTACTTTAAAAATCAGCATCCAGATTATATGTAGGAAACTGACGTTGCAGTCATACTTCATTTTGTCACATGGTGCAACAGGAGAAATGGAACTGAAAAGCAAGATCCCTCTTCCAACCTTCTGTTTTTCCCCAGCAGTTACAGCAGTGCCATGGCATTGGTGCGGGAGGCCATGACCCCATTGCCTTGCCTGAGGAAAGAGAGAGCAGCAAATACGCCCTGCTGGAATCTTCTGCTTCGGGTGCTGGCACCAGAACTGACAGTGGTGCACCTGCTTCTGCTTCTTGTCTGCTCAGGGGGATAAAATGCACAGAAAGCAAGAGGATGTGAGGAACTAAGGCAACAGCTGCTGGGCAGTATTAAGTGATGCTCCTGGAAATGTCTGAACTCCAGACACAGCAGCAGTAGGTCTGGAAATACTACAGATGTTTTTTCTTTTGAATCCATCAGTGCTGCAAAGACACAGCTGCACCAACTGCAGAAAAGTTGTCATCCTCCTTTCAGGTATAGATTGGCCTCAGTACATGTGTTTATTGATAATGCATTACTATCAAGTGTTCCACTCAGGGCTATCCTATCACAGCTAAAGTTACAAATGAATGTGCACAAGTATATCAGAAACTGCTTTTTATCTCCTCATTCAGAGTAGACTTGAACACACGTCCATCCTTACCCTGTGTTGCTGTGGCTCCCAGTCATTTATGTTCAAACATGACAGATGTTTTGATGTGGATGGGCAAATACCTGCTTGCAGAACAACTGTTTGGCTCACCTGACCCTTGCAGATATGCAGTTTGGAGTGAGATTTCCCACAGAGATACTGCAAACCCTGCAGTCAGAAGAGGACATATAGTGATCCTGAAGATCTCTGTAAGGCTGGTGATGTATTTCTAGAGCATCTGTACTGATAAACTGTGCACAGTAGTGCTGGATGAGGATCCAGGTAGGAATTTTATTTTTTTATCTTGTTACAAAAACCTATGCTGATCCTAATGGCATTTTCTAACCGTTATCCTAGGGTGAGAGATGGTTGACAAATTATCCTGTACTGAAAAGGAGAAAATGTCTTTTTCCATGCCTTGCTGCTAAAAATTTTCTTTCTCTTTTCTCCCTGCAGGTATCTCATAGTCAAAGGAGTTTTCTCCAACAAACCTCCTTTGAGACACCACTTGGTGAAATAGTGCTGCTGGGTTTTGCCCTTTCCTCTACTACCTAGAAACCTTGAGCTGTGGATGGGTCTTTGAAGAGTGCAGGAGAAGTGGGATATGGGAGACTCCATATTTGCAAGAAAGAGGTGGAGATCTTAACATTATTTGTTTGGGCAAAGAATGGATCAGAATATAATTAGGCATCTGAGAAGTTGTTCATTTATCACCTTGGTGAGATCAGAGGGAAACATAGATGAATTAATTCATTAGTGCTTAATGAATGAATGAGAATAGATAACTTTCTGTACATGCTTGGATAGGGTGTTTCTGGGTTAATTGTGGCTAACTCAGTATGTGGCATTAGCAATAAAACATGAAATAGTGGTTTAAGAAGTGTCCCTGAGAAAATGGTTTTGTATCCAGACCTTATGCCCTGACATATGTCTCTGGCACTGTCACAGGACTTACGGAAACTAACTATGGAATCCATGGAAGCAAGCCCAGCTTTAAATTATTAAATTGAATAGTAGAATCACCTTGATCAGGGTACTTGATACCCTTGTAATTAGGATGCCAGACAATTTAAAACTGGGCATGGATCCATGGGTGCAGAGAAGTATCTGTGAAAAACATGCCAATATTCTATGCCTTCATGCACTCATTGCCAATGGTAAGTCATGTAGAACATCTTTCAAGGTGGATTGATCAAGGGAAAAAAAATCAGCAGTATTTGGGAATATTCCATTTCTGTCACATGCTAGAAAGGGAAATTTCTGTCATGACAGTATTCATTTAGAAAAAATATCAAATGTCTACACTGAAACAATTAATCCTCTTTAGGAAAAGCTGGGTTTCATTGTTTGTTTTTTGTTTTTTTTTAATATAAGAGAAAATATTTAGATTATTGACAGTTGATTTTAACACCTTAGGACATTATGAGCAGTCACCTCCTGGAGACTTCTCCCTCTGTGCTTGGAGTAGGAAGAACAGAATTTCAAAAAAGCACTAAAAGACTGAATACACAGGAAAGTGAACCATAGCGGAGATAGCTCATAATGGCTGAAGGGCTGTCGAGGTGATTAGAGGGATGAAACACCTCTCCTTTGAGGAAGGATAACGTTCAGCCTGGAGAATGGAAGGCTTCAAAGCGACCTAATTACAGCCTCCCAGGGGAGGGTACTGAAGGGAACCTACAAGATAGCTGGAGAGGAACAATTTATAAGAGCATGTAGTGATAGGTCAAGTAGGAATGGCCAAGGTTGGATGAGGCTTTGAGCCTAGTGGAAGGTGGCCCTGCCCCTGACAGGGCAATTGGAAACAGAATATCTTTGAGGTGCCTTGCAAGCCAAGACATTCTGTGATTTTTTGAAGATATTAACAGTGCTGACAGATGACATGTGATTGAGTCTGAAGGAGCTGTAGCCTGGAGAAGAGAGGGCTAAGGGAGGTCTTGTTGCTGTCTACAACCGTCTGCTTGCAGGACACTGATAAGAGGAAGTGAGACTCATCTTGGAGGTACCCAGTGGAAGGACAAAAGTCAGTGTGCATCACGTGGAGCATGGGAGTTTCTGACTGGGTGCTAGGAAAAACTTTTTCTTGGTGGAACTGATCAAATACCAATTGCCAGAAGATGTGAGGAAATCTCTGTTGCTAGAGGTGTTCATGACCCTGAGCAAGGTGTTGAGCAGTCTGATCTTTGAACAGCAGTTTAGCTTTGAACTAGGTATTAGACTAGGTAGCCCCTGAAGGTCCCTTTCAGTCTAGATTATGTTTTGAGACTGTCTTTTAGAACTACTTGGGATTGAACACAGTATTTGCCTAATGACTTCGCAAAATATGTGTCAATCCAGAATGGGTTTTTCTGCCAGTTTTTCCTTTGTGATGAAGACTATTGTGTTCACTACTTGTCAGAAATGTCAATGGACTGCCCCTGATGGTGAAGGTAATTCAGGTTCTTTTTAATACATCCATGGGACGAATTAGAGAGAAACAACACTGAATTGTCGCCCTGATTTTGTAAGACTTTGTTAAGCCTTCTGATGTTTACATTCTTTCAACAAACTTTCTCACACACAGTTCTGTAAATAACCTATGTTTTGCATTCTTTCATGGAGGGGGAGAGAATTGATGGACCCTTGGTCTGTCCAGTGGCATTGGAGAGGTGGCACTGTCACCCTCCAATCCACTGTCACCTTTGGAAAACTATAAATGTTGGAGTCAGAAAATAAAAGTTCCGTCTTTTTTGTTCCCCTTGAGAGCAGCAGTGTCTGCATCATCATTTCGTGCCTTATCACAACACTGAATGATCAGTTTATAAATATTAGATATGTAGGATTTATTTTAGAACAATTTGGTAACAATGGAAAGCCAGTGTGTAGCTGTTTTGGTTAAGATTATCCACAGAAATATAGCAATATAAAAATGTAAAAATAACACTTAAGAAAATGTGCAAGGAAAAAGAAAGACAGATAAACAAAGGATAAGAGCAGGAAGATATCACCACCAGCAAGGAGATTTAACTGTTGCCATTTAATTGTCTATTGGTCAAAGAGATGGTCACAGTCCTGATGCATTGCACCCACAAAACACAAAGTTCAGTGGGTCAGGATAGTTTACGTTTACATGTACTCTGTGAATATCAGAGGTTTCACCACCACTCATCCAAAAACTTTCCTCTTCCCTTTCAGTTGTGGGGTGGTGCAGACCTGGCCCAGCAAATGGCCAACTATTTTGAGTCATTAACCATTAACATTCCAGTCTCTGCCAGGAGGCAATGATCTAATAGAAAACTGGGACAACTCAGCAGACATTCTACCCTGCCGGCTTCAGGCTATATCCTATACAGAGCAAGGTATGACTAAATGTGACAAGTGGGACAAGTGTGACATCAGGGACAGATGAGAGCCTGGGTATGTCAAGAGGAATGGTCCTCAGTAGGTACTTCAGGCTAACTCTGATCTGTGTTTGCATGGTGCTAAGCCTGGGCTAATATGCCTTTTTTCTTTGAGTTCCTCTTGTAGATGTTGAAGTTGCATTGTCTTGGTTGCTTCAGATCACAGCACAAAAGCAAATACCTTAAGTGACCTTGTGTGGCTGTTTTAGATGCTGTAGTCTTGTAATAGCAGCATTCCCTAAATTTTAAAAAAGATAGTATTTTTAAAAACATTGTTAAACTTCCTGTTGCAGTGATGATCAGTTTTTCTGAAATGAGGTAATCTATAAACGATAAATGGCAAGAGGACAGTATAATGACTCTGATATATAAAGAAAACCTAGAGGGATAAATCAATCTGCACAATGTCACACAAGAAGTTGACAGAAGTTCTGAACATACAAAAAGCTGCCATCACAAAAACCCAGTGACAGAGCCTCAGATTCTGTCCCAACTTCAGTTCAGAGTAATTATATAAAATGGATATAACTTTTTTTGTCTCTGTATGATCTCTAAGGAACCCTATGCTGGCTAGGAGCTGCCAAGTTGCTGTGGTATTGAGCCCTTCACACACCTTTCTGGGCTTTTTGTGACTCTATAAATGTTCTTCTCCATCAAAATATTAACTGTGTCTGTATAGTAGCTGCTGTAGCATAGGGAGTATGAAAATAAACCTTGCAATTCCTTGAGGAGCAAAAGATTTTCAGCAGGAGAGCCTTTGCTATGAAGATTTTAAAATGACATTCAGATAAGAAGATGAAACATGATTGTTTCCATCTTGAGAACGAACACCTTTATTCTGTTTGTTTTTCTTTTATCTTCTTCCTATTTTTCTGTTCTGACTGCAAGTTTGGATAAAGATTAGCCAAGCATATGGAACTTAAATTCCTGCTCTGTAAGTATGGGTTCACTCTAGAAACATGAGTGATACTCAGCTGGCCTCTGGTTCTCAAAATCAAAAAGAAATATTATAGATTTATTTTTTCCCCAATTATCTTATAATTTCAGCGCCTTTCTAATTAATAGAAAAGATCAGGGAAAAAAATCTGCCAAACAACAACCTCAGATAAACAGAGCAACATTGTTCTTTTCACCACCCTGGGCTGTTTTTTACATATGACTTGTTAAAAATAACATGATTTTCAGGGCATGGAAACAGAGACCTTGTTGGCTGCTAACTGTATTCAGTTCCTGGAGATTAGCAAGATTATCAGGATTTCAGGTAGCAAAGAGGGAAGTCACACAAGACATTTAATGGGGGCATGTGCTCCAAAAAGGATTGAGGCTGCAAATAGCAATTTCCTTTGTTGCAGTGCATTGTGCTCTCCTGCCTGTGACTTCCAGATCATAAGACTTCCTTTTGTAAGCTGGTAGAGTATAAATTGTATAAAGCTTTTATTATGTGGCCTTACTTGGGTCTTTTGCACTTCTATTCTAACCTTGAGTGGTCTGTCTCTTTTTTTGGCGAAGAGCTAAATGAAAATCAAGCTCTTGCTTGTGACTGCACCCAGGGGTGTCAACTTGTTGGATCTGGCAGCATGATTTTATAAATCATGAAAAGAGAGAGGAAAAAAAAGCAATAATCTGTGAAGAATAATTTTAACAGAACAGGGTTTGAGAAGGATTTAAATGATTGTTACTTAAAGGAATGTTTGTGAAAATCAAATGGTAATACTACCTAAGAAATGGTGTGTTTACTTTTTTTAAATCTTTGTTATTCTTTGAATGAGGAACTACAGTGTCAATTTTTTTTTGGTCATTCAGGAAGAAAATTATATTTGCAAGAAAATTAATTTAAGAGATCAGTTAAAGGTTACTTTGCTGCTGGCAATCAGAATGGCAAATATCTTGACACTCCTGCTTATTTGCAAACATTTTATCTTCCATAATTTCTGTGACTATCAGATTTTTTTAAATGTTTCCTGTTATTTTGTTTGCTTGGGCAGAATTTGGGATAGACACTGACTTCTAAGGGCACAACTGCAACAGAGCGTGTTAATATTTCATTGCTTCCTCCTCTCTTGAGAAGGGGGAGAGAGAAGGCCTAATCATGAATGTTACTGAATTAAAAACCTCTGTATGTGTTACTCTGAGTTTCTGTTTTGTTTTAAAGTGAAAACAGAAACTTGATGTTGTAAAATCACCAGTGAGAGGGTCTGTCCTGAAATAACATTGGATTGGAATCTTTTGATCAGGATACTACATCACAACACAATCCAGAAGCTGAGGAAGAAAGGACTGAAATTCTTGGAAATTACCCAGTAGATAAAATATTTCCCATGGCTTCCAGGGGCCATGAAAGGAATTTTCCTCAGGGTCCTATGAGAATTGTAGTCGTGTGCATTGGTTGTCAGGAGCATGTTCCTTTATGGGCCATCATTGTAGCAGTATATTAGCACATGACTCAGCTACCAGCTTTGCTCTTTTAGAAAAAGACATGGAATGCCTAGTGAAATTCTTTTCCTGGTCCCCCATTTCTGATGACCACACACTGCTTTTTGTAGCTGCTGAAGCCCACTCATTACTGGCCTGAAGGTAATTCAGCTTTTCTGGCAATAATGATAGAGTAAGTACAGACATGTTTTTTTCTTCAATTCCTTTTTATTTATTTATTTTGCTTTCTGCATCTGAAGAATGAGGTTATTAGTTACTACAAAGACTGCATCTTTCATTTTTGAAACATGTATGTGATTGTTCTGAATAATAATAAAAAAAAAATCACACAGCAACAAAATTCCCACATAAAAATCATAGCAAATCCCCAAACCAAAACAAGCAAACAAAATAAAACAACAACAAAACAACCCTGGAGTTTTGTTTTGGCAGGATATTTTAATGCTAACATGTAAGGGCATTTACCTGGAGGAAGAGTACAGTTCTAGCTTCTGTGTCCACACAGCCTTCAGTCTGCTGTCCACCTGAGCAGGTTGGCAGGCACTGCTGTCAAGAAATGGCCATTTATGTGTTGCACAGGAGTAAATGGGTGTTGCTACTCTCCGACTTCTAATTTGACAATTTATATGATGATAACGTTCTCACTATGGCCCTCTCAATTTTTAGGTTGTCTGGATCCACTAGTGGTGTAGAGTTTCTGTTTGCTGGTTCTGTTTCCATTGTTTTCTCAAAAACTTGTTCTAGTTTTAATTTCTCCTCCCACATACCCCACACTTCTGATCAGAATAAAATCAGTGATTAACAAACAATTAATTTTTCATGTATTCTAAATCTAATTTTTAAAGAGACATGGCAGATAATTCACATTTTGTGATGTTAAACCAAACAGAATATTTTGATTTTTGGCCATTATATTTTTTCCCTAATTTTTGGTTGTTGTTAATTTCTTGGATTAAGAGCTAATGTTATTGCTTATCTTCCAGTCATGCAAATAAAGCAGGGACATTTATTGTCACTGAATACTTTATATTTAACTCTTTTTGGAAATTATTTTAATGAGTTTTGTCATAAGGAAGATTTGGCAGCTAGGGAGATTTAGGTGTGAAAATATATACGATAAAATTAATCTAACATAAGGATTAAAATTTGGATACCATTCCTAGCTCATAATAGCCTTTTCTTTCATTTGTCTAGACACAGAAGTGCTGAAGCTATTTAACATATTAATTTGTTCCAGCCAGACAACTATGGCTTCAGATTTCACAGTGAAAGCATAACTCATGAACAACGAATCAATATTTCTGTGCTCATGGTTAAGTAAAAATGGGTTTCATATCAGTAAGCAGATCAAATTAATGCTTACATCTGTAAGTTTTGTAGCTACCAGCACTGCCATTGTAATTTGTGTTGGGCTCCACAGTGAATGGCTCTTGGCCCTTCATATACACTTGCATGCATGAAGTTAACAGCTGTGTTTCTTGTTCACAGAAGGTAACTAATGCAGAATATCTCTGGTTTAGAGATAAATTTATTCAAAAATTATATGCATTTTTGAATAAATGGGGGTTTGGGTTTTTTTTGTTTGGTTGGGTTTGGGGGATTTTTGGGGTGTGGGTGTGTTCTGGTTTGGCTTTTTATTCCCCAATTACTGAATAAAATATGTGAGGGTAGCAAGTCCGCACCATCACAGAAATTATCTGAAGGAGATTGATGAATAATGTTTCACTGTGCAGAAAAAACACTTTGGAAGATGTTACTTTTTTTTTTTTGTTATTTTTTTAAGACAGTGTTGCCAGTGACTATGACTAACTCCATCTTTCGTTTTTCTTCAGCAGAATCTGACATAATGCAGTTGCTATTTTATATTAATTTCTTCTAATTTTTTCTAAAAATAATGAAAATGAAGATTTACATTCTCCTCTTCCCTAGATTTGGGCTTCTTAATTGTTTCATATTCTGAAATTAAATGGGGAATCACACATTCTGTGATTTTTTTGGGAATTAAATTCCCTAACACAAGGCTGTATTTTCTATTTCTTGAGTAACTACCTACTCACTTAGGGAAAACATAACAATAGAATAATAACACAAAGCTGTTAGAAGACAGTCCATATATGCTGTATTTGGGCACTCATTATGCTGTATATACTAAAGCATAACTGTTTTCATTTTAGTTTGCCCTATGTTTATTTTGCATATACAGGGAGGGAAGAGCCCACTTTTCTGCATCTATAGCAAATGCATCTCTGTAAGTCCAGGTGAAGGCTGGATGGTCAGCCAGGCACTTTGCTCTTCTACTTTTGTATGATGTGGCCTGTTAAAAGTAATCTAGGAGAGCTGCCAAATCTGAAAAAAATATCTGTCTCTGAAAAAACTCAGTGAATCAGGATTACCAAACTGCATTACTATAAAAAAAAAAAATCAGGGGAGAGGGAAATTGTTTAAGTCATTGGAGGAGAACTGTGTTGAAAGCTCTCAAGGTTTCCTCAGTGACTACAGTGGCAAGACCCCCTTTATATTCTTCCAGGGCATGTAAATAAACTTTTGCATAATTTCTTGATTCCAACAAGTGGTTCCTTGAAAGGTACATAAAATATCTCTGGAGTAATGGTAGGTAGAAAACAGCCTGTGGTGGGATACAAAAAATAAGAGGTAAATCTACTTTGGGTAAGCTAAATCTTGTTTTCCATAAAAGTGACTGTTGAATGCTACTTATTATCTAAATAGGTTATCTGAGTACTAGCAACTCTGGTACAGTGCTGTTGTGGCAAATCCTGGTTTTCAATGAAAGATAAAACTGTGAGCCCTATAGGGGATCTCAATGTACTTTTTCTGAGCTGTCAGTATCCTTTGAGGTGAAAATAATTTCAGACAGCTAAATGCCTTCATGTTTGTGAGGACTGTTACATTTTGGCCCGAGAGAAAATGACACTGGTAACTAAAAGGGGTTTTTCTGTGTATTTGTTGCTTAATGTTGCTATAGGGCTCAACACTGTCAGTCTTTAAACATATTTATTTTCTGGTTTTTACTCTCTTATTTCTCTTTCCTCCTTTGACCTAGTTTTCATAACTGCTCTTCCCACTAAGAGAATGCGTCTACCTGCTTCAGCACTGTGATGAAAGTAATGTTAAGGTACTCCTGACATCTGTCCCTAGTGGCTAAGCACCAAACACAATTGTGCACACATTTGATCATGTGTGATAAAATGCTATGCCTTTTCTTCAACTCCAGCTTCAGGTTTGATTAAGGTGAAAGTTAAATTTAGGAGAATACTGTGAAGAGGAAAATCTATTTACAAAGATTCTGTCTTGCAGTAAAATATGTTAAACATGATAAAATATATATGTGATGCATCTTGGTTATTTTCCCAGGGAAATATAAAGTAAATTGACCCTGATTACTCTTGAGGGCTTGTGTAAATTTCTGTTGCCAGGTCTTGGCTGCAGGGAGTTCTGGCTTCGTCATCTTGTATGATATATCGGACAAGTTCTGTGGTAGTGATGAAAACATATAATAACATTAGCTGGCAAAAAAATTCTCCCTCTTTTCTGAGATTTCTGTTTTTAATCATAGCTCTTATCACACCAGTGATGTGTCTGTGTGGATAATAATGTTGCAGTACCAGATTTAAATGAAAGAGCAGACTCAGTATTGCGGCTCATTCAGGGAAACAAGTCTAGATGCTGGCTCGTTTCTTTCCAGTTTTGACATATGCAATTTCTAGTGAAGAAATCAGTACCATATTCAAGACTCTGAATGTCTTCACTGTTCAAAGGGGCTACTCAGGTTTGCATCTTATGTGTGGCTTTGGTTATACAATCTTGACTGAGCTACTTTTGAGTCAGTCCTATAAAAAAAAAAAATTAAAATAAATAGAGAGAAGATGTTTACAACTTTGAGAGTGAATATATGCCTTCACAAAATTATAGAGACTAGACATGTTTATATAGTTTTTGATAAGTAACCACTAGTAAAGTGTACAGGGAAAGATAGATATTCTAAAGAGTGTCTGAACTGCACATGTTTACTTTGATGAAGGTTCTGATATCCTTGGAAGAACAGTGAACTAGAAACTGAATGTGACCACAAATTATTAACAAAACTCCATTCAACCAAGAAAGTATTTCAGCCATGCGGTATAGTAATAGCTTCCATGACTACTCTACATTTACGGGAGAAGATGCTTGACATGTTTAAAGAGGTTTGGGTTTCTCATCTGAATTTTCCATTACACTCGATAAAAAGTTGACAAATCAATTTTATTTAAGGAATAAGTTGTACAGAGTTTCACTGAAAATTACTATGAGAAATTTTTTTATTAGGCAAGAATACTGTATATTGTGACAAATTCTGAATTTACTGCACATGACAAAGAGAGATTTCACTGTTTTCTATGATTCTGTAGCAATTGCATGAATGTACTGGGCTATTGCTGTCACATTTGAAGTGAGAAAATAGCTGTCTGGAACCAGTGAGAAAGAACTTATTTGGTTTGTTATTGGGTTTTTGTTTTTCTAACTTTGATTAAAATAAGAAGATGCAGTACATGAAAGGCTAGATGAGAAGTTTTGTTTCTAAAACACATTTTTGTACACATTTGTCTTTTACAACATAAAATGCTCAGCCCAGCCTTTTGGTGTTTTGATTCCCTCTTGACCTTGTCAGGTCCAAACAACCTAAATGACACTGAGCTGCCCCTTCACCCTAGTGATTATGTCGTATTGCAAGTTAAGGGTACCAAAATCTCTCCTTTGTGCATCAGTTTGCCAGTTTGGTTGTTATTCCTATATTACCCCTATCTATCTATGCAAAACAATGCCCAGGAATCCCATTCAAACTCAGTGATCTTGTAACTGTACAGAATATGTGAGGTATAGAAGAAATGGGTTGTAGTGGAAATGCTAAAAGAGATATAATGTCCTCCAAGTACTTGAAGAAACCAGAGCAGAAATGTACTTGTCAGACTCTGAAGAAGCAATAGGAAGACACCAGCAATATAATTTCTGCAAAAAAGGAAAATATTCTATGCATTTGTTTTGATGTTAGATGAAATCACCTCAGAAAGATAAATACAAATGAACTGACTTGCGTTAGGACCTACAAGACTTCGTGAGCTGTATGGCTTTGTGATATTGATAAACAACCCTGAAAAATTCATTTCATGCTTATCTACTGTAGTAAAATCATTGATTGAATTGCTACAAAAAGGTAAAAACTGGGTTACAGCAGTGCCAACGCAGCATGAGGTGCAGCTACATAAAGGTTTGTGTATTCTGATATTGTTTTATCTGTGACCTTGTCTTGTGGTTCCTTCCTCATGGGAGCAGGAGCTGTGATCTCACACTGATTGCCAGATGGCAGCAGGAAGCCCAGAGCACATGTACTGACAAACAGTGGGGAAAAACCAGCTGCACAAAGTGATTGCACACTGCCAGCAAAGAGGCACTGAGCTGGAGCCCAGAGAGAGCATTGAGATACCTGCCAAGTCTAAAAACCCAGGTGGGAACAAGGGTCTGCAGTTCTTTTCCAAATGACACTAGAAAAAATGAACAAGTTTTGACATGTGCTCATAAACCAGGACAAGTAGCTGTGAACTTGCTGTGCTCCTTATTATTCTCTGTAATAGAAAATTTCCAAATAGGCTAAATGTGGAAGTTATATGATTTTGTATGCACATGCATAGGGCATCATTTTCTAATAGTTAAATGAGCCCCAGAGAGCAGCAGCGCTCATTTGTGAAGTACTGAATAAAACCCTAACAATATCCTGTCTGTGAAGTGAAAGTCACTTTCTTAACGGTCTTTGGTCAGACAGTAACTTTGTCCTATCAGCTGACACTTCTGACAGGTGACTATGGGTTTATTATATCAGGCATTCCAGGAAGATAATGTTTGTGAAGCTCAAAACAAGCCTGGCAAAAATAGAAAAATGTCCTTATTTCTCCTAATAGGGCAGCTCACAGTCATAAATTCCTATTGGATGTAGCCTTTTCCTTTTTTGTGAGCTTTGTCTTGCTTCTCCACAAATGTACAGAGAAAATTAAGAGCACCAGAGAAGTCAAAGGGAAAGCTTTCAGCTGTTGTGTACCCTTTTCTATGTTTCCATTTGGTTATCCACATCTTATTCTGATGTCTTGAATCCTCATTGCTGTTGTGTGTGTTATTCCCCTGTTGCTCCTGCCTCCAGGAGCATCCAGATGATGTGCTGTCATGTGCAAGACTATTTTTCTTATTGCATGTTTTGGTAGTCTGTTATTTTTTTGCAGACAGCAGTTCCCAGAGTTTCTAATTGGCTTCTTCTAACATAAAGGATGTGTCTTTCCTTGAGCTGCTCAGGTATTTCTGTTTGGTTCTGTAAATGTCACCAGGTTTGATCAAGCAGAAAGAAGCATGTGACACTGGAGTGGTATTGCTGTCGTCTGGAGGGAAGACTTTGTTCCCTGGAAGATGTGGTGCATGAAGATATTACAAATATTTTTTTTAAAATCTGCCGGTGCTTGACACCTGCAGTCTGCCTGGAAACAAATCTTTAACGCTATTAGAGAAAAGAGACTTCTTTTTACTTTATTACTTTTTAAAAATATGAGTTTTATACTGTTGGAAAAACATCACACTGATTCCATTGTAGCTAGAGAAGAAGCCTGGGATAGGGCAGAGGAGGGAAAATGCTGCCATCACAGAGCTTCCAGAAAAAGCGATTTAGGAATGCTTTGGGGAGGTCATTTGTCTTCTGGAAAAATTCTCCAGTTTCACTCAGCTGCTTTACCTAGTATATGGGTCAATTTCCCCTTGTCTTTTACCTTTGGGGCTGACCTACATTGTGCAAAGAATCAACCACAAAAGTTTATGTGCTCGGTCAGATTCAGATACAAACCCCTGCTGCATGTGCTGCTGTGAGAGGTGTACAGTCAGCACTGAACAGCTGGGAGAGCACACCTGTAACTGCCCATCTGTGGCCAAGGAGGCAGCAGTCAGGAAAACTGTTGACTGCCTGAAGCTTTCTCTTTGTTCATGAGTCAGATCCTGGCTTTCATTTTTCTGATGAGAGAAGAAGCAGAGAAAGAGCTCCCACTACTTTTGTGCCCACCCACTCGATGTCAACCTAAAGTTTTATGTTATTCTAAGTGCTGATTCAGGCTGGATTTCAACCTGTTGCCTAAAGGAAAAGAAGTTGCTTCTTTCTAGTACAAATTTTTGGAGCCTTTTATTTTATTTTCCTTTTCTTCTCACTTAGGCCGCCAATACAACTTGAGATAAGAAATTAAGAATTGATTTTGCCAAGAATTTGCACATTTCTTTAAAACTGAAGACTAATCCAGCCTAATGTTTTACAAGCATAAGACTGCTCTTATGCTTGTAAAATTTCTAGGCACAGTCTTCATTGGCTAAAAAATAAGTGCATGGAAACTTTTTCGTCACCAGCAGTCTAAACTCAGTCCTTACATTGAATATCAGGATGGATTATTTTACTCATAAATAATACAACCAGACTCTACCTTGCACATATGTAACCCCCACAGACTTAGTTACATTTCTTCAAGTGTGACCCCTGGAAATTTTCACAGCAATGCTGTTGTTCCAAAGGACAAACCATACCTAACTTTTCCATTATATTATCTGATTCTGCAGGATTAGCCAGATAGGGCTTTGTCCCTAGGGCAGGCTTGCATGGTGGGATGTACATCTGGCAAGGTTTTGATGAGAAAAATAATTTTGTTTTGTGTTGGTCATTTACTTGAGTTCCTAATAGTTTAAATTGTTAAAATTTTTTCGGGTTTGAAGCTCAGTTGTTTGGAAGTTGTTTTCCAGCACTGAAAAACTGTACCAGTAGAGTATGATCTTGTCAAAGAAGAGATAACAAACCTCTTTGCTAGCTGATTGAAACAGAGACTGCATGAGTTGCTTCAAGACTTCTCGCTATTCTTTTCAATGTTGCTTTGCCCAGAAAATCAGCAAAAGTAGATTTTGTTGAAAAGGAATAATTACAGCTTCCAAATTTCACATGTCTTTTAATAAGACTTCTCATGTTCTTTCCTTATAAGCTGGAAGGAAGAAACCGGTGGTGCTGAGGGAAGCAGGGTCAGAGTGGGAGCACTTGTTATCCCCTATTGCCCATTATCCTGTCAGGATGTTGAAGGCAGAGACGAGATAGGAAACATGATGTTTCAAAAGTGAGCAACTAGTGAAAAACTCATGACTCCCAGGAATGTGAGTCCAGTGTTGGAGTGAAGAGTATCTTTTACAAGCACTTCAGTACTTGGAGAGCACCCAGAGTTAATTTAAGTGTTCATTACGAAAGACTGATGGTTAAAATAACTTTTTTTTTTCTTTTCAATAAGTAGTGGAAAAGCTAATGTAAACTAAAATAATAAATCCTCTACAAAACCCACTTCAAAAGTGCTTTAGCATGATTGCTCATTTGTTAGTAGATTAACATTATAATTGACATAACTGAATTTAGTTGCAGAACCTGAGCTTATATTTTGCATTTTTTTTTCTTGGTTCTTTTTGTGTCTGTCTAATTATATCTAGTTAGATTTGTTGGTGGGGTTTTTCTGGGGTTTTGTTTTGGGTTTTTTTTTTTTTTTTTCAGAAAGACAAAATCCTTCTTTCAGACTGTATTTTTATTATTTTAATCTCCCTCCAAATCCTCCCCCTTCATTTATAAGTCTCATGCCACAAGAAGCCAAACAACTTACACAAACAGCTTTCTCATACAGACATTTTCTTTGGCTAAATTAGAGGAAGCATTTTTACAGTAATCAGCAACAAATTGGATAGCAAAATTCCCTCTGTTATTGAATTGCATACCCCAAATGTCCAAGGACATCTGGTAGAATTAACACCCTCCTTCTAAGAAGAACAAAGTGCTACTTCCAGCTCAGTGTCTCTTTATTGCTCCTAGCTACAAGGACATGTGTGACAACTTCTCATATCCCGTCATGATGATGAGATGTTTTATCACAAAAGCCACCAGAAACCCAACAATCTATACTGTGTTATACCCAAAATGATCTGGGTTGCACAATGAACCACTAATCTCAAACTGCCCTTTCTTGTTTTTCAGTTCACTACCAGTGTAGAATGCCCTACTTTTCCCTCACCAACTCAAATGTTCTTTTGACTGTATCAGCTGTAAAAAGTGCACTTCTCATACTAAAAGGGGAAATTCAAATACCAGTTTTGTCCCAGGGTTTTATTTCCTTCTTTAGGGCAGACTTCTGACATACATGTGAGACTTGGTAAAGAACAGCAGTAGGAAGGGGGGGTGTTGACACCTTTGCCAAGATATGCTCCTCCATTCCTCTTTTCATCCTGAAAGAACTGAATGCAAATGAATTTCTAGCAAATTAATTTTTGTTCCTCATTGCAACAGCTTTGTTCAGTCCTTAACGAAAATGCATACACAGAGACTGTTCCATGGTTTATCTGCCTTAACTTTGTATCATGCCCATCAGGAATATGGTTTTGGAAGGGAATGAAAGGCAATCATCTTTGTCATAGGAAAAGTGGAGAGGACAAGACTGAGTGAATTTCAGATCTCCTCTTTTCCCCACTCACTGCTGTATCTAGTCAAGGGTCACCATGGCACAAAGACAAGGTTGACGCTGGCTGATGGTTTGTTGGATTTCGCTGGGATCTCTGCTGCCTTAAGCGTCCTGTTGGAGGTGAGTGTCAGGGAGAAAGAAAAGCAATAGTCTTGCTTTATAAGTTTGTTAATTGAACTATGGAGGGTTTTGACTGATTTTTTAAAATTTGTTTTTGTTTTGGGTTTGGTTTGTTTTCGGGGCGGGGGTGTGGGGGGGAGTGTTCCTTAGTTGTTGGGTTTTTTTTGTTTTTTTTTTTTTCTCCCCAGGTTTTAAAGATATGTAGGAACTACTTCCACTAAGTAAGTAAGGAAGCAAGCAAGCGGACATCCAGACATTCACTTTAGGGCAAGGAGAGTGTTTTACTCCAGACGTGTTTTGAGAAGCTGAAGGAAGTGGAGGGAAAGCTGTGACACATTAAGTTAATGCAGCCTAGGAGTTATCAGAAAATTAACTTTTCATTGGGCTTTCTGAAACTAGTGTGTCCCATGCTGAAAAATTCATCAGTAGCTCTGTGTTAATACAAATGAAAGCCTGTTGAAAAATCCTTCCAGATATTTATACAGTTTATATTCCATCTTCTTCCCAGTTTAAAGCAATTAAAGGAATTTAGTTCTGTACAAAGTTAATGCATACTGAGAAGCTTGGGTTTCTCATGATATTATTTATTAATTATTGATTTTGAAAATTCTCATGGGGCATAAAATGTAATGATATTTCATCTAAGAAGAGTTTAGATATTATGACACTGCAGAAGGCTTAAGTACATGATCAAGAGTTCAACTGTTAACAGATTCTACTAGTGTCTGAGAAAATGAAATTGATTGGCAAGTTATCAAGAAAAGTCTGTATCTGTAAGTCAAATGCAAAGACTAAACAGAATCAAAAAGAAATTGGCATTTTCTTCTATCTTACTTGTGAATATACTAAGAGCTGGATAAGTTATCATTTAATCTTTTATAAGTGTATTTTGAAAGATATTTTAATAAGCTGCTATTATAAATTATAAGAGACATGAGATAGATAGGGATGGCTACTTCTTGATGGTTATTGATGGGCCCAGAGGACCTACATACACAAATGATTGTGAGCAAGATTTAAACAGGCTCTAAGTTTAGAGGTGTAACAGAGTAAACTGAAAATATTATCTCATACTTAATGTCTTCATAGACAAGAGTAAATAGAATGCTGACAAAATGAACCTTGCTATTCTTCTGTTCATTGATGAAAATTCCTTGGATCAGATTTATATCTGATTGATGCCAAAGCCCAAGATACAAGTTTTCTGTGGCATGGAGAGGGATGCTTGCTTTCCCCTTTAGTGGAGCTGGCTGCAACAGTCACGCTCCATGTTTTGTTGTAGAGCTGATTAAACGTGTCATTGCCTTACTCAGTATGAGGCTGTATCCTGCCTTCTGCTCCATTTCTTCCAGAAATCCAAGATTAATAAAATGTACTGAGAGGAGATAAAACCTGAAATGATCAACGGGAAGATCAGAGGTATTATCGCATAGGCAGTGGAAGATTTTATGCCCAGAGGACCACGCTGATTTTGTCACCAGACTCCACAGCACAGACAATGCAACTCTCTAAATGGCTGAACTAGACTTGCTGTGACGTCTCCAATTTATATACCAATTAGTTATGCTTTCTTCTTCAGGCTCAAGATTTTTTGTCTCAGCACCACTTGAATTTTCTTTATCTTTAATATTTGTTCACCAATTTGCTTTGACAGCCTCTGATAGATAAAGGTTTTAAAATACAATGCTGTTGTAAATATGAACTAACCCCACAGCCAGGTGGAATTAAGGATGAAATTTCTGGTTTGTAAACTTCATTATTTCAAGGTGTGTCTGCAGATGTTATGGAGAAGTGAAAAACGTAGAGAGATGAATGCCAAGGACTGGAAATGCTGATGCCATTAGGTCAGGGCAGGAAATAATTTTCTTTCTCTTTTTCACTCTGCCAAACACTCTTTGAGATAGACTGTCTTCAATCTGAAGCTGACTATTACTAAGAGTGCTCTGAAATTTCTCCAAAGAATAACCAGGTTTTCTGCCCCTTTCTTAATTATCTCAGTCTTTGGAAAACTCAGTTAGTTGCCTACACCTTGCAAAGGTAAAAAGTCAAGCCTCATGCATGTGGCAAGCCTTAGCTCTCACCAAAAGGCTTCTACTTATGTTCCAGGGGACAGTTGAAATTGAGTTCTGCTGAACATGTTAAGAAGGCCTGCTTGATCATATTTTCATGCCTAAATATTACTTAATCAGGTATTTATCCTGGAATTTATCCATTTTTGATGGTCAAAGAAAAATGAAGTAATCACAGAACCTAAAAGCATTTTCTTTTCACTTATTTCCCAAACTGCTTAGATGATGCTAAGCTTCTTAGAAAACTTTGGATGGTTCCCTCCTTCAGTGCCTGATCTTGAAGGAAGAACTGAGCATCTTTTCATAATGTTCTCTTCTGCACTCTACTAATAATAAACACTGATTTTTCACTCAACTTCCATTTTTAAATTTTGCTCTGTTTCCTCAGTCACAGTGGAAAAATGCCTTGTTTATTTATTTTCTTAGACTATTTTTTATTTTTTCTGGTGGTTTTTTTTTGTTTGTTTGGTTTTTTGTTTCGGTGATTTTTATTTTTTTTTTGTTGGTTTATTTTTACTTGTATAGCATTGGAGACATTTCTCATGAGCTGAATTCTGGAAAAAGCTAAAGCTAAATCAGGCTAAAATGGAATATTTTTCTCTTTAGGTAGTGTAGTTTCTTGTGGAGTTATTGTAGGTAAAATTCCTCCTGTAGTCTTCAGCTACTCTGAGTTTTTTATTGACTTTTTCTTTAGACAAGTAGCTTTATTATTCATTTTTGGGGGAAAACCTGAGACTGGGGGGAATGTTACGAAAAAGACAGCAGCAGACAAGAATCAAGGAAATCACGAGAAATTAAATTCTCTGTAAGTTGTAGTGTATTAGTGTATATGTCTTTCCTTCAAGCTGAGTTTCAATGTTCAGTCTAAAGGAGAGTTCATTATTGCCTTTTCCAACTGTATCTCCCGAATTCATGAAAGAAAAGTCTTGTTTTCACAGCCTGAATACAAGTGACTGGTTTTGAAATCAGTTTTCCTGCCAGTGGGCTATGACTGGCCTGGTCCACTAAATTTTATTGATATAAATTTTATTGATTTCAGTATGAATGTCCACATGGGCCAGGGCTGTAGATCAAAGCATAAAAATACTGCGTGACAGGTGCATGCAGCCTGGTCAGTGGCCTCCTGTTTGTTCCCACACACACTGCTTAACAATTCTTGATCTGGTCACAGATATTAAGTACCTGCAGTTTTGCATTGTGCTGGAGTTGTGCTTTAAGGCTTGATGATAATCAGTATTGAGCAGATTGGAATACTGCTTAGGAATGGCATTGTAGTTACTCCTTTCTCCCTTCCCTGCACTTCCCAGAGAGTTAATGTCTCTTCAGATGCTTCAGCATACGGTGCACAATTTTGAGCATATGTGGGAAACTGATGTTTCATATGTACTGGAGTCGTGATTTTTCCCTCTGCAATGTCTTTATACATTCATTATCACCTGATGTGTGTTTTATTGTTGTAAGTGATATTTTTGCAATGAAGAGATACACCAAAATGCAGAGAAAAAAATTCTATCATTTTTATGCCCCTGTGTCTCCTTCATTCATCTCTTATCCTAGGATTTCCATGAGGATTGAGAATAATAATGACATCTAAGAATCTAACATAAACAAGACTGCAATAGTCCTTTGTTCCCTCTTTGTTTTACAAAGAGAGAGTGTGTAATGGCTGAGCTGAAAGATTCTGAGAATGGAGGAAAATTGGTTTGTTCTTGGCTCCTTAGATTATTTCAGCAGCTGAATTTCTTATGAGTGCAATAAAACTGTAATTAAACATAAAATGGGAAGAACAATTCAAGCTGTTGTAATCTTGTAAAAAACAATCCTAATTTTCTTACTGTTCCTGGCCTCTCTTTGGCTGCAAATTTCCTTTTCTTGTTTTTTCTACTCCCCCCACACCCATTTCCTTCTCTCCTTCCCATACATGCTCTATATTACACTCTAATATTGTTTTGCCTTTCTACAATGACAGAAGCACACAGAACTTCAGAACTCAGAGCTGCCTTAGAGGGTTTAGTATTAATTGCACAGATCATTGTTACTCAGAGCACAGAGCAGCATGACTGTCAAATCTGGCTCAAGAGCGATTTGAACAATTTCTTGTTGCAGTGGTGATTATGGCATGGAACATTATGTAGCTCATTTAGGATGCTTATATTTAGGAGAATTTTATTATTGTTTAGAGCAGTTTTTAACATTTTATAGAAGGAAAAAATTGTTCTCATTTCTGGATTTCAATTAGACTAAAAATTTTAATGTTTTACTTTTCTCCTCTTCTAGCCACCACTTAAAACTGGTGCCCCATTTCTCACAGGAGAACTGGATGGTTTTGTTAAATACCTTCCTTTTTTAAGGTGTCAGAATAGGGAGTTTCCTTAATTTAATGACCAGCCTAGGGATAAATTCTCTTACTAAGCCCAGTCCAAAGAGTTCCAAGTTCTTAGTTCTGAATGCTTAAACCTTGATTTGAATCTTAATTCCATTTTGGCTTGAATTTGAGGAACACAAAGTTGCAAAAATTAAGTGTCTTTGGGACATCCTGAGGATGTTAATACTTGACTTGTGGATAAGAAATGAATGCCTGGAGATCAAATGAAAGTCTGGAGATCATTTCCCTTGTTCTAATAATGTCTGATGAGTGCAGCATGAAAATACCACCTTTCAGGTGGGAGGGGTATGCTTCCAGCCCTTCCACTTTTGCCAGAGTACAGATCAGCCCAGCTTTTAGGCTGTCCTGGTTACCTAATTGTTTTTGTTTTGGGGTTTTTTGTTTTGTTTTGTTGTTTTTTTGGTTTTTTAATTTTTTTTTTTCCTGGCTCTTTGACTGCTGTTTTTTGGCCAGTAAAGACAACACTTTGGCCATACATTTTCTTTTTCTGCTTGTAGTCCTTATCCTGGTGGCTGTGACTGATAGACCAGCTCTGGCTCCCTGAAAACAGGGTCCTGTACACAGGGTTTGAAGATTTGCTGAAACAGGTGCTAAAGAATATTGAGACTGTGTTAAAAACCTCAGAACTAAAAACAGTAAATATTCAGGGTCTTAAAATATCTGCTTGCAGGCTGTTGATTCTGTGTTCAGTAGTTCTGTCTTTGCAGCTTGTCTGTCTGAGGGGCCATCCACATGAGGATCTCTGACAGGGGAAGCTTGAAATGTATCAATACATTTTGAAGGGACCAGCATATTGAAACCAATGAAAATGAAATCTCGCTGAAGACCACAAAGAACCCATTTAGTTAAAAGCATATCAGCCAGGGGGAAAAAAGATTATGTGACAAGGTTCTCTAGAAGGAAACACAGAGAACGGGTAAGATCAATCGAAATTGCAACCAGCAATGTTGATACAGGCCTGGACCTTATGCACAGGTAGACTGTCTGAAAGTTAATATTCTAATGGATTTGTGGGATACCTTATTGAATTTGCAGTGGATTTTTAAACTGAATGTTCTTTTCCAGCCTCATGAATAGAGTGATAACACTGCTTCTGTAGTGCTGAGGGTCATCTTTGCTTATTCATATCTTATGCTTTCTGGGTGGTATTTTCAGGCACTTGAAATTATCTCTTTTGGAAATATCTTTAGAGAAAACAATGGACTAACCATTTTTGTTTACAATATATAAAAATTAACACATTTATCCACTTAGTTAATCTCTACAGTATAGAATAGGTGTTTACAGCCAAACTAAAAAGGTGTTTAGATCATGAAAACAGTGATAAATACTTCACTGTGTGTCAGAGGATGTATCCCTTTTTAAAAAGATCAGGCTGACTCAGCTATAAATTATTAGCTCCTGTGAACCAAAGGTTTAGTAGATTTGCATGATCTCTCTATAGTGGACATTAGACAAAGCACTTTTCATTTAAAAACATTATTCCTGCTCCTTGAAATAAATCACAGAATCAGAGAGTATTCCGGTTGGAAGAGACTCACAAGGATCACCAAGTCCAACTCTGAAGTGAATGGCCCGTATGGGATCAAAGCCAGAAGCTTGGCTTTATTGTCACCATGCTCTGGACATCTGATCTGTGAGCAAAGTACAGTAGTATCTGAACACGGTGGCCCAGTGAAATGCTGGTGGAACACTTGCACACTGAACACTAATGCATCTGGTACAATGAAGCTGCTTTACGTGTTCCATTCCAGCTGTTTTATGTGCCGTTTCTTCTTCCTTCTTTACCTTTCCTAAGTATTGGAAGCATCTGCAGCTCAAATATTGATGATGAATTTTGGGTTAATATTTTAGAATTTTCATAGAAATATAGAATTTTAACTTCAAAACATCATGTGCTGAAGAAAAGACTAAAGTCAGGAAAACTCTTGATTGTTTTTTACATATTTATATCTCGAGAAAAAGTTTCGCATCTGCGGTTATGGGTTTTGTTGTTTTCTTTTTTGATAACTTCAATTAAAAGAAATTAAAATGCACACACATGCACACATACACACACCTCCTCCCCATCCCCATTAGCTCTAGAAAGCTAAAGAAAATGAAACTAAATTTCTAATTCTTACTGGGAAACTCTAGATGGGCTACTTCTCCATCTGTCTTTTTCTGTCCTTTGTGCTTAGAACATTTTCCTTCCTTCCTTCCTTCCTTCCTTCCTTCCTTCCTTCCTTCCTTCCTTCTTATGGTCTTTTATTTCCTCTAGTACTAAATAATGATAATGTATTTTTGTGGAGTTTTTTTGTTTGGCTTTTTTTTTTTTATTGGGTTTTTTGTGGTTTTTTTCTTTCTTTTTTTTTCTATTCTAAAAAGAAATATTCGTGTAGTCCATTAAAGTTAATGGTATTTTTTAATTTAGTTAGAATACTATGCTGATGACTGAATTTAGCATGTGAAGGGTTGCAGTAGGAGTGGGAGTGGCTTCTCCCCTTAGAAATAATGGGACATTGAAGGGGCGTTGCTATCTTGCCTTACTCATGGATCAGAATGAGCCACAGAGCAATGACAACATCACAATAAATTGACTTTCTCTGCTTTTGAGCCTTCTGGAGAACAAGTCTTCTTGTGGTAATTTCTTGATAATCTTCACATTTAAAATTATTTTTCCCTTTTAGAATGCAATGGAGTATATATTTTTTTTCTTTAAAGTTGTATTTTTTGTCACTGAAAAACTCTGTTCAGCTGACATAAATTCCACCACAGCTTCCCCCCCCCGCCCCCCCCACTTTCAGAAGTGTGATATTCACAATTTCTCCCTTTTCTTTTTACTCAGAACTAAAACTATCAAAAAAATCTCAAACTCCTGACAAAAAGGTTGGAATTAGATTTTGGAATGCGGTGTGTGGAGGTCTTACTGTGTTGCTGTAAATGCAAGGAAAAGGAAGTCAAAATAGGACCCTTATGCTAAGCTGCATCTAGGTGAGCTTTAAGGTTTATTGTTGGTTCTCTGAAAGGGATGACAGAAAGCAGTGTTGTCCTAGGAATAGGAGGTCTGGGTAAAGATTACAACTTGGAGGGACGTTTCTCCTCTCTGTCCCATAGAAAGAGTGGTGCTGACAATGGGCAGAGTTATTGGTTTTTCTCTTCTGCACTTCCTTACTATTCCATGAGTTTTGGTTGTTTCTTTACAAGAGGAAGTTCTTTCACTGTTGTCTTCAGGAAGCTGAGTGAAAAGGTGTGAACTAAAACTTGCAGGGAAACTCAAGATCCCCTTCTGTGCTCCAGGTATTTGTAGAAGCATGTGACTCCACCACTGTATTTCTGGTTCCATGTTTTAGTCTGTTTCCTGCTGGTTGTCTCATGTCATTTTTCAATCCTGAGATTAATACATCTCACAAGAGATCCCTGTCTTGAGTCTTTACCTTATTTTTAACCTTCTCTTCCGGTTCTTATAAAACTTCACACTACAAGAACGCTGTGACACGTCTCAAAGGATTTTGCTCTTTGTTGCATTCTGTTCTGTACTTTCTCCCCACCCTTGGCTCTGTACATAATTATACTAATGGGCCTGGTAATGGTGAGACTACAATTTTAAGAGATCACAGTGATACAATTGCATTGCTGAAGATAGGTGTGTTGTTTCTGCCTCCCACACCTCTGGGATCTTTAGGGACCCTTAGGAGGCTTTAAATTGTGAGGCATGAATAGCAGCACAATTTTGAAGGCAAATGGCTGTCATTTAACTGTGAGATCTGAAAGACTCATTTGCTGGACTTAGAAGTAATGGGTGGGAAAGAGAGTTACTGGTGAAGCCAGCCTGAAGGGGCTTATTTAAATTGCCTGGTTATTTTTATGCACCTGATTGTAATGAGTTTGGTTTAGTTTCATTACTGGACATATGTTATTGGATTCTAGAGGATTTTCAGTGTTGCTACATTGTGTTCCCTTTAAGATTTCCAAGGGTAGAATATGAAGAAAGAATCTTTTAGGGCCCTATAAAAAGAGAGCTGCATCACTACAGAGTGCAAACATTGGGAAATGGTTCCTTTATGTATACAGTTTTCACTTACGAGTCTTTGAGTCGCATTTCTAAATGAAACTATTCAGGCTTTGTGCTTGCCTACTTGCCATGGACCACAGCAGTCTGGTGTCCACACCTCTATTGAAAGAAATTACTTTGAAACTGTACTAATCAATCCTTCAAATGTTTTGATAGATCAATAAAACTACTTTCAGTCTCTAATACGTTCCATAATCAAAATGTCATTTTATTTACTCAACAATCAGATGTGATGTGAAATATTAAGTGCATGAAGGCACAAATAGTGCCTGTGGGGACAAATTCACCTCTGTTTTTTTCAGCTATGCATCAGTTACTGATGATTTCGGGTTTCCTCTGAGGATTGCTGGATATATATGTTTTGTAGTAATTTTTTTAATGAGCCAGCTCTGTGACCACAGAAGTCACAGTGGTGGCGTAAATAAACCCCTCCTTGCACTGGGAAGAAAGGATTGAATTTTCTCCTGTTTGAGTCAGGGATTTGCTGCATATTAATGTTGTCTTACCTTGTGCACTATGTGATATATATCTCAATGCATACAAGGCTTTAGAGATGACAAGTCAGATAAAACAAAATGGAAAGGAAGAGATGTGGAGCTGAGACTGAGGTAGGACCTAGATAAAGAGAGTGCTTTCTAGTTACCATCATTAACTTTTTAGCTGTTGTAACTGTGTGCATCACACAGAGTTACAAGGATCTTTTCATATTCACTTAGCCAAGATGTAAATCTTACACCATAAAAGATGTCAAAACCATCATTGCAGAGGTATTTATAATCCAGCCAGCTTCTTGAAATTTCTCTCCCCAAGAAAGAGTCTTTACACCAATTCCCAAATTATGCATTACTAATTTTCTTACATTTCCTTTTGCAGTGTCAGGAATAAGTTGAAAGCAGATTATCCTGCTTCAGCCTACTGTGAAGTACCTTTTGCTGCAGCAACCCAAACTGTTATGAACAACAGTGCATTGATGAGAAAAGCTACAATTCTGATCTATTGATGGCAGTCAGTGGGATACACATTTTGCTGTAGTTGTACTTGAGAATCCTGTCTGAAGCCCACATGGAGCATCAGCTCTTATTTCTTTATAAGATTAATTATTTGATTCACATATATGTGAGGATTAAAATAGATATATATATATATATAGAGAGAGAGAGAGTTGTATTTTGTTTACTTTTACATTTTTATTTTGTATTTTTACTCTATAAACTTGATGCAATTGTTTAAAACAGTAGATATTTTGAAATAATACAGATTTTTCATTAAGCTGTATAAATAGTCTTTTAACTTTAACTCCCATGTCAATTCTATCAAATTCATACCACATAAGAGCAAAAATAACCTGTAAATATGGAATTTTTTTTTTTTTTGTAGCTTGAGAAAAATGTTCAGTAAAAGGCATTAGCTGCAAGTGAGGATCAAGATTTTGTATGAGATTTTTGTCATTACTTTTTTTTTTCCCCATCATAATCACCATCTGATGACTACAGCAATATATCTAAGATATGGCTGCATTTTAGAAAAACAATCAAACAATCACACCTATATTGAATGCTTTGCCTACACCTAACAGAAAGACTTTCTTGTGGTCCAGTTCTTCAAAGAGCATTAAATAAGTCAAGTCTGACTGACATCTTCTGTTCTACAATCTGCAAAATGTTTTAGCATGCCTCCTTGCTTACAGGTAATAAGAATCAAAAATGTCTGAAAAAACGTTTGGGTAAATCAGTAGGGATTGTGTAGGTTGCATCCATTAAGGTTGTGCTAATTGCTTAATTGACATTTTAAAGGGAAAGCTGCATTTATTTATAAATACCTTGAGTTTAAAATTATGTATCTTGCAGAACTAGCACTTAGTGCTATGGATAGGGAGCTTGTTTATGCTTGTTTAACAGTAAAACCATTCAGTGCATTATTGACCAGATGATTTTGAAGCAGTATCCCTCTGGGTGTTCAAATTGTGCTTCTTTATTTTCTCATGTCTTCATCACTCTCTTGTACTAATTTCTTATTACTCTTTTTTTTTTTTTTTTTTTTTTTTGTAGATATTTGTTTTTCATTGAGTTAGAATAATCCTACCATTTAGTTCTCTTTTTTGAATTAACATCCTGCAATACCACAGACTGACATCTGAGAGGTGGATAAATGCCTCTCCCCCTCAAGCAGACATTCTTCATAGTTATTTAACCAATAAAATTATGAAGGAGTAATGTTTAAAGAGCTGTGACACCAGCCTACAGCGGTGCATTTTCTTAACTATATAGGGCTGTTGAGGTGATTAATTTCTTTTTTCTTCTCTTCACACAAGGGCCCAGTCCTTGTTTCTGTACAGGAAAACATAGACTCTAACACAAGATATACATATCATAGGAGTATGTAATCAGGACTCTGTCAGCATTATCTTGGATTATTTATTAGGCAACAATCTTCCCTAGTTCCACAGGTTTTGGGATGCTAAGGGGAGGACTAGAGTTCTGGAGCAATCTCCTGGAATAAACTGTCAGAACAGATTTTAAGGCAATACCTTGTTAAGTTGCACAGATGTATCCCTGTCTTACATGTATGGACGTAACTGTTCTAAGAACTAATTCTAAAACTTCTCAGTGTCGAGGGCTGTAATGACTTTCTCTTGATATTTCTCCTTATTTGCCAGTGCAAGGGTACAGGGTGCAGTCCATCTTCTTGGGCTCCCTTCCAGCAGCTGGCATCCAATTTCTACAGAGAAGGGAGACTCATTTCCAATATCAGTCGGATTTTACACTGGTGTTGTCTCATTTAAAGTGTGCTAAACTGTTGTGAACTCCTAGAAGTGACCAGATTATAGGAGTCCCCTCAGATGGCAGTGGCCCTTCTGTAGCAGAGCTCCCCCTGCATCAATCAAACAGGAAGCCTGTCTACAGAATCACAGAATATTCTGGCTAGGAAGGGGCCCACATGACTACATGGCCCTGTTCTTGATGTTGTGTTGTGTCAAAATACTTGCAAAGTATGCAGAGCTGAGGGTTGGAAATTTACAGATATTGAATGTGTGAAATTCTCTGCAAATATTGAGGGGGCAAAGCAGTAACATTTGGATATGTATCTATAGTTCTTTCAACAAGATGGCAGGGGTGAAAGTTAATAGGTTGAAGCAGAAACTTCATTTTCTTCTTTCAGAAGTCATCATGTATCATTAAGCTGCTTTTGAGTTTTAAATGCTCCAAAACTTTTGATTGAGTTGTTAAATCAAACTTTAGGGATGCTACTAGAATGTTGGTTCTCCCAGGATTTTCCCTTTGAATCACTTCCTGCTGGAGCCAAATGATCCAATATTCACCATCTGCTGATGATTATTACAGAATGACATTTGAGATACTGCAAAATTAACTCTTCTTATGGTAGTTCATTTATCTGAACCGAATTAATTATTCTGTGTTTGTTTTGTTTTCTTTTTTTTTCTGTTTAAAGTTTTGTGACCTGTTTTCAGTCAAGCAATTCTAGAGGTAGTGACACTCTAAACTCATGGCTATTTTAAAAGCTGGGGTTTTTTTTCTTCACCAATAACTGGCAAGTTAGCAAGTGATTCCCCTGCTAAAGAAGCTGTCAAGGTTGTTACCCAGACATTCTTTTCCTGAGTACTGAATCTCCATTTTCTTGGTGTAAAATTAGGTAACAGTTTTTTCCTCTACATTTCAAATAAATTAAAAAAAATTAAAAAGTGTCTGGTGAATCTTTGCTTTTTAAAGTACAGTTTCATTTTTTTTTATCTTGTTTTTATTTAATCCTATGCTGAGACACATTAATGAGAGGAGAGTTATTAATCAGAAATTATTCTAGTACATAGATATACACCTTGGTTATAACTGTAAAAGGTGCAGATTATGCATCAACTCCTCAAATATAAATTTTGCTCTAGTAAGAAGAATCAGATTATGTGCCATTTCTTAACTGAGTCTGAGAGTTCTGGTGGTTTACAGGACTTTTGCTGCAATTCTTCACAAAGGCAAAATTAGCTCTAAGCATTTTGTTGGCAGTACAATATACTTTGGTTTGTCAAAATCATTGCATACAATGATTCTTATCCACTTCTGTAACAAAGCAGGATCTAAAATCTAACAGTTATTCTGTTTAGTGCTGTGTCTAGGGTAGGATTTAATATTTTATAGCCAATGTGTAGCACTGATATGTGATTATATTTGCAGAATTTTGTTTGGTCTTTATCAGATGTTGAATTTATGGATGCTGTTGAAGAGCTGCTTTATTTCACTGTGAAGATTTATGACCCAGATCCCCAGTAGGTGTAATTCAGTACAGCTGAAGTCAGTGGAGCTATATTTCTTTACAGAAAAACAGTTCTTGAAGTTTGAACTGGGATTTTCTTTGGTGTTGCAAGTATTTTACTTCTACCTAGGAAGAGAGTAGTTTTTAATCACTGCTTTATCTCATCCATTGGAATATTCTGCTAGGGGCTGTTTTCAGGTGTTACTCAGCCTTTTAATAATATAATTTCAGAAAAGATTAACTCAAACCTGTTGCTATAAATAATACAAATTATTACATTTTAATGCTAAAAGACCATAAGACTGTAAATATTTTATTCATGATTCCAAACTCAGGGATCAATGTTTTACTGGTTATTTCTAAATTTGATGTTTAGTTGGATATTTCTAATATTTTTAATATTGTGCTGTTAGTTGGACAACATCTTTTGTAGATAAATAATGGCTTATCAAATATATTATGTTTAGGAATTTAAAAATTAAAAAAAAAATGCGTATTAGTCTGTACATTTTCATAATTCTCCCTTCCTTCCTTGTTTCCATAAATGGTTGATTCTTAATTTCTTCAAGCAAAAGAAAAAAAACAACCAATAAAACCCCAGAATCAAAACAAAGGAAAAACCCCAACCAAATAACAATAAAAAAACAAACCAAAACCCATCAGTTTTAGGAAATGGGATGGGGTGTTCCCCATTTTTCCTTTTCTCCTTTTTCTTTTTATATTTATGGGTCAGATCTGATTCAGAATGCATTTCATGTCTGTTTTCTATGTTGTTTTGAAATATTTGTTAACTGCTTTGTATAGAGTTATGGGTGATACAGCTTCATTTGAAAATACCAGGTAATTGAGGTGCAGTCTTTTCCAGGATGAGCAAAATGTCTAAAAAATTTGCTAAGCTTGATAACTGAGCAAATATTTTTACATACTCCTCAAGGCAAGTGGTAATTGGAATTTGTTGAAATTTCTCTTGAGGGGATTTTGTGTGTGTGTGTTTTGTTACTGTTGGTAAAAGAACTCTAGGACCTAAACAAATTTTCTTCTCAAATACACTGTCTTACAGCTGAGAAGGCAAAGCTGCAGTTTTCTCTTCTTTGTAGGAATATAATTATGTATTTTGAATATTTTTTGAATTGCACTTTTCTTGTAACCTGAGGAATCCTGATAGGGGTGGTTTTGTTTTGGTTTTTTGGTAGTTTTTTTTTTTTTTTTTTTTTTTTTTTTTTTTTTTTTTTTTTTTTTTCTTTTTTTTGTTTGGTTGTTTGTTTTTTTTTTTTTTTAAATTCCATTGGGTGTTTTTTTTTTTGGTTTGGTTTGGGTTTTTTTGTTTGTTGGTTTGATGGGGGCTTTTTTTTTGGTTGTTTTGGTTTTTCTTGTTTCTTTTGTTGTTGTTTTTGTTGGGTTTTTTCCCTTTGTTGTTGTTGGAGTTTTTTGGGTTCTTTTTGTGTGTGTTTGGTTTCTTCCCTCACCTTAGCTTTTCAAACAAACATCCTCCAAAATATTTATTTCTGAAATGAACCAAAAGCACCCTATATATTGTTTTCACCGTAATTATACACCTAGATAAGTCACAGAGTTTGAAACATTCACGAGAGCAGTACTAGGCTGCTAGTGCAGGTGGCACCCTGGAACAGTTCCAGGAAAATGCCACAAACACATTCAGCTAAAAAATTTCCAGAGATTCCTGAATCTAAATATGTAGAATGAACAGTAGTTAATGAAAACCAAATTTTGTGACATGATTTGTCTAGTGGGTTAAACTTTGCTGTTCTGAGACCTGAACTTTGTTTCCAGCTTGCTAGAGGGGAAGGTGGCATCCACAATTCAGGAAAATGAAGTAGGAAGGATTCTGTGTGCCTCCTTTGTTGGGAAAATTACAGGATTTTTTTGGTTTTGCTTTTTCCAACAAGAATTGTGAGGTACACAGTCTACAATCCACAGTAGCAGAAACATCTAAATTTCATTTTCAAAATATGGTGTCATTCTTAACCATTTGCCATATTTTGACTAATGGCCATTCTGACCAGAAGGAGCAGCCTCAGCAGCAGTAGAAAGAACTGTGTGTCCTATCTGTACCTCTAGCTGTTCATGTACATATCACAGAGCAGTCATGGAATCACAGAATATTCCAGTTGGAAGGGACCACAGGGATCATCAAGTCCAGCTCTTAAAGGAATGGCCCATTCAGGGATCAAGCCCATGAGCTTGGCATTATTAGCACCATGCTCTAACCAACTGAGCTGAAGTTTTGATGGGACATGCAAGTGCAATGTGGTCTTGGAATGTATCTCAGCATGCTAATTAGCATGTGAAAATGTAAATTTTGTATAATTTATAGTGTTCTATAAAAAATTGAGCATAAAAGTGAAGGTTACTATATAAGTACCAGACAATGTACTATGAATGCAGGAGGAGAAGGGGTCAAAATGAAGCACTGAGAAAATATTGGTTAAAATGGTAAGTGGAACTTGTGGTGTTATAATACCCTAATTATTGCTTTAAATAGGATTTGTAACAGATGTAAAATTTGTGGTGGGGTTTGAAAGAGAGTGAACCTGATTTATCAATGTTTTATGAAGAGCACCTAGTTGATGAAATAGGAGAAGCTGGAAAGAGATGCAGGTATGAATGAAGAAGTCACTGAACCACTTGGTGTTAATTAGAGATGATATCTAAAGAGAGTCCTTTGTAGACCTGGGCAACAGAGGTAAGTAGTTTTGTCTTTTATCCTTGTCTGGCTTTAACCCTAGCTGGCAATTAAAGTACCACACTTGCTAACTGCCCCCCACATCAGTGGGAGGAGAATGATGAAGAAAATGTAAACCTTGTGGAGAGAGATAGGAACAATTTAATAATTGATACAAAATATAATAATAATAATAATAATAAGAAGAAGAAGAATAAGAATAAATGCTGTTGCTGCTGCTAATAATAATTGTAATTATTAGGAGAGAAAGAAAGTAACAGGATTCAAGAGAAACAAGTGATTCACAATCATTTACTCACCACATGCTGACTAATGACCAGCCTGTCCCCAGTCTGCAATTGGCCTCACTTCAGGTTACTCCCCCAGTTCAAACACTAAGTATGATGTTCTGTGGTATGGAATACCCCTTTAGCCAGTTTGCGTGAGTTGCATTGGCCATGCTCCCTCCCAGCTTTTTGTGCAGCTCCTCACTGGCAGAGCATAAGTTACAGAAAAGTCCTTGGTTTAGGGTAATAACTAATTAGCAGCAACTAAAACATCAGTGTGTTATCGATATTCTTGTACAAACTCTAAAACCACAGTACTGTAGCAGTGCTAAGAAGAGAATGTCCCAGCTAAAACCAGGATAATCCTGTAAAGAAGTCAGACCCCATAATGGGATTGGAGGTCAATAATGGCATAGCTAAAACTGTGATTTAAGAAAACTATGCTTGTGTTTGGAAGTAGGCAGGGAAGAAAATTATCACTGTGTTTGGAAGTAGGCAGAGGAAGCATGTGTTAGCCAAGGCCAGAGCCAGGCAAGATGACGGTATGAACTCTGTGGATGGTTGGGAAAGCAACATGCTAGAGGTGACACCTATTCTCCAGTAGAGATCACTGTATATGTTTTAATTGCAAAAGAGTGTAAAATATTAGTTTGGATAAACATGCCATCTGAAAAGAAATTTTTATCTTTATAGATTTGCTTGTGATCGAAAAGAGCTCTTCTTTGCACTACCATTGCATTTCAGACTTCTGTTTCAGATAAAGCTGCAAAAAATATGGGTTGTGGGATTTTTGTTTGTGGATTTTGTTTCATTTTGTTTTGTTTTGTTCTGTTTTAAATAGAGTTTTCTCTGTAATTGATATTTTTACATATGTTTTCCCTGAGAGAGAATCTTGGGAAAGTACCAGCTAAGGAAGTACCACTGAACTCAGAAATATATATGAACTGTGTGCACTGCTCCTTTAGGATGGGTGTGGGTGGGAGATAAGTTTTCCAGCTGTGACAAGTTTAGTCCTGCTGGCTGGAAGAAAGGGGATACCATAGCTATGAGGCAAGGAAATGTTGCAGTAAAGCTGCTTTATAGCATGAAGCAACTAATGTACATCACCACTGTACAACAAAGAGGCACAAACTGCTCCTGTAACTTGGGGTCTGGCAAAAGAGAACTGCTTTCTGCATGTGCTCCCCTCTTCTGTCCCATCTCTCTGGCTCACAGGGGGATATGGACAAACAGCTAGCTACTTCTGAATTACCAAAGGTGTGTGTTTGGAGCCTACTAATTTCCCATCAGTAGCTTGCAAGCACATGCCTTGCAGTGAAAAATAAATAATTCACAGTGGGCTTACCATCAGTGAAAGAGGGCTGAGGGCTGGCTGTGTATTCCAACGGCTGTATGTTTACTGAAGAACCATGGACAGGCTGTAAATGCCAATCTCAGCTTACTCCACAGTTACTCTGCCCAGGTGTGTTTTATGTGAGGCTCCCTTCTCATCTTTCCTGCTGTCTGACTGTAACGCTGTTCACTTTCGGCACAGCATGACCCATGAATCTCTGCCTGGCCCTTTACCTTACAAGGGGAGAAACAGGAAGATCTGTGCAGTTAAGACTGTCTTATAGAAACTATGTCTGTCCTCATCATGGGACAATAGATGTTGGGTAATTTCCTTCCTACTTCTGTGATTAATTGTCCCATATGTACAGTACAGCTGATGAAGCCAAGCTCCTAAATATATAATTCTTTAGCAACTGTAGGTTTAAGAGCAGTAGACAGCTGCATTTTGCTCTTTCACACACTTAGCTTACAACAGCACACTTACTACACAACAGTGTGGAACAGTGTGGAAACAGGCACAGGCACTCTATTACTAAATGTAGAAATATTACATTTCTCAATGTATTTATGTTTATCCTGTTGGAGGTATTTTACACGTCAAAGGAGAAGGGTTGGGCTTTTAAAACAGCATTCAATTAGGCAAAATGCATTCTGCATTTGGATCACATTATATGGTTCACATATAATCAAATTTAAAAATATACAAAATATGCTATAAATTCAACAGAACACATTTCTCTCTAAAAATAGTGTATTTGGAACTAAGAAAATCACTTATTATTCAGAACTCTTGTCAGGATCAAGAAGGGAAACAAGTCGCTTAAATTATAAGAAAAATAGTGCAATGCATTTATTTTATCATAAATTGTCTGAAGTGTAGACAATTTCTAGTGAGGGACATTTAGAAAACACAGAAGAATAAATAAATTTGATTTATGAAATAATTTGGGAGGCCAAACCTGCAGCACTTAGACAGAAATGTTTTCCTGAATAAGTCTTCTTAGATGATAACTCTGATCTTGTTGGAAGTTGGTGGCAGTGTCAGTGATTCTCTTGTTTTGTTTCAGCCCTTTACTCTGAGCAGGTGTTTCATTTACACTTCCAAAAATTTCTAATTCCTGAAGAAAATTCTCTGAATGTCATACCTTCTTTTCAAAGATGATAGTGGAAAAGATACCTATCCTTGAGTCAAAAGATCAGAGCAGTCTAAGTGCCTTCTTTGCTAAACTGATCCATTGATAAATTAGCATTTATGTTCTTGTAGTTGCTTTTTTTCTTTTCAGACTTGCTTTTTTGC
This sequence comes from Onychostruthus taczanowskii, assembly GCF_017590055.1. NCBI lineage: Eukaryota > Metazoa > Chordata > Aves > Passeriformes > Passeridae > Onychostruthus > Onychostruthus taczanowskii. The sequence goes on from NW_024499351.1 coordinate 3,853,005, forward strand.
CTTGTGTTTTCATTTCTTAATCTCATATAATTTTTTAGACTGAATTCAACAGCTACCATTCTGTCATGGAATGTACTTTTTTTTCTGTTGGGCATGTTTCCTATGAATTTTCAAGTTTCAAACCCTCTAGATACCATATAGCTTCTTGTTATTACTTGTTCCTTAGATATTCAATAAAGGGCTATTATCTCTTCTCTAATGCAGGCTTGCTACTTCAAATTTTTGCCATGTGGACCTTTATTTTCCCTTGAGATGCTTTTTTCCAAAATTATTTTTATTCTTTAATAATTTTATCCTCAAAAGAAGAAGTATGACTCTCCTCTTCCTTCAGTCTTTCTGTAACATTTTAGCTCCATGTTCAGGATATTTTTTTGACCTTTTATATCTCCTACATCTAATGACATTTGTTTCATCAGCTTTAGTAAAGATGAATGACCTTTTAACTCTTTGAAAAAAAGCAAATCCATTTTCATCTTTCTTTGCTCTCCTTTCTTGTTATAGAAGTAAGCTTTGTTCTTTCCTTTTACTTGCTTTAAAGTCTTAGAGTGAAATCCTGGTCCTTATTAAGTTTAAGGAAAGATTTCTGCTGCTTGTAGTTGAGCCCAGATTCAACTACTGGTTTTACTGTGAAGACAAAATTGTTGCCCAAATTTTCAAGTAAAGAGCTAGTGTTTTTAGCCTTCTTTTTCCAAAATAGTAAACATTTAGTAGGTTTTAATATTTGGTCTTGAGAAATGGTTCTATGCCTAGAAGAGAAACTTCAGAAAAAGGGACTAATTGAGATTATCATCGGAGCTAGAAAAAAAAGAGTTCCCCTGTCAATTAAAAAAATAAATTAAATGTCAAAATCTAACTCTTTACTCAGAATTGGGAAGCACTTTAATTCTTTATGTAATGAAACACGACTAATTCAGCTAAAAGAATGTGTGCCTGGGATGTATCAGATTTATGCACAAAATCATGGTCTACTTTTTATGGAGAACAAACCAGATTCTCTGCTTCTGGAAAATAACTTATCCAAGAGGTTATTTTGGTATGTGGCAAGGATTGCCACCCAGAGAGCTCCTACCAGGGAAAAAGATTTTGACTGTGAAGTCAAAACCCAAGCAAAATGACAGATTGGCTAAAGAACAGAGTAATGAAAAAAATAAATGTTTTCTGTGCTCTAACTATACTTTTTTAAATGACAGAATATCAATGGGTAACAGCTGAATGATCTGGCTCCTAAATTCTCTTTAGTTTAAAATTAAAGGAAATTTATAATTATCGTTGTGATAAATTTGTATAGTTTTAGCTCATTTTAATGGTTCTCAGATGAAATTCATGGTTGTCTTGCAGGGACTCTGACATCAACAAGTGCTAATTAATCTCTGTGTAACACTTAGCTGTGTATGAATCATGAAGGAATATTTTTGCTCTGATGTCACTGGGTAAAACATCTTTGGAGCTGCGTTTTATTTCCCTCTGCTGTCTTATTTCCAAGTAAGATTGATAAATGCTAAGAAAAATCCCTCTTTTATAGGGAGTGCTTTAGGAGTTGTTAAAGTAAACAAACTTTTAAGAGCAAGACATGTAAGTGCAGCATGTCCTGTTACATGATATCTACCTCTCCAAACACACATTGTACCTAGCAGCTCCCCATGCTTACAGAAAGCCATCTGCTCTTCAAATGCAGTGCTGTAAATAGATTTCAGTCTTCTAGACCTAGAGTATGCACAGATCAGACTCCCAGAGAACAATTCTTTCTGATTCAGAATACAGATTCAACAGAAAGGAGATGGACCTTGGAGCTGGGACCTGCGAGGAGCAGAGGCCATCCTTGTGCCCCTTGGGCTGTGAAGCCGATGGTATGCAGGAGTCCTCCTCTCTCTGTCCAAAGCCTGTGTTAATGGGTATTTGCGTCTGTTTCTTATCCTCCCTTTCAGGAGTTTGTAGTTCTTTGGGAACTGAAGAAAATGCTCTTTTCCAGTGTTTCAGTTTACCACCTTCAGTGGTCTCAAAACTAAGAGCAAAATTCTCTTCTTAGCTATTTAGTAAAAAGGGGAAGTATTTGCAAAACTTATTTGTGCTTTTGCTGCATTCTAACAAATATAACCAAACATTGTAAATATTTTTCCCCAGTTAATTTGATATAAATAGAAAATCCTGTAAAGGAATGAATTTATCTAATGATATTTAATCATGTGATCAGATCCCGATCAATTCACTTGTCCCTTGGTGTCTTGGGCACATGAAGCAACTCAACAAGGTTTTTGTATTGGTAATTTATTCTGTGATGCTGTGTTTGATTTTATTCATCAAATAGGATCTTTTCCCATATCATTCCTCATCTGTTAATAACAAGCAGTCCATGGTCTATAACTCATGTTGACTTATCCTCATGGGGGACTTGCTTGCTTTCACTCCCAAGAGCAAATATTAAGATGACATATTATTAAGGAGTGTTAAATATTTAAATTCATTAGCAGATGGGATTTAATTTTTTTTCCTGCTCATCACAGAGTTGTTTATGGAAGTACAACATTATTAAAAATTCAGTCTTACTATAAGAGGTCTGGCTGAAAAATGACAAGAAAAGTCCACCTTGGAAAAGAATGTGTCAAGGCCCTTAGGGCTATACTAGGGTTTTACTTTGATTCATCTGTGAGTTAGCTGCTTCCTCATCTCACCTCTGAACCAAGCAGCAGATGTCATCCACCTTAATTCAGTTCCTTCAGAGAATATGTACTACTGGAATTGTGTAATTTCATTTTAAAAGGATTTTTCAAGGTGCAACCTCTGTTACAGACACAACCAGTGTTATCTCATTGATTCCAGTAACCACCTCAGTTTCCTTTTGCTAGATGGCAAGTAGAGAGCACAGGCTACCTGTGATTCTTACCCTTGCAAAACCAGCTTCACACATCCCTTTCCCTCGTTCATATTAATATGGAGGTCCTAGAGGAAGCTGCTTGGTCTTTATGGTTCTGGCAGCAAGTTCAGTTTTCTGAGGGAAAATGCAGGAGGCTCGCTTCAGGGCTTCTTTAACCAAGGATTTTCTCAAAGCAGGTTCCAAGACCTCCTTGCTCAAATGCCTCCAAGCATAGGAACCCCTTGTCTTTAGACACTGCCATGAAATGGGGGTGGGCATCAATATCAGTAAGGCACAGCAACCTCCAGATGCACTTGGGGAGTCTTGGCTGGTTCCAGGATGGGACATTGTGTTATCCAAAGGGCTGAGTTACCGTGAACTTCATCATGAAACCAAGCAGCTTTTGGAAGGTTCTGGTGTCTTTGGCTTGTCACCATTTCTTGAACTTTCCATGGAGTCTTACAACTTTGTTCTAGTACCAAGGTGGACTGTGCACTTCCTGTGCACCAGAAATTAGGCTGAGTGAACATAAATGACCTGAGCATGTAGTTAATCATCCAAAGTGAGGAATATATATGAGATTTTTTTCTACTCTGAAACCCCAACTCTGCTAGAAGTGATAACTTCAAAGAAGAGTCACTCAGAGTAAAATTTTCTGGACTGCAGTAAGTATGAAAGTGGACACCATGATTTTTTTTTTGCCTTAAACTGTACAGAATTAATTGTTTTTGTGCAACCAATTTTTAAGGCCACCATTCTGTAAAAGTTGCCACCACTTCCAACCATTTTATGATTGTCCTGACAAGTTAAATGGATGAAGAAAAGGTGGTAATTTTAAAACTGGTTTGTTTTCTGAGTTCTGTGAGTGTTTAGGTGTTGTCCCATGTGTCCAAGAGAAGAATGTGTAGAATAATTGCACTGTATTTGAAAATACGATCATGTTTTCTGTCTTCCTCTATTTAATGTATGTTGGCCATAGCTTTGCTTTTAGTTGCATTTAGGTCTGGCATGTATCCTCCCTGGATTACATTCGCAAAAGATAGCAGGCTGCATTGCTCCACTGATTTCACTGGAGTTATGACAATTTATGCATCAGTCATGTTAGAAATCATAATGAAGGGTTCATTCAAAACTCGAATTTAACCTCTTGCAATCCATCCTCACCCTCTGCCCTCAAGAATAAACTGGAAAGAATTGAATAGATAATTTTTTTTTTTTTTTTTTTTTTTTACCCCCAGAATACTGAAAATATGCCTTACTCTGGGATAGACGATTTGAGTTTAGTGTAAAATTTTCACCGCCTGTTTGCCATTTTTCCATGTGCCTGCTGTCGGAAATGCATCAGGAAACACAAGTGAGCTTAATTGACAGCTCTGTGGAGGCGAAGGTAGGCTGTGACCTGAAATGAGGACTGTTCTTATAATGAGAGACAGCTGAAAGATTATGTATATAGAGCTACTAAAATAGATTCCCTGGATCTTTTTCATAAACCAGCAGATGGTAGCAGAGTCTACAGATCTCAGAGAAGGAAAATGTACCTTACTGTAACTGCCCTCATTCACTTGCCATTAATCTTTACTTGTCAGCCTCTTGAGTGCCTTCTGTAGTGCTGACCCTGAAATTGCATCATTTAATTTGTAATCATATATTGCCAACATTTCCCCTTTCTGTCACATATCAGCTGGGTTAATTCTGCTCTGGACCACTGATAGCTATAGGAGCCTCTGTAGAAAAAAATATATTCATAAAATGGAAGAGAGACAAGAAGAAAGGCTGATTTTCTGGATGGAAAGGGGTGAGGGAAAGAGGAAATGAGAGGAAAGAGATGCGTGACCATGGATTTGTTTGTCTGTTCTCTTTCACCCGTCTCTGGAACTCTCAATGGCCCGATACTATTATTTAAGAGTTGCCAGAGTGCTCCTTCCACAGCATAAGAAAGCACAGATGTAACACAGGTTCTGTTTATGGAGTTTCTTACTTGAACAGAGGTGCTGCATATAGAAATGAGCCAGAAGAGTATGCTTTCTGAGTTGAAGCCAGCACGTATAATGAATGCGTGAGAGTATTTCTAATTAAATGGGATTCATGGTGTGTTTTTGAGAGGGGATTTGAAAAGGGAGGCTGAATGCTCTAGCTTGTGAAAAGGGGGAGGGACCTAGTGTCTTTGATGACTGATGTATTTTTGCCTGCTCTTCTTGTGACTCTGCCCAAGGATGGCAGGGCTCAGAAGTTCAAATATTGTCAACAGTTAGTCATGTTGAAAGTGTCGTTGAGATGTGAGTTACATGCTGTGACCCTGCCTGCAGTGACTGGTGAAAAATTGCTTTCAGGAGACACTGACAGATTAAAGAACCCAACATGCCAAAATGATTAAGTCAGATGTACCATTCTATCCACAGATCCACTTTTTCCTCTGAAGAATTAGCTGTAGGATAATAAAGCACCCTGAAAACTGCATCCATAGAGAGAGAATATTAAAACTAGCATGCCTGCATAACGGATGCAAAGTGCTCTGTTCTAATTTGGTTTCCATCATGCTGGAATTATCCCCTCTGTGGCCCTGGGAAAAAAAAATTACAAGATTTCTTCTTACATTGCTCACACTGACCTTAGTGAGAGTCAAGAAAAGCCTTTCTTTTCAGAGTTGCTATAACATCCACAGGCTCTAGATGGTACTATGTAATTGCTCTTTTGAGTCTTGCTTTTTGTGATGGTTTCTTACCTTCTTTTGGCATCTACAAAATTTAGTGAAAGCAAAGCAGGAAAAAGAAATCAGCAAGAAACGTACCAAATAAAAAAAAAAAAGGTCGCGGATTTTTATTTCAGACTCCATATTTAGATTAGCTTTCTTGTATAATGGGATGGATGTTCTAACAGTGCTTAACACATTGGATTCTGGTATTAATGAGTTATGCTGTATTAAGCCAGTGTTTTCATTACATTTGCTGACATGAAAAGAGAGAAGAATAATGTAGGGTTTCCAAAGAGTTCTAAGTTTTTTTGCTCACTGTGGTGTGTGTGTACTGTGTGCATGAACTTCTGTGCATACATCTGACACTTCAGTGGGAACACCCAAGGATAACAGCTCTCTGTCACTCAGGTGACAGGGTCCTATGTGAAAAAGTGGGAAGAGCAATTACACACACACAAAAAATTAAATCTAACAGCAGAAATTGTTATCTATACACAATATCTCATGACCTCTGGCTCCAGAATCATCTGTAAACCTGAGCCCTTCACCATTTCTGATGATATGGGAGACACACACACACTTTTACAAGAGAGGGGTGGGAGTCCCTAGCCTATCATGTATCCCATTTTTAAGGAGTGCCTTACTGAGTTCAGAGACACAGTAGGACAAATAGCTATTTTCTACAGAGCTGCATTCAAATATATCTGAGTACATAATAAATGCTGTAATATGGATTTTTCAGACTGCTAAGGAACAATAAAATACAAGACCGAATGAATGTGCTTCCCTAGATGTTTTAATTCAAAATTAAGTTTTCCTGTAAAACTTTTCACAACATAATTGCACTACAACTCCATGAAACTCCAGTTAGGAAAATAAGTGAATCACAATTGATACATTTTATTTTCCATATCCTATCTTACCAGATTTCTGGCACTTATTACTCTTAGATGAGCTCCTTTTTATTCTTAATCTACAGTTATTAAAGAACCTGCAATTTCTGACAATCAGCCCAAAGTACAAACTTTAGTCTGATCCCAGAAAAATTAAGACACACAAATGAAAGAAGAAAATTCAAGGAGTAATTCAAATTTTGTCCACGGATATTCCTACCAGGAATTAGGTATGTATGTCATAAGGCTAGTCCATGAGTAATCAGGGAAGAAGAATATTTATTTGAGACAAGGAAGTGTCTGTGATTATGTTAATATTATATTAACATTTTCTTTAATTGTCTTTTCATGGGTGAGCAAGAGACAATACTTGCTCTGTGTCAATGGTTTCTGGAAGTGTGGGATATCTTTTCCAGCAATGTAGAAAATGGCTTACATATGAATAAAATCAGTCCTCTTCTATCTTAATCTCATGAGCCTTGACTCCATACCTCCACACTTGCAAGTTCTGTTGATTTTGTACTTACCTGTCTGATAGGTGCAATATTTGGGAGCCTTCCAGCACTCTTTTAGAAAATGAAAGTAAACAGCTGCCATTGTTTCTCCATGGAGTAGATGTGTGTTCAGAGTAATGCCTGGGTTTCTGATGTATGCAGAGCTGAACATGTAGCTGGAAGCCTGCCTGTTCTTTATCCCTTGTGTTTTACAGTGCCTCCCTCCACCCTTGATTTCCTCTGTTGAAGCAGTAGCAATAAATATCCCACTATCTTAGAGCAGGTGTAATTATTTTCCTTCTTACTCGAGCAGTCCAAAGGCAACTTTTGATAATTTTGCTTTGTTTTATTCTTTGTCATTATGAAATATCTGTGTGAAAAAGGTATGCACAAAATATTTTCCATTTTTCAGGTTTATTAAAAAATAAAGCTTGAATTTTGATTAAAAACCTGGAAAATAACACATTTTTAGGAAGTTATAAACAAGGGAACATGCAAAAAATACCCAGAAACATAGAGGAAAATGAAAATGTGGTGTCTTCCTGGGTACATGTGTGGGCACCAGCTCAACAGCTGTTCAGCTGAAGAATGAAGTGGCTGAATGTACCAATTTTGTTGTGTAGTGGGGGGCGTTTGAGCTGTCCTAAATCACATGCAACTGACACAAACCAGGAAAAAAACCTGACTCACTCATTCCTCTTCCAGTTTTTGGCATGGACTTTGCTGGCTGTTTCTTGTCCTAACTGCATCAAATGGAAAAGCTGTTCATCAGAACTGCAAATAATGATCAGTATTAGGTGGCTGCCAAACATCAGCCTATGAATTTTTTTGATTCCAGATGCCTAACTTTGAAGGCAGTGATAAAGAAGAAAGGAATTAAATGGGCTGAAAAAATTAAAACTGACAATTACTTGAGGCGAAAATGTAAACACTTGTAAGAACTGTTAAAAGCAAGAGGAAAAAATACGGTCATCTTAAAAGTGCAGGATATCAGTTTCTTCACAATCTTTGAGATCGAAAATGCCATTGAATGAAACTTTGCCTACTGAAGCAGAAGAATAGAGTATTGTTTGATCTTTCAAGGGAGACATGTTTGATGCTGCTGTCATCAAACCTCAACTATAATAATTTAATCTGTGTTCAAGTCTTTTGAAGTTCAATTTGGTTAATTCAGAAACAATGTTTAGTTTGCATTTAACAACAAAATAATCATGCTTTTGTGCCATGGACACAGATTTTATCTAAGTTTACATGCAGTTATAGATGTGTTTATGTCTATTTTATCCATATAGTCATGCAGGGAAAAAATAACTTCATTCCATATATTTAATATCTAAAGAGTGATGCAAGATAGTGAAATCATTCAACATGTTAAATGCTCTTCTGTATGTGAAGAAGTATTCATGTCCATTCTTTTCTGCACAGATATCTAATCCTGGAATTGTCATACTGGATCTAAAGTGCAATCTACTTGATTACTTTCCACTCCTGGCAAATATGGAATGCTCCAGAGAGAAACAGATGAAACTCTATCCACACCTTTGTGGAAAAAATGCAAATTCTTAATATTAATGCAAACCCTGAAGCACACTCTCATGTCTTTGTTCAAAATTCTAACAATAAACTCAAAGCAGGAATGGTTTTATTAGCCATACTAATACCCTTTCCACAGGATCACAGAAATTAAGAGTGTAGGAGGTGAAAGGTGCTGTAAGTTATCCTTTCCATCCTCCAGGTAGATCATCTAAGTCCTGTGCCTTTCTTCGTATACATACAGAAGTTCCTGGAAAAAAGGCAAGAAAAGGCATTCTACAGCCTCTAAGGTGAAAATTTGTTTTAGGGTTTTACCAGTCAAGAGTCTTCAGGTGATGGTGTTATTATAATAATAAAATGATAATATTTGACAGTTGGAGGCAATAATGAGATAAACAGTAGGGCTGGTTTCATGGTGATTTTATGATTTATTTATTATTTTTATTTATTGATTTGTTTTCCACAGGCACACCAGATTGCTTCTCCTTTTACCAACCATCTTGTGTCTTCCAGTGTGGCGTAGAGGAGCAGTGTAGGAGAAAGGGGAGTAAAACTCTTAGTGACTGCTCCTCAGTGAAAGTCAGTGGAGCCATTGAAAATGGTGATGTTGATGTGCTGCCCTCTGTCCTTTGCTTGGTGCTCCTGCCCTAGGAAATTTGGAAGGGAATGTGAGCTGCATCTTGGAAGGTTCCATGTTACAGCCTGGAGTATTGTTTTTGGTATGTAACGAAGTACATTGTTTGGGGCATGGCAGTCTCTAAATTTGTCCTTAGGACCATCATGTAAAGCTTTGGAATATTTGTCATGGAGAATACTGGGTTTGAATGGGTTGGCAAAAGCTGCAGAGTTGGCAGTGCCAGATGAGGAAGGAGTTACTAACAGATGTTTGCAGCAGTTACTAACAGGGTCTGCAGCCTTTAGGGAGTGAGGAAAAGGTGAGCAGAGTAAAACAGTCTCAGAAGCTCTTCAGCAAGTCCCTAGTTTTCTTTTACCACATACCTAATCCCTTTGAAGAACTAAGATTCTGCATAGACCTTCATTGCTAAACTCATTATTTCAAGTTTGCAGTTTCCCTCTGCATTTACACGTAAAAGTGCAAGTGTGCTAGGTGAGGTTTTGCAATCTGCCAGGTTACTTTGGGGGTGGGGGGAAAAATAAAGCTTCTGAAGCAAGCTTTTGGTGTGAGGGCTAACGACCTTTATTGAAACATCTTAGTAGATACAGAGACTTACCCCCGGACAAGTGAGGTGTCTTTGTGCCTTGCTCCCTTCCTGCAGCAGTTGCTGGAGTTTGCTTTTGTTGAGTTTGGGATAAGTAAATAAGGACATCACCACTGCAGTTTGCAAATGCCCAAATAAATTGTACACTTCTCTGCTACCATGTGTTTAACTGCCAAGGTAGTAGTTATCTCCCTGTGGTTTTATCTTTTCATGATATTTCCTTTTAAGTGGCAGAAGAATTAAAAATGATGGGCTGATAGTCTCTTGCTGAATTCTGTCTCATGTACATTATAGTTCTTCTTCCTAAGGCAGTATGAAATTCTCTGGCTATTTAAAAGATGGTGTGCTTGGTGTAACAACACAGAATTAAACTTCAGAAAACATCTGACACCTACTGAAAAATTCTTAGGCTGCATCTAGCCTGCTCTGTTTATACGACTTATATGGCATAATATTAAAATTTCATGTCATTAATTAGGAAAAGTAAATAAAATGGATCATTTATTAAAGTGCTGAATGTGGATCACTATTAGAAGTTGGGGAGTCCTAAGGTCAAACTCTGTCTACATGTGGATATGATTTCTTTAAATGAAGTACTCGGTGCTTTGAAAATATTGTCAGCTGGCTTGATAGACAAGTAAGGAGCTACTATTTCTATCATGTCCTCTGAGCAAAAGCACTACTCTCTATTGACATCTTAAGGATAGAAGCACAGGCAGCTTATGATGATATAACTGTTTATATAATGTTTATGTGGAAAATAGAGACTATTCATTTTGGGTGTTGCTAAGGGAAATGAAATTCTTTACCTCAAGAAAGAAAAGAAATTGAAATCACTTTGTTCCTATAATAACAGAAAAGAAGATTCCAACTTGTGCCTTTTTGAAGGTCTGGGGTAAAACAAAATTTCAGCAGCCTGATAAATTGTGTATTTTATTATTTGGCATTCCTCAAATAAAAACATGAATGAAAAGGCCTGAGTTTTTCACAGGTCATAGCAGAGCTCTGACAATAGTAGATATTTACAGCTAATAGGTGTGCAATTTAAGATCTGCTGTATAATGATACGTTTGTAAACAATTTTTTTCCTCCTTTCCTAGATATACATGAATAGCAAACTACTGCTGGTAGGTATAAAAATTAAGTATCACTTTCCTGATGGTTGTTATCCTCAATGCTATAATTAAAGCTGTGTGGAACTACACAGGGAAGCTGCTGATAAAGGAGCCAAGAAAACAGGCAGAAGAGAGGAGCAGACAGTCACTGCTTTCCTGGTGGCCTAAACACTGCACTAATCAACTTGTGCTACTTTTGATGTCCTTCTGACAAGATATACTGTGGAACTTTAGGAGTATGTTGTGGTGGAAATAGACTAAGAGACATTTTAAAAGCAACAAAATATGGGAACTGAAATGAAACATGATGTGCTGATGTAACTAGGCATCTAGTAACGTCCAGATGGACTGTCAAGCCTGGAGAAATTCAAAAGTGCTTTTCAAAATAGAAATCTTCCCTTGCCCCTGGTTAACCCATTTTTGAATGTTTCTTTTTCTTTTTAATGATTATAATGCAATAAAGTTTTTTATTTTACTTTATTTTATTTTTTAATTACTTATCTTCCAGTTTCCCTATAGTGGAAATCAGCAGCAGCTATTTCAGTACCTGCGCATCTGGTGCCTCATAAAGGAATGTGCCAGAACCATCAGAAATGTTTAAAACAGTGCTTAGACCAAACACCAGCTATCAATTCAGGTACAGAGAGAGAAAGAACCCAATTAGAAATAACTGTGGGACCAAACTCTAGCAGATGTTCAATTACCCATGCTACCTACCTGCCTTGCAACAGACTGGAGGTGCAGTTGGTGTTGTACACATGCATTGTTTCAGAACTGGTTTCGAATTTCCATGTGTGGTGCCATCTGCACTAACACTCAGTGGTCCTACCACTCCCCTGCAGCCATCCTGCAAGGGATGTCTTGTTGCACAGTGTGTAGTTTGTGTGCAGTTTGTGTGCAGCTTGCATTTGTCTGCAGCAACACGCTTCACAAAGAATGTATGGATTGTGTTGGTAAGGATAGTTGAAAGGTAATGGGCTCCTACCAGTGCTCTTCCGCAGATACCCTCTAATTTCCTACCTGCAGAAAGGTTTACGTTTCACAGATTTTAGTTATCCTTAATCAACATGGAATCACAGCTTGAACTGCTGGCACCTGCAAAGCTCAGGGCTAGGTAAGGTTCGTGCAGCCCTACCTGAGAGGTGTGACTGCTGCTCTGCTAACAGTGAGCTAAGAGATCCAGCACAAGGAGAGAGTGCACTTCCCACCTTCAGCTGGACTCTAGGTCATTCCAAGGAGTAATTTCCATATTTAGTCATTAACTTGATCTAGTGATAAATTAAAAAACATGTTCTATCCTAGCCAGAATAGAAAAATTACTTTTTTTATCCCTGCACAGCTGCAACTGAGAGAAACAGAAATTAATATTGCTCCTAAATGTGGATCTAGACTGGAGAGATGCCAGACTAACAGAGTAAGGGTGAAAGCTTTCTTGCTTTTGACAGGAGAAAGGCTTTAAATTTACTTCCTAAGCTGATGGATTTTGAAATGGAGTTCTGCAAAGCTAGCAGAAGGGAATTAATTTCTATTGCTGAAATTGTGTGTGTGATGTTGGAAAAACAGCCAGTCTACAAAAGAGTGCCCTGTCAGTGGAGTATAACATTTGGCAATGAATGAGTTACAGTTTTTTCCTCCTCAAAAGCCTGGAGAAAGACTACTGTTTACACCTGAGGAAAAGCTGTAGATTGATAAGTAAGTAAAACAAATGAGGGTCCACAACCTCTCCTTTAGAAGGTGTAATATTTTTAAATATTTTGAAAGAAAATGCTTCTTTTTTACCGTACTTTAATATTCCTGAGCCCAGAGTGATAAGACACATCAATCCTTACTCTCTGATAACCTTGGACAAGTTTTCTTTTAGTTTGAGAGACCTGAAGAACTTTAAAAGTGCCTTCAGGGAGTGCAAAAGTCTCTCAGGGGCTGGGAAGGATGGAGGGTTTTTGCTTTTCATGAAAGGGCCAGCATTCACTGCTGATGACTGTCAGTAAAATTTCATTACTGTGGGCTGTTCTTTTGATTGTCCACCACTGTCTGAGTCCCTAAGAGAACTAATGGGTGAAGGTAAGTGATTTAACCTCACAAAAGTATGAAGAGAGTTGTTCAGCCTAAATATGAGCAGTACCAAATCTTCCCTTGACCTTGGTGTTATCCTAGCCATGGGGTTTGTCCAAATTCAGCTGTGTATCTCTGCATCCACTTCTCTGCTCTCTGTGTTGAGATCCACTGTAATTCATGTGTTGGTTTTCAGGGGTAACTGCATGTAGCACAACTTCTAAGGCATGGTATTCATTTGACCTCACATTTCATTGATTTTCACTGTGTTTAGTTTTGTTCAGAACAGGCTGGTGTGTTGTGTGCTTTCACATCCATTTTTACTTTCTTCCTTGCTTTGCCATGATTTCATATGGGCATCAACTAGAAAAGAATATTTGTATGAGGAAACTTTATGTACATTTCACTAGAGAAATGTACAAAAATGCAATTCCTGCCATATCTAGATGAGATTGAAAAGGAAAATCCATGTGTACTCTTGTCAGTAATTATTGTGTGCAGTTTCAGTGCTTCATTAGTGTCTCAGCACTATAAGACAGTGTTTATGGGTAACAGTGGAAGCAAAGCTGAAGACAATGCAGCAGCAGGCAGGAGAGAGAAAAGGAAGAAACAGGAAATTTTTTCTGATGGTGGCACTTTGGGGACCGAACAAAAACCACCCACTTCAAATTGAGAAAAAGCAAATGCTACATAATTAATAACAAGGGAGAGGAAAATCTTCAGTGCATTTTAAAACATTAAAGAAAAATATTCAGAAACTAGCCTATTGGGAAATGCAATTTCAAAAGTGTTTTTTTTTTTTTTTTAAATAGCAAACATGCCTGAAGTCCTCTAATCTGGATGTTTGGTTTGGTTTCTTTTTTTTTTTTTTTTTTTAATCTAGCTGAAGCTGCATGTTTTATACTTGGCTTTGCGTATGGAGCGATGGACGGAATAAAAATGAAACAGTTGTGAGTTGAGAAAATAAAAAAAAAAACCCAGCTCTTCAGAAGGAAAAGTTTCTTTACATGCAGAAATAAACATCAGTGAGAAGAATAGTGAACCTGGTACTTCCATCTGAATCAGTGGTAAAGATGGCCTAAGAAAGGAAGATTTGAAGGTAAGGGATTGCTAGTGAAATTTCTGATACAGTTTTGCTGTCATTCATCAGTGCCTTCTTTAACTTGATGAGCTTTTCCAACAAAAAATAACAGAATTTAGCACTTTGCATATGTTTTTCAGATGAACTTAAAATGTGTTGAGTAAGTACAGCTGAAGCTGGTGGGAGTTGTACAAGCTCAGCATCTTTTGGGATCTGTCTCTGTGTACACATTCACTGTGCAAACAGCTAATCGAGTTTCAAAAGCGATAGAAAGAAAAGTTTATTCTCCTTCCTCCAAAAGCAGTTAATTTCCTGGGATCTATTGAGTCAAATGATGTATTTACAATGCTCAGTTCCTCACTTAATCAAAACTAAACACTTAATTTTACACATCATATCTCCAAAGGGGAGGGTGAATAATTTATAATGAATAATTTTATGAATTTGGCCTTTTTCTGTTCATGAATTATCCACAAGAGATCAGGACTTCTCAGAGGTACTTCCACTCAAATTGATTCACTGAATAATTCTTGATCTGCAGCAGTTTGTTGTGAGGCTTGATATTTAAGATTCCAGCTGTTCTGATTGGACTCTTAGGCAGATATTATAATTGCCAACTCAATGCATACATGTCCTAAACTGGTGCTTCCAGGCTGACTCATTGCAACTGCTTCAGCACTTTTTATAACTTGATCTATTTTTTGTTTGCTATATTTTAGAAAATTACTCTCAGGAAGCTTTTTTTAGGAGTCATTGAACGCAAAAGTTCCATAACGTAGCGGAAATCATCTATTAGTGATCCTGATGGAAGGCATAATAAGTCTGGGAAGTAGCTAGTGCTTTGAAAATCTTTCAGGAGGAGACTGCACTGTAGAAAAGTTCTTTGGCAGTGTTGAAAGCTGAGGCAGAGCAGAGCTCTCAGGCTCTACAGTGCAGCACTTGTGACTATCTAGATCAATATTTATAAGGTCAATGTCAGTCCCACATCAGAGCTGTTCTTTAAATCAGTTTTCAGCGACGGGCTGTGATTACTGTGGAAGAATAGCCAGTGGATGCTCTTGCTCCAAAGGTGTTTGCCTGCTTAGGATCAACTGTGTTTACTGTGTTGTCTCCTTTATGCTACTGGTTATGGTATCCCAATCCAAACCTGTTTGGTTGTCTGTGAGGAACTAATAAGGGCTTTGGGGAAGGTCACATTTTTAAGATAAATTGATAGACACTAATTCACATTTTGGCTTTTGCAAACAGAAGAACATATACCCAGTACACTCTGGAGCATGTCAGCATCTTTGTATTTCCACTGGCATTCTCTTAAGTCCTATCATGTAACAAACCATCATACAAACCAGGTAACTTAGTTAAATAGATAGACTTATTCTTTGCTCCTCAATCCCTTTTGTGATATCAAAATATTTAACTGGATTATCAGACCAGCACAGTTGGTGACATGGAGAGTAGTTAATATAAGATTTTTAATTTGTTGATAAGCTCCAGAGAAAGATAATCACCCATGTAGTTGTTGAAGATATAATTATGAATAATTTATATCCCTTATGGAAAAGGGAAGATTTCCTGATTACACATAGACAAAATTTGTGCCGTTTTTTTAGAGGGTTGGCATGTGCCTGACCTATGTGTACATAAACAACTAGCATCAAACATCAAACCTAGCAAATGATGCAGATACCTCTAATTTAAATAGGAAAAAAACAAGCAATCAGATCCTTAGTACAAATTAACCCTTTTCCTGGTTCCCAATTCCTCTCAGTTCTGGAAAGGTTAGAAAGTTTTTATTTCTCATATGTAAGAAAAAATGTTATTGCCCCAATAGTTTTGTCATTTCAAAGATCAGCTGTTGAACAAAATACCTCCTCCTAAGCTCTAAAATTACTGGTTTAGTGTGATTAAATGTATTCTAAATTCACTGTTTTAGTGTGATTTTCCATGTTTAGAGCATAGTCTTTCTTGGGATGGGAGCTATTTGAAAGCAATGAAATGTGAGTGAATGCATGTAAATGAGGAGGTCAGAGAGAATAAATTTGTGATGTCCAGAGGCCAAAAAAGACAGCTTTGAATTAGAAGACCAAGAAGGTTTTTACCAGTTAATATTGAGAATAACTGAACTGCGACAAAGTTAATATATTTCATTTAAAATAGAAAGATTTCTTTTTATTATTACTATTATTAAAACATTATCTTCAGCAGAAGGTTAATGGAAATAAACACAGGCAGAACTTCAGTCAACTCCCCCGTCACTCCCAATACGCACAGATGTGTGTGCACACATCCAAGGAAAGCCTGAACACTGACACCAGGGCTGTAACTGGTGGGCTTTAGTCTGCACGTGGGGCAATAATGAAACTTGAATATTTTATGCTGAAAGTCAAAGTTTTTCCAAAGTAGTTGAATGGAATAGACCAGCCTAACAAAACATCTAAGGAAACTTCTCTGCAGAGCTATTATTTCTCTTTTTTATTATCTGCAGACAATTCCACTGCACATAAAATACCCTGACTTGGGGGCATCAGATCAGAGATCACCTCTTTTGCACCCAGCTGCTGAGGCTGTTGCAGTACTCTGGAGGCACACCTTTAACCAAAGTAACAGGGCAGTGATCACTGCAGAGCTATGGCAATTCCTTCTTTCTTCATTCAAAGAACTAAAGTTGCTATTGTTACAGTGACATTGAACCAATTCTTTTACACAGAAAGAACACTTAGTAAGATAAAAATGTCATTTCTCCTTTTACAGAAGAGTCTGATTCAAAGAAAGCAGTTCAGTAAACTTGCAACAAACCTGAAGAATCTGAAAGTGCTTAAGTCATCACATGGAAGTGTGTAATAGTGCCTGGCATCAATGTTTTTTCATTGTTTATAAGGTCTAATAAAATCTGGAAAGCAAATGTCAAGAGCATAAATAAAATCATATGCAAATATACTGGCAATAATATTAGGACTTTAGAAGTAACACTTTAAATATTCACATAATTAGATACTAACTAGTCCTCATAACACATCTGTGCCCTGGGTGGATAAACATTACAACCCTTGGGGAGGTGAAAACTAGAACAGAAGCCAATGATTTAAGCAGAGGGTAGAATGTAAAGTTTTCCTGTTACTAATCCTTCCTCTGCTCTGGGTGTGCTTCCTAGAGCACTGGAAGACATACATACTCTGTGTTCTGACTGGCATTCAGACTGCATGAAAGAGAGTTCCCTTGACAAAGGCTGTTTTTTCATGCTACTATAAGAGTTCAGGTTGTGATGGATGAGTTTTATGGTGTATTCCAGGGTGTAATTCCTCAAATTGTGGTTTTACTAGTCTCAAAAGTCACCATGAATGCCTCTAGTGTGGTCTTCTGGCTGTTCCTAGAACCTCTAGTATCACAGTACTCATAGAAGGGATTATGAAGTAAAGTATCTACTACATATTTCCTGAACTTCTTACCCAACAAAGTTACTTTGGTTTAAATAAGTTGATGCAATTGAAGTGTGTTTTGAGTCTATAACAAATTAAAACCCAAGAAAATTGGTTATAAATACAGCATGAGGAGAGAAAACCCACTTTAAAATCAACTGGTAGCATTTCCCCACGCAGGGCCTGTAGTGGCAGGATCTGCATAGAGTGGATGTGTTCCATGTACAGAAGTGACCACCATGTCACCAGGCCCCTGAAACCCTGTGGCTGCACTTTGGCCTCGTTCTCCTGCTGAGTTTGACCATATCCTTTGCTTGCATGGCATCTGGGTGAACATCTATGAAAGGTCAGGAATGCTTTTGGTCTGTGCTTCAAGCTTAGACAACTCTTTTATTAAAATGAAGAGTGCAGCTAGGGTTACTTTTCATCCTTAAAGTCTTGCTGCAGAGGTAGAAATTAGTTAAAGTGCTGGGATTGATTCCTAGCTGCAAATATTTGAAATGCATTTGGAGTAAGATGATATTCAGTTAGCTTGGGCAAGAAAGTCAGAGGCTCACGGACTCAAAAGTTCATAGGTATTCCCTGAGTGCTGGCACTTAGTAAGTGAATCATACTCATAACATATCTGCCATTTTTTCATTCTCAATGAAAAACCTATTATTGTCACTTTTGTCCATGAAATATCTTGAAAGAACAGTAAAAAACCTGCATGTATTTCCAAGCCTTTTAAGTTGGAAAGCCTGTGGTTAGAGAGTGGCATGTCAAAAGTCAGTCCTTCTGGAAACCTTGTCTAGGGAGAAAATGGGAGAGAAATGGAGGCGAACTTATGCATTTTTATTGGTTTTTGCATGGTTGGAAGAAAACAAACTACTAAACAGCCAATCATTTAGAGATGCTGCAAATATTTACTTTTTATAACACACACATGAAGTCCTGAGTTTGTGTAGCTCGCAAAAACTTTTTGTTGTTGTTTTTGTTGAGTTGTTTTTTTTTTTTTTTAAATATGATAGTGATTCCTGATAAGCTTCTCACAGACAATGCAAAAACTTTTTGTTGTTGTCTTTGTTGAGTTTCTTTTTTTTTTTTTAAATATGATAGTGATTCCTGATAAGCTTCTCACAGACAAGTACATTAAATGAGGATTTAGATGAAAACAGGTTGGGTTTTGATCAGTCCAGGCAATGATTAAGAATGTCATTTGAACAAAACTACAGAAGTGTGAGGCAGAAGACTTAAGAGCAGAGGAAATAATAGAAGTGCTGAAGCAGTAACAAGTGTGATGTGATGCCTCCAGAGATGAGACAAGGACCCTGGAACTCACATCAAGTAGAATGTAGCTAGTGCAGGAATTCAAAGTGAGAAGCAGCAGCATTTTCCCAGGAAATATATAGTGGAATGAGGCCTGGAAGAAGGAAGCTGTAATGATCAAGACAAGAAAATTTAAGAGAAATGAAAAATTATTCAAGTGGAAAGAAGAAAATAAGAAAAAATAATTTCAGGGTTGCAAGGAAGAACAGCATTATTTGATTGAATAAACATTTTTTGAACAAACTTGAGGTTGCAGGTTTATTTTGCATGGACCCCCTGCTCAAGACAGCTCCACTGCTTTTCCACCTCTTTGGTATAATAAATGCCAACCATGTTGACTCAAATAATTTTCTAGAATGTTCCAGTGGTTTTTTTTAAATTTTTTTTTATTTGCCATTTTTCCTGTTTTTCTTCCTGAAACTTCTTGTTGTTCACTTTATCTTAATAGCCAAGAAGTGCTTCCCTACCTCTTCAGGTATCTCTGAATTATAGTTATTTGGTTTAAAAATATAGCAGTTTGTGAGCAGTAAAGGTACATAGGCATGTGACTAGCCAATATGTTTTTCCTAGTCAGATGATTCTGAAGCCTGCACCTGGAAGTACTGACAGGAATAGCAGTCTGATGAACTCTACTCATCTTGTCAGTGGACAGTGACACATTTTATTTTTCCTTGATATGTTGTAATGTTTCATCAAAATGGCAATTGGCAAAATGTGCTCCACTATTTGCAAGAAAAAGAAAGATGTCGAATCTTGTTAATGTCATTGAGCAAAACTGTGTGGATTTTAGGATTATATAGCTGTAAGTATTATGGAATTATTAATTTAAAAATCTATATATGAATAAAGCATCTGGTGAATGAATAAAAGTAATTTCTCTCACATGGATAATTTAAATACCAGCTGTCTCCATACTAAACCATATTTTCTCATAAAAGCTTTTAAAGAGTCTGTCTGATGGTTGTGAAATTCCAGGATTTATGGACAGTGTAAGGGCTGTCTATACAAGGATCTGTATCTTGGCTCATAATTGAAAGCCGCCTCCAATGAATGGTTCAAAACAAGTGCAAAAGACCCCCAGGAGAAAACAAACAATTAAGCTTTACAGACTGACTCCTCTTAAATGTCTTGTCAAAACTGTAAAAGCTTCATTTTAATGTCAGGGATAAACTTGAAGGGGATAAAAGAAAATGTGAAAATGTTCCTTTAATTATTTGCTGGACAGGTGGAACAATGTGACAGTCTGAGATCATACCATTAAAATAAAAGAATATACTTGATAAATTGCCATATTCTTTTATGATGACTTTATCTGTACTCTTCATCCTTATCCATTTTCTTTCTGATATTACTGAGTCTAGAAAACTTAGCATGAGCTTCTTTTGAATACAGTTTGGTGGTACTTTCTTCTTTATTCTAACACACTTTCTATATTGACTCTTTTTCAAAATTTGTATCTTTTCAGAAAATCTAAGAAAAGAGGGAAAATCTTGGATAATCCATGGATTCTGTGGGTTGAGACTCTGAGATCTTTGCCAGATGGTGTAGGCTGATGGTCTTTGGGAACTTTTTCATTCAGCTCCAGTGGCATGGGTTTCTTTTGTGTTTGTTGCTTTCAGAATGCAAAAAACCACAGCTGGTCAGAAAACAAAATTCTTTTGGAAAAGTCACATCTACAGTGAGAAAATTTGTTTGGAATTATGAAGGATTTTGAGTGCAACACCACCTCCAGTAGTTTCTCCTGGTGAGTATACTTCTGATGCAATACCAAAATGAACCATGTTATTCATTATTTGCCGTGCCAGTAATAGGGACTATGATCCTAGGATTTGATGATGTTGCACCTGTAAAAACAATTTATACAATTTATATCTATCTATTGTCACCAGCTCTTCTCCTTGTGCTTCCTCTACTTCTCAACCTTTTTCATCTTAGCAGATCTCATGTCTGAGTTCATCATGTTATGAACAATGTCTGGTTCACTTTTGCTGTTTGAACATGAAATTGTTAAGTCCATGCATATTGTTCACAAAAATTGACTCTGCACAACCTTGAGTGTTTTCTGAAAAAAGCTAGGGGAAAAAAAAGAAAAAAAAAATCTAACAGATTTCTTGTTAAAATGCCTTGTTTCACGATTAACATTGTTTCATTTTTCCCTCCATAAATGTGTTTCATATTCTAAAGAAATAGCTAATGACTAATATTAAAATGGATAATAAATAATTGATGTTCAGCTTTTTGCAGATTTTTTTCTTTGCAGTGCATGCAGAATTTTCCTGTTCTCATTCAGAACAAAGCCAAATATTGAAATCCCAGTAGTCTACCTTCAAACTTATTATATTAGATTAGAAAAACGTGGTAAAAAGTGACTAGAGAAACAACCCACATCCCTTTGGATTTTCAGTCATGATTTGAAAATATTAGGCATCATTGTAGAGACACAATATGTATGGTTTCAATTCAGCCTATTTCCAGCCACATGCAAATTTATGCTTGATTTCTCATATTTCTCTTCTAATTCTGAATGGGGAACAGGAAAAAGTTAAACCCAGAGGGGCTTCAAAGAGATTCTTAAGACTTTAGGGAATGTAAAGTCCTGATTGATTCTCTTAACCACCTTGAACACAGAACTTCCCACATAATCCTTTATGTTTGTACAGCATGTGTTACAGCAGCACTGAGTTGCTGCCCCGAGATACTGCGTTGCTATTTTGGCAAGTAAATCAGATGCACTTGTTCCTCCAAGTGTCAGTGTTCAAAGAGAGGAAAGATGAACTAATTTTCTTAAAATGTAGTGTTTTATGTGAATGCACCAAAATATTATGACCCCTAATTCAACTGAATTTTTCTAAGTGCTTTCCGCAAAACTTAGTGTAATGACATTTGCATTTTACAAGGAAAGTGCATTAGCGACTTTTATATGGGAAAGAGAAGTTAATTCAATTCTGGACTGTAATGGAGGTTAAATGTAAAGCTTTAATGTTCTGGAGTTCATCCCAAAATAATAATTCCGCTAATGAAATATCTCATTTGTAATTCAACCAGACTAAATGGAAGCGTTTTTGAAGCTGTGTCTACAAGAATTGATTGCTTAACATTTATGAACCAGCCTAAATCTCAGCACTCTTTGGACAATGAAGCATGTTTTAGAATTGTGAGGGTGTTTCAATATCCTCCTAAACACCATATATTTAAAAGCATGTCTTCAAATTACTTTATAGTGCTGAATTTTCATTTTTTTGATGGACCATTTATAGATCTAATATGTTCCTTAAAAGTACATGGTATGAAGACTAGCTAATGCAGATCAATATTTCCTGAAGTAATTCTGATTGAATTGATTATTAATATATGTATATATATATTGCAGCTTTAGCTTTTTTTTTTTTTTTGTCTTTACAAATCATTTGTGAAAACTTTTTGAGCACAAGAGCATGCTCATTATTCATAAATGCTTTTTGGATGTTTGAATTAAAAAAGAGATTTTATATTGTCTGCGATTCATTGAGCTATTCAATAGCTAGGTTGTTTTTTGTCACATGTTTTTTGATGGCTTGTCTAAATTGTGGAAGGCAAGTAGTATGTAACAAACCTGTTCTTGCATGAAAGCCCTGACTTTCATGATGGTATGGGTTTGGAGTGAAAACTTGTCCCTTACTAAAAACATTGTCAGCAAAATTTATCCACAGCATTGCAAACGACTATGGATTCATGGAGAAAATATAAATATGAATTTGGCAGCATTTTGTTATTGAAAGCATACTTCAAAAACTGAAAAACATATATCTGTAATGTCTCTTCTATCTTCTAATGTCTCTGACTAACAAGGTCAGTCTTTTTTTCTCTCACTACCTACCTCACCATGTCAAAAACCTCAAACTCAAACCCAAAACAAATGCAGGCTAATGCAGGTTATAACTCAAAGGCTCAAATTGCTGTCTCTCTCTGAATAATGCTGAATGTCTCAGTAAGTCCCACGTACATCTCATGGGAAATAATTTATTATAAGGTAAAACTGGGATTGGAATATATGCACCATTCAAGCCACAGCACTCCCTGCCCACGTTGCTGGTTGTGTTCCAGGGAAGAGGTGTTGTGTTGGGGTTCTGGAGGGGAGCATATACCTCTGCTCTGCCCTTGTGGCTTCAATAAGAGACTGGAAATCAGACACTGATAGGTGACGTCCCAATTTCTTTGGTCTGGTTTGCTTAAGATTGAAGAAATATGAGCATTTAAACCAAAATTCCTGAAAATGTTCAAATACTTTTCTAAATTTTTGGAAGTCTGGAAGTTGTTTTTCCACTTTCCCAGAGCCTGTCAGATATCGTTGTGACCAAACACTGTATTTCTCTGTTCAGAAGGTGCATTTCTCCCTCTGCCCTTACTCCTTTCAGTGGTAGTATTAGTGGCCACATACAGCTATGATACATCACCTGGTCTAGTAAAATACAGTACTTCTCCCTTTAAGCCTTGCTACACTTGAATGGTATTTGAAGTCTTAGGTTTTAAAGGCAGAAGAACTTGTAGATGGTCCAACCTACAAAGGAGATTTCATGTGCCTGATCTGGATCTAATTTGCATACATTATAGAGTACTTGATTAATCACCTTGCTAATGTTCAGGTCTACACACTCTGCTTACTCAAAAGAGACCAGAAATGGGTGTCCTCTGCCTAGCTGTGGACATCTGAGTTACATGGACAAACTTCTTTTTAAAATCCTTTCAAAGATACTTAGATTTATTAATCTATTAATTTATTAATTAAGGTTATGTCCATCTTTCCTATACTAGGAAGGCTTCCTTACCAGGCTTGATTTTATGTTTAAATTTAGGCATGAAATATAATACTTATGCTAGTTGAATTACTTTGTACCTTGTCGAAATGAGTGGCTTTCTGTATTTCTCACTATTCAAAGTTCTGTAACTTACTAGAGGGAAAGCAACGAGGTCTGATCTTAATAGCCATAGAGTTGGAATGGATTTCAAGCCTCTTCTCCCCCCAACAGCCCCCCAGGATCTCTGCTGCCCTAGCACAGTGGTTGATCAATCGGTATCCCCCACCATGGGAACCAGCAGCAGATGGCAGAAATCTCCTTCCTGCCCCAAAAAAGCAGAGCTGGGCATCTGCCATTGGAGAAACAGGGGAATAAGAGTAAGGATGGGAAGACCGCTGCCCAAGTCAGAGAGCTGGCCTTTTTGAAGAAAGAGCTGCAGGCAAAATAGAAAATTCCTATGGATCTAATTCCCAGGCTGGCTATTAGCTGAACACGTTCATTTAAAAAATAACTTCTCTGTCAGAGCAATATGTTTCACAAATGCTTCTACTCATGATCTAAAGATATCAAGAGATGAAGATGGACTTTACTTTATATTTTTCCCCGTGGCTAATCACTTTTGCAATTACAAATTGGTGCATGATTTCATATTTGGCTTCATCTAGCTATGATTCTTTCTATATCTGTCTTTGTTAAAGAACCCTTTAGCTCTTTCTATTTTTTCCCTTTGAAAGTATTTAGACTGCAATCATGTCACTCTCAGTCTGCCCTCTCAAAAGCTAAATTACTTCAGCTGTTAAATTTTTTCACTTTAACACAGTTTCTTCAGCTCTCAAAGTCAATTTTTATGACCTTTTACTTCACCTTCTTCTGTTTTCTAATGTCCTTCTCAAAATTTGGCCCCTTAAACTGTGGGCAGCATACCAATACTCTTCCTACTTCTGCTGCTTAATGTCCAGGGATTGTAATAGCCCATTTTGTTACAAAACTGCCCAAGGAGCACGTTCTGAATTTCTTATCAGCTGTTGCTAAAAAAGCTGCTTTGGAGGGACATCTTTCCTACTCTACGGATGGAACACACACTCATCCTTTCAGCTACATTTTGTTGTGCTTTAATATATTTAAACACATTTTGTTTGACTAAGTCAAATTCTTCTAGTGATTGCTTCCCACCAATCTTTGTCTAAGGTGAAGAGTCAATCAATTTTTTAATATTTATTTCAATTAATTAATTAGTGAAAAAAATGGAATAGGATCAGACTTTTTGCTAGTCATAGACTGCTTTGAAAAAACTCCCATCAGCAAATATTCATCATCTGAGAAATACTTCTTGGCCCAACCTAGCTGTTATCTTGTCTGAAGTTTGCCATATTCTACAATGTCAATTTTAATCAGAAAATTCCATAATGCTACAGCAAATGCTGAAAAAAGTGCACTTGGTCTCTGAAGTTACATTTAGTGATCAAACAAAATCCCCTCAAAGAAGGAAATAACGTTTCCTTGGTGAGATTTTAAGTGATTTTTTTTGTCATTAAGTCTTTATTTCTCTATCTTAATACTTTATCAGCGGGCTCATTTTTCATTTTTTCTGTAATTTTCTTGAGGTTGATGTCTGGCTAGCTGATATACTGAGCTGCTGCTGAATGGTTTTCTGTTTGAACCCTGGTAAATAATGTTCTTCCAACTTTGTGATGTTGGAGGCATCAAAAATTGTTTTGCTTTAGTAAAAAACAAAGGCCCTACAACCCCATCCAACAATAGAAAAAATCCCAAACATAGGGAATAGATATTTACTTTGATGAGTCTTGTTCATATTTCAACAGGATTAAAATAATAAAAAGAAAATTTAGATATTGTTGTCTTTTTGCTGTAGTGGTGGTTTTGTTTTTTTTTTTTTTTGTTTGTTTGTTTGTTTGTTTGTTTGTTCGTTTGCTTGGGTTTTTTAGTATGTAGTGTTTAGTACTCGTTTTGGTGACCAATATCTTGCGAAGTGTTCTTTACATATCCAGAACAGGAATATTTAGAACATTCCAGATTTCTAATGGACAGTGCTTCTGTTTTCACCTAGGAAATATTACCACGTGTCTATGAAGGTTTCTCTTTGTTTTCAGCAAGTACAGGCTGCAGGGAGGTGCCAAATCCATTTCCTAGATAGAGGCAATGCTGCTGCAGCTCCTGGTCCATGGGGCCATCTGGGAGATGCCAAGTACATGTTCCCTGTGGGAACACATCCTATTCTCCTCTGGCTGGTTTGGATGAAAGCTCCTTCCTGGACAAATATGTACCCATGTACAGAGATAAGTACAAAGTGGATCCCTGCAGTGGCCAGGATAAGATGCTCAGCCTGTCCTGTCACAGTTATCAGTGTCTCCTGATCTCCCCTTGCTGCACAAAAACGTATGCACAGGTAGGTCCCAAAATGGTCCTCCCAAGAACTCCACCATTGTGCAGGCCCATGTCTCTGTGGGTCCATTAGCTTTTGGGGTGATCCCAAGAGCCCTTCCTGTCAGTTTGTCTGAGGGTCTGTGGGTTGGCACCTGGGACAGCCTCAGGAGCAGTCAGGACAGCAGGCTTCAAGGTCTTCAGCTTTGTGTTGAGTCCCCACCACTGCTCCTCTGAGCTCTCAGAGGTGATCCTTAGTCCCATAACCGAGCACAAAAACTTCTCATTGATAGGACTAGGTTCAATACTGCCTCTTTATTCTTCTTTCCCTACTTTCTGGGATTGCTAGCTTGAATTATCCTGTTGTTTGCTTACATGTGTTTTCACTTGCTGTCTTTTTGTATCCTCTCATACATATAATGTCCCAAGTTTTTGGCCTTTTTCTGTACTGTGGAAGTGAAGATTTTAACTAACTATTTTTTAGGTGCTTAGATTTTTATTGATGTTGTTGGAGCTCCCTTCCAGTTTTGTTTGTACTTTTTCTTGGCTTTGGAAATTACTGCTTTTGAAGTACTGCTTATCTATCTGGCTGTCTACAGAGCACTTTGAATCTGGCCTCTCCTGGCCCACGTTGAACACAATTGGATTGCTACTATTGATCTTTAGATAACAGCCAACTATCAGTCATCTGCTTTGTTATACAATAGTTGCCTCCCATTTGGTAGAGCATGGTTTGGTTTTAGGATAGAGAAAAGTGTTATAACAAAAACTCTGCTAATGATTTCCTGAAAGCATGCTGATTGAAACCTGCAGCCTGCATTCACTGGGCTGAAGCCTCCAAAAACACACCACTTGTTTCACGTCACTGATAAGTCAGGATGAGTTCATCCCATTCTGTAGTTTGGTCAGATGATCTGCAACAACCCTTCAACAGAACCCGCTCATTGATCCATGTATGTTCAAGGTCCTGCTGTTCTAAGTTACCAATAACTCTAAAGCAAGTAATTGCCTTCTAAAATGAGCAAAATTCCAACCTCTTTTCCTTACATAGCCTTTCCCAAACAGGTTATAAGCTATGATTTAATAATCCTAGACAAGAAATGAGTCCCACCAGGTTTCAGTGATGTCAATTACTTTTGATTAACAACAATTTTCAATTATTTTTATCATCTGTATTTCTACTGATGATATAAAATATGAGAAACTTTTATTATTTTCATTATCTTTGCCATATTACTTCAAAATATATTATGCTGGCTTTAATAGTATGAATTGTTTTCTGAATATCTTTCCTTCCATGTCTAGTTTTTTCAGACCTTTTTGAAACTTCTGGATAGTTTCTAACAAGCAAATTATTTACGTTACCAATGTGATACAGGTAACTTCTTCAGTATCACATTTTCCTTCAGGGAAATGCATCCAGTATCCCCATGGAATCCAGACTGTCTGTTTAATTTGTACCTAGCAATCTTCTCAACAATTTTCTATCCTTTTTTTGCCCCTCAGTCTAGAAATATTTCAGAGAAGATCATTTAAGCCTATCTCTTAATCATCTCTTTTCCAAGATGTGGATAATTTCTCTAATATGTGTAATTGGCCAGATGCCAATTACAGTGTTCTGGCTTCCAGTCCTCCTTCCCTTTGAATGAGCTGGTTACCTTATCTCAAGATAATATCACCGATGAGGGCTGTTAAAATTTCAGAGCTGATAATGCAATGAAAGTGCAGTCCAGTACGAACATTCCCATGTTCTCTTCCTTAATTAAGATGCCTAGATATTTTGATCCAGAACATTTGACAATCTTACAATATCTATGAATTAAGTTGATTTTTCCTGGGAATCTTTCTTGGATAACAGAGCTAATGATGTATTCGCACTTTATGTCATTTGCCCTAAATATATTTAATGTCTTTCGTAAGATTATACCTTTTTTGAAGAGAACAGGAAGACATGCAGTTCAGGGGACTGAACAAGAAATTTCAGAATACAGATAAAAGAAGGCAGAGGGATTAAATGGGAGAGGGTGTGTGGTATCTCATATGAAACTCATATGAAAGGAAAAAATAGAACGCAAATTCCAATATATTTTTCTACTATTATATTAATACTTTGGAGCTCAGTAGAGATATGATTAATGCAGATTTTTTTTAGGTATTGGAGGTATTTGCATCCAAATCAGACCTTCTAGACTCCTTCTGTGGTCAGTGGAAATAACTAAGTATTTTTAGTACATTTCTCTCATCCTAAATCAAAATTCTGCATTTTGTCATGTGACCTCAGTCTTAAAAGCACCTATTTTCTCCATGAATACCTTAGTTTGAACACGGGGACTCTAAATATAGGTGAGATGAATCCTACCATAGCTGATTAATGTCAAAATACTAAATTTTGTGAAACAGCAGTGCTACCTAAACACCTCTTCCTTAAGCATTTAAGTTACCTGGAACTTTTTCTTAAAGCAAAACCTCACATAACTAGAGTTCTCAGCTGCTGAGATAAGATATATTAACACTACTCTAGGTCTTTTTCTGTTTTCCAAATTACTGTAAACTTACTGATTTAAAACCATAAATTGCATTGCATAGCTAACATTTTATTGCTTTTTCATCATACACATTGCAGATTTAGTTTGTTAATAAGTTCCTGGTTTGTACTGACTACATTTACTTTTCTAAGTGAACAAAAATATCTGTAGAAGAGCCTTGAAATTTAAGTTCTTCTGCATAATTTATAGCACTTAATTTTACTGTAACTTAAATTTTAGTTTCTGGGTTTTACCTCTATCTAGCCCAGAGGTTAACAGTTTTACGTGCCAGATTCCTTATTAATTTACAAACATGGAGTCAGCAATGTCACAGAGGTGAAGGATGTACATTAATGTCTCACAGCACTATCACTTCCACCTGGGGAATTCAATGTTAGAGTTGTTACATCTTCTTTGTGCTAAATTCTCAGAGCTCTTTCTCTTGAAGCCTCCTCTCTTTTTCTACCTGTTACTGCAAGAACTGTTGCCTCAGTTTTGAGTCAGTAGGTTCTTATTTTCTGAGAGTTAAAAAAGGACCCTTACCCTGGGTTGGACAGCTCAGTTTAAATCCAGAACAAACTACTTTGCCTCTGGAGATTGCTCACTCCGTTTTCTAAGGCAACTCAATGGGAAGAGAACACATCATCTGTCAGCAGCCTGACATGCCACAAGCTCTTGGAAAGACTGTGAGTAAGAAAAGGCTATTAGAACATGCCAGCAAAACTGGTTCCTAGTTTTAGGTTTGCCTCAAGCTAGCCATACCCTGTTGACTTTTGATGTGTTTATATTTCTCTTTTGGGTCACCACTGGGCACTACTGTGGTGACAATGCTTCAAGAATCTGATTCAGAGAAATCTTTTAGGCCCTTCCTGAACACTTGGACTAAGGCCATCTCCTATTCATCACAGGGGATACTTGTGCTTCTGACTGAAGGTGCACTAGCTCTTGTTCTTCATCCATGTTCCATCATCCAGTACTGGCTGCCCACTGCTCCCACAGAGCTGGGAATCTCACATACTCAGCTTTAGTCTCTTTAATGACTTCATGGCACTTGACAAGTCTCTTTTTATTCTTCTGGATTTCTGGATCCCAGCACACCAGCAGGATCCAAAGATGATTTTGGTTTACTTTTGACAAAGTAAAGTAAGAATAGAGTAGAGGTTGGGACAAAGATGGAGGAGAAGAGACATCTTGGAACAAATATAAACAGTAATAATGTTTTCTTCTTTTTCGTCTCTCTGTTCCATCTCTAAGAATTAATCCCATCCAAATATTATTGAAAGACTGAAGACGAACTAGCATCTTTCATCCAATACAAAGGATGAAGATAAGGTCTGTTTCTATATGAAGAGTATCCTGCTCCAGTACTGGCTCAAAAGGGGATCTGCATGTCTTTAAAAGTTTGCCCCAGACTACATGGTGCTGTGAGTAAACAGACGAGGCCATGAAAGGCCTGTTTTGCAGATAATCCTACATGGAAGTGGCAGATTTGTCCAAACACCTTAGGAGTTGAGATGCTAGATGCAAGAGAGCCCTAAGTCAGGGATCTGCTGGACCTTGGTCTGACCCCAGCATGTGGTGATGGTGGAGTGGGCAGACTGACTTTCCAATCATGATCCATATATTGAGAGACTCCTCTTCCTTGCTCTGGCCATCAATTCCATGCATGGCACCAGAAAGACAGCATGTGTCAACAGAGACTCAGAAGATATGGCCAGACAGTATGGCCTTTTCTGCCCTATCCTTCCTAGAAAGTAGATGTTTTATAGAGGAGGAAAAGCACATAAGCCAGGCTGAGGTGCACCTAAGCTGGCTGGTGGTGGAGATGGATCTAAGGTGAAGGGAAGAAAAAGGATGCAAGAGTTTGTATTGGGAGCAGACATGAAATCTGTGTTTCTAGCAAGAATTACACTTCTCTGCTTATTTATGGGAAATGCTTTAGGTTAAAAAACTTGGTTACAGCATGAAGATTGCTAGGATAGATGCTGATTGACTGGGTTACACATAATTGTGCTGTGTGTCATCTTGAATATCTAAATGGTTGAGTCATGTCTGAGAACACGTATCCAGTGTATCAGAGGGAGCAGACACTGAGCGTCCCTGTGACTGATTGCTCCTGAGCCAGCAGGCCTGCAATGTGCTCCCAGCAGGGCAAGGTAAATGCCATCAGATGACTGAAATGCCAAATGACTGAGAAAGTTTGTGAATATATAAATACAGTCTTCATGGGGTTGAGGAGGGGGAAGGCAGTGTGTTTGTGCATGTATATGTATCAGATAGTGTCTGCAGTCTGTGCAAGATTACTTGTCTCTCAGGTTGTTTAAGCTGTGTGGCTCCCCTCCAAGCTGTGACACAACCTTTGGACAGTCACTTTTCTTTTATGGGTTTTAGCACGGAACCTTAAATGCTAGCTCTGATGAATGCAAGAGAAGAAATGCTTCCCCTAGGAGAGGTGAAGTAGGCATTAGGTACTGAACAGATGAGAGTTCAAGGTGAGCTGAGCATTTGTGGATGACAGTACTGAGGACTGTAACTCACTGATGGTAGCTCACTGCAATTACAAGTGATCACGTAGCAGCCGTTCATCAGTTGTTCTGCCTTACACCACAAATCACAGTTTTCTGAGACACACTTGGAAATACACCTACAACCACTAGATCCATTTCTGCACATGTGAGAGAAAACCAGTACTTTCTTGGCCCTTCCAGTAGCAAGAAACTTATTTTTGAATTTTTCTCTTCATTCTTGCCTTCATTTTTCTGCCTCCCTCCCTCTGCCCCGTATACAGGAGTGTTTCCTCACTATAGTTCCTTGGCTGTATGTAAGGAAAAGTGCTGCCAGTCAGTGAAATGGAAATTGCACCCTGAACAGCAATGCCTATAGAAGGGATGTGTTCGGGTTGCTTTTGATTTTTGCAGACTCAGTTGCGTGTGGAATACAGTTTTAAGATTCTTGCCTCCAAACATGTCTTTTTTGCTCTGCACAGTATTGGAGTGTTTGGGAAGAAATGAGACTCTTTTCTCCATCTGTAAGTCTATCAAATATGCAACAAGGTAGAAAAGAAACAGATGGACAACATGGTGATTTGGGGATATGTTTACAGGCAATTAGTTATCACTGTAGATGCATTAATTGTAGATTTGTGCAGGAGGACCTGTGCAGTTAAGAACATTCCAACTCCCTTTTCTCATATGTCTGGGATTGCAGCTTGAGGTGTGTTGGGCTAACCTAACAAAACCCAAAATGCAATATTGTTGATGTATAGGAAAGAACATAAATAGTCACACTCTTTAGAGAACTGGCACTTCAGTGCCTGTTTGTGCACTCTTAAGTACAATGGATTTTCAGCCCTACTCCATTTGTTTCATGTCATCTCATTGTACAAACTGCAGCCAACAAGCTGATTTTGGAATGGGAAAGCAAATCCTATCCATTTTTCAGCTGACTTCCATTTGCCTCCTCAAGGTACACTATACGTGCAGAAGAGTGAAAATTTATGATTGGCCAAATTCAGCTATAGAAGGCCACAGAAGTCACTGGGGACTTATTTATCTCTCCAAAGCTGAGAATAGAATTTGAGCTATTGGATATGTTTTTTACTACAAACACTTAGGTAATTAAATTGAACCTTTCTGAAGTAAAGTGATTTTACTAAACAGGGAAGAGCTGTTCTGTTAAGAGGTTCTATTCTTATGAGGTTGAGTCAGATGGCTCATAAGACTAATAAAAAAAATAAGAAAAAAGAAATGTTTACATCTATTTGTGTTTCAAGATACCTGTGTTGTAAGATCCAGCATTACAAATGCATTCATTAGAAAGACAGTGACAGATTTAATAAGTATGGAAACTCCTGTGGTTGACAATAACCTTCTAGATCAGGACTTGCAAGTATATGAAAAGCAATGAAAGGAATACTGTTTTTAACTGTCACAAGGAGGTTAGAACACTGACAGGGCTCTGAATCCTACTGCTATGTGATTTTGTGCTACCAGAGCGGGAAACAGATGCAATATCCCGCTTCTGGAACAACCTCTATGAAAACTCTCTAGCCCCACCCAACTATAAGGTCAAACACTAATGTTCCCTAGCTAATGGATGTGGAATTACTCCATAGAAGGGAACGGATACTGTCTTTACCTGTTTTTTCCAGCTTGGTCAATGATCTATCTCTCACAAATGCTGCATTTATTTAAGTGTGACTGTGTGTAGGAAAGTGTCTTTCCCTCTAGGGCCAGTTGTTCTTGCCCTTAACAGACGTGGCTTGCATGACTTCCACTGAGAATGGGATTAGCCCTGCTTTTCCAATGCAAGAGGCCTGGGCTCGGGATAAGAGAGACAGGAAACTCAGGGAAGTATCCTCTAGGACAGAGTCCAGGGCATGGGTAACAGCTTTTGTTGCCCAGATGATGTTTAGTGGAGCTTTTCTTACGAGTTGGGTGAGAGGTTTTGCACCTGCCTGGTCACTTCAGAGCAGTGTGGGTGGGAGTTTGAGAAAAGCCCAAAAGGACTTTGGAAGGAGGAGCGTTACCTGTGTGTGAGGGTATTGATCCTGAGCAAGAATTAACATGAGGTGCTACGTGAAAAGGTGCTAACTGCAGGACTTGAAGCTTAATACCAAATGTTCTGGCTAGTCCTGCACAGCTTTTCTGTGCCTTACATACTTTGCTAAGGAAGTCTTAGTTTCTGACTAATATTTCCCTTTGAGCTCTAGCTAATATCCTGCATACATACAGACCTATTCTTTCTTGATGAAATTTTATCATTACCTGAGGCAGGTACTGATTATGCTTTGTCTGTTTTTATCTCCACACTTAATTCATCATATACTGTATTAGTTTTTTATATTTGCCATTTATATTTCATTGTGCATGGTAATTCAGGCATTCTTTTATATGGCATGAATAGCTGTGAATGTAGGCTCTATGGACTTTTGCGGTGCACGAGTAAAACCAAATTTCATTTCTATATAGCATGCCCTTTCTGAATTTCACATGAGAAATACTTGCTCTTGAGCTATCCAAATGAGAATGGTTTGGCTTGGACCGCTGTGACAGGTCACTTACTCATGCTACTTGTCAGTGACACACTGATGCAAGTTGAAATACATTGCCTTTTCATTTGTTTTTAACCTTAATCAAAACTAGTGTAGAAGAGGTATGCTGGCATAGCAATGAGGAGTGAGTCACTACAGTCCTCTGGTATCCAGAAACTAAATGTCAGTGCAGCTGCTCAATCTTCATTTCCTTACATAAGCAAAGGCCAGTCAGGTCTTCAAATTTTCTTTTCTATAGAACTTCTACTTCTCCAGAGCCTCCACACACATGAGTGTGTGGGGATTGTTTGGCTTGAATTTCAGCAGAACAGCACAAAATTTTAATTCTTGCCCTCCTTCCCCCCCGCCCCCCTTATTTCCTTACTGACTCAGACATGCTAATTTAATATTGTTAAAGTAAGTGGGCTGTTCTCACTTGACTATTCATAAAAGCATATTGTGTCAAAAGAAGCACAACCAGTCATATAAGAAATCACCAACCTGTCCATTTCTGCACAAATACATGTATTCATGTCAAAGTAAAGAGGGCATAAGTCATTCTGGCAGCTGAGACATATACTGTGTGTTCTTATTGACAGAAGTATTTAGAAAAAAAAAATAAAATAAAACTTGTTTCCATAGTAACTGAACACTACGTAACTCTAAAGCTAAAGGAACCTGGAATTACCAAGACAGAGCAGCTGAGGTGTCTTGGGTACTTTTAGTGCAAATGTTGTGCAGGCACACCTTCCTTTTCCAACTGTAGATCTTAAAGCACTGCACAAACCTGGCACCAAATATTAGTTGTGTCTGTCACCTTTCTCTGCCCAGAGCTGTGGAGTAGATATGACAGCATCCATGTACATCCTTTCTTACTTAGATCCACTATCCTGGTCTTCCAAGCACCACAGGGAAGACCTCTGCCTTCTTTTCATCTTTCATAAGCACCTTGAAGCTTGAGTGTTTTGCTGACATCACTTTTAATTTTTTAATACATGTTTTTTAATCTAGATATATATTAATTTATAGAAGGAGGAAAAAAGAAGGCTAAGTTCAGAGACCAGGTGTATTTTTTACAAATTGGAAAAACAATTAAGCTGCCATTCCCACCTTCTCTAGTTCCCAGCACAGGTAATGTATTGCAGTTTGTTTCACCAAGGAAGTGGTCTGCAGCAGAGATTTAATTGCTCCCTGTCATACAGTGAATCACTGGTGACAATAAAGTCTTTAGGAGTCCTGAAGCAAAGGAGTCTTTGCTTAGCAAAGGACTCCTCTGCTTCAACTTTTGAATATCTTATGCTCATCATAAATTTTGAAGCTTTTAAATTCAATATGTTGGACCTTCAGAAAATGGGGCTTTACAGTGGCATCAGTCATGGAAAGGATAAATCAACCAAAATGGGTTTTGTAATTCATAAGTTTATAGCTTTTATTTTTTTTTCCAGTTCTATTTTGTCTTTGGTATTGCATGCAATATATAAGTATTTATACAGTAGTGGGAAAAATAGATTTTGATAACAAAAAATTATGGTTTTTACCTGTATAATTGGAGTGTTGTGAACTGGTGCTGAAAAGTTTTATTAAAATTTAAAAACAAAAAAAAAAAAAAAAAAAAGAAAAAAAGAAAAAAAAAATAAGCGGAAAAAAGTACTCTGAACAAAAAAACCCAAGCCCCTACTTGAAGTCCATTGAGCATCTAATAATTACTTCAAAGGGTTTGGATTAGACCCATGGAATTCTTTTTTTTTTTTCTTCAACAGTTGCATGTGAAATGGCTAAACGAAGATGTGACCTAGGGCTCTGAGTAGATTTG
Source organism: Onychostruthus taczanowskii (assembly GCF_017590055.1). Lineage (NCBI taxonomy): Eukaryota > Metazoa > Chordata > Aves > Passeriformes > Passeridae > Onychostruthus > Onychostruthus taczanowskii. Next base: position 3,888,187 of record NW_024499351.1, read on the forward strand.
ATTTTGTTCTTAAGGAAAAAAGGCTGTAGGTATTGAAAGTCAGATGCTGTATGCTTCTTGAAGATTTTGCTACTTTTCTGCATATGGGAAAGAAAATATGCATATTTCTGTGCAGAAATGGTTTTTCATATTGAAACAGATCCTGCAGGCCAAATAATTTCAAGCTTTTTTGAATAAATCTTTAAATATTTCTTTCCTCTTCCTTAATGTTTTTGGAATTGTATATTTATTTATTTTCTAGTGTTAGCACCGCTTGAGAGAAATAAGCCTCCAGACAATATCCTTAATTTAGAAAATATTTAAATTCTAGAAATCTCTGCATATGTGGTAGGGTTAATAACAAATTCCAATTCAAAATATAATGATATATTTTTGAGTGCTTTCGAATAAAATTATCTGGTGGATGTCAGAGTAAGGGAACCAGACAATGAACATTGGCAGTAATGGAATGAGATCACCACAGTTGCGGAGAGGAGATTTTTGGTAAAATTCTTCTGGTTTAGAAAATAAAGATTAATTAAAAATGGATTTATTTTAAGAAGATACCAATATTGGCAACAACTGTGCTGTGAAGGAATGATCTCTGAATTTGCTGAGCATCCAGCCAGCTGGCCCTTGAATTGGACAAGGGGAGAGGCAGGTTTCAAGGTCTCTCATGTCACTAAGATCTCTGTGTGATGTCTTCCCAAAAGAAACCCACCTCCTCAAAATAATTTCAGAGACTTTGCTGTTTAGCCAACATTAATATAAAACGATATGTCACCCTAATATGTTTTTAAGACATTTAGATATATCTTTTTTAGTACTAGGATAACTGGGAATGTTTGTAAGGCCAGTGATGGAACTGGCTGGGGTTAAGCACCCAGCATGGGTACAGACTGACCAGAGCACCATTACTAGGAATTTCTGAATCCAGGGGAAATATACCCCATACCTCTGTATAAACACCTTCTTTTTAAGGGGCTGATGACTTACCTTCCTTTTGATAAGACAGTGACATCTGGGGAATAGCTTGCATCTTGGTATTTCAAAAAGGAACCAAATATTCCTACTGTCAACAGAGAGATCAGGGAAATACTTCTTTTTTTTTTTTTTTTTTTATCTAGAAGAATGTGAAGGGCTGATGTCTGAAATAAAGCATTGACATAAGGCCTCGTGCCTACAGAAAAAAAGGTCTGTTTTGAAAGCTCTAATGACAGTTTTGTTGTGAACAAACATAACCTTGTATCAGTCTCTAAAGACAAACAAACTTTGATATGATACAGACGATGTGGATGCTCCATCCCTGGAAGTGTTCAAGGCCAAGCTGGATGGAGCTCTGAGCAACCTGGTCTAGTGCAAAGTGTCAATCTAGATGACAGGGAGGTTGGAATTAGATGATTTTTAGGGTGTCTTCCAACCCAAGCCATTCTATAATGCTACAATTCTATGAAATTGCAGTGACAGTGTACTCAAAAGTGAGGACTGGCTGGAAGGCGAAATTAAATTGCACTTGAATACAGAAATTTCCATCTGCATAGATAGAAGCTGGGAGAAGTATTATGGGTGATAGGTATGGAAAGAGTGTTCAGTGGGTGTGTAGTCGTGGTGTTATAAGAATGAAAAAATGAGGACCTGTTGAATGAGCTAAACACATGAAGCAGAACTGGTGAAAATCCAGGAAGCCAATACTTGGTTGCTGCATTAAACACATTAACCTGCTACAGATGGACCAAAAAGAGTCAAAACCTTTTTTTTTTTTCTTTTTTCATTTGTCAAAAAAAAAAAAAAAATTAAAAAGGGCTTATTTCTGCTACTTTGATAATATGAAAATAGTAGAAATAGTAGATTGTGGTTTTGTCTGACACTGCAGGAAATATTTAGTGTTACAAGCATGCACATTGACAGACAAAGCTGTGTTAGAAATAATGTTCAAGGAGGATATATGGATTTTTAAAAATAAACATATGTTAAATAGAAACTCTTCATATTCTCAAATCAAACAATCTTAAGACATTTCTGATATTGAGATTGCCCTTAAAATAATACAAATACATGTAGAAGGCCTAACAAAATAGCTCTGATGATGCTACAAGGAAGATTGTGTGCATTTAGGCAATGGAATGAAAAGGATCATAAACTGAGTGGAATAAAAAGTAAAATAACATCTTTAAAACATAATTTTTCTCTTTTCTGGGTTTTAAACACTTAGCTGTCACAACTATATTCATGCTTGTTTCATGATGTTACAAGCTTGCCATATGCACACATTAGCACATGTCGGAAGCATACAGAATATCAAAAAAAACCACCAATTAACAAGTGAGTTAATTAGTATTGACTACATAATTGTCCAATTTAATTCTTGCTGCTTATAAATCATCAGAATGTATTTTGAACACAGTTTTTTGCATGGAAGCACTCAAAAACTTAATAAAGCATATTTCAGCCCATGGGGTGATTCTAGGCTCTTTCTGTGGACTGTCATCAACCATTTACTTATGAGTAATTGACCTTTTAAAACTGTATCCTATTATTTTTTTCTTCATGATTAAATGACAAGAGAGCTCTAAAAGGGAAGGCAGATCACATATCATTGTGATCCTCCCCATGGGTTTGGCATTTGGTAAGCAAATATTTATTGCAAGTGTGTGAGACGACTATTCCTGTGAATGCATCAGCTGGACTAGGTATTTGTTGACAAGATACAAGGTATATTGTTGATATAGTGAATATCTAGTTTGTTTGTTTTTTTTTTCTTTTACTGAAAATTAGGAAAAAGTCTCTCAAAACTTATTTAGACTTGTGAGTATGAGTTCAATAAATCTTTGGCATGTTACTTTCAAGTTCTGCAAGAAAATAATCTGTAATTTTAAAAACTATTTTTAGTAAGAGGAGACACATAATCTATATTTCTATATTGACTCTTGGACTTAAAATGCCAGTTATAATCTTGGGACTTGCAAAGGATCAATTTATCAGAGATATTGTCCTCAGATATTAAAGGAAGCAGAGGAAGATGGTACCTGATGTGAGTGTTACCTATGGGCTTGAGAAAAGCAATAGAGAGACCTGAGAGACTTACACCCCTGAGCTGTTGATAGGAGCAGACACCAAGACAAGGTATGCTTTTAGGGATGTTCTTAAACTAGGCTATGTTGGCAATGTTTTACATGGCATGAAGGATATATCTCTGTGCCTGATATTAGAAGAGAAAAGGGCAGTAGACTGATTTAATTTATCTAATTTTAGTTAGGAAAATGCCCCAATAAATGGCTTATTTTCTTCAAATGAGGAGTGCAGTTAAGTTTATGTAAGTAAATGTGCACATTTATGGATATTCTTAAGTGAGACCTGCACTTACTGCAGGCTTGCAATTCTCAGTAAGTCAAAATTTCCACGTGGGCTGCTTGTGAACAGATCTCATGGTTTGATCTCCTAAGGCTTTGTGTCATCCTTTTGTGTCTGAAAGGATGCAAATACCAAACACACTGTATTTTCTGTCAGAATTAGACCCATTGTCATCTGCATTTTAACCTTCTCTTACCACACTAGATGGGACGGAGAAGGCTTTTTAAGGCAGGAAGGTGTAGGAAGTAGGAGAACATTTATTTGGCCAAATTGAAAGCAGGAGACTGAATTTTCTGGCTGATGCAAATGTACAAGGTATAATGTCTAATCTAAAGTCAGTATAAATACTGTGAAATGGGGAAGTCAGGAGTACTGGTAAGAAATCACACAGCACACTTTTTAACATTGGAGTTGTTCTTTAATACAATTAAACCTAGTGTTATAGGAATGCAGTTAATGAGATGGGTTTCTATTTCTTTTTTTTCTGTATTATTTGTCAGTTATAACTGGCTACAAGGGGGAAAAATATAACTTTTAATAATAACTATATTTATATTTTATTGAGGGAACAAAGATATAAACTTTTTAACTGATTTAAATCAAACATAGATCATCATCCTTCTGGACCGAGGAGATTGAAATATCATCCTTGTTTAATATCATAAATGGTAAAGATTATCATCAATTGAAATATGACGCTTGTTTGGAAGAGCTGAATATTACGTCTGTCACATTTTTCCTGACAAAACCAAGGAACTTTAATGTGATCCAAGATGAGTTTTCCTCCAGAAAAATCATAGCTACTGTGGAGTTAAGAGCTTGCAATATGACATCTTACATGGGCCGTACAGCTATGCATCAGTAGTAGAGATGTGCATAAACCAACCTTTTACAATATGCTGACACAAATGGATGCTGTTTTTAAATACTGCTGAATTTCCCATGGTAAGGAATGCATGAATGGCAAAAGAATTTCTAGTGATGGATGGCAGAACTATGAATGTTAAGAAAACAATTGTGTTTTGCTTTTGTTGTGTAAAGTGCTGGGCAACAGTCACAAATGTTGTCTGCATCAGCTTTTTCTAGATACCTGATCCTGAACAGCAGCAATTTGTTATGACAGCCTCTGCTATTCAGCAGGACTACAAAGAATCAGTCATTTGTCAACATGCATTCATACAGTTTACATACCAAGCATGCACTTACAGTAAATTGTGTGCTACAGCTGACAATTAATCTGCTACTTGATACACCGAGTACTCCACACTGAGCTATTGGCGCAGCTCTTTTAACACCAAAATAAATGTTATCTTTTGGAGTGATACACATACACTTTGCTTCCTCCTCTGGCATGTGTTTTAAAAAATGCTGTTGAAAATAATTGGTGCTCCTGCTGGGATGCATGCAACTGTCACAAAGCTGTTGCTTTATTGGGAGTTTTCCTTAGAAGGTGGCCGCTCTGGGAAAGAAGGTACAGAAACAGTCTCTACTCTTTACAGCTACTCATTGAGATAACCTGACCTCAGGGCCGACAAGGGTTTGTTCTGTTTGCTGTGCTTCCTCTTTAAAAAGAATTTCTTTTCTTTCAGGGAACAGAAGGTTTTACACGGTATTTTTGCTTCAAAGATTTCAGGGAAGGGGTTACAACTGAGCAGCTTGGTATAACACATATGTGTCTGGTTAGATGTAAATAAGAGACTGAAATTTTTGTGACTAGCAGAGCACAAAACCAAGGTGTAAAAACCAATTTGCTGACCTGTGAGTTTCTCAGTCTATATAGATCTACTTCTATCTTCTTGGCATAAGGACACAGCTGTAGAGATGTGTAACCTCTGCTGATTTAGCCGTCATTTAGAAAAAGATCAGGTCTTAGATCAGATCTTACATATATGCATATACATATATATCTATAGTAACAGCTTGAAAGTTTTGTACAATCTTAACACAAGTACAGTGCCTAGGAAAAACACAGTGGAACATCAGGGTATCCTTATTTTTTTTTCATTTGTTACTACAATATAGTTTTCATGGAAAAATTTCACCTTCTTAAATTTACTGGTGCCTTTAATGTTGGTTTTAATAGTGCCCCTGGACTCTCTTCTGTGTTGTGTCATTAATAATGAAGATTAAATAGAATGAGCTTTCTACAGCTGGCTTTGCAGTTGCATTTAAAATAAAAATGTATTATGTATGTAACTGCAAATGCTCTTTGTTATTACAGATTACTGGAAGTGCACTTGTGGAACAAAGAGGGGATCTTCATACAGGAGGGATTATAGGTTGGATTGAAGCATATGTACAATAATTTTAAAAAACCTTCAAAGGAGGAAGCTCTGCTAAGGTTATATGAAAGTTATCTCACTGTCTGTAATAGAACTTCTGGCACAATCAAATGGATGTTTATAGCAGAACTGTAGCACTATATAATAAGGAAATCATGTAATAGGAGTAAGGGAGAACTGTGTGCCAGGGCTAATGCCATAAATACCTTTTTGATAAGATCCTTGAGGTAAGGAAGAGCAGAGATGTTCATTCAGAAAACGTGTACCATGAAGTTCTTGTGGCTTCATCCATCTGCAAGGTCTTAGAGGCAAGTTTAAGTTTCCTACAGGGAAAAAAAAACTCAGTGAAGAACAGATGATGCCAAATTTGGGAAGTGCTAAGGAAATGCCAGAAGTACACAAGAACATAGTATTGCTAACTGTTCACTAAAGCTGAACATAAAGAAATATGGCATTGTGTGTAATGTGCGACCAACCTGTAGCTGACACCACAGAGGCTGGCAAGTTGTAGTGGTGCTTATATCAAACAACAGCCTATAGTGAAATAACCCATTCTCCTTTAGTTCATCTATTGTGTGGCTTTGCTCTTGATGCTCCCTCTGTGATCCCAGATCCAGGCAGAAGTTATTTTTTCACTGTGCACTGGTTCATAGTCTCATTTCCTATTCAGTTAGAAGAGGATTTATCCTATTCCCAGAAACTGAGCTAAAAGGAAAACAACTAATTATAGTTAAGAAGAGAGGAGCAGCAGGGCCATATCAGGGAGATACCATGTCTTCATCGTGTCTTGCTTTAAGAAGACAGCAAGCATAACTGAACTTGGACGAGTTAATTCTTTGCTGTCTATGAGTTTCGGGAAAAGGAAGTGTGAAGAGTGTATATGTATTTTTATAAGGGTTTGAAACCTTCATCTCCAGTCAAGTTACAAGAACTAATGTCATTCTGGAGATTGCTATAATTTGTGTGAGATCTCCTATTTGAGAGAGGAAGAAACCCTTACAGCTCAGTGGAGAACACAGCTGAAGGGGGGAAAATGACATTGCTGCTCTGCTTCTCAGGGACATCAGTTTGTAGATGTGAATGTGTTAGAAATATTAAAAATAGAGATGATGTACAATCTGTTAAGAAAGATAACATTAGAACACTTTAACTCCTGTAAGCACACAGGACACAGATTGGTGTGTTTACTGGTATCTTTATTTTTATAGTATCACTGGTTCATCACTGAGGGTGAATAATGCTAAAGGAGACCCTATTGCAAGGTTACCTGTAACAGGTGGGCACTTTTGCAGATTCAATAGACCTTGGCTCTATCCTGGGAAACATGCAGATCTTTATAATGTGTTTTTTAGGCTCTATTGATCATTTCCAGGTTATATTCAGTAATAAGCACTGACTGAGTGTCATTCAGACAAGAAATAGACTACTGTGCAAAAGAAGAAGGGGAATTTGTTTCAGATGCCAGATAATAGCATTATTCTGTAGGAATCTTTTTAAGGTTTCCTTATTATGAAAACATTATAACACTAAGCAATAAATCACTCTGACATTTTAACTATTTGCATTATAGTATATATTTTAACTATTTGTATTATAGTGATGTCAGTCATGGTTTACTTCAGTCAAGATGAGAAAACAGTTTCCTTTCTAAGCTTTTAGGATTCTCTGGGGTTTTTTTTTCACCCTACTGTAGCTTAACAGAAAGTTGTTTCTTTCTGTGTAACTTTGTTCATGTGTTACAAGAGTTTCAGATGAGTCTCTCAGCACAAGCCAAGCTGATTTGCAGAACCCTGCACATCTCCATCTGGGTTGGGATCACTGTCAAATGTCACAGGATATGTTGTGAGCTGGGAAGATGGATGTTCTTCCTTTATTCTTCCACCAAAATGCTCTGCTAAAGTGTTTGTTTAAGGGGTGAAAAGCACACGGTTATCTTCTGAATTTTGTTTGTTGACCTCTACTGAATGGCTCTGCAGGCATCTAGTGACCTCAGGATGCTTTGTACACAACTCTCTGAAGAAAAAGCAAGAACCAATCTAAAGAGACCATCTGCCTTCAAATATAAATAGCAAATATTGTGGTAGGGTATTTTTCTGTTTGTTTTTTGGTGATTTTTTTTTGTTTTGTTTTTGTTTTTTTTTGTTGGTGGTGTTTTTTTGTTTTTTTGTTAAACAAACAAAGGGCCTCTCCAAGCAAAGAAGAATTAACAAAAATAATATACTAGCCCCCCCAAAACCCCAAATCAAACATGTAATCAAAAATATAAATGGTAAAGATGTTAATAATGTTTAGTTTATTTAAGGATTTAATTATTTTTTTTCTGAGACTTTTCTGAGACTTTTCAAAGCAATTTCAAGAGCACTATGGGGATCAAGGAAGTCTACTACCTGTTGTTTTCATTTTAACTTTTCTCTAACATGAACTGAAAAAGAATAGAATTTCCAAAGCATTACTTGCTATCTTAGGTTTCTAAACCTTTAGATGTCAGACACCTACCCAGTAATGGATTCTGCATCCAATTCTGACTTGGACTATTAGAAGTGAAAGTTTATTTCCCTAAAGTTCCTGCATGTGTTTTGATTTCTTTTTATCAAGCAAAAATTAGTTTACTTTTAGTAAATACTTTAATAGTATTATAGGTTGAAGAATGCAATGTAATGCATGCTATTATTTCTATTATGTGAGTTACTCTTTCTTATGGAAGAAAATCCAGTACCAGTTACTTGAGTCACGTCAACTTTGGAATGACTGCAGGATGGGCTACATTTGTGCTGGATTTACTTGCAGCTATGGATACTGATTATGGGCCACATTTCTCACTAATTTAACTACCCTCAGTTAAATGGCTTTATATCAGGTCCTGCATTTTCTGTGACTCAGAAGAGGCCATTGTGCCAGAAAGCAGTAATTTTACCAAATCTTAGAAAAATATGGAGTCTTTTTGCTTCTGGTTACACAATATTATGTTAGGGGCTAGCGTTATTTTATGAACATGCATGTACCAAAATATTTCCCTACTGAACAGAAAACTTTTTAGGTGTTGGTGGAAGATCCTGTACAAATGTTGTCAGAGTAACCAAAGGAAAAAATGCATTATTAAATAACAAGATTCTTCCAAATATCATAGAAACAGAATGGAAAAGATTTATCCTTCTTGTAATGAAGCAGGAAATCTCTCCTAATTCCATGACTTTCTGATCATCTACGTGAAAGGCAATAATGTGGTAGAAAGTGATGATTTGGGAGCTTTGGTCATTATTTGTAATTTGGCTGATGTCTTAAAATGCCATGTGGTCTAAGAGCTGGTGAAAAAATACTTGATGTTTTATGAATAAATGTTAATTGTGGGCACAAATTTGAGTGCTGCTTATTGACGTAACAGTAGTTATAAGCCCATAAACTAAGAAAAGGATAAACTCCCCCATATTAGCAATTGCTGATTATGGTTCCATAATTTATTGTGCTGAATCATTTCTGTAACATAGCAAATAAAAAGCACAACCACCTGCAATAGATTATGTTGATTCGTTTTGCTGGCAGATGTGAGAGAGCATCATTGCTTATTAGATGGTAAGCTTAATTGGTTTTCTCTAGAATTACATAGAAAATATTCTATTAATCTGATCACACAGAGGGTGCTTACTTTCCAAATTCCTGAATTATTGTTTAATTGTTAACATTTTTGCAGATAGTGGTTATTCTCTGGGCTTGATTTATAGTAAAAGTGTGGCTTTGTCCTTTAGGTGGGAGGGAATTACAGATGAGACACCCACTGTGACCTGCCTCCTTCATTTGGAGTCAATATACTTCCAGTCTGAGAATGGACGTTTTAAAGACAAGCAGTTGATGGGGAAATTCCAGGGAGCAGGAGGGAGAGGGAGAGAAGGGTCAAGCCCAGGTCCAGAGCATTCAATAACAGGTGACTGGAATCAGTGCTCTGAGATTACCTATCTCTGTTTTCTTTTCTGAGCTATCACACCCTGCAGATGGGGGTGATAGCTAGATCAGCAGTTAGATCCTTAGGTGCTCTGAGCTCCAGGTTGCGCAGAGAATGTTCTAATGCTCAAGCTGCTTCATTTCCCCTCTGAAATGCTATCCCATGGTGAACCTGAGCCCTTGCTGTTGACTGGGGCAGGGAGGCAAACCCACACCGAGGTGCTGTAGGAGGTGCCCGATGGGCGAGGTCACAGTTGCAGGGCCCGTGGGCAACTGGACCCTCTCAGACTTTTCTGAGAGCCTCTGGCTCTGCTCACTTCTGTGCTTCGCTGATGCAGCAGCACATGGTAGATGCTGCACATCCTGCTCCATGGAGCAGCTCTGAAGGGTACTGCTGGGAGCCATGCTGGGATGATGTCCCTCAGGGTCAGAGTGAGCAGAGAAAGCAACCTAGGAGTGGGATGTGCCTCCCTGGCTTAGTCCTGTGGTAATGACAAGAACACAGACTCAGAGGGATATCCTGAACCACCATTTTCCTGACTCCAGATGTGCTATGTTGGATGGTCTGTAACAAACAAATCTAGCTACCCCTAAGAACCAGTGATGCAAGTTGCTCTTACTGTGCTTAATAAGTGCTCTCAGAACCTCACTGCCTGAGCCAAACACTCTTTGAAATGCCAGTTAGGGTGTATTCTGTCATTGGGACATTAGGTAGCCTGTTTCTCCACTGCTAGGGATGACTGCTCTTACCACTGTCTCTTTCTGTTGCAAAGAATCCTGAAATCCTTTTAAGACAGTTTTCTCAAGAAGCACACACTTGAGCCATGTTTTTCGGGGGTGTCTGAAAACCATGGTCTTATTTCTTACTTTTGTGAGGGGGGTGTTACAATAGATTCATTTTCAACTGGTGGACTCTTCTTCCTACTTTCTATGGGTCCTACTGAAGGTCCACTGTAGCAGGAGTCAATTTCTTCTGTTTGTGGTATCTTGTGGAGCAATGGAAGTAGTGTATGTAAAATGACATAAATCACCCAACGACTTTTAACACGCTGTATTAATTCCATATCACAGAAGAAGTTTCTATAAAATATAATTTTCTGAAAAGGATTCCTAGGCTTTCCAAAGCAAACCTTGAGAAATTTCAACTGTCTTGTGTGCTAGTTAAATGTAATGGAAGTCTTATTTTTAAATTCCCTGAGGCTGTTTTAAACATGTACCTTCTACTTTTCCTTCTTCTGCCTTACACCTCCAACCCGTGTTTCTTTGGCAACAAAAAGTAGCTCAGATTTAGATATTAAGTATGTATTTGTCATGGGTCTGGTTCCTTGTGTTCTCTAACACCACATTGGGAAAAAATCCTTCAAACCTGGAGAAAGACATGAGGATACTTTTTGCTAGAGATAGAGAGTTTCCCAATAATTGCTGCAATGCAAATGAATGGATGTTGTAGATAGCTTTTTTGATGCAGGGAATGCATTAGTCTCTTCCAGTCTCCTCTGTCTGAAAGCTGAACTTGGCAATGGTTGAAATGAAGGAAGAGGAAACAGGGAAAGCAGAAATATTTATATGTTCTTTTAAAATCAGAATCAGAGATTTGGATCATATAAAATCACTTATCTGTACTTTTTTTCCAGTTTATCATTGAATGGCATAACTAGGTCACAGATTAATTTGGTAGATAGATTAGGAAATAATTAATATTATCAGGTACAAAGGAGACAAATAATCAAAAATACCCAAATCCTTGAAAGACTATATAATGGAAAAACCATAGCTGGTATGCACTACAGGAAGAGAGGTTTCCTGGGCTTTTTTTCAAAGCTTCATGCTTAGGGCTACCTTGATTGAGTTGAAAGCAAAATGCCAGGAGTTTGTCATGTTAGAGTGCAAGGTTGCCATTAAAAAAGGAAAATAGAACAGAATAGCAAAATGAGAATTATGACACTGCTATAAAAAAAATATTGCCTATCAATACAGTTCAAGCAGATCCTGTAAACAGGATAAAGAATAAAACAAAACAGGAGAGGCCCCACATTTCAGGAGGCAAAACCAAGCCCTTAAGCTTATTAGGATCTTAGAAGTCATCAAGGTCTCAATAAGAAAGTGCAATCAATAGAGCTACAGAAAGCTTGGTTAATTGTTTTAGGTTGCAAGCCTGCAAATAAGGATTGGAACTAGAAAATGATTGAGTAATTTAATTGGTTAGACTAGTGCCTTTCTGCCAGCTGGCCCGGCAGGATACGGAATTTTATGGAGCAGCTTGCCATGCCATTTGCAGGACTGTTCTCTACAGATGTCAACACCTTAGGTGACAGCAATGTATGAGCTTAGAAAATGTGTAGCATACATGCACAATATCTGATTGTAAAGGAATCTGAAAGAAACCTAAAACTTTTTGGAATGACCATACTTCCCAAAAGAGGGACATGGCATGCCTCCATTCTGATAGAGAGCTCTTGGTAGCCTGTCAATCCACACAGTGCAGGGTTTGTTAGGATTTTACTGGGAAGTGTAATAGTTTTGCAGAGAGGGATAACGCTAGTAGTCCACTGTTGGGGTATAGAATATAAGAAAATAAAGACAGTGCAGAGAGTAGTCTCACCCCTGAGGAGTTGCAGCTGGGCCAATTACCAAAAACTAGGAACAGGCCTGACTTTAACAGGCCACAACTGTGACCAGTGAGGAGAAGAGTGTTATAAGAGAGTGGGTTGGCTGGTTGAGATGGGAATCATTTGGCTACTTGGTGGGGAAGAGAGAGTCAGTGCCCTGAGGAGCTGCCCATGAGAAAACAGCAAGGAGGCATGGACCTTTTGTAATATGATGACAACAGTCCACAGGAGTTTCAGATAAACCTCCTCCCTGAATTTGAATTTCTGAGTGTAACACGTGCACAATTTGCTCAGTTGGACCTGTCCTTCCTCTCAGAGTTAGAGATTCTTTTTGTGAACTCGCAGGTGGTGGCAGAGGAATTTCAGCCATTACAAGCTCACCTTGAAGCAACCAAAAAACCCCAGGTAATTTCCTCACTGACTGTTCCCTGTCTCTAACAACTGTCCATAGCTTAAACCCTCCACTGCTTATTTTCTGTCTGAAAATGCTTTTATATCCACGGGGATAGAAATCTGGACACAGCCCTTCTATTTTGGTTTACAACAGCAATGCACATGCCCTGGTTGTTCCTGTTCCCTGGTGCTCCAGGTACATGGCAAATGACTACAGCCCATGCTGAGGGCTATCCAAATCAAATACACATTAAGCATTGTATAAAAGGTCCTGTTCAGGGGACCTGACTAAGGTCAGCATGAGGTAAAATCCCCAAACTACTTTTGATGAGGGGGCATCAGTACCAGCTGCTTTGATTTATGTGTCTATCCTTATACTACCAAGGAATTTCATGATGTATGTAGACACAGAACAGATCTGTGCAGTTCATGTGGAACAACAACACTGGGTTACACTAATCCCACACTGGTAGGAAAATAGTTATCTGAGGTCATGTACTCCTTGGCCTTGTTCTAAGACATTACATAGCCCTGATATTAATAGCCAAATTAAAAAACAATTGGTAATTGTTTGGATAAAATTCATACCTGAATAACTGAAGTTGACTTTTGAGTGTTGTGCAATAGGACTGGCAACAGCTTTTTCTTTAACAAACATATAAACATTGCGCTGTAGCTCACTACAATGAATCTTGTTAATTTGCAAAAGAAAGAAAAAATCACAGCCATACAAAATAACACTGCTAGCCTGAGTATGAGGAGGGTTTAGGGACTTTAAAGTAGAAGATTAATTGAAAACATGAAATACCTTGAGATTCTGATATTTGCTTTCCTGATTCTGAGCCACTAGGGTCCATTTACTTCACAGTTACTGTGTTTTCTCTAAAATGATGTAGTTTAAAATTCTATTTTTCTTAAACAAGAAAAAGGTCTCTTGTTTGTGCTTTCCAAAAAAATGCTAATGAAAAGACCAAAATCCTGGCAACACTGGAGCAAACTTAACAGTTTCATATGGTCTCAGTGACTCAGACTGAAGTCTGACCAGTGCCTTGGCCTCATGTTATAGCTATAAGAATGTATGGTAGGCAAAAATTCCTGAAATAAAGAGCTGTATTTGCAGTAGGCATGAGCAAGGAGACTGGTTGGAAAGGTGGGTAGTGATCACACAGCTATCCTGTGAAGATTTCTCCGGATGAAGAATCAGTTTTACCTTGGAGTAATATTTATTACCATCCAGATACTGGTACTTCTAATGTAATGAAACCTTCTGCCACATCTTTCCTATACAAAGGTTCAAGCAGAATTATCCTGGCCATCTTCAAACCCAGAGAGGTGCCTGCAGGACACAGGTGAAGACACTGGTGCCATTTGTGTTGATAGAGTGGTGAAGGCTGCCTGACTACCACAAAAGACTCCATTAAGCCCATTTACTCTCCAGTGCACTTCAATTAGGCCTAAGTGCTGCATGGCTTGTCAGCGAGTGAGCCCAGGCTGCCCAATGACCCTCACTGTTAGAGTGATGGGAGGCAGCTGACACCTTATCAGCCAGCTCTTAGAGCTGGCATTTGGAGAAGCAGGTCACTTGCCCATTATATCCTACTTCACCAGGGATCTGGGTGGCGAGGAAGAGTAGTCTGCACAGCTGAGGGCAGTAAGAGAATTCACACCCTGGGGGAAATACCTTCCCTTTTCCATAGGAATAGGTTTGGGAAAAGGGTTCTGTCCTTTTAGGAGAAGAAAGTCAGCTAGGGGTTGTGTGGTAAGTAATTAATTTTGACTTATTTCTGTATATATATGTGCTATAGGCTGGTTTTGTTTTAACTAGAAGAGTTGTGTTCCCCCTGAAGTTGAACTATGATTTTGTTCAACCACAAAACAGGAGGAAAAAGTATCACTTCAGGTTTGAGGGTATTAAAACCCTGGAATTACCTGAAATAACCATGGTAACAAGATCTGAAGTAATGGCAGCTGCTCGTATTACCATAGAAACAGGACTTAAGAAGTGGAAATTACCTATAATTTATCTCAGTTGCTTACAATGACAATAATATAACATGTATTTTGTGAAAAATACATACATTTTGCCTACCATAATTGTCAAGAAGTTACTAAAAATTATTTAAACATATTCAAAAGTGGTTTTATTATTTTGTTGCCATGGTTATATTTTGTTATTAGTCCCCACAAGAGTGACATGCAAAAAAGAATGGAGAATCGTAATAAAGTGTAAAATTCATAGGTGATATAACCTGTGATATAGCAAAAACAAACGATAAAGTCAGATTATGTTACTCTTGAATAGGCCAAAAATGTTTGTTGTAATTCTTGATAAATAGTTTCCTACTCGAGCAGCTGTGTGTTTGTGCTCTGTACCTGCTGAAAGGGCAGTAGGTGCAGGAGAGCACAGGCTGATGGCACAAGTCCCAAATGGGCACAGGCCCTCTCCTTGGCTGCTGGACAACTGTGGGTACAGCAGGGAAGCAAGTGTGGTGTTGGCGAAGCCAGAGAAGTGAAAATGAAGCACAAAGCCCCTGCTTTGGGTAAGATCAGGCATATCCTTGTTCCTGTGGGTTTTTTGAGACCTAGTTGATAAAAATTGAAAAGGAAGATGTAGCAATTCATCTGTCAGTCTGAAGTTGTGAGCTATTGTGCTCTTCTCTGTTTGTGATGATGTAAGATGCTAAGCCCTTAAAAGCCACAGTCATTCATACATTAAGATGATTTAGAAAACTGGAAGACCAGTTTTGACTTGTTCCCTTTCTATTACCTGCTTCAGAGCGTACATTCTTACTTCTTGGTCGTCTAATGTGCTCCAGCCAAGTTCCTAGAGTTGTTTGCACTGAGTTAGGTGCTCTGCTTGGTTGGGGAGGTTTACATCAGAAACACATTTTCTTTCTGAGATTTTATGCACATGGATTAGCAATTTCATTAATGATTCTTTACTTTCATTGTTTCATTTACATCAGGGACAGTATGATCTGCTATTTATATCAGCAGAGGATAAATTTGGCACAATCCTTTGTTGGCTGAAGGAACAGAAATCTGAGTATGTGCATATCTGGCAAGGCTAGATAGCAACAGAGCAGGTGGGCAGAGATCACTGTGAACAGCAAAGAGGGAGGACCCCTAGGTACATGTAGGCTAGTAAAATGATGGGGGTTTAGTGCTAAATATTGATTAATTACTTCTTCATTAGCACAGCAGAGCCCTAATATACAGGGAAACTCTTAATTGAAACAGCTGAACGTAGCCAATGGTGCTGGACTGCTGTGACAGTCTCTGTACCAGCAGGGATTGAGGCAAGGTAGTGAATGGAAAAGCCAGCTCTTGTTGTGTGGCCTTGGGCACGTAAGGAGAAGGCTTGGTGGAGACTGTCATGCATGGGGTCCCTATGGTAGGGACAGGTATTCTTTAGAAAAGAAACAAATCACAACCCCTCTCTGATGGCCCCTCTTCCCCACCCACTCCAAAACAACACAAAACAAAAAGCCCCAGCCACCAAAGAGAGAACACCTGACCCCAGTATTTAATGTCATCTGCCATCAAACAAGCATTTATGGTCATGAGCGTACTACAAGGTGTTTCTTGTTAACTATGCTAAAACTGAAAACTGTACAATTAGGGATTACTGATAATTAATGCTATATAAATCTCAATATAAATAGCTAGTTAGAAGAACAAGATGCCACTCTTCTCATTAATGTCTACAGATTTGGGGTTAGGTTTAATTGAATTCCTAAGGGAAGGATCACTAGCAATTATTCAAATTTTTAAAACACATTTAAATAATGCCATTAAATAACTATATGGCAGCAGGAAAAAAATAGTGACCAAAACATATTTTCATGTTAGAATGAAAGATTTCGCTTTGATAATTCCTCCAGCCTTTTAAAAACTGCTTGTATTTAAGTAGAATTGAAAAAAATATAAACTGGCACATATTTCATTGCAGAAGAAATAAATAAAGCCAAGTCTGGGGGGGCTTGTGTTTAATCATGAAATTCACAACATTTTTCTGTAACGAATTAGCCATTTGTCTTACTAATGCAAAGCCTCAAGAGAGCTAGAGGCACAGTGGACAAATTCAGTGTTGTGCGAACTCTAGAGACCTTGGTGAAAATTCTGCATGGACAGAAAAAGGTCTGGTTTCAGAGTCCCTCCTCATGTGTCACTGAAGTTGCAGCCACACCTTGCTTCCCCCTGCATCCTTAGCATATCAGTCAAAGAACAAAATATGACTTTGGGCTGCAAGAAAATGGAATAAGGCACCATGAGGTTGTGTTGTAAGGTGATTTTTCGTGTACCTTCTGTAGGAAAGAAATCCATGGTAGCACTTCTCAGAGTTGCAGCATATCCCCTAATTCACAGCCTCTCTTCTGTGTGTTTAGCAGGGTTTGTTTTGTAGTAAGTTGTTTTGTATTTGTGTGAAAGGTTGACTAAGGAAGGGAATATTTGCTGGGCTTCAAAATATGAAAACTTTTTTTCTTCCAAAAGTGAATACTTCAATTAACTAATTTCTTTTTCATTAACACAAACTGTATTGATCAAATCACTTTTGAAAAAGGCATTAATATTTGAAGCCTCCTTAGACAAGAAAGATGAAGTGATATTAATATTTTAATTTATATAACATCAGTTAAATTATCAGCTCCATCAGGCTTTGCAGAAATCCATGTGTACTGTTCATGTTTCCTGGCAGTAACATTTCATATTTGACTTCATTAAGAGCATGTGAATTCAGTCTTATGGATTCTGCCTACCTGATTTTTGTAGAAAGAGAATTTTTGCCCAGATGTACATTCTCGTCTTTGCTGCATCTGGGTCAGTTTCAGAGGTTGCCTTTTGATTTCAATTAACATGTTAATTTAGCAAGAGTATATTTTTAGGATGGAAATGTAGCTATTAATGTCTTTCCCACAACTGGTTAGAATACAGTGATCTGGAATCCAAGTAGCATTTGGATGATGGAACTGTTAATATTTCAAATGTTCAGGCTGGGAAACAACCAAGCTTTTACCTACAGAGCCTTTTTTGACTGTGTATAGAGTTGAATTACTGAGAGTTGTGAATTTTGAGAACTCTGAGAATTACTGTTGGGTATATAGGAATCTCTTACCTGTGTGAGGTTGCTGGTATTAGAGGGAATAATTGCATGACCATGGGGAAAAATATTCCTCCGCCTTCCATCCTTGAGTGTGCATTCTGTAGTATAGCTGCAGGATTGCTGGATGCTCTTGGTCTGGAATAGCATGTAAGATTGATTATATCTGCATGTCTGTAATAAAGAAACTACCTGTCAAGTTAATAAAAGGTCTTGTGGCACACTGGGAAGCATTTTTAAATTTTTGTGTTCTCTAGCCATGTGTTGCAGTAATACAGCATTGCCATTGTTAGTATCAAGATTTAAGCTCTGCCCTGAACTTGTACGGCCTCAGGATTGATATTTATGATGCTTTTTAAACTTTTTTTTGCTGGCATTAATTTTTTTTAACTTGATTTATCTGGTTTCTTTAACTGATCAGGTGTCTATTCCAATTTTTTAAAACTTTTATCTTTCTAAGGTACAATCTTTTCTATAAATAGGATTAACAAGCAATTATTCTGAGTAAAATGAGAAATTTATGACTAATGAATTATTGTAGTGTAAAGAAGACCTGGCAATTGAAGATACAGGAGGTGACATGGAAGGGCACTGGCAGGGAGTAATAAGATGCGACTTGGCTAAGAAGACCCAACAGACATTAAAAACTTGCCAATCATTGCTTAAACAGCCACAGAGCTCAAGCTAGAGAAAACTGGCTTCAGAGGTAAAAAAAGAGAATAAAGAAGTAGTATCTTAGGTATGTAAAAGGCACTCTAAATAGTAAACTTAGAGGTGATGTGGAGATGCAGACTGATGAAGAAGGAATGAAAAAGTAAATCTGTGTTACCGGGTATATAAAAAGGACTCCAAATGGAATGACAAAGAAGAAACCCACAAAAAATTATATTCCTCCAGACACTCATAGCTTGCTGTACTACTTTTTCCCTTGCTTCTACAAAACCCACAGTTAAACCACTAACTGTAAGACTGAGAGTAGCAGTGTAGGGTACCAAGAAATGGGATGCAGACTGAGTTGTTAGAGCAAAATATTGAGTGCTACAACTATTATAGAGGCTTTTTTTGTATTCTGATTATATTATTATCTTTTCCTCTTTTGTAACAGCCAGTTCTGTTCTGACAGCAATCAGGTTTAAAATTTCAGTTGCATAAATTCCTGGCTTTAAACATAGGATGTATCTCTTCATTATTCATGAACCAGATTTTGAGCTCAAAAAATGTCCTTCATACTCTCCAAAGCGTGGGCAAAAGCTTTGTTTTTAAAACTGTGGACAGATTTTTCACATACCTGCTTGTGCTCATGTCAAACTGTAGCAATCCAGAAACTCAGGTCCCCACTTATCCTCTTGAAAGCAATTTGAATCACTTAAATTCAAAATCTGATGTCGCCAAAACAGTTCTTCACTTAAAGATGCACAGTGGGCACATTAATGAATCTGTGTGGAAAAATTAAAGTATTTAATCTGCAAGTATGTTTTTCATGTTATCTGCTTGAAAAAGTATTTTCTTGGGGCAAGGACTGAGTACTTGTTTGCGTTATTTATAGTGCTGCTGGCTGATGGGAGCCATAAGCAAAATCACCAAGTAAACATATTAGTCCAAACAATGATGACTTTAGTTTGTTGGAAGGAAAAGACACAGTGGCTATAACTATGTCTCAGAGATATTAATATCCATCTTTGTTAAAAAATAATCTCTTTAAAAGTAGTGTAATTAAAATTGAGTGGGTATTAAAATAATCCACCCTGCTTAAAATTCTATTAAAGTACAAGTGATTAGGAGGATAATTAAGTAAACCCAAAGATTATTCTATTGGCACTTTTGAGACGATCCAGTACTCTATGTTGTACAAATTTTCTTCTTGCAAGAGTCCAGGGAGAGACAAAAACAAGCTCTTTAAGGAAATAGGAGGTTGACTAATCTCATTCGTCACATGCTGTGACCTGACTGGTGCTCACAGTGCCAAACAGTAACCCAGCGTTCAACACAGATTTCCAAACATTCTGATCCTTTGGCCACTTCATCCATCAAAGTAACCACCCGAAGATCATGGTCTGTCAAAATCTTTGAACTGATACTTGAGTTTCAAAGAGTAAGTTTTAGGAAAACCTGAATGAAGCCTGGACTCATTTCTGAGCCAGTCATTGGCATCCATGTCCTGGGGGTTCTCAGTGCAAGAATATTTTACAGGGATAGAGGGACCAGTGCAGAGCTGCTGTACCACTAGAAACTGAGGGCCTATGTGACAGAAACAATAATGACATGGGAACAGAACAATTGAAATGAGACTGCTGGAAAACTCACAATAATGGAAAAGGGGCAAAGGGAATACAAGAGGATGAGAGCTGAAAACAAAACAGGAACTTAAAATATGAAGAACTGGACCCATTCTTATGTACATTGATATAAAGTCAGAACAGCTGTTCTGGTAATTATTCTAATTCAAATTTAAAATTTGGGTTGTCATAAAGTAGTGTGTCTCAGAGGGACATCTATTGCTTGCTTCAGTTTGATCTTCTCATTTAGCACCATTTGCCTTGCAAATAGGAAAGAAAACATCTGGAGGAGAGTTAAAATAGCAGGAGGAAGGAGAAGAGGAAACCTACTCTTTGTGAACAGATTCTTGCTTCAGTAATAAAGCTTCTTTTCAGACTAGCAGTGAATGTGGTACAGATGGATACAAAGTAGTATAGTAAAGCTCTGTGGGCTTTGTGAAAGGCAGGATAGACATTTGAATACTTGTTATAACCTTTTTCACTCATATTCTCTAAAGAGATATTGAGAAGAGGAAAGTTTCTCTTGAACAAAAAAAGCAGTCTGCAAGGGATGCTTTCATTTGCACTTACATATTATATATATCTGGCTTCCACTGCCTGGGTGGTGGAAACTGGAACAACATAACATGGAATAACCTTAAATATTTCCTCTGTTCTGGGCTTTTTACTGGCTCTACTAGAATCTTGCTGAAAACAGGTGTCTCACTAGTTGGTATTTCCAGCAGGGTCTGGAGACAGAACCTTTTGGGTTAGAAATGACTTCTAAGATCACAGCCCAACCATAAACCAAACACTGCCAAGCCCAGCAGTGGCTAGTCCCATGTCCCCAAGTGCCACATCTGCATTTCTTTTAAATGACTTCGGGAAAGATGACTCAACCACATTCCTGGGCAGCCTGTCCATATAATTGACAACCCTTTTGTTAAAGAAGTTTTTTCCTTAATATCTAAATTGCTCCTGGAATAATTTGAGAGCATTTACCATAGTCTTATTGCTTGTTACTTGGGAGAAGAGGCTCACATCCATCATCTGTGTCCTTTCAGGTAGTTGTAGAAAACAAATTGGTGTCTTCTGCAAACTGACTGAGAGTACACTTGATCCCTTTGTCCATGTCATTGGTAAAAATATTAAACAAACCTGGCCCAGACACTGAGACCTGGAGAGCACCACTTGAGACCTGATAGGAAACACCTAACATTAACAGAACAATGCACACAGAAAAAAACCCAACAAACAACCACCAGCAAACCAACCATCAAACCTTATAAATACCACTTTTTGTGTCTAATGTGAAGCTTTGTTTTCTTTGACTAGAACCTCTGCATAAAGCTGTAGATAAAGCAAAGCCCTTGCAACTACACCAAAATACAATTATGTCAGTATTTTGGGTGCCGCATTGCAACATGCTGTGAAATATGTTACCAGCCATAAAGCAACACAAAACAGCAAACTTGTAAAAATGTAATTACTGACCTCTCATGTGGCTAAAAGTTAATTCTTTTGTAAGTGGTGGTTCAATAGGACAAATAGTCATTACAGATGATTTAATTATCCTTTTCCCCCCTAAACTTTAAACATGGAAAAGGGGAAAAAAAGTTTGTCACATATTGTCAGCCATGAAATGGAAGAGAAGGAAGCAGATCTGGTGTGAGGAAAAGCTGAAAGATCTGGTAATGTGGAGCTTGGAGAAGGGAAGGCTTGGGAGGATCTGATGAAATTATAGAAGGTGCAAAGGGAAGATGAAGGGAAGGTGCAAAGAAGATGGACCCAGGCTGTTTTCAGTGATGCCTGGTGACAGGGCAGGTGACAATGGGTACCAACTGAACCACGTAGGAAGCTGTCTCTAGATCAGGAAACTCTTTTTTACTATGAGGTGACTAAACCCTGGCACAGGTTGTTTAGTGAAATCATGGAGTCACCATTCTTGGAGATATTAAAAATTTGTCTGGTTCTGGGCAGCCTGCTCTGGGTGACCTGACTTGAGCAGTGAGGTTGGACCAGGTGACCTCCAGAGGTCCCTTCCAACCTCAACCATTCTGTGGTTCTCCAGTACTTAGCATGTTCTAGATTGCTTTGGAGAAGAGAACATTCATGTAGAAAATACATTTCTTCCAGTTGCTGCTCCACAGTGCAGGTCAAGGGGAAAATCATTGGTTTGCCAGGAAGCAGCAGTGTCTCATTGAGCATCTCTTCTAATCGCTGGTTAGACATGAACTCTGAAGTTCCTACTAGCTTGTTTGCATGTGATTTCTTACTAATGCAAAATTTTCCTCTAACAAGAGAAGAAACGGGGAAGTGAAGGTACAAAAATGGCAGACCAGAAGTGGTGGGGATTTCTGCTTTGAACACAGTTTTGGGGTATTTTTCAGTAGCAAAGAATTAGAGCTCATGATAGAAAGGTGGAAAAACATTAAATTGTTGAAAGATTGCATCCTCTGAAAATGTCAAGTGAACATATTTCTGTGGGATGTTTTGGAGATGGAAATTCTGTAGAGTACTTTAATTTTAAGACTGTGGCATTTATGAGCAGGGGGTGTGAGGTTTTGGTGGCTCATTTGTGAGGTTTTTGGTGTGCATGGTCATGCTAGTGTAAGATGGTTCATACTAGATTGGGAGCTATTATCTGTAAAAAAGAACAAGTTATTGGAAATTTCTGTCCCCCATAGGGGAAATAGAATAAATGTTTGTAGATACAAGCTCAATGAAATATTATCTGGTCTAAACGTTCAGCATTATTTCTATTGGCACAGATGAAAATTTAGTTAGTGTGTAGGAAGCTTTCCTTGAGTCCCACTGTGGGAGAACATCTTTAGTGGGTTTTTTTTGTTATTGCAATTGAACAATGGTGCCCCTCCAGCCACAGATCCCATAGCTTTGTGCTGTTGTTGCATCAACAGCTATCTTATAATTTGGTGGTTAAATAAGTGTCAAAAATAACTTCTGCCTCCCTATGGAAAGCTGTTCAATGTCATACACTTTCCCGAAAACTACTTTTGCCACCCAGAAGTAAAATATCAGCCTGAGTAGCTCCTTTGACCTCACTCCAGTGCTTTCTGTGAAAATAGACAAAGCAGAGGAAGTTCTGCTGGACACTATCAGCTGAAGCCAAAAGGACAAATTTAACTTAAAGGAGTTGATCCAGCTCTCTCTTCACTTTGAAAGCAGAACCTGAACTTTAAATATCTGAAACAAAATCTCTCTTTGGATCAATTTTGAAGGCTTTAAAATAAATTCACTCTTTCTGTTGTAAAGTGCCTTTACCACTGCTCCTGGTGTCTCCATTTTTCGCTCTGATCCTCCACTGATGGGCAGTATTTAAGTTATTCTGAACTAGAGCAAGTCATATCCCAGGTGACAGGCTGATTATGGAGGTGGTGGCAGGTCTGGGATGGACCTTGAGGTTGCCACAAACCAGCAGCAGTTGTTGTTAAATGGCTTCTTTGCCACCCTCACATTTTCAGACCTTGATTTGACCAGAGCTTGACTTAGGAGTGATTCACTGCTGGTCTCCCCATATGTCCATAGTCATTCTCTCAGCTGACTTTTCACACAGCAGATGGTTTACTTAGTTGTTGCATTCATACACCAGATTTTTTACTACCTTAATGTTGCACATTATCAGTGGAAATGTGGTAAATGAGGATGATGATCTCTAGTGATAATTGAAATTGAACTTCTGTGACTCTTGCTGCAACTGTGGTATATACCTAACTTCCAGATTATTCTGCCTTATGTTGCTTTCTGTCCCTGTTCTATTTCACCAGAAGTACAGGGCTGTAAATCCAGATTTCTGACTACTATTTTCTGCCAGATCAAAATAAACAAGAACAATTTTTTTTTTTTTTTTTTTTTTGTTGAACCCAAAAGAAAGTCCTATATAGGGTTGAAGTAATAGGCAGAAAGTGCCTGAAAATTTTGCTATTTTATTAGCCACTCAATTTCCCATACTTTAGCTGTGGAAAATTTGGCATCAGACTGTCTCTGTTCCCTTTATTACATGGTAGAGAACATCACTTAGATCTCATGTTCCCTTTACAATTAACCATTTTGAAGAATGGCATTTATGCTTACATTTAACTGCACCACAAATCTGTTGCAATGAATTCAAGCTCAAAATGTATTTAGGTGTGCTGTATCAGAATGTGTACTCTGTAATTTATTGCTTGTGCCTTGCACAGTAAAACTTGCTGCAATTGCAAAGTTTATATGGTGTTGGGTGTGTAAGCGCTAAAGAAAAGCATGCAAATTCAAAGCAGTGATGACATCTTATAAGAGCTCAGATTAGACAGTTCTACTTGCCTTCATATTTAGAAAACCTTTGTTCAAAAAATCGTTGTTCTCTGTCATGAGCTTCTTTCACCAGTGTAGGCTAGTAGACAGGTATGGATTTAAAATATTACTTGAAACTCCTGTGGCATTATAAAGTTCTGTCCCCAATCAGGTAGTAAAAATAAATGTAGAAATATGATTACTTTTCACAACACTTAGTTTTGGTCTCAAGGAATCAGTCTGTTTAGATGTCATTTTGTCTGATGACAAAAATTATTTTAAATATTTTTATATTTTCAAGGGAAGTGTTTTCCTCATTTTCTTTACAAAAGGTCTAAGACTGGATATGTTTCCTCAAAATAATTAATGAAATTCTGTGTATTAATATTTTCTGATGTTCCCTTGTTAAAAGCTTCTTGGTTGGCATTGTTCTTTAACTCGTCTAAGAGAGCTGTATATGACTTGCCAGTGTGTCAGATTCAGGTCTGTATGTGCTCACATACAAATTTATTAGCTGCTCTAACTAGGTGTAGTTCTACTCATTATCATTATAGGGCAACCTCTTTAACCACTTTCCTGTTAATTCTTCCAATGCAAAAGTGAATTTTTTATACAAGAGATATGTTAGAGTTACAGTTTCCTTTCAAATTGCAGTATTTTAACTGATTTAAAGTTACTTTGTTTAGTGTGTCTTTGGTACTGTGAATCATATTTAAAAACACAGTAAAATTGTAAGTGTTCTGAGTGACTGAGTTACAGCAGAGCATTTTAAATTTTAATGAGGTGGAATTTGGTTTTACAGTGATAAAGATGGAAACCATCTGAAATTCAAACTAGGTTTAGCAGATAAGTGGGAGTCAACATGACAATAGTCTGGAGCTGGTGGGGTCGAGTAGATGACTGAGGCCTTTCTGTCTCTCAGTTTTACAAGTAGATGAATTTCTATAAGGGTGCTCTGGAGGCTGAGAAGGGGATGTAAGCTGACAGAGATGAATCTATGAATATTTCACCCAGAATTTCACTTACCCCTGTGCATCATCTCTGAAACAGAGACTGGCATCTCCCACTTTTTTCCTGCTCCCCATGCCAGAGACAAAAGCTGCTATCCAGTGCAGTGTTGTGTCCATTTCTTACTAAATCTGAGCCAGGAACAAGGCAATAGGTCTAGCAGGCATTAAGGACATTGCCCTACATATACAGGACAACTGAGTGCTTTAAGATATGTATTATGTGAAGGAGTTTTAACATAATTGGGGAAACAACCAGAAACCACAGAAACCTCCCACCCACCTGCTTATTGTACTTATTATGCAATAGTCTGATATAAACGTTTGGATCAAAAGGAATCATGTAAGAAGACAGAGTTATTTTGGGGATTTTTTGGTTTGGTTTTTTTTTTTTTTTTTTTTCCCTTTGTACCAATGAGGAAAGGGTGTAGGCATATAATTAAGAGCATATAATCAGCCAAACGTATCTGAGATCACATTCTTCTTGTACTCTGATCTATTTATTATTGTTTCATTTAGTGTTTTCCCACCTGGCATCTAGATATTAGAGAACCACAATTGGAGTCTTCATCCCATGTCATCTAGAGAGCTGTTAATGATGAACTTCTTGATATTTTTCTTCAAAGAAAATAGCAATCTACAGACCAAAAAGATCTCAGCTGTAGAAGTATATGTCTAAAGTAGATGAAGTTTTCTTGTGGATTGTTTTCTAAGCTTGACCAATACTACTTGTATTCAGTAATAATGGCTACATTAAATAAAATGATAATAAAAGATCAGTACTTTATCCTAGCAGTTACTGCTACACATTCAGTACAAATTCTCAAGAAACTGTCTAATTTTGTGAACAATTCTTTCACTTAACATATTTATTAATTCCTTAAATGCCCGTGGAAAAGTCTGCTTGAAAAAGTAATGTTCCAAAGCTCTAGCCAGTTTTTAACTGTGGTCAGAAGGTCTTTGGTTCTTAGATACTTGAACTCAAGTAGCCACAATTTACCATATCTCGATTGAAGTAGTTATGGGACCTTAACTCTATTTTTGTTTCTGTTTTGTTGTTTGGTGCTGGTTTTGGGGGGAAATGTGTTCATTGTTTGGTGGGAGGTTTTTTTTTTATTTTTTTTAATTTTTGTTTTGCTTTATCTACAGACCCCCATGGGTTAATGGGCTAAGATCCATTATCCATCCTGTTTCTCTGCCCCTGCCACAGAGCTTGTCTTTTGTGCTCTTCAGATCAAGGCAATGCTGAAATCTCATCTAATAAGTAGTCAATTTAATTTCTATTAGTAAAATTGAATACTTAAAAATAAGTAGATGTCATTTAATGATTCATCTTGAAAAACTGAACTAAACAGAAGGAATTTTGTATTGTTTATAATAAATTTAAACAGACTGGACATGTAATATCAATAAAAACATTCAACATATTTCTGATTTTAAGTGTATACAGAGGACTGCTTTTTCAACTCAATGAATTCAGAAAAACTGCATGTGTTTGCTGGTTTTTAATGAAGAAATCTTTACAGTGGAGGATTTTTGAATCTAGCAAATGTGGACAGCTCTTGTTTGGCCTGTGTTAGCAGTATGACTTTTAGTTTTTGAAAGTGCAAATTGACTTTTAGTTTTTAGAGTTGTTTTATTATATTTGGGTAAACTTTTAATGCATAAAGCACTACAGGAGATTATTTTTTCTCCTTAGATGAAACTGGCCATAGTGCTGTTTCCCAGTAGGGGTTTTATGCAAGTATTTCTGTGCAATGTGTCATAATCTTCTTTCCATCCATACTGATGTTTACTTACAGCTTTCTCTCAACGTGGAAGATCTTTCAAGCAGCACTACCTTGTTGAAAAAGCCTAAAAATATATGGGCAGTGTATTTATTTGTAAAATATCATTAGCCAAAACCTTGAATTTTCACTGTGCTTTGAAACGTTCATCCTCTATTTCTGTGCTTACTGGTTGAATAGGTTCAAAACTCCTGATTCTTCCAGGTCATCAGTCTTTATTTACAGAAAGTGGCAAATGCTACAGGCACAACAGGCAGAAGCTATGCTCGTTGTCCATGGTATAGTGAATTTTGTGTCTTTTCAATAAAAAATGCTAAATTTTGTCCAGACATATGTGGCTGTTTATGTATAGTTCCATGCTGCTATTATATAAATCCTGATGCTTTATTCTTTAGCCAACATTTTTCTTCTCTTCTTTCCTTGTCTCTCTGCCTCAGTTCTGGCAAGCAAAACCCAGTCTTAAGGCAAGAGCAAGGTAGTAGCATGTTCCGTCCTTGGCTACCTGCCTTGGAGCGCCACATTGCAACAAAGGAAGACCTGAAAAGCTTTTTATAGAAAACTGCTAGGGCTAAAACCATGGTAAATAGAGGTAAAACATGAATGGCATAATGAGAATTTTTTTCACCACTGCGTCTTTTATGAGTGCTATATTTTGGTAGTCTATAGAATTAAGAAAATTAGTCTGCTGCCATTGGCATAATTAATCATAGAAACTGCTAACAATGATGTAAAGGGTCATTGCTAGCAGGAAAAGCAGCCTGTATCAATTAAGAATTTGCCTAATTGAATTCTCGGAGTTGTAGAGAGAATCTGAAGAACTGATTAGATGGTAAAAGGTTGTGTGTTTAGTTTGTGAAGTGTCCAACACTTATACTGAGAGGTATCAACAGATGTAGCTTGTGGTAAGGTCTGTTGAAGTATTTAATTTGAACTGAAAATAAAAACATTTGCTGTGTTTTTCTTAAAATATACTGAAATTATAGCATTGTGCTCACTTCTTATGAGGAAGAGAGTAAAATGAAATTGATTATTGACATGTGTAGATTGAACAATTTATACAGGAAAAAAACCTATCCCCTACCCCTTTCTCCCTTTCTTCAGAGAACAGATCACTTTTTTTCTATGGATTGTGGATAAGTTTTCCAAAATTGCACCTTGATTTCTGTCCTCTAATACATAATGCTACTTTTCATTATTGTGTTTTGTAACCTTATATCTGGAGAGATGTCTCTGCATGGGGTAAAAAAAAAAATAATAATCTGTAGAGGGTGACTGAAAATAAAATGGAACATTATTTAGGTAACCAGGCACTGAAAAGCAGCATTTCTGGCATTTCCAAACCCCAAACCACACAGGAGTCCATTCCTTGAATCAGAAAACCTTTATGCATCTTCCACACGTATCCCTTTCTATCACTTGCTTTCTTCTGTTAGTCTGCTTTCAGGTCAAGGCCCTACTTTCTGTTATTTTCTTGGTAAAACCACAGGTATGTGTCTTCTTGTGTCTTCTGTGCCAAAGCCCTTTCGCAATTCAAAAACTAATCTATGAAATATTCTAGAATTTCCTCAGGGGATGCTGCTACAGCCAATCACCCTCTCTTTGCAAGAGAAGGCTGAGCTTGCTTTCATGGGGAGAAGGAGGAGACCTGGGACATATCCCTATGCATAGTTTTATGAAGAACTGGTTTGTTGGTGCTCATAACTAAAATTTCATTTTAAAAAATATAGGTTAGCTAACACAAGTTGCAGTAGAAAGTTTAAAGCAGGAGAGATGCCTGAATTTCATTCAACTAATAAGCAGCTTGTACTAACCAGTGAAGGAAATTAGGAAACTAATTTTTGAAAACATTCTGGAAGGAATTTGTTGCATATTTTGAGTGATCATATATAGTACGCATAAGGCTTCTTTACTTGCTCATTAGGAGTTAATTTTGGATTCAGCTGCAGCCCTCTCTCCCCGCTGTAAGGAGGTACCTTGTTTCTGCAATCCAAGGAGGTAGTAAAAATACGTGGTTCCCTATCATGTTACTCACTTATTTTTGTAGTACTTAATCAGGGAGCTGGGGGCATTAAAAAAAAAAAAAACAAAAAACACCAAAAAAACAAACAAAAAAAAAATCCAAAAATCCAAAAAAAACCCAAAAAAAGTTCCCAAACAAACAACAACAACAACAACAACAAAAAAAAAAAAAAAAAAAAAAAAAAAGAAAAAAACGCCCCCAAAAAAACAACAAAAAAAAACCCCCAAAAACAAAAACAAGAAAAAAACCAACCGAGGTAAAAGCAGAATCTTGGGGCATGGACTATTAATTTCTTTTGTGCATTTTACGTTCCCACTGCGTGATATCTGGGGCACAGGACATGCACTTGCCAAGCTTGACTGCTCCCCCAGCAGAGAAGGAGGAACAGGGAAGATAAATCTTTCACATGCAAAAAGCTGTGAACTTTTCTTTAGGCTAACACAATTTTATTTGCGAAATTGTCATGTTTGAAGAAGACAGAGCCCTGAGATGGAGTGACTAGAAATTCTGTATATGTTTAATTACCCCTCTAAGCATAAAAATATTAAGCACACCTGAATACTGATAAGCACAAATAAATGATTTGGTCAATGAAAATGTCTAAAGGAGACTTGTTTCCTGCAGGATAAACAGCTTCATCAGGGTTCTCATGTATTACACTGCCCACTAGGAGAGGCAGGTACTTTAACTTACCTTTTTGGTGATCAGCTTTCAGGGGGGAAGGGGAGGGGGAGGAGTTTGTTTTGTTTTTTTGGCAATAATTTTCTTTCCTTTTGGGTGGGGCTTTGTCTCTACTATTGTGCCTCAAAGCAGCTGGGAGACAAAACTTGCCCCTGTCGTTTGAGACCGGCATCACTGGGTACCCCTAAATCTTCCAAGAAGCCTACTGCAGGACTATGACTGTCTTTCTGATCGCCTCCTCTGGTACAAATCCTTGGAAATGCAGGGCAGTAAATGGTTCAATGGCAATAAAAGGCATATTCCATACTTGGGTAGGAAGGATAATTACAGATCTTTTAAGAACTGCCTGAATGTTTTAGAGTAGTGACTCATCTGTAGGTTCTTCTGCGCAATTGGTACATTCTTCTGTCGCAGCTATCTTGCAACCAGGACGTTTTAATTCTGTTTGTATTTGTGTGTGTCTATCCCCTGTGTGGCTTAGCCTGCCTTAAGAGTGTGTAAATACTGCTGAGTAAATAAAAAATGAAAGGTGAGCCTGGAAAGACACTGTTCTATTAGTCATTAAAAAGCTCAGACACCAGGGATAGAATTTTCATGAATCTATTTTCTGAGACACTATCAGTGAAGGGTGAATGTCAGTCATCTAGCATGCTGATTTGATAATAGTTTGTGTCTATTTCAGATACCTATCTGCAAATCAGACTGAAAAAGTTAAATTTGAAAGGAGGGGGAAATTAATTTTTTCAGAATGTTTATGAATACCTCTAGTTATATTTTGGTTTAATACTGATTGAAATCAGCCTTTTCTTTTAATAATAATAATAATATTCCTCTCCACCCCACCCCAGTCCACACCCACATATATACTGAAGGTGAAAAGAAAAGGGAATCAACGAAATATTTTGATTTTTCTGCAAGGATTTTGTAGTTTGTTTTTTTTTTTTTTTTTTAAAAAGCTACCAAAGAAATGTAACAGCATGTGTATGTATCTGTTCTCTCCTCTTCTTTCACAGTCCCATTTCTCTGAACATATGTCACCAAAGACCAAAAATCCTAGAATGGTTTGGGTTGGAATGGACCATAAAGATCATCTTGTTGCAACCCTCCTTCCTTGGGCAGAAACACCTCCCACTAGATCAGGCTGCTCAGAGCCCCATCCAGCCTGGCCTTGAACACTTTCAGAGACGTGGCATCCACAGCTTTGCTGGGCAATATGTTCCAATGCCTCATCGCCCTCACAGTACAGAATTTCTTGCTGATATCTAATCTAAACCTACTTTCCTTCAGCTTAAGGCCATTCCCCCTTGTCTTATTGCTACATGCCCTTGTGAAAAGTCACTCTCCAGGTTTCTTGCTGGCTCTTTTGAGTCCTGGAAGGCTGCTGTAAGGTTTCCACTGGGAGCTTTCTCTGGTGAAGTCTCAAAGGGCAGAATTCCCCGCTTCACCCTGCTGGCCACGCTGCTCTTGATGCAGCCCAGGACACAGTTGACTTTCTGGGCTCTGAGAACACACTGTGAGCTCATGTTGAGGTTCTGCCCCACCAACACCCCCAAGTCCTTGTCCTCAGGGCTGCTCTTTTTACATCCTCTGCCCAGCCTCTACTTAGACCTGACACTTCTTAATTTTTTGGATTTTTTTTTCAATGTGATATTTGCAGCTTTGTTTATTATCCAGTTACAAATTCAGGTGGCTGTACTCCTATCTGCGATTAGTTGAATCTGTCTGTATTTTCTTATTGTGGATTTTTCTTTTCCCTAGTTTTGGAACAAAACTGAGGCCCCTGAGCAAAGTGGTCTGTGAGGAGCAGCTTGCTGCTCTCAAAGAAATCATTTGATAAATGGAGTGATAGAAGGCTCCAGGGGAGTGCTCTGTCAATTTCAAGAGGAATAAAGTGTGTTTAATTAAAGCAATCTCTGTTTAGATTAAAATAAATCATTCGGTGCCAAGGGTGGATTTTTTTAATGACTATGGGATGCCATTCAAAGGAGATGCAGGAAGCTGATATAGTACTTAAAACTCTATTTCCTCAGCTCATGATCGATCACTTAGATGATGTACTCTGCCAAGAAAATGTTTATTAAACAGTATTCCACAGCACACCAGTAATTGGTAGGAGATGTGGCACTGAGGAAAGAGCAACAATTCTGGAACAGAGAAGTTCAAGGGACAGAGACTTTGCAATGCATCAGAGAATTGACTATTTCAAAGTGACAACCCATGGACTGTAGGCTGCCAAGTTCTGTCAGCACTGTAATAGTTGCCAAGAGAAGTGTCCTGCAGTTAGACAGCCTCAAAATATTAGGTCTACAGATAAAATTTAGGAGTATAACTACTCTTAATGAGCTTGGAAAAAATTAATGATCCTGCCTCCAGTTGTGAAGGCAGTTTTATTGGTCCTTCAGTCTCTCGCTTTTAGCTTTTTTCCTCTCTGCTTTTTGCTTTTTTTTTTTTTTTTTTGGCTCAAACCCATTTTGATATCCCAAATTATTTCTATGTCTTGTACTGCACAGCAGAACCTAAAACTGAGCTCTGCAGTGGTGGGAGCACCTGCTGTCTCCCATGTACAGCTGAACATTCCCCATGATGAAATGTAGTGGGGAAACAGCTGAAGAGCTATTCAGAACTGATGAGGTGATATTTGATGCTGGGGATCAGGGAGAGTAGAACAATTTGTAACAGAAACAAGCTTTGAAGGACAGAGTTCTCCTGGAAAAGGTGTTAGTGCATGCCTTCATGGCAAGTAAAGAGGAGCAGAAACTTAAATTTCTACACATAAACACAACTTGGAGTTAGGCATCTTTGCTTTCCATGTTCAAGGAATGTAGGCAACAAAAGAAATTAGGATAGTCATGATAATACATATTATGACTTATCAGGAAGATACAACTTTTGGTTTTGTGACTGGGTGTCTCCTTTCTTCTCCTTGACACTAGGTTAGAGTTAATCCATTGATCTTTTCAACATATATACCCTGAAATGGCTCATCTAGCATTTAAACTAATGTCCAGGGAAAATCACTGATAAGGCTGGCTCCTACATAGTTCTGCACTGCCTCTGTGAAAAAAACACGGAGCTGCTGCTGCTTCCTGTGTACTACACAGAACTTCTAGGATAGGTATCATTTTGTCAAGGCTCCACAGCTCTCCTTGGCTTCATTCAGCACTGAAGAGGCCTTTTTCCTGTTAGCATGTAGCATCCTCTAGCAAAATGTACAGTGAAAAAAGTTGAACTGCTAGGGTGAATGTTGTCTGCTCTGAGGTGTGGTTCAGTTAATTCTCAATCCCAGATTTGCAGGTGAAACATTAACCTGAGTTTGGCTGCATTCCTGATGTGCTCAGTACCTTTGAGAATTGAGTTATTACATTTCAAATATTTGTGCACGATTTGTCTTTAATGCTCTGTGTCCAAGTGTAGTTTAGTTTCTGAGGGTTATTGTAGTGGAAATCAGGTTATTTTAATAAAATAGATAGGAGAGTGGTGCTGTACTGTGGATTATTTTTTATACAGCGACTTCCTTGGTTGTGCTGTTTAATCCCTGTTGTAGTTTAGGAGTGGTAATCCCCAATTTAATTCTCCTGCCAAGATTCTCTAAACCATGCTGCTGCCTGTTTGCTCTCCCTCCTCTTTTTCTGCTCCCATGGAGAGGAGGACTGGAGACACAAAAGGCAAAGATCACAGGCTCAGATAAGAACCATTTATTGGAAATAGCAATGAGAAAAAAAATGAACAGTAACAGCAACAGTATTAACAACAAGAGTGTGCATGGATCCTTCCTCTTCCAGTGAAGAGCTGTGAAGTTTAGTGATCACTCCACTGATTTTCATTATGCAATTATCTGTGTATTTTAGACTCCTCATTTTCTTATATAGGAATAGTGCTCTTATACTTTTACAGTAAAATCATTTTTTATAGAGACACTGTAGGAATAGTTTATCTCCTGAAGTTCTTTTAAACTCTAGTATTAAACATTTGTAGTTCTGACTTTCTAATATTAAAAACTAAATGGCAAATATGATGGCAAACTGCTTTCATCTGACTCTCTCTAGTTTTGACTTCCCAGTCAAGCCCTCCAAGATGATCAATTCACTGTTCAATTTGTTTTCTACAGATTGGTCCATTCTTTTCCAAGCCAGTTTCATGGTTTTGCAGTTAAAAAGAGTGTGTGCTGTATATTTCTGTATTAGTGCCCTCAGGGGGTTACTTGGTAGCAGGAAACAAGTGTCATGGCAACTGAAAGAAAAGCCTCTCTTGAAGCTGCTAGCCCAGCATGGTGCTCCATGCGTGGCTCTTGCCACTCTGAACTGCCATTAAGAAAAGTGCTCCTTGGGGTTTTGTTCATTGTTTTGGGTTTTTTTTTCTCCTCTGCAGCAGTCTTCAGTAACTTTCTTCAATTTTTGTTACTCACTCACTCTAAAATTAGGAAAAAAAAATCTTATAGTTAAAAAATTGTGATGAAATAAGAGATGTAAGCAAATAAAAGCTGTGGTCCTGGCCAGGTAGAAAAAAAAACAAACAAGGATTATCTGGAAACTGGTAGGAAATATTGATTTTTCAATTAGGCAAAAAATAACTTAATTTTATTCTGTCTAAAAAAATCTACAAATTAACTCTTTCCCCTTTGCCCAAGCAGAAATTGAACCAGCAGGAGTTCTCTCAAATTTCTTAAAGCTTTTCTTTAGTGTGTGTCCTTCCTGTATGTTTCAGTTCCAACTCCTTCATCTCTGGGGTTTTTAGTGATTTTGCAAGAAAATATTCAAACATATATTTAAAATATTTAAAAGCAAGACTGCAAAGCAAATCAACATAGACAATCTTAACTAGTCCCTACACTGGTACATAAATAGCATGTTGTTAACCCTTTCTGTCACTCTATGGGTCAGTCTGCATTGTGATGTTTGAGTTAAATAATTGAGGTCCAGAGCACAAGGGTGTTTGAATGGGTTATTTACATCTGCTAAATAAAAAGCATTACCTTCGTAGCTACTTGCTAATTTACTGATGGCTCAAAGATTAAGAGGAAGGCATTATCTGAAGAAGTCCTGATATTAACCTAAGTGCAGTGAATTCTGAGTTGAATTAACAAATAATCAAGCAGGCTAGAAGCAAAGTGAAAAATCGTTGCTCGATCATGCAATTCTGCTGAGTTTAAAGCCATGTTAGAGTGCTGCTTACAGTCACAGGAGACAGAAAATGGAAAATGTTTGGTTCAGCATGGTTGGAAGCAGCTGTGAACACTTCACAGAACTGACTACTGAGTTGGAGGGTCTTTGTCTTGTCAGCAAAAAATTTTGGATGCTTCTACAACTTCAGGATTTGCCTGCTGCAAGAATTTACAAATCTGCTCACTTTTGGTTAAATACTTTTGCAATGGAGAGCAGGGTTAGGATGAACTGACTTTGTGTTTTGATGTTCAGCAACTGGGCGTCTGCAGACTATCCTGTCTGCCCATCCTGTGGTTTTTCCCAGGGTGAATTACAGATTCATTGAGGATGAACATGCTTCTGGAAATCATCTGGTCCATAGTCCACTCCTCCTACCACAGCTGGATCAGAGAGGGGTGTTCAGCTACAGGAGGTTGCTCAGAACTGTGTCCAATCTAATTAGGAATATCTACAAGGACAGACATTTCATAACTTGTTCTCATGTGTGGTCATCTTCGATGTAAAGATGTGTTTTCTTAGGTTCAAAAAGGTGCCAGTTTTCTCTTCTTCTGTCTCTTTGTCTCTTTCAATTTGTGCCAGTTGTCACTTCTCCTGTCACTGGGAGCTACAAGTAAGATTCTGTATCTGCTTTCTTACTTCCCCTGTCAGGTATTTATACATTTATCAGATGCCCCTGACCCTTCTCTTCTCCAGACTGAACAGTCACAATTCTCCCAGGCTCTACTCATATGTAGAACAGAATGGAATAATCTGTCTGTTGAAAGGGACCTACAGTGACCATCTAATCCAGCGGCCTGACCAATTCTTGGCTGACCAAAAGTGCAAGCATGTTATGAAGGTCATTGTCCAAAGGTCTCTTAAACACTGACAGGCTTGGGGCACCTCCCACATGAAAGAATGGGTTTCCAGTCGCTGGGGATGCCCTCAGACTCTCAAGATTTTGGTAGATGATCAAGAGAGGTCCTGCTATATAATCTGCTTGTTCTTGCATTACTCTGGAGTGAACTCCATTAGGCCCAACAGATTTCTAGATATGCTCTGATAGAGCTGACGATCCCTGACAATTTCAATGTCAGTGTTCCCACAGTCCTCTGGCTCAGGGGCAACACAAACTCTATGAGTATTAAAAATTTAGCCAAAGATTTCATCTAATGCCTGTCTTCAAGAAGTACTGGTCCAATGTTTTCTTACTATTACCATGCTTTAAAAAGCCTTTCTTGTTATCTGATAAAACACTGTCCATCTTCAATTCTAGCTAAACTTCAGCCTTTATGCACCTTCTCCCTGCATAATCAAACTACAGGTCTGTACTCTTTCTGTGAAGCCTAACCTTCTTTCTGGAGATGATTGATTGTTTCTTTTCCTCTTGAGCTATGGGAGGAGCACCCAGTTCAGCCAATCTGACAGCATCTCCTACTTACTTGACTTTTAAAGTGGAATTGCCTACTCTTGTGCTTCTAAGTGGTTCTGAAAAGCTGACTAAACCTCAAAGACCCCTAAGACCTCAAAAGGAGACTCCCAGGGTACTCCGCTATACAGCTCTCTGAATGGCTTATAGCTTGTTCTCCTGATGTCCAGGGTAGAAACTCTGCTGTCCTTTTTTTCTCACTGAAAATTCAGAACTCAACAAGTTAATGTTCACTGTGACCTGGCAACAAACCTACTATCACATCCCTCATGAATCCTTCTCTATTTACAAATAGCAAGTCTAGGAGGGTATCTTGCCTAGTTTGCTTGCAAAGTATATGTGGCAAAAAGTTATCTCCCACAGACTTCGGGAATTTACAACAGCTGTTTGTCACAGTACGGTGACATTCCCATGTGATGTCTTGGAATTTGAAATCACCTCTAGGAACAAGGGCTACAGATCTGAAATTTCTCCTAATTGCCTATAGAGTTACTCATGCTCCAAGACTGAGCCATCTTCATGGCTATTCACTAGACTCAATGCTCCAAACTTGCCTCAGCAGTGCCAAGTAGAGAGGAAGGAACACCGACCTTGATCTAGTAATATTCCCCTAATGCAGTTCAGGGTACTGTTAGCCTTCACATAGAAGAACACATATTGATGTTATGTGTTTTACTTGTCCTTCATTACACCTAGGTCCTACCTGTAAAGCTGGGTTTTGGCTGGTCAGGATCCAGCACGTGCTCGTGAATGGGTTTGCTCCTCTCTAGGTTTGGAGTTTTGCATCATTTGTTGAAGTGCATGAGGCTCCTGTCACCTCCCTTCTCCAGTCTGTTCACATCCTTCTGCAAAATAGCAAAACAGCATGATTTCTCAACCACTCCTCCTAATTCAATATAATCTGAAAACTTGCTAAAGTTGCACTCTTTCCCATTATTAATGGGACTTGTCATGAAGAAGTTCAATTGTATTGATCTCAGAACATGTCTCTTGGGAACACCAAGCACTTCCTCCAACTGGACTTCAGTGCCACTGATGACAATCTTGTGAGTCCAGCAGTTCAGTCAGTTTTCAGTCTACTTCTCAGTCTATTTACCTACCCTATAATTAATCAGCTGTCTATGATGTCATGGGAAACAGTGTTAAAGCCTTACTAAATTTGTTGCAGGCAGCATCCATTACATCCCATTCTCCTTGCTTCCTTATCCATCAAGCCAGTCCCATGACCTTGCAAAGATAATTGGGGTTCATCACACAGTGATGTTGGCCTACTCCTTCAGCACCCATGAATACTTCCCATCAGGTCAACATGTGTTCAACTTGTGTAAGCATTCCCAAACTTGATTGTAGCACATCAAAGAGGTGTCTCCTCTGTCCTCATGAATTTGTTGGTAATACTGGAATTTCAGAGACATTGCAATGCTTTGCCTTTGCACTGATATCCAGTTCTAATGTCCCTTAAGCTGATGAGATTCCAGCTGTTTGGATCAAGCAGTGCTCATCAGAATGCTCTGAAATTTCACAAATCTATTGAAATGAAGGAAATAATGGGTGCATTCCCCACCCTCCTGTGCAGAAAACTCTCCAGAGCAATGAGTTTTAGGTCCACTGCATTTAATTTGGGTTAGGTTTTTTTGGCAAATGTGGCAGTGGTGAGTTGATGCTTGAATTGAAGCCTGAAGGAATTTAAATAAAGCTAAACTAAGGCACTAGAAGAATGGAATTTTGAGGAAAAAAATTAAATGGAAGGATATGTGAAATCTAAGTGCTACCAGCTACAAAAGTTAAGAAAAATGCTCAATCAATATACTTGAAAAGAAATTAAATTCACTGCTAATTACTTCAGGCTGGACTGGAAGGTCATCTACATCTCACAAGATTCTTTTGATTGTTTTTTTTTTTTTCATTGCCATTACTGTTAAGTTTGGGAGCAAAGAGTTAACTTAAATGTATGTGCCAAGAAGCCCAATAAAGCTCTTTCTGCAGAATTAGCAGTGTAATTCTGTTAAATCTGCAGTTTACTGTGAAAAGTGGCACATCTGCATGCTAAACTCTAAATCCAGATTAGAAGGTGTTCATGAATAGTGAAATAATCCTGCTAGAATCATCCTACCCGGCTTTACTTTTATGGAATTGAGTGGGTAAATTCATCTCAAAATCTTATGTAATTTTGCTTGTGTGAATGAAAGGCAGCTTGAACAACGATAAAACATTGCAATTGTTTTGGGGTTTTTTAGTGTCTTATATTGGTATGGTTATGCCTTTATTCATCTACTATGATCTTGAGTTTACTGCTGTCAGTATTTATTTGTTTCTATGGGTAGCAATGGATCTCTACTGGGCTTGAGTGTGTTTGTGTTTTATCTATCAGGATAATTGTCATGGTTGTGTTTTGGGGCTTTGGTTTATGTTTTTTGGTCACAGTAATAATGATACCACTAATATACTTCCTAGTAATGATGTGATTAGTAAATTGCACTTACCAACTGGTCTATTTGATTATAAATATTTATCTACATTTGCTAAATCTGCTATTTTTTTTCTGGGTGTGACAAACCTGTTTGAGCTGCTACTAAATTTTTGAAAAAGCTGAATGAAATGCAGTAGCAATAACAAGCTCTATGGTGATCTAGCAAGTGACAGGCTATCTGTCCACATTTTCTGTGTATAGTTAGTTTCTTCCATCCTTTTTACTTTATTCTTTGGTCTAATTGTCTGTGTCAAAAATAATTCAGACTGCTGACTGTAGCATGGAAATGGAAGAACTGTATATGGGATTCTGACACTGCTGTAATCTTTCTGGTATGTCCTTGAGGCTACTGTTTGACTGGATTTTTTTTTCCCCCAAAAAATGATGCCTTTTTAATTCTGGATGTTTGTTTAGCATATGATAACTAGTGTGTCTCTTGTTCAACTTTTTCTCTTAGCTCAGAGAAAAAGAGTCTCAGGGGCAACCTGATTGCTGTCTATAACTATGTGAAAGGAGGTTATAGTGCTGTGGAGATTCAGTCTCATCTACCAGGTAACAGGGGACAAGATCACAGGAAGTGGCCTCATGTTGCACCTGGGGAGGTTTAGACAGGATATTAGAAAAAGATTGTTCACTGGAAGGATTTTCAGGCATTGGGACAAAATGCATAGGAAAGTGATGGAATCACCATCTCTGGAATTGTTCAAAAAGCATCCACAATGTGGCACTTGGGGATATGATTGAGTGATGGACACTGTGATCCGGGGCTTAGTGGTTGGACCTGATGGTCTTAGACATTTTTCAACCTTAATGATCCTATGATTCCACTACAGACATGTTATTCTTTTAAAAAAAGCCTACACTTAAATCTTGCTAGGACAAAATCCATTTAGGAGGAGGTGTGATTAGCGGTGTGTTCTTCAGGCAGACTTGTGTGGAGATACACTTCTGTTCATGACCTTCAGGAGGCCAGTGAGGTGAGACTGACGAAGTGTCATTCAGCTAAAGGCTGCTGTGCTGTAATGTGTCAGTCACAGAGCTTCACGTGAGGCACTGAGTGTCCATTGGCACCCCCAGACAAAGACAAGGATTGTTTTCTTCTCTACTACGTGCTAAACTTGTCTTCATCTCTCACCTGAGCTAGCTGGTACTGCTTTCCTTCTCCCCTGCTGATTTTCAAAGTTCTTCCCAACCTCTGTTTAATAGTATATTTTTAACCAGTTCAAAAGTGTTGTTCAGGCTCCACATACAGCTTTCTACCTAAAATTATCATCTTTGAGACAGCTGAGGGTAAGAGCACTTTGATTTATAATTTACAGGAAGTGTGTATTTGTAGGTGTGCTGATGAATAGCTCCTTGGAGACAATAGAAAAGTATTAAGTTTCAAACAGAGTGCTGCCTTTGCTAATATAAGTACAAATACACGGCTTCAGAAAGTCTGCTTTTGTATTCTTTTCTTAATTAAAAGTGGAAAAAAAATTCCCTTGGGAAGAGAGAAACGTTGGTAGATCCAGCTAAGAGAGTTTCTCTACTTAGAGTACATCTAAATTATTCCTAGGTACCAAGGTGATGTCTGAATTTTACTTCACTTCATATATATGGTTTTATAGTAATTACAGTAGCTGGGAGTATGGAAAATGCATGTATTGTAAAGCAGCAGACGTAAAAACAATAAAATTTCCTTAAAATTAAAATATGCCTTTCTCATGGGCCACATGAAATAGTGTACTCATCTGTGGTATTTCTCCATCTCAAAGTCTGTGGGAGCAAACAGATGAATAATAATTATTCAAAAACTTTTGATGCTTGAATTGAGAAAAACTGAATGTAGGCATATGGAGATATGGGGCAAGGCATGAAGCCATGGTAAGAGAAGGATGAAATCTCTTTCTTAATCATTTGATTCAAGTGAGGGCTACCTCACTTTGCTGGTGCCAGTCTGGGATGCTCCCACCCCCCTAGTTAGGTCTGCTCTATTCCTTTTTTCCTGGTAATCAGCAAGGATGTTGGGCTGGGCCAAATGCCATTCTCAAATTTCTGTCCCTTTGTTTTGTGCTTCAATGAGACAATCCTTTTTCTGTGGCTGACAATGGAAATAAGCAGCAGTTTAAGTGGCATGGCTTTGCTCTGCTGCCATCTTTCTTTTTCTGCAAAGGATTTGTTATTTGTAACAGAGTTGCAGTCAACATAAAGTGCTCTGAATCATGAACAATTAAAAACACGTTATACTTGAGCCACAATTTCTGACTGTGAAATTGTCAATGACAGGTTGCAACAGGCATACCTCTTGTGCTCCAGTAACTATGTCTACTTTCCTTTTTTTTTTTTTTTTTTTTTTTTTTTTTCCCAGTAACTGGAATGGAATTATCTGAAAGTCAGATGCTGCTGCACAGTGCTTCACTTTACTCTCATGATCCACATCATCCTCTAGTAAGATAGCTTCAAAACTAATGAGAACCTTTGACTGTAAGTCTCATTAACCCACTCTCTGCCTCAGGTGCTTATTAAGTTTTCTCCTCTTGTTTGTTTGACTCTTGAGATACAGAAGTGAGGAGTGGAAGATGGTGTAAAAATGCTGTGGTGAACTTTTTTTAAATGCCCTGACTGGGGGAAAAATAACAGATGTCTCATCTCATTGCATCTCTCAAAACAGAGGAGCTGTCAG
The DNA here is from genome assembly GCF_017590055.1 of Onychostruthus taczanowskii. Taxonomy (NCBI): domain Eukaryota; kingdom Metazoa; phylum Chordata; class Aves; order Passeriformes; family Passeridae; genus Onychostruthus; species Onychostruthus taczanowskii. The sequence goes on from NW_024499351.1 coordinate 3,929,583, forward strand.
TGCCCTGATTTATTTTAAAAAGGAGGAAATTACCTGAGCCACAGAAATGTGCTGCTGACACAAGCTACACTCAGACTAGACTACCCTGGGATGAATTAATGAAAATAATGTTGGGCAATTTACAGTATAGCCCTGATGTGAAAAATACAATTAGACAATGAAGAACTGGCACAGGATGTAACAGGAATACAAGCAGCTTTGTGGCTGGAGAAGAGAACAACCTCAAACATGAGTGTCCCATGCTGAGAGAGGGTGATGTGGGGTGGTGGAACAGAACAAAAAACTCATGATCCCTTGGAAAGCAGGATATCAGTATTTTCCATGCTTGATGTGTTATCAGTATCTGCCATGCTTGTATTCTTTCTTTTGTCAGCTTTACCAAGATATTGTACAGTGATGATGGACCATTCACAGCCTCATACATTGTATGTCTGGCTCTACTAACGAATTAGTTGGGATTTCAAGCCATACTACAAACATTTGAGCCCAGGAATTTGATATGCTACAGAGTATTTAATCAGTTTTCTTGGGCCAGCAATGGCATTATCCATTGTCTGCTCTATATGTCTCTTACAAAATTTACCAAGTGTTTTCTGCATTAGCCATATCTTATTTACGTATTATATGAGAGAAAATTAAAGTTTAATTCTGTCAAATCTGTGGGGGACAAATATTTGAACTCTGAGGATAAAAAGCAGAATCCCTGTAGGAACAGAGTCAAAAAGTGAAGTGTCCTCCAATTTTATAATGCCATTCTTTCTGCTGAATATTGATGGCTTTCCTCACACGTGTAATTGAAATTTCTGTGGTTTCCTGTATTATTGATATCGCTGTTGGAACCTATGCTACATTAGGGTCTATGACTTCTCTGTACTGTGAGGAAACAGACTGGTCCTGTGTCAAGTGGTTTTTTTTCTAGATGAGGTGCAGATATATCACCCACACAGTCATGTAAGAAGTTTTAAATATGTGTTTTCTCACCTGTGAAAATGGGTGCAACTCTTAGCAAGAACACTTTGGAAGTAAATGTCTACCACGTAATACACTAATAAGAGGAGTGAAACGGTGAGCCCTGAGTGTTATGACAGTTCTTTCAAAAATATTTCAGTTTTGTAGCTTGTAGTTCCACAAGTTTTCCTTGATCAGCTTCTATCTTTTTTGTATTATGTCCCTTTTAGTTTATTTATTAGCATTTCTTTATGCTCATCACCATTAATTAGACAGCAACTAATTGTAGCCAAGAATCAATTTACGTAGCAGCAATTTATCCTGACTAAAGCAGAAAAAAAAATTAGAAGTGGAAGTTGTATTTTTAAGCACCAGATGATTTAGTTTCAGAGGTCTTGATCAAATTAAATGGAGGATCAAATTAAGTGCCAACTGGTGACTAAATTATACTGTAGACACTGTACTTGCAACAACTAGTTTTCCCATGCAAATGCTTATGAGGTGAAAATGGGTAGTTATTTAGAGCTGTAGCAGCTGTGTCCCATATTTTCAACTCTCTTTCATTCATCTGTCCCTCAGTCACTTCAGAGGAAATACTGCTCCTCCAAGAGACACATTCAAACTGCCCTAATGCAGCAGTTTGGTCTCTTTCCAAGAAATGCCATACAAGTAATGCAGTCACTGATTCCTAACTGAGGCAGTAACTAAGAAAAGCAAGCACATCAGAACTGCTGGTATATCAGCTATGCAACTGGCAGGAATAGAAAACATAGACAGCTCAGCAGAACCATTGTATAGCTTTTCCTATCAAATGCAAGAATCCCTTGTTCACAGTCTTAATATACATAGTTTAAAGCAATGCAAATTTTGTCAAATAGCTCAATATTCTTCATTCCAAAGTGTAATTGATTTAAGTGCAGTATGGAGTTCTGTGCCTTTGCTGGGAGAGGGAATAAGCAGAAGAAAATGAAGTACCGTCTTGTAACATGAGATATTAAAACCAATACTGCAAATGGAGAATAAAATGTTTAATTGAGAAGTACATTAATGTTCACAGTGCTCTTTTTCTGCTCTAGTTGTGCATGAGGCACCTCAGGCCAAATGCCATCCATGGTGTGCCTGCCTCTCCTTTATGCAGTCATGTGGGGTCAGGCAGAGTCAGTAATTAACAGTTGGTAGAATGAAGTCTAATCAGTAAGTCCTGACAGCCATTTTGCACCGATCACTTTAGACAGCTCTATGCTCTGTAAAACCCTACTGAAGAAAACCAACCAAGTGCTTCTCTCTGAGTCCAGGGGCAGATTTTTGTCCACAGATGCAAGGAGTGTGAAAGCTTCCCTCTAGTCTCCCATGCCTTCTCATTTTTCTGTGCAAGTGGCAAATCCTGTGAATCAGCTGAGTCAGTGTTTTCAGTCTCCAAAGGTGTCTTTTGTGCTCTTCTCTGCTGATTACTTATGGAGGAGTATCTTTCTTGTGAATCAGCTGAGATGGAAATTCCATTGCTGTGTTGGTGTGGCTCTTGCTTTTAGCTATCAGTTAGAAAGCCAGAGATAACATATTTTTAGAGAAGAGAACGTGACATACCTATGAAGAAATTTTGAATAAATCAGTCTTGGTGTGAGGCTAAACATAACATACTAGAGTGAGATTGACACAGAAGTTTGCCTACAATTGGGAGTCCAATGGCCATTGACTTTCTCTCCCAATCCTGTGTGATGTGAGATTTGGGTCGAGCATTACTTGGGGTTCATCCAGTGATCAGAAAGTTCTCTTCCCCTTCACCCACTCTTTCTTGACTGTCCTGGACTGTAGACAGTGCTGTTATAGCAAGCAGCCAGCCCTCATGAGATTGTGTCTGATAAAGGAGGTTTCAGACAGGAGCAGCTGTTCCTTTCTGACATATGTGTGTTGTTTGGACCCTACACGTGGTGTTTCACAAGTGCTCAGGAGAGAATGGCAATTGGGGTAAATGGAGAACAAGGCAGATTTTTTTGTGGATTTGCAGCTGATGGTGTATTGATTTAGAGAAAACCATGTTGAATTTATTGTAAGAAGTGACTGTATGAAAGCAGGATAGCAAAATTAGCAGAACTAATGGTATGTGTAATGGGTTAGGAAACAAAATGGTGAGGAGAGGTGTGATAATCTTTCATGTACAGAGTAACTTGATAATATTCCTCTTAGTTTACTTTGATTATCATAGTTTAGGATGTTCTTGGCTTATTTGTGATGAACCTTACAGTAACTGGTCAGGAAAATTGTAAAATATAAAAGGGATAACATTAATATATATATATATATATATATATATATAACAACTCTGTTATTGTTATGCCCTTCTGGATTTTGGATTCTAGTTATTAGGAGAATATGTATGGTAGTCAGTAGACTTATTGAATGGACACATTTTTATTTACTGAGTTGTTCCAATGCTTTTCTTAGCTCTGTGATGTAAGTTATAGCATGCAGTGCTGATACCTATAGTGTGTTGCAGATATTTATTTTCTCAAGTGATGGAAAAAAGGGGACAGTGCCTTTCACACATGGAGAGCTGTTGTTTTATAGTAGCTTTCGCTGCCCTGTAGTACAGCTGTGAAAATGTTTTGGTCATTTTTCTTGGAAGAGAGATCAAATACTTGTGGGTTTTCATGTCTGTCACCGAAATCTGAGTGCAACTACTAAGATACAGTCAAATTTCACTCTTGTGCTGTGTCACTGTGTTGCTGACTTAATGAACATTGTCACTCTCTCTTGGCACCTGGGACAGCCAGAGGGTTAAATCCTAGCAAAGGCATTTTTCCTTAATTTCTTAGATTTTTGGCATTGTTTCTGAAATGTTGGCAATAGACAGCCTATGGTTTTCAAATTGCCCACTCTCAGCAGACATCCTGATTTAAGGTGGCCAGCTGTTCATCATTACTCAGAGTACTCATTAAAGCCCAAATCTGCTGGACTCATCATTACAGTCAAGTTATGGAGTAATGTTATTAGTAATGCAAATTGGAGTTGAATCCAAATGCTTAAACTTTTGTTCAGGATCTTAAATTTTAATCAGGCTTCTCCTCAGCTGAAATATCATTTTCATAATGTTAAGGTTTATGCAAAGTAACCTATTCTTTATTGTGATTTTACTGAAGATTGACATCAAATTAACCCTTAGTTAACAGTCAGTTGTTTTAATATAGTTATTCAATTGCAGCTACTTGAGAAATAATAGTGAAATAGCTGCATGTGGTGCTGCTTATATTACTGATTATAGATTTTTTAATAGTAAGAAATCAGCAAAATCTTAGCCTATGGATTAATACCTCTATATTAGCACAGACATCATGGAAGTGCCATTGCTATATCTGTGATGTTATTGTTAAAGCTAAGGGTTGTGGTGATTTGTCATGCAATTAGTAAAAGCACAAACTGTCAAGCTAAGATTGCAGTAGTGGGACAAGGCAGTCAGCAACTTGGTGCTCTGGGGATATCAGGGTATTTTGATTAATGCTGGACTGTACAGAGAGCAGTGGGTGTGGATTAGTCTCAATTCACTCTTCTACCACAGCAATATCAGGATGGTACTAATGTATAAGGATGGTGTTAGAGTTTGGCCTGAATCTGCTACTTTTTCAGGATTTAGTGAAGTGCAGCATAAACTTATATTAGAAAAGTATTTAATTGAAATTTTGCATTAAAGGCAAAAAATCTGAACAAACTAAACCTAGAAAAGGTTTTTTTTCCAAACACACACAACAGAAATACATTTCTTATTCTAGTCTGAACATAGCCAGACAAAACTTTAAGTTTCTGAGAATTTCATATTTTTGGTCTACTAAATTGAAATGCCTTCTGTCAAGTTTTTATTCTCTGTGTATGTTGATATACAGTTGAAACAAACTTCAGTGTTCTCTCTGACAACTAAATGCCCTGGGCTTTTTTTGACTGTTCATTATACAGCATGTTTTCCAAGTCTTCAGTAGTACTTTAGGCTATTTTTTTAATAAAGTAATATATTGCCACATTATTTTTTGCTAAGTGCACATCATATCTGATTTCCTATATAATGCTTATTACACAGTCACATAGGGCTTGGGTCTTTCCCCTGTTCTTCAGAATTGATCCTGTAAAGCATCTCCTTTCATGGCAAGTTTCATAAAACATTTCCTGGGATACTTAGATCTCTAGAACTCTGCAGCAAAGGACTTTGTAAGATAAACGCAGGAATAGAGGTTGTGTGGTTGTGTCTAATACCTGGCCCAGAAGTCTGTATTTTAGAAGATGAATGATTTTATGCTTGAGGAGAGGGGATTGTTTAAAAAACTGTTTAGGATGATCCAAATGTTTTGCTGTCCACTCTCTGTTTATGTGTAAATTTATTGCCTAGAATCTGGGATGCCTCTCCCCTCCCCTGAGTAGTGAATTTAATATCTAGGAAGTATGTTAGGTCTCAGAACACATCTCCAGAAATACTGCTCTTCAACCATGGCTCCACATTTAAAACAACATTTTAAGATCTATTACTTTGGGAGGTTTGAATTTGTGTAATCCATGCCATGCAGATCTTGCATAATTATAATTTATTAATTAAGGTCAAATCTAATCCTTTACAGAAATCTATTACGTTAACAAGTTTACCACCTATCAGCAAAAGCTCATTTGAAAACAAGATTTAGAATTCATAAGCCCGTGTTCATTGTCATTGATTGCATTGCATTCTTTTTAATACCTAACAGTGCCATAAATTAGTCATTTCATTATTTTATTGGGATTGGTGCCAGATCTACTGATTGCTGATGTTAAACTAGTCAGCCCATTTGCCTTTGTGAAGTATTGTTCCATCACTGCTTTATTTTCTCGTGCTGTTAAACCTTCTAGGCCTTCAGAAGCTAGTGAAAATCTGCTTCTGTGGCTCAGGTTACTTCTCAGCCAGCTCTTTTTTGTATGAATGCATACATTTTGTGGCTTCTCTTTTTTTGCTTTCCTGAGAAGTTTATATTTGAAATGTTACACTGGCATTTACATTTCAACAATAACTGAAGATGATGCAGAAGTATTTTCTTATCTTTAAGGGATGCAAATACTTTTCACTATTCCTTCACAATATTCAGGAGAAAAATGTTTAATACTTATGCCCTTTTTTATATTATCATACATAGCTTGTAATCCATAGGCACTATTACTGGGATAATTTGTGTACTTGTTGTGCTTAAAAAATCTTTGAGTGCTAGTCGGAGAGGTACTTTTATATCTATTATTTGCTACATAAAATTTCTGTTCTTTCTAGCTTCTAATTCATATTCAATGTTATAATGCTGTCATCTTCTTTGTGTGAGTGTGTGTGTATTGACAGATTTTTCTAGTCTCTCTAAAAGTGTTTTCTTAGTCCAAGTGATTTTCATTCAGAACAGATGGATTGTGACTTTTGGGAACATATCCTAGTTGCTTTAAATCATCTTTAGCTATCTTAACTATAACTTGAATTTTTTTGCTCCTTTAGGGTGAGTAGACTGATGTTTATAGGTTTGACAAAAGGACTTACACTTAGGTTATTAAGTTTCACTTTTACACCTGTATGCAACATAATAGTGACATCTGACTTTAAGAAGTGATTAATTCTCTTTTTTGGGAATTATTCATCTGCCAGGTGATGGCTGATGTAGAATGACCATGTGTTGGATGTGGAATATTTGTGAGTCAGATTTTTTTCAAGTAAAATAAGCAAAAATTGCAGAATGTTTTAATTCTAATATTCTAAGAACTCTAACTTTTGAGGTTTAGTTTGCTTTTCTCCACAACAGACAGCTTACAGGAGAAGTTTATGCTGTCCTCCAGCCTACAGTGGTGGTCTGTAGAGAGGCCACCTACCATCTTAGTTGGTGATCATTTATCTATAAACTTTTGGGAGCTCTTGCTTCAGAGGTGAGATGGAGTTGGAGAGGGAGCAATACTCCCCTCTTTCCCTTAATAACTGATTCCTATTGGTTGCCTTTAAATAATTAGATTTTAAAAACATTCTACTTTTAATTCACTGATTTTTAATGCTAACTAGTTGGGTTGATGTATGTGAGGCTCTCTTGCTTCTGGGAATGGGTCCTCACTGGTAGTGTAGCCATAATTTCCTCTTTTTCATGCCATATCATTGGTACAGTGTCCCATTGTGGCCAATTTCTGAAACAGCTTGTGGCACTTATTTTTCTCCCAAGAAGTTCTCTTAAGAGCATATCTGTATTTCTTGAGTACACATGGGCTCAGAGAGGAAAGAAAGTTAATCCTGAGGGCAAAAAGACCCACTGATGTAGTGGAGAGAGTGGATTTATGAGCTATCTGTATGCTCTTGTCCTTGCAAGTTTTTATGTGTAAATAAGAAGAGGAATTTCAGGAGATTATATTTATTCAAGTAGATGCTGATTCAGACAAGAACTTAAGTGTGTGTCTCATCCTCAGAATGCAAGAAGGCTCATCTCTATTCAACAAAGCTTTTATGTCACCACTTAGAGATAGGCATATGCTCAAGTGCTTCCCCAAAATAGAAATGCAATTATTTTCAGTGCTTTGACTTAAAACACTTTGCTTAGGCTGGCACTTGTCATGTCCTCAGTAATCTATTCCCCATTACTAAGCAAACCCTTCTGTCCTTTCCAGTGAAAGGTTTCAGGCTGAGTTTTGCAATGCACATACCTGTCTGTGTCTCTGTGTTTGCAGTAGTGAACTTCAATGATAGGTGGAGAGCTCAGGTGGGGAATTGCAAGCTATGGTTAGCAAAAAACCATGCTTGCTTTCCTTTTACCTGTTTAATCAAATCCAATATCAATCCTGATGGATTTTTTTATACATATATATCAGTGCTAGGAAATAGCTTTTTAACATATTAAAAGTGCTGCCTTTGGAAAATAGATTTTTGTCTGGTTTTTTTTTTTTTTTTTTTTTTCCCTTTTGTTCATTTCCCTTTTTGCTGTGTTTGGGTTTTATTTTTTTTGTTTGAGGTTTTTGTTTGTTTGTTTCTTTGTTCTTTTTCTAGTTGGGTTTGATATAATATTTACGCAGTTGTCCTCAACTGTATTATTCTGGAAGAAAGGAATGTACTAACACAGTAAGGCACCTTTGCTTGATTGCTGAGGCTTGTATGCAACAGGGCAATGCTTCTGTCCATACCCATGGCAAATTAAATTTAACAAAGTATTTTCAAAGCTAACTAAGGTGATCTGAGTAGCTTTTCCCTCAAAAGTCCAAAATAATTGGATTCTAGAAACAGTTTTTGTGGGTTTTTTGGGGTTTTTTTCCTATTTTTTTTTGAGTTTTCAATCTGTCAAAAGTCATGTCAACATCGAAAAATTTCTGCTGCAATAGGGGTAGAGTCTCCTTGGACAAGGTTTTGCTTCTGGAAAAAAGAAAATCTATATGCAACAACTTCTTCTAATGTAGAAATAGTGTGGAAGAGAATTTTACTCCTACAAGAGATTTAAAAAATGTATCAATGTCTTATGAAATGTTGCCCCTAAGACAATGGCAATGGTGCAGTTCATATGTTATATTACAGAGTTAATGTGTCCTCTCCTCTGAATGTTATCTGGGCGTTTAGGGATTCATTGAGTTATGTTGTTTTTCAGTATGTAATCCTTAGTGAGTGCATAGCTCCCATTATTTTTAGGGTGAGTTCATGTGCTGAATTCCTTATGCTTCAAGTGTTTCTGTGCTCCTTACCTTTTTAAACAAATAGGTTGACTCGTTCTTTACACACATATGCTGCTCTGTGCCCCTGTGAATCCTGTGTATCTCTGCAGCTCCCCACAGACCACACAAAGTACTCCTCGTACAATTGAGTGGTAACACACTTGTAACCTTTGGCTTGTAAGGCTCACCTAAAGGCAAGTCCATCAACTCCTGTTTGTTGTGAGCCAGCGACAATACAGATGTCTGTATCATCTCAAGGGACTCCACAAAAAATATTAGTATTTTTAAAATTCCTGCTCATATTTGCACACGTTCTTGCAGTATTTGGGCTTGTCTGTACTAACACCAGCACTTTGTGCAGGCAGCAGGAGCATCCAAATTTGAGGAACTTGGCCACAGGGCTGGCCTGGAAGAAAGGGGATGACAGCAGCAAAGCCATCAAATAGTGCTGAGGATCTGGGATGAATTGTGTCTTCCCCTTTCCCTCCCCAGTGCCGATCTTATTTAAATTTGTTTAGGAAAGATGAGTACAGATTCTTGGTGTGCAGTGCCACTATTGAAGATATTCTAACCTAATTTTCCATTGATAGGTCACTGCCAGAGTTTGGAGGTCCCAAAAACAACTAGGAAAATCAGGCCATAAAATATTATTTGGATTAGTAACAGAATTAAAATGATATTACTTTTGATGTATTAAGCTGATATATTTGTCTTCTGCTTCAGGGTGTTCACCCATCTCCCTGCTAGAGTTCTTTGCTTGGTTTTTCAATGACTTGTATTTCTTTGATATGTGCAAGGGACCATCTGGGAAGATTGTCCTTTTGGGACAGAAACTCTTGGCTGTGAAGAGAGATGATGGATGCTCCATTGCCTACCCACTACCAGTGAGAGAAAAAGAAATGACTAGAAGCAGAAGTTTTTTTCTTTCCCAAATCTCCCTCCAACCTTATCCTGCTGGAATTCTGAAGGTGTTTGGTCCTCCAGAGGCCTTGAATTGGGTCAATAGGCAAGTGGGTACTTGCAGGGCAATGGAAATCTGTGTCACTGGGGGGTGCATGTCAGGCTCAGCCACCTGATAGCCAACACCTTAGTTCACATTACCTTATTACTCCTGGACTGTATAATTTCCAGCCTGCTTTTCAGTGCATGACAAGGCTTTATAAGTCATTTTGGGTGAGTAAGAGTGGAATGAAGGAGACAGAGTGCAAATGACATGTCCAGCTCTTTTACTGGGAAGGAGCAGGATTGCTGAAACTATTTTTTCTTTTAATTCTTGTTACTGTGCTGTTTAGAGACTGCAGGTTCTCCTTAGCCTTTATGCTCACATCCCAGCATCCCACCAACAGTGCAGAATGAAGAAAAAAATTCCTTCTTTCTCCTGGGCATGTTTCCTCTGAAAAGGACTTGAGTTTTAGGTTATTGATATGGTGCCGTGTTGCCGTTTATTTGGTTTTGGTTTCTTTTTGCTCTTTGTTTTATTTGCCTGTTTTGGGGGTTGTGACACTAAGCTGGTCTAAGAAAACCCAGCTTGAATTTAGGCTTCTATGCCTAGGGCCCAAAACATGTTCTTGTTTGTACCTGCAAAAGAGCATACACAAGGACTGGAGTATTTAGCTCATTAGTCAGGTGTTTAGTTCCATATCACAGCAGGTGAGACTTGGACCCAGACTTTTGTTTTTGCTCAAAGAATTATTTTTTGCCAGACAAACCCTTCTTCCTCATCAGCCAGCGAGAAAATGAGTTTGAATTTGTTGAGGAAAAAAATAACATTTAGCATATTTTCTAATCAAATAATGGGTAACCCAGCAATTGTCACTGAATTTGGTAATAGCAAAATTATAATTTGACCATGCACATTGAAAACAATTTTTAAAGCATTAAAGTCTTGAAAACAGAATATGTTACATGGTGCTTTCCCTTTAGCTCCATATAATAAGGTTGTAGCTATTTCTGCCTGCGCAGAACTTCTCTCATGAGATCTTTGATGTGCAGGAAGATTGAAGAGAAGGCATTCAACAATTTCCTTGTGAAATGTCATCATTGCAGCAGGTTCTAACTCAGATTATTGGACTGGAGAGATGATCAGCATTTGGATCCTTATTTCACAGTCATTTGAGACTTAAAATACTGTGCAGATTATATATTAGTTGGAAGGGTGAAAAGAATAGATATTCCATTCACCCATGCCAAATCTAAGTGTCTGTGGTCATGCTAACACAGCCCTTCACTAATTACACCGTGCAGGACACAAGGCTGGATGGGCCATAAACTTCAAAGGCCCTCAGTGGGATCTGTTTGTTTTAGACTCTTAATTATGGCAATTTTTTTCCTGATGATACAATGAGTTTAGAAATACAGATAGTTATGTGTGCTTGCTGTCCTGGATGGGAACACACTCTCTAGCTATCCAAAATGAGAGATAGTTTGATGTTGGAATTGGAAAATAACAGATATTGTAGGCATCAGAGATGTTCCAAATGAGAATCAATGATTCTCAACTAAGCACAGGCTCACAGGCACAGTTAGGACAATAAACATCTACAAAAATCTGGAGGGGGTCCACATTAAGCAGAAACAAAATGCTGTCTGGGGAGGTCCACAAAATATAATGAAATAAAATTTGGCAAAGCAAAAAAGGCAAACTGAAAATTGCAGAGGATAAGGGGACAAGGATCCCCAAACCAGCAACATTCTCTTAAAGAAATTAGCATCAGTTTTCACTTATTTTGAGGTATTTGCCTACTGGGCTATCGAGTTTGTCAGAAAGAATCTAGCACTAACTACTTCTGAACAGGTATATGTTTAGCGTTCCATCCTCTCAGATACAGACCTTCTAACTGGGGAATGCATTCTGTCCTTTAATGTGAGACAGCTTGGGTCAGTTGGGGAACCTTTTGATTGTGGAGATTTTTACACCCAGGTTCTGAAAGCTTTCACTGTTTCTCTATTTTTGGTAGGCTTGTGGTTAGCAGATAGGTACATAGTCACAGAAAGGAAAACCGGCTGAGGAGAGAATGAGTGGGTGCTGACAGCTCTTTACTGTTCCTTGAGCACTCTGCAAGGTCCAATGTGGTCTGAAGAGAGGTTTTTTTGCTAAAATGTGAAGCCCCACTCCTGCTCCTTTTCTTCCTGGTTCTCAGCCTCCTGCCCAGGTCTTCTGCCACACATCAGAAGGCTGAGAATGGGTGTTGTGCTCAGAGAAAATACTGCTGCTCCCCACTCCCTGCCTCTTGTAGCTCTCTGTTCCCAGAGGGAGCTTGCATGCAAGTGGCACATAAATAAAACCATTGAAGCTTGGGCGGCAGGTTACCTGCTTGTTTTTCACATCCTGCTGAAATTCTGGAGCTCCTCCTTTTCATCTTTGCTCTCTTGGGATGGGAATGTTAAGTCTCGAAGACATGAGGCAGCTGCTGCTAGTTGTTGCTAAAACAAAAAGTGAGAAAAATTTTTCTGCCTTCCATATTTATCAGGCACCAGACCCTTAATAACACAGAGCCAAACACATATACCTTGTCTGCTTGAATTCAAGGGATCCTTTGTGAAAGTTGCAACAGATTTGCGTTTTTTTCTGTGCATGGAGGTAAAACAAGGTGTACACAATCAGCTGTGCTTATATCTTAGCTTGTCAGAAAAAGATAAGGTCATCCTGGCTGTTGTTAAAGGTCAAGCAAGGTAACATGGATAAGCATAAAATGTTTAGTGTGTCTTCAGTCTGGGACAAAGAAATGAAACAACTGAAACAGGTTGTCTTTGGTAAAGAATTAAATGCTGGAATACATATTCTGTGAACTGGTGTTTACAGAGTTGGCAGTGAACATAGAGGGAATTCCTTTTTTCTAGGAGACCCAAAGAGGATGCATGAGAGCTGGACTTGTCAGGCAACAGCAGACTTTTAAAAACAATTTTATGAAATTTGACAGTTATTGCTAAGAGTTGGAAATAGCTGAACGTAAGTAGAGTGACTTGGTACCAGGTGGAAAATTATATAGGGCCTTAGAAGTGCAGTTATATGTGACTTGTGAACTACTAAACTGACAGATACCAAAATCCCCAGCAAGAGGGACCATTACTGAGCAGATGCTTTTTGAATGAAGCTGTGAAAGTGCCAGTACTCAATCCAGATCTGCCTGTTCGGCACTTTTATTGGTAGTCTAGAAAGTAAACACAAAACTGCTACTGAATTGAGGAACAGTCAGAAATGCACACTGGGAGAGAGAGATGAAAGAATTTGGTTTATCAGAAAACTGTCTAGGGAACATATGCAGTGTAGTATATAAATGCAGAAGGGAAAAAATGGGTTCTGAAATGTATTTAGTGTAGTGAGGGAAAAGGTAAAGATAGAGCTAGTGGCTGAAAGATAAAAGCCAACAAATTTAAAGAGGGAAAATCAGTGTGCACACAAAAATTCTAGCAAGGGATTGTCCACTGGAACAAATTACCATGAGTAAAAAGAGCATTCTGTCTCTCTTCACATCAGAACAGTCTGTAAGATATACTTTTAACCAATATACTTTTAACAGAATTCATTGGTCCTAGGGGTATGTGGACAGACTGTAATATTAGATATAAAGGTGGACAGGGCACATAATTCTAAAATGTCTTTGAAACAGTAGCTGAAACAATAAACCACTGCCTGCAGTGGTTTCAATTCAGTATAAGTCTTTACTATTCACTTTGTGCCTTCCCACAGGAGGCTGAAGTGGTTATGCATTGCAGTAGAATTCCATCAATTTAAATAGCACAGCAGTGCTGAGTAAGAAGGAGGAGTAACATGTAGTATGGCACTTTCTTACCCTTGCTCTGGTGTCTGCATTTATGCCTGCCATTGTGGGGTTTGGTTTCAAGTCCACAGTTAGTACACAGTTTCTGGGGTCAGCTCTAAGGACACTGGCGTGTCTGTCTTTGGGAGTCTGAAGCAGATTCTTGTGGAGTGTTCTCAGCTTTCCATGGGAATAACTGGAGTTGTAATGATGCAGCATTAGTGCAAGAAGCTCTGTTATTCCTTTTCTTTCTGTTATCCTTACAGAAAAATCAGTCTGCTATAAGGCGATGAAGTTTTAATCACTCTGTAATTACAATGATGCATCAAAAACTTGTTGAATACCATCACATAATGCTTCATTAGAATGAAGATTAGTTGTTCCTCAAACAAAAAGGAGCTAATATATCCTTTTCTACAGGAAGCTTTGTCTTTAAGAGGGATGTTGTAATAAGTAAAATATATTTGGTATGCAATGATGTTTTCCCAACTAATAATAAATGTCTCATTTTCTTCACCTTTTTTGTGTCATGGTTGTATTTGACAAATAATTCAGTTTACAGCATGTTATTGCTTGTAAAATGCAATAGTTTGTCTCTCAATATCTAGAAGAGAAGACAAACCAGTGAAGTCTCTGTTTGGAAACTTGTCTTTTGCAAGCCAGAGAGTTTACCTGGTGAGCTTAAAATGCCTTGCAAAGTGAGCTGCCTTTAAGAGACTCAAAACACCTGAAAGTCCAGGGATGAGTGGAAGCAGAGTCCTGTATTTGCCAATTAAAGCCTTCTCACTGCCTTGGGAAAGAGAACAAAGTAGATAGGAACATACGCACTTGCATGTCTGTCTCTCTGCCGCCATAAAGGCTTTGACAGAATTAAGTGAACCATAGTGAATGTATACCATGGGAGCATCTGGTCTGTGGTTTCAGCTGAATGCCCTTCATTTCATTGCCTGTTTGCTTGTGTGCTATGACTTCATGGACTGGCTCAGGTTGTTCCCCCTGCCTTGCAGGCAAAGGATGTTTCCCTCAGCACAGCGCTCAATGTCCTTCACAACAGATTGACTTCCCTGGAGAAACACAAGTGCTATTCAAGCACAGATGATACAATGGGACTCTCATTCTCATAGTTTCCTGAATTGAAACAAATTGCCCCATTTCTAGTAGAAGTGAGCATTCTGAATAAAAATATTACATGGAGAGATCCAGTCAAGAATAGATTATGTTCTTGAATTATGCCACTCGGAAGCAAATGACGGAAGCTGTCTGGAAATGTTGCTATAATCCTTGAAAGAATGAAAGAGAAACTTTCTCTCTGTTCTCTCTCTAAGTAGCATACCAGCTTTGGTATCTGAATGTCAAGAGGGGGAAAAAAACACCATGAAAATAAGGAGGAATGAAAAAAATAGAAAAAATTAAGATGAAATCCTGACTTTTCAAAAATCTATGTGAATAACAGTAAACTTTCAGTGTTTCTCTCTGTGTGGTCAGTCCTCCAGTTATATTCAATTAAAACCCTCTGTGAAGGTCTTGTTATTTTAAATATGGTTTTGATTGCATCTTCTATGAAGGAGGATCATGAGCAGAACAAACATAAAACTAGAGGAAACAGAAGTACCACCAGGGCCCTGTAAGAAATGACAGCTCTCATAAGTTTCTCTGGTCATTTCTCTCTCTTCCTATCAACTAAGGAGAAAATTCATTTGTCTTGGCACGGGAAACACTTCTTCCCTTCTATTTTGTGAAATGAATATGGATATTGAAAACTTTTGAGGGAAGTGGAGCAGCAGTTGGAAAGCTGTCATCAGACCCTGGCACAGCTATTTTTCCCCTGGTGGGCCACTTCTCAAGGTCCCCCAATCTACTGTAGAAAAGACAGACAGTGGAAGCTGCAAATAAAGGGAGGTGAGTTTGTACATGCAAAGGAATTCAGTCAAAGCAATTAGACAGAAGGTCTCTGTGTCTAGGACAGGAAGGTATGAACATTTTAAAAAATGAAGATAAAGAAACTGTGAGCTTTTGGGGCTGTCATTTTGTATAATTTAGCAAACAATCTTTATCTATTAAGTCTATCTGTGTAAAAAAATATTCAATTAAGGGCTTTTATTCTTCGTATTTGTTTGTCTAGGCCAAAGCAGTTTCCTTTCCTTACAAGAAAATAAATTTATTAAAAAAAGCTGTGTTACACATGTGCGGATTAAAGGAACACAAATGATTTTAACCTCAAAAGAAATAAGAAGTTCAAAAAGTGTTTCTATGTTGTGGTTCATTTTAACTCACCATTACTCTTGAGACATTGTTCTTGAGTGTATTGTTGATGGCCGGTCTCAATACAGATTTTGAGTATAGAGGACTTCAAATATCAAGGAGAAGAACTATGTATAATTGTTCCTACGACTCAGATTCATTGTGGAATACAAGTTGGTATTCATCCGTGCCTGAATATGATGCAAATGCTATTGCTGAATAGTTATCCTTGTGGCTTCTTGTACACACTAATTATAGAAGAATGGAGCATAATACAAATTATTTAAAAAGCTACTCAATTTCTGTTTGGGAGATTCTTTCTTGCTAGTTAGTAGAAGCAGGAGGAAAGATAGTTCTTGTTGAACACAGGAGAAAATGTAAGACCAGTCAATTTGGTGCTTTGTGTTTGAGGGGGTTGGAATGTGATTGTTTACAGAGAATTCTATCAGTGCAATCTGCCCTTGACCACATGTTCCATGTGTGCAGGGATGTGCCTTTGTGAGTAAAAGTAAGAATATGCCCAGTTTACATTTCCCTGTCAGGAGAACTGGGTTTTAGGAATCCATCCAGATCCTTTCTTCACCTTCACAAAATCAATTTCATTTTGATGGTGAACAGACACATCTTCCCCATCCATGTAGGCTCTCCATTTTGCAATCTGGGATGTGTCCTTTCCTGATATGTAAAATCTTGCTCTTAGGTTTACACTAAATCTTTCTTGAAAGATTCCAAATACTCAAGTAGTCAGTTATTTTTTTCCCTACTCTTCTCAGAATATTTTCTTTTTTATTATTTTCAGGTAGGTGAGAGAAAATTTCCTACTTTTCCAAACCGCATCTCCTTTATCTGAAAATATTAAAATATGGGGGAATTCTGTACAGAAAACTTCATTTGAGAGAATTGTCTGCATGTGAATTTACAAAGATGTAGTAAATAAACTTTCAAAACAAGTATATACATTAGCAGATGAGGTTTCTTGTAGAGTAGTGGTAGGGAACAATAGATGAATTATCTTTCCTCAATGTACTTTAAAACTACACAAGGGAACCTGCTTTATAAACTAGTTCACCGTAATCATGAATACTCATAAACAACAAAGACATTGTGAAGCACAGCTTTACTTTTCTTGGAATGAAATGCCCATTTTTGAAAGCTTTATTTTTTCCTTATTTGAAATCCCTATAAACTTTATGAGAATGCTGTTTCTGAAATTCTAGTTCTGCAAGAGAAATGAGAGTACACATTCAGGTAAGATTTATGTGATATAAAACCACATGCACTTCTTTTTTCAAACTTTGAGAGTTATTTTTAATCTACAGATAATAGGAATGCTAGAAACAACCTCCAGAAAATGGAGACAGAACTGTATTTTAGTTTCCTTTGTAAAAAATGGTTTAGAAATAAATTGTTCACAGTGCAATGAAAACAGATTTTTTTTCGCCCTCTGATATGAATGGAAAGATGTGTTCAGTGGCTTAGAATGGGACCTTTACTGCAGTCTTTATAATGGAATTATTATCAAGGACCTCTATTATGAGGTTAGATGCTTTCACAGCTAAAATATCTGCTTTTATTATTCTATTTCAGGTCTTAATATGAGATTCATAACAATATTTTCAGCACGTTAGTATTTAAATACAAGGAGACTTTAAACTTAGACTTTTAATTCAGTGCTTACAAAGAGTTAGGCTGTTTTGTTGTTCTTGAGTCCTTGTGTCAGATAAAGACTTACCCTTAACAGAGGAAGGCCAGATTAGAGAGATGTTGTCATTGATGTTTTTGGGCTTTTATAGCTGTTCTCCATTCTTCCTCCTCCTCCCCTGCACTCTTCAGGAGAATACAATGATACTTTTCCTTGTGGCTGGCTATATTTGACAAGGCACACCGTGTGCCCTGGTCAGTGCTCTGTGCTGGGCTTGCAAGGCTTAAATATCTTGTGAGAAGAAATTTTGAGTGGCGAGTGGATTTTACTATAGTAATCTCTAATCTTCAGGACCTTAAGCAATCATTGCCACTTAAAATTGAGGCTTTTAAGAATTAAAGTGTTTAATAGAGAAACAGAACACTCAGTTCAGAATATGTGCCCTTCTGAACAACGCACATGGCAGGCTTGTTTAAACACACAGAGGAGCACTGCATATCCAAACTATGGCTGTAGAGTTTGCTGCTTCTTAATAGCAACAATGGATTCTCTTAAGACAAATTTAAAACATAGGTATAAATGCAATTACTGTAGTTTCTTTTGAAATGTTTTTATTGCAAATTCTTGTCCTTCAAAATTTTATTGGGTTTTTTATAAATGTTTCCATTTCAGAGTAAAATAAATACACAACCTGTAATTATGCCAATGTGTTAAAACTATGAGTAGCTTCAGTAGTAATTATCATAGTATCATAGAAAGTTTTGGGCTGAAAGGGACCTCTTAATAGGTGAACACACCTCCCTCCCCTCCTCTTCACCTCACTGTGAGCAGGGATATCTTTCACTAGGTAAGGCAGCTCAAAGCCCCAGTCCTTCCAGTTCTGGTAATTTCTCTAAGTAATGCAATCCACTGTCTCACACCCTCAAAATAAAAAATAAAAATTTTTTTAAAAAATTCTTCCTTATGTCCTATCTAAACCTAGGACCTTACAGTTTAAAATCCCTTGTCCTGTCACTACAGGCTTTGGTAAAATGTTTATCTCTTAAAAGCCTTTTTAATATAGGGTCAATGTGAAACAGTTTTTCTAATGTTAGGAAAAAATGAAAAGTAACAAACTCAAGCTGCCAAATTTGCAGAAGATAAGAAACACTTAGTAAGTGGTTCATGAAATATAAAGTCTAGCTACACCACTGTTTCTCAAAAACCTGTTGGTGGTATTTTTTGGCTGCTGAAGATGATACGTCACAAGACTTTTGCTATAACCAAATATCTTCAGTTCTTGACCAGGAATTTGAGTAGTCCATAAGTTCATTTCTTTAATTATGCATGGTGTTTCCAATTGTCTTTAGTTATCTATACCTAAATAAAGAGAAAAAAATATCAAGGTATCTGCTGAAAAGTGTGCTGCTTCTAGCAAGGTCACCCGGAAGCTCTTGACTTAATCTTACTCTGTTTCTGTCTAGTAATATTGCCACGGTACTGAAAAAATGTCATACTGTGACATTACTAGTGGTTTATATTTCTAGCTGTGCTCCTATTTTCATCATTCCTTCACCTTCATCTTTCTGAGGACTTCAAGGACTGAAAGAAAATCTATAATTGGTGCTGTATCCATTAGCATAATTATATAGAGCAGACTGTGTAGTTGTCTTAATATGCTGACCATACTGCAGCAACTGCATTTCAACTACAAAATGACTGCTCTGGTCTTTTAAACCTTTGATAAGAGGAAGCATAATTACTGAAGTAATCCTCTGTGATCTTTTCCCTCAACTGTCTCTCTTCTGTTCTCCAGGAGACAAGGTTCCGCTTTTTGGGTTAGAAGATGGCCATATTGCTGTTATAGTAGCTCCTAAAAGGAGGACTTTCATGTTGTTTTTTTTTCTAGCTGTTTTTATATCATTCTTCCATAAATATTTCAATTTACTCCCCCTAAATATGTTCTATCCAGTATTTTCACCTCAGGTATTTTATTAGACCAAATTCTTATTTGCTGCCAGTTGTGTGGAGAACAGTCCAACAGTGTCATTTACCGTTCATTGCATTGAGAGAGACAAGATTGCAGATTTCAAAGTAAAAGGAGGATCTAAAGTGTTGTGACAAGCAGCTGATGTGTCCATTGCTGTGGATATGGCAGCTCATGTCCTGCTTGCTGGATAGGCAGGACCCAGGCTGGGCACAAAGGAAACAAGCTGTGCTCAGGGGGATTCATCTTCTCAGCTGGCCTGCAGTTTGGTGACATATTATTTGATTCCTTCAGAAAATTTTGCCTAGGTATGTTGATATTGTGCTGTCTTCTTTAGTTTTTCAGGTTTTGTTGAATTTTGTTGTGTTCCCCTGGCCCTCTTGTGCACTACAATTTGCCCCCACAAATCATAGGTCTTTAACATGACAGTGAAGCAGTGATGCCTTTGGCTGCTGCAGTCTGCTCTGTGTTTCAACAGGTCTACATCACCATTCCTTTTTCAAATTTGTTTTTGATTTAGGGCTGCAGTAATGACACTACCATATACCTTATCATAACCTCACAACTCTTGCAAAATTTAATTGTTGGGTGCCTCTGGTGCACTGCCAGAATTCCCTGAGAAGTTGGCTCAATGATGTTTTTGTCATATTTCCTGTAAACTCCATACCTAGTGCATTTCAAAAGTTCCAAATGAACATAAGAAAATGGTATTTGGTGCAGCTAAATTAATGTTTTTCTCCATTACTGTCAAAGTCTGTAGTTCACTATATCTGAATACAGATTGAAACTAATATGTAAAAACATTATTTCAGAACTGAGTTGCTTGGAAAGCAAGACAAAGGAAATAAACTGCTAATTTGAGAAGAGTTAGCTGATCAAAACTCCTTTTACTTGCTGAAATTGTCTCCAGTTCTTATCTTAGGTGGGAAGAGTTTCAACTGAGGTGTAATACCAGTTATATAGAATGGCTTCATCCTAGCACCAGTCATCTGTGGTACTTTGGTGATAATGGCAGAGTCTGCATGATACATGATCTTTATCAGACTTGTGCCTTTTCTAACATTGAGCTGCGTTCTCAAGAGTCATTTCATGCTGTTAATATGATCACTATCACCAGCAGACCTTTTTTTGTGAATGAACTGAAATTGAAGAAAATGCTTCTATAATTCCACACTTTTCCTACTTGCAGGTCACTTAGGACTTATTTTTTTTTTCATTCAGTAGATATTATGCTTTGTTTGGATCAAATTTCATATTATCCCAACTCTCTTGCTCACTGCTTTTTCAGACAATGAATCTTGTTTTGCAGGGGTGGGATCTGGTGTTGTATGAAGTTCTTTGAGCTTTGCAGTTTATAGTAGTTCCTAAGAGAAGCAAAAAAATGTGTGCTTTTTCTGCATTGCCTTTTAGGATTCTGGTAAACTGGTGCTCCCTACCTAACCTCTCGTAGGAAACTCTCTCTTGCTTTCTGTATAGACTTGATGTATTGCTGTATCTTGACAATTTTTGTTTCAGTAGCTGGGACACTGAATTAATGTAGCATATTGCTGTTAATTCTCAAAAATATCTCATTAGTGCCTGAGAAAAGATGTTTTAATTCAGACACAGTACAGGTGAAACATAAGTGAGAAAAATAGGCAGCTCTTAGAGAGAGCTGCCTATCTTTCTCACTTCTCACTGCCTATCACGTAAGTGAGAAAGATAGGCAGTGGTGTTGCGGCATTGACATACAAAATAAAAATTGTTTTATTTTCCTCTTAAATCTGTTATTCATCACTATTGACATTTTGAAAAATGAGAGAATTATGGCATAAATAATGCTGCCTCAGTGAGTATTCCCTTACCTATACAGTTAATAAACAATATTTTTAAAATAGTAAGCTTATACATTAAATTCTTTATATTATATTTTATATACAGTATCAAAGAAGGAAGGAGATAAAATTACTTTTTAATTATAGAATAAAACAAGGACAAAATTAGCATCACCTGAAAATACAGTGAGTGATAGAGTATTATTGAGGGATCAGAATAGCTTTCATAAAAAACTAATTTGCTGACTTTTTTTGTAAAACAGTTGTTTTGAAAAATAGCTCTGAAAAAAAAAAAAGGGAGTAATTTCTTCTTAAAGCAACTGATAATTGGAAAAACAATTGACTTGGCTGTCTCTACTGGATTACTTGTTATATTCTAGCTAGAAACTGCAAACTGTGTATCCAACCTCAATTCTTCATCTATAAGTGGTTTTTTGGATGTGTTTGAGAATAGCCAGTACCTGTATTAACATTTTCATGGGGAGTTTTCATTGGGATGCAAGATAACTTTTACTACGTGTTTCATGAAGCCTTTAATTTTTGTGCAGCCTTTAATTTAATGATGCATTCTGTTAGATATCTATATTTCTATTTTTCTATATTACACACAGTGAAGGAAGGTTTTAGTTCCATGATGATGTTCCCAGCTAAAACCTGAAGACTCCTGACATGATACTGTTTATCACATCACTTAGTGTCACTTTCATTGTGACAGAAGAGTACAGTCCCTGAAGGACCTTCCTAAACTTCATTAACATCCACTAAAAACCATTAAAAATATTAATGAGAATTGATTTCTTCAATAAAAGGAGTGATAAAGATTAAATGTGGACCATCAGATAAATGCCATGAACAACCAGCAGTATCAGGGATGAATCTGTGCAAACTATCACCTTTGAACATTAGTGTTAAGTAGGAAGGCTTTGAGCTAGCCATAAATTTCAATCCAGATGAAAGCCTACACTTACAAACTGACTCAAGCAAATGTGTAGTTTAGGAAAGACTCAGACACATATTTCCAGCCACAAAATTCCAGCTTTAAGTTTTTTCTGCTTTTTCCTAGAAGTATTGGGTTTTTGGTTTGGGGGTTCTTTTTTTTTTTGTTTTGTTTTTTTTTTTTTTTTTTTTTTTTTTTTTTTTTTTTTTTTCTTTTTTTTTTTTTGTGTGTGTGTGTTTTGGTTTTTTTGTTTGTTTGTTTTTTTGTTTGTTTGTTTTTGGGGTTTTTTTGTTTGTTTTGGTTTTTTTTCAAAGTATAAGCATATTATAGCTTTTTGTATTAGAAATCCTGATTTTTTTATAAAGAAAGAAGAAGTCTTATCCCTTGTTCTTGCAGAGCCACCAGGACACAGTTCTGGGCTCCTTACCTGTTATTTTTTGTCTCTCTTGTGTCTAAGACAAAAGATGGTTGTAACATGAGGTGGACTTGTTGCCCCTGAATGAAAATAGAATTTGGGTAGCACCAGTTGGCTGTTTTGTTCGCTTGCTTTGCTGTTGCTGTTCTTTTACCATCTGAATCAACATATTGCTCCATTGGAGATACTGAATATTGACTCTCAGAAATCTTCAAGAGATATTTTGTAAATTTTTAAGTTTGTTCATGTGCTAAACTTGTATTCTCTTTCACCCTTTACGTGGAGTACCTGGAAAAACATTTTCTCTCTTCTGTAATCAATGTGTCACTTTGATGCAAAGGAGTCAGAGGCAGAAAGACCTGGTGGGATTGGCTGTACCATTTATTTCCGTTTGCTGACTCTTTTGCTGAACACTGTGGCCAGAAACCACTGGCTAATAGCCACAGAGCCTAATGTCTGCCCTTTGTGTTCAATGACTTGGACAGAGTCAACCACTTCTGTTGCGTCGAGTGCCACAGTCCCACATGAAACAGAAAACCATACTGACCTGAGAGGGGGAGATCCCCTGACTCAGAATTTGTGCTGATTTCTTAATTTTCCCCAAAAGTAGGAAATTCTGTACAGTACATCCCTCTTCTGAATCAAAACAAACCAACCAGATAGGCTTTCTCTCTTGAGGCTGTGAACATTGTTTCTGAAACATTCATGTCCTCTGCTGTCCTGAATAGCTCTTTGTTTCAGATTGTTTCCAAATTCATGTATGCTGCTAAATGAAAAACAAGAAACACCTAGTAAATTGTTGGCGCTCCATGATCAATTAATAATCGTTACTTCTTTTCAAAGTGGCTGCAGACTGTACACCAGGGATCTGCATCAATAGCAAAGAAATCTGTCAGTGCTGCTTACAGTTTGAAAGCTCTTTCCTGTTCATTTGTTGAGCTCCCAGAGTGCTTGTTTCTTCGCATTCCTCAGGTTTGTAAGATTCCTTTAGAAAAACAGAGCAGTCTGGCTTAGTTCTGTGAGGTGCTTGTAATGGTTTCTGTGATATGCCTGATTTATACATTCAGCATTCCTGGAGGGGTTTATTATCTTATGACTATTAATGATCTTGCTATCTTATGGCTATTAATGATCTTATTATCTTACATACAAGCCTGTCCAAGATAAGAAAATGCAGACCTAGGTGACTCCCAGTGCAAATATTTTTTAACATCTGTCTGCCCTGAGCATCCAACAGCCATGGCTGAAGTAGGACGTGAGCTAGCCCAGGGGAACTGAGACCAGTGGCAGGACTTTTAACAATGTAGAATCTCGCCTGGGTTTCGAACAGCTTGCTGAAAACTAGGGATGGTGTTGGTCTGGTACCAGCCTTAACAAATTAATTGCTGCATTGCAGCTGTTTATACTCATTATATGTCCATGTGTTTTGTATTTAGAAGGTGGCAACCTTAAAAAGACCTTGAAAAATTTCCTACTCCATGCTTCTGTCCCTGAGGCGGATCAGCTATGCCTGAATCTCCTCTAATGATGTTTATTTGTCAGGCCTGTTGTCAAAAAACCCTCCAGTGGTGGTTCTGCCAATGAACCCACGCAACCTTTTCAGTGTTTTTCGCTCCCTACTGCTGGAAAGATTGTCCTGAATTTGACAGCAAGAGAGGTCTATGTTGAGCATAACTGTTGCTGTTCATTGGCAACAGACATTGGAGAACAATTTATTTTCTTGTTCTTTGCAGCAGTATGTAATCCACCTGGAAGATATTACCATTCAGCCTTCCCTTACTTGTATTGGGCAGCACCAAGTCCTGTAGACCTTCCTTGGAGGGAAGGCTTTGCAGTTGGCTGGGCTTTTTTTGCCTTTCATACAAACTGTCTCCACTTTCTTGAAAGACTATAGCCAAGGAGCCTTCTCAGTCCTTAGCAAAAGAATATCTTTCTGGTTTTTGGGCTCTGTTTCTGTTTTCAAGTCAAACTGAAAGCATTCTTTTTTCAAGAACAGAATGAATTTTATACTTATGGCATGCTGTAATCTTCAGATCCCTTTCCAGAGAACTGCTGCACTGAGACATACTCCATCCCATATACTCCTTTGGGTTACAATTGTCTTGGATGAATGGCATTCTCTGTTTCCAGATCAATTTATGCACCTTGATCTCCAATGCTAGCTTTTGAAGCTTCTCCACCCTTGATGCTATTTGCTAAGCTAAATTCTGGAACAGATTTAAAGAAGATAACATGAGATTCAAAGCACACATTACAAAGCAGCAAAATGATCTCATTGCAAATAATTCCAAATATTTCCGGTAGAGCCTGGTACTGATCTAGAAGCCCCAATGTGGCAAACCAAAAATCTTAATGTATTTTAGTTCTGTGGTACAACAGGACCCAAGAGAGCTCATTTCAACACTTTGCTAAGCTCTTGATGATAAGTTGTGGGAAGTAAAGATGTTCTTTTTTCCAGCATGAGAATTCCCTCATGCACACTCTGTGACAGTAATGGGCTTCACTTGTGTGATGTATAAACTTGCTCCTTTTGGGTGGATGGTTTATAAATATATGGAAGCCATATCCGTACAGAGATTGATTTTCTTTAGTTTCCTGGGTAAACTCCTTGCCACACTCAGCTGTGCTGCTCATTACCTCTTCCGAGAGGATAAGCTATAAACAGAGAATTTACTTGAAAAAGAAAGGGTGCAAAGTGAAAAAAATCTTATGTCTGATACATGGAGAAAGATATGTTTACCTTTGAAATTAGGATGTGGGAAAGACACGCATCTAGTAGAATATCTGAAGATGACCAGCTCTTTGTTTTTTATTGAATTGCAATTTTCAGTCATCAGAGTAAAATTTTTCATATTGATCTTGAGTCTCACTGCAAAAAAGAAAACAAAAAAACAAACAAAACATGGCTTTGTAACTACGTGAGAGGCTCAGAGCAGAGCTGACATTTACTATTGTCTTGCTGTACTAAAGAACCTTTTAAGCTTGTAATGGGACATCATTCTTTAGTTGAACGATGACACATATCTCAAAAGAGTGATTGATGTGTACTTAAACTGCTAGAGTGACTAGCTTCCATGAGAGTCCAATGACTATCACATTCAGTGATAGTCATTTAGATGACCAAAGAATGACACCTTGGCTGGATGGTCTCTACTGTAAACAAGAGGTAAGGAAAGTTTCTTTGGAGTAATTATTGTAATTAAGATAGAGTAGTTCTACTGGACGGATTAACATCTTGATATCTGAAGGTACCTGGGTTTTTCCTCTGGCAAAAAAAAAATTGCCCCTGTGTAACTCATATGGATAACATCCTAATACCTTAGTGGCTGAAGAGCTACTCAGAAATCATCAGAAGAGTTAGAGTACCTCTTCAACATGCAGCAAGTTGCAACGTACGATTTTTTTAACTCTCAAAGTTTAGCAGTTTCTTAGTGTAATATGTACTACAGCTTTTTTGTCTGGACCCTGATAGGTAAACACAATCATTTGTGCATTTGCTTATTGGAAATTTATGATGGCATGGGAATGGCTAGTTGACAAACAATAACAACAGAGTTCTGTGCATCCAAGCATTTAAATCTCTTTATTTCTGCTCAGTATTAAAATTATTACCCATGGTAACTAGCTTCTGCCTCTTTATGTGGGCAATAGGTAGGCTGAAATAGCACCAAAGAAATCTCTGAAAATGGTGGTAGGCAAGAGACAAAAGTGCTTGCTTGGAGTAGGCATGTACTATGACTCATTGTAGCTGTCAGTGGTGGGAAGGAAAATAAAAGGGTATTCCCTCCGCAGAATTGACTAAGTTGAAGAAATACACAGAACACTAGAAAGAAAGTTTGAAATCTGCTTCCCTCCTCCCCCTTTTCTTGCTTCACTGAAGCAGTCTGGTATAAGTGCCTTCTATTTCTTGGTGTTTGAGTTTACTGTAGAGAATTGAAAGAAATAAAGCAAACCTTGGGTTTAATAGAACTCTCCTTAATTCTACCACATAATATAGACTAATAGTACTTGGAATGTTAACAATCTTAATAACCCATTAAAGAAAAAGGTCCTAAACTACCTCCTGAGAAAGCTGAGTTTTACTATGGGTGTACAAAAATATCCATCTTCTGAAGAACTTTACTTTAAAAATTAAGGTCCTAGATAGGCAGGTGAAATTTGTTAAGAATAGGTATCTAGCTATACTGCTTAAACAAACCCCCAAAAAACAAGGAAAAAAAAAAACAAAACAGAAAAAAGACCCCAAGCAAAACCTTTCTAGTTTAAACAATGTAGTCAGTATCTCAGGAAAGAATACCCTCTTGTCTTCAGAATTTCAAAATGGACAAGAGCTTTTTACACTATCTGCTTCCTTTCAGTACAGGTGCTGTGAAGTCATTCATTGCTGCTAGAAGCTCTCACTGTTCAGGGAGTTCTGCCTGTGATCAGAGACACAGCTGGGCCCAGGATTAGTAGCATTTGACTTAGCAGGTGAGACTAATGCCCAATACCCTCACCATGCCATTCTTCTCTTCCTGCCCATAAGAGCTTGGGGGTGTCAAAGTGTTCATCAGTGTTTTTCTTCCAGTCTTAAGAGCTCAGTTTTCTATTTGGGATCCCATAGGGAGGTCATGAGGAGCTTTGACTTAGCAAGTCTTGTGTCTCACCTTGACAGGTCTGCATTGTAGATGGGAGCAGTGACTTGCATCTCCAGTGTTCAGTGGGCTGATAACTCACTGAGGCTCTTCCTGGCTTAGGAGTTTAACAGCTGCTGCAGATCAGCTGCTGGACTGTTTGTTTTACTAAACTGCCCTTCTGTCTTCCATGTCATGCAGTATCACAGAGAAATGCCATGTTATTATAAACTGCCAGAAGACTGTAAAGCAAAGGGTCAAAATGTATGTGTATGTGGTTTCTTTGGTTTTACACAATAATTTCAAATGAGTGTGAAGAGAGCACTGAGAGGCTGGAGGTTGAAAGCCTAGAGTGGAGAAAATAGACAGGATGTGCTTGTGACTCTGGACATAGCTTTGTTCTGCTGGCTCAGTTCCTGGAGAAAACAACAGCTTTTTATTGTTGTATTATCAGTATTAGCTGTTACCCTGAGAAAATCTTTATTCCTGACACACCTGGCCAGTAGCCGAACCAATATTTTTATACTTAGAATTATGTGTTTACCCAAAAAAAAAAAAAAAAAAAAAAAAAAAGAGAAATCCCTCCTGTGGTGATTTAGTGTTTGTTGTTTTGGTTTTTCTGCCCTTTTTTTCCCTTGTACTCTTGGATAAATAGTAGGGTTCTAAGAAAAACCACAAACCACCACCACCAAAAATACTTTCCTTTATTCAGGGAAAATGTTAGATTTTCTATTCTTATATATCTGACCCTTTATTTTAGAGGTAAAATACAGAGGAGAAAAGTGAAAAAATCTCTCTAAGGCTTGAACATATGAATGTATTTTGCAAATGAGAAGAAAAATATAATGAAATCCACAAACCTTTAGAAACAAAATTATTTTATTTAAAACTTAAACAAAGACATTTCACCCAACTATACCAGCAGACAGAGATAAGTTTTTTGGTTTTTTTTTGTTTTTTTTTTTTTGTTAGAAAAGGAGTCAGGGCCAGCAGTTTGGGGGAGATGATTCTCCCCCTCTATTCTGCTCTCATAAACCTAGCCTGGGGTACTGGATATTATTCAGGGACTACCAGTATAAGAAGGGTGGGGAGCTGTTGGAGGGAGCCCAGAGGTGGACTAGGAAGATGATCAAGAGCTGGAGTTTCTCTACTATGCAGAGGACAGCTTAAGAGTGATGAAGTGGTTCAGCCTGGAGAAGAGTATGGTCTGGGAAAACCTTGTAGCAGCTTTCCAGTGTCTGAAGGGGCCCTACAAGAAGGCTGGAGAGGGACTTTTCACAAGGGCTGTAGGGATAGACAAGGGTAAATGTCTTTAAACTGAGAGCAGAGTTCAATTAGATTTTAGGAAGAAGTTTTTTTTCCTGTGAGGGTGGTGAGGCACTGGATCAGGTTGTCCAGAGAAGCTCTGGATGCCAAGACTAGGCTGGATGAAGCTTTGAACAATCTGATCTAGCAGAAGCTGTCCCTGCCCATGGCAGGGGTGTTGGAACTAGATGAACTTTAAGGTTTCTTCCAACTCAAACTATTCCACCATTCTAATTTACTGCATCTGGCTACCCTACTGACTAAAGGTGTTCTCATTGTCTATTTCAGCCCCTATGTCATAACATACTCATCCATTGGTCCTGTCATCAGCACTATTTTGTGCCTTTTTGCTGCTGGAAAATTTGTGGTTTTACCACTGCCCCTGATGCTGTTGGATGATGAGATTTCTGGCCCAAAGTATTTCAATATGAGGAAGCAATGCCCAGAAGCAACTACCTCCTTGTCTTTAGCTCTGCTCTTCAGTGATGGTATGATAGAAAGACATTAGACCTTCTAAGATGTTTTGTTACAGAATCACATATTTAACTTTCAATATTTTTGGGTCTTCTTTGCTTTTGACTTTGTGAGCTCCTGCACAGTGTGTCAGGAGTGCTTTCTGCTAAGATAAGGACCTTTTCCAGTACAAAGCTGTATTATTGTCAAAGATGGAAGTGTGCAACCACACAAGGACTTAGAAGGTGCTAGAAGAAGAAAGGGATGTGAATTCAGTTTGGTTAAATGCTTGGGACTGATGATACTGTTTGATTATGGACTCCCTCCTGAATCAGTGTATAAAATTTTGTGATCATAAGGGTCGATTTGAAAATTGGAGCCTTACAAGGAAAACTGACACTGGAAATGTGGGCTGGTTTTTTGCTTTTTCTATGCAGGAAGGTAAAGGCAGTGGGTATCAAGATAATTTTACATAGCAATCAAGAAAAAGCAAAATTAAAAAAAAAAAGGTGCTCATCAGTTTTGTTTTCAAAGGAACCTATTTCAAGCTGAATTGTCTTTGAGTTATACAATGCAAAGAGGGTGAGCTGGGGACATGCATGAAAGGAAGAATCAGCTGCTATATGATACAGTTGGCTGTTTCCTAATGTTTCTTAATGAACAAGAGCATGAGACCGGGCCTTAAAATAGAATTTGGGGGAGGGAGGAGAGAATAAAGTTCCCTAAAGCACAATTAACTAGAGAGACACTTTTCTATACTCATTTATATTAATCTTCAAAAGTGAGAACAAAAGTAGGAGAAAAATACAAAGGAACTAGGGTGAAGTAATTTTCTCTACTTTCTTAACACTTACAAATTAAGTCTTGCTTAAAAAATAGGAAAAGAAAGGAAAAGGTTGACTTCAAGGAAGGGCCTTCAGGGCAACAATATAAAATTATATGGATATTTAACTGCTCTGTATCATGGTGCCATAATAAAGACAAAGTACCTTACAATTATTCCTTCTACGAGGTTAATGCATACAGTGAATTTGAATTCAAAATTAATATATATTAATTTTAAAGAAGATTAAAAAGAACCTGAAACCACAAAAAAAAACCAAAAAAAAACCTATGAAAGGCATATATTATAAATAGATTAACAATATCAGTTTAAAGACAGAAGAACCTTGTTAAACACTGTCTCACACTATAGATAGTGTGACGATTTGTTTGCATGTCTCCTTCTGTGAAGACAGTTAGCAATTTTTGTCATCGTAGACATTTTATCAAAGCATTAAAATGCTAGCAAAACAGTGAGCTCTCTGTAATTTTTTGTATGAATTTCTGAAATGAGGATGCTGAGTGAAGGCTCAGCATTACGTTTTGTGATGAGCCATGCACCTCTGATCATGTGTCATCACTATGTGCCCCTGTGTTTCAGAGTGGTTACACCACTGGGTGTGAGCACACCACTCAGTAAGGGTGGTGTCTCTGATTTCCGTGTGATCCCAGAGCTCTCACCCAGGTGAGCTCATCTCCCTAGTCTGCCAGTCCTGCTTGAAGAACTTTGGGGCCAAAATCTTCAGTCAGCCTGACGCTCACATCTACTGCTAGCAGAGTGCAACACCATCACATCAGTTCTGACAAAGCTAAATGTAGGGTGTTGCCCTCTTATCAGTTCATGTCTGGGTTTGAACATCCTGCATAGGAAGAATGTGTGTGCCTGTTTTGAAAAATTTGATGCTAAGTATCTTCACTGAAATCCTCCTCCACTGGCAATAACCTTCTTTACTTGGGAGTTGGCTGGCATAACTGTGCCAGCTCTTTGTCATTTTTTCACTAACTCATGCTTATGAATTTGGGGCCTGCTGGAACTAGACATCCTGGGGTGTTAGACAGCTGGCAAATTATGATTTCTGAGTGTGTTGGAAGGACTTAAATGGTAGCATTATATCTTTAAAAAAGTAAAGAATTGTGAAAACCTTGGAGAATTTGGGCCAAGTGCTCTACTGAATCAAAACTTTGGCATTCATTTAAAATTGTGTCCCCTAAGTTTTTAGTCAAGGATTATGATCTCCTTCCCCAGCTTGACATCTTTCTAAACTTAAAAACTGTTTCTGTTGATCTAATGTGTTCCTAATAGGACAAAACTAAAGTTCAGGTTGCAACTTGGAGTATCTACTCTCCTATATCTCAGTTCAGTCTGTTGCACTTCCAATTGAAAACATTTAAAGTAAGGTTCCTGAAACTATTTCTGTGTTAAAAGTTTGTCACTTCTAGAGATTCTGGTGACACTGTCTTATAGTGAGTATCACCCAGATAATACTGTGAAGATAGATGAAAGATAGAAAGGAAGACAAGAATACAGGGTTCTTCCACTTGTTTTGCTGGAAGGATAAGTGCTTGGCTTGGTGTGGGTGAGCACAGAACTACACAGAAGTTTCTGTCACTGCTATCAGCAGTGATGGATGACAACCACTGCAAGTGTGCTCTCTGAACTAACTGAAGGGAATCAGTCCTACCATGACAAGATTCTTTTTAACAAGGAGCTACAATTATAGTGAATATGGGATAAATTTTCACTTGGGTGTACCTAGTCGAGGTCAACACTGTCACCTTCATCTCTGAAGGCTTTGATGCAGCTAGGAAAGTTAAACTCTGGTGTGAGAGACATAGGGGTGTAACATTTGACTCTTGTTAATGACACAAAAATGGGAAATTGGGGTATGCCTTAAGTGCATCTTGATTTAGGGATCTCAGCTTAAAGAAACCAAATGCTAAAAAAAGTGTGACTCTGGATTTGGTCCATACATCCTTTCCTTTAAAATACAGCTCGCCTCAGTTGGTGGAGAAGAAGAGCTGCATCTTTTCTCCCTGCTCAGTAGGTTGCTCTAGAAGCTGTGAAACTGTTCAGTGCTGCCCTGGGGGAGTGTTATCTTGCTATGTAAATGAATTCATAAATTTGACATTTTGCTGGCAGCGACAGGTGGTGTCTGTGAGAGCCTGACTGGCTGCCATCAGTTTGCCTGATGGATTGACTCCCATCACTGCTGAGCCAAAATTCATTGATTTTCTTCTTGCCCTTCCTTGGGATGACCTTCTCAAGAGGGAGACTGTACTGATTTTATACTTTACCCCCCCACACACCTTTCAACTCATCCCTGATCCCTTTTGTTTATTTCCTTTTGCAATAAGTCACCTTCTTTAATCTCTTCTAATTATAGATTGAAGATAAGGGAGGTAAGTCAATGGGCTGAATAGAACAGCAAAGTGTACAAACAGCAGCTCTTACACAGAAGTATCAGAAGTTGTTCCAGCTTCCCATAGTTGGGAACTGATGTATTGTCAGAACAGTTGCCCCCGTAAAAATCCTTGTCATGAAAAGGAGAAGGTGGGGGTGGGCAGGAACAGGACAGACAGCGTAGAAGCAAAAATCTTTAGAATGAATTCAAGACTGAGTCAACTCAAATGTTGGTGTGTTAGGGGGCTGTTACTTCCATTAAAAACAATAGGAAAAAAATCAATTTAGGAAAAGGGCAGTGCTAAAAACATTGCTTGCAGTGTTTAGTCAAGGCATTTGACTTTCAGGGTCACCTAGCGGGGATGGTGCAAGAGGGCTTTGCTATCCTCAGTAGCAGATAATGTTACCTTGAACAATTTTAGCCTGGTAAGCCGACTTTAACCTAAAGCAAGGTAAGGAGATGGTCTGAAAGCAGGAAGCATCTGGTGTCTGGGTGCTGATTTGGCAGGAGTACATTCAGTGGGAGCTGCAACTCTTTCTCAGGTTTTTCTGGTAGTAGTATGTCTGCTGCTATGACAGAATCCACATCTTACCTAGAGACAAATGGGTGCTTATAAAATGGAAGGTATAAAACATGTGAATTAAAAAAAGAAATCTGTTTTGTCTTTTTCCCCCCCCTATTTCATTAAAAAACACTCAAATTCAGGCAAGTTGTAGCTTAAGTTTTGCCATCTGTTAAGTGAAAGTAGTGATGCTTGCCAAATCAAGGCTTTAGGTCCCATCTCTGATGGGGATCTGAGAACTGACAATGTGCAACTACTATAGTTGTAACTACACTACAATTTTTAACATATTTTTAAGCACCATATAAAATGTGTTGAGCGTAAGCCTGCCCCAGCCTGGTAAAGTCACTATTTTGTCATATATAAGAAATTTTTGGAGCACCTTCTTCATGGAAAAGAGGGGTAAGGGGGGAGGCCTGGTATGGAGGCTGTGGGTGGAGGGGGGAAGAAACCTGGACAGCAGGGTAAGGGGCAGCACAAGAAAGAAGAGAATGGGGGATATAAAACAGAGGGGAAGGGAATATCCTTCTCCCCAGATGATGGGTTCCTAGTCCTTGATTTTGGTTAAAAGGAGTTTGTGGATGCCCTGTAATGGTGCATAGAGAAGTATTCACAAGTTGGAATATGAAGAGCACTGAAGGATGGTGTGTGGGCAAGGAACTTGGGGTGCTGTTGCCAGGGAGGAGAGTGCAGCTCCACTTCTCACCGTTGAATTGTAATGGAGGATATGGGGGAAGGTGCATGCTTCAAATGTGAGTCCAGAAGAGACATATAGGGCAGTATGGAGCATCCCTCCATAATATTTGTAAGCACGCTGTGGGAGAATGGGTGGATAAAAGGAGTCTTGAAGCTGAAGGTCCAGAAAGGATATGACTCCCAAGGCTCATCTGCCTGTGCTGCTCATTATTCTGATCCCTGCCAGATGCAGAGGTGCCAAAATCCCCTGACCAAGAATGTTCTCGTGGGACTGCCAGTTCAGTGTTGTACAGTGAGGAGGTGTAAGATGAGCCATCTGCAGTCAGGAATGCTTTTGCTCACTGAACACCCACTGACCGGTCATTTCTGTCACATACTTACATCCACTGCTGCTTCTTGGTTGGAATCCAGAGTAAAAGGCTGTAGCTCAGTTTTTAGTACCTACTGAGTCTTGCTGACACAATGATGGCGTAGAGATGGGAGAGAGATTTCTGTAATCAATGCTTCATTTCAGCAAGTGGTGGTAAGATTTTTTTATGTGACAATAGTTTCAGAATCCAAACCCTGATTATATTGTGCTTTTTACATTTTTGTTTCTTTCTTTTTAAAATAAGGGCCTGAAGGCTTTAATTCTTTGCTGATAGGATGCTTAGTATGGTACGAAACCAAATTGTTAATGACCAAAGTGTAGTTTGCCAGCTCTTTCAAATCCCCAGCATGGTTCAAGGAGAGCCTAGTGTTCTACTCAGTAAAATGCTCTGGCTGTCTCAGCTTTACCTTCACTGAAAAACTGTAAACACCATATTGCAGGTGTTACCTTCAATTCAACACAGTCTGAAATGATTGACAGCATCTGCTTCACAGAGGCCCAGGACAGAGCTAGCATGAACACTGTGTTTACCTTGTGCTCAAAAAAAATCCCACTATGTCACTGGGAACATCATTTGAGGGAGCCCATACTGTGTGGCGACTTTGATTGTATTGCAGCTGCCTTCAGAATGTACTTTTTGTACCTAAGGGACACAGCATTTTCAGTCTTGGGGTTTCATTAGATTTCCTGAGCAGACTGTCTCCTCCCAACCCAAATACAAAAAGTTCCTCTGACAGCAAAGCTGATAAAACTGGAGAAAGTATATTTCGGTTTGTGCATTAGAGACAATGAATAACTAGTCAGTTATTTATAATTTATGGTACTTTCTAAAGGAAAAGAGAGAGAAACCTAACTTTTAATTAGAATCTTTCCAAGGAGAGAAATAGTTGCCTGTTTGCTGAAAGAAAAAAAAATTCTAGCATGTCTACATGGGCAACTGCTAGCAAACTTTTTTGTTTTGTGAGAAAAAGCAATGTAAAATCCTAACTAACAAGCTGATATGGCATTTCAATGTAATGAAACCTGACGGTTGATGTTCTTGGGTCACCCACACCTGATATTCTTTTTCTATTCCATACAAAAACATGGTTGAAAAGTAAAATTATTTTTGTTTGTATGTGGGGCAGTGAGAAAGTTGCAAGGAGGTTGCTTACTTGTCTTTTTGCTTTTAATGGGGAGAAGAAAGGTAGCAAGGAGGGACACAGGAGTTTCTACCACGTTCTTCACGGAAGAGTAGAGAAGGCTGGATCTCATGCCCCTCATCAACTAGAATAGTGGAGATGGAGGATTGGATGGGTGAGTGACTAGCTACATATTTAACAACAGGAGGGGATATTTGAAAGATTTTTTTTGTATAGATGAGATTTTTTTGTTGCAATATTAATTAAAAAAAAAAAAAACACCTGTGGACCTAGAGGGATGTTTGCCTCCCTGAACGTGGGAATAAAGGAGGACAGAGTGCTGCTGGTAGAGCTCTTCTGCAGAATACTTGTTTTGAAAAAGAGTCTAACAGATCCAGTGTATTTTTTGTGAGTGATTCTGAACTTTAAAAGAGAGCATTTACCTTGTGATTATCTTGATAATACAGTTCAGCTGAGAATGAATGACCACAGCAAGCTGTAAAGTAGCATGAGCAAGCTGGCTGAATGCTACTTGCTGATTTTCCTAAACAAGTAGAATAGAAATTGTTAGAGCTATGTGTGAGCTCACCTGAAAATACATTGAATTCAGTAGGTGGAGATGAAGTTTGGAAATAAGGAAGAAATTTAATACTTGACTGGGGGAAAATAAAGCTCTCTAATTACCCAAATTGTTTAGGTAGAAAACATATTCCCAGATAAAACAAAACACATAGGTCTTCCTGGCTTCATGGTTGAAACTGCTGTAAAAACCCCCTACAGCTTCAAGTAAGGGCATTGAGGGACCCTAGGGCCAGGCACTGTGATGTGGGATGCTCTGGGTGAGACAGAGGGAGAAATGCTCCAGGTCTGATCTGGTGATGCTGTATCTGCTGAAGCCTTTGGTGCTGACAGCTGTGTGCTTTGATGCAGTTTCAAAGCCCAGCTCGTGCAGCTCACACTTGCTTCTGGTCATAACGGGGCCTTGCTCCCTGGCGTGCCGAGAGGTGATTCAGAGAGCTCCAGTGACCTGCCTACTGAGAAAGGACAGCTAAAATGTGTCTGCTAGGGCACAGAGGGGAAGGAGTCCCCTTGCAGCGTCAGCAGTGCTCCTCATGGGCATGCCTGCAAAAGGAAAATACATGGCTATGCACACGCAGGGTTTCCCTGGGCGAGACAAAAATGCGGTGGTGGTCTCTGTATGGTTGTTGAAGGAAATGCTGTTCAGCACCCTATGAAGACATAATACCTCCTCTGGGTCTCAGAAAATTGTCACCAGCCATCACTACTTGGGTGATGCATCTCTTCCTCCCTCTCTCCATCACAGAGCATTTTGGCTTTTTAGAGCAGAAATTGCACTTTGTGTCAGACTGATGGAAAGGTGAGCTGTTTATCAGAGGAACTAATTCTCAAGATTTCATTCTGTCCTGTGTGAGACAGTAAACTTAAGAGTGTAGAAATCAGGCTTTTGTAGGCTTTTACTGGAGGAAGAATCCCTGGTTTCAGCTCTGTGTGCTGAGTTTGATTTTTTTTGCCCAGTGATTTTTTTATCTTATTTGCATTGCCTGTATGGAATACACCTACAGTCTCTGCTTGTGCAGGAATATCTGTGTATGCTTGCTGCAAGATTCATGACAGGCATTCTAATAATTTTAGGGTGCTCTGGTCATTTAGATCCATTTGAGGTAGTCAAGAATGCGTTATTTGTCATTGTCATTTGGAAAAATTCTTCTCTGTGAAAAGTTATGCTGGCAGGTGAGGTTGCCAAAGTCAACATGCATCCTAACTTGCTCATATTTTTTCCCCCGAAAAATCAACTCTGAGTGGCACATAAAAGGTACTTGAAACTTCAAAGACCTCATCTGCATAGTTAAACTCACTTTCATTTTGCTTTATGATGCTAAAGCAGGGGAAAGCAGAAGAATTTTATGTTGAGAATCTATCCTGAAAAGTTTTAAATTAGTCCAGACTGCTCAGAAACAGGGTTAACAATCAATTATTTTGTATACAATAGATACATTCAATAAGATGTAATTAACAGCATTTTGAGAGCAAAAAATTTAAATCTTCAAAACGATATAAGTCACCTATGGCATTAGGCTGATCATTGGAAGATTGTGTAACATTTGGATTTTTGGTTCTTTTTTTTTTTTTTTCCCTAACAGCAGTTTTCTGGCTAGAAAATGGACAAAAATAACCATGAGGATAACATCAACTCTGAATTTGCACGTGTAAATTGAGACTTTCCTCACCTCTGACTCAGTTCCCCAAATATATATACATCCACTTTCTCTCTCCTTGCCCCCAGCTGTATTTGTCTGGAGGTACCAGTTGCAAAGAAGCTATGGGAATCCGTTTCTAATTCTGCCAGGCAGCAGGAGGAGAATTAGCATAGTGACTTTCATTATGGGAAGCAGGAGGCACTGAGGATCTGGATGCAGAATCAGACATTTCAGTGAACCTGTATAATAAATGGAGGCCCGCAGAGATTTACTGCTGTCTAGTGATAAATTGCTCTCCCAGTTTTTCTCTCAGCAGTTTTGGACTGTAGTTTCAATCTAACACAACAAAATAAGTTAGCTGGAGTCAAGCAGATTCCTTTAAGTTAGGCATGTGGGGATGTGGGAAGGCTGCAGGACCTGAGCAGTGTGTTCCACTGCTGCAGCCACGAATGCCTGCCCTGGGTGGGTGCTGAGCACAGGCAGCAGTCACCGAGGTAAGGCACAGTCTGTGAGTCCTTCTGCCAGCAAGAAAAGTCAGAATGAGGTCTTGCCTTGCCAATCTGGGGACCTGCAGCTCTAAGCTTTGCTCCCCACTTCTGTCTCTGGTCACAGGTAATTCCCCAGGTCTTTTTTCCCCTCTTACCAGCTGCAAAGTGGGGAAAGTATTATTAGCTTGTCTCACAGGCCTGGAAGATAAATTCATTAATATTTGTGAAACATCAGATACCATAGTGATGAGTGCCACACAAAAGCCCAAGAGGAAATTAATAATTAGGTATTCAGAGCAGGGAATGGATGTTATGCAGTAAATAAGGTGAAACTACACTTTGAATGAAGAGGATGAAAAGAAATATTGAATAGCGAATTTAGTCCCAGAGCAGCATCCAGCTTGTGTACTGATTAAAAGAAGGGTTGTGTGGAAACTTCCTATTTATAACTGCATTATAAAGAGGGCATTGTACATATGTATACCAGAGGTCTAAAGTAAGGTCACGTATAAAGCATTAAATGTAACATTTTCCTAATATTTGATAGTTTATTCTGTATCCAAACTTTGTTTTAATGCATCCCTTCAGTTTTTAACCTAGTTCATTTAGGGAAGTAATAATGTTCCCTGAAGAAAATATATTAGGATCTCATCTTTCATTCCTTATCTATTTTGGGATGGAAAACGTGGTCTGTGGAGAAAACATGCTGCCCTGTAACAGTAGTGAAAATTGATTTGAATATGTACTGAAGTGAAAATTACATCATCACATGCCCTTCCAGTAGCAGGGAACAGGATAATCTGACAAAGCATCAGTGTATTTAAACAGACTAGACGTAAATTCCCTGCTGGTAACCACAACTTTGAATGTAGCACCAAAGGAGTTTAATTGCTGTAATCTGAGTGTCAAAAGTTGACACTTACTAGGTAAAGGATTATTCTCAGTACACAAGAGGAAAATCAGCTATGCCTGCATGCTATGAAGGAAGAAAAACCTGGTTATATTCTGTTTGCTGGGTAGGGTAGTTAATTGTGGTGCTGCCAGTTTCCTTCTCTTATTCCTATGGATGGGACCCCTGTGTACATCAGCTGCAAAGGGCTAACCTCTCTTTGTCACAGTGCTCATTCCAGTTAACAAATTTAACAACAAGGCAGCTTCCTTTTGGAATGGGTATTATAACTAGATAAATAGCATCTGAATGCACTATTTAATTACTTTACTTAATGTTTTTTTGACAATATGTTTGCTGGAGAGTACTTGACCAGCTATGGCAGCAAATATTTTTTGCTGAATAAATCTGGCAAATATTAGGCACATATATTTGATGAATGTACTTTGGCAGGCCCCTCATCCTCAGTTAATTTTTAAAGCCTTTTAATTCACTTGGAATGATTCCATTTTCTTTATTCTTTTTTCGATAAGTGCATTTATAGGTTTTGCAATCCTAACTTTATTCCCTCATCTTTACCATAATTGTCTTCTGAACCTGTTTCTTCTTCCCTACTTGTGCTTTCCTCTCTGAACTCCATGTCATGTTTGCTCTCTTCTTTTGTATTTTTAATATTCTTAATTTCTTCCTTTTTCTCAAGTTCTTTGTCCCTCTGTAAAACCAGTGACTCTTAACTCTGATGTGCATATCTTGGAAACATGCCATGTACTTCGGAGGTTAGTGTTAACCACTAGGAAATAATGGTGCTGGCAGTAGTCAGAAGCTGTATTTAGATGAGAAATCACTCCTTTCACTACAGGCTTCTGGGAAAGGACACTGAGGTCTTCATGATGGTCATGAGCTACTCGGATATGTTACAATATATGTTGACTGGGTGAAATCACAACCAAATTCCATGTTTTGGTTTATACCCACTAGGTGATTTCCAGTCTCCACACCCATCTGCTTCCAATCCATCTGCTGCTGAGTGGGTAGCTAGAAGTAGTTGTCAGTTTGTGCTCTAATGTGATGGGGCAGCTCCAGTTTTATCTCCTCCCCATATTTAAGTGTGTTTTGCTGTCCCTTTAAATGCTCAATGTTCCTTACCCCTGCTCAGCGGGGAGCTTCCTCAAACGACAGCCCTGTTTGAGCAGCATTGGATCCCTTGCTTTTTGGTGTTCTGGAAAACACTGGCAGCAAGTGATAAAACCCTAAGTGCTCTCCACTTAGTGGCTTGACTTGAGAAACATCTGAACCACAAAACAAGTCCTGAAGCACCCCTGACAGAAATGCTGGGGGAAAAAAACAGTGCTTTATTTTCATGCCAGGATGGTTTTCTTGCCAGTGATAAAAAGTTAGAAATGTTTCTTTTTGTTGGTTCATTTTTAATTGGCAAACTTAGTCTCTGCAGAAATCAGAAGCAATTGTCCAAGTAAGATGTGTGTCTAATTTGCTACATGGGTCTTCAAGCTGTGTTGCCCTTCACTTTAATCCTGTGTTTAAAAACTAGTTTTCAGCTCTTTTGTTTCACTCTATCTTTTGCAGGTAATTAGCGATTGCTTTTATTCCCACAGAGGTGAGGAAAGAGGTCAAAGCTGGTGCTATTGAGCTGAGTAAATTCTCTCACTGAGATTAGGGCAGAGCTGGGATCGAGCTACTCTAAGTCTCCAGGCGCCAGGTCAGTGTTTTGCTCACAGCCTTGTTTTCTTTCCAAGGGTGAGACACTTCATGGGTCAGGCCCATCTCTAGGATTTGTCTTTAATCCTGGCAGCTACTGCTGCTGACAGCAGGACTGGAGCTGTCCTGCTGCTGCTGCCACTGCAGACTGGTTGTAAAAAACTTAGGCTTCAGTCTAGTCCCCTTCCAGAAAAACAGCATCTATAAAGATTTGGTAAAGTCTAACCCTGTCAGTGCCTCACCTTAAAAGCTTTGTGAGAGAGCAAGCATGGTGTTCTTGTGAAGTGAAAGTCTCTGGATGAGGAATTTGAATTTTTTTAATTTCACTACCTTTGCTGAGCATAAGCCCAGTACAGTGCTGGCAATTGACAGGCACCCAATAGCTCATATCCCAATAGCTCATGATTTCCCTGTGCAGTGGAGAGTGATTTTTTTTCAGCTGGTTTTCTTTTATTATTCACTTAGTAGCTGTAGTGATTCCCCTAGGCTGATGCATCCTTGTAACTTATGAAAAAGTGAGTAAGACAGAAAACAATTTCTGTTGTCTGTAGACATATTGATCCGCTTGATGTCCACTGACTGACTCAAGTGTTGGCTGCAATCAAAACTAAATCTTATTATTTTGGTTTAA
The DNA here is from genome assembly GCF_017590055.1 of Onychostruthus taczanowskii. Classification (NCBI taxonomy): domain Eukaryota; kingdom Metazoa; phylum Chordata; class Aves; order Passeriformes; family Passeridae; genus Onychostruthus; species Onychostruthus taczanowskii. The sequence goes on from NW_024499351.1 coordinate 3,970,252, forward strand.
TTTCTTTTTAAATCTAACGTTGTTTGTGAATTTTAGACACATCTCCTACTATTCTTGTATTGTAGAAATATGGCAAAGGCTTTCTTATTTTACTTTTTCTTTTTCTCCCTCTGTTACACTGATAATTTTCTGTAGAACAAAGAAATATTTAGTCTGGTTGTTTTAATTTTTTTTTTCCTGTCTGGACTGATTGGGTGTTGATTTTGCATAGTTAGTCATTACTAATGCATGCAATTCATATCTAATATTGTTAACACAAGTTTGCACAAAGTAAAATAGAAAATATAGTTTTGCATTGATTTAAAACTTGCTATATAAAGGGAGCTACTTTTATGTGATATTTAAGAATGATGTGAGAAAATGACAGAGTCTGAAATCAACACAAACATATTAAGATAATCACTTTTTTCCTGTAATCTCTATGGTCTCTTAAAAACAGGAGGAGAGTAAGATTTTCTTGGTGGGTGAAACTGAAAAATTTCTAGGAAGCTGAACACGACAAGAGCACACACAGTGGATAGTCTGAAACCTGCGATTATCTGCCTATAGTTATTATAAATGTGTCATGTATGTGTGATAAAGGTCCATAACGTTTTGCAGAAGTACCTATTATGCACCTGTTATGATTTTGCTGTTTATAGTGCCAATTCCTCATATGGTGCTTAGGTCTTTAAAGATAATACGGATTAAATCAGTGCTCTGTGTTGAAACACTCCCACCATCACCTCAGGTGAGTTGCTAGGCATGGTCTCTACAGACAGATTGTGAGTTTCAGGAATTCTTTTTTGTTTTTTTTTTTCTTCTTTTAAATATTAGCATTTTCTTTTAGATACAAAATTAATCTCCTGATTAATCTTTCTTAATAATTAAGTAGTCTAGAATTTTTGTTGGTTGTGTTTTATTTCTGAAACTTTCATGACAGTAAAGCATACAGCACATAGCACACAGACTTGACTGATGTACAGAACAAGAAATCTGCTATAGCCCTGCGTGCTGCAACACCAGTGTTTTAGGTGCTTGCTGCAGGGGAATCTACAACCTTACCAAAGCTTGTATGCTCTAGAGATTATCCACTAGGGACAATTTTGTTTTATACATTCTGGGAGGTGGGATAAAAATTCAACATCTCATCCTTTGCTTACAAATAACTTCTTTACCATTTTTGGAATTCACTGTGTAGAATTGGTTCTGATAGTAAGTGCCTTTTGAAAGAGTAATGGAAATGCAATAGTGCAAAAGTCACTGCTTTAACCAACAAACAAAAAACCAACAATAACTTCCCCACAAACAGAGGCTGAAAAGGATTTTGGGGTCCTTTTCTTTGTACTTGAAGCAAAGATCATGCAGCAGTGTGGGTGGGGAAGGGGAAAGTTCAGAGTCCTGATGTGCCTTGGGGTCACGGACCTATGTCCTATTCTCTTGAGAGTCTTAATGCCTTGACTGCAAATTATTCTGGGTTATTATAATTTGCTAACAATATCTTCAGATTCTGGGGTCCACAGAAGAGCTGTTCTCTCTCAGAGGGTTCATTTCAGCCACTACCCTGTCCCATGAATATTTGTTGCATGTCACAAAAGTGAAGTGTTTTGCAGAGGAGTCCCAGAGGCAGTTTCTAGGCCCTTTGTGACACAAAAAGCCTCTCTAATGATCTATCAACTGGACTTTTCATAGATTTTGTTATTTTATCATTTAGATCAAACCTAGGTTTTAAAAAACTTTGATTATGCACATTGTCCAGCCTGTTGTGTGGAAGTGGATGAACAACATTGGAATTAATCACATTGGTGAGTGAGTGCCTTTTTAAATTGAAAGAATGAAGCTGCGAATGAATCTCCATAACTATGACTTTTGGAGTGCTTTAACTATTGATTGGACTACAAAAGAGATGACATGCTGAAGTGCTGTGTCTTTTCTCTGTCCTTTTCATTTTGAAGGAAGGTGGCAGTAGACACTGTAGGTTTGCAAGAATTGATCTGATGGTGTTGCAAAGGCTATGTGCTCTAGACTGAATCCCTCCATCCTCCATCTGCCTTTCCTCTTGACTCCAAGATTGACTCCAAGATGGTGAAAAGATGAACCAGATACTGAGTCACTCAGTCTTGCCCAAAATGGCATCCTCTGCATGAGCAAATGTAACTCTTAGGTCTGGGGAACTTTGATGTGGAAAAGAGTCATACCTCTAAAGTTGGTGACAGCAAGACAAGTAATCTGGGGACTTCAGTTCTGGACTTTTAAATCCCACTTTAATCCTACTTCCAAATATAGAATCCTTTTGTGGATTTGGGCTTAAGTAATTTCTAGCAGGAAGGACAGTTCAACACTGAAATTGATTTTATTTAACAAGGTTGTGTAATTTCAATTATCAAATGTTTTTTAGCTTGTATTAGAGGTCTGTCATGATGGATTTATATAAAGTAGACTGTCTTGGAGCAGAGGTTGAACAGGACAGGAACTTAAAGTCACTTTTAGACCTACTTTCTGCAATCTACACTTAGAAAAAAGTGTAAGCTGTTCTGTTCTGGCGTGAATGCTTTGTCGTTGGCTTGTTTCTGTGGAATGTAGGTTGAAAATCAAGAAAATCTCCTGAGCATGATTGTTGGTCTCTCAAGCTTTGAAGCCATAAAGTAAGTATGCAAGGCTGTCATAAAATTGATCTGAAGACTCTATTTCACTGTTTACTGCAGGACACATGTTCCATCCTGATTTATATGCTATGAAGTTATGCTTAGGTATATTCCATCCTCTGGAGCAAAGCCACTGAGACCAATTAAGTTCTCTGGATTAATGAAGATACAACTGAGAGTGGTGTTTGACTCACTGACTTCTCTGGACTGCTTGAATATGAATCGGGAATGGTTTTGTTCTTACAAATGTGGTTGAATCCAATACTTAAATGCATATGTAGCTGAATACAAAAGTACTGTGTGATTCACTGGGCTAGGAGTGAGTACTGCAGAATTAACAAAAATACTGTAACTGTGCCCATTGTCTGGAGAAAAGGCTTATGAGGTTTGCTTGCTTTTTTTCCTGCAATATATGGTGTTAACTAAATGCTATGGAGTTAATTTCAAGTATGTCTCTCTCAACATGCTTCCTTGAAATTCTGTGAAAGAAAATCTTTTATTTAATAAGTGGCTGTGGTCCACAAGTTCTTTAGAGTGAGAAGGACAAAAATTTTGGACTACCTGTCCAAGAGTAGAGTGGAAAGGCAAACTGCTGGTAATTGGTATCGTCAGGACTAATTAGATTGGAGTACTGGCTACTGTCCTTAAACTGTGGCACTGCTGCCTAGTCTTTGCGAGGTATCAGAAACTGAAAAGCGTTTAGCCCGGTCAACAATCGATTTGATAGATGAAGGTGCATTTGTGACTTAGTAGGCAGCACTCTTAATTAGAAAATGTGATTTGGATCATTTGAGTTCTGCTGCTAGTCTCTAATAAGGAAAACACTTGTCTGTGACCATTTTAGTTGCTAGAAATTCATACCAGTCTTTATAAAGTTTCTTTTTTGTCTTGAAAATTTAGAGAACTTATAAAAAATTAATTCATACACAAATACACACATTTTAAAACTGGGACCTAGGTGACCCTTTGTGTATACCAGTGAGCTAACATAGGTGTTTGAGCTGATGTGAGGTATGCTTCTGCTATTGTTCCCTCTCCTGTACAATGCAAGATTGAGCCTATTAAGAACTTTAAAATTTCAAGATGTGTTTCTTAAAGATGAATTCTTGAGATATGCTAACTATTACTGCCTTCCATTTTAATTGACTATAAAAAGTAGTGGAATTATTTAAAAGTGGAACCATTTTTCTCCTACAGTGGATTCAAATGGCTAAATATTCTTCCCATCTCTCCGTGGCAGATTGATCCTGACTGGGTGACAGATGTCAACCAAAGCTGCTCTATCTCTTATCTGGATAGAGGAGAGAAGGTTTGTGGGTTGAGATAGGGACAGGGACAGATCACTCACCCATTGTGGGCCAGGGAAAAACAGACTTGACTTGGAGAAATTAGTTTAATTTGTTACCAATCAAGTCAGAGTACAATAATGAGAAATAAAATCAAAACTTAAAAAACACCTTTTCCCCCACCCTTCTCTTCTTGCTGGGATTAATTGTCTCTTCCACACCAGCTGGTACTGGGGAATGGGGAATGGGCATTGTGGTAAGACATCACATGTTGCTGAAACTCTTTCCTTGTTGGTGGAGAATTCTCTTCCCCTAATCCTGTGAGATGTCCCTCCCACAGGAGACAGTTCTCCATGAACTTCTCTAATGTGAGTCCTTTCACTGGCTGCAGTTCTTCACAAACTGCTCCAGCGTGGGGCCCTTCCACAGGGCGCAGTCCTAGAGGCACAGCCACTCCAGCATGGGAACCCCATGAGGTCACAAGTTCTGCCAGCAAAACTGATGCAGTGCAGACTCCTGTCTCCATGCATCCACATGTCCTGCCAGTATCCTGCTCCACTGTGGGCTTCTCACAGCTCCTTTGGGCATCCATCTGCTCTGGCATGAGCTCCTCCATGGTCTCCAGGTTGCTCCACCCTGGGCCTCCATGGGCTGCAGAGGCACATCCTTCCTCACCATGATCTTCACCAAGTGCTGCAGGTGAATCTCTGCTCCAGCACAAACCTTCACGGGCTGCAGGGGAACAGCTCCCTCACCACAGTCTGCAGGGAAATCTCTGCTCCAGCACCAGGAACACCTTCTCCTCCTCCTTCACTGACCTTCATGTCTGCAGGGCTGTTTCTCTTACACATTCTCAGCCCTCTCTTCTTTGGCTACAGTTCCTGTTGTGCAGGATTTTTCCCCCTTCTAAATTGTGTAATCCCAAGGGTGCTACATCCCATTGATGGCCTTGACTAACAGCTGGTCCATCTTGGAGCCAGCTTACATTGGCTCTGTTGGATGTGGGGGAAGTTCTTAAAATTTCTCTTAGAAGCCAACCCTGCAGCTGCATCCCACTACCAGAACTTTGCCACACCAATCCAACACTGATTCTCTGATTCTTCATCCAGAATCACTTTATATCTTCTACTCCATGTGTTCCTAAGATACCTAGCCTTCTTGTGTTGTTCTACTTTTTAAACAGCCTAATGACAAATTACTGACTGTCTGAGAGCCTATTTGCTGAATTCTTTCCAAAGTTTGATTTAACAAATAATGATTCCATGATGGTGAATCCATTGTGAAGAAAGTGAAAATAAAAACTTTGTGAACTGCAGTACTAGCTGAGCACTGCCAGCAGAGATGAAAGAATGCTGTATTTAGATTTTGAAGCTCTTTTTCTGCTATTGCAATGAAATTCCTTGGGTAGCGCAGTACCTCTTTTCCACAGCACTGCACTACTTTGTGACTGGACAAGGCTGCTCTAACTAGGTAGATTCCACTATGCTTGAATAGATACCTGCCAACAGATGAAAGTACAAAATTTTGTATGATGACTTAGAGGCATGAGATTGCCTTTTCAATGGTATTTCTCAGATGTACAAGTTCATTTTCTAGCTAGGCCTTTTACCCCTCCAACCCCTGTATCTTTGTTGCTGCCTGTCCTAATGCTACTTGCAAATGCTGAAGTGCTTCCCTCAGGACACTTATTGTTCTACCTTGTACTTGCTGCACAGTTGTAATTAAAAGTGTAAGTATTATTCCTTCCTTCTTAAGCAAACAAAAAATTGTACAATCTCTCTTACTGGGTTACAGAGATGATGCTGAAAATGATGTGTGTTCTTGCACAGAAAAGCCAACAGGAGCCTGAGAGGCTGAAGCAGGGAAATAGATTTATTAGTTATCCAGAGAGCCTCCTGGCCAATGCAAGGTAATCCTCTACTCATTTTCTTATACTTTGTTTCATCCAAATTTAGCCACCCTCAAAATATGGGATTACTGCTATTTTTGCTGGAGGACTATAACAGGTTAATACATCTCACACAGAAGAAGTTTTTCATGGTGTTCAGTGTAAATTATTTCACAGATGAAATATACCTTGCTGTCAGGGAGCAGCCTAAATTTTCACTTTCTTAATTTCATCCCATTACTCCTCGTTATATCCCTTGTACCAATCTAAATAATTCATCACCCTTCTTAATGTTTATACCCTTCAAATATTTATAGGCAGTTATCACATCTCCCTTTAGTCAGAGCTTAGCTGAGCTGTTCATATTTAGACCTTTTAATCTTTCTTCATAAGAAAATCCTCCTACATGAGATTGAGGGCCTGATCCTCAAAGGTATGTAGGTGCCTGTCATTGACTTGAGCTGAATTGTGGCCTAGATATTAGTGCCATTAGGCAGCAGGTTTTTTCTCCTCTCTGAATTACTACTAATTTGTCAGTATTAGATTCTAAGGGGTACAGAAGTGGATGTGATATTCCGGGTGCATCGTGACCAGTCTTCCCCGGTTTGCTGGGTCGTGTGTCACCTCAGTATGCACATCCCCCAGGGTGTCTTGTGCCTCTTGCTCTCACACAGAATTGGATATCTGCCTCTATGGTAGTATTCACTATTGCCCTTGCTTACCTTCTGGACCTCTATATTCCAGATTTCTTACTAATGAATTGGCTTTTCTGTGTGTGTGAGTACATATATTTATTATAGATGCATACATATATTAAAAAGTGGTACTTACTGCCCATCGTCTGAACATAGATGAAAATTAAGAGGTTCTGCTGAACATGAATCTCTGTATCACTATACTATATAGTTTTCCAGCTTCATATGGTGGCATTAATCACTACTCTTTGTTTACAGATTTTTTCAAACAATTTATTGTCCATGCAGCTCTGCTCATATCCAAGCCAATTTGAATTAGAATTGTAAGGCAGAATCCCTATATCAAATGCTTTACTAAAATCCAGCTACAGTAAATCTAGTGCAGGACATATTTTGTTCTTCTCAGTGGTCTCTTAGGTCCCTCAGGTATGAAGTTTTCTTTGAATCTTTCATTTTTGTCTTGTGCAGTATGAATTACTACTGCTGGTTATGGCTTCTGGGCTACCACAACTGGAAGAACTCTCTCATTGCAGCTAGAAATGGACATAGTCATCCCATGTTTGGGCTCAGGATAGACTGAAATTTCTTTAAAGTATCAATTTCTGCCATCACAAAAGAATTTGGACACACAGGTGTAGGTCTGGAACCAGTCACAGCTGGAGAGATCAGCACACTAGTGGTAATGACTGAATTTTTGTGGGCTTAACATGAAATATTTTCAGGTTTTATTCTTTTAGTCCTTTTTGTCTAAATTAAGGAAATAGTTAAAGCAAATATTTTGAAATCAAAATCAAGTACTATGTAAATGTGTAAAAGCAACTTTGTTTTTGAGTGGATAAAACTAATAACGATATTTGAATGAACTTTGAGGGATTTCTTGGCAACGTAAAAGTTTTGTCTGAGTAAATAGCTTTTGCACAACTCTACTTCCATTTTGTGTCTGGCAAATGTGAAATCAAATCTTGGAACTTGATATTGCTATTTTAGATGCCATAGTCCTGGTGCAGAGTGACGCTACATCAAAGCCTGTATATCACCCACAAGCCTGCCAGACTGAACTGTCTCTCCTTTGCTTGTTTTTCTGACAGTGTTTGGGTGGTGGATTTGGATCTTTTTTCCTGAAAGGGCTTGATGTTTGTCAAGTCTGTAAAAAAACAACAAGACTTCAAAATATTACATGGTAGTAGCACCAACTTTGAATGACTTTCCTAAGGCTGACTTAGCTCATCTATGCTATTTTTCTGAATGACCTTGTTTTATTGCAGGGAGCACATTTCTCTTTTTAGTATTCAATACAATACATTTATCATCTTTCATCTCTCACTATTTCACATTTGCTTATTCTGAATCTCATGGTAGAGATTGTCATCTACAGCAAAAGTATTTTACTTAAGACCCATTTTAATCTCCTACAGAGCTGCTGTGCATTATTTTGAGTCTTATACACCATTGCCTTCCACAGGTATAGAATTTCAGCTTCCATCTTGCAAAGCTGGCTTGTTGTTAGTTTTGTGATTTTCTGACATCACACGAATTCATGTGAATTCATTACATGAATTCTTCTGTTGTTTAAACTACTACGCAAAATGTTGTATGCCTGTGTGATGCAACTATGCACATACGTGTCCTACCAGAGACACTCGTACTCAGCCTCTTTCTCTGCAAGGACTGCCATGTGAGGGATGATTTTAGGTTACATTATCAAAAGAAAGCTTTTGATGATGTAAAACCTGGTTTTCCCTGACAGTGTTTGCCCATATATATTGTGAACAATACAGAAGACAAAACTCAGAATCTTCTATGGGAGAGTGAGCACTTAGATGGGCTTCATGCTGGCTTGGGCCAAGCCAGATAATTCAGACTTGCTACATGAGGAATTTTTTTTTTGTTTTTTTAAACAGTAAGCAAAGCAAACAGAAAAGGAATAGCACCTCTTAAGACTGATGTTCTACTACTTAATATCCACTTTTTTTCTCTTATAATTTTATACCTCTGCAAATGTGTAGTGCTGGGGAATCAGGTCCATAATGTTCTTCTGACTGTCTGTAATGATTTTAAAAAATACCAACAGAGATAATGTGTTCAGGAATTAAGGGAATAAAAATGATCTCACACATTTATAACTTTAAAAATCACTAAGATGAACTTTTTGTAAAAGCCAGTTTGTTTCAATATTATATTCTAAACTCTGAAAAAACTACTATATCTTTCCAAAATGTGATTAATCAATCATTTCATTTCTGTATAGGAACAGAATATTAGGTTTTTGATTTCATTAGGCTATTTTCTTTTACTGATTTGAATTAAAAACTTTCAATTTTAATAAAATAAGAATGGCAGGAAGTTGATATACTTCCTACTCTCTTATTAGAATAATAGTGTTAGTTTCTTTATTTCTAGGAAATGAATAATGACACAAATTATTGATCTTGTGACAGGTTAAGAAGAATATTATCTCAATACATACTAGTCAGCTTGACCTTTTATTGACTTGACCTTCAGCTTCCCTGAGAAACAAAATTAGGATGCCTACATAACTTTGTGCTGCAGTTTTGAAATTCTGACATGGTTTGGATTATAATTTTGAAAATGGTAAAAGAGTAATCTAGCATTATATCATTAATCTGTACCAGTAACACAAGCAGATAGAGTTGAGACAGTCTTTGGTCAATAACCAATGATAACATAGCTGTTAGAGATTTGGGATAGGGTGTTTTTTTGTTGATTTTGTATTACTTTTGTTAAGTTTCACCTTTTTTTTTTTTTTTTTTTTTTTTTTTAAGAAAAGGGGTCTTTTAAAAAAGGGACCCTAAAATTTTTTTTTTTTTTTTTTAAGGAAAGAGGTCCTTTAACAAAGGGGACCTGAACAAAGGAATAAGCAGACCTTCCAGTCCGCAAACAGTGTGGGTTGGTTAATATTGTCTGAATTTCAATCCCCACTTCCACTATGCCCCAAAATATTTTTTCTTGCTTTCTTGTCGAAAAGACTATTCTAATTTGACTTTTGCTGCACAAAATCTACTAAAAAGCCAACTTAATAACAATAAGGTCTATATGATGAAGATGAGAGTCTGCAAATAGTGGAGTGTAAACTAGTACAATCTAAAATATTTTGTCATAAAAGAGGTACCTTGGTTCCCTGTAGGTCTTGTGGTAACACCAACATCATCCATCTATCTATCATCTATCTATCTATCTATCTATCTATCTATCTATCTATCTATCTATCAATCTATCCATCCCTCTATCTATCTATTATCTATCTATCTATCCATCCCTCTATCTATCTATCTATCTATCTATCTATCTATCTATCTATCTAATCTATCTATCTATCTCTCCATTTTTCTGCTATCAGAGAAGGAGACAGACATGAAAGGGAGACATGGTGGAGCAAGTAACATGTCTACTTATGTGGGAAAACCGAGGATTATGAAGACAAGTGCATGCACCCTGGTGAAAAAGGCCACATCTCCTTGAGAACACCTGAAAGTGTCTTCTAGTAAGAGAACGCCTACAAAAATGAAGTATGAAATTGCTGCAAATTGAGCCTTGCCTAGGGTAAAATATATTGATCAAGACTGTTTTTCATGAAATATGTAGACTTTCCTCTACAATATTCATAACAGTCACAAAAATAGTGCTAATCTTGTTGACCTCTACACCTGATCTGTGTTAACAATGAAAGGTTATTCCTGCTATCAGTCTCTCATCTGAAACAGCAGAGGTTCCTGTGACTGATACAAAGGTTACAACCCTACTGACGAGCAGTCTGATGCCTTGGGATAAATCCACTTTTGTAGTTTGTGCTCTTAAAAACCATGGCAACCCTGGGCACACAACTCCAAGCAAATAAACAAATATATCCATGTGAAAAGACAGTGAAGTTGCAAAAAATCCTTGAGTTGTGCAAAAACTAGAAAATGTCAGAATTAATCTGTTAGTACAACTTTTTGTGCTTCACAACTTTGTGTGCTTCAGTGCACACACGCTTAATATAGTGGCCTACTTGTGTGCTCAAATACTACTCTTTTCTTAGGATTTCTGATTTTTTTATTTAAAATGGGCCTATCTAAAAGAACAGTGAGGAAAATGTAACAAAGAACATTATTTCCCAGAAGTGCTTTATTTGTTGTCTATGTTCTTTTAAGTGTGCTTAGTGAATCAGATAGGCAGTTGCAAGGAGAATAATTATAGTTTCTTGGGTTCTGTCCTTGAGTATTAGGCTGTAGAAATGCACTTTCTTCCTCCTCTGCCATGGAAATCCTATATGCTGTTAGGTGAGAGGATTTCAGTTCATTCTTGTCACAGCTAACAAGGAAATTTCCACGTTATTTCTTGCGTGCCACTAACAGTCTAAGATGGGAGCATCTTCAGCTGAATTTCTTGGAGTTGTGCTACAAACATGAGTGGAGTGTTGTGGAGTGTTGGGCAGACTAGAAAAAAGTGTTCCGCTCTGGAGTCTAAAGTCAGGTAACTTTTGTTCTTAATAAATTTGTGCCATTGATGCTCATCTTCAGAATGTGGGGAATGCTTCTTCCTCACTTGCAGACTAGGAATGCTAACTCCTTTCCACGCCCTGCCATGAGCAGTGCCATAGAAAAGGCAAGGAAAAATTAATCATTCACATACTGTGAACACACAGCACAGTAACGAATGAATGACTGTTCAAACTGTCCTCACATTGACCAAAACATGGATCCTGCAGAAATATTAAAGCCAATGTGACTGAAAAACGAAGCAGAAAAGCTAAGGAGCAGAAAGTTGAATGAAGTCACATATAATCATATTTCTGTCACATAACTATATTTTATACCATTTTCATGGCTTTCCCTGCAACCTTTTTCCTTACAATTTTTTGCTAGTTATAGGCAATGCAGCAGGACTTCCTTTAAAGACCTGACTTCCCCAGGGCATCTTGTAAGCTGTAACTGAGACTGGGATAACTCAAAATTTTCAATTTCTAGACATTCAAATTGGATCCAGTGACAGAGTTAGAAAAATTAAACATTATGGATTAGCAGAGCCTAGCCCTGGGTATTCCATAGGAATAACTGAAGGCCTTCTGTGTTATTTCAGCTAAAGCTAGAAAAGCTTTTCTTGGATAAGTTCATTTTGGTACCAAGGGATGTTTTCCCAGGCTTATGGCAAACAGTGGAAGGAAACTTAAGACTATTTTTTCACTTTTTTTCTCTCACATGTGTAACCAAAATCCACGACTAAAATTATGTGTTGAGAGGAACTTTTGGAGCTGCATGTGTAGCAGAGTTAAAGACCTTATATGACCTACTTACACATGTACTTCTCTGAATGGTTTTTAATACCTGTGAGCATCCTACAATTTGTTTGAAAAAAACCCCAAAAACAACACAAAAAACCATGATATACCACAGTTAGGAGCATTCTAGACTTGATTACTTCTATTTCATGGTGAGAAATTTCAAAGAGGCAAATTTCAGCCAGAAAAAAATAAATGCAATCTATTTCCTATGTAATGCAGCTGCTTCCATACCTGTTTACTCTTTTCTGGGATCTTCCAACTGTGACAGGTTATCAGAAAGAGTACCCACCAACCCAGGCTACTTAAACACTGTATGGATTATTTGAGCTCTGCTCAGCCTGTTGTGTCCTTATTCTTACATGGCAACATTTTACTCTGCCAGTGGTGCTAGAGAGTTTTGTTGGCATTCTCAGACTCTGCAGAGTTGCTTTGGGTCAAGAGAGTCTGCTCACCAATTCTTCCCATTATTTATCTCCCATGTTTTTTTAACCTTGGGCATCTTTTAATCAAAACAAACACAACAAAATAAGGTAATAGCACATTTCTGCAGTAAAATGTGCTTTTTAACTGTTCTAAATTTGGCAATTGTGTTTTATTCATAGCATATTACCATAGGAAGGGAGAAAGCTACAGAGATATAACAAAATATAATGCAGTAGTGTCTTTTTACATGGTTTTGTATTCAGTGGAGATTCAGTGTTTTGGAAGGGTGGGCTTTTGGAAGTTTTGCAATTAGACAAAACAAATAATTTAATAATTGTGCTTCTTGGATGATTTCTTGGATGTTTTTAATTTAATTAGCATTGGAGGAAGAACAGCGTTGACAAGTCAGAGTTTACTTTGATGAAGTATAGGACCTGCTGTAACAAGAGCTCCAATTCTGTTGTTAACAGAACAGGCAGGAGCAGGAGGAAGATGATTTTTGGTATCCTGACAAAGATACTGCAGTAGCAAGAGTGGCAAAGAATTTTCCTAAGATGTTCTTGGCCTTTGGTGTGAGGAGTAAAGCAATCTAAAATGATGGCTATCAAGTAATATCAAATAAAATTCCTGTGGAAATATACACAATATCTTTCACATGAGAATAAGCAGTTCGTATGCCCAGGGTGCAAAGAATGGAGGGTGGCTCTAATGGTTAGATTTTTGTTAAGGAAACTTGCTTTTAACAGGATTTGTGCTAAGATCTGTGTAGTGTTGATCAGCAGACTGTCATAATCTTGGCCTTGGCTCTTCAGTGGGAAGCTAAGAATGTTGGAAGTGCCAAGTGATGAATGCAGAAACAATCTCAGCATTTACGAATATCCCAGTGTTTGGATCCTTTTGTGTGGGAATTAGATACCAAAAGTAAAGGTTTGATACTTACTCTGTCACTTACTGGCTTATCTTCCTAAGTAATGAAATCCCCAGCTAAGCCTTTTTAGCACTCCTGTCCCATGATGCGTGTTTGGTGTTGCTGCTTTGATCAATGCCATTTTGGGTTCTGATCTCTTCTCCTTCCTGCCTCTTTCTCTCTGCCCATCAACAGTAAAAAGCTGCTTTGCAGAATTTAGAAGCACACTGAACTTTTGAACTTGTATCAATGGTTGGTTATCCAAATTTCTAGGAGGGCAATTGCTATTTAAAATACTCCTATTGTTCCTTTTGCAGTCTTAGCCCAGATAAAGTGATCATTAGTAGTGGTGTGAATCTCTTTGGTACTTTCCTGTGAATGTATTGGGAAATGCATATTAAATACATTACATCCACATGTGTAATATGAATTTAATCTCCAAGTCACTAACTCCCAGGTCTACCTCCTGCTTCCCCTGAGGTGGGAAGTCTTGTAAGCTAATTAGTGATAGCACATAAGCTTCAGCCCTGAAGCATACTGTTCATTTTATTAGTTGTACTGTGTTAAAAAATGGAGGATGTTGCTGGATGGTAAAATGCATGGAAGAAGAAACACTTGGCAATGGAAGAAAGCTTCAGTAATGCTCAGACATACCAGTGCAAGCCCATCCTGCAATCACTCATTACATGTGCCTGGTCAACTCACAGCTGAATGATTTGGGAAAGAATCAGAAGATAAATTTTAATATATAAATAAATACACATATATATATGTAGGGAGAGATGTGTGAGAGCTCTAATTGCCTTCATGGGGCTCACTGGAGGGTTCTCAAGAGGTTGTGCTATGGCTGCCCTCTGGCCCTGAGCCAGTACATTGAAAAATTGTACCTGCCTGGTCTCAGTGATCTAGGTAATAAAATGCTGATTGTACCTTTTCCTTTAAATGCACTCCTGATAATGTTTGGTCTAGTTACAAAGAGATTCATCATTTGTATTCCTTTCTCAAATGTAGGGGGTTACCCTGTTGCATACCTTAGCATTCTGCTGAGGCTTTAGCACTGTTGGCAGCTGGCTGCTGAAAAATTTTCCTTAGAAGAGAGTGGAGTAAGAAAATATCTTTTGTAAGTGGGGGAGGGGAAAGTGGGATCCATAGCAGAGAGAGATATTCTAAATTGCAGAAATTAGAAATAAATTATTCAAAAACAGTAGTATTTTTATGGCGCTGTAACCTGACTCCTGCTGGGGCTTCTTAGAAAAGCCTAGAAATAACAAAAGATGTGGGATGCAAAATGACAAAGGTCAGACACAAAGTTCACTACTGAGATGGAAAGCTAGGCTTGGAGATTAACTTGCTCTTTGAAACCTCTTTCTTCTTACAGAAATAACAGTAGCACAGGCTCAGTGGCCCTTACCCTTACTGAAACAGAGTGAGTTAGAGCACATCAGGGACCCTCAATAGCTTTCCAAGCATATCCATGTCAATATAAATTAGCCACTAATTACTCCAAAACACTGACTTTCTATATCAAAAGCTGTGTGGGAGTTCAGTTAACTCGTGCCCCTGTGATTGTAGTAATGATGTCTCAATTACATGTGTACGTGTGTCTGAGAGATGCATGAACAACCATTAATGTGCCTACGCACTTTACTTGTGTTTATATACAAACAGCATACATTTTTTCCTGCACTTGTCAGTGGTTCATTTGTTAGCTGGTCATTTTACCTTCTCCTGCGTCAGTATTCAGCTGATATTCCAACTGGGGCCTTTTTTTGTCTCAGTTAGAAATGTAAAGCCAAGTGCCTGGGTATGTGAAATGTACTGGGACTCTACAGGTGTGACATGAAATGCTACTCTTTATATTTCACATTATTTGCAGCAGAAAGTCTCCAGATTCCAGTGGTGTGGGCAACTTCAAGTGAAATGATTTCACTCCCTCCTGGGACAGGATTTTTGAGTTGCCCTTGAACAAGCCAGCAGAGATAGTAACAGAGTGGATGCTGATCCTATATCTCCAGTGTAACCGATCGTAAGTAGAAAGGTGAGCACATGCTTGATGAGAAAAAGAAGTGGTTATGAGGGTGCTTGGCTGACTTTCCCAAACTTCCAACCCTGATCACTGCATAAACCTATGATCAAGCACAGCCACACTGGTCTAGTTCCTGATCTACATGTAATAGAATCTGGAGTGCTTTCCCAGACTCTTTGTTGCACTATGTTGCCGCATGGAATTGAGCATCCTCACATCTAAAGACTCCAGAGGAAAAGCTTTTTAAAGCAGGTTTCTTCATGCAAAGTTATGCAAAAGGCCAAGCAGCCCAACCAGAGATGGTGAGGCTGTGCAGATATTGGGTATGACCCAATGAGCTGTCCTGGAACAATTTCAGTATTATAGTGCTGAAATTATTGCTTTCTTCTTTGAGAACTAAAGACATATTTTTACTTTCTTCTTGCATACTGGAAGAGAAAAGGCTGGTATTGTTGTGAAGTGTACATCATCTAATCCTGTTCTGCAAAAGAAGCAATAGGATGTAGGATATGCTTGATGTCTATTCTTGTGTAACACAATACTCTGCTAAAATCCATGGACTTCTATGGTTTTAAAATTTGCTTGAGTTTGGCTGCAAAATCTCTCAAAGCTGGATTGCTGAACAGCAAAAAATTTTGAAATTAAAAAAAAATTAAATGGCAAATAGTAGATATGTATACAGATGTTCTCATTTTCCTTAACTGCCATAAGGCTATGAAACTCAGTCCTTTTTTTTGTAGTGCATATAGTAGCAAAATAATTCTAGATACAAAACACAAACAGTAATGCATTCCTCTAGTACAGTGACTATGTGAAAGAAATTAGGGAGTTTTACACTATTATGAATTGTTTGAATTTAGTGGTAAAATTTAACTTGAGCTAAGGCTCTAGTAGGTGAATTGAAATGTGTCTTCCCCCAATCATATTCCTAATAAATAGTTCTTTTCTACATTCTCTTCTATGACTCAGTGTCTCTAAGATGTGGTTTCAGGTGGTGCCTCTGATTGCTTTGCTGATGCTTTCCTTAAAATGAGGAAATTTAAAAAAAAGAAAAGTTAATCTCCATATGTAGGTATCTTAACATTTTTTAATATATTTTAATTAAAAGTGCATACCCAATGTTAATTTTGGATGAATGATTGTATAGTGACAGACAGCTGAGGGGTCCTGCACTTGGCTGTATTCCATTAAGACTGCATGACTTGTAATTAGAAATGAGCTAATGCCAAAGCTGATCTTTTCTGAAGTCTAAGTGTGTTCAGAGAGGAAGAGACTGTGTTTTAATTAGAAATAGAGTGGCCAGTAGCAAAGTTCAGGTCCTCTATGTAGTGAAGCAGCATACCACTCAGCAAAACCATAAAGTAGAATTAAGTTTTGCCATCCTGACCGCAGCAATTTATGTGACCTTAAACAGATTTTGAATTTAGTGGGCTCTAAAAACATACTTAATAAAAATATACAGTTTGGAAATAAAAGTATTTTTGCTGACTTTGGATATTAGATTTTACAACTTGGGTTGTACTTTTTATTAAGCATAATTTAAAACTATGTGATACTGAAACTTTTTTTTTTCCCTGGGATTTAATAATACCCAACATTTTCATTAGGTTTTAACAAAGTCTTTAGAATTCCTCATCTTCCTTTTTAAAATCTGAATCACCTGATACTTTTCCAGCAATGAATTTCATGGACTCTGAGCAATAAATAGGGCATGAGTTATCTATTGTAAGACTGTGAATTAAAACTCTTGTGATTTTGAGTGCCTGTGGAAGTGGAAGACACCCAAATCATTCTTATATCAAGGATTACAATGACAGTAGACGCTGGTGGTGCTGATAAACTCCTTATGGTCTCCTGAATGCATACTTATTCTTGTTTCTCTTCCGATGAATGCCATTATAATAAACCCTTTTGTTTACAACCTCCCTTCTAATCCAGAAAACTTGTGAATGCATTCAGCATATTGTAGAGAGGGACATAGTCATCTGTTCATCTGTCACTGAAGTGCAATCACCTCTGAAGTGAAACATGGTTCTTACATTAAAGTACTGTCGGAGCACTTCTTTTTTCTTTCTTCCTGTGACTTCTTATACTGGAACCAAAGTAGTTCTCTGTCCTTTGTCAGTGCCTATATTTGAAAAGAGACTTTGAGTTAATAGTGAACATGTTGTTTTGAACTTCAGCAAAGGATCTGAGTTTGCCATTAAATTTATGCTACCAGTAGAAACAGAGGGGCAGCAAAAATGCCAGACAGTCCAGACCTTAATATGTTTTCCATGGCTGGAGGTGGCGTGACAGTCCTCTAGTCATTTGACCATGAATTTAAAAATATTTGCCTGAAGCCAAAAGCCACCACCGTATAGATTTCTCACTGTGCTGCAAGATTTAAGCCACCAAGGTTATAATTTTATTAAGGTGTCTTAGAGAGAAGCATTCCTTTGTAAACAGCTCTTGTCTTTTGAAAAGACCTTTCTCAACTTCTATAATTTTTTTGTGCACTGATGACAGAGCAACCATTAAATCTGGGCAGAGATAAGGCCAGATGATAAATTCTTTTTCTCCTGACCTCGTAAATCAATTGGCAGAACTATACCCTGCTTGGTGTTACAGTGTGCCATTTTTAATTTGCTACTACTGCAGCACAAACTAATTTTAGCACTTTAATGCTTGCTCTCTGATCCAGTTTGCAAAACAACTCCTGGGTAAAAGCAATGCAATAGGTGGCTATATTTATTGGCCTTATACCAACAACTGACAACAAGAAAATCATAACCAATGCCAGTATTAGTGCTATTACATCTAGGTACTAGAGAAAAAGGTAGTTGTGTTTGTAGTAAGATTTGTATCAATTCACACTATGCTATTAATATTTAGTTTGACTGTAAAAAGTCCCTTGCTGGTATTTAGGGAAGAGAGGCAGAGATATCTCAAGTCTTAGTGGTCCCAGTTTGCCCAGGGCAAAGAAATCTGATTTTCAACTGGCATAGTTGTAAGTAAGGTTTCAAGAGGACTGCATGATCTCATTCTCTTGAGGAGTTTGTGGAAGAAATCTTTACTGATCTATTTTCAAGTTCTTCCCTCATTTTCCTATTAGTATTTGGAAAGGGCTAATGAAAGTTTCTGAGTGGAGGAATTTGTTTTTCTGTATATAAGGAGTTCAAAAGGTGTCACTTTGCTGACTTTGCCACCTTACTTCTGCCTCCTGGGAACAACTTATAATGTCATTGTATTTTCATAGTAGCTCAATCCCCTCAGCTCCTTGACCTGTTTGTATGGTTGTTGCAGGGTCGGTAGGATTACATCTAAGAATGGATCATGGACATATTTTGACGTCTAATGTGGAAGGATGGCCATAGCAGTCTTCATAGAGGAGCCAGACTTCCACTGCAAGAGGATGAGACTTTAAACCACATGAGGAACAAAAACCAAAGAAAATTGAAAAGAGGAGACATAAATATTTCATCTCTGTCATATTTATTCCTTCAAATTTTTTTTAAGAAAAGGTCTGCTGTAATTTTTTTCTTTCAAATGAAGTGCTTGTAGCACCATGGGAAACTTCAGCTTAATGCAAGAAAATCAGAGCGGGAAGGAGAAATGGAGGAGTCTGGGCAGCACAGGAATGATAAGCTTTGGGATGCAGTGGAGAGTCAGCAATCTGAAGCTACAAATGAGAGCAGTTGAGCAGTGTGCAGGTACTTAAGAAGGTATTGTATTCATGCAGAACCAGGCAAGATTATATAAATAAATAGATAAGTAATTCCCTTCACATGAGGAGTGAAGGTATAGGAAGTGATGGCCTTGAACTGAGCTGAAGAGAATCAGCTTTGAGAAGGTCAATTTGAGGCAAATCCCCAAAGGAACCATCACTGTAAGAAAATCATCTTAAGATCTTAGTGTCAAAACAAAAAAGTTACTACATGCACAATTGTGTAAGCAGTTACGTTTTGTCGTCTTTGAAACTGATACTAGCTCTCACGTATATTTACAAGGTGTATCTTCTTATGGATTAACATTAAAGTTAATTAACCATGAAGCACAACCTGTTATGTTAACAAAATGCTGGAGTAATGTCCCACTTCTGGCTTTGGGGATATCTTTAAATTTACAAAAACATCAGGTTTATTATATCACCTGTGTCTGCATGGCTTACACAACTTTGGTTGTATGAGAGAGAAAAAAGAAACCCTTCATTATGGCTGAGTGTTTTGCATTTGTATGTTCCATATGATAAATTCTAAATGTAGAATTATTTGGTTGAACAGAGACTGTGACTCATTGCTCCGGCTGAAAATATATTTTAAGGATTTTAACAAAGAGACCAGTGTCTACAAGGTGAGTCCGTGCAGCCCTCTGAAATGCTGTAGTTCTCCTGTTTCCTGTGCTTTATTGTATATCTCTCTATATGATATCTCTCTCCATGTTCCCTCATATAATTTTATTCATATTATATATAAATGTCTATATTGTGTATAGATATATAACATATAATTGGTATTTATCTCTATAAAGTCTCTGTGTAGATTATCTCAATATATGGACTGTGCACAAATTACCCATGGTTTTCTATATGTCATATAGTATAGATAGTGTATCTATGAATGCATGCATGTATAGTATCTGAATATAGTCCTGGGCAACTGGCTTTAGGAGACCCTGCCTGAGCAGGGAAATTGGACCAGATGACCAAGATAAAATTATTCTCTTCTGCCTTGACCAGTCATTTTGTGGCTAAAGGAAACCTTTGTTTTTCAGTTAGTAGTGGACTAATGCCGTAAAGGAAGGAGATGAGTGTAAACTAAAATTAAAAACTCAGTGTTTTTGAAGATGCTTTTAAGAAAGAGGTAATTTTCTTATTATTTTGGCCCAACTCACTATTCATTTTTACAGTTTTGGACTCCTATTTCCTTTTGTTTTCTGGCTTATCTTTTCCTATCAGCAATCCTTTTCTGTTCTAAATTCCTAGAGGTGGGTGGAAGAAGGGAAGCAGAAAACACAACAGTTTGCTGTAGCACCAAGGTTAGTGAATCCCTTTTCTCTCCACAGATGTTTTTGTAGGCCTTACAAGAAATGTTTTGCTGTGCAAACACTTAGGAGAACAGACAAACTGCAGCTAAAACATTCTTTAGCAGGAAATCAGGGAAATTAGAGCTGAGACAATGTAATTTCTATGCCAGTGACATTATTGCTCCATCGTTTTCTTTCCCCATCTATCCATGCACTTCAGGAACAATGAGAATGAAAATTCAACAGTTTATGTATTGTTGTACTGATTCACCAGAACCTGTTCCTCTTTACTCACACTGTTTTTAATATGGAATACCTGTCTTTTGCTACATTTCGTTTCTTTTAGAGTAGGTTTTTGTTGTTGACTTAAATACAAAGAGTGACTGGCTTTTAGATAGATGTTTGAATATGTAAAGCTGCAGTCTGGTCTGGATCCACCAGGTGAGCTCACAACACTCTTGTTATGGAAATGGCCCTCTGAGAAATAAAACACAAACAAATGGAGATGGAGGGCTGCAGTACACTGTTGTTAGGTTAAGTATATGTCTGGGGTTTTAAAGTGTCCCACAGGGGAAAAATCTGGGTGGTAAAAAAAGCAATAGAGCTAGTGGGAGGATAGGTGGCTGTGAAGCCATTACGAACTCCAAAACTGTACTAGTAAGGTTTAGGTACAGGTGAAGCTAAAGATTTACTTGTCATTATGGTTCAGCCTAGACGTGGGTCTCGTAAACCTCCTTGTTCTTTACCCTGCTGTGTGTCTAATCAGTCATATTGGTAAAAAATGATCTGTCTTAAGCATCTCTGGCAAGAGAGACAAAAAGAAACAGGAACTCCCTGTAGTTAAATTGCTAATATTTAATTCCAGTATGAACTTGTTTTCACAAGAAACATACAGGACCTGCTGGGATGTTTGAGAATATCAACAATGTATTCTGTTTTGTCAATTTAATTGTGTATTCTCTGTTATTTTTACTCTTCAATTTGAACTGTAATTCAAAAAGGTGTTGATGCAAGGGAGCAAACAGCGATGAGCAATTAAGGGTCATTAACACAGAGTGACTTTGCCTTTGTGATATTTGTATCTTTAGTTATTGCTAAAGTTCAGAAAACCCTTGCTTTCTATCCTGGTTTTCAGACAGGTGGCAGACTGATTTGTTTCCTTGGGAATTTAACTCAGAGAATGGCTTAGGACAGGGCAGAGGAAATTCAGGAAGGACAAGGTCTGCTTCAGGTTACTTGCAAGAAAGAAGGACTGAGGAAAACAATGAACATGCTGAAGGAAATCATGGGCAAATAAAAATCCCTGAAAGCACCAACATGTCCCATGCAGAAGGGAAGAAACTGCTCATTCACTGTATTTTGTGTGTTGCCTTTCAAGTGCTGTAGCTCCAGAACAAATTTAGGGGATGCTTCCTAAAAATACTTTTCAAGAGTAGTACTTGTGGCCTGAGGGTGTAGATAGAATGTATTCTACACAAAAGATCTAAAAGCATATGGATCTGTTGTGTTAGTCCCCATACTGTTGTCTGTACAGTTCCCAAATGAAAGATCACAGCCTACACTAGGACTAAATCACAGGCTGTTTTATTTTTTTTTTTTAATAGAAATCTGTTTAATAGCAGCAATTTACTGTCAATGGCAAGTAGGAGTAAATTTGAAGATAATTTCCTGAAATAGGCTCTTACAGATGACACAGTTTCATATACAAGAGCCATTGCAATTTGTAAAAACATCCTTAAAATATTCTGTAAAGTATCTTAAAATATCAGCATACATTGTAAGGTCCATTGCACACTTCCACAATGCTCTTATAAAAGCATTTATCTACCTAATCTTCTTAGTCCTTCTTACAAATGATTTTTACTGTCAGAAGATGGATACCTAGGGCTTCATCTCATTATCTTTTATAGCTGGGTTAAAAAATCAAAAACAACAACAACAACAAAACCCTACCTTTTTTTTGTTGTTGTTGGGTAGCCATAGCCATGTGTCTCATCTTTGTGTTGCATCAGCATTCTTAATTATCAGCCTGTTCTTCCCAAAGGTAAGTCCTGAAAGAGGCTAATGTGAGCTGATTCTACTGTCCATTTCAATTATTTTATCCCATGTTGCTTTACTGTTGATTCTTCAGCACTGAAGTTGCTGCATATGACTTAAAGTAAACTTGCGAGGTAGGGCCTGTGAATCTTTCCAAATCACATCATGGCTTGTAATTTCACTGTTTTCAAGGGGAAAATAGTTTGGACTCTTGTGTTCTTTCAGGTTCTGAATCTCTGAAATTCAGCTAGCACACATTCTCCCAATGTGCTTCTTGGCTAAGGATGTTGAGGATATTTTGATGGTACAGTGATCAAGAGAATAATGCATACTTGCATCAATTAAGAGTGAAGTTCTGTGAAAACACCATGTCCAGAAGACTAGAGAACTGGTAAGTTGTTGTAGATACAGTAAGACAGAGAGCAATCTTAATATAAGAAAGACAAATACTGTATTTAGTCTTCATTTTCATCTGGGGTTACACTAGAAATAATATGCCTGATCAATGCAAGCTTGAAATCCAAGGGCAGTGGATAAATACACACTGATTGGACTGACAGTGAATTCATTTTAAGATAGGAAGGATAAATTTAATATTAGAAGAGAGCTGGAAATAGTAAGTAGCAAAAAATGCATTTCATTTGAGGGCCTAGATCCTGCAAATCATTAAAAAAATGTACCAGGAAGGAAGTTTACAGCATGCTCCTTTAACGTAAGAGTAGAAAAGTTTACTAATGGCAGAAATAGAAGCTGCAGCTGTGAACATGTTCTAAAGAGCATTAGATAAGCACTTGAGGGGAAAAGCACTACAGGTTACAAATGCTACACTTAATTGGCTATATGCCTTCTTCCATCCTGAAATGTCACTATGCAACCGATGTCAGCTTCTACACTCATCTTCTCTCCAGGGGATAATAAACACAGCCTTTGTACATGTCAAAATTGTGCTCCTTATATTGCTGTTCAAAATAAATCTGCACATTCAGTTTCATTTTTCTTAAGCCCCCATGCAACCCTTCTGTTCCAGGAATGTCAAATTCCTAGTGGATTTCTTTTTTTAACATATCATGCATGTAAAATTAAGACATGTTTTCAGGTAACATGAATATGCCTCCTGAGGTCTGTCACCTATCTCTACCTTCTCAAAAGCACAAGGTCAAGGACGTGTGATTATCTCAGATCCACAGCATACACTTAATTCATGGCATATCACTACTGTGATTACAAACCTTCAGGTATCACAAAAGAATCAAACT